>NC_090320.1:229314981-231714981 GCF_040869045.1 Eurosta solidaginis | reverse complement strand
TTCTGCCGTCGAATGTTTTCTGTTTGTAGATTTCCATATTTCGAGTACGTTGAGACGTCGCACATAGGTAGATTTTCAAGTTTTAGGCGGCCAAAAATATTTTATTCCCTTTATCTTCTTAAAACATTTTAATAAATGAAAAATTATAAAAATTTGTGTAGTTAATCGGTTATATTAAAAAAATAGATATTACACTGTGTAACACTAAAAAATTTCTGCGCAGTGAGGCTATTTTTCTTGTTATACAGCAAGAAGTGTAATAACTAAGTTCTGTCTTTATCTAGGGTCAATTTTTAATAGGTTTTATGAAAAATTATAATAATTTGTATAACCAGTCGGTTGTATTAGAATAGATATTACACTGTGTAACACTAAAAATACCTGCGCAGTGAGGTTATTTTTCATGTTGTACAGCAACAAGGGTGTATCAAACCCTCTATCTAACCCCCTATCTGCAAGTATCTGCAGCCAAATTTTATGCAGTTGGCAAGCTAATTGTGCCAAGTACAATATTCAAAACTAATTTTCACTTGGGCGGACTTGGAAACATAACAAAACTGGTTTTGAACACCAAAAATAAAAAAATAAAAAAAAATGTTCGAACCCGCGATCTTACAAATCAGTAGGCCGATATAACAACAGAAATTGTTAATACATCCCAGAGCACGGGGAAAAAAGTGTCAATAAAATATGACACTATGGCAGCATTGCCATCAAACAAGTCCAATTTTCACAACCATTCTGCAACGGATGTCGCAGTGTTGTGAATATAAATTGGCACGAACCAGAATAGAAGTAGGATTAATGAAGACAAACAAAAAGCCGCTGTGATGGCTGAATGGTTATAGCAGCGGCGCCTAAACGTTGTCGATGAAGGAATTTAGCAGTTCCCGAAATGGATCTATACAACGAGCTTTGGCAGTTATCTAAATTTTTCTTTCTTCTATTCTAATTTAAAAATTTTTTCAATTAAGAAAAAATTTCTCATAACAATAATAATGATAAAAAATTATTGTTAGGCCTTGAGCTCGATTCGAACCCGCGATCTTACAAATCAGTAGGCCGATATAACAACAAAAATTGTTAAAAAAACATGTTTTTTTAACATCTTAAATGAAATAGGTTTTTTATCAATTTATAACTTTTAAAAATCACAAACTCCATTAATAATGTTAGTATTTACCTGAAATATCAGAATCCATCAAAATTACTCAATTCAATTGTCTTAAAACTTAAAATATTCAAATATTACATATTAATTCCAAAGTTTCTTTGAAAACCGCCGTACCAAGCATAGCTTTAACACATAATTGCATACGAAGTATGCAATGTGTAAAAGATTAAAATATGCATAAAGAAGGCAATTGGGAAAGACTTCACAACAGGCATGACGTAGCTGAATGCGTTTACAACCATTTCAACTATCGTAGGGGTGCGAGTTCGACTCCCACTCCCGGGAGAAAAGGCTTTGAAGAGATTTACAAGGTATAATCGAAACAGCTGTCGCCTTGTCCGTCCTGATGTCACGTTGTTTAAGTTTTTCCCAAATTATTAAATAAATTAAAATATTCACGTTAAAAATGCGATTTCACGTACGTTAAAACAAAAACCATAACACGCCTTTCAGAAATATCTAAATTCCTATTACTTGACAGCTAACGCCCGATATGCGATGGATGGGAAGGGGTAGAATTATTGTTCCCCTGTCTATTTTTAAGCTGTGGGAGTGCTTTTTTTGTAATTGTGGCAACTTTCAAAAATTTAATTATGGTCGCCTAAATGTCTAAAATCTACCTATGTGCACCGGCCTTTTGCTTGTATGTGAAGAACCCTAACTGTTTTATTGATGTTTGCTGTGGAACATTCATTCTCGACCATGTGATTCGCGAATTTAGACTCGGGTATAATGTTTGGATTTCGGATTTTTTTGTTGTAATCTCTAATATGTTCTCTGAAGCTCGGTCTTATTTGCCGTCCTGTTTGGCCAATGTAACTATGCTGGCATCCGCGGGCCAAACCAAATTTGACAAGGGATAACGGAAAATCGTTCCAATATATACCATTTATCTACCCTGTTGGAAAATCAACAAAACAAGATAAGGTTTTATTGTTTATCTAAAATGTTATATATATATAAAAAAACGTCGGAGTAGTTATCTTCCGATTTTGTCCATTTTACATAGCAATGGGAAGTGAGTGCCAAGGAATCCATTTACCGAATTTCAATTATATATCAGAGTATTTACTCAAGTTATCGTGATCACAGACAGACGCACGGACGGACATGGCTAAATCAGTCTATAAGTCTATATTTATCTCGATTCGTTTATGTCGCTACGATCAACTGTTATATTACCAAGGTTCATAATATTAAATATATCAAAAGCTTCAAGTTTTATATATGTTTCCGTAAAATGCAGATATGTAGATAAATATGTAAAATAAACAGCAGCGTAAATCCAACTTCGGTTGCACCCGAACTTAGACACTCTTACTTGGTTAGATTGCAGATGTATACGAATTTAATATATTAAAAAAATATGGTAATGAAATTGTTTGTTGGTATATATTAAACGCTGTATGCAAAAGCCATAAAAAGTACTAAATTGTATGCGTTGTAACGACTTGGCCATTATTTGCTGTTTGAAAGAAATGGATCCTTTGCAAACAAACACAGCCACAGACAGGCCTGCGAAAGGACAATGCGTGGCAATTGACAATTTTCTTCCGTCATTTTCTACCTCTTTGATGCTTTTGTATTTGTTAAAAAGAAGATAATAGAAAGGTGAAATAGGAAGATAAATTTTACAAGAGCCAGCAAACCAGTTATGGCAACATTTGCATATAAGCCAGCATAAGTGTAAAATGCAGCTATCGTTACAGGTGCGGCTTTAAGAAACACAGAAACAGGTCGTTCTCAAAATAGTTAGTCCTAGCAACCGATAAAGATATATAAATGTCTATGAGATATGTCCCAAATGTTACGAAGACGGTCGAATGTACAAGCCATTGTCACATTTTATTCCCTAACCCGTATAAGGTGGGTTTGGTTAACAGCTGAGGTATGCTGAGTCGATCCAGAGTCGAGTGGAAGTCCCCCTAATCACACCTTAATAAATACACCGAAAACTTTCGTATTGACTTCGAACACACGCGTAAAACGCGGCTTTCAAACCAGAATCCCCACAACCATAATTCCAGTAAAGAGAGAGAGAGACAGAGTCGGAGGGCGGTAATGTAGCTGAGGTAGTTGCGATTCAAGGACGGTAGCCGTTCTCCACAGAGATAGATAAAATACTAGCTAACGGTGATTTTTTTATTAACGATGATGCCCCGAGAGGATATTAACGAAGGTGGACCCCACCAGAGAGTGATGACGGGCCACTTTTAGTAACGGTGACGCTCGCATAGTCATGACGGAGTACTATTAGTATCTCTGACGTTCGGAGAGTGATGACGGATTACTATTAGTAATGGTGACACTTCGAGAGTGATGGCGGAGTACTATTTATAACAATGACGCTCGACGTTGGCTCTCACTTGAGAGATAACGGTGGAAATGGTATAGGCTCAGGGATGGAACGGCCAGGAATCGAGAAGGGCGGTGTTGGCTGATCATACGAGGAAGTTTCATTAGTAATATTATGTACAAGGCTAACTACACGAAGCGCGATGGTTCCACCTGCGTAGTAGGAGTCGTGCATGACCTTTCTTCTGAGTTATAAAGGAGGAAAATCTCCATCTCCCGAACAGTATCACACCTGTGATTCAGCGCAAGGGTAAATAATAACAAGGTGTCCTGGGGTAAGCTTACCAATCGTGTTCCACTTGTTAGCCTGGAGGGTGTTCATCTCAAGCTCAAAGCGACTACAGTTAGTTACTTAGTTCGATAATTCACGAACCCTTATGTTTGATCATCAGGTATTGCCGCCGTATTGGTTACATCAAGGCCAAAATAACAACTTATTTCGTCTTCAATATCAGAGGAGTCTGTTTGTTAAACTAACTTACAAAGTAATGCTATTAAATTTCAAAAGATTTATTTGTATTTTATACGTACTCCAAGATTGGATTTTGGTGTTTCCCTTTTTCGAAACTTAAGAGCACAGCGGTAGGATACGGTGTAAAGGAAAAGGAAGTCAGCATACGACATAGAAATGGCAAGGTACTTGTACAGCGATTCCGAAAGCACCGACCAGAATCAACAGCGAAACGAAACAAAGGACTACATACTGTGTAGAGAAATATCAGATTCTGGTTATCCGTTGTCGAGCCGGGAGATGTCCAGCGTGTCATCTCGTCACGCCGACGATGTGTGATGCAGTAGTACTAGAGGACTTTGCTAAGTAAACCGGACCAAGGCAAAGTCTTCGCAGTGACGGGGAAACGCCCAGTATCTTATCACTTCCTCTTATCTGGAAAACTCATTCGCTTCTGCAACTGGCGCTTTGTGCCCCAGTCACGGCCAAAGGACCTGCCGCTGGACGCAACAAAGAGTTGGCTGATAGGCGCAGATAAGCGCTGTCGCAAATATGGAAGAGATTTGGAGACTCTGCCCTATGCACTCAACAATTGCGGTCACCAGTCAAACATGACAAATTAAGACGGCGCATCACACTGATCGACGTGACCATTCCATTTATGGATTAAATTGGAATCCTTCAAGAAGGCTTGGCAGCACAAGTTAGAAACTTATCAGCTCTTAGCTGACTAGTTGACGGCGTTTGGCATTGAGGGTGGTGGCATTTTTACTGGGAGTCCTGGCGGATGGGACTCTGCAAGACCAGGTCATATATACTTTAACATTTCGCGATATAATGCGAGCCTCCTAAGCAGATACATATTAAGGGATACCATCCTCTGGTTCCCACAAAAACACTGCCCAACTCATGAGATGCGGCCTGTCAGTATTTGGTTGCGTCCTGTCAAGATTTGTATTTGTTGTGAATAGTAAACGTGCAATGTCATTGGCGAAGACAAATAAATTATCTTTTAGCAATCCTTTGACCTTCGCATATTGCAAGTAACTACTCAACTTAAAAAAATATATCCTCTCCATCGTTCTATTAAAGATAGCGCAAGATAGGGAGTATATCTCTGAGAGGTCCTTTCCAATCCTGAATAAGCTGTTAGTGTGGTCCAGCGTCATTTGCTTAAATTTTGTTAACTTTGAAGGAGAACTTAAATTAAGAAATATCAACACGCTGCAAACTCCTTTTGACGCTGACCATGTATAATGAAGATCTGGTTGATAGTTGATCGGCAAGGTCTGAACCCGCACTGAAAAGGTTTAATCTCTTCTTGACTTTGGGGCAAAATTTACGCACCATAGAATTTTCGGTCATTATTTCTACCTGCCATCTTTACTGGATTTCCGGTCATAAAGTGTTAGAAGGTAATGAAAAGGCCAATGAGTTGGCAAAAGGGAGTGCCGCACCCGATCAATCGACGCTATACGTCACAATCCATTTAGAAGAAATCAAAGGAGCCAGGAGTTGCATATGATATATCAAGAAGGAAAGACGTGGACAAAATCGCGGGCTGCAGAATTTTTAAGATAATGTGCAAACCCTACAACGCTCGACTGACAAAGTTTCTTACATCCCTTACAAGAGAAGATTTGAGGCTCATGATTTGCATACTAACTGGCCACTGCCTTCTGGCGTCACATGCTTATAAGTCAGTAACGGCAAATGTAGGTAGTGCGTGCTGCAGGAAGTAACGGCTGAGCAATTACTGTGTTCGCCGGGTCAAGCCTCCAGTTACTAGAAAACTTCTAGTATTTGCCAAAAAAACGGAGTTATTTTACAATGTAAGTCCTGACACCTGATTGGGGGTTTCCGTTTGGTCGTCAAATGAATTTTGGTAAGACTATGGACAAATTCAGTCTGAGGTCTTTATTGACCGGCTAGTTCAACTTAACTTAGATAGATAGATAATTAATTGAGGATCGCACTGCGACCATTGGTCTATTGTGCCCTCATCTGATTCACAACACCTCATCCAAGCCGACATATCTGATGAACCCTAGCAGTTCACCTGGCTTGAGGGATTTGATGTGAGGATGCTCTGGCCATGGTGAGCCCATAAACTTAGCTCTACGTTTTGAGATTGCATCGCACTCCAGGAGGATATGGTCCGCCGTCTCCGCTGATCGATCACAAAATCGGCATGTGTTGTTCGATATTATACCCAGCTTTTGCATGTTCTGTTCAGTCTACAGTGTCTTGTAAGAATAGCTGTTAGAATTCTTAGGTTATTTTTCGAGAGGCCTAAAAATGCCCTGTATCGAGTTGTGCAGTAACCCCCTAACAGTAGCTTAGATTGTCTCAGGCCTGGCATATTACGCCAGTGTTCTTCCCTCTTTTCCTTTTCTTCTGCTAATAGATGCCCCCTAATTTCCTGCGGGCCTACTGGCAGGAATGGCTCAGGACCAATAGGTCGTATCGTTGCTGCTTCTCTGGCCAGGCTGTCCGCCTACTCGTTTCCCTCGACTCCCCTGTGGCCAGGAACCCAGGCCAAAAGTAGTTCATTGTGTGCTCCTTGTTGACTCAGCTTTTCCACGCACTCAAGGACTAGTGCTGGTTTTATTTCAAATGCCGAGATGGCCTTGAGGGCGGCCTGGCTGTCACTGAGTATGGCAATTTTCTCATTGGAGTATTTCCGCTGAAGGTTCAGGTCCGCGCACTGGCTTATGGCGAATACCTCCGCTTGAAAAATGCTCGGGTATGCTCCCAGGGGTATTGATATCTTGGCTCTGGGTTCAACGACTCCAGATCCAATCCCCTCTTTGGTCTTCGAGCCATCGGTATACCATACTATACTGTTTAGCTGCTGAATGCTCTCAATTCTGTTTTCTTCCCACGTATCCTTGTCGCCCAGTTCTACTTTGTATCTTTTCTCATATACTATCTTCCTGAGGATATCATCCCTCGGGAGTTGAGAGATTGGGATCTTCTCTCTCATGTTCCGGGACGATATGACTTTACCTTTGCCCGAGCCCTCCTTGACAATATTAAGGAGGGCTCGCTTGGCTGACTGCTCTATCGATATATGCAGCGGGGTTAGATCGAGGATAGCTTCCAGCGCTGTTGTGGGGCATGTGCGCATGGCTCCCGTGATGCACAAACATGCCAGTCGCTGAAGTTTTGACAGTGCTTGCCTCGTCGTCGCCCGAGTTGTTCTCGATGCCCAGGCTATTGAGCCATATGTTATCATAGGTTTTACTATCATGGTATACATCCATCTTAGCACGTGTGGGCTACAGCCCCATGATTTGCCTGCTAGACGTTTGCATACCATGATGGACCTCGTGGCCCTAGTCTTCATGGAGTCGAAGTGTTGTTTCCATAAGAGCTTGGTGTCAAAAGTGATCCCCAAGTATTTCACTGCGGTTCCATATTCTAGTTCCAAGCCATCTATTGTTATTGCTCTCAGGGCTGGTAGCACCCTTCTTCTGGTGAAGGGGATGATGGTTGTCTTAGATGGGTTGATGTTAAGACCCACATTGGCGCACCATTCCCTTGTAATGTTCAATGCTCTTTGTATTATGTCACAGAGCGTACTCTCGAATTTACCCCTTGCAATTATGACGATGTCGTCAGCATATCCTTGGCATCTTATGCCACTGTCTGATAGCTTTTGCAGGAGTTCATCCACTACTAGGCTCCACAAAAGGGGTGACAGGACACCTCCCTGGGGGCACCCTCTCGTTGTAATAAACTTAACTGCTCTGCTGCCTACTTGACCTTCAGAGATTCTTGTGCGGAGTAGATTGTCAATCCATCTCTGGATTGGCACCTGAACTCCTCTCTCTGCAGTGCTATATTTACGCTTTCGTGAGATGTGTTGTCAAAGGCACCCTCAATATCAAGGAAAGCGCAAAGCACTGTTTCCCCTGTTTCGAACGCCCTCTGTATTTCAGATGTTAACTGGTACAGAGCTGTGTCCGTGGACCTACCCGCTCTGTAGGCATGCTGGCTATAATATAGGGGCCAGCTCTTGAGGGCGCTCGACTTGATTTCTTGGTCTATTATCTTTTCCATTGCCTTCAAGACAAAGGAGGTTAGACTTATTGGTCTGAAGGACTTTGCTTGTGAATAGTCCTTTTTACCTACTTTTGGTATGAATACTACTCTTGCTCTTCTCCACATCGTGGGTATATATCCCAGTGCCAGGCTATCTCTCATGATCCTGGCGAGATGTGGGATGATCTGTGTCACTTGCTGCATTAGCGCCGGGTAGATGCCATCCAGCCCCGGAGATTTGTATTTCCCAAAAGATTCCACTGCCCATCTGACTCTGGCCTCACAAAAGAGGAAGCTGGCTAGTTGCCAGTCCGATGGGGTTGGTCTAACTCTGGGGAATACAGGTTCCGGTACTTGCGGGGAGGCCTCAGGAAAATGCGCTTGTAGCAAGGCCTTTGCTCGCTCTTCCACCGTTTCGGTATAGGTACCGTCTGGAAGCCTAATTGCTAGGTTTGTCTGTCTCTGCTCTTTGGCTAGGGCCTTGTGTAGCCTTGCGGCTGCAGGCATGCTGGAAATTCCCTCACAGAAATTCCTAAAACTTTCCCTTTTTGCTTTTCTTATCTCCTTATTATACTTAGTTAAATTTTGGGTGTATTCCTCCCAGTTGCCGGTTCTCGTTGCCTCGTTAAAGAGTTTCCTGACTTTCCTCCTTAGCAACGTCAGGTCGTAAGACCACCAGGGGTTTGCCTTCTTACCCTTAATCAAGGATACACGGCAACTGGAGTTATAGGCATCTATCATTATTTGATTTGCCCTTTCCACCCTGCTCTCTAACTCGGTACAATTGGTACTTCTGCCTTTACTCTTAAGGCTATCTATGTTACCTTCTATAATACTTTTGTAGCTGTCCCAGTCTGTTTTCCTGGGATTTCTTCTAGGGTGGGTTTGCCCCGACACAGCGCCCAGCTCAAACCTTATGATTCTGTGGTCCGAAAGGGAGGGTTCTTCTGAGACCATCCATTTCGAGATCATATTTTCAGTTAGGTTGTTGCCGAGTGTTATATCAAGGACTTCTGCCCTAGCTCTCGTAACAAACGTCGGTTTACTCCCGACGTTGTATATACTTAAATAATTGCTGGCTATATATTCTAAACACTCACCCCTTTGGTTGGTATCACTGCTGCCCCATTCCGTATTGTGGGAGTTTGCATCGTTTCCTATGATTAGAGGAAGTTTCGCTCTTCTGCAGTGAGCTACCAGCTTCTATACGTTATCTGGGGGGACCATGTTGTCATCCCCCGGGAAATAGGCTGCGGCTAGCACAATGCTGGAGTCGTCCCCATTGATCTTTGCATCGATTTGCACCGCCACCAAATCTCGATTTAAAAACTCTGTAATGCAAAAATAGTTAATATTTGTTTTAAGCATTACACATGCTCTAGGTCTTTCCTGGGAGAGGTCCCAAATTACTTTGCTATTACTCACATTAAGGCCCCTCACCTGTCCCTTGTATACCCAAGGTTTCTGTATGAGGGCAATGCCCAGATCATCCGAGGCAAACTTCCTCGCCAGTACAGCCGAGGCTGCAATGGCGTGACGGAGATTGATCTGGGCTACCTGGATACTTATGCCGGTCATTTTGGCCCGGCCGGCCTCATCGGATCGTCGTAATCCGACAACCCGCTCTCGTTGTCGTCCTGCTTGTTTAATGCCAGATCCTGGAGGTTCAAGCCCTCGATGAGCTCCTGTGTGGTAGGGATTTCATCATCCCTTGGCTGTGCGATTGCATCGCTTCCGCTTGCTGCGGTGGGAGGGTTTGTGGACTCACACGCTCGGATGGTGTCGGTGCTTGCGTCCGACATGTCCTCGTCCGACGTCTCGTGTTTGTCGACGCCCTCTGCCTCCGCCCTTCTTCCTGCCGCTCACTGTTGCCTGGTTGCCTCCAAGGTCTCACATGGATCAAGCCGTATCTGTAATGCAGCTCGAAACCATTCCTACGAGTGAGCTGGTAAGATTCCTCGTCAATGCCCACGTCGAGACGTAGGCCCGTTTCTTCCGCGCTGCAGTTTATGATGCGCCACCTTTGCGTTTTGGGGCCCTCGTTTTGGTTCGCGAGGAGCCGGATCACAAATTCTTTGGGGCGTTCCGCACTCTTGGGGAGGAACATTGTCACATTATGTGTGGGCTGTATATCATCCCCGCGCCTCGTGCATAATGGTGGCCCTGTCCACCCCTCGAGTGTTGGTACTACCTCTTCGAGCCACTTCGCTGTTCTCTCGTCCTCGCAGTCTACGAGGAGGAGCCCTGCTCTGAAATACACCCCGCTAAATATTAGGGCATGCCCACGCCCCCTGAACACTCCCTCCATTATCTGCTCCTGGAGAATCGTCAGGTCCTCTTGACTGAGGGCATCCGCTGGGTAGTTCCTGGGCAGCACAACCACTCGGATACCCCTGAGGGCGTCCGAGTAGCTCTGCTGCCTTTATGCTGTCTCAGCGGGTAACCCGGTCGCCCTAGCCAAATTCTCCCGGCGCATGGTTGCCGTGTTTTGCGCAGCATGGGCCCGTTGCCTTTTTGAGCTGGGAGTTTCCTCCGGTGTGATCTGCCCGATCCTACGCTTTTCAGCGGGACCGGGTGTATGCTGGCCAGCTGCCGCTGGCTGTGCTCTACTTTCACCTCTATTCCTCCGTTCGGCGGTCGCTGATCTCTGCTCGTTGGCTGGTTTATGCCTGTGCTCGTCTGCTCTGGCTCTTGCCTCCCTGGGCGACAGGCCCTCCTCAAGGTATCGGATACACCATTTCATACCTGACCCACTTAGTCCCAGGCGCTATTTGTCTGTAAGCGATCCTGGTCTGCCCGGTGGTGGTAGTGCAGGTTGCCTGCCTCTGTTATGCCTTCTGGTGGGCCTCCACTCTTCCCGGTTTCGTTTGGTGTCCTTCCCTTTCTGGGTCCTATCGCAGCTGTCTTGTGAGCTGCTTCCAGAGTCATGCTTCTAAGGTGATCGCCCATGCTTACTCGGCTCTATAGAGGGCCTGCTAGGATGGTTGTTGCCACCTTCTCTCGTATGTGTAGAGGTACCGTCGGAGCTACGTTTAGTTCCTGTATCTCTTTCCTCGGGAGGCCCGCGATGCTCTATGGTGGTACTGGGCCCTCCATGGTTCGCGGGTTTATTGCTCGACGCCTGTCCCTCCTGTTCCCCTTTCTTGATTTGCCCGCGCTGCTCACCAGTGGCCGAGATGCCTCTGGGGATCGCGGGTTTCGTCGCCTTTTGCTTATTATGCTCTTCTGGCCCGCGTTGCTTTCCTTGGGTATCTGTGTTGCCCTTTGGGTTCGCGGGTTTAAGAGCCGGTTCTCTGCGCACTCCAGCGCTGGTGGAGGGAGATTCGTCGTCCCTCATATGCTCTAAGAAGAGCATTGCCTCCTCTCTCGAGAGGCTCTCCAGGAATTGCCTGGAGTACTTGCGTGGCCTGCTACTGCTTTGCCCGCTGCTCTTCTTGGAGCCCGTTTTCTTTGTTTCGTTGCTGTTGTTGTTTGGTTTTTTGTTGTTTTGGTTTTTGTTTTTCTTCATTTTTTTGTCGTACGACAACATGCTTGACGTGGCAAGCGTAGTTGTCAAATTATTTATCTGGGGAACTGGGTTGGTCCGCCGCGGCAGAGCCCCTTGGCGCGGTAAGGCCATGATTACTCCCCAAGGTGGCCCGGTGTTGGGGAGGCGCCGTTATAATACAGCCGGTGTTGTGGACCTCCTGGCTGCAAACCAGTCCAATGGGCACGGTGACGCATGACACCCTGGATTAGGAGGTGACAGTTCCTGGTTACCGATAGCATTCGACCACATCTGTCAGGTGAGCGCGGTTGCGCCGCTCCCATCTGACCAATTAGTATCGAATGCGATCGGAATAAACCCCTGCACCGCTACAAGGTGACTGTCTTCGCAGGAGTTTTGTTGATGCATGGTCTTTACCATACGTGTTCGCCTCCGTGTTGGAGTATCCTCTAAAATTACGTTCCAGCGTTAATGTGATACGGAAACATCTTTGTAAGTGCTTGCTATAGTTGGGAAGAAAACTAAGATTTATGCACCACGTGGCATTGTTAAAATTGATTGGCTCCGTAAACGGATCGCTGGGAAAAAAATGAAAAAAACTATAAACTCCTCATAGCCCTCGGGAGAAATATATAAGGGCATATATAATCAGCAAAAAAGTACCCAATGAGTCAATGGACTTGCAGATAGTTGCCTGATACACCGCAGTAGAGAGGAAAAGACTGCGTCATTCGTCCTTATGCCTATGTGACTGCCTGGTCCACCGATGGATGCATAATTACCGAATTATCATCAAGTTTCATTGAGTTGAACAAAGATTTTACTGTTTTCTTATTACGTTAGCACAGAAGAACCTACAGGACCCTAAATAATGTAAGGCTGTGCTAGCAGGCTATCTTATGCCTGCTTCTATATTGCGCTATCACAGCCGGAGAGTAGATAGGCAAGAAATATAACAATTTCATCAGCCCATTTTCACGTAGCTCATTGTTTTTGTTATCAATAAGTTACAAATTTAGCAGGCACTTTCACCCAGAAATTTAAACAAGCTATGATGGACCGCAGTAGTGTGGTGGAGGCGTGCTCCGCCTACCACAGCAAAGATCATGGGTTCCATTCCCGGGAAAAGCAACATCAAAACTTTAGGAACAAATTTTTCAATTACCAAAAAGTTTTTCGAAGCGGAGTCGCCCCTCGGCAGCGATTTGACAAATACTCCGAGTGTATTTCTCACATGAAACGCTTCTTAGTCGACGTAAAACATGAAACTGCCGTCCCGCCAATATGTAGAAAAAACTGAAAGGAGCACGATGCAATTTAGAAGAGAAGCTATTGTTTTATAATGGACAGAAAAAACAAGATTCTCTTTGTATAGCTTTAACTTAAATTAAGAAGTATCTTTGTTATTACAAATTCTTGAAATCTAGAAGAAAAAGTGTTTGCTTATATTTTATTCACACAACCCAATATTGTACAAATAGCGCCCACATAATTAACTTCGGTGTATTTTATACTTAAAAGGTGTCGAAAAAGTCCTAAAGAAAAATGTTTCGGGAATCATACGGAAGGACTGCTACTGAATATTTTTTTAACTATAACCGAATCTGTTCGTTGTTTTCGGAACTATTTCAAGATCATTTCAAAAGATAAGTTTTTCAGGGGAGTGAGTATTGCACCAGCTTTTTTTGAAAAATTTCGTATATCGTTTCTTCTGTTTATCACTGTGTGCTTATAGTCGCGATTTGTTGGAACTATTTAAAGATTGTTTCATAAGTAAATTAACGTCTCATTAACACTTAACACAAGATCTTGATTATGTTAGCCCAGTAAACAATAGAACATTAGCAGTTTGGAAACAAATAAAACTAATTAAGTGTTCCATTGTACTTTTCGGTATTTATTCATCAAATATACAGTCGTTGTACACATTTCAAATTAATAACACGATTCAACTCTGCGAATGCATATATAAGCAAACAATTACTAGGAAATTTTCTTTTGAAAAATTAAAGCACGTGTTTTGTTAAAGCTGACCTCATTTCATTTCCCTGGAATATAGCAAAACCAATTTGTTCAACTAATTAAAGAAAAAGATCTTTTTTGTATTCCTGAAATCCATAAGAAAAATTTTTTGTTTATTTTTTATTCATACTACTCAATTAGGTATAAATAGCGCCCACAAAATGTATCACGTAGTACTTTATATTTAAAAAGCGAAGCAAAAGGTTTTAACTAAAAAAATGAATTCAAACATTCATTTCGCGATCTTGTCTCTCGTGCTTACCAAATACTTGACAAATACGAATGCTCAATTTCGCATTGTAAATGGTGCAGATACAAGAATAGAGCAGAGCTCACATTCGGTTGCATTTTTTAATGATGGCAATTATGGATGCGTTGGTACCTTAGTCAATATGAATTCGGTGATAACAGCTGCGCATTGCGTACTAATTCAAGAAGGTCCGATGCAGTTTGTCCTTGTAGCTGGTGTGACCGATATTCGTAAAGTAAGCAGAGGTGGAGGGCAACAACACATTTGGGAGACAATATATTATCATTGTGACTATGATGGACCAACAGCATATTTAGATATAGCTGTGGTTAAAGTGGCTGGATGCTTTCGGGAGACAGATCAAGTAAAACCAATACCTCTTTCCGAAAGTAAATTAATACCGTACACAGCACTGCAAATTAGTGGATGGGGTTCGATATCACTAACTAGTAGAGACAATTATCATCTTCTCCAAACTATTGAAATGTCTATAGTAAAATTAGAACTATGCAAGAATATTTATGGGCATCAATATTTACGAGAAACACTAATTTGTGCTCTAGGTCGTAGAAAAATACCAAGTTTTGGAGACTCTGGAGCAGGGGCCCTTGTGGAAGCAAAACTTTGTGCAGTATATCATGGCAGTTGTGAGGACACCAGTATTCCGAGTTTATTTACAGATGTAACAAATCCAATAGTTAACGAGTTTTTAAGTTTGGTGTTATGAAGTAATTGATGAGTGTTGTTATAAATTGACTCTTGAGTGGAATATCACCTAGCTCGGCTGAACGCTGAATTACGAACTATTTTGAGATGGGGTGTTTTCCAAACAGCAGTTGAGATATGGTGATATTCCACTCAGCAGTCGAAATAGCTATATTTTTTCTTTTATCATGTACATATAAATTTTTATGATTACGAGTCAATAAATATTTTTAATTGTTTGCAATAAAATTGTGACGCATGTAAATGTCTTTAGTTGTGAGACCAAACCCTGTTCACGACTGTAAAGTTCAATCGTGTATGAAAAGATCATGAGATAGAAAGAAAGTTGCGAAATAACTACCAACTTTATGGAAATTGATATCATAGGCTATTGAAGCCATAGAATAAGGCTTTTTTCGTAACGAAACCAAAGCCAACCAATAAGTTTTTGGTTTTGCGCCATAATCATAATTTATAAAATTTTGGATTCGCGAATTTATTCACATTTTGGACATGTTTTTTTTTTGTTTTAAAATTTTTTCATGTTTCCTATTTTATGGAGTTATCGCATTTTTAGGTTGAATTTTCAGGGCATTTAAAGCAGAGCCGGCCACACAAATACTAAAACAATTGCATAAGTGTGTGTAAAAATTGAGTGACAACTCCCCACAGTGCGCTAAAAGAAAATGTGGACTGTGGAATTCGAAATTAAAAAGGACTCTGGTTATTTGATTTCAAGCTAATCCTAACAATATTTACCTATATTCATATAACTAAGAACGCGGAAGTCGAGCTAGCCAGATAAAACTTTTTATAAAAGAAGGCATGGTGTTTCTTCAATGCAAAATTTACTTAAAAAAATCACTTTTTCGTTAAGAGAGAACTATAAAACAAAGTAAATGTAAATATAGAAATATATATTTTCAAAACATAAAGATATTCAATAAAAAAAAAAATTATAAAAATTAATAAAACTAAGTAGAACGTATAAAAAGTTACTTATATTAAATATTAATTATTTATTAATAATTAATTAATTATTATTCATTATTAATATTTAAATTGTCAATATTAATATGTATGTTCAAAGGAACTTAATAATACTAGCTAAAAGGTATTAAAAATCACTTTAACATTGCAGCATATTGTTGTTATTATATGCCCAAAAAGTAGCGTGGACTTTTCCTTTTGCATTCACTGTTGATTTTAGTGAGTGACAAGCGAAAGCAAACGATCGTGACCGCACATCGTTGGTGTCTGTGTGAAAATACGAACTCCAATTGCACAATGTGCAACTTTTGGCCGGCTCTGCTTTATAGGATCGTATTAAAAAAAAAACAAAACAAATTTATAGCTGCGTGCGGTTTCGAGAAAAGTGAGTGCAGACACTTCGTGAAAACACGACCAAGGGCTCCCGAACCACTTGAACAATTTATACCTCATTTAGTGCCAATTTATTACCGCTATAAACATTTTTAATTTATCGAAACTATCGCTTCACTCAGAGAAAAACGCCGTTCTAAAATCCAGCACTACCGCACTCAATTCAAGCTTTCCATGTTCTTACTTTTTGGTTCTTGAAAAACGAACGACCAGTTCTTGAAACAACAACCTTGTGCTTGAACTGACACCACTTTCTTGAAAAGAGAATGACTGGTCTTAAAATATGAACAAATGTTCTAATAATGAGAACAATGTTCTTAAATACAGAACAATGTTCTTAAGTTAAGTTAAAGGAAAAAAAACGGTACAATCGTTGTGCACTGCAATGTTAAATACAACATTTAGCACAAGCTATCAAGCAGTCGTAGTTGCCCAGCGGTTATGATGTTGTGGTTGCGATCGCTTGACGCGAGTTCGATCACCGTCAAACTTAAACATTTTTTAAAACAAGTAAGGAAAGCTAAGTTCGGGTGTAACCGAACATTACATACTCAGCTGAGAGATTTGGAGAGAAAATAAGGGAAAATCACCACGTAGGAAAATGAACCTAGGGTAACCCTGGGCAGTAACCTAACCCATCTGCCAGTATCTCTAGCTTCTTGAGCCACGCTGCTCTGCCTTAAGTTTCAAATCCTGGAAACTGTGGGGGATGCCCCAACTAGCCGAAACCGCCGGGCACCGGTACTACCTCCTGAAAGATTTCGCATATGATACGCTTCTCGAATAGCATTTTTAAATCAACTCCTGGATTATTGCAATCACTTTTTACCTTTGGTCATAAAAATCGAATAGCATTTTGTATCAAATATTTCAAAAAAGAATTGTTAAAAATTTATGCGCTTCCGCTATAAAAAAAATGAAGTGTACTTGCGTAGATAACTGGCTAGTTTGCGAGGATGATCGAAAACGGAGGTTGATAATGAGTTCTAAGGAAAAATGCCTTGCCATATGCTCAGTGTTCTGCTGTGAGTGTGTATGTTTCTGTCTTTTGTGTTTGCAGGTGAATTATTGCAAATTCTTGCAGCATCTCCAGCATAATGTCTCATAAACTTTTACCAAACTAGCCATACAACAAAAGGTTTGCTTGCTGCACTCTCCAGACGCACACATTCATACATACATACATACATATGCCACATAAGCTTTTTATAGTTATCCAGTCCAGCACCTGAGTGGCCTCGAAGCCTTAAAATCATTGCTTTCAATCTTGAAAGTCAACAAAAAAAATTGTGAGGAAGCAAGATGAACTTATATACGTATATACACTTACACACAATGAGATATACATACTTTTCTTTTTATTACATACGCTTTTCTTGACTAAATGGCATTGTGATATGTATGAATGTAAGTCATACGCTCATGTTTTACTGCTTTAGGAAACACTTCTTTGTAGATTCCTAACGGATATAATTCTATAGAAAATACGTTTAGGATTTTTTGGGATTTTCATATCTAAATTGCAAATATCCTGCGTATAAAGCACCTTAAATAGCACACACACGCATATTTTATATTCTACAATTTGTTGCTGAATCGGTAAAGATGTGAAGGGAATCGAAAATTTAGAATTTCAAGTGCTTCAAGTTAGAAAAGTGCAGAGAACTTGCACAAATATGAAGAGTGATAAAATGAAAACTTATAGACAACATCAACCTTTATTGTATATTGGACATTGTGGGACTACTTCGGAACTGTTTCGGGACATTTTGGAATGACTTCGGTAATACTTCGGGAACACTTCGGGATTATTTAATTTCGAAACAATTTTAATGCAGTCTTGGGGAAATATAAAGATAACTTCTGGATTATTCTAGTATAATTTTCAGACTATTTCCAAACTATTTGGGACACCGAGACAGTTTTTGGAATCAATTCGAGACTATTTCGGGATCAATATAGAATAACTATTATTTCTTAACTATTTTGTTCGAAATTGGTTCCGAAATACTCTCAATATAATTCCATAAATAGTTCCGAAGTGATCCTGTAACTAAGTTTGAAACAACTTCGCAACGATTCCGAAGTTACCCCGAAATAATCCCGAAATTCCAAGTTAGTTGCAAAATAATCTCGAAATAAATCCGAAAATAATCCTGAAATTATTCGGTAATTGTTCTAAAATGATCTTGAAATAGTCTCGAGATAAATTCAAAAATATTCCCCCAGTTATCGTATAATAGTCTTAAAATAGTTTCCAAATAATCTTAAAGTCATCCTAAAATAATCCATAAGTGAAAGTTACATCGGTATAGTTTCGAAATGGCCCTAAATAAATTCCGAAGTGTTCCTCAGAAATGGTCCAAGAATATACGCTGCAATTGCATTCCCTTCAAAGCTCTATCGAGTCGGTCAATATATTCCATTCTTTTTCTTGACAAACAGGATACAAAGAGTCGTCATAGCAAAGCCTTCCCGAGATATTCACCTTGAATTACAGTTCCAAATATCGGACAGATTGAGGGCAAAGTATGATTTCATCTTCAATAGAATTCAGGCGGTCACCGTCAAGTAACCGAAAGAAAGAGTCGTTGTATACGATGTTTGATACGAAGATCAGGCGTCTCTAACTACCAACGGTCAGTTTAGAATAATTTCACCATTTCTTCAGGATTATTTTAGGTATTATTTTAGGACTACTTCTTAACTATTTTCGGACTGTTACAAGATAACTTTCAGGGCTTCTGATTTCAACTACATTTGCCATTAAAAGAAGAGTCGAAGTATACAAAATATGGTAAGGAAGAGCAGGGAGCGCTGAGTTCTATCGCTTGCACTTTTGCACAAGGTCATTGCCATGATCAGCATCAGAGGGAGGTTCTTTTATATATTTGTCTACGAACCGTCAAAAGATACGGACAACGGATAATCATTTTATCATGAGCTAAAAAAAAGGTTGCCCTGTTCATTAATTGAAATCGTGCTTCAAAATTTTTAACCAGGTTAGCTAAATACGAATGGTTAAGAGAACGGGTAAAAATATCCTCAAATATACTATAAGTCTAAAATTGTCCCTCCTGTTAAATTGTGGCTGCAAGGATATGCTCACGTCTTTATGTAGAAAAAGGTGTGACACGAAAAAATTTTGCTACAGAGACGCTGCTCAATGGTCAAGTTGTTGTCGAGAGAAGTCTCAGTAGCGGATATGAGGAATAACCGAAACTTCTACCACATAGCTCGGCGCACCAGGTACAGATCATCTGAAAGTTATAGAGGGAAATATTTACCTTCATATCGAAATAGTTAGGAAAATAATGGTGGGGTCTACATCTGGTGATGACGAAATAAGCTTGAAAAAGGTGTGAGTACCAATCACTAGGGGAATGTCAACTGTAAACATGTTTGCATATGACTAACAAATAAACGCTTAATAAGCACAAACCAATCCCAAATGACGCTCTCGGAATGCTCCGAAAACAAATGCGAAATATTTCGAAAATAATGTCGGCACTTTCTTAAGCAATTTCGAAACAACGAAATGATCCTGAAAACAAGGCTTCCGTAGCATTCTAAAAATGCTTTAAAAAAAGTTCTGAAAACAAAGCCGAAACTGTACCAAGAAAATTTCGAAACGGTTCTCAAACATTCCTGAAAATAATTTTGAATTTGTTCTGAAATTATACTGAAAGAGTAGCGAATTGACTCCGTGGTAATCCTGAAATAGTGCCAATCTGAGTACGAAAAAAATCGCTAAGAACAATACCAAAAAGTAATACCGAATGGATTCTGACATAAATCCGAATTTACTTAGAAAGCAAGTCCAAAATGGTTCCGAATTTAACCCGAAATAGTCTCGAATTATTCCGAAAACAATACCCCAGGGGTTAGGGAGTTAGAATATAGCCGTGGTAGGTATGCCTGTCGTAAGCTGTGACTAAAATATCAAATATATTCAAGGGGTTGGGTAGCGCAACAATTTCAGGTTGCCAGTGCAATATATAGCTTCTCCAAACACAACCTCACCTATCCGTAGCAAATCCTGTTTCATTAACAACTGAGGCTCTGGCGACCCCGAACTCCTCATGAATCTAGGTGGGTGGGAGGGCGGTATGACCTAGAAGGTTGCATGTGGTCATAACAAATCGTTCCCGAGATGTTCGGACTTGGTACCGGAACGTACCGGATCTTCATCCGGCAAAGGACCATCAACATCGATAACAATCCCCAAGGTCTTCGGGGAATCTAACTATCGCTACAAAAACAACAAACAATCTTGAAATGAAACGACATAGTTCCGAATCAAACATGAAATCATGAATCGATGATGAAGAAAATCTGAAATAAATCCTTCAATGATTCCGTATTGGTACAGAAAAAGGAATGGAAAAAGCATAAAACTTTTCTTAAATGGTGCCGTACTAATCTCAAAAACAGTTTGAAATGGTTTCCAAAAACTACTGAAATTATCCCGAAATCGTTCCGTATACTTAGGTAACAAACTTCTTTAATATTTTTTAAAGTTGTCGTGTTGGCATACCTATTATCTAATTTTTAGTTTGAATAGCTATATAAAAGAGATTTTTTAGTTTTTTTTTAATTAATATTTATTTCTTAAGTGACTTGGTGCCTGACTGCGCTCATTTCAGCTAAGGGTTGGGAAAGTACTTCGATAGGTATGACAAGAACACCACACCATATAGAGAGTAATTCATATACATATGTAAGTATGTTTGTATACATAAGTATATCATTTTCACTCAAAACTCTTTGGTATTTCTTAGCCCCTAACTTTGACTCGAAGTCATGACGTAATTTAATTCGCATACTTTTGAAAATCATCATAATTACAATTAAATTTTGCGGGAGCAAAACTAAAATAGAAACTGTAATTTATACTGTGCTTCACATATGCATACACACACATAAGTGATAGATTTACATAATAAACTTTTGTCTTAATTACATACATTTGTTTATCCTTTATTAAAAATATATCCTTTCATAAACGGGAAGCTCGCATATGGTTGATTATGCTTATGCATTGGGGAATTATATACACGTGTATGATGTATGTATGTATGTGTGTGCGGATAAGTATAGGGTATGCATAGATAAAAGGGCTCTCATATTAGAGGTTTACGCCGATCACTTTATCGGCGGCGGCGGCGTAGGCGGCCGGCCGGCGTACGCCGGTGTTCTTACTTTAAAAGCTTGATTTTTCTATTTAAAAAAATAATATTTAGGAAAGGTTTTGTTTATATGTATTTAAGGAAATCAACGTGTTGGCCATTTCGGAAATATTCGGGGGATTTGCATCAAAATCTCGCAGACCATTCAAACATTTTCAGGAGTAGCTCCTTGCGAAGGGATTGTCCCTCGTTCGCTTGCTCCAGAGAGGCTTCGAACCTAACCCCGGTCTTTGGAATTGGTACTGCTGCGTCTGCTGAAAAGAAATAGGGATACATAAAATAGTCACACTTTTGCCTGCATATCTCGTGCAAAGCGTAGTTTCACCTAGGGTCAACTCCTAATAATCGTCGCGAACACAACATCTTTAAATCATTTGTGGCTCCTTGGCGGTCACGCATAAAGGCGACTTAGGGTTGCTATTAATGGTATATTAATACTCATGACTCTCGTGGCACAGGGCCCTCCAGTTTTTTCGGCTGTTTTTTAGAGCTACAATTCCCGATGTGCGAACAGTAGGAATCCCTACCACCAGTCGCTACCACGCCTCCTGAGCCTCACACCATATGCCAGTACAGAAGCTATAGGACTGCGACTTCGAACTCATACCTTCGTCGACGTCACTTTCCTAGAAGCTCTAGGTGTAGCTCCGAAGACTTTCCAACGGATGCTTTTGTCGCGCTATGCTGCCGAGCTACACCAGAGAAACACCTTGAAACATTAGGGAGTGACTTTTCGGCCAAGGATACCGCCCTCGAAATCATAAGCAGTCTAAGTGAATGTCATTGCGACATGGGTGAAAATCGTATAATCCTCGGCGCATCTACATAATTAAAATTTTACAAGGACCCTGGATAAAATTTTTAAAATGTAGACCAAAGATTGCAGACGTTTGTGTCCACAACATTGATTTCAATAGTCTTCGTTAAATTAAATTTAGAATGAAAGTCGACGGATTTTAAGTTGAAAGTTGTTAACTACTGTTTTCCGGCCTTACGATATAGGAGCTCATTATGGATGACCGCGTAGCTTCAGTTTTCAGACAAGTTCGACTGTCCACTACGTTAGGGTAGTATCACACACGGTCATTAGTTCCACTGTCTTGGGAAAGCTTTTGCTTCACCACTTTGAGTGTTCTTGCGAAGGACAAAGCCTCACCTGGTAGATATATGTGCTTACGTATTCACATTTGTAAAAGGAGCCGTAACGTGTAGGTGATATTTAAACTTGATTGATAGGCTAAAATCAATGTGATTCACTCCAAGGCACTAGTTTTGGATAGGGCCGCCAACTTTAGGAAATGTCAAACCGGGCGACTTGGGTGTTGAAGGATGAAGTGTGGAAATCAAAATTAACATTTCAGACGCTATTGTATAATTTCGCAAATAAACAACAGATGTTTGAATGTAAGCCCAAGTGTTTTTTCAAACCCTTCTCATACGTATATACATACATATATCTTCAACTTAAGTATGAGGTAAGAAACATTTCAAAGGAGTGTATATGTCCCTAGAACCTACTAAAGGGTTTTCCATCACTGATTTCGCTTATTCTTGAAGACAATTTAAAAACGTGTTCGCCTTGGGTCATTTTATTTCAATTAATTGTTGATTATTATATAACTTATGTTTTAGTGTTCTGTTTTAATAACTTGATGAATTGGGTGATGCAAACTCCGTGTTAATCTGATATCGAAACCGCCTGTTATTTTAAATAACTTTTGAATAGTTATAAAGGGTTAAATTTGGCAATTAGTTTCTTATAACTGGCAGTGATACGCATCCGTTGATACCACTTTCGACCATATCCGACCAATTTTCGACATGAACAATAAATGGCCTAAACAGTCTTAAACGAGTAAAAAATATAGTAACGCGCCGACGCCGCGCCGCCGCGCCGATATTTTTGACATTCGGCGGCGGCGTGCGAAAAACGACCAAAATCGGCGGCGTTTATCGGCGGCGTATATCTCTATCTCATATATCTTTATCCTGTATATATATTTATAGCTTTGTAACATCATAATATGCATGACATTATAAATTACAATTTTCTTCATTTAATTTAAACAAAAAGTTGTAAGTTGTAGTTGACAATTAGGCACAAGGGACTCAATTACTAGATGTATGAGCATTGAGATCGAGTTTTCAGTAAGTGTGTAATTTTAATTGCATTCCTTTGATATGCGAATATTAAATACTATAACATATGTACGTTTAAATATACATATTAATCCATGCCAACAGAACGCAATCATTTTTTAAGGATTTGAAAGTAGGCAGGATCCTTAAAAAGCCTAGTTAGCATTTTTTCCAGAATTTGTTAAGATCAAAGAGAGGCTCTCAGTTTCTTAAGTTTTCTTAGCTAGCGAACAATACATCCAAATATCTTTAGGAATATTTAAATTTTTACAATTAAAGACACTAAGGAATAGCACGAAACTAAGGGCAATCCAATTACAGGCATACCTAGAGAACAAAGATCTATTATAGCTACCCATGGCTCAATGAAATGAATGCGCTAGTTGTTCCTTAAAACTTCAATCTTTCTACAATGACTTAATAGAGTTTACTACACGTGGAAGTTGCCCCAGTTCGTGGGGCCTCAATAAGTGTATTACTGGGATATGGAAACAGCAACGTTTGGACTTAGCACAGAGTGTTTTCTTAACAAGATTGTAGTAAATTCGCACCTATTACCTAGACATTTTCTGAAAACGCTATGGAGAAACGTGACTACTTTGTTCTAGATGAAATGATGCCTCAAAGATAGTATTTTACGGGTTTCCATGCTTTCTGACGATTCTAAATCTCGAGCGGCTCATGGCAGAGATATTTATCATATTGTACCGAATTCGCTACTGGGGTAGTAGTACTTCACAATCAAATTACACTCGTACTTCACTTAGAACGTTTAAAAAAAATTTGTTGATTACTCGTCAGCTTGTGCTGCTTTTATACTATCAATTGCCTCGTTCGCCTATTTCTCCTAGGGTCTATACTTTTCACGAACAGCCTTCTCGAATAGTTGCATGTATATTTCTCGTTGCTGTATCACATAGTTGATTATTTAGCTATGTACAAGTATATGCATGAGCAATGTCATCTTCGCTCTTAGCTGATTCCACACGGTGTGCCTGAAGCAAGTTCAATTGAAGGGTCAAAGCACAACCGATTTTCTCGTGGATTCTTATTTTATGGACCAAATTAAGTCAAAATCCAAAATTGAGAAATTTTCTACCAAACCGTTTTTGAGAAAATTCGATTTAAATTTTGAAAATAGCAAAAAATCAGGACTAACCTTGTTGATCTTTTTTGAGTTGTGGTTCGATTTGGCTCATATTTGGAACACATAATACATACAAGAATAGAAATCGACTTATGAAAAAAAAATTCGCCGCTCGTATCGAAAATTTTGAGTATCTGGATCTTAGCGTCACATAGCGGCAATTTTTTGCATAGGTCGATTTATGTATTATGTGTTCCAAATATGAGCCAAATCGGGCCACAAATCAAAAAAGATCAAAAAAGTTAGTACCTACTGATTTTTTGCTATTTTCAAAATTTAAATCGAATTTTCTCAAAAACGGCCCGGTAGAAAAAGCTTAAATTTTGGATTCTGACTTAATTTGGTCCATAAAATAAGAATCCACGAGAAAATCGGTTGTGCTTTGACCCTTCAATTAAACTTGCTTCAGGCACACCGTGTCCATGTATGTGTGATTGTAAAATGTATATTTTACAAGTTATTTTATATTAAATTATTAAATATAGAAAACGAGTAAATTAGAAACAACAACAAAAATCCTTGCCTTGTGAGATAATAACAACTGATTGGCGCTCTCAGTTGAGGGTGGTAAAGAATAAACCCAAAAAAAAAAAGTTGAAAACGAGTTATAAATAGAAACTTGCAAAGTGCGTTGATGGCTTGATGCGCTAAACGTCAAGCCTTTAATATGTGGATCGGTGTCACGGGTTTCAGTTTTAGTTTTTGCTTTTGTTTGAGTTTGAGTTTAGGTTTTTCTTTATGTATTATTTTTACTTTTACTTTTATTGTCAGGGCGTCCATCATTTGCCAATACTCATCACCCATTAAAATTTGCTATGACTACAACAAATGAACAAACAGTGAAATAAAGGCGCTAAAATGATTTAAGTACAAACAGTTCAATCAGATTTGATGACAACAAAAATAGAAATTGTTCATGCTTTTGAAATGCTTGCAGGATTAGACAGATTAGGAGAGCGACGCTGTGAAACGGCACTTCAGCTGCCAATACAAGTTTGAAAAAAAAGTAATATGCAGATATAATAAAAGGATATTTGCTAATGTCCTTTGCATACAACACAATTTAGATATGCATTCAAATTACTTTTTATACTCAGTTGAGCAGAGCTCACAGAGTATATTAAGTTTGATTGGATAACGGTTGGTTGTACATATATAAAGGAATCGAGATAGATATAGACTTCCATATATCAAAATAATCAGGATCGAAAAAAAATTTGATTGAGCCATGTCCGTCCGTCCGTCCGTTAACACGATAACTTGAGTAAATTTTGAGGTATCTTGATGAAATTTGGTATGTAGGTTCCTGAGCACTCATCTCAGGTCGCTATTTAAAACGATATCGAACTATAACCACGCCCACTTTTTCGATATCGAAAATTTCGAAAAACCGAAAAAGTGCGATAATTCATTACAAAAGACCGATAAAGCGACAAAACTTGGTACATGAGTTGAACTTATGACGCAGAATAGAAAATTAGTAAAATTTTGGACAATGGTCGTGGCACCGCCCACTTTTAAAAGAAGGTAATTTAAAATTTTGCAAGCTGTAATTTGGCAGTCGTTGAAGATATCATGATGAAATTTGGCAGGAACGTTGCTTGTATTACTATATGTATGCTTAATAAAAATTAGCAAAATCGGAGAAGGACCACGCCCACTTAAAAAAAAAATTTTTTTTAAAGTAAAATTTTTACAAAAAATTTAATATCTTTACAGTATATAAGTAAATTATGTCAACATTCAACTCCAGTAATGATATGGTGCAACAAAATACAAAAAAAAAAGAAAATTTCAAAATGGGCGTGGCTCCGCCCTTTTTCATTTAATTTGTCTAGGATACTTTTAACGCCATAAGTCGAACAAAAATTAACCAATCCTTTTGAAATTTGGTAGGAGCATAGATTTTATGACGTTAACTGTTCTCTGTGAAAATGGGCGAAATCGGTTCATGCCACGCCCAGTTTTTATACACAGTCGAACGTCTGTCCTTCCGCTCGGCCGTTAACACGATAACTTGAGCAAAAATCGACATATCTTGAATGAACTTAGTTCACGTGCTTAGTTGAACTCACTTTATCTTGGTATGGAAAATGAACGAAATCCGACTATGACCACGCCAACTTTTTCGATATCGAAAATTACGAAAAATGAAAAAAATGCCATAATTCTATACCAAATACGAAAAAAGGGATGAAACATGGTAATTGGATTGTTTTATTGACGCTAAATATAACTTTAGAAAAAACTTTATAAAATGGTTGTGACACCTACCATATTAAGTAGAAGAAAATGAAAAGTTCTGCAGGGCGAAATAAAAAACCCTTAAAATCTTGGCAGGTATTACATATATAAATAAATTAGCGGTATCCAACAGATGATGTTCTGGGTTACCCTGGTCCACATTTTGGTCGATATCTGGAAAACGCCTTCACATATACAACTACAACCACTCCCTTTTAAAACTCTCATTAATACCTTTAGTTTGATACCCATATCGTACAAACTCATTCTGGAGTCACCCCTGGTCCACCTTTATGGCGATATCTCGAAAAGGCGTCCACCTATAGAACTAAGCCCCACGCCCTTTTAAAATACTCATTAACACCTTTCATTTGATACCCATATCGTACAAACATATTCTAGAGTAACCACTGGTCCACCTTTATGGCGATATCTCGAAAGGCGAACACTTATAGAACGAAGGCCCACCCCTTTTAACAATACTCATTAACACCTTTCATTTGATACACTATATGGGTAAACAAAGTCTAGAGTCACCCCTGGTCCACCTTTATGGCGATACCTCGAAAAGGCGTCCACCTATAGAACTAAGGCCCACTCCCTTTTAAAATACTCATTAATTCCTTTCGTTTGATACCCATATTGCACAAACGAATTCTAGACTCACCCCTGGCCCACCTTTATGGCGATATCGGGAAAAGGCGACCACCTATACAACAACCACCACTCCCTTTTAAAACCCTCATTAATACCTTTAATTTGATACCCATATTGCACAAACGCATTCTAGAGTCACCCCTTGTCCACCTTTATGGAGATATGGCGAAAAGGCGACCACCTATACAACAACCACCACTCCCTTTTAAAACCCTCATTAATACCTTTAATTTGATACCCATATCGTACAAACACATTCTAGAGTCACCCCTGGTCCACCTTTATGGCGATATCTCGAAACGGCGTCCACCTACGGAACTAAGGATTACTCCCTTTTAAAATACTTATTAACACCTTTCATTTGATACCCATATCGTACAAACGCATTCTAGAGTCAACCCTGATCCACCTTTATGGCTATATCCCTAAATGGCGTCCACCTATAGAACTATGGCCCACTCCATCATAAAATACTCTTTAATGCCTTTCATTTGATACGCATGTCATACAAACACATTCCAGGGTTTCCCTCGGTTCATTTTCCTACATGGTTATTTTCCCGTATGTTGTCACCATAGCTCTCAACTGAGTATGTAATGTTTGGTTACACCCGAACTTAACCTTCCTTACTTTTTTTTCATTCCTAAAATAATACAAAAGTGTTTGCGGCATGCTGTGTCCTTTCGTCACATTGTCATAATGCACACGCGTTCAAATGGAAGCCGCAACAGTCAACGGCAGGCACACCTCAACCCCTCACGCCTAAATGTATGCCTTTATAATCAAAGAAACAGCCACATAGGTACAAACATAAGTTTTTAACAACGAATTCGCTCTACACAATGTGTAATGCATTTAAATTTTATTTTCACAGCCGCACCGGTTTTCTCATTTGGCTACTTTGTTTTGTTTTCTTATTTCATTTTCATTTTCATTTTATTGTTTGTTGTGTAATTAGTCAGCTGATCAATCATAATTCATCATTTGTACGGTCCGAAAAATGTCTTGTGGCAAATGTTTTTCCTTTTTTTGGTTGTTTCTAAATTTAATGCAAATGTGTCGCATACGTGTTGTATTTGTAAATTACAAAAAGTCAACGCCTAAAAGAATGATTGGTGGTATATTTGTATTGTTTTAAAATTGACTTTGCATACATTATGGCGCTTAGTACATATACATATGTATGTGGTCGATCGATAGTTACGCAGATCTACATAAAAATTTTTTTACAGAGCTCATTTACATACATAATATTGTTGTTGCCATGCGAAGCATATGTGGTGGTTTCGCTTCTCCCTTGAGCTAACTTGTACCAATTGGTCGCACCAAGGGAATTGAAATCTTCTTTCATAGGAGGATTCCGATAAAAATATTTTCTCAGCCGGTGCATCATCTTTAATTTGCCAGCGTAGCCGCGGTGTTTTTTTATTCGCTGGCCTATGTTGATGTCTGTGTAATGTTCGTAAATCTTTCGAAGAAATTTTCTCTCGTACACTCCCAGAGCCGCTTCATCTGATCTTGTCATAGTCCATGCGTCTGCAACATATAACAGCAGCGGTACGACAAGTGACTTGTAGAGCATGGTTATCGTTTGCCGAACGAGGACTTTACTTTTCAATTGCCTACCTGGTCCAAATTAGCACTTGTTGGTAGGAGTGACTGGTCGCTGGATTTCAAAGCTGATGTTGTTGTTACTGCTGGTTCCCAAATAAACGAAGTTTTTTACTATTTCGAAATTATGGCTGCCAAAAGTGGCGTGGTTGCCAAAGCACAAATGCGCTGATTCTTTGCTTGACGAGAGCAACTCCTCATCCGTCTTTTACTTAAGAATCGAGTCTGAGGAAATGTTAATTTTTTATGCATGAAACCCAATTTTTGTCTCATTACATTTTGAAGCATGACACCTTCCGAGGTGCTGAAGGAAGGCTGGAAGGAAACAAAATAAAAGGTTATTTGGAAGGCTCAATGAACAAATATTATTTAATCTATTGATTTAATTTTAACTCAACTTGTGCCCATGTTTTGCTTCGTTAAGGTAGTGGCTGATATCGAAAGTTTTTTGGCATAAGTTCTAAAAACATAGCTATCGTCCTCAAATTTGGCATATATAGTGAAAATCTTAGTGGAAAACCAAATCCAGAGATTTGTGCCGATCGACCCACCCATAGCTCTATTTTCGCCAATGTGCTGTGGTGAGGGATGATATGAGCCAAGAGGTACGATCTTTTCAATCACTTTTGAGTCATCTAGCGGGTCATTTATTTATGCATTATTTATTTATTTATTTATTAGTCTACAAATTTTACAATTAATCACAAATTATTCTACAAATTTTACAAAGTGAACGAAAATTTTACTATAGAATATATATGGGGTATTCCATCCAATTTCGACCAATTTTGAACCCGACCTCTTTAGAATTGGCTGAAAGTTTTTCTTCCTTTTCTAGCTTACGAAAGACGTTTTTCAGAAGTTTTTCAAATTTTTTCATCCAACTCAAAAAAAGTTATGAATTTTAAAAAAAACACCGTTTTTGTTTTCAAAATGCTATAACTTTTTCAAAAAGTGACCGTTTGGGATGTTTTTTTTTTCTAAATTTGTTTTTAAATGTACTTTTCGGAAAAAATTCAAAAAAATTTTTAATTTTTTTTTTTGTAATTTTTCAGTTTTTCGAGATTTTTCGAATTTCGCCTTTTCAAAATATTTAAAACTTATTTTGAGTTGAAAAACGGTGTTTTTTTCAGAATGCTATAACTTTTTCAAAAATTGACCGTTTGGGATCATTTTTTTTTTTTAAATATGTTTTTAAATGTACTTTTCGGAAAAAAAAAATTTTAGTGTTTTTTTTTCACTTATAAATAAAAAAAAAAAAAAAATTCTCGGCCCACTCCGGGATTAGTGGAGATGATTGCAGAATTGATTGAAGTTTTTTATGAGAAAAAAAAGGGCGAAATTCGAAAAATCTCGAAAAACTGAAAAATTACAAAAAAAAACTTTAAAAATTTTTTTGAATTTTTTCCGAAAAGTACATTTAAAAACAAATTAAAAAAAAAAAAGATCCCAAACGGTCAATTTTTGAAAAAGTTATAGCATTTTGAAAACAAAAACGGTGTTTTTTTTGAGTTGGATGAAAAAATTTGAAAAACTTCCGAAAAACGTCTTTCGTAAGCTAGAAAAAGAAGAAAAACTTTCAGCCAATTCTAAAGGAATCGGGTTCAAAATTGCTCGAAATGGGATGGAATACCCCATATGTATATTATTAAATCAGTTATGGGGATGGAAAGTGCTGCAGAGCAACGGGAATTGATTATTAATGCTCTCGGAATGCACATGATTTCATGATTTCGAGCAGCTTATATATATTTATCACCTAATAATAAGGGCTGCGTTGTCTGGGAAGTTGGAAAGGACGTGATTTTAAGCCACCCACCCGAGAAAACGGGAATTGATTATAAGTGCTGTCGGACTGTGTGTTATTTCAAGCAGTTGATGTATATTTAACATACAATAAGTTGGGCTGCGATGTCTGGTAGGTTGAAGAGGGCGTGATTTCAAGCCAAGAAACATAAAGTTAAAAAGCCTTCTTTACCCGAAGCCCATCGTATGCTTACATAGACATATAGCTTTCATTACCCAATTTATAACCTTTGCCACATCAATAGAGTAACGCTTGATTGATCTTCATTCAAACTTTGAGTTTACTTTGAAAAATTTTAAACGTTTGCCAAAACACAAATATTTTCAATAATTTAGTATTACCCTCGTCGCCTTTGGCATTCATTTCTCCATCTGTCTGTTGATGCATTGCTATTCATCACACTTGTACATATGCACCTATCAGATTGGTAGATCGGTTCCCCTGATGGTGCATGTTTGTCAACGCCCTCAAAATTTTATGTTTTTATTTTATAAATAAAAGTCAACAAAGAAAAAAATGGCAAGACGCGAATTCTCGTCACGTACGCAAAATTTTAATTGAACCATTTTGCTGGCTGATAGTTAGATGAGAAGTTGCTTGCCAAACCGTCATCAATTTCGTTAAGGTATCTAATAGTAGGCGGTTCGCCATGACGAAATACATTTTAATGTTATTAATTTGTGCAATGGTTATCAGAGAGAATGATCAGTCTGGTGTTATTGATACCTTTCTTATTTCCACTTTCGAAGTTTTATTGTATTATAACATTTTTGAATTTATATACATACATAGTTTTAAGTTAATATAGAATGAAAAATCCATGCCTATCATCATATTGCTGCGATGTAGAGTAGTTCTTCAAAATTTGAAATCATAAGATTAGGAGCTACCGCAGTTCTTGGACATTCAAGTGGAAAGAGGGATGCACATTTTTTCTCGCCGGATTGCAAATTTTGTCTCGCCGCTCTAAATATTTAGAGTTCTCGATACCGCGGTATGAGTAGAAAACCTGCGACTTGCAAATCATCAGCATTGCTTATGAAAATTACAAAGTACCACCGCCGCCCTAAACGCCACAGTCAATTATAGCACGTTACTGCAAGACTTGGGAGTGTCCACAATTCCTCCTAATCTTAAAATGTGGACTGCAAACTACCTGTGGGGCCGGCAGGCTTCGGTGCAATTCAGGGAGGTAACATCAAATAAGGGGTGGTGTCCTATCCCCACTTTTGTGGCTCCCTTCCACACCATAAGGAGTGTCCTGCGCCGATGACTGCACAATAATGGCAACAAGTCCTGGCCCATCCATTTATGAGCCTATAAAATTAACGACTATATCCCTAAGGTTTCCAGTTTTTTCGCTGACCAAATCTTCGGCTACCTTATAAACGTGAAAAAAGCAAGTGTTGACGATATTGAACACCCACGTCGATAGCTTTACACTACCGACTGCCCAACACTAAAAATTCTGGTTATGCCATTCAGCCAGGGCCCACGTTTTGCCGAGTCTGCCGGCAGAACTTTAGGCAAAAACAAAGAAACGCTCATATCCACTAAAGGCCACTTGCAGAACAGCAAGTTGCTTTTTGAGCTCACAGTTAATTGAATACTCAGAAACCTGGGCATCTCACAGACATCTGTTTGAGCAAGCTCCACCCCGCAAAAACTCAAACAGTCATCTCCAAAAGCTTTATGAAGAAATCAGGCACTTACGTGTTCAGCCGTATGAAAAAAGGGATCATGATAACACCCTTCGTTTATTTGGGAACCAGCATCAACACTAGCAACAAAAACAGCACTGAAATCCAGCGAAGAATCAATCTTGCCAATAAATGCTACTGTGGACTAGGTAGGCAATTGAAAAGTAAAGGCCTCTCTCGGCGAACGAAAATCATACTCTACAAGTCACCTATCGTACCCGTCCTGCTATATGGGGAAGAAGCATGGACCATGACAACAGCAGATGAAGCGGCTTTGGGAGTGTTCGAGAGAAAAGTTCTTCGAAAGATTTATGGAGATTTATGGACCTCTACGCGTTGGCGATGGCGAGTACTGAAGAAGATTTAATGATGAGCTGTACGAACTATACGCAGACATCAACATAATCCGGTGAATTAAAACGCAGCGGCTGCGCTGGCTAGGCCATGTTATGCGAATGAAAGATGATGCTCCGGCCAAGAAAGTGTTTCTATCGGAACCCGCCTATGGAAGCAGAGGTAGAGGGCGGCCCCCACTCCGTTGGAAGGACCAGGTGGAAAACGATTTAAACTCCCTTGGTGTGACCAACTGGCGCAGGTTGGCGGCGCGAAGGAGCGACTGGCGCGCCTTGTTGGACGGCCATAACCATTTAGACGGTTAAGCGCCAATTAAGTAAGTAAGTAAGTAAGATAACACCCTCCGAGGCATCCATGAAAACAGGCGTCGGACTATCAGGCCAGGGATTGCCCTATGAACACCGTTATTAAAGACAAATACCCTGAGCTCGGAGTTGAGGACACACCCTCCTCAGGGAGATGGCGTCACTCTAGCTTAACTTCGATCTGGATACTATGATAGTGTGTACTGATTTTACCGCCACATGACATAAACCATATTTTCAATTGCAATGTGGAACCAACGCCTTTAACCCCCATATCTCTCCGTTGCCTGTTGCAAGTTACCTCCGAATCGCTTTAGAGAACACTGATAACAATTAGTGAGTGGTCGCACCTATTGGATGGGGCTAAGCACTCCTAAAACAACACCCACCACAACAATAACATGAGAGCTCTATACACCACACACACCATATATACTTCTGGTACTAAGGATATGACAACGTGGCGTGGACTTATTTGTTAAATAGATGCGATTTTCCCCATTTTTTTTAATGATTCATGAATACCCTAAATAATACATTCATCTATATTCAAACCAAATCCTCAAGCTTAATGTAAAAGTCGAAATTTTGTTCTACTAAAGAACGCGTTATAAAAGCGGAAGTGCCAGACCACCAACTAGAGGCATTTACGCCAAATATGAAGGCTATGCTATAGACATTACTAGCGTTTGAGCTCCAGAATAACCCGAAAATAACTCAGCTATTATAACAAAAATTATCTGAGGAGATTGTACCGTATTTATCAGAGCAAAAAAAAATTTTTTTCTTTGTGTTTTAGTTTACCTTGCTTGTTATTTTGGAGTCGTGACCAGCACCATAAAAACACAAACCTTCACCCCTATTATTTCAGCTTTTAGCCAATAATGTTGACCAATGCATTTGTTTTGGCCCACCGAAGCGTAAATTACGCTACACATACGCTGTTCATTTAGAGTAGCTCAAGCAGGATTATCCAAATGTTCGCCAATGTATAAACAAAGTGCCAGGTGGGGCGCGTACAAAACAGACAAATAGGTTCAGTCCGCACAGTCATAGATGAATAGCTAAATGATTGGACCAGCTGGCTTATGAATGGTGGTTGTAGGAATAGGACTACAGATGGATGTGCGCTATGAGTTCGTATGACGACAATGTAAGTGACTTTATAGATGTAAATAGTCGGTATGTTTTTATGGTTACCTTATGAAAGTACTGGTATAAATTGTTTATTTGGTAGCTAGACTATGTAATGATGCATGTAGGTAGATCAATCTCAATTGGTCAGTGAAGTTGAAATGAAGTGTTTGTGAATTTATGTAATGTAATGAAGTAGATATGTAGGTGTAACAGACATTGAACAATTGATTTCAGCACCTGATACGGTTTATAGCTTTAAGAGATGAACAGCCCGTCTTTATTTTAGCTTTTGTATACATTAGTTAGGCGGCCGCCGCGGTATGATGATAGCGTGCTCCGCCAACCATACCGAAGATAGAGCTGCAAAAGTATCGATATAAATATCGATACATCGAGTACTAGGTTTATGGTGCGATTATCGATGTTTTTTCTAAATATCGAGTACTGTATTCCCATTTCTTATTCCATTTTCTAGCGGCAGAATTACTAGCGTCTAAACCTTTGGTAAGACAAATAAAACATGAATAAATAAAATTACATACATTATGTCAGATTTGTGTTTATTTTAGATGAATCTCCTAACAAGTTGGTGACTCTGAATATTGAAAAATTCTTACAAAAGTTTAATGTTAAAGGTACGTTATTTTTTTCATATTATATACACATATATATATGTATTCGTATATGTAGATATACACGCAACAGAAGACATCATTGGGTTGGCAGACGAGAATTGTGTTACCAAAAAGCTACGAAGTACAAAGTCAAGCATTTTGATCTATTTTGACAAAATCAGTTATACTTTTGCAATATTGCAAAAAATGTTATAAAACTAGTGGTAATACGTCCAATTTGTTTCACCATCTAGAACGATCGCTTAAAACTGCAAATTTAGATTCACAAAGCTCGCCAAATAAGATTGATTTTTATATGAAAAAAAAATAAAATAAAATATATATGAAGATCCATCATCACGTAAAAAGGCTTTTGACAGCACGTTCTAGGGTTTAGCCACCGCAGACGTTCGACCTTTTCCCATAGTGGATGACAAAGGGTGTCGTAATTTTGTTATACCCTCGTTTCGCCGTATAAGATACCATCGCGGACAACTTTGCAGAATGTTTTTTTATGATAGTTTCGAAGTTATGAATACAATATTACATCTAATATATAAAATTCTTCTGTCACTGTTTTAGAGGCTGAACTCCTCCGAAACGGCTGAACCGATTCTCATAAAATTTTGTGAACATATTGGGTAGGTCTGAGCCAACGTCTACCTTTTTTTTCGCTACGTGTCTAGGGTCTTGAGATCAAAACGTGGACCGGGGTACCCCTAGAATGTGTTTATAGAATATGGATATCAAATGAAAGCTGTTGATGGGTGCTATAGTACAGGATAATTTTCATACAACTGGGAGGCTGGGGTCTCGAGATATAGTCCAAAACGTGGACCCGGGTACCCCTAGAATGTGTTTATACAATATGGATGTCAAATGAAAGCTGTTGATGAGTGCTATAGTACAGGATAATTTTCATACCACTGGGAGGCTAGGGTCTCGAGATATAGCCCAAAACGTGGACCCGGGTACCCCTAGAATGTGTTTATACAATATGGATATCAAATGAAAGCTGTTGCTGAGAGCTCTAAAGTTCATTGTGATATTCGATTTAGTCGTACCAACTTGGCAAAACTGATAAATATGCATGCGAAGCCGAAATAAAGACAAGAATTAATAATACCCACATACCTATTTACATACGTCCTATACGATTTGCCTAAAATTTCATTTATAAATTTGCCTATATTAGTATTTGCGATGCTTTTTTCCCGGAAGTATACCAGAGACGGCCTGGGACTGGGATTAGGACTAGGACTGGGACTGAGACTGAGACTCGGAGTGGGACTGGGACTGAGACTCGGAATGGGACTTGAACAAAATACATACCACCCTCTGGGATTGGCAATAAGAGATGAAGAAGAAGGAGAAAAACTTGAAAGAAGAGAAGGAGACTGAGAAAGAGATAGATGGAGATTAAGCGAAAAAGACGGAGGTAGGAGCGAATAAAAGGATTAGGAAAAAGTGTAGAGGGTAGGGCAGAGTTAAACAGAAAAAGCTTATTTAAATGTATGCAGATAGGCCAAATATAGGGCGGAACAACGTCTGCCGGGTCTGCTAGTATATATATACATGTACATATTGTATTTACATAAATGTCTGATATATACCAGATATTGCTTTTAAATTGAGTAGGCGCTTTTCACTATAAAAAATTCGATATATATCCCGATATATCGATACTCTCCCTCTTAAATATCTAAAATATCGAGTAATCCGAATATCGATACTTTTGCAGCTCTAACCGAAGATCCTGAGTTCACGCCCCGAGTAACATCATAATTTTAGAAACAAGTTTTTTCAATTAGAAAAAACATTTTCCAAAACGGGGTCGCCCCTCGGTAGTAGAGGTTTACGCCGCTCACTTTATCGGCGGCGGCGGCGTAGGCTATATTATATACCGGCGGCGGCGGCGTGAGCGGCTCGACGGCGTACGCCGGTGCTTTTACATTAAAAAGCTTAATTTTTTCTATTTAAAAAATTTATATTTATAATATAATATTTATAAGGTTTTGTTTGTATGTATTTAAGAAAATCAACGTTTTGTCCATTTCGGAAAGATCCGGGGTTTTTGCCTCAAGATCTCGCAGACCGTTCAAACATTTTCAGGAGTAGCTCTTTGTGGAGGGATTGTCCCTCGTCCGCTTACTCCAGAGAGGCTTCGAACCTAACCCCGGACTTTTGAATTGATACTGCTGCGTCTGCTGAAAAGAAATAGAAATATATAAAATGGTCACACTTTTGTCTGTATATCTCGTGCAAAGCGTAGTTTCACCTGGAGTTAACTCCTAATAATCGTCGCGAACACAATTTCTTGAAATCATTTGTGGCTCCTTGGCGGTCATGCACAAAGGCGACTTTCGGTTGCTATGAATGATCTATTAATACTCATGACTCTCGAGGCACAGGACGCCTCCAGAGCGACAATTCCCGATGTGCGAACAGTAGCAATCCCGACCAACAGTCTACCACGCCACCTGACCCTCACACCATATGCCAGCACAGAAGCTATAGGACTGTGACTTCGAACTCATACCTTCGTCGACGTTATTTTCATAGAAGCTCTAGGTGTAGCTCCGAAGACTTTATACCGGATGTTTTTGTCGCGCTATGCTGCCGAGCTACACCAGAAAACCTCTTGAAACGTTAGGGAGTGACTATTCGGCCAAGGATGCTACCTTCGAAATCATAAACAGTCTAAGTGGATGTCAATGCGTAACCCATCATGAAAATCGTATATTCCTCGGCGTATCTACATAATTAAAATTTTACAAGGACCCTTGATAAAATTTTTAAAATGTGGACCAAAGATTGCAGACAACATTGACAACATTGATTTCAATAGTCTTCGTGAAATCAAAACGATATTTTAGAATAAAAGTCGATCAATTTTATGTTGAAAGATTTTAACTGCTGTTCTCCGATCTTATGATTTAAGAACTCATTATGGATGGACCGCGAAGTTTCAGTTTTCTGACTAGTTTGACTGTCTACTACGTTAGGCTAGTAGCACACACGGTCATTAGTTCGACTGTCTTGGGAAAGTTTTTGCTTCACCACTGGTAAATATATGTGCCTACGTATTCACATTTGTAAAAGGAGCCGTAACGTACAGGTGATATTTAAACTTGGTCGATAGGCTATAATCAATGTGATTCACTCCAAGGGACTAGTTTTGATAGGGCCGCCAACTTTAAGAAATGTCATAGCGGGAGACTTGGGTGTTGAAACATGAAGTGTGAAAATCAAAATTTACCTTTTAGACGCTATTGTATAGTTTAGCAAATAAACAACAGATGTTTCAATGTAAGCCCAAGAGATTTTTCCCCGCTTCTCATACGTACATATATCCTCAACCTAAGTATGAGGTAAGAATCATTTTAAAGGCTAACATATTAAAGGATTTTGCATCACTGATTTCGCTTATTCTTTCAGCCAATCGCAATATAAATTTTTTTTAAAAATCGGCACCTCTTTTTGGGTATTTTGTTTTTTTTTAACAACTTGAGGACAATTTGAAAACATGTTCGCCTTGGGTCATTTTATTTGAATTAATTGTTCATTATTAATTTTTTGAAAAAAATATGCAAAGTGAGCCTATAAATTTATTATATAACTTTTCTTTTAGTGTTTTGTTTTAATTACTTAGTGAATTGGGTGATGCAAAGTCCGTGTTAATCTGACATCGAAAGCGCCTGTTATTTTAAATAACTTTTGAATAGTTAGAAAGAGTTAAATTTGGCAATTAGTTTCTTATAACTGGCAGTGATACGCATCCGTTGATACCACTTTCGACCATATCCGACCAATTTTCGACATGAACAATAATTGGCCTAAACAGTCTTAAACGAGTAGACATTCGGCGGCTGCGTGCGAAAAACGACCAAAATCGGCGGCGGCGGTGTTTATCGGCGGCGTATATCTCTACTCGGTAGTGTTTGGCAAGCACTCCGCGATTGTATTTCTGCAATGAAAAGCTCTCAGTGAAAACTCATCTGCCTTGCAGATGCCGTTTGGAGACGACATAAAACAAGTAGGTCCCGTCCGGCTATTTTGTAGAAAATAAATTAAAAGAAGCATGACGCAAATTAGAAGTGAAGCTCAGCCTAAAATCTCTTCTGGGGTTATGGCGCCTTACATTTTATTTTTATTTTTTATAAATTAGTTTTATGAAATCGGTTTTGGTGTAGGAGAGTTTATCTCAAACTGCAAAGGGAGCGGGAGTGGAGTGGGTTTGAAAGTGGCAGTGGGAATGGAAGGGTGAAGTCGAAAGCTAAAGTCGAATGCAAAGGGAGTGTTTATAAAGGGAATAATGGAAAGACGGGCATAGGAGGAGAAATTGAAGATAACGTTAACGAGCATGAGACTAACGAGCCTATTGGATGAAATGACGATTTGATGAATCGCAGCCAGGGGATATTGTCTCGGCTGTATTTGAACGGAGCCTTACCGAGCGGTTGTACGACCAAGATGAACTCAAAAACTTCCAAATAAACTAAAGATGAAAAGGAAACGGCGATGTCGTCGCAAGCCGGGGAAGAAGAAATCGCTATCAGCAATGATTCGGACGCGGATAACGATGATAGTATGCAGTCAATGCGCTCGGTAGAGGAGCGGTCTACCAGCCCGGAAGAAGAACGTTAGAAGGGGAAGAACTAGATAGGGAGAAAACCATCTCATAATGCCGGAAAGCTTTGAGAATCATGCATCGCTAGGGTCCAATGGTTAACGCCACCAACGACGAGAGCGATCGCTTGGCATGGGCCAGAGAGATAGTTCACTGACAAAAACTTTGCTAATACCAGTCCTCAAATTTGCAATCAAATGAAAAAAAAAGATAAAATAAAATAAAGTGAAATAAAAGAAATTAAAATAAAATAAACAGATATAGAATTAAATTAATTTAAGTTAAAATAAGTTAAACTTAATCGATTTTCAATCGATGAGTGAACCGCTTTTTATCGAAAAGTTTTGTATTTATCATCGAAAAATTAACGATATGTCATCAATATGTTATCCATTCCTTCTCCGATTATTACCAATTTATTATCGAAATGTTGTAGAAAAGTCATCGATTTGTTATCAAAAAGTTGTCGATAACTTACTGAATTTGCTTTAGGAAAGTTATTGATTTGTTATCGGCGTGTTATGGAAAAGTTATCGATTTAGTTATCAAAAATATATCGATTTTCTATCGAAAATTTATCGCTTACTTATAGTAGAGTGAACAGTTTGTTATTAATATGCTATCGATACAGTTACAGATAAAAATTTACTGTAAAACCGATGAAATATGTGTAATCCTTTTATAACCCTTCTATGAAAAGCCAATATGAAACCAATAAGAAGCCGCTGACTTAATAGGTGGGCCGCAAATTATCTGGGTGGTCGGCAGGCATCGGTGCAATTCAGAAACGAAATATCAAAGCCAAGAAGAATTAAACAAGGGGTGCCTCAGGGTGGTGTCCTATCCCCACTTTTGTTTAATTTTTACATATCAAAACCACCTTCGCCACCAGAAGGAGTTACTATAGTTTCTTACGCCGATGACTGCACAATAATGGCCACAGGCCCGGGTCCAAAAATTGATGAGCTTTGCAACAGAATAAACGGCTACCTCCCTGATCTCTCCAGTTTTTTCGCCACGCGAAACCTGGCATTATCACCGACTGAATCATCCGCGATCCTATTTACAACTTGGACGTCCCAAATCTCTACCATTTTGAACATTCACGTCGATGGCACTACGCTACCGACTTTCCTACACCCCAAAATCTTGGGTGTGACGTTTGATCAGGATCTATATTTTGGTGAGCACGCAGCCGCAATTGTTCCGAAAATCCAGAGCCGTAATAAAATCCTCAAATCCCTTGCTGGCTGTACTTGGGGAAAAGACAAAGAAACGCTCATTACCACATACAAAGCAATTGTCCAGCCCTTTGCGTGCTACCCGTCCCCTATATGGTCGCCAAGCCTAAAAACTACCCAGTGGAAGAAGCTACAGGCCTGCCAAATACTGCGCTCAGAACCGCCACGGACTGTCTTCTTATGTCCCCAGAACACCATCTTCATAATGAGGCGAGAATACTCCCCATCAGGGAGAGAAATGAGATGCTAACCAAACAGTTCCTGTTGAATACCCAGAAACCTGGGCATCCCAACATACATCTGATTGATGAGCCAGCACCGCCTAGGGACTTAAGGAGTCATCTCCGTTAGCATTTTGAGGAAATACGGCACCTGAGAACTCAGCCGTATGAAGCAAAAAAACACAAGCAGGTCCTTGGTGAACTCCACAAACAGGCGTTGGACCTTTATGCCGGGAATTGCCCGGTGAATGCAGTACTCGGGGAACAGTACCCAAAACTTGCGGAAGAGGAACGCATACTCCCCAGGGAAATGCTTGCAATGTGTCCCCACATGACACCAACCATCTCTTTAATTGTAATGTGGAACCAACGCCTCTAATACCCCTTTCATTATGGTCCACCCCTGTCGAAACAGCAAGTTTCCTTGGACTTCTGTTAGAGAATATTGATGAAAATTTGTGAACGGTCGCAGCTATTAGGTGGGGCGAAACATTGCTACAACAACAACAACAATAAGCCGCTGACTCGGCAATAAAAACCCGATTACAAACTGAAAAGCTGACTTTAGTTATTCGTTATCAATAATAAGGCGATTATGAAACCATATGGGTTGTTACCAAGACCGAATCATGTGAAAACGTCTTCAAAACTCGAAAGGATATTAAAAGCAGATTTTCAAGACAAAAATGTTCAAGTATCGATTCCAAAAATCGGATGACCAAGTTATAATAAAAAAAAAAATTCGGCTGTATTTCAAAGGAAAATTTATTTTTTAAATTATCCCGACGTAATATTAAGGGGCGGACTACTGTAATTTTATTTTTGCAACCCGGTTTAATGTTTACACATTGAATATCACGAGTACTTCATACTTACGCCTATGCCGGGTATGCTCGTATTTTATACATACACTTTAAAAATAGCCCGACTACTGGGTGGTAATTTGTTTCATCCCATCCCTGGAGCTCTTTTTTTGGCTACCTTTCTAACTCTGAAGTGAGTCAACCCGAACGAGATTGCTAACGAGAAGGCGAAAAAGAACGCTGTGTGAAACTGCTGTCTGATTAAAAAAATGCTCAAAAATGTTAACAGTTAGTTGACCGTTCGATAAGTGTTTTGCAAACGATGCTGAGAGCAGAGGAATCTAATCGACTATGTCGAAGTGCTTGGTAGCCACATCCTGGCTCTAAAACGTAAAATGATAGAGCTCATTCAACCTACTTCTGAAATTGTAAATAATATCAGTGAATCTTGGACGTCTGACCATTAATGCTAAGCTATACTATACGGTCTGCTGGCATCATTTAAGTACCTCCTCTCAGGCTTAAGGAAGTTCATAAGAAAAGTTTCCCTCATAGCAGAAGTAAGGGCACAATGTAGTTGACATTAAGTTACTTGATTCCAAATTTAATAGAGCCACCTTAGTACAAATAGCTCATAAAACAATTATTTTTGTATATGGGAGTTGGTAAGTTTAAATGTATACATATGAACATATGTATGTGCTGTAACAACACTAAAAACGAACTAAACATAATTTTATAGCACTAAACATAAAAATGTTGAGTACAAAAGTTGAGTTAACAAAACATGCGCAACACTCCTTCAAAACTTTAATTGAATTGAAATGTCTTTTTGACATGATAGGAAAATTTTGCAGTTGAAAACAATGAACACTACAAAAACAATGTGGTATAATAAAATTGAAAATTAGAATTGCACTTGTTGCTGATTACAACAAACGCCAAAGCAATGGCAGTAATTTAGCTAGAGTTTGCCGGGGAATGAGGGGTTAAAGCCGCAACACCGCTGTGGTTGGTGGAAAAACTATTTTGCATATTACGCGCAAAACTTTTTCTTCTCTAATTTAATATCAAATTATAACGCAAATGCCATACATATGTACATACATATGTACATAAGGCGCCATGTTAAGATACGAAATGTACATAAATATAAACATATTGTATATACACATATATATATATATTAATATATATATATATTATGTTATAAACACCCAATAAACATTTCTGCTGAATTTCTATTTGAAAAGCATTTTCTCAAAGATAGAATTAGGAAATTTATATTTCGAAACACGTAAAAATTTCAGGGAAAATGGGCAGGATTTCCTAGCTTATATCACACAATTAAATTATAATTGCTAAAAAGGCATGAGGACCAAGTACTCGTGAGTCTCGATGTGTAAGAAAACAGGTCTAGAAAACTAATGTTTATAAATTAAGTAGACCTCGTCCACTGGTTGAAATTAAACCAAGACTGATGTAACTTTATCAGAAACAAATATTTCGTGCCATATCGATTTCTTATCGGTAACAACTGGTACGAACATGTTATTACTTTATGAACGGATTATTATCGAAAACAAATTGTTATTGAGCTATCGGTTTGTTAACGAGATGAGTCATCATCTTCTTATTGGTGTCTTATCGGCTTGTTATCGACAGGTTATAGATATCGCATCGAGTTTATATTGAATTTTAATCGGTATATTTTTCATAACAAACCGATGAGTCATCAATAACAAATCTTAAATACCCGATAGGAAATCGGTAACAAATCGATAGCTTTTCAAAACCACAAATCGGTAAATTTTTGATACCGAACCAAAAACTTTTCGTAACCAAATTGATTACTTTTCGATAGCAAATCGAACTCTTTTCAATAACAAATAGAGAATTTTTCGATAAAAAACTGATAAATTTATGATAATATATCTATAAAATTTCGATATATAATCGATAAATTTTCGATAGAAAATCGATAGTTTTCGATAACATACTGGCAAATAATCGATAATAAATATATTGTGAATCTATAACTTTCCGAAAACAAATCAATAACTTTTCGATAACTAATCGTTAACATGCAGATAACTTCTAGATAACAAATCGATAGTTTTTGATAACGTATGGATAACTATTTGAAAAAGAATCTACAAATTTTCGATTAAATCTCGAATTCAATAGTATGTTTATAATACTTCGATAAGAAATCAATAACTCGTCACTACCTCGTCGATAACACACTGACGTTCTTGTTTTTAGTTCTTGTTGTAGCGATAAAGGCACTCCCCGAAGGTTTTGGTTAGCGTTGTCAATATTAATGACCCTTTCCCGGACATAGATCCGGTGCATTACATTAACAAGCACCATTAAGCACACTGATGGCCATTAATCGATATCAAACCGTTAAAACTTCCACAATAAATTCATAAAACATCGTCCGGTTTCGGTTCCGGCTTCAGTTTTGCTTTCAAATTTGACTTCAATCCCTTCCCGTCATTTCCCCCTCTTCTTCTTTCCTTTTCCTTTCTTAAGAGTTCCCTTTCTTTACTTTCCAAGCCTTTCTTGACTCGCGTTATCTTGGTAACCGTGACGATAATCATAAGCTTCATTATTATCATCCATATCATTATTGTAATTTTTTTTTCGAGTGAGGAGATGTGCTAACGGAACTATTGTGGATGCTCTAGGCATTTGTTATCAGTAAGCCGAGAGACCTTCTCCTGTAAATTCTATCATCATCTAGCATATAAACTTCAAATCAGTAATCCTCTTTTCCCTCGTCACTCCATAAGAAAAGTCGTTTCAAACTGACTCAATAGACTGTATCCGTCTGTTAGCAGCAGCTAGATACTCTTTGTTTTTCATCTGGCCCAATTACAGACCCATAATTTAATGAATGCTTTCAAACCTCGTTTAGCCCTTTTCAAAGATGATGCTCCCACAAAATCTCAGACCGCGCTGAAATAGCTTCGGCTAACGTTTCAGAAGTAGGGGCAGTATAGCACGAACCCGTGGAATGGCTCCAATAGAGCTGGAAGAATAATTTTCGGAAATATTTGCAGTTCTTCCCATGTCAAAGGCGTTTATCGAAAAAAATTTAATGATGGCCTGTTCAAGAGAGAACAGGTATGAACTAAGACATCTAAATTTGCCAGCATAGAAACTAGGAAAGCTCCAATGAGTTAAGATAAACTGAAGGGGAAAGACATGATTTCCATTGGTGATCCAATTAATGTTAGATATCGGTAAGAGGGAATAACTGGACGCTTTGTTTCGAGGCAGCCTAAACAATTAAGTGCCAATTACTGATAATAATATTGATTTGTGTTTTAGGCATTATTAAAAGGGACAAACGGAATCGTCTTCAACTAACGAAAGTCCCAGCTAGATCGTGTTATTTTTAGCCTCTGGTCAACAGAGTGAATATATCCCTCCTATTCACATTTTATTCCGAGGCTTGCTCTTCAGAAGGAAATTTGGAGGGTAGGGTCTATATTAACTGTGCTGAAATATGTTTAGTCTATTTTTATTATCATCGGCTAAGAATTCGGGTCGTAGTGTACGTAGAACTATCGTAGAATTATAGGGCTTTCGCCTCAGAGTAACGCACTTAAATCGAGTCGTTAATCTCTCGAGCAACATCTGCAATACTGCCCTATTGTTCGACGCCACGCAGATGCCATTCCTTTCCATTGGCAAGCTCAGATGACAGCATCAAGTATCATTTGCTAAAGCAAGTCTTGCATGTGAGCGATGCCGTGGGCGTACATAACTTTTACAGGTACACAGTACACGTCGTTAGAGGGCCTTGACTCAAGTTTGTGAATGCCTATCACTTTTTTACTTTACTTAGTTGGCACTTAAGCGTTTCATCGGGTTTCGTTTAGCTTACTCGCACCAATTGGTCACACAAAGGTAGTTTAAATCGTTTACCACCTTGTCCTTCCACCGGAGTGGGGGCCACGCTCTGCTTCCATAGACGGGTTCCGATAAAAATACTTTATTAGCCGGATAGTCTTCTTTTATTCGCATAACATGGCCTTTCAGCGTAGCCGCAAAACAGCTCATCATTAAATCTTCTTAAGTACTCGCCCTAGCCAACGCGTAGAGGTCCATAAATCTTTCGAAGAACTTTTCTCTCGAACAATCCAGAGACGCTTCATCTGATGTTGTCATGGTCCATGCTTCTGCACCATATATCAGGACGGGTACGATAAGTGATTTGTAGAGTATGATTTTCGTTTTCCGAGAGAGGACTTTACTTTTCAATTGCCTATCTAGTCCAAACTGACATTTATTGGCAAGAGTGATACTTCGCCGCATTTCAGAGCTGATGTTGTTGTTAGTGTTAATGTTGGTTCCCAAATAAGCGTAGTCTTTTACTATTTCTAAATTATGGCTGCCAACAGTAGCGTGGTTGCCAAGGCGCATATGCGCTGACTCATTGCTCGATGACAGCATGTACTTCTTTTTGTCCTCATCCACCATCAAACCCATCTTTACCGCTTCTTTTTCCAGTTTGGAGTAAGCAGAACTAACCACATTCAAAAAAATGCTCGACTCCAAATAAGAACCCGGTATAAAAAAGTAACCGATTCCAAAAAACCATCCAGTTCAGAGATGTCCCCGTTTATAAAAACCTACCCAGTTCTTAAAGAGTTCCCGTTTCTTAAAATTCCCAAGTCCTTAAAAAGTGTCTGGTGTTATAAAATGTATCCAAAACAAAGAGAGGATCCGGCTCCAAATAAGTACCCTGCTTGAAGAAGCACCGGGTTGTTAAATAGTACACGATTCAGAAAATGTACACGTTTCAAAGAACGAGTCTAAGATATTTCATGGTTATAAAAAAGTACCCAGTTTGTAAAACAAGAACAAAGTTCACGGCTCTGTAAAATTATTTGGTTCAAAATAGTACCCGGTTCTAAGAAGGCAACCGGTTTTATGGAAGTGCCTGATTCTTAAGAACTACCCTGCTCTGAAAACGAACCTGGCACTTCCCTGGACCCTGGCCCAGTTCTTAGACAGGAGCTTGGGTCGAAGATTAGATTTTGCTAGACCAACAAAACACTTGTGTACTAAGTGAATAGACTATGTTTAGGTAAAACTTGCATGAGCATTTCGATGCAGCTGTGGAGGAACCAAGCCCAGCGCTCAACCTACTCTGTGGATATACTTGGTATTCGCAGCACGTCTGCACGACCACTTGGTACTTAGGTCTTGTAGCTGGCGGCAACTTCCTTGCTTAGTTTCTTAGCTCACTCGTTTCTTAACTCAATTGCGTATCTATAATTTTAAAAATGAAAATCATACTTTCGTGCAAAAAATAATATCTAAATTAATTACTAATTAAAATGCATTCAATTCTCACCTAAGCATAAATATAATTCATTTTTTTATGCGCTCGCCAATCATTTCAATTAATTTAGCGTTGCCACATCGCTCGATACACTACGCTGCCTCCAAATACTTCCTTTCACTTCCCCGGCATACCTTCCTTCTATTCCTTGAACCAACGTCATTCAAATAAACTGTTGATTTTCATGTTTTAAACTTATTAAGAATAATACTAAATTATTAAAATAAGTTATTTTTCATTACATCAAATATGCAAATTTATTGCTGAGTAACTAAAGTTTATACTCAGCTACAATTGCAATGCTTACAAATTATTAACAATAAAATGTGAAAATTTTAGTTTTATTTTGTTTTGCCTTCAACTTTTGCACATTTATTGCAATGGTGCTGCAGTTTCTTCTTCTTCCACCTTTGTTGCTTCTTGTCGTCTCTATTGTCGGCAGCAGAAGGGGGCGCAATCGCCGGCGACGTGCACTCTTTGCTATTTAATGAGGCGTCTCAAATTATTGCAAAATACAGCAAGTTTCACGTTGTATTGTCATTAAATTATTTGAATACGAATACATATTTACATCCTTACATACATTATTTATATACTACTGCACATGCAGTTATTTTTTGATATGCAAAGCCCTCAGCCATTTGAATTTGCTGCTCTTTGTGAATTATAACTTATTTTGGCGAATATTAACGATTTCGATTGAGCGATCCAGATGAGACAGCAAATAGCTACGCACAAATGTAAACAGCAGCTAAGAGCGTAGACGACATTACATACATACATATGCACACAGCACCAAAGAGCGCATACGGTATTACTCGCATACACTTAAAAGACAAGAGAGAATATGATTGGCAGAGATAAGCAACTAATCGAGAAGGCTGTTCGCGAAAAGTGAAGACCATAGGAGAAATAGGTCAATGAGGCAACTGCGAGTTTAAAAGCAGCGCAGTCTGGAAGAGTCAATAAATTTAATTTTAATATGTTGTAATGGAAGTATGCGAATACATTAAATTGTGAGGATTTACTACCATCGTAGTGCTGTTCAATTTGTTAACATGCATTTGAGTTCTTTATTCAATAGTTCATTGATTTGGACGATAATAGAAAGCGCAGAATAACCGAAAATCCTTAAGATTTGTCGCAATATATTTTTTCGCTCAGAAACTGCTTTCCATAGTACTTTCATAGATCGGTCTATCATACTTTTCAAATTCCACTAGTAGTTCTAATGGCTCTCTACAGCTCCCAACTACCAAAAAATCAATTTAGTTACAAAACATGAACTAATTCTCACATCATGCTTTGAAATTTAAAGACTGAATTTTTTAAAGTTCGTTTCATTCATTGCTCTCTGCCAATTATTTTTCATATCACGATCTAACCAAAGAAGTCTCTGGCCAAATTTTGTCTACCTCATTTCCTTCCAAATACTCCAAATACCACCTCTGTGTATTCTTTTGGCACCGTCAACTACTCCGAGCCTTACATGACGTCCGGAATGATGAGAGAATTATAGAATGTGAGTTTTAATTGCCCCAAGTGAACTTAACTTTTAAGTTTTGTATTTAGTTATATTTATATATATGGGGTGATTCTTCATTGTACTACTAAGCAAGCATTGTTTAGACTGTGAGTCTCTAATGGAAAAGGATTCGAAAGCCTCTTATGCTCCGGCCTTTCGCCCTCTTGACTATGTGGGTTAGATTAGATTAGATTATTATTTATTTCATTATTCTCATAAGCGTATGTACATATTCGATAGCTTAATTTTACATGTCTACAATATCATTACTTAGAGAATAGTTAGTGACATCTTTATTTTATATAATAAAAATAGTGTTGTATGTCATATCACGTTTTAACAAATTCCATTGTATAAATAGTAGTAGTGGGGTGAACAAAAAAAAGAATACAAGATATATATAAAAAAAATTTATTTAAAATGAGAATAAGATATTTCAAAAATAAATTGACTAAATTAAGTCATGAAACAATTTGAAGAAAGAATACAAAAGCTAAGTTTACAGAATTCCTCATAAGAAAACAGCAAAAAGAAAATTCAAAACTATACAATGCATATATAAAATTAAAGACTATATTATACAACGTAGTGCATCAAAATTTCTATCTGGTTGGTATCAAACTCAAGAAGCCAAGTTTCTATTTTTTTTAAAAACACAGATCTGGATCTATTGTCTCGTATGTTTTCTGGAAGGGAATTAAAAAGTTTGCAGGATAAGACAGTGTAGGAATTTCTAAACAATATTGTTCGAAAAACTGGTAAAGAAACAAGTGTGCTATGGTTACTACGCAGGCTGTACATTCCTCGTGTGGGATTTTGCAAATAGCCACCTCTCATGTAAAAAATTTTTAAACTTTGTAATAGAACAAATGCCGAACTGGGAATATTTTTGATCTTCTAAATAAGTCAAAGGAGTGAGTCCGACGTGGACAATTAAAAATTTTCCTTACTGCACATTTTTGCAGTACAGTTAATTGATTTATTTTATTGGAGTGAGCACCACCCCAGCAACTTATTCCATATTCTAATTTTGAATGAAATATACTATAATAAACTGTTTTCAGTGTATGGTTTGGAACGTATTTTCTAAGACGGTAAAGTATACGATTGGTTGAAAGTAAGTATTTTCTTACAGTTGCGATTTGCTCATTCCAGTATAGATTACGGTCAATTGTGACTCCTAGGTATTTGAAGCTATTCACTTTTTCAATTTCAAAGCAGTTAGAGTCACATGCTGTATTATTTTGAAAAGAATACTGATAACGATGGTTGGAGCACTTGTTACTATATAGGATATTACGTTTGCATATTGCACTGTGAAAAGTTATATTAAGATCTTGTGCTTCTTGAAGTTTTGGACTAAAGCACATTAATTTGGTTTTATTGCTGACAACCAGTTTATGTTCCGCAAACCATGACCGAAGTATGTGTATATCGTGGTTCAGATCCGCTATCAAATTTAAAGGATCCGTTGAGTTATATGCAATTCCTAGGTCATCCGCAAATGCTTCGACTTTGCCCTTAAAAGGTTGAATAAATAGTGAGTTCACATAGATAAGGAATAATATGGGACCCAGAACCGATCCTTGTGGTACACCAGAGTTTGTGACTTTGGTCTCACTAAGAGTGTTGCCTATTTTCACTCTTTGGGTTCGATTTCCTAAATAAGAAACAAACCAATTGTATAACAAGCCACGAATTCCCAAATCATAAAGCTTATTTAAAAGACGGCCATGATCAACCATATCGAATGCTTTTGTAATGTCCACAAAAAGCCCAGCACAATCTTTTTTTGAATCAATACCCTTGTATATAGTTGAACAGAAGTCCAAAAGAGCATCTTCCGTAGAAAGACCATCCCTGAAACCAAATTGCAAAGGACTAAGAAAATTTATTTTTTCAAAGTAGGATAACATCCTTACTTTTACAATTTTTTCAAAAATTTTAGTAATTGATGACAAAAGTGAAATCGGCCTATAGTTAGCCATATCTTTTTTATTACCTTTTTTGAGAATCGGTATTACAATTCCTAATTTTAATTGTTCTGGGAAAATCTCAGTTGTAACACTCAAGTTAAAGATATGTTTTAAAACATCAACAATATTGTATGAGATTTTCTTTAACATAACGTTAGAGATTCCATCATGACCGGAAGAATTACTATTTTTCAAAGATTTGATTGCAGTTAAAATTTCCGATCCTGAGATTGGCTCAAAAAAGAAGCTGTTGCTTCTGAAAGAATCTTTAGCTACTCCAAAATCAGAGCAACAATCGCAAAGGGGTGTCACATTTGGCGGAAAGTTTGACTTCACAATTGAAGTAAAGTATTCATTAAAATCATTAGCTATTTCTATGGGAACAGAAATATCAATGCCTTCTTTTTGTAAAACAAAATGAGAATCTTGCCTTTTTGGGTTTTTATCAATAATCCTATTTATTACTTTCCACTCTTCTTTTGGATTACCTTTGGATTTATTGACTAAGTTATTATAATAATCGTCCCGACATTTACGAATTTCTCCATTGATTCGTTTGCATATTTGCTTAAAACGAGTATTCAAATTGGTGTCACATGGATGTTTGTTGCACTTTTTTTATACTCAGTTGAGCAGAGCTCACAGAGTATATTAAGTTTGATTGGATAACGGTTGGTTGTACATATATAAAGGAATCGAGATAGATATATACTTCCATATATCAAAATAATCAGGATCGAAAAAAAATTTGATTGAGCCATGTCCGTCCGTCCGTCCGTCCGTCCGTCCGTCCGTCCGTCCGTTAACACGATAACTTGAGTAAATTTTGAGGTATCTTGATGAAATTTGGTATGTAGATTCCTGGGCACTCATCTCAGATCGCTATTTAAAATGAACGATATCGGACTATAATCACGCCCACTTTTTCGATATCGAAAATTTCGAAAAACCGAAAAAATGCGATAATTCATTGCCAAAGGCGGTTAAAGCGATAAAACTTGGCAGATGGGTTGAAGTTATGACGCAGAATAGAAAATTAGTAAGATTTTGGACAATGGGCGTGGCACCGCCCACTTTTACCAGAAGGTAATTTAAAAGTTTTGCAAGCTATAATTTGGCAGTCGTTGAAGATATCATGATGAAATTTGGCAGAAACGCTACTACTATTACTATATATATGCTAAATAAAAATTAGCAAAATTGGATGAAGAACACGCCCACTTTTTAAAAAAATTTTTTTTTTAATTCAAATTTTAACAAAAAATTTAATATCTTTACTGTATATAAGTAAATTAAGTCAAAATTCAACTCCTGTAATGATATGATGCAACAAAATACAAAAATAAAAGAAAATTTCAAAATGGGCGTGGCTCCGCCCATTTTCATTTAGTTTGTCTAGAATACTTTTAATGCCATAAGTCGAACAAAAATTTACCAATCCTTCTCAAATTTGGTAGGGACATAGATTCTATGAAGGTAACAGTTCTCTGTGAAAATGGGCGAAATCGGTGGAAGCCACGCCCAGTTTTTATACACAGTCCACCTTCTGTCCTTCCGCTCGGCCGTTAACACAATAACTTGAGCAAAAACCGATATGTCTTTACTAAACTTAGCCCACCTACTTATCTGAACTCACTTTATCTTGGTATAAAAAATGGCCGAAATCCGACCATAACCACGCCCACTTTATCGATATCGAAAATTACGAAAAATGAAAAAAATGCCATAATTCTATACCAAATACGAAAAAAGGGATGAAACATGGTAACTGGATTGGTTTATTGACGCAAAATATAACTTTGGAAAAAACTTTGTAAAATGGGTGTGACACCTACCATATTAAGTAGAAGAAAATGAAAAAGTTCTACAAGGCGAAATCAACAGCCCTTGGAATCTTGGCAGGAATACTGTTAGTGGTATTGCATATATAAATAAATTAGCAGTACCCGACAGATGATTTTCTGGATCACCTGGTCCACATTTTGGTCGATATCTCGAGAACACGTTCACATATACATCTAAGGGCCACTCGCTTTTAAAAGCCTCATTAATACCTTTAATTTGATATCCATATCGTACAAACACATTCTAGAGTCACCCCTGGCCCACCCTAATGGCGATATCTCGAAAAGGCGTCCACCTATAGACCTAATGCCCACTCCCTTTTAACACCTTTCGTTTGATACCCATATCGTACAAACATTCTAGAGTCACCTCTGGCCCACCCTAATGGCGATATCTCGAAAAGGCGTCCACCTATAGACCTAATGTCCACTCCCTCTTAAAATGCTCAGTAACACCTTTCGTTTGATACCCATATCGTCCAAACATTCTAGAGTCACCCCTGGCCCACCCTATTGGCGATGTCTCGAAAAGGCCTCCACCTATAGACCTAATGCCCACTCCCTCTTAAAATGCTCAGTAACACATTTCGTTTGATACCCATATCGTACAAACATTCTAGAGTCATCCCTGGCCCACCCTAATGGCGATATCTCGAAAAGGCGTCCACCTATAGACCTAATGCCCACTCCCTCTTAAAATGCTCAGTAACACCTTTCGTTTGATACCCATATCGTACAAACACATTCTAGCGTCATCCTGGCCCACCCTAATGGCGATATCTCGAAAAGGCGTCCACCTATAGAACTAAGGATTACTCCCATACTCACCCATATCGTACAAACATTCTAGAGTCACCCTTGGTCCACCTTTATGGCGATATCTCGAAAAGGCCTCCACCTTTAGAACTAAGGATTACTCCCTTTTAAAATACTCATTACCACCTTTCTTTTGATACCCATATCGTACAAACACATTCTAGAGTCACCCCTGGCCCACCCTAATGGCGATATCTCGAAAAGGCGTCCAGCTATAGACCTAATGCCCACTCCCTCTTAAAATGCTCAGTAACACCTTTCGTTTGATACCCATATCGTCCAAACACATTCTAGCGTCACCCTGGCCCACCCTTGGCGATATCTCGAAAAGGCGTCCACCTATAGAACTAAGGATTACTCCCTTTTAAAATACTCATTACCACCTTTCATTTGATACCCATATCGTACAAACACATTCTAGAGTCACCCCTGGCCCACCCTAATGGCGATATCTCGAAAAGGCGTCCACCTATAGACCTAATGCCCACTCCCTCTTAAAATGCTCAGTAACACCTTTCGTTTGATACCCATATCGTACAAACATTATAGAGTCACCCCTGGCCCACACTAATGGCGATATCTCGAAAAGACGTCCACCGATAGACCTAAGGCCCACTCCCTCTTAAAATGCTCAGTAACACCTTTCATTTGATACCCATATCGTACAAACAAATTCTAGAGTCAGCCCTGGTCCACCTTTATGGCGATATCCCTAAATGGCGTCCATCCATAGAACTATGGCCTACTCTCTCTTAAAATACTCTTTAATACCTTCCATTTGATACACATGTTATACAACTACATTCCAGGGTTACCCTAGGTTCATTTTCCTACATGGTGATTTTCCTTATTTTGTCTCCATAGCTCTCAACTGAGTATGTAATGTTCGGTTACACCCGAACTTAGCCTTCCTTACTTGTTTTAATTTATTTTTGAACCTAATTCTATTCAAAAGGCATTTAGTTATCCACGGTTTGAGTCTGATTTCTGATGCTTTTTTGTTAACGCAGTATGTTGAGGAGTTAATGCATTGCATTAAATTATCTAAAAACAAGCCGTATGCCCTTGATACATTTTCTTCGGCGTATACATTGCTCCAAATATTTAAGCGAAGTTCAATATTTAGTTGATCAAAATTAATTTTTTCCACAACATGCCTATTTCTTTTTCTAACGTCTTTCTCAACTATTGTGTTTTTAAAGAGAATACCACTCATACAGTGATCCGTGTTACCCAGGTCCGAGTTAATAGCGGAACAGGCAGACCAAGAAGAACCAAAGAAGCGGCACAGTACGTGATCAAGACACATACCTGCCACTGGTCTAGTAGCTTCGTTTACAAGTGAATATAACCCATGATCTGCCAATACCATGTTATAATTATTAAGTACAGAGCTTGTGCTTAATAGATCCAGATTAAAATCGCCCAAAATTACAAGATTCGTCGTTGATACACTATTTAATAATGAATTGAACTCATCGATAAATAATTGAGAAGGTTGCGAGTGAAGTCTATAAATACAGACAAATACAAAGTTTATTTTGCAAATGCAGCACGAAACCTTTATAGCGTCAGCACTAGTGAGACTAAGTCGTTCAATTTTGCTACAGTCAAACGAATCATGAACAAAAACCTCTACACCGCCAGCTGGATACGAATCATTAGCACTTGCATAGAATTTATAATTAGGTAAATTATATTCGTCAACCTCAAAAGAATATATCCAGATTTCTGATACAAAAATAAAGCTAGGTAGGTTCAGGAAAGCATCAAGATTTGTTGCCAATAGATCGAAATTACGACGCAAACTACGTATATTTTGATGTACGGCTCGTAGTATTAAGCTCGTAGAACTCATCATTAAATCTTTTTCGGTAATCGCCGTCGCTGATGAGTAGAGGCCAATACATCTTTCGAAGAACTTTTCGCACACTCGCAGAGATGCCTCATCTGCCGTTGTCAGGGTTAATGCTTCTGCACCATATAGCAAGATGGGTGCGGTAAGTAACTTAAAGATTATGATTTCCGTAGCATGTATTGGAAAGTGTAATTCTTCGCTGGATTTCAATACTGATTTTGTTGTTTGTGTTATTGCTGATTTCCAAATAGTTGAAGTATGTCATTGTTTCGAAATTAGGGCTGCAAATAGTGGCGTGGTTGCCGAAAGGCAAATGAGCCGACCCTTTGCTTGATGACTGCAGGTACTTGGTTTTCTTTCCGTTCACCATCAAATCCATCTTTTCCGTTTTTTTTTCAGTTTGGAATAAGCAGAACTTACCGTACGGGTGTTCGGGCCGATGATATTAATGACGTCAACTTACATCAGTAATTGCGCACTCTTAGAGAATATTGTTCCAGAGCGGTTAGGTTCTGCAACTCAATGAAATGACACGATAGAATATCCTGTCTGAAATCTTTAGTTTCAAACGGTTCGGAGAGGTTCTTCCCAATTCAGACTAAGCTGATAGTGTTGCTCAATATCATTTCGCTCAGCCGTATAAGTTTTGTAGCGAAATCAAATTCACACATATTGGTATACAGGCAGGTTGAAATCCGACGGAGGGGTAATGTGTGCAAATTATTTTTTCGCGGGTTTTTGCCGAGAATTGGCGCATAGAGAAACTCTGGTCGATGATAGAATAACCAAGTCCGAAGCCGCACTGATAAGGTCCAAACAGTCGATTAACGATTGGCTTCAATATTTCGAACAATAGGCTTGACAGAACCTTATAGGCGAAACTAAGAAGGTCAATTCCGCAATAGCTGTCGCAGTTTGCAGGTTCTTTTTTCGTCGGGAATGTACTCGTTTGTCCATATTTTGCAAAGAAGTTCATGCATGTGCCTTACAAACTTCTCGCTGTCGTATTTGAATAGCTCCGCAGGCAGTCTTGTTGTTTTTTAATCTGGTTAACTTACTTCGCCGTAGTCGGGTGTGGTAACATTTATTCCATTATCATAGATTGCGGACTCGAGTTTCATTGCTTTCCCTATTTAGGAGCACAGAGAAGTGCTGCCTCCTTAGTCTAAGCATCCTCTAAACGTCGGTTACAAGGTCGCCGTTTCGGTTTTACTTGGCCTTCGCAAAATCAAAGCCAAAACTGGAGTCATATTGCTTATCACCGCGAGCTTATTACGAGCATTGTTTACCAATTCGTGAATTATTTTCAGTAATGGAATGTTGTTGTTGTTCTTCTAGCGATAAAGTATTATCGACGTTGATGGTCCTTTGCCGGATATTGATCCGGTACGTCCCGGTAACAAGCACAATTAAGGTACTTCCTCGACCATGTCGGTAACGAATTAGTATGACCATATTGAACCTTCTAGGCTATCCCTCCCTCAACCCACAGTTTCATGGAAATTGGGGTCGCCAGGGCATCGCCTGATAAAGAAGCAGGTTTCGAAACGGGTAGGTAAGGTTGACCATTGAGTTAGAGAAACCCTATATTGCGCAGGCAACCCCTTGAAAGGTTTGCGCTATACAAACTCCTTGAATCAGTTTGGTATTTTAGTCGCCTCTCACGACAGGCATAGTTGCAGCGGGTATCTTCTAAGCCCCATAACCCGCTGGAACCGCGTCAACTAATGAAATATTTTGATATAGCGTCAATGAATGCTAATTATAATACTCCTACGAACTATTCGAAATGTTATTAATCTGCTAAATGCATAGTTCGCTCATATCGTTCAAAAATTCTTTGTTGGTGCGGTTGAACGAAACTGGTAAAGTATTAAGGGCAGAGATGCACCATGGTATGTGTGCCATTGAAGTAACATTTTTTAGTCCCAAATAGAAGAATTCCGGAGAAGATTGGATTTTTTTTTATTCGCAGTGACATTCCATTATATACCGGACTTGCCGGTAAAATTTTCGAGTATTACTCTTCTATACAGCACCTCAAGCTCCTTACACCTGGTACCTTGACAGATCCACGGGATGTGTTTTGTGTGTTCAAACACCATCTTTTCAGATTTTGGATATTGTGGTATTAGGAAAACTTCGTTATTTAAAAATAAGAATAATCTTTGGTACCTGGTTATAATTTCATAATAATTATACGCATTCCAATATATTCATTTGCATATATCATACAAGGAACAAAATTTCGGATAAAGAAACCGAAAACTTTATTTCAGGAACACGTAATTCATTATACGTATGTGAATCCGGCCTTACGCTCAGGAAGATTTCTGGTTGAAGCTCAATGTTTGTCGATACTGATTCATGCCATTTGACACATTTATTTTATTTAGTTATTTATTTATTTATAAATTCCAAACACAACAACCATAAGTTTTATTTACAGTGTTTGATGTTAAAATAACATAATACTAAATGAGTTTAATTGTAGAGAGAAAGATATAAGATTTGAAAGGAGAAGAGAACAGAAAAAATAGTGAAGGATTTTCAAAAGTATTTCAACATGTTAAGCTAGATGACTCAATAGTTTCCTTTTGAAGTGCATTATGTTAGAAATGCTTCTAATCTCCAAAGGCAAAACATTCCAGAGACGTACTGTTATAACAAAAAATTGACGTTCAGAAATTCGTGAGCCATATCTTGTATGCAGTAATTGAGATGATCGCATGGACCGTGCTAGCTGAAGTCTTTCGTATAGATAGGCAGGCTCCTTAAACAACACTATTTTATGAAGGAGTGAAATGCATCTAAAATTAAGCAGATTGTCGAATGTTATATTGTATATCGTATGAGCATATTCGGAAATATATGTTCATAAGGACGTATACCATAAATATAGCGGGCTATGTTATTGTAAATTACATTAAGTTTTTTACTACACTCACTGTCACAATAGGCAAAAACTTCGCAGCCATACAGCAATGATGGTAACAAGTAAGACTTTGCCAGAAGCAATCTAATTTAACTGGTGTGAAGTGTTGTGTGGTCCATAGTGTTCGTAACCTGCCATATACTTTGCCTATTGTAGGATGGATGTGATTATTCCAAGTTAATGTTCTGTTATAAATGACACCAAGATTTTTTGCCGTGTCTACAAAGTTTATCGGAGCATTGTTCAGTGCTATTTTGGGGCACTGATCTATGTTAATGGTTTTTTTTTATAAATAGCGATGCATTTAGACTTACTTGGGTTTAAGACTAGCCCGTTATCACTAGCCCATTTACTTATGAGACATAGATCGGAATTTAAATTTCGTACGCAGTTATTAATGCAGGCTGAGGGCCCGCCTAAATATACTAGAACGTCATCTGCATAAACGTGCACTTTGCTATATTTAAGAATTTCAGGCACGTCATTTATATATAGAACGAATAATAAGGGTCCAAGTATAGATCCTTGTGGGCTCCCTTGGCTACACTTAGAAAGTTTGACATGGAGCTACCGACGCTTATTGCTTGATATCTCTCAAGAAGATACGTATTTACTAGCTCCAAGGCTGGAGCTGAGAAATTGAAAAGCGTTTTAAGTTTTACTTTACTATGCAAGTATGGTCAACTGAGTTTTAGCTTTTTTCCAGCATTTAGGATAAACTGATGTAGTTAAAATGGAGTTGAAAGCGTAAGCGATATTTAATTCAATTTATCTATTTATTTATAAGACTCGTTGGTTGAGCGTAAGACTCAAATTACCCATCATCATTAATTAGTTTACAATAGTTTCATATATAATTAATAATAATAATTACTGTATATGCATATCATAAAAAATTGCATTAATTTAAATCATAATTAACAACTTATAACAAATATTTTAGGTTTAGAAAGATTTATTCCTTAAAATATGAAAAACAAAAATTAAGGTCATAAGAATGAAAAAGTAAAAGAAAATAGGAAGAAATATTTAGATATTTAAAAACTTAAACACTTCCAATTTAAAGCGCCTGGGATTTGTTATCGATTTAATTTTGTTTGGTAAAGAGTTCCAGAGTTTGACAACACTGACAAAAAACGTTCGTGATGAAGTATTATAATGATGTTTTGGTACGATGAGGTTGCGTGTTCTAATCGAATGCGCAAAAGCCAACTTTTCAAAAAGGTATTTTGGATTTCTCATATTAATGAGTTTATGCATATATATAAGATTACGGTACTTCAAGTAGCAAGTCAGATTGCAATCGAGTATCTTGTAACTAAATTGTGAGATGTGGTCATACTTACGCCTACAAAACACATACCTTGCACAGCTGTTTATGGCCATTGCAAGTTTTCGCTCAGATGCGCTATCTAGGTGCCCGTAGATGAGTTCGCCATAAGAAATGAGTGGAACTATAAAGGTTTTCACCAAACGTAATTTTGTGTCCTGCGGGACGAAGTTAGCTGTGTACCACAGCTTTCTTAGAATGCAATAAATTCTAGATATGATTTGTTTTATATAATCGGAGCACCCAAGGTATGAATTAACTTTGTAAACAAGGCTAGTTACAACTGACTCGAAATTTTTAGACTAGTCCTCTAAAATTATTGGGGGAAAGAATTCCTCACAATTCGACCTGTGTGAAATACATATGGCTTTGTTTTTTTTTGCGTTAAGACTCAAATTATTACATTTGGCCCAAATAGAGATTGATTGCAAATCATCATTGATTCTAGCTATCAAATCTTCACATAGTCCTGTTGGACGGGATAGATATACTTGTGCATTATCCGCATACAGGTGTATGGACACATTTTTACAGCAGTAGACCATATCATTAATAAAAATACTGAACAAAATCGGGGCCAAAATGGATCCCTGAGGTACCCCCGAATGCAATCTTCTTAGTTCAGAAGCCATATTTTTAGTCACAACCTTTTGCCAACGATTACTAAGGTAGTTTTTGAGCAGATTTACCGCGCTTTCAGGAAACCCAAAATACTTTTCAAGCTAGTGCAAAAGTATTGTATGGTCAAATTTGTCAAAAGCCTTGGAGAAGTCCAATAGAGTTAAAACAGTTAAATCACCTTTATCGAAGGACGGTCTGATATCATCAATTACTTTAAGCATAGCAGTTGCACAGCTGTGACTCTTTTTATATCCTGACTGGTTTTCGGTAAGAAGATTATTGTTGTATAGATAACTAACTATTTGCGTGACCATTAGCCTTTCCAAAACCTTTGACAAAGAAGGAAGTATGCTAATTGGCCGAAGATCTGATGGAATGGCACCCGAACGATTTTTAGAGATTGGATTAACTTTAGCTATTTTCCAGGAGTCCGGAAACGTCGAGGTAGTGATGGTAAAATTCAAAATGTGTGTCAGGGTTGAAAGTATGAATGGAATTATCAGCTTTATAAATTTTAAGCTTACGTTGTCCTCTCAAATGGAATTCGAATTAATTGAAAAAATACTTTTTAGAATATCATACTCAGTCACGGTTGAGAAGTCAAATGTTTTTTCTGTTGCAAGTAGTAAGCTTTCATTCAGTTTAAAATCTCTGCTGCTTTGGATAATGTTAGATTCTAAGAAGTAATCATTCATAGAGTTGGCGTCTAAATTGCATTCTATACTAGTTTTACTCCCAATTCCAACAGACTTTAGATGGTTCCACAATACTTTGCCAGATAATTTTACATCTAACTTGGTACGGTAGTGCTGCCTTTTAGAGTTTTTCGTGGTCATATTAGCTTTGTTACGGGCAACGCGGTATGCTTCCCAGTTTTCGCGCGTTGGTGTACGTTTCCAACGTATGTATAACTGGTTTCTCGTTTTTATACTTTGTAATACCACTCTTGTAAACCATGGAGGTTTTTTATTGGAGACTTTTGCCATTCTTACAGGGATATATTTATCATAAAGATAATTTAAGCTTGAAGTGAAAAAGTCTAGTTTTTGATTTATATCTGGAAAGAACCAAGATGTGTTCCAATCAAGGATGCCAGCCTCATATCTTAATGCATCAATATCAACAGATTTAAAATCCCTATAATAAAATTGTTTGTGTACATCAGTATTAAACTGTAAATCATACGCTAAAAACATCATATCGTGATCTGATACTCCTGGAATGGAAAACTGATCACAATGAAGTACGTTTGAACGATCAGACACACATATAATGTCAAGCAGACTTGATTTACAATTATGACCAAAGCGGGTGGGAAATTTATTTATTACTTCCAAACCAGCAGAAATCAGCCTATCTGTTAAATCAATGGAAATGCTATCACTATTGAGAAGATCAATATTGAAATCCCCACATAACAAGGCATGCTCATATTTGGGAGCTAACTCAGCAACTACATTGAAAAGGCCACTAAGGTCAAATCTTCTACTAGGATTGTAAACACATACGATCAAACACTTCCTGCAACCATCTCCAATTTCTACCACCAAATACTCAACCGGATCATCACAACTTGATTTAAATATAATTTTTCGATTAATCCCGGATTTGCAGTAGATGCCGATTCCACCACCTTTCGCCCCCGTATATATGAAAGAATTTTTGGCAGGACACATTTTAGGTTCGACATTTTTTCTTCGTTTTATTTATGAATAAACCAAACCGTTTCCTAAAGAAAGTTGATGCAAAAATAGTTAAGTGGAGCACATCTTTGGCCATCATTTTGCTATAAATACTTTTTGAAGACTAGGGGTTATTTGAATTGCAAAAGTTGTCAAAAAAATTGCGAAGTTTAGCCTAATCCTAGACCACAGTATATATCTTAGCAAAGTCATAGATATAAGTTTCATTCATATATAATTTTGTAAGGAATATTTGCTAATTCTCATAAACATTACCAACAAAAATAGTAATTATCAACATTTTTTTTATACAAAAACAACACAATCAAAGTTCAATTGCAGAGCTTCTTACATAAACAAACAAGTATGATATTCGTATACTTTTGTAAGTACAAAGATATGTGTTTTAGGACTCTCAACCACAGCCTCTATGCGTATTTAATAAATAAACACTCAAACATTATATTTTATACCCCGTTTGTTGGGTCGTTGCTGCAGCGGGTCTCGCTAGCCGTCCTAAGACCATGTCATATGAGGTGAAATAAATAAATTGCTGGCAATTACACCGTTAACAAGTTTTATTGACTCTTAAATGTTATTTTTTCGTCATGTCTATTAGCGATAAAAATAATAAAAAGGATCCCAAAATTATTCGAGGCCAACAGTTGGTTGGTTGACTTGACTGGTCTAGCGACGATAAGGGCTGAGTGGTATTGAAGTATTCAGTCGATACAATTTTTGTTTATAGAGTGAAGAGGCGCACACCCACACACACACCCACATACACATGAGTTAATAAATAACCAGACACAACAACACACTGTTTTACAAGCTTTTGACAGCCATAAATTCATATACATATACACACAAACATACATAGATAATATACCAAAATCGATCGAAAGGACAAGCAAATTGCGCGGACACGAGCCTTTCCACTGCCACTTTCATATTCATGCCGTGCACATTGTTACCTTTTATGAGATGGAATTTATGTATATGTGTGTGTGTATGTGTGAATGGTGGGGTAAACTGTGCGACTGCGAACTCAACATCTGATTTATTTTCTTTTTTGTTGTAGATTTTTTTATACCTTTCATGAACATGAAATGGTATACTAACTTTGGTCCGATGTTTGTAACGTTGGGAAATATAGAAGATAGACTCACCATTAAGTATACCGAATTGATCAGGGCGACGAGCTGAGTTGATATAGCCATGTCCGTCTGTCCGTCCGCCTGTCTGTTTGAACGCAAACTAGTCCCTCAAATTTTGGGATATATCAATGAAATTTAGCTCAAGGATGTATTTTTGTATTATATTAGACATTTGTCGGATCCGGTAGGATCGGACCACTATAAAATATATCTCCCAACAACCGGTCGTTCAGATAAGACGATTTTGGTCATTACTGCCGCAATTTAGAAAGTATAAACGTGAAACCCGGTGTTATATATTCTAATATATCATAGTGGATATCTTGAAAAATCACCTTGATCTGAGCTATATATAGTTATATCCCATACAACAGATCGTTCAGATAGAAAGATTTTTGGCAACTTTAAACTTGGTGATATTTATTTTAATATATCCTGAAAAAATCAGTTTAATCAGAGCTATATGTATATAGTATATACCTACCCCATACAACCGATCGTTGAGATAGAAAGATTCTTGGCCATTTCTCCTTTAGTTTCCAATATAAAAACGTGAAACTTGGTGATATGTATTCTAATTCATCATAGATGATTTCATGAAAAAATCATTTCGATCGAAGCTATATATAATATATATCCCATACAACCGATCGTTCAGATAGAAAGGTTTTTAGCCATTTCTCCCTTAATTTAGAAAGTATAAACGTGAAACTTCATGATATTTATTCTAATATATCATAGACGATTTCATGAAAAAATCATTTCGATCGAAGCTATATATAATATATAACCCATACAATTGATCTTTCAGATAAGGGGATTTTTTGCCATTTTTTTATATTTATCTTAAAATCGTTTAGGTATGTACATCTGTTCACTATATATTTCTTATCTTATACAGCCCATTATTTGAAGATTACGAATGGGATAATCTTATTGTTCAGCCCCATTCATGAAAGGTATGAAGTCTTCGGCACAGCCGAAGACAGCCCGCCCTTGCTTGTTTTTTTTTTTTTTTTGTTTTTTGCTTTGGTTTACTGCGCCTTCCACTTTTCCGAAATTTTGATTGTTGCTTACATCTGTCGGCTGGACAAAAGGACAACGGCCACCAGCCACCAACGGCTCTGTTGTATTGTTGGTGCGATTGTGCTAAATTTGTGGTTGGTGTGGTGTTGGCTCGACTCAGATTATTTAGCTTTGATTAAAGGTTTAGGTTGTGCACAATTTGACTCTATCTCTTTCGTGTCATTGAACGTCAACAAAGCAATGAATATTTTTGTGACTTAAATAAGCGACAGAAAAATTGGCAGAGCAGACAGGCAGTCGATCACTCAAATATGTACTTTATTTTGATTTGTTTTGCAAAATATTGAAAAATGTGGTATTTGAATCTGAAGTTCGATGTTAAGCAATTGTTCAACCACTTCCCCGACGGCCAGTTTCTCTTCTCTGCTTCTATCGGTATCTGTCAAGTTAGATAAATTTTGTGGAAGTTCATATATTTGTCCTACTAATATATAGGGACCATTTAGCTCCTTTTCAGCAATGCACTCACAATTGAATGAGCTAAAAACACTTTTTATAGGAATTAATATCTTTCCCTAAAAAAAATTGATACAAGGCTTTTCTCTTCCAATTTTCATCGTGATCCTTTTAATTTTTCTAAAAATTGGCGGGACATAATTACACGTTTTATGCCGACTCCGAACGGCATGTGCAAGGCAGATGAGCTTTCACAGGGACACTTTTCATGGCAGAAATACACTCGTAGTGTTTCTTATTGAAAGAATTGTTTATACATTTTTCATGTTGCTTTTCCCGGGACTAGAACTCAGGATCTTGGGTGTGGTAGGTTGAGAGCGCTATCACCACACCACGGCATCCACCTTTGTCGTATGAGATCTAAAACCCAGAAATGTTTCATTATGACCATTAGTCCATTGAGCCTTTTTTGCTGCGCAACATTTTATACGAACTCTTTGTGTGTGTCTGCTATCGCTCTAACCGAGGAGAGCCAATATGCTTTCCTGTTTTGGGGCAGAGACAGCGCGCTCGCGGATAATGTGTACAATAATGTCATCCGCCAAGTAGCTTTTACGCATTGAACCTTGAATCCTTTATCAATAGGCTGAACAAGCAAAAACAATTGCCTTTTTTACTTTATTCTTTGATTGCCTTAAATTATATAGCTCCAACAAGAGCTTTGACATGAGCAGAACTTTGGTTGGCAGCCAGCCTTTAGTTTATCCTTGATGGTAAGTGGGCCTATCATAACGAATACTTTAGGTAGTATGAACTTTGTAAGCGTTTGTTATATCCCCTCGTTTCTCTTTACTTAGCTATGCCTTAGTACCTAGGTGAGTAAGACAAATTTGCAAACCGCATGTCTGTTCAGGTTTTCAGACCACCTTCAGTTTTATCGATTTGTTATCGAAGTGTTAAAGGTTTGCTAACGATAACAAACGTTTTCGACTAGGTATCGGGGTTGGTTATCGAAGTGCTATGTGCGTTTGGTTTTTATTTTGTTTTCTGTATGTTATCGGTGTATTATTGACGAGCTGTAGACGTGTTACCAATTCGAAGTGTTTTACATTTCCTATCAATAACAAACCTTATGGATGTGTGGTCGCTTTTTTATCGACGGATTACCTTTTTAGTGATCAGTTCGTTGTTGAAAAATATAGAATTGATATCGAAGAGAACATATTCTAGAAATTTGTTATCGGTTGAAATTGACAATTTACTGGTTTGTAATCGCAACGTTATCAATTTGTTATCGCATGGTTAGTGGCTATTGACAATTTATCGGTGTTTATCGAATTTTTATGGGTTTGCCAACTGTAACAACTTTATCTATGGCAAATCTGTTTGTTAGTAAGCAGATATAACACTTAAAAAAATGCAACTACTTCCGCCTGAAAAACGGTACAGTGATCTGGCAGCTTGTATAATCTGTTTATTTCCGCATCAGCACAGTATACCGCAGACCCTACTCGCCCGATCCTCTCGAAAACCAAAACCGACAGTAAAATTCTCTCACCGAATTCAGATTCTGCATACCAAAGGTCTTTAGAAAAATACTAGCTAACTTCTGAGTATAAAATTTGCCGGCCTGTGTAATATGAGCGCTTGGCATCTTATATATAAATAGGCAAGATGAAAAAATGTGGAAACGCTAACTGCTAAACTGCAATTCTAAGGTATACAAATTATATATGTATTCCATAAGTAAAAAAAATTTGAAAAATCATTTTAATATAAAAAATTTAACATAAAAGTCACACCACTACACATGCACTTATTCATACTATAGATACGTTGTGTGTTTGTACTTTCTTTTTGTGTACTATGTTGAATCGTGAGCATGGTCGAGGAGTTGCTTTGTAGGGAAAAATTAAACAACAATAAAAATGAAACAAAAATACATAGCTGATCATGCATCAAGTGTTCATAAAAACAAAACAAAGTAATCTCTTTTATCTCTCTGTAAATAGTACATTAAATAAAACGTGGAGTTACATAAGCTATAAGTCGTATTAGTAAAATTTAATTAAAAAAAAACTGTCATAATTTTGTTTACAGAAGGTAAGGAAAATATTTCTTAATTATTATGTTAAAATTTGATATATTAATTAATGTATTTACATTAAGTCCAAATATCCTTTGCTTTCTATTTCTTTTCTTTCCTTTGCTTTCCTTTCTTTTCGATTCTATTCTTTTATTTTCGTTTCCTTTGTTTTCTTTCCTTTGCTTTGCTTTCCTTTCCTTTCCCTTCCTTCCTTTATTTTCTTTCCTTTCCTTGTTTTTCCTTTCCATTCCTTTCCTTTCATTTCCTTTCCTTTTCTTTATTTTCCTTTCCTTTCTTTTAATTTTCTTTTTATTTCCTTCCCTTTACTTTCATTTCTCTTCCACTCATATTCCTTCCTTTCCTTCCTCTCTTTTCTTTGCCTTTCCTTCCCTTTCCTTTCCTTTCCATTTTATTCTTTTATATTCGTTTCCTTTGTTTTCTTTCCTTTGCTTTGCTTTCCTTTCCTTTTCTTTCCTATCGTTTCCTTTCCCTTCCTTCCTTTTTTTCTTTTCCTTTCCTTTCCTTTCCTTTCCTTTCCTTTCCTTTCCATTCCTTTCATTTCCTTTTCTTTCCTTTCCATTCCTTTCCTTTCCTGTCCTTTCCTTTCCTTTTCTTTATTTTCCTTTCGTTTCCTTTCTTTTAAATTTCTTTTTATTTCCTTCCTTTTACTTTCATTTCTCTTCCATTCATATTCCTTCCTTTCTTTCTCTCTTTTCTTTTCCTTTCCTTTGCTTTCCTTTCCTTTCCTTTTCTTTCCTTTCGTTTCCTTTCCTTTACTTTCTTTCCTTTCCTTCCTTTCTTTTCCTTTCTTTTCGTTTCCTTTCCTTTCTTTTCCTATCCTCTACTTTTCTTTTCTTTCAATTCTTTTATTTTCATTTCCCTTCCATTGATTTTCCTTCATTTCCTTTCCTTTCTTTTCCTTTCCTTTCCTTACCTTTCCTTTTCCTACCTTTTGTTTACGAGAAGCAGATTGATTAAATCATACCCTTCCTGCCAGAGCAATATAAAATTTCCCTATTTTGAGCTTACTTATTCATTATATTCCCCATCGAATGTTCCTATTATTATATTAAACTTAGAATAAATAAATAAATACAAATTAAAATTTTAATTAGTTTTGAACTATGTAATAGTTTTTTAAGTTTTGTTCAGTATTGAAATTGTAAATTTAGCAATATATATATTTATATTAATAAAAATTATAACGTTTTTAAATAACTCTTTTTCTTACTAAGGTAAATATCGTTAAGTATGAACAATAAAATTGTATATATTATTTTAACTGCTTATGTGGTTGAATTTCAGCCACTGAGCGAACTCTAGTATTAATAGCTTAGCTCATCGGCTTTATTTTCCTCATTGCTTAGCTAAAATAATTCTCGAATTTTTCAGACTACACCGATAAATCTAGTTCGAAAACTAAGAAGTAAGTTAAAGCATGAATCCAGTTTTTCAAATACGTTAATATTTTCCCTAAACTCATACATATATAAATACGCATTTGAAAATACCTATTATCAAAATTATCTCCCTGCAGCTCATTTCACAAACAAAACCCGTGACAACAGCGTATTTAACGGTGAAAGAACCATTAAATCTGACAACGGCAGACATAGACAACACAATCTGGTGTTAAATCGCATGAAATAAAAACATAAATCGATTAAATTTGCTGTCATTTAAAATTTGACATATGAAAAACACCAAAATAGCAATGAGTGCGCACTCGGAGCAGGTGGGTGGGCTAAGCGGTATAAAATGTTGAGGAACAAAGAAATAAACATAAAATTATATGTATGTGTGTAAGGCTGCTAACCAAGTGATTACAAATATATTTATACAGACATTTAACTGAATAGCTGGAAACAGATGAACTTCCAAACAGAAGTACTAATGCGTGTGAAAGAAAGTGGTTTTCGATGGGTGTGAATGGCCTTTGCATTATATTCCATAAAATTGACAACAAATTTCTGCAATAAACAGGTACACATGGGGGCCGGAAATTAATGGGTGAGAGGTAGGCAGAGATTTTTGTAACGCTTGATGAGGTGTTTATGCAAATACGTTCACTCACACCATGCGATATGGCACATTCCCCCAAAACCACAAACTCGTTGCTTACACAGCAACCTACCAACCAGCTTTTACCGCAAATATGAAGCTACAATCCAAACCAAACCTAACGCTTCACTGAGTTCTACGTAGCTTAACTCTAGGTTTGGGAAACGCTGACCGCCGGTTAGGGTAGATAGGATGGCATACGCTGTCACGCAGCAGCGGTGCCACTTTGTGGTGTTTTCGTGGTGATTATTCAACGCATGTTGTCAACATATTGTTGTCGCTGTGTGATACTGCGGGCGCTCCACTCTGACAAAAGTGTGAACATGAGGTGGGGTGTAAAAAGGGGGATTTGGTTGGCTCCATTATTTTGCCACAAGTCAAAACGTTTTTAAATAACATATTATTTTTTTGGTGGGTTCATAAGCATTTTTATATTGCCACATTTGCGTGGTAGAGGGAGAAAATTGTTGAGAGAGGTAAACATGTGTCTTATTTTCATCTCTGGTTCACGAAACAATATCTAGAGGGTAATGTTTATTACTCAACCCTCTTAGTTGTATAAAACCAAAAGGTTTCTGAATAGTTTTGTTCTTGTTCGCTGGAACTGAAATGTGCAGGCCCTAGAAGAACCTGTCCCAGTCATGACAAGCCTGCTTGTTGATTGTTATTCTAAGTGCCGCTTAAAAACTTTAATGTATTCAAAGCATTTCTTTCTATCTTCTTTACTACCAGGAAAAGCTGAATAACGCTGGTTCGGAAATAGTTCTTTGCATAAGAATTTGCTTAGCTACTAGAAGTGTGTATTATTTCTCCTTCAATAAAATATTTTAAATTTGGATTTTTTTGAACTTTTTTTTTGACATCGATAAAAAGGTTGCATTACAAGTGAACCGCGCAAAAGTTAACTCTCGGGAGAGTGAAAACCTCGGCCAAGTTAATCGAACTTGAGGCTTCACGTAAAATAAAAATAAATGTAAGGCGCGATAACCTCCGAAGAGATCTCTAGTTCCGTATATTTCATAAATTTCCATACATTTCCCAAGTTGCGTGGTAGAAAAATTATTGTCAACGCCATGGCGTAGTAAAACCAGGCAGGTGATCTCAGTAGTACAACAACACAAATTTTACGGCCCTCATAATCTGGTCATGAATTTTTAAGTAATAGGAAAAAAAATTTTTTGGGTAGTATTTTGCTACTTTTTTAGTACTTTAGCAATGAAAAAGAGTTAAACTCGATATATGCATCTCACACATTGGAAACGGGAACATGACAGAAAAGTAATGAGATGCCTCTGTTTTCTCTCTCTGTTTTTTAGGAAGAAAAAGTAGTGGAAGTTAGAAGAAAAAGTAATTAAAGTGAGATTAAAAATAATAATAAAGGTAATGGTTTGAGAAAAATATAAGGATAATATTAAGAGTAATACTTATAGTTAGACTTGGATAATAGCAAGAGCAGGAAGAGTAAGAGGAAAAGCGGGAAGATTTACGGAATAATGAAATGCAGAGTGGAGAGGAAGTATGAGAATTAGAAAATGGTTAGCCAGAGAATAGACAGGTGGATAGATAGAGAAATTCAAAACCATGTCTGTCGGCTTTGATCATACGGCTATTTCATGTTTGCCTAAATGTTTCCAGAGCTATTTAAAATAAAGATTTGATAGGCCACATATTTCTCTTTTGCCATTAATGAATTTCGACAGGCTCCGTTTTTTAAGCATCGTTGTTAAACCCCTCTGCCCTTTATATTTTTACGCCAGCCACCATTTTCTGATAAATGAACCTACCTCTTAACGCTTCGTTTACATAAATAAATGTTGGCTCTGAGGATCGTGTACCGCCGATTCCTAGCTTTGGTATTACAAGCCTCCTTGATGCTCATTCGCGATTTCGTGGCATTGTTCTTGGTCGTCGATCATCTTATTGACGTCAAAAGTTGTGGACGATGGGATACTTTGAAGATCCAGCTATTCAGTTGCGTTGACTAAAACTTTTCCATTTCCACAAATAAACCCTTCCACAAAATGGTCCTGAAAAAATTAATGCTGCTGATAAGTCAAGACGCAACACTTAGAATTATGACGGCGAGTATTGTCAAATGCGACTCCATTTTGTGATAATGACATCACTTGTCTGGTTTTATTGCGTCGTCATGGTCAGCGCTAAGGCTTGCACAAATTTAGCGAGTCATCAGCTTTCGAACCTGCGTATAGTTTGTGTGTTAACAAAGTGAAACAAATCAGAAAAGATTATCGCAAACACTTATAATGATATCCGCTAAATTAGTTCTTTACTCTATTTTCTCACATTTGAGGACAGCTGTTGTTGCATGATTTAAAAAAAAAGTTGGGTATATTTCAACCATTATAATAATTCAATGTTAGCAGCATGCAGCTGATTTCAAGCATATTAGCAAGAAATTACTAGTTGTTATAAACCTAGAGTGTAATGCCGGCATACTCAGGTTGAGCTTTCACTGAATTAGAAGTATCCGGCTCTTACCGGAGGCCTGTCTTGCTATATAAATGTGCAAATATAAATATATTCAAATGCAGTATTCTGATTGATTGTCTCGGCTTTGGACTCGTTGGTTTAAAACGATTTTTCGAATAATCCATCAGGCAACATCTGTAGTGGCTCTAATGTAACAGGGATTAAAAGATCCAGATGGTAAATCTTGTATCGCGTAATGATCAACAACAGACATAAGGCAAGCGTTTTTTTTCGAAATGTCAAATGGGATTTGAACCACAATGTTGTGGCAGCTACATACATAAACGCCTCTGTGTAGCGAGGAACAGGCGCACGGGATATCAAGGGCAGTTTTTTGTTTTGAGAATCACCTCACTGAATGGACGGATGATGTAATCATAGTGTGGGAGCATACTTCGCATTCAATCAGAAAGATCAACGTATGCAAATGGCAACGACAAGTCCATGGGAAGGAAAGCGATGTATATAGAGCCATGCTGTTCAGGAGCGCTTGATGATGCTCCTCAATATTAATAAATTTGTGCTAGACTCGAGTTAGTAAATTTCGTATATTCTACTTATAAACAAAATTGAAAGCATATATTTTCGACTAAGAGTTCAATACAGCACGGGAAGTCTTGGCCTTAAGAAGTCGGTTCGGTGTTTATCAAATTGAAGCAATGTTTTAGACCTAATAATGCGATATCTCTACATACATACATATCTAACACCATGGCAACGTGGTAATATCTTTTTTTTTTATTATTAAGCGCATCAATCGTTTCTTCTTATTTGTAAAATGGACACTTCAAGGGACCTCAAATTTTTGATTAGTACATTCAATGTAGCACAGGCCTCCTTCACTGCATGCTTTCATCGGTAAATGGAATACATTTCACAAAAAGCAAGTCAGTTTGTGTGCCAAATCTAACTAAAATAACGCAACTACAAACCTAAAATTATCACATTTATCAAACCATGAACGCAATATATCTAGGCACGTTCCACTCACTCCGGTCAACTTGGGACAATGCGCGGCTCGCATGCTGATTGTACACGTGTGCTACAAATTATTTCCATATTTTCCAGTCTTCAATGTTATGCTACCCTATTCAAATTTTTACACGAAATAAGGTAAGATTGCAAAAATAGCCAATCGCATTCTTCCTTTAGAGATGGGGTTTGAAATTCAGTTTAGAGACCCAAAGGGTTAAGGAGCTTATTATATTCTCGCGTTAAGGTATGCCCGTCGTAAGAGGCTACTAACATCCACAGATCAATATGTTCGAGGGGCAAAAAATATTTTTCAAGGAGCTGCCTAGGGTAAGTAGTTTGTAGAACTAAATGTAGAATAAACAAGTAAAGGTATCTAAGTTCGGGTGTAACCGAATATTACACACTCAGTTGAGAGCTATGGTGACAACATAAGGGAAAATAACCATGTAGGAAAATTAACCGGAGGGAAAACCTGGAATATGTGTGTATGACATGTGTATGAAATGAAAGGCATTAAAGAGTATTTTATGAGGGAGTGGGCCATAGTTCTATAGGTGGACGCCATTTAGGGATATCGCCATAAACGTGGATCAGGGTTGACTCTAGCATTTGTTTGTACGATATGAGTATCAAATGAAAGGTGTTAATAAGTATTTTAAAAGGGAGTGATCCTTAGTTCCATAGGTGGACGCCGTTTGGAGATATCGCCATAAAGGTGGACCAGCGGTGACCCTAGAATTTGTTTGTACGATATGGGTATCAAATGAAAGGGGTTAATGAACATTTTAAAAGGGAGTGGGCCTTAGTTCTATAGGTGAACGCCTTTTCGAGATATCGCCATAAAGGTGGACCAGGGGTGACTCTAGAATGCATTTGTACAATATGGGTATCAAACGAAAGGTGTTAATGAGTATTTCAAAAGGGCGTGGGGCTTAGTTCTATAGGTGGACGCCTTTTCGAGATATCGCCATAAAGGTGGACCAGGGGTGACTCTAGAATGTGTTTGTACAATATGGGTATCAAACGAAAGGCGTTAATGAGTATTGTAAAAGAGCGTGAGGCCTAGTTCTATAGGTGGACGCCTTTCCGAGATATCGCCATAAAGGTGGACCAGGGGTGACTCTAGAATGTGTTTGTACGATATGGGTATCAAATAAAAGGTATTAATAAGGGTTTTAAAAGGGAGTGGTGGTAGTTGTATAGGTGGTCGCCTTTTCGAGATATCGGCATAAAGGTGGACCAGGGGTGACCCTAGAATGCGTTTGTACAATATGGGTATCAAACGAAAGGTGTTAATGAGTATTTTAAATGGGCGTGGGGCTTAGTTCTATAGGTGGACGCCTTTTCGAGATATAGCCATAAAGGTGGACCAGGGGTGACTCTAGAATGTGTTTGTACAATATGGGTATCAAACGAAAGGCGTTAATGAGTATTTTAAAAGGGCGTGAGGCCTAGTTCTATAGGTGGACGCCTTTTCGAGATATCGCCATAAAGGTGGACCAGGGGTGACTCTAGAATGTGTTTGTACAATATGGGTATCAAACGAAAGGTGTTAATGAGTATTTTAAAAGGGCGTGGGGCTTAGTTCTATAGGTGGACGCCTTTTCGAGATATCGCCATAAAGGTGGACCAGGGGTGACTCTAGAATGCGTTTGTATAATATGGGTATCAAAAGAAAGGTGTTAATGAGTATTTTAAAAGGGAGTGGGCCTTAGTTCTATAGGTGGACGCCTTTTCGAGATATCGCCATAAAGGTGGACCAGGGGTGACTCTAGAATGTGTTTGTACAATATGGGTATCAAACGAAAGGCGTTAATGAGTATTTTAAAAGGGCGTGAGGCCTAGTTCTATAGGTGGACGCCTTTTCGAGATATCGCCATAAAGGTGGACCAGGGGTGACTCTAGAATGTGTTTGTACAATATGGGTATCAAACGAAAGGCGTTAATGAGTATTGTAAAAGAGCGTGAGGCCTAGTTCTATAGGTGGACGCCTTTCCGAGATATCGCCATAAAGGTGGACCAGGGGTGACTCTAGAATGTGTTTGTACGATATGGGTATCAAATAAAAGGTATTAATAAGGGTTTTAAAAGGGAGTGGTGGTAGTTGTATAGGTGGTCGCCTTTTCGAGATATCGGCATAAAGGTGGACCAGGGGTGACCCTAGAATGCGTTTGTACAATATGGGTATCAAACGAAAGGTGTTAATGAGTATTTTAAATGGGCGTGGGGCTTAGTTCTATAGGTGGACGCCTTTTCGAGATATAGCCATAAAGGTGGACCAGGGGTGACTCTAGAATGTGTTTGTACAATATGGGTATCAAACGAAAGGCGTTAATGAGTATTTTAAAAGGGCGTGAGGCCTAGTTCTATAGGTGGACGCCTTTTCGAGATATCGCCATAAAGGTGGACCAGGGGTGACTCTAGAATGTGTTTGTACGATATGCGTATCAAATGAAAGGGGTTAATGGGCATTTTAAAAGGGAGTGGGCCTTAGGTCTATAGGTGGACGCCTTTTCGAGATATCGCCATAAATGTGGACCAGGGGTGACTCTAGAATGTGTTTGTACGATATCGGTATAAAATTAAAGAAATTAATTAGGGTTTTAAAAGGGAATGGTGGTAGTTTTATAGGTGGTCGCCTTTTCGAGATATCTCCATAAAGGTGGGCCAGGGGTGACTCTAGACTTTGTTTGTACGATATGCGTATCAAATGAAAGGTGTTAGTGAGTCTTTTTAAAAGGGATTGGGCCTTAGATCTATAGGTGGTCGCCTTTGCGAGATATCGCCATTAAGGTGGACCAGGGGTGACTCTAGAATATGTTTGTACGATATGGGTATCAAATGAAAGGTGTTAATGAGTATTTTAAAAGGGAGTGGGCCATGGTTCTATAGGTGGACGCCATTTAGGGATATAGCCATAAAGGTGGATCACGGTTGACTCTAGAATGCGGTATCAAATTAAAGGTATTAATGAGAGTTTTAAAATGGAGTGGTGGTAATTGTATATGTGAAGGCGTTTTCCAGATATCGACCAAAATGTGGACCAGGGTGACCCAGAACTTCATCTGTTGGATACCGCTAATTTATTTATATATATAATACCACGAACAGTATTCCTGCCAAGATTTCAAGAGTTTTTTATTTCGCCCTGCAGAACTTTTTCATTTCATTCTACTTAATATGGTAGGTATCACACCCATTTTACAAAGTTTTTTTCTAAAGTTATATTTTGCATCAATAAACCAATCCAAATACCATGTTTCATCCCTTTTTTATACTCAGTTGAGCAGAGCTCACAGAGTATATTAAGTTTGATTGGATAACGGTTGGTTGTACATATATAAAGGAATCGAGATAGATATAGACTTCCATATATCAAAATAATCAGGATCGAAAAAAATTTGATTTAGCCATGCCCGTCCGTCCGTCCGCCCTTCCGTTAACACCATAACTTGAGTAAATTTTGAGGTATCTTGATGAAATTTGGTATGTATGTTCCTGAGCACTCATCTCAGATCGCTATTTAAAATGAACGATATCGGACTATAACCACGCCCACTTTTTCGATATCGAAAATTTCGAAAAACCGAAAAAGTGCGATAATTCATTTCACAAGACAGATAAAGCGACGAAACTTGGTAGATGAGTTGAACTTATGACGCAGAATAGAAAATTCGTAAAATTTTGGACAATGGGTGTGGCACCGTACACTTTTAAAAGAAGGTAATTTAAAAATTTGCAAGCTGTAATTTGGCAGTCGTTGAAGATATCATGGTGAAATTTGGAAGGAACGCTACTCCTGTTACAATTTGTACGCTTAATAAAAATTAGCAAAATCTGAGATGGACCACGCCCACTTTTAAAAAAAATTTTTTTTTAAAGTAAAATTTTAACAAAAAATTTAATATCTTTTCAGTATATAAGTAAATTATGTCAACATTCAACTCCAGTAATGATATGGTGCAACAAAATACAAAAATAAAAGACAATTTCTAAATGGGCGTGGCTCCGCCCTTTTTCATTTAATTTGTCTAGGATACTTTTAACGCCATAAGTCGAACAAAAATTAACCAATCCTTTTGAAATTTGGTAGGGGCATAGATTTTATACACAGTCGTCCGTCTTTTCTTCCGCATGGCCGTTAACACGATAACTTGAGCAAAAATTGACATATCTTTAATGAACTTAGTTCATGTGCTTACTTGAACTCACTTTATCTTGGTATGAAAAATGAGCGAAATCCGACTATGACCACGCCCACTTTTTCGATATCGAAAATTACGAAAAATGAAAAAAATGCCATAATTCTATACCAAATACGAAAAAAGGGATGAAACATGGTAAGGTAATTGGATTGTTTTATTGACGCGAAATATAACTTTAGAAAAAACTTTATAAAATGGTTGTGAAACCTACCATATTAAGTAGAAGAAAATGAAAAAGTTCTGCAGGGTGAAATAAAAAACCCTTAAAATCTTGGCAGGTATTACATATATAAATAAATTAGCGGTATCCAACAGATGATATTCTGGGTCACCATGGTCCACATTTTGGTCGATATCTGGAAAACGCCTTCACATATACAATTACCACCACTCCATTTTAAAACTCTCATTAATACCTTTAATTTGATACCGCATTCTAGAGTCAACCGTGATCCACCTTTATGGCTATATCCCTAAATGGCGTCCACCTATAGAACCATGGCCCACTCCCTCATAAAATACTTTTTAATGCCTTTCATTTGATACACATGTCATACAAACACATTCCAGGGTTACCCTAGGTTCATTTTCCTACATGGTTATTTTCCCTTATGTTGTTACCATAGCTCTCAACTGAGTATGTAATGTTCGGTTACACCCGAACTTAACCTTCCTTACTTGTTCGTATTTGGTATAGAATTATGGCATTTTTTCGTTTTTGGTAATTTTCGATATCGAAAAAGTGGGCGTGGTCATAGGCGGATTTCGGTCATTTTTTATACCAATACACAGTGAGTTCAGATAAGTACGTGAACTGAGTTTAGTAAAGATATATCGATTTTTGCTCAAGTTATCGTGGTAACGGCCGAGCGGGAGGACAGACGGTCGATTGTGTATAAAAACTGGGAGTGGCTTCAACCGAGTTCGCCCTTTTTCACAGAAATAAGTTACCGTCCCGGAATCTAAGCCCCTACCAAATTTCACAAGGATTGGTATATTTTTGTTCGACTTATGGCATTGAAAGTATCCTAGACAAATTAAATGAAAAAGGGCGGAGCTATGCCCATTTTGAAATTTTCTTTTATTTTTGTATTTTGTTGCACCATATAATTACTGGAGTTGAATGTTGACATAATTTACTTACATATATACTGTAAAGATATTAAATTTTTTGTTAAACTTTTACTTTAAAAAAAATTGTTTTTTAAAAGTGGGCGTGGTCCTTCTCAGATTTTGCTAATTTTTATTAAGCGTACATATTGTAACAGGAGTAACGTTCCTGCCAAATTTCATCATGATATCTTCAACGACTGCCAAATTACAGCTTGCAAAATTCTTTTAAAAGTGGGCGGTGCCACGCCCGTTGTCCAAAATTTTACTAATTTTCTATTCTGCGTCATAAGTTCAACTCACCTACCAAGTTTCTGCCCTTCCAGTTGGTGGTACGTATGATGCCAGAATGTACTTTGTGTAAAAAACTGGTGGATTTTCCTGAGGGTATTCCCACCGCATATGGTGGATTTTAAAAGAAATGTGTTATATCATGAGCTAATATAGAGTAGGTGATTATGATATTGCGGTTAGAGGTTACCGGGCTTTAGTGCTTGATCCGACGTCCGAATTTTCTTGAAATGAAATTTCTTCGTGTATGATTTGACATTGGTCCGGTTGGGCGTGTACTTTGCTACCGACTTGATTCGAGTTGCAGTAGAATCTCACGTATAAGTCCGTTATTCCGGAGTTGTCTCGGGGTGTGTGTTCGTTAAGGGCCGGTTTATCCGTCTTTGGTAATGAATTATCGCACTTTTTCGGTTTTTCGAAATTTTCGTGAAATTGCTGTGCAGAAAATTAGTACTCCTAAATTTCAATACGCATTATACTCACATGCAACTGAAACATGTGTCTATGTTTCACATCTACACTGCCTCTATGTATTAACTCTACAAATGGTGTGTCTCCACTATTCACCGCAACCGAATCAGCTATATGGCCAACAGAGGTGTGTGTCTCCGCTTATCGCTACAACATGTTCTGTAGCTAGTTGTTTAATTACTGCCGCTAGATGGGTCTCCTAAACATTATCTAAGTGAGGATAAGCGTTTTTTTACCAGCAAACGTAGGCGTAAAAAAAAAATGAGTTGACCGCATGTTTTAGACAGATAGGATTATATGAACTTAATGAAGACAGAGAATACTCCCAAGTGGAAAAATGTGCTATCACACATCGAGCGTAATACTTACTTTCTCAGAAACCTTGGACAATTTTTTTTGTTGCTGTAAAAGAGAAGATTAGAGACTGGACAGTTATGGAATCCTTTAGAAGATGGAAATTTTTGTTACCAGTTTCAAAAAGTGACATTAAGCATTATTATCAAAAGCTGGCAGATACGCATTTTGGAAGCTTGGACGTAATATTTTGAGTCTGATACCATCTAATCTAATATATATTATAAATGGGAAAATTTGGATGTTAAGATGTTTGGATGTTTGGATGTTTAGATGTTTGGATGTTTGGATGTTTGGATGTTTGGATGTTTGTCCAGACGTTTGTCTTTGTGACTCAATAACGCAAGAACGGCTGGACCGATTTGGATGAAATTTTGCACACATATAGCCAATAGTCTAGAAGGATCTACTAGCTATATATTTTTCAAAAGGGGCGTGGTCCCCGCCCCCTAGGAACAGTTATAATTTAATTATTATATTTTTTCGTCTTTGCGACTGAATCACGCCAGAATGGCTACACGGATTTTGATGAAATTTGGGACACAGACAGTAGTCTACTAGCGAAATTTTTTTCGAACATGGAAAGAGGGGTGGCGGTCCCACGACCCTTCGAGAAATTATTTTTCATAATTTTTACACATTATAACTTTACGTATACTGGCCTTCACCAATATCACAGACTCAATGGGTCAAATAAGTCGAGGGCTTACAAAGTAAGCAGTGACACCCTCCGCCCGCCCCCCTTTATCTCCCCCTCTGGTGTAAAATCCATAAATTGTTATAACTCAATCTAAATTTTCTCCTAAATCAATAGTTTTTGGTATCTGGTACATACAGAACGAGATCTAGACAATTTTGGAGGAACGATCAGTGGTCCTCTCCTCTACTCCCGCCATCCGCCCTCCATCAATTGTATTTATTAGCACGCTTCTATTAGCTTTACCTGTATGTTTCTATCAAACTTTTTATTCGCTCCAATGCGCCTGCTGCCTTATTAACATGGTTTTATAATTAGCTTCACCTTATTTGTGATCCCGTAAGGGTCATATCGAAACCCTTCCGGGATCATTTCTGGATGGTTTTCGGGATCGGTCCGGGATTACGCCGGGGTAATTTCGGGACTTTTTCGGGACTATTTCGGGACCCTTCCGGGATCATTTCTGTATAGTTTACAGGATCCGTCCGGGATCCCGTCGGGGTTATTTTGGAACATTTTCGGGACTATTCCGGAATCATTTCGGGACTATTTCGCGATCATTTGGGGACCCTTCCGGCATCATTTTTGGATGTTTTTCGGGATCCGTGCGGGATCTCGTCGGGGTCATATGGGGACTTTTTCGGGATCATTTGTGGGCTCTTCCGGCATCATTTCTGGATGGTTTTCGGGATCCGTCCGGGATATCGTCGGGGTCATTTGGCGACTTTTTCGGGATCATTTGGGGGCTCTTCCGGCATCATTTCTGGATGGTTTTCGGGATCCGTCCGGGATCTCGTCGGGGTCATTTGGGGACTTTTTCCGGATCATTTTGGGGCTCATCCGCCATCATTTCTGGATGGTTTTCGGGATCCGTCCGGGATCCCGTCGGGGTCATTTCGGGACTTTTTCGCGACTAATACGGGATCATTTGGGAACCCTTTCGGCATCATTTCTGGATGGTTTTCGGGATCCGTCCGGGATCCCGTCGGGGTCATTTCGGGACTTTTTCGCGACTAATACGGGATCATTTGGGAACCATTTCGGCATCATTTCTGGATAGTTGTCGGGATCCCGTCACGGTCATTTCGGGACTATTAGGGGATCATTTGAGGACCTTTCCGGCATCATTTCTGTATTGTTTTCGGAATCCTTTCGGGATCCCGTCAGTGTCATTTTGGGACTTTTTTGGGGCTAATACGGGATCATTTGGGGATCCTCTAGGGGTCGTTTCGTGACTTTTTCTGTTTTATTTCGGGATCATTTGGGGACCCTTCCGGCATAATTTCTTGGTGGTTTGCCGGATCCATCAGGGCCATTTCGGGACCATTTTGGGATCATTTGGGGACCCTTCCGAGATCATTTCTGGATCCGTCTGGGATGCCGTAGGAGCCATTTCGGGATTTTTTGTTACTTTTCCGGGATAGTTTTTGGACCCTTCCGGGATCATTTCTGGATCTGTGCGGGATCCCATCTGGGTCATTTCCGGACTATTTCGGGATCATTTTGGGATCCTTCCGGAATCATTTCTGTATGGTTTTCGCGATCCGTCGTTGATTCCCTCGGAGCCATTTCGGAACCTTTTCTGGAGTATGTCGGGGTCATTTGGGGACTTTTTCGGGATCATTTGGGGCTCTTCCGGCATCATTTCTGGATGGTTTTCGGGATCCGTGCGGGATCTCGTCGGGGTCATTTGGGGACTTTTTCGGGATAATTTGGGGGCTCTTCCGGCATCATTTCTGGATGGTTTATGGGATCCGTCCGGGATATCGTCGGGGTCATTTGGGGACTTTTTCGGGATCATTTGGGGGCTCTTCCGGCATCATTTCTGGATGGTTTTCGGGATCCGTCCGGGATCCCATCAGGGTAATTTCGGGACTATTAGGGGATCATTTCTGGATAATTTTCGGTATCCGTTCGGGATGCCGACGAGGTCATTTCGGGATTATTTCGGGATCATTTGAGATACCTACCGGCATCATTTCTGGATGGTTTTTGGGATTCGTCCGGGATCCCGTCGGGGTCATTTCGGGACTTTTTCTCGACTAATACGGGATCATTTGCGGACCCTTTCGGCATAATTTCTGGATAGTTGTCGGGATCCGTTCGGGATCCCGTCACGGTCATTTCGGAACTATTAGGGGATCATTTGAGGACCTTTCCGGCATCATTTCTGGATAGTTTTTGGAATCCTTTCGGGATCCTGTCAGGGTCATTTCGGGGCTTTTTCGGGATCATTTAAGGATGGCTTTCAGGATTCGTCCGGGAACCCGTCAGGGTAATTTCTGGACTTTTCCGAGACTATTTCGGGATCATTTTGGGACCTTCCCAAGATCATTTCTGGATGGATTTCGGGATTTGTCCGGGATGCCCTCAGGGTCATTTTGGGATTATTAGGTGAGCATTTGAGGACCGTTCCGGCATCACTTCTGGATGGTTTTCGGTATCCGTTCAGATTCCCGTCGGAATAATTGCGGGACTTTTTCGGGGTCATTGGGGTCCCTTCCAAAATCATTTCTGGATGGTTTTTGGGATTCGTCCGGCATCCCGTCGGGGTCATTTCGGGACTTTTTCTCGACTAATACGGGATCATTTGCGGGCCCTTTCGGTATAATTTGTGGATAGTTGTCGGGATCCGTTCGGGATCCCGTCAGGGTCTTTTCGGAACTATTGGGAGATCATTTGAGGACCTTTCCGGCATCATTTCTGGTTAGTTTTCGGGATCCTTTCCGGGTCCCATCAGGGTCATTTCGGGACTTTTTCGGCATCATTTAAGATTGGTTTTCAGGATTCGTCCGGTATCCGTCAGGGTAATTTCTGGACTTTTCCCAGACTATTTCGGGATAATTTTGGGACCCTCCCAAGATCATTTCTGGATGGATTTCGGCATCTGTCCGGGATGCCGTCAGGGTCATTTTGGGACTATTAGGTGATCATTTGAGGACCTTTTCGGCATCACGACTTTTTCTCGACTAATACGGGATCATTTGCGGGCCCTTTCGGCATCATTTCTAGATAGTTGTCGGAATCCGTTCGGGATCCCGTCAGGGTCTTTTCGGAACGATTAGGTTATCATTTGAGGATATTTCCGGCATCATTTCTGGATAGTTTTCGGGATCCTTTCGGGGTCCAGTCAGGGTCATTTCGGGACTTTTTCGGGATCATTTAGAGATGGCTTTCAGGATTCGTCCGGGAACCCGTCAGGGTAATTTCTGAACTTTTCCGAGACTATTTCGGGATAAATTTGGGACCTTCCCAAGATCATTTCTGGATGGATTTTGGGATCAGTCCGGGATGCTGTCAGGGTCATTTTGGTATTAGGTGATCATTTGAGGACCTTTCCGGCATCACTTCTGGATGGTTATCGGTATCCGATCAGGATCCCCTCGGAATCATTGCGGGACTTTTTCGGGATCATTTGGGGTCCCTCCCAAGATCATTTCTGGATGGATTTCGGGATCTGTCCGGGATCCCGTCAGGGTCATTTAGGGGTGCGTTCGAGATCCCGTCAGGGTCATTTCGGGACTTCTTCGGGAATATATCGGGATCATTTCTGGATGGTTTATGGGATCCGTCCATGACCCATTAAGGGTCATTTTGGGACTATTAGGTGATCATTTGAGGACCTTTCCGGCGTCACTTCTGGATGATTTTCGGTATCCGTTCGGGATCCCGTCGGAATCAATGCGGGACTTTTACGGAATCATTTGGGATTCCTTCCGGCATCATTTCTGGATGGTTTTCGGGATTTGTCCGGGATCCCGTCGGGGTTATTTCGGGACCTTTTCGGGGCTAATACGGGATCATTTGGGGATCCTCTAGGGGTCGTTTCGTGACTTTTTCTGTATTATTTCGGGATCATTTTGGGACCCTTTCGGCATAATTTCTGGATGGTTTGCCGGATCCATCAGGGTCATTTCGGGACCATTTTGGGATCATTTGGGGACCCTTCCGAGATCATTTCTGGATCCGTCCGGGATGCAGTAGTAGCCATTTCGGGATTTTTTGTTACTTTTCCGGGATAGTTTTTGCACCCTTCCGGGATCATTTCTGGATCTGTGCGGGATCCCATCTGGGTCAATTCCGGACTATTTCGGGATCATTTTGGAATCCTTCCGGAATCATTTCTCTATGGTTTTCGCGATCCATCGTGGATCCCCTCGGAGCCATTTCGGAACCTTTTCTGGAGTTAGTCGGGATAATTTAGGAACCCTTCCTGGATATTTTCTGGGTGGTTTCTGAGATCCGTCCGGGAGCCCGTCAGGGTAATTTCGGAACTTTTTCGGGCCAATTCGGGATCAATTTGGTACCCTTCAGGCATCATTTCTGTGTGGTTATCTGGATAAGTCTAGAATCGTGTCGTTGTCATTTCGGGTTTTTTTGGGACTACTTCGGGAACTTTTGGAAACACTTCCGGGGCGTTTCTGGATGGTTTTCGGGATCCGTCCGCGACAGCGTCGGGGTCATTTCGTGGCTTTTTCTGGATAATTTCGTTATCATTTTGGGATCCTATCAGGTTATCAGCTCATAAAGTTCTTTTTTTTACTCAATTACAAAAACAAAATGCATTAGACAGAAAAAAAATTTTAAACAGATAACTTTATAAGCAGGCTAACGTGAATAGCCCACATATTTAATTTTCTCCTTGCGGACGGGGCCGCGGGTAAAGGCTAGTAAATCATATAACAGGATTGGCCATTTACTGGACTCAATGTTGAGGGGACTACACACTACAGGCTTAGCACTAGGTCTCTTGTTTCTCACGTGGATCCACAATTAACTTTAAAATTGATGAGAATTACAGGTCAAATAATGTAGATGTTGTAAGATATATATAGTTACAGCTGGAATACGCCACATATGTAGGTATGACTATAAGTGGGTAATAAAATTGTTAAATTTAATTGAATGCAATTTAGGATTAATTTTTCATAATTTAATATTCAGATATATGCTCAGAGCTACATATGAATGTACCTCACTTGTTTAAGCCAAAAACTTATTTTTCATAGAAAATTAGCGCGTGCAAAACGCTAACCACACTGATATACATACTTCGGTTGAAAAATTGCGTGTTTACATTTGCGATTATAAATCACATTAAACAAAACAGTAACAAATGTGATCTTAACAACTGCCGCTCTGATGTACAAACATATATAGTCGAGTGAGACACAATGAAAGTTTCGCTCTAATTGATATGCTGGTGCACTTTTTTGCAAGGTGAATCGGAATAACTGACTGGCTAAGAAATCAGACGACGAAGCTCAAGAATGGTATACCCAGCAATGTTAGAGCAGTTTTTTATTAAGTTATTAACTCTTGTTTATGCAGAGTCTTTTTAATGAGTTCAACAAAGCAAAACAAATGCCAGATGCCGCAGACAACTTCAACGTCCTAACTCCGCTGTTTGGACTCATGCTAAGGAATCTGGCTTGCAATAGCAAGTCAGAATATCGATAAGGGTAAATTATGAACGTTTTTCTTCTTCTCAACGTGTTTCTTCTTCTCTATAGTCTTGGTATGGATGTTGCCAATGTCCCAGGGACAACACTGTCGGACACCTTCTTCATGATTGTTGAATCACATAGAATGAACTCCTAACCTTATATATATAAAAATGAATGTCCGTTTGTGTAAGGCGTATATAATTAAAAACTATACATCAATATTGCTAAACCATTATACAAACTTTTTCATCGAGTCTTGAGAATGTTTTAGGAACAGGTCCGAGAACTTCCGGTGGGTCTCAGTAGCTGTAAATGCCAATTTCCTACATGGTACATATCTTATATAAAAACAGAAAGCCTAAAATGTGTGTGCGCCGCTCGATTTTGTTCAAACTTTCACACAAGTTGCGTATACCTCACGTGGTGGTTTGCACATAGGTTTGGTTGCGATAGACGCACAGGGTCTCGAGATATAGGCCAAAACGTGGACCCGAGTACCCCTAGAATGTGTTTATAGAATATGGATAACAAGTGAAAGCTGTTAATGATTGCTTTAGTAGAGGGTAATTTCCATACCCCTGGGTGACTAGGGTCTCGAGATATAGGCCAAAACGTGGGCCCGTTAACGCATAGAAAGTGTTCTTACACTATGGGTATCAAATTGAAGCTGTTGATGAGTGCTTTAGTACAGGGTAGTTTTCATTCCTATTGGTGACTAGGGTCTCGAGATATAGGCCATAACGTGGATCAGGTTAACACTAGCATGTGTTTTTACATTATGGGTATCAAATTGAAGCTATTGATGTGTGCTTTAGTACAGAGAAAGTTTTATGACGCTGGGTAACTACGGTCTCGAGTTATAGGTCAAAACGTGGACCTAGATACCCCTAGAATGTGTGTGCAATATAGATATCAAATGAAAGCTGTGAAAGCAGAGCTTTAAAGTAATTTTCATTGTGATATTCGATTTAGCCGCATCAACCTAGCAAAACTGATAAATATGCATGCGAAGCCGAAATTAAGACATGAATTAATAATACCCACATACCTATTTACATACGTCCTATTCGATTTGTCTGAAATTTGCCTGTCTTAGTATTTACGATCCTTTTTGTACAGGAAGTAGAGACTGACTGGGACTGTGATCAGGGCTAGGACTGGGACTGAGACTCGGAGTCAGACTGGAACAAAATACATACCACCCTCTGGGACTGGGAATAAGGGATGAAGAAGAATGAGAAGATCTTGAGAGAAGAGAGAAGAAGAAGGAGAATAAGAAAGTGATAGAATGAAACGAAGATAGAGATAGATGAAGTGAAAAATACGGTGGGTGGAAGTGAAGAGGGGGAGGGCAGAATTAGACGGAAAAAGCTTATTAAAATGTATGCAGATAGACCAAATTTAAGACAGAACAACATCTGCCGGGTCTGCTAGTCCCTGATAAACTCATTTATCGGCCGAACAACACAATTATGTTTATTTATTCGCTTTCAAAATATATGGGTTTTGTAAGTATGACAATAATCAAAGAATTCGGTTTGTAATACACATCAATTGAGCGCTACATAGTTTCAAAAGACATACTGCTGATACTATTTACGGCATAGATATAACGTAATACAATATCACGTGACATAACATCACGTGACATTATATCATTTAATTTTAAATTTAAGAGGTGCGTACTTTGGTATGATTCAAAACGCAGATGCCATATATCAACGGTATAACTACGGAGTTTTTCCAGACAGCTCTGATATTGCTGCAGTACGATTTCAGCTGGTTGTGTAAGATTTAAGGCTGACAAATTTTATCATCACTTCATCACCCCTACATTGTATAAAACAAAGTCGCTTTTTCTGTCCCTATGTCCCTTTGAATGCTTAACCCTTTAAACTACGATTTTGATGCCGTTTTTTTAATAGATAAAGTGATTGAAGAGGAAAGTTTATATGTATAATAACATCCATTAAATAGTGGAGGAAAACTGTTATTTTTGAAGTTTCTAATGTGATGAATATATATAAAAGAAAGTGGTGTTAGTTACATTATTTATAACTCAAGAACGGATGAACGATTTGGTTGAAAATTGGTGGACAGGTAGCTAAGTACCAGGAGACGGGCATAGGATACCCTTTATCGCGTTCTGGCTAGGGTCTTGAGATCAAAACGTTGACCTTGGTAATCCTGGGATGTGTTTGTACAATATGGGTATCAAATGGAAGCTGTTTTTTATGAGTACTTTGATACGGGGTATTTTTAAAAAAATTAAGAACATTTTTAGCGGACATTTTTTGGTCAGACAGGGTATACATGAAAATTTTACAATAAAATGAATATTTTTTTAGTAGGTCATGAAAAAAACCTTAAAAATCAAAGTCGAAAAGAGTCAAGAAAGATGAAATATCGCAGGCTCGAAAATTATTATTTTTTCCTGAGCCCAAATCCTATCAAAAAATCGATGGCGCGATATCGGTTAATAAATCGACCCAGTCTAATATATATCCTAGAAATTGAATAAACGCCTCTGGCAGCATTTCCTCTGTAGCTCATCCTCATTGAAAGGACACGTATTTTCCCTGTTGCAATGTCAGGAGATGAGCCCGCCATTAATTATTTACTATCGCAAAGCCCTGATTTTGTTGTTGTTGTAGCGATAGAGAAACTCCCCGAAGGTTTTGAGGAGTGTTATCGATGTTGTTGTTGTTGTTGTAGCGATAATGTTGCTCCCCGAAGGATTTGGGGAGTGTTATCGATAGTCATGGTCCTTTGTAGGATATAGATCCGGTAGGTTCCGGTAACAAGCACCATTAAAGTACAATCCGGACCATGTGAGGAACGGTTTGACATGACCAATTTGAAGCTTTTGGGTCATAGCGCCTCGCAATCCCTAGTTCTATAAGCACTTGGTGTCGCCAGAACCTCTCCTGCTAAACACAGGTTACGCCACGGGAAGTTGAGGTTGACAATTGGGTTGGATAAACTATTAATTGCGCTGGTAACCTCTTTAAAGGGTTGTGCTATACAACCTCTTGAATCCCTGGATATTTTAGTCGGCTTTTACGACAGGCATATCTTGCGCGGGTATATCCTAAGTCCCCTAACCTGCTTGTGACCTCGAAGGAACTTCTTTAGGTTTGTGAAATTAGCTTAGAGCCATTTCCGTGTCACGTGCCTTCAACCGCTCTCAAGTAAGTCAGCGCCGTATATGAGATCAATATATCATTTGGATTTTTATTACTTTCATGAAAATGAAATGGTATATTAATTTCGTCACGAAACCGAAAATTGTAAGTCCTTAAAGGAAAATAGATAGACCCGCCATTAAGTATACCGAGATAATCAGGTTGAAGAGCTGAGTTGATTTAGCCATGTCCGTCTGTCTGTTTGTATGCAAACTAGTCCCTCAATTTTTGAGATATCTTGATAAAATTTGGTGAGCGGGTGTATTTGGGTGTCCGATTAGACATTTGTCAGAACCGACCGGATCGGACCACTATAGCATATATCCTCAATACAACCGATTTTTCAGAAAAAGAGGATTTTTGTAATATCTTACCCAATTTAACAGATTGAAGCTTCAAACTTCACCATATGCTTTCGTATATTGCACGTATTGTTGCCTGAAAAAATTGATGAGATCGGTCGTATATATAGTATATATCCCCCACAACCGATTTTTCAGATAAGGAACTTTTCGTAATTACTGCCCTATTTTAAGAGCTAGAAGCTTCAAATTTCAACGAATGCTTACGTATATAGCATATATTGTTGTCTGAAAAAATCGTAAAGATCGGTGGTATATATAGTAATATATGGTGGTATATATAGTATATATATATGGTATATATATATTTTTTTTTTTCGCAAATTTTAGCCCCATTTTAACAGCTAGAAGCTTCAAACTTCACCGAATACTTACGTATATAGCATATATTGTTGTCTGAAAAAATCATAGAGATCGGTTGTATATATAGTATATATCTCATACAACCGATTGTTCAGATAAGAAACTTTACGCAATTTCTACCCCATTTTAACAGCTATAAGCTTCAAATTTCACCGATTGCTTGCGTATATAGCATATAATGTTGTCTGAAAAAATCATAGAGATCGGTTGTATATATAGTATATATCTCATACAACCGGTTGTTCAGATAAGAAACTTTGCGCAATTTCTGCCCCGTTTTAACAGCTGCAAGCTTCAAATTTCATAAAATGCTTACGTATATAGCATATATTGTTGTCTGAAAAAATCATAGAGATCGGTTGTATATATAGTATATACTTCATATAAACTGTCGTTTTTGCCCCTTTTTTACGGCTAGAAGCTTCAAAATTCATAAAATTTCATCAAATAGTTACTTTTACGTCATATATTTTTGAAAGACGTGATTCGTACTCATAGTTTTTACATGCAGACCACAAAAAACGTGAAGCTTTGCATCCTCACACAGATTACCTACCTATTTTTTATTTTATATTTATCTTAAAAATTGTTAAGGTATGTAGATCTGTTCACTATATATTTCTTATCTTATACATCCGATTATTCGGAGATTACGAGCGGGATAAGAATATTGTTCAGCCCCATTCATGAAAGGTATGAAGTCTTCGGCACAGCCGAAGACAGTCCCGTTCTTACTTGTTAGGAGATAATTTTAAATCAACTTGGCAAATAGTTTCAATTCCAACAAAAGTCACTACGCGGTATATACTAACAAAAACAACCTCATGCACTTTCCCCACCACCTTCTTGCATCTATTAAACTCACCGCCCTCAAAAATTGTTTATCAACTTGCGTCAATCGCCAACATTCAAAGTAATTCAGATGCGTTGATTAATTTAAATTATAATTTCGTCTAGTAGCGCTGGCCTGCTCTCAACCTCAAACAACAACAAAAAAATGGGCTTGAGTGCAATTTCCAGACTAATTTTCATAAGAAACGCATTTAAACGCCATCAATTCATCAACCAACCAATCAGTTAGTACTTAAATGTACAGCGGCATAGCCGGCCATTCTGTGCTTGCGAGCGGGGCGCTGTAAGAAATTGAAGTTGCTCGTTGGTTGTGGAGGTAAGCGCGGACACCAAGGAAATTGGCAACAGTGGAGACCAGCCTATTCGTGAAAATTCGTGATAACAATTTTTTCTTTTCGTTGCTACATTTCTAGTGGCTCAAGTTGAGTTTTGATTAAAATTGTTGCAGGTTAACATAACACAAAAGAAGGAAAGGGCTAAATTGAAAGGAGACGTATGAGAAACGGAAATGCTGCCCTCAAGCCACAAAACGTAGGGAGAAGAAAGCGGTGGCGCTGGAAATTTTCGGTGGTGGCAGCGTTGGTAACTAGTAAGAAGCAATAGGTTGAGCGGTGTACTACGTCTTTGGTTAAAGGGAAGGTGTGCGCAGGTGTGGGAGTGCGTAGTAAGTCGCCGCCATTCCTTGCATGTTTGTAGAAAATTAAGTTGTCCAAGCGATAATGTCGTTCAACGGCTCGCCAAACAACTAACCACCAGCAAAACTAGCCAACCAACCAGTCAAATAACCAACCAAACAGTCATCCAACCGACTAACGACCACAATCACGCGTACGTCAACAGTGCGGTAGCCATTAAAGGGTCTTTAACTATTGTTGTTGTTTTTGTTCTTAGTATTATTATTGTTATTCTACGTCGTGTTGGTATACCAAATATTAGATATTGTTGCTTATGAGGTTTTGCTGTTTTGGGTTTCTTATGTCGGAAATGTGTTCTAGATATGAATGTAATTTCCTTCACAACTACATTTGGTTTCCCAACAACAACAAAAAAAGTTTCTTCTACATATTACTTAATGCAACGAAATTAGTTTGTACCCATTAAAAGCAACGCCATTTTTAGGTGTTATAGGTACACATAATACATATATGGTATGAAGTTATGTAGGGAAGTGCTGGTTTCGTCAGGTAGATGTGAGCGATTGAGAGATAGGGCAGCCATTATTTTTGCATTGTACTATAGGCCCACGGTATAGAAAAGTTTCTAAGATTGCCCATCCAGCTGTATGGCGCAGAAGAATAACCTTGCCGCTTAAGACGTGATCATTTGCTCTAAGTGCCTGGACGCCTCTCCATATTGGAGCCAATGGTAATCCTCTGGTTGGCTTAGTAGTCGTGGGGACCCTCGTTGAATTTTTTAACAAAATTTTGTGTTACAGAATTGTCGAAGCGAAGTGCAGAAAAACCATACTTGCGAGAAAAGTATGCAGAGGTACGCCTCAGGAGGCCAATATGTCTCCTCTTGTTGTTCTTGTTGTTGCGGTAAAGCCACTTCCAGAAGTTTTTGGGGAGTGATATCGACGTAGATGGCCCTCTGCTGGAAATAGAACCGGTACGTTCGAGTAACATGCATCATTGAGGTACAAGCCCGACCGCCTAGGATTTGTTATGACTATATTAAACCATCCCGCCTCACAGCCTTGGAGGGCTGCGTAAAGGATATGGCTAGTATGGCTTCGCCAGCCGCCGCGGGTCATCGGGGGTAGTGGTCTGTTGAGACGCACTTAACGCGCATAGGGTTGTATATTGCGGGCAAGGCGGCTGCGACCCGTCATTTATGAAGCTTCGTAACAAGGGCTATGGCCATTATCATCTATGGAAATCCACCATTCTTACCAACCTTGACTTCATCAGAGACAACTATTTTGTGCTTCTGGGCAAGCTTCAGAACAATCCTCTCCTTAGGACAGAAGTGGGGAAACAAGTGTAATTGGGGCAGTGTATTTGGTTAACTGGTTCACGGATGGCCGATTTGGACAGTAAAGTTGGAGGAGAGGTTGTCTGTCAGAACCTCGATGTATGCCGCAAGTTTAAGTGCCCTCATCACTGCAGAGCCTTTCAAGCAGAGGTTGCGGCAATAAAGGATGCAGTGGATGGAATACTGTCCATTGCTGCAAAGCTAAGAGAAATCAACATCTACTCCAAAAGCCAAACAGCACCTAAAGCCCTAAATACAAATGTAATACAACCGAGGGTTATATGGGAATTCCTTACCATGCTTGCGGTTGAGTCCAACAGGACAGCTTTTCATGCACGTTCGACTGCCAGGCTATGGCAGCAGCAATAGGTTCATTTACTGTTAGAGTCCCAACCTTCTTTAACACTACACAAAAAAGTTGGCAGATGCTACTGGGAAGTAGTTGACAGATGTTACAGTGAAACCGCTTCTTACGGACACCTCTATTAGGCAGACATTCTCTTGGCCGGATGTAAAAAGTTATTTGCTATAAAATGGCATGAAAAACTTCTATTGAGCGGACACGAATCTGTTATCGGCGGGCACTGAGACCTGTTTTCATAACAAATCTATCAAAACCCTCCCTTTTTGTAGTTTTGGGTAACGTCGTACTGGGTGCGGACACATATATTTGCCAAATGAGAAAAAGAGGGCTCCCGGAATTATATCAATTTTCCTTTAGATAGATGTATAATTATTACTAGGCCTGGAAGCACTGCGACATTTGTGCAGATCTATTGTGCATGACCTTGCAGCCTGGAGGCTTTTGGTGTATCTAAGTACCTCTTCAGGCTTTTTACAAAGTATCACATTGGGATTAAGAGTCACACCACCTAGATGGGAGAGTATCTGCCTAGCCAGGGCGACGCATTCTCAGAGAATGTGAACAGGCGTTTCATCATCCAGCTCAACAATGGGTATCGTATAGATTTAACTTAATTAGGTGATATCGTAGACCGCAGTGTCCCGTATAGTACCCAGTGGGAGTTCTCAGGCCCTTCCTGTTAGATTAATGAGTTTGGATGATACTTTCGTTGCCGGAAGTATTAACGGTCTGGCCTCTTTTTGCCTTGGGCAGTCAATCCGGTAACGTATGAATTGTTTAGTTTCCCAGTTACTAGCAGTTGCCTGGTGTGTGCTTTTGTAAGTCCACAAAAGGGCTCTGGCCCATAGAATGCTGATATAGCAATCGGCTTTGCTAGGTAATCTGCATGTTAATTACTTTCATGTCCCTGATGTCCGAGAACCCATCCTAACAAAACTTGTTTTTGGCTCCCAGGTCATTAAGGATTTCAGTGCAGTCATCCACTAGCTTAGTAGTTGCAGTCATCGCAACGCTTTGTTCGCATGATCTGGAAGTCTCCCATCCATAGTACTCCAAGGTAGGACATAGATGTAACTATTCTAGATTGCATAGTCCAGAAGACAATTATAAACATGTAAAATAGACTTAAGTTAGGCTTAGGAAAGCCGTAATAAATAAATAAATAAAATAAATAAATAAATACATTACATTAGATTGAACTGTGTAGGAGCGCAAGGCACGCAGGGCCCTCACTGTCCGACATAATGTAGATGCTCTTCTATGTTGAGCCACTCCGCAGACATTCTCTACCACAAACTTCTATTGCATGGATTTCTGCCTGAAATATGGTGGGGTAGCATCCCATTGGTATCGATTTTTTTGAAGTTCGGCCCATAGATGCCAGCTCCCTTTCTTCCGTCACAGCAGTTATAATGTGGGATTTTATATGAAGAAGTATCATAGTCTGCCACTACTTAGTATCGTATTTATGTGAATGAAAAAAAGTGAGGATTCCATAGAATGTCAAAGAGCTTATTTGACGACCAAATTGAGAAATCCCCCTCAAAAAATATGACCTATGTTATGAAACAACTACGTGCTCTTAGAAAATATTAGAAGTTCCCTAGAGTCCACCCCAAAAGCGGCTTCTTGACCCGAACATTTAATTTTACGTGATCTTTGACTCCTTGCAGCCCTATGCTAGGCGCAGCTTTTTATACTCAGATGAGCAGAGCCCACAGAGTATATTAACTTTGTTCGCATAACGGTAATCCGTAACGGTATAAACTAATCGTGATAGATATAGACTTCTATATATCAAAATGGTATGTGCCAAAAAAGAAATTTAATTAGCCATGCCCGTCCGTCCGTCCGTCCGCCCGTAAACACGATAACTTGAGTAAATTTTGAGGTATCTTGATGAAATTTGGTATGCAGGTTCCTGGGCACTCATCTCAGATCGATATTTAAAATGAACGAAATCGGACTATAACCACGCCCACTTTTTCGATATCGAAAATATCGATAAACCCCAAAAGTGCGATAATTCATTACCAAAAACGGATAAACCAATGACACTTGGTAGGTAGGTTGACCTTATGACGTAGAATAGAAAATTAGTAAAATTTTGGACAATGGGCGTGGCACCGCCCACTTTTGAAAGAAGGTAATTTGAAAGTTTTGCAAGCCGTAATTTGGCAGTAGTTGAAGATATCACGTTAAAATTTGGCAAAAGCGTTACCCCTGTTCATATATGTGTGCTAAATAAAAATTAACTAAATCGAATGACGATCACGCCCACTTTATAAAAAAAAAATATTTTAAGTCAAATTATAACGAAAAATTTAATATCTTTACAATATATAAGTAAATTATGTCAATATTCAACTCCAGTAATGATATGGTGCAGAAAAATACATGGGCGTGGCTCCGCCCTTTTTAATTTAATTTGTTTAGAATACTTTTAATACCATAAGTCGAATAAAAATTAACCAATCCTTGTGAAATTTGGTAGGGGCATAGACTCTATGACGATAACTGTTTTCTATGAAAGTGGTCGAAATCGGTCGAAGTCACGCCCAGTTTTTATACACAGTCGGCCGTCTGTCCTTCCGCTCGGCCCTTAATACGATAACTTGAGCAAAAATCGATATATCTTTACTAAACTTAGTTCACGTATTTTTCTGAACTCACTATATTTTGGTAGAAAAACCCAAATATGACCATGCCCACTTTTTCGATATCGAGAATTACGAAAAATGAAAAAATGCCATAATTCTATACCAAATATGAAAAAAAGGTATGAAATATTGTAATAGGATTGGTTTATTGACGCAAAATATAACTTTAGAAAAAACTTTGAAAAATGGGTGTGACACCTTCCATATTAAGTAGAATAAAATGAATGGAATTTTGGCCGGAATACTGTTCGTGGTATTACATATATAAATAAATTAGCTGTACCCGACAGATGATGTTCTGGGTCACCCTGATCCACATTTTTGTCGATATCTGGAAAACGCCTTCACATATACAACTAAGGGCCACTCTCTTTTAAAGCCCTCATTAATACCCTTAATTGGATACCCATATCGTACAAATACATTCTAGAGTCACTCCTGGTCCACCTTTATTGCGATATCTCGAAACGGCGTCCACTTATAGAACTAAGGCCCTTTTAAAATACTCATTAACACCTTTCATTTGATTCCCATATCGTGAAAATATATTCTAGAGTCACCCCTGTTCCACCTTTATGGCGATATCCCGAAATGGCGTCCACCTATAGAACTATGGCCCACTTCCTTTTAAAATACTCTTTAATACCTTCCGTTTGATACCCATGCCATAAAAAAACATTCCAGGGTTACCCTAGGTTCATTTTTTTACATTGTGATTTTCCTTTATTTTGTCTCCAAAGCTCTCAGCTGAGTATGATGTTCGGTTACACCCGAACTTAGCCTTCTTTACTTGTTTATCTTTTCCCAGTTAATTCGCCTTTTTCTTACCATCTATGCTCGTATGAGCGGGGCTCTATAATTATTTTAAGCCTCTCCCTTTTCAAATTCTTTCAAATATTTTTTGCGAGATTATTACCCCAATGATTGTCTGGTAGCTACTTCAAAAGTTTACGCGACTACAATGTTTTTCAGTACCTCTGCTAATTTGTACGATCTTGTTATTACCGGATCGACACAGGACACCATACACCATTCAGGCTCCATTAGTGTGGTTCTGTTTCCGTATCTTATATCGTATCTTTCGACATTTCGGCACCCTTGCCTCCCCTTCTAGCTCTGTTCATGCTTTTAGAGCGGACAAAAGTTGGCTGATGGTGAGTGTCCAGCCAAGGGAGGTTTCACTGTGTTTGTGTCTTACCTTTCATATTTCTCAAAAGAATTATTTACTTGTAATAGAACAAGTAAGGAAGGTTAAGTTCGGGTGTAACCGAACATTAAATACTCAGTTGAGAGCTATGGTGACAACATAAGGGAAAATAACCATGTAGGAAAATTAACCGAGGGAAAACCTGGAATATGTTTGTATGACATGTGTATCAAATGAAAGGCATTAAAGAGTATTTTATGAGGGAGTGGGCCATAGTTCTATAGGTGGACGCCATTTAGGGATATAGCCATAAAGGTGGATCAGGGTTGACTCTAGAATGCGTTTGTACGATATGGGTATCAAATGAAAGGTGTTAATGAGTATTTTAAAAGGGAGTAATCCTTAGTTCCATAGGTGGACGCCGTTTCGAGATATCGCCACAAAGGTGGACCAGGGGTGACTCTGGAATGTGTTTGTACGATATGGGTATCAAATTATAGGTATTAATGAGGGTTTTAAAAGGGAGTGGTGGTTGTTGTATAGGTGGACGCCGTTTCGAGATATTGCTATAAAGGTGGACCAGGGGTGACCCTAGAATTTGTTTGTTCAATATGGGCATCAAACGAATGGTGTTAATGAGTATTTTAAAAGGGAGTGGGCCTTAGTTCTATAGGTGGATGCCGTTTCGAAATATCGCCAAAAAGGTGGACCAGGGGTGACTCTAGAATGTGTTTGTACGATATGGGTATCAAATTAAAGGTATTATTGAGAGTTTTAAAAGTGAGTGGTGGTAGTTGTATATGTGAATGCGTTTTCCAGATATCGACCAAAATGTGGACTAGGATGACCCAGAACATTATCGGTTGGATACCGCTAATTTATTTATATATGTAATACCTGGCAAGATTTTAAGGGTGTTTTATTTCGCCCTGCAGAACTTTTTCAATTTCGTCTACTTAATATGGTAGGTGTCACAACCATTTTATAAAGTTTTTTCTAAAGTTATATTTCGCGTCAATAAAACAATCAAATTACCTTACCATGTTTCATCCCTTTTTTCGTATTTGGTATAAAATTATGGCATTTTTTTCATTTTTCGTAATTTTCGATATCGAAAAAGTGGGCGTGGTCAAAGTCGGATTTCGTTCATTTTTCATACCAAGATAAAGTGAGTTCAAGTAAGCACGTGAACTAAGTTCATTAAAGATATGCCGATTTTTGCTCAAGTTATCGTGTTAACGGCCATGCGGAAGGACAGACGGACGACTGTGTATAAAAACTGGACGTGGCATCAACCGATTTCGCCAATTTTCACAGAAAACAGTTAGCGTTATAAAATCTATGCCCGTACCAAATTTCAAAAGGATTGGTTAGTTTTTGTTCGACTTATGGCGTTAAAAGTATCCTAGACAAATTAAATGAAAAAGGGCGGAGCCACGCCCGTTTTGAAATTTTCTTTTATTTTTGTATTTTGTTGCACCATATCATTCCTGTAGTTGAATGTTGACATAATTTACTTATATACTGTAAAGATATTAAATTTTTTGTTAAAATTTTACTTTAAAAAAATTTTTTTTTTAAAAGTAGGCGTGGTCCTTCTCCGATTTTGCTAATTTTTATTGAGCGCACATATAGTAATAGCAGTAACGTTCCTGCCAAAGTTCATCATGATATCTTCAACGACTGCCAAATTACAGCTTGCAAAACTTCTAAATTACCTTCTTTTAAAAGTGGGCGGTGCCATGCCGATTGTCCAAAATTTTACTAATTTTCTATTCTGCGTCATAAGTTCAACTCATCTACCAAGTTTCGTCGCTTTATCTGTCTTTTGTAATGAATTATCGCACTTTTTCGGTTTTTCGAAATTTTCGATATCGAAAAAGTGGGCGTGGTTATAGTCCGATATCGTTCATTTTAAATAGCTATCTGAGACGAGTGCTCAGGATTCTACATACCAAATTTCATCAAGATACCTCAAAATTTACTCAAGTTATCGTGTTAACGGACGGACGGACGGACATGGCTCAATCAAATTTTTTTTCGATCCTGATTATTTTGATATATGGAAGTCTATATCTATCTCGATTCCTTTATCTATGTACAACCAACCGTTATCCAATCAAACTTAATATACTCTGTGAGCTCTGCTCAACTGAGTATAAAAATCAGACTCTGCAAAAATTTTACGGAAAAAATATCCACATACATGTAAGTGCATTTCATTCAATTTTGCATTAAAAGGGACAAATTCAGTTCTGCATGCAGCAAAAACATAAATTCACAACATTGATAAAATCAACTAATTACAAAATGCACAAAAGGATAACGAATGTTGTTGGACAAAATCAGCAGCAGCAACAGCAAAAGCAATGCATTAGCTTTCGTTGGGTATGAAGCAAACAAAGGACAATGTTGCACAAGGATGTTGCATCCATAAAACGATGTGCTGGGTTGCAGTAAAATATATGGCAAAAGTAACCAAATGCAGAGGAGGCTGATCAAGGGGCCAACACACAACGCAAAAAAGTATGCAATGCAAAGTGGTATGGAATACCAACAAAAAGTGGCGAAATTGAGTTGTAAACAATGAATGAATCCAAATTTTCGAAAAAGAAAAACGTGTAACATATGTATGTAATAACAACAACAAAAATAAAATTTACTGTCGAAACTGCCATTGTGTGTCAGTACAAATGCAATAAAGATTTGTTGGTGGTTTTTGTTGTTGCAGCATGCGATATGTAAATATTGCAAAAGGATACCTAACACATGCATTGTAAGCATTCAAAAAATGGAGTCACTCTCCAAAAATCGTTTAACAATGTAATCTATCTGCGTCATTTTGGAGGACTTACAAAGTGCTCCTATTTCATGCGACACTTTGGTCCGCTTGAAAGTAAATTTAGTTTGTTGCTTGAGGCCAGGCCGAAACAAATGCAACGCTTGAGGCTTTCGTAGCCGTCTACTCTCTGAATAGCGAGCAAACAAACACACTTATGCCCGGTTTTTCAGTGCGAATTTAAACTCTAGTTAAAGTTGACTGGAGTCTAACCTTGACACTTTTGTCTATAACATAAAATTTTGCTGCTCATCTCAGCTTAAGTGGCCGAAGTGGAAGGATTAAGCTCTAGCCGACTTTAAATGGAGTTTATACTCGCACTGAAAACCCCAGCCATGATTCACTGACCATTTTGTGCTTCCAGAAAACGCCAAGCCTCAACATTTTGGTCAAATACCATTTTATTCAAAGTGAGTTTGGCAAAACACCGAAGAGAGTCAACTTGAGGAGGTATGGAGAACCGAACATTCTGGAAGAAATTTACTAACTTTTCTTTATCTGCATTACTTTAAAGAAGTTTTTAACTCTTCCTCCCACTCACCCTCTTTTCTTTATCTCTTTAATTAACTCCTCTCTCTGCATCTCTTTCTCAGTCTCCGTCCTTTCCTTCCCTTCTTTTATCTGTAGCTCCCTCTCCTACTCTCTCCCCCGCTCCATATATCCCTATTTCTTTATTTTTATCTTTGTATAACTTTTCTCGTTCTAAGTCTCTATCCTTCCCTCGTTTTTCTTCTCTATAGTTGTTTTTATTCTTCTCCATCTTTTATTCCCAGTCGCAATTACAGTCTTAGTCCCAGCCCCAATCCCAATCCCATTCCCAGCGCAGGTCCCAGTCCTAGTCCCAGTTTTATTCCCAGTCCGAGAGGCTTGTATGTATTTTTGTATGCTGTTTCATGAAATATATAAGATATCAAATTTTGTGTAACAAAAAATAATAAGGGTTGGACCACCTTTTCCCATTTAAGGTATTAAAATAGCTCCGATTCTCAAACCTTCTCAACACGTTCCTAAAATTTCATAAGCTTCGGTCGAGCTGTTTCAAAGGAACACTGTGCCACAATAATTGTATATCTAAGAAAGCTACCTCTGGAGAATTTCCCCTCTCAGATGCAGGTTAACGGCCTTCCTAAGCTTTAGTAGCGAGACCACCTTTGCATCATAATCACCATTAATTGGCGCTTAATCGTATAAGCGATGTTGGTCGTTTCGTATCAAGCCATGCCAACTATTCCTGTTTCGCAATAGCTGACGTGAATTGGGAGCACGAAGAGAAGTCAATTCTTCCTCCACCTGCCTCTTCCTCTGCTTCCAAACTGCGGTGTCAACTTAAATATTTTGTTGGCCGGAGCGTCTTCGTCCACTCGCATAACATGACCTAGCCGGCGAAGGCTTTGGGTTTTTATTCGCTGCACTCTCATCATAGTTTGCAAGTTTTTATTTTTTAGGAACGAATCATTCATTGTAAGGTATGCTAGCCTCAGCATGGCTATTCCGTCAGGGCTTACTGCCATTCATGGCTTGGTCTGTTAGAAAGCTTCTTTAAACTCTTTGGTCTTGTATGTGTGATAAATTATATGCCCATATACTGGCTCGTTATATTACCCTTCCAACACGAGGATATATTACATATTGCCGGCAGAAGGCGCTCGCGATTCTCTTTGACTTTTTTATAACTTCATCGCAGAAGAAGACTTAGTTTAGTAATTGTGTTTCGTTAGCTTTGGCAGGAACTTTATGGTTGATACCTAGTTGTGAAGACCAGTCATTCATTCAACAGTTGTCTGGTGCGTAGATTCATGCCCCTAATTAGAAATCTTCTGGGTCTACTTGTCTCACAACATCACACTCACTTGATAGCGATGCAGCTTCAGCTGAAAAATGGTATTATACCTACGTCAGTTTTCTTGCAAGATCACCTTCTTCCCAGTTTTGTAGGAATTCTTACCTGGCTCTTCACTTAATAAGCACAATGTTTATTAAAATAAAATTTTTTTAATGCAGGTTTAAAATATATAATTAATACACACACGCTCAAGTGGAACTTTTTTACAGGTTTATTGTCCGATTTAAAGCTTCGGCTCAGAAATAAGGCCCGATTTTCGGTATTCTACCATTTAGTTCCAGTATTCCGTTTTTCTAGATATTTTGTCGTTGGGATTTGTCTAATTTTACAGGGACAGGTGGACCGCAACTTACCATCATCTGCCATTCATTGACCAGCCCGTCTAATATTCATTTCCAGGCCTCTAATTTGAGGTTACCCTGGGCATTGTTGCCTTATAAGAGCATTTTCGCTTGCCATGGCTGTTGTTTGTATTGGTAATAAAGGCCCAATTTCCGCTTTTCTGCCAGCAGGAATAAAGCGACAATACACTTACACTTAGCCGGACAGCGGTCTTTCGATGATTATTTATAGCCATCCCGCTTTATTTAAGTTCATGAATGTACGACTTTCAAAAGTAATAAAATCAGCTGTCTGTTTAAGTGAGAGCTCTTACTGTCTATTTTCCCCGCAAGTTCTTCTCCATATTGCCAGCTGGCTAAGTGGAACACAATAGAATAATGCACTGATGAACGGGACGGCCGACACAAGAAAAGCAGCAGCCAGGTGAGATGCATATGTTCTAGCGGGTACAAAGCCCAGGATATTCCGGCTTGCCTGTCTTAAGAGGCAAATAAATTCCACAGGCCTAGAAGCTTCGAATGTCCGGAACTTTCCGAATCAATATCCGGCAAAAGGCCGTTATGATTGATAAGAATTCCAAATTAAAATAAGGGCTACTTGGAACAGACGGATTGATTGATACATCTCAGGATTTATATATTGTAACGAATTTAGTGCAATTCCGCTTATTTGCAACCTTCTACTAACGTTCGAATCACTAAACTGTTGAATAAATAACTCCACCATTCAATAATGCAAAATAGCCTATATTAAACTACTTCACAATAACACTTCTACTGCTCAACAGATAGCGTGCATAAATCAAACTGAATTGTCGTGCCCCAGCTGGTGCTGCTTTTATACTTTTTGGTTTCCTCGTTGGCATATATCTAGGCGTTTCTATTTCTAGAATTTGCTACTCGTTTACCAGCTATAAAATTCTCAGCTATAACTACAGATGCACGATTGTTATAGCTTCTCGCATAGCCCATGCGCGTGTATATGTGAGTGATACTTCCACAGATGATTGCCTACTTTTGGGAGCATCTCAGATAAGATATATGCATGTGTTTGTGCGTCTCTTTCCGCTGCGTGTACGTACATAGGTGTAGACAGAATTATTGATCCGTTTATGTAGACACAAGTGACTGCCTGCTTTATTGTTGTTGTGGCTTCATTTACTTAGCATCAGACTAGTGATGTGAGTATCACTTAGTGTCACTAACATTCGTCAGAATATATAAAGGTCATTCGGAATGGACGTGAATGTTTTCCACTGGCAGTGTAGAAAATCCAGTCCATAGACTGTCAACCTTATATATCCCAGACAACAATATAATTTTTTATGACGTTTGAAGTACTCTTTAGTCTTAAGGAAGTACTTTTTCCATGCACAAAAAAAGATACTCAAATTTTGGTTGATTGCATGCTATTGTATTAGTGTGATGGTTTTGTGCTTATGTATGTGCGCGTGTTCACAATTCATAAATTTTGACAACGATAAGCGCATATTGGATGCTGCTGCAGCTTTATCATGTTGTTGGTGTAAAAAATGTCAACACTGTTACCACTGTCCATTGCAATGTGTAACAATAGCAGCAACAACAACAATGTTTACAAGTAAGCAATCAACAGTTAAACAACAACAATAGCTACCAATACAAATGTCAGATACCAGCAACGCGTCACAATGAGGCCAACAAAAAATATTTACTATGGTACAATCGTCCGGTTAGAACATGCGAAATGCATGTTGCACCTTCTGCTGCCCATTACATCATTCTACTTGAAGCTTTTGTGTACCTGCTGATGGAATTATTTGTTCACACATTGTCTGCACACTCCTCCAAAAAGTGGCTGTAAACAGAGTGCAAACGGATAGCGAGGGAATACGTATAAAAGTATGCAGCTGTGTAAGGCAGCCAGCCACCAACCCAGCTGGCGAGCAGCCGTTAACTGCAGCAAGTACAACCAACCGCCCACCCACCTAACACTTACACTGAAACTGATTGCTGCTGCACCTGTAGCAAAATATTACACCAGGTTGATAAGGTTGGCGATGTGGGATTGAAGTTTGTCGCAAACGGTACTGTCTATTGGAGATGCAAGCAAGCTGTTTTTATAACCAGTGGGGCTAACTGTTAAGATAATCACAACTATCAATGTAGAATGACGATCAAATTTGAACTAAATATCTGTAAGGTTGTCTTCAACAGGAATTTTCTGATGAGATGGCCGGTAATTTAAAAATTTGTTATACCGACTTGTAAGCCGGCAATAGGAAAAATGTGGGGTCTCAAGCCCCGCATCGTCCATTGGATCTACACGGCAGTGGTGAGACCCATACTCTTCTACGCCGTCACCGTATGGTGTACGGCAGTCGATATATAAGCTAAGAAGAGCAAAGTAACGGGAATGCAGAGGATGACGGCAATGCTTAGTATCGGTGCCCTTCCCTCCACTCCCACCAAAGCTCTTGAAACCATATTATTCCTTCTCCCCACTGATCTATATGGAAATACTGTGCCTCCTGCAACGCGGCAAGGCTCAACGCTATCTAACCATGGAGGGACTGCAGGTTTGGTCACACCCGGATCCTGAAGCAGGTCTCTGAAACCTTCTTGCAGTTGGACCATACAACATCGTCCCTTTGCTGGGAAAAAAAATTTTCCACAAGAATTCCAGAGAGGAACGAGTGGGCAAACGGCAGGGAGCCGGAATCTCACGAAATCTCCGTTTTTACAGATGGCTCTAAACTAAACAACAGAGCCGGCAGCGGAATATTCTCGGAGAATCTTAATCTAAGCGAGAGCTTTCGCTTACCCGACCACTGCAGTGTTTATCAGGCTGAACTTATATCTATCTGGGAAGCAGCCCTATATCTTGCTAACCTGCAGGTGACCAATTCTATTTCAAATTTCTCGGACAGCCAAGCTGCCATAAAATCCCTGCAATGCAGTAACACCTCGTCACTAGTGGCATTGAAGTGCAGAGAAACCCTCAACAAACTAGCTGAAAATTGCAACGTAAGCATAATATTGGTTCCTGGCCACTGTGATATCTCAGGAAACTGCGCTGCGGATGAGCTAGCTAGGGAAGGCACCAACCTGCAAACAATAACATCCGCTGGTTGGGCCAGCCCTCCTCTAAACACCTGCAAACACTGCCTACGATCTCTTTTCATGGATCAAGCTAGCACTAGATGGGCCATGGAACCTACATGTAGTATATCCAAGCAAATCTGGCATAAGCTGGATGAAAAGAGATCGCAATCGGTGATATTGTTAAGCCGTATCTCTTTAAGCCCACTAGTGGGCCTTCTTACAGGTCACTGTCTCATGGGCACTCACGGTGCCTATATGGACATACATACAAAGCTGTAGGGACGAAAAGAAGATAGAAAGCGTAGAGAACTATCTGTGTCACTGTCCCGCACTGTCAAAAACCTGGTACCGATGCCTCCGCTGGTTTAGCCTCATTGGGGTCTAAACATTCTTCTTCGGAAGTAGGGAAATAGGAAATAGGGGCCCGTGCATGGTAGCACAACGGGCTAAAACGGCCTTCGTGAGTCTCCGCTTGGACAGCGGAGGCAGCCACTTCAACCTAACCTAACCTACCAGGTGAATAGCTCCGTACTCCCGATTTATACTTTTGGGGAAATGAACTTGCTGTGAAACAACTAGGAAGATGGCGAGGTCTTAAAGTACTTATGACCATATTTAAAAAAAGTAAAGGAGGATAATTCTTCTCAAGCTTAACAAATCGCGCTTTTGCACCGATGATCCGACAGTGGCAAATGCCAAAAAGCCCCTTCTACAGAATATATTAGGATGAGAAGAAAGATGAGTGGATCCAGCACACTTTTACTTATTGACTAGGACTGCGGTTAGATTAAATTAGGTTCAGCTGGCCGATTCGTGAAGACCCCACATAGACTTATAGAGTCGATGATGTGACCAAAAGTTTTCTCAACGTCCAAACTGAAAAATCCTGCCAGAGTCTAGGACCTGTGTTATAAAATAACCCCGCCCTTCTGGCAAATAATAGAAGCTTTTTAGGACTAATGTGTTTGCTGCTTCATGATCTGATAGCTATGCTACTCCTTATAGCTTTAGACTTAGCCTAGCTAGCGCAGAGCATGAGCACAAAACGTGCTCGAACGCTGTCCCCTCCAAACCGATTTTCCTATATCTTCTAATACTGCGTAGGGTCATTTAAAAGCATGTGATGCCGGAAAGCAGTGTCTAGTCAGAGTATCCATCGTTAGCCAATAGTGCCCGCTTTTCAATCATCCTCTTTTCAATTTCACTAATTTTTCCATAGACCTAAGACTGCAGACAAGACGACTCATATTTCTAGCAGAGACAGGAAAGGTGAGCCTTTCCCTCTCACTTTTATTCATAAGGGAAAGCAAGGAGTTTGTTGAGGAATTGTATGAATGGACTCCACTGGGCAATCACTGAAGACATTCACAATAGACAAAAATAGGTGCACAATTAATCTCAGATAAGAGGTACGAACCGATTGGACTAATGATCTGCAGTATTGCGAGCACCTTCACTATCGTAAGCCTTCCATGCTTTACTTAGCGAACTTTCTTTACAAAGTTGTGTTCGTCGGTATTGGAACCGCAAATAGTGTGCATATCCACAACGATAATAGGAGATATTTATGTTTTTCATCGTCTAGCTCTAGTCGTTCTTCTTTTTTGCTATCATGTTTACCTGAATATTGGCGGCGTCAATCAGCCTTCCCCGTTCAGAGATGTTACCTTAAGTAGGCTGAGTTAAGTGATTGCTTGACTCAACCTCCTAAATTGTTCAATCAGGCCTTTAGATCAAGTATAATGATTTTGATGGCATACGGCTTTTCTAGTTTATCATAGACGGAGCGGTGATAGAAGCGTATAGAGGAAATATTATGCATTTATTATTTAGGCGCTTGCTCACGAACAGACGCCAGCACTCTATGTTTATACATACAAATCTATGTAAAATGGGTGCCTTGCCCACACCAAAAACTGAGCACCGCTCACAACTGGGTATATAATGTTTGATTTTATTACACCCATACCCTCCTTTACATATTTTACTACTTTTATGGCTAAAACAAAGGGCTGTCTTTGATTTCACTTGGCATGGAATGCACCCAAACATTGTAACAACACGAAATGCATTGAGTTGTTGCCGACTTCTGATGCGAATTCTGATTTGAATGTGTACGTTTAAGAGCAAGTGTTTGTTTATTACAGAATCCCGTAGCGCGGCGCTGCGCTGTCTTATCTGTCAAACAGTTGGCAACACTCATGCATGCATTCTCACATTTACACACCTGATTTACATCACATGCTCACTCACACATGCTGCACTTGGCACTTACCATTTGCAACATTCCAATTTAAGTTGTTGTCACTTCTTGTGAAAACGCATTATTTTTGTTGTATTTCTCTATTGTTCTTTGCTCTCGGACGCAGCTTCTACTTACCTACATTGTTGTTGCACTTGACTTCTCTGTTATATGTGTATGAGTTTTGGTTTGCAAGCGATTGCAAAATCGATTGCAATTGCAACATACTCACTCCCTCATCAGTGGTAACAATTGTTGCCCTTTTGTTTGCAGTGACAATATATCAATGGGAGATAACTGAAATTGAGGTGTCATAATCAGAAATTGCATATGGCACATGAACAATGGAATGAGTAGCGAAATACTCATATTTCACGCTTTCGCATTGATTGTTGATTGCAAAAAGGGTCATTGCAGAGTGGTTGCAATGAGAGAGCGAGAAGTGAGAAAATTGAGAGGAAATGCTGCATTGTAACAATTTGTTTTCAAAAGCAGTTTTATACACATACATATGTACATATATTGTAATAATTAACATATAAATGTAAGGAAGTGAAAGTAAGGACCGAAAGAGATATTGCATACCCAACTGTACTATCTCCACTGAAGTTCATTCATTATACCCGATTGTCTTAGACCATTTCAGCATAAGCCTACTTACTCGACAAATTCCACAAAATATGCTGATATTTGAAGCAGTTCCATATAAGAGAGCTAAACCTTTCCCATTAGCTAATAAGCACGTAGACTTCTAGCACCTTGTAAACATAATTTCAGATTCTTTTGTCAGTACAAGATATTTACGATTGCTGCATTAATGCAGTGTAATTCTGGGCTTAATCCATTTGATCTTTGTTCATGTTCTAGACCCTTTCTTTTAGTTGTTGAAACTGTTAAAACTATTTCTTAAGATTTAGAGGGTCTCTATCTTTCTCAATCAGATATGAGTCCTAGTCGTTGCAGTTCAGAATCTCACCGAGTTTTTAAGGTGTCCATTGTGGACAGAACTCTTTGCGTAAGGGGGAATCCATATACTTTCCATGACTCAGAATTTGATGACAGAAAACAGGAGCTGGCATATATGGGTCGAACTTCAAGAAATCGATACCAATGGGATGCTGCGCCACGATTTTTCAGGGAGAAATCCATGCAATAGATGTCTGCGGTACAGAATGTCCACGGAGGGCCATCAGAGACATGAAGGTAATGACCGTATAGCAGGGTGCTATAGCAACATTCTATGGTTCAGAGACCTACTATAGACACCAAAAGGCACACACTAACGTTACCACAAGTAACTAGGAAACAAAGAAGTGCAAAACCAACACTGGATGGAATGCCAAGGACAAAGGCAGACCCAATTGTTAATACTTGCTGCAACGAGAGTATCATCGAAACTCTTAATCTAAGCCGAGAAGACCTACAATACCTCACTAAACGGGACGTTGTTGTTTGCGATATCACCTAAGTAAGATTAATCTTTCCGCCATACAAATCTGTCGCTTTTGTGAGCCCGAGTATGAATGCTATAGCGGCATTCTATGATTCAGAACCCTACCGTGAACTAAAAAAAGCACACACTAGGGCTAGCATTAGTAACTTAGAAGCAAAACAGTTCAGACAACATTGGATTTAATGCCATTAGCAAAGACAGGATCAATTGTTAATACTTTTTTCAACGAGAATATCAGCCAAACTCTCAATCTAAGCTCTCTCTTAACGGGACGTTATAGTCTACGATAAGTTGTAGTCTATAATAACTAAGTTCACATTATCTGCGAATGCGTGGCTCTGGCAAGAAGGATACTCTACTATCTAGGTGGCGTGACTACTTAACCTTTCGCTATCAGGAGGAAAAAGCTTGAAGGGGTACTTAAATAGCTTACAAGCCTCCACATACAGTAACAGGCTGAAAGGTCAAGCGCAATAGATCTTAATGAGGTTGTCTTGCATCGAGGCCCAACAATAATAATAGTTAATTCGTTGTAGTTCTATAAATAGAACGAAAACAGCAACAAAAACCAAAGTTTCTTTGAAAACCGCCGTACCAAGCATAGCTTTAACACATAATTGCATACGAAGTATGCAATGTGTAAAAGATTAAAATATGCATAAAGAAGGCAATTGGGAAAGACTTCACAACAGGCATGACGTAGCTGAATGCGTTTACAACCATTTCAACTATCGTAGGGGTGCGAGTTCGACTACCACTCCCGGGAGAAAAGGCTTTGAAGAGATTTACAAGGTATAATCGAAACAGCTGTCGCCTTGTCCGTCCTGATGTCACGTTGTTTAAATTTTTCCCAAATTATTAAATAAATTATAAAATTAAAAAATTGCTTCAAATAAATGTTTTCATACATTTAAAAAAAAAAAAGCAATATGGGCAATCCCCGATTATTAAAAATCATACAATAATAATAGTCATTTCGGTGCTTAGACTGTGCACTACTTCACTTTAGATCTATGCGTACATGGCAGCATCATCTCAAGCACAGCTACTATACAGTGGGTAAAACTGATAAGTCCTTGATTTCCAGGCCTATGAAATAGAATCCAGCGCCATGCACGGCATTTACCACTCAGAACACCCCAGGGGGTTAGGGAGTTTAGAATATATCCGCGGCAGGTATGCCTGTCGTAAGGGCGACTGAAATACCAAATTGCTTGAAAGGCTTGTGCAGAATCCTTTCAAGGGGTTGCCAGCGCATTATATCACTAATTTGCTTCAACGTCGTCATAACTCAAAAAACATGATTTTTGAGTTAATAACATATAAACATACCCAATATCATGATCTATGTTGTATCAAAAAATCTTCGTGATCAGTTAAAAATTTTGCACGTGTTATAAAAATGAAAATATGCCTTTATATGCGCAACATATGGCAGTTAAAATCTTTGAATGGCTCTCCTGGAAAATTGTATTTTTTGAGTTATGACGACGTTGCAGCAAATGAGCGATATATCAGTGTCGAATACTGTTTTTTTTAGGCGGAGGCTCTGGCGACCCCAAGTTCCTAATGGATCTAGGGGGTGTGAGGGCGATATGGCCTTGAAGGTTTCATGAGGTTATACTAAATCGTTCCCGAGATGGTCGGACCTAGATGGTGCTAGTTACCGGGCAGTACCGTATCGGCATCCGGAAAACGAACATCACCATCGATGACATTGCCCATGGTCTTCGGAGAGTTGCCTTATCGCTACAACAACAACAAGTGACAGTGGAATGTTATTTCAGGAACACAAATTTGCCAAAACTGGTAGAAGAAAGTATCAAGCGGAATAAATAGGCTACACGACGTTCACCTCAGTCGATGGGGGTCCCCTCACCAGAATCGTAGGAAACAATTAAAAGTCATCAGACCACAGAATGCTCACTAAGATTGATTTATAGAGTATACCAAGTTCTCTATAGCTGATCAATACCTCGTATGGGTTGAGCGATGCCATTGATATGTATCTCGAACATCGATTTTGTTTTAGCACGCTTTATTTGATCTTACTTGGGCAATTTGTGAGGTACTAGCTCTAGATATATACGTGATCAGGATATGAATAGATCTAATAATCGGACTAAAGAATGAGAATCTTATATGATGAAGTCAAGTGTGAAATCAATGTCTAAACCTATAAAGCGCATCGTTAAGTTAAAAACTGACTTCGATGATCAGTGAAGTATACCAGCAGAAAAATTATGGCAAATCTCTTGCCATCACCGTCTCTGAATTTGACAGATCCGCACGAACACGAAATCATTCACGAATCCACAGTTGCAAACTTGCACTTCAAAATTGTATGGGCTTTCAAGCTGCGTACATAAAATGTTTCTAATTGTTGTGAGAAAATATTTTATATAAAAACAAATTGAAAAAAACTGGCCCACAGTTCTCTTCTAAATTTGAAAACCTTTTTATAAAATCTTTTTATTCAAAATCGGTTAAAAATTAAGACCTCTTTCAAAGTACTTTGTGTAAAGTTTCATCATAAAATTGGCTCTGCGTTTGGAATACAAATTTTGCTGGTCAGCTGAAACCTCTATGCTCTATGTTTGCCTTACAAAATCAAGGCAGGACAACGTTACGACAGAGTGCTTTCGCAGAATTCTATGATACAGAGCCCTTCTGTGAACTCACAAAGATACACACAAGAGAAACGATAAGTAACTGGCAAGCAAAACAGTTGAGACAACACTGGGCAAAGACAGGCGAAATTGTTTATATTCCAGGCAACAAGAGTATTTGCTAACTCATTAATATTACCTCTCTGGCTGATACTCCTAAGTATCCAATACAAAAATCTGGCGATTTTGTTAGCTGGAGGATGAAACGACGGGTCTCATTCTCTGCGAATGCGTCACTCTGGCAAGGCAGAAAATCTCCCATCTAGGTGCCGTAACTCTTAATCTTGATATAGAGTAAAAAGCCTGAATGGAAGTATTAAATAGGTTCAAAAAAAGTATTGCAGGGACATAAACTTGGCGCTTCTACGAACTTAAGGGATAAGTAAAAAACCTTTTCACACTAACATAATACTATGAAAGATGGCCCAAACGAAGACACTATGACGGAAGAATGTGAACATTATTATTATAATTTTATTACACATGTTAACAAGTGAGGAACAATGGCAGCAGATCATGCGAAGAAGAAGGAGCAGCAGGTGGAGTGAAAGTGTGGCTGTAGCGATAATAAAAAGTAAAATTGCAAACCAAACGGTGGCGCCGACCTCGCATTAGAAGCTACGGTGATGAGTTGATTCCATGGGCCCACTATATCAAGACATAAAACATTAGTTATGCTGGCGCATAGCAGCTAGAAAACATTTATAATTTCAATGCAAGCAAATTGTATATGTGTGTGTGTGTGCTTTTTAGTAGAGACAGTGGCAGTCTAAAAATGCGCATAAATAATGCCGAGCCGAAAATGCTGAGGAACCAGCGCATTTTTAAGTGCTTTTAAGTATTAGCGAGCATACGTATATGTATTTATTAACTTTTCTATGAGATATTACCATGAGTGAGAATGTGTGTGTCTGAATGAGGGTGCTGCTGCCTTTGAAACGTGCAACGCAATTTCGCACAATAAATCAAAGTGTTAAGCACGCCATGTCAACAACCTGCTTTACATTAACAAATACATATGTATTTCACACACACACATAAGCAACAAAATAAATTTTATTTTATGCTTCATAAAATTGATATCGGTCTCACGCCTGTAACATACTTGAAGTCAACTTTGAGCCATGGGCTTTTGTATGTTGCACATGCATATGTTCTTCTTTTTAAGCTCTCACTGTTGTTTTTGTTATATGTACATAGTAGATTTGTCACCAAATAATTCTCCAGTATTTTTGTAGTTCTTATTTTTCACTGGTGTAGCGTAATTTATTTAAATCAATTTCAGATTTTTACATCTAATACGGCTTCTCTAATAGACCAAATCTGTAAGTTTATAAGACATCTTGTATTTTCGCCGCAGTATTGTGAGTCCTGTTCTATAAGGCCGGGACCTCCGTATAGTAGGCCAACTCATTAACGCTCCTAATTCAAGGAAATATTGCTCTCATAGGGCAGGCGAGAAAATTTATCAGCAGTTCTTTAAGCCTATCTTTGCGATCCTGCACTGAGCACAGGCCGATGCTTATATTTACTTACTTACACTTACACTTACGCTACGGACTAATTCAGTCTATGTGAGATACTCATAGAACGGTCAGTTCAACCGACTTACTTAGTTTGGGCTTAACCGTTTGTGGCGTCCAACAATGCACCCCAGTAGCTTTTACGTTGGATTAACTGGCGCCAATCGGTAACACCAATGGAATTTAAAGCGTTTTTCACGTGGTCTTTCCAGCGGAATGGGATCCGCCCTCTTCCTCTATTTCCAATAAAAATACTTTCTTAGCCGGAGCATTGTCCTTCATTCGCATAACATGGCCTCGCCAGCGTAGTCGCTTTATTTTAGTTCACTGGGCTAGGTTAGTGTACACGTTTAAGCTCGTACAGCTCATAATTTAATCTTATTCAGTAATCTTTTGAAGAACTTTTCTCTGGGATACTACCACAGCCGCCTCATCTGATGTTGTCATGGTCCATGCACCATATAGCAAGAAGTGTGCAGTAAGTTGAACTTACGGTGCTAGTGTTCAAACCGGTCAAGGTCGTCAGCATACGCCAGTAATTGTAAGCTTTTATAGAATATTTCTCCAGAGCGGTTAAGTTCTGCAGGTGGTATAATTTTCTACAGCAGCAAATGAAGAAATCGCACGATAGGGGTTAGTCTGACTGAAACCTCGTTTAGTCTCGATCGGCACGGTACTTCCCAAATCTGACTGACAGTACTGCAAGGCGTCATTTTGCACAGCGGTATAAGTTTTGCGGCCACATTCAAATTCAAACATTACGCCATATATGCAGAGTGCTGCCGAAGGTGTAGACTCAGGATCTTACATACGATACTAAGAAGGCTGATTCTGCGACAGCTGGCGTAGTTTGTATGATCCGCTGTGTTGTGCATAATGCATGCGCCCAACCCATCACCAACATATTTGAATAGCTCCGCAAACAATCAATCAGCTGGTGGCCTTGTAGTTTATGACTTCGTCATAGTCGTGTGGGCGAATATTAATTCCATCATCATTAGTTCCGAGCTCTAATCCTTTTTCTTCCATGGGCGGTACATCATTGTCTCCTTTTAAACGAAGTGTTTACACCATAATCTTAATATACTGCTTACCAGTTTGCCGTTTTCCTTATAGGATTTTTCACCGTGGTTAAATGCCTTCCGCCTATTTTCGGTAAAATTTATTTACTCGAGGAGCCTCTGCTTTTTTCCTCCTACAAAGACTTCTCGACTCCCTTTTCAACTAGCGTTAGCGTTCACAACCCTTCTTGTTGCGTTCAATCTTAAATTGTCATGTTGGTATCGTTGTTGTTGTTGTCGGCATCGTCCTTTCTTTCGGTTGCAAAGCGGCATTCTTCATCGTTCAAGTTGCTTTTCCAGTAGCCGGTTGCTTTTCCCCGGTGGTGCTACGAAATGCTTTAGAGATATGCTTCCAATGCTCTTACATTTCGACGGATTGACTTGTGCTCTCAAAGAGCATGTGTGTAGGTCGAGTTGCGTAGCCCTTGGCAATCTGTTGCTATTGCGACTTTTAGGTTATTTTGACTGCGACGAGATAGGGATCCAAGTCGACGTTGGGCCTTCGAAACCTTTGCACATCTAAAACATAAGAGGCATGCATCCATCTGTCACAACGTGGTCGATGCTAGCAATGTAGCTTGATCTATATTCTTACACTTAAACCTAGTGTTGCACATTTTATGAGAGGATTCATTAGAAGAGCTTTTTCTATGGGAGCTGAGCTTTTCGACCGTTTCGCTCCAGTCGCTTGTTATAAGAGTCTTTTACCTCATCCTTCTTCTTCGAGATGTTTGTTCACATTACATTTTACATTACATTTATCTTATCTTACACTATTGCGTCCGTCGCATATCTTCGACGGCGGTGATGTCAGCTTTTGCTGTCACTAAGGCATTAACCAGCCGGACGTCGGCGCCAATCCTATTAGGACATTCGAGGTGCATGCCCTCAAATGGAGGGCCTGGTAACGTTCGTAAGCATCGCCATCAATGAAGGGTGCCTTATCAGCCGAAACTTTTTATTTTTCATGGGAGTGTGGTTTTATATGGCGTGTTCCAAGCTAATCGAATGAAATTATTACTTGCACTATTGTATAGCGAGCCGCCTGATCCAAGACTGATGCTATCCTTGCAAGCCCTTAAGCCGATAATAACGGAGTGGCCTGGACAGGTTATCGCCTTCTGACATTACCTACAGCACACTTGGCCTCAAGCGACTGGAAGTAGTGAATTGTGGGGTTCAAAACTTGGATCTGCGTAATCCTTGATAATTACTTTTCACAAGATCTTCATACCACTTTATATTAAAAAAGGGTTGCTGCTTCATTTTAAATTTTTTCGAATAAAGTTCATTTTCTCCAAATTATTTGAATGCCAACTCCAATTTTGTAGTGTATTACCCTATTTACACTGAATGAAAAATACTGGTAAAAGCAACCGAAATACGGGTGAATTCAACCGAAATTTCTTTTAATTTGTATCCATCTCAACAAGATGTTGAATCAACTGCGCACAAATCGTTGATACGAAATTGACCGTTTTAGTAGTCAAATGAACAAAACAAGTTGTTGCGACAGCTTTGTACGAAAGTACCTATGTTGCCATATACATAAATAAATAAACGTAAGGCGCGATAACCTCCGAAGAGATTTAAGGCCGAGTTTCTCTTCCAATTTGCGTCGTGCTTCTCTTGATTTTCCCCACAAATTGGCCGGACGGAACCTTCATGTTTTATGCCGACTCCGAACGACATCTGAAAGGCAGATGAATTTTCACTGAGAGCTTTTCATGGCAGAATTACAATCGGAGCGCTTGCCAAACACTGCCGAGGTGTGACCCCGCTAGAGAAATTTTCTTCTAACTGAAAAACCTTATTTCTAAAATTTTGATGTTGCTTTGCCCGGGGTGCGAACCCAGAGCATACGGTGTGGCAGGTGGAGCACGCTACCATCACACCACGGTGGCACTTACTAACCGAACGTCAATTTGGCTTACATCAAATATGCTGGCACACATTAAACATTGTACACTTTATTATTTTGTTCTATTAAACGCACCTTTACCAAATTTTATGTTTTATAATTAATTCAATTTATAGTTTTGAACTTCGCTTTGCAAATAGAAATGAAAATACTAGTCACAAAACTGATTCTCAATTCTTTCGGTTGCATCTCAGCTCATTCTCAATTTCTTCTCTCGCATGTAGTTGCCACACTTGATTGTCTCGAACAAAACTTGTATAAATGTTTGACATAACATTTTAAATAGAGAACCTTTAAGTTATAGAAAAGTAAAGAATCAAATCGCTAGAAGGTAATTCACCACTGGAGTAACTTTACATGTAATTCGGGAAGTCTAATTTTCGTAACACTTTAAGTTGAAACGATTCCAAAACAACTCAAACTTTTATGTTGTCGGAAACATCAACATTAAAAAAGGATGTTTTTTTTATTATCTTATTAAATTCGTTCGCGTGAATGAAAATTCGTAAAAACTTGAACAAAATATTACTAACTTTGGAAAAATCCTGTTCGTTCAAACAAACTTTTGCAACAAGAGGGCGCAATTTTGCATTTCACTTGGAGGAGAAGTCGCAAAATTATACCCGATAAAAAGGTGTCCCGGTGTCTCATAATTTTTTGCACAGTATATTCAAAAAAGGGTTTTTCGTTTTGTATTGATAACTGAAAAACTAGTTTTTTGTTCTTTTCCCATTTTGTGTGTTTTTTCGATTTGCTGGTTTTCTTATTTTGGTATTTTTTTTTAAACAAGTGGCACTATCGTCATAAGTACAAATTAGATAGCACAGTGAGCGTAAAATTCTCTTTGAAATTTGCTCATGTATTGACAGTAGATCGCCGTTGAAATTACCAGTGAGATCTGTTGTGTTAACAGAAAAATCAGTTAGATTGACCAGGAATCTGTCAATTTTACAGAATTTTGTTAATTTAAGAGCGACAATTTCTCTTCTGCTGAAATAACTAAACTAATTTGTTCGTATGACAAAGAACTCGGTCGAATTAACCGTAATACGATCAATTTCACCGAATCTCCGTTAAGTCAAGAATAACAGAACCGATTTGTTGATTTTACTAGCACCATTTCTTTCAGTGTATTAGACTTATTTATTTAAGTATATATTCATGTTCTTATATTTGATTATGTACTTCAGTTACAAAAAAAAACTCCAAGATCTCATTGGTCGGTAAAGTTGGCAGTATTAATTAAAATTAAAAAAAATAAAAATATGAAACACCAGCAATAACTTTAACCAACAACAAATGTGTAGTTAGCTACACGCATGCAAACAAAAATTTGCATATAAATTTAAAATGCATTCAAATTGCACCTGAAGTTGTATGGAAATATATTTTTATATGCATTGTATGAATTCATTAAAATCAGGGGAGTGCAAACGGAGCTATAGGTAGAAAGAAAGTGCATATAGTTAAATATGTACATATGTATTTATTTATAAGAACACTTGTACCAATGAGAGTTGGCGTCATCAAAATTGAAATTTAAATGGCTGATGGGTTGGTGGCCAGTAAAAGGCAGTGTTGGTCGTTTGAAAGCTTCCAACCTCACGTTTGATTTATGTATGAAGTCATTTCCATCAGAAACAGAACGTCACTCGAATTTTAATATCTTTTACTATAAATGTAATTTAATTCTGATCAAACTTCAGCAAAATGAAATATAAATATATATACTGGTTTTAGAATTAATTATACATATTTGCAATATTTTAAAGTATGCTGTTTAGTAAAAAGTATCAAACTCATATACGATGTAAAACTTTTGCCTGAGTCTGCTTAATAAACCAGAGTTTTATAATCCAGGGACCCAAATAACCATTTCAGTTCAATGTTTGTGTTATGATCTCCAAAGCGATTTTGTAACACGTTAGAGCAATGATTTATAGAGGGAATTGGCGTGAAAACAGTCGACAAGGTTAGATAAGCTTGTAATGTCCGCCCATAAAGGCCCTCACATAGACTGCATGTGTCCGTCTTTTTTTATAGAGCCAAGTGTAATTGCTGCCTCGGTATTTGGAAAGTCTGCCGCCTCTAGTAGTTGGAGCCTTGACTTGGCGTACGCATGACATGAACACAAAGCGTACTTAATCCTTTACTACAAGGGTCTAATTTATAAACATGTGACACTGACAGAAGGCAGTGTGCATTTAAAATGTCCATCATGCGTCTTGAATATGCTCTTTTTTGAGCTATGAGTAATTTTGTGAGTGTAATACCGTAGGATATACATATGATTTTAGAAATTTCGCAGCTCCGCGTTTCTATACACGTCTTTCCGGCTTGATTTATCATGTGAGACTCCTGCCCCTATTTGATTTTCTCCAAGCGGATTGGGACGTTTTCGGTAGTTTCTTCGATTGCTTAACCCTATTTCGCTCCAACTTATCGTAGCTTTTATTACTTTCAATACCTTTATGACTAAGTTATGATGTATGGTCTCACCTGAGCGAAGTGTCTCTAATGATTGTCTGTATTCTAAGACACTTCTTGCTGAGATTTTTGCATTCCGCCTGACTATAAATATATATATTTATTGACGCGACTTAAGCATGCTTGCTCCAGAATTTCAGTTGCTTTTTTCAACGCTACTATTTCCGGCTCGAGTCCTTCCGTTCATTTCCAATCATTGATATACACATGTGTCATATGTTCTGCTATTTCCAAAACCTTGCGCCAACCCTCAGAACAGAGAACCATTCCCTCTTCAGCTACAAATATAAAACCATATAAACACAGCTCTATTTGTGCATAGATACTGTAGTTCACCGCTAGAACGAATATTATTCATGCTTTGCACCTTATTAAATCGTGTAAATTTTTTTGGAGAACAGTGATCTCGGCTCTAGGGGGTGCTGGTCATGCTGAACATATATCCAGTAGATATTGCGGGAAAGGCAGCTGCGGCGCGGTCGTTGGTCAGGCTTCGTGATATGGGTTATGTGCTTTTTAGATTTCTTACCAGTTTCGACTTTATCCCAGACAGGAAGGACTATTGTATGCCGATAACCGCTCCCTATGCAACCTTCACCCCAGTTATTCCCCCGAGGGAGGAGTAGGGAAGAGGAATTATCTGGGGCATGGGACCGGTTAATTTGTTCCCGGATCGGTCGAAGTTGGATGGAAAGAAGGTTGGCGGGGGGGGGGGGGGGTATTTTGTAAAGAGCCAAATGTTAGCCGCAAGTTTAAGTTGGCTGATCACTGCAGTGTATTCCAAGCGGAAGTTGCTTCGATGAAGGATGCAAGGATGCGGTGGATGAAATGCTATCCAGTGCTACTACGGTTAGCGAATTTAACATAAACTCTGAGAGCCAAGCGGCTATAAAGGCCTTGAGATCAACTACAGGCGATCGAGGGTGGTCTGGGAGTGCCTGATCACTTGCGATTGCGTCGAATTATTTTACAATTGAGATTATCTGGGTCCCGAGCCATAGTGATATTCCGGGTAACTGTCAAGCGGATCTCTTAGTCCGAATCGGTATAACAGAACCGGATGAAGATGGCTGTAGGGATTTCTAGATTCCGCTAGCCATCTGTGGATTGCTCTTCCATAGCTGAGCCTCGAGTCAGCAAGGTCTTTCTGCCCGAAAGTGGATGGCAGGAGGTCTGCTGAAATAATTGGGTTCACTAAGGTTATGCTTGATTGCCCAGCTTTTGCCAGAACTAGGCAAAGTAGGTAGGTCGCGGCTCACTTGGATCTCCCGAGGAGTTTTCCAAGGTTGAGATCGGGATCATTCGGAACTTTATCGTTGCTACCCAATCATTCTCTAAGTAGATACATATGTCTACGTCACCGTTATTTTAGTTTATTATATGTGGTATCGCAACGGACCTTCATGTTGCCGAAGTGAGCTTCCCCTATCAGGGAAGCTACCACCCAACCTAACCTAACCATATCGGCCTTATTAGCAGATCAACTAACTGTTCTTTCCCAGTTAAGTGTTTGTACATTTCGAGAGTATGCCTTAAAATCAAGTTCCTTGGAGAACATCCTACAAAAAAAAAGAAAAGTTAACATTTTTATTACATTGGAAAACTTTCTTTTATCAGGATATCTCCCGGGCCTTGGAGTTTTCGTAAGTAAACATCAAGCCAGTATGGCAGGTGATTGATCCGAAATGTGCTGCAGTAATAGGAGAAATTTGGCCAAACCAAGCCCCGACGACTTTGACGCCTTATAAGAATATATCAGAATTTAATTGATTTTATTTTATTTCTCTCCAAATATTTGATGTCTAAATATCTTTTTTCACGGTACGGATAGTCCATATTGTAAGCGAAAATTTTTCGAAGTGGTGTGCTATATGGAGGAATATAGAATGTATGAGTAAACGTAATCACTGCATTTCTTATCGACTGGTTATAAAGCTTTTTTTAATTTCTTATCGACATTTGGTACCAATAAGGTATAGACGAGCTATTAATCTGTTATCGAACTTATCGATAAGCTTTCGATTTATTATCGGAACGTTATCGAAAAATTTCAAGATTTTTTAACAACGAGTACCGATTTTTATTGACGAGCTATCGATTAGCTATCAACAAGTTCTCAATTTTTTATCAAAAAGTTATCGATTTGTTACCGAAAAATTATCAACTATTTATCAAAATTTCACAATTTCTTATCGAAAGGTGTCGATTGGATATCGAAATGTTGGTAATTTGCTAGCGGTGTACTATCCATTTGTCATCAAAATGTTATCGATTTGATATCGAAAAGTTATTGATTTCTTATCGAATTTATATGGATAGTAAGCCGATAATATAACATGTTGGTGTCAGTTGTTACCGTTAGGAAGCCGACCAAGCTCTTCTCAAAAAGCGCAAAGTTCTTTGTTACTGCTAAAGCGACGTACCTCTGTTGTGGTTTGATGTCAAGCCCTGCGCAAGCTCTAGCTAAATAAACAAGTAACGAAGGCTAAGTTCGGGTGTAACCGAATATTACATACTCAGCTGAGAGCTTTGGAGACAAAATAAGGGAAAATCACAATGTAGGAATGTGTTTGTATGACGTGGGTATCAAATGGAAGGTACTAAAGAGTATTTTAAAAGGGAGTGGGCCATAGGTCGACGCCTTTTCGAGATATCGCCATAAAGGTGGACCAGGGGTGACTAGAATGCGTTTGTACGATATGGGTATTAAATGAAAAGCGTTAATGGTTATTTAAAACGTAGTGGGCCTTAGTTCTATAGGTGGACACCTTTTCGATATATCGCCATAAAGGTGGACCAGGGGTGAAGCTAGAATATGTTTTTACGATATGGGTATCAAATGAAAAGCATTAATGGTTATTTAAAACGTAGTGGGCCTTGGTTCTATAGGTGGACGCCTTTTCGAGATATCGCCATAAAGGTGGACCAGGCGTGACTCTAGAATATATTTTTACGATATGGGTATCAAATTAAAGGTATTAAAGAGGGAGTGGCCCTTAGTTGTATATGTGAAGGCGTTTTCGAGATATCGACCAAAATGTGGACCAGGGTGACCCAGAACATTATTTGTCGGAAACCGCTAATTTATTTATATATGTAATACCACGAACAGTATTCCTGCCAAGATTTCAAGGGCTTTTGATTTCGCCCTGCAGAACTTTTTCATTTCATTCTACTTAATATGGAAGGTGTCACACACATTGTACAAAGTTTTCTCTAAAGTTATATTTTGCGTCAATAAACTAATCCAATTACAATGTTTCATCCCTTTCTTCATATTTGGTATAGAATTATGGCATTTTTTTTCTTTTTTCGTAATTTTCGATATCGAAAATTGGGCGTGGTCATAGTCGGATTTCGGTCATTTTTTATACATAGATACGTGAACTAAGTTTAGTAAAGATATATCGATGTTTGCTCAAGTTATCGTGTTAGGGGCACAGCGGAAGGACAGACGGTTGACTGTGTATAAAATTGGGCGTGGCTTCAACCGATTTCGCCCATTTTCACAGAAAACAGTTACCGTCATAGAATCTATGCCCCTACCAAATTTCACAAGGAATGGTTAATTTTTGTTCGACTTATGGCATTAAAAGTATTCTAGACAAATTAAATGAAAAAGGGCGGAGCCACCCCCATTTTGAAATTTTCTTTTATTTTTGTATTTTGTTGCACCATATCATAACTGGAGTTGAATGTTGACATAATTGACTTACATACTGTAAAAATATAAAATTTTTTGTTATAATTTGACTTAAAATTTTTTTTTAAAGTGGGCGTGTTCGTCGTGCGTCGTTTATTTATTATTTATTTAGCGCACATACAGGAGTAGTAGTAACGCTGTTGCCAAATTTCATCATGATAACTTCAACGACGGCAAAATAACGCTTGCAAAACTTTCAAATTACCTTCTTTCAAAAGTGGGCGGTAACACACCCATTGTCCAAAATTTTACTAATTTTATATTCTACGTCATAAGTTCAACCCACTTACCAAGTTTCATCGCCTTATCCGTCTTTGGTAATGAATTACGGAATTTTTTCGGTTTTTCGAAGTTTTCGATATCGAAAAAGTGGGTGTGGTTTTATTCGGCTTTCGTTCATTTTCAATAGCGATCTAAGATGAGTGCCCAGGAACCTACGTACCAAATTTCATCAAGATACATCAAAATTTACTCAAGTTATCGTTTTTACGGACGGACGAACGGTAATGGTTAAATAAATTTTTTTTTTCGCCCAGATCATTTTGATATATAGAAGTCTATATCTATCTCGATTAGTTTATACCGTTACGGATTCCCGTTATGCGAACAAAGTTAATATACTCTGTGAGCTCTGCTCAGCTAAATAAAAAACATTAGCTTTCTAGAAGTATAGCTGTATGTTTACACATCGAACTTAACACGTGCTTGGTACTCACGCCTTCTGGAAAATAAATTGAAATTGTGCTGAGATCGCTTGTTTTTGAAACAAGATCCAAGATATTGAATAATGAAATAGATTGTTTTTTTTTTTTTAAGTTAGCTGTCGATTCATATTTCATTAAACTGTCGATATACCAAATATAATATATCCTCAAAATGAGGACTACATATTCCCTGTGTAACTTTACAGACACCTTTATTGCTCGCAACCACTTGGCAGGATAAGCCAAGCCGCCCCATTTGCTTCCTCCCTAATGGGATTGACCAAACATGCATGCATACATGTATATACATACATACATATGTGTGAATGTTCTACTCTAGCGAATTTGAATAATATCATTTTACGATCTACATAATTATTTTGCTGAAGTCCACACCATAATTGGCGTGTATTTGCATTCGCTCACAAACCACCGCCATATGTACAATCGCCTGTGTAACTAAGTGATAGAGTAGCGGTAGCCATTCCGTTGAGTTGGTATGTGTGAGTAGAACCCGGGTGGTCGCATAAAATTTTGTCATTTTCTGGCAATTATTTTACGTTGTCACTCGAACTTTTTCTCTTTTTAACTTCCACATTTGGGACTCCATATTTGTGCACCTCCCAACGGTCATATGGCTGTGTGAGTGAGTTCCAGTCAATTCGTTCCTCTCTTACTGCGTTAAGTGGTCAATGGCGTCCGACTCAAATAGTAAAAATTTTGTAAAAGTTGTTGGTAAGCAATGAAAAGCCGCTGTGTATGATATGCAGCAGAACGGTGGCATGCCACATCACACCACACCCCACATTGTAGCACTCTCAGTGGAATTGCATGTTTTTATGTTGTACTCATACAAATTGCATTTGTCGCCTCATTTTGTATGTTGGTGGTCTTCAACTTATTTAATTCAGCTAGACATTAACGTTCTTGTGTGGTGTTCGTTGTTTTTGTTGGACCTCTAAAAGCGGGCGCTACGTAATGAATATGAACTGCGATAGAGATGTACAATGTGTACTTGTATGCAAATAAGTACACTGCGAGAAATTAACTGGTTTTTGCAAAATGCTCATAGAAATTAAAGCGGACAAGGGACGTGTAAAAATGGTAGATCAGGTCCTCTTCGTTGTATATGCCAGGTTTCCATTTTCACCATCGAAACTACTTAAAACGAATCGATCGCAAGATCCCACCTGCTTTGTTTGGTTTTTTCGAAAGATATCTAAATATTTTTTTGTACCGAGATCATCTCAACTTATTCTTCATATTGAGTGTGGTATTTCGGGCTTTTTGTGAGACAGGTTTTTTATACTCAGCGTGCTTTGCATATTGAGATATTGAGATATCTTTACAAATTTGGTATACGAGCTTATCTGGACACAGAATAGATTGGTACTGAAAATGAGCGAAATGGGATGATAACCACGCCCACTTTTATACTCAGTTGAGCAGAGTTCACAGAGTATATTAAATTTGATTGCATAACGGTTGGTTGTCCAGGTATAAATGAATCGAGATAGATATAGACTTCCATAAAACAAAATCATCAGGATCGAAAAAAAATTTGATTTAGCCATGTCCGTCCGTCCGGCCGACCGTTAACACGATAACTTGAGTAAATTTTGAGGTATCTTGATGAAATTTGGTATGTAGGTTCCTGAGCACTCATCTCAGATCGCTATTTAAAATGAACGATATCGGACTATAACCACGCCCACTTTTTCGATATCGAAAATTTCGAAAAACAGAAAAAGTGCAATAATTCATTACCAAAGACAGATAAAGCGATGAAATTTGGTAGGTGAGTTGAACTTATACCGAAGAATTGAAAATTAGTAAAATTTTTGACAATGGGCGTGGCACCGCCTACTTTTAAAACAAGGTAATTTAAAATTTTGCAAGCTGTAATTTGGCAGTCGTTGAAGATATCATGATGAAATTTGGCAGGAACGTTACTCCTATTACTATATGTACGCTTAATAAAAATTAGCAAAATCAGAGAAGGACCACGCCCACTTTTAAAAAAAAAATTTTTTTAAAGTAAAATTTTAACAAAAAATTTAATATCTTTACAGTATATAAGTAAATTATGTCAACATTCAACTCCAGTAATGATATGTTGCAGCAAAATACAAAAATTAAAGAAAATTTCAAAATGGGCGTGGCTCCGCCCTTTTTCATTTAATTTTTCTAGGATACTTTTAATGCCATAAGTCGAACAAAAATTTACCTATCCTTTTGAAATTTGGTAGGGGCATAGATTTTATGACGTTAACTGCTTTCTGTGAAAATGGGCGAAATCGGTTGAAGCCACGCCCAGTTTTTATACACGGTTGTCCGTCTGTCCTTCCGCATGGCCGTTAACACGATAACTACAGCAAAAATTGACATATCTTTACTGAACATAGTTCACGTACTTATCTCAACGCACTTTATCTTGGTGTAAAAAATGAACGAGATCAGACTATGACCACGCCCACTTTTTCGATATCGAAAATTCCGAAAAATGAAAAAAATTCCATAATTCTATACCAAATACGAAAAAAGGGATGAAACATGGTAATTGGATTGGTTTATTGACGCGAAATATAACTTTAGAAAAAACTTTGTAAAATGGGTGTGACACCTACCATATTAAGTAGAATAAAATGAAAATGTTCTGCAGGGCGAAATAAAAACCCTTGAAATCTTTGCAGGTATTACATATATAAATAAATTAGCGGTATCCAACAGATGATGTTCTGTGTCATCCTGGTCCACATTTTGGTCGATATCTGGAAAACGCCTTCACATATACAACTACCACCACTCCCTTTTCATACTCTCATTAATACCTTTAATTTGATACCCATATCGTACAAACACATTCTAGAGTCACCCCTGGTCCACCTTTATGGCGATATCTCGAAAAGGCGTCCACCTATAGAACTAAGCCCCACGCCCTTTTAAAATACTCATTAACACCTTTCATTTGATACCCATATCGTACAAACATATTCTAGAGTCACCCCTGGTCCACCTTTATGGCGATATCTCGAAAAGGTGTCCACCTATAGAACTAAGGCCCACTCCCTTTTAAAATACTCATTAACACCTTTCGTTTGATACCCATATTGTACAAACGTATTCTAGAGTCACCCCTGGTCCTCCTTTATGGCGATATCTCGAAAAGGCGACCACCTATACAACTACCACCACTCCCTTTTAAAACCCTCATTAATACCTTTAATTTGATACCCATATCGTACAAACACATCCTAGAGTCACCCCTGGTCCACCTTTATGGCGATATTTCGAAACGGCGTCCACCTATAGAACTAAGGCCCACTCCCTTTTAAAATACTCATTAACACCTTTCGTTTGATACCCATATCGTACAAACATATTCTAGAGTCACCCCTGGTCCACCTTTATGGCGATATCTCGAAAAGGCGTCCACCTATAGAACTAAGGCCCACTCCCTTTTAAAATACTCATTAACACCTTTCGTTTGATACCCATATCGTACAAACATATTCTAGAGTCACCCCTGGTCCACCTTTATGGCGATATCTCGAAAAGGCGTCCACCTATAGAACTAAGGCCCACTCCCTTTTAAAATACTCATTAACACCTTTCATTTGATACCCATATCGTACAAACATATTCTAGAGTCACCCCTGGTCCACCTTTATGGCGATATCTCGAAAAGGCATCCACCTATAGAACTAAGGCCCACTCCCTTTTAAAATACTCATTAACACCTTTCGTTTGATACCCATATCGTACAAACGCATTCTAGAGTCAACCCTGATCCACCTTTATGTCGATATCCCTAAATGACTTCCACCTATAGAACTATGGCCCACTCCCTCATAAAATACTCTTTAATGCCTTTCATTTGATACGCATGTCATACAAACACATTCCAGGTTTTCCCTCGGTTAATTTTCCTACATGGTTATTTTCCCTTATGTTGTCACCATAGCTCTCAACTGAGTATGTAATGTTCGGTTACACCCGAACTTAACCTTCCTTACTTGTTATATATATAACATTTTGGAAAACACAAAAAACCTGATTATTTAGTAAATAATATACCTAGAACGTTGTAATCTGACGTGTGGACTGATATTGAGACTCTTGATACAAATTTGAAAACATTTTTTAAAATGGGTGTGACACCGCCCACTTGTGATAAAATCAATTTTACAAATATTGTTAATCATAAATCAAAACTCATTAAACCTATGGTAACAAAATTCGGCAGAGGTTGTCTTTACTATTATGAATGCTTTGAAGAAAAACTAACGAATTCGGTTAAGGACCACGCCCGCTTTTATATAAAAGATTTTTAAAAGGGTCGTGGACGAATAAAATAAATATCTTTGCAAAAAAGAGCTTTATATCAATGGTATATCATTTCCCTAATGGATAGGAAAAACTTCAAATTTAAAAAATGGGCGTGGCACCGCCCCTTTTATGACTAAGCAATTTTCTATGCTTCGGGAGCCATAACTTGAAGAAAAATTCACGGATCGTAATAAAATTGCGTATACAAATTTTTCTTATAGCAGAAAATATTTTTAGAAAAAATGGACGGGATCGGTTAAAGACCACGGCAACTTAGATATAAAACAAGTTTAAAAGGGTCGTAGATTAGAATAATAAGCTATAACTTAGCAAAAAATAGTTTTGAATCAATGATATTTCACTTATGAAGTTTTATTGTAAGAGGAAATGGGGAGACATTTTTTTTAAACGGGCGGTGCCACGTGTTATGTAGAAAAGCAGTTTATCTGAAATGAAATGTACAATTGAAGCTGACGCTGAGTATATAATGTTCGGTTACACCCGAACTTAGACACCTTTACTTGTTTTTTTTAAGTTCTATATTCTACCCTGGAACCCCCAAGAGCTAAGAATTGTAGACCAACTGTTTGGAGAGAGCTCACAAAATCATGATATTGATAAGGAGGCCAACGGTTGCATTGGCGTTAACGTTATGATAAATATAATAAAACCATATTTCAATATTTTTCCCGGCATTGCTTTAACATAACGACTGTTCTTTAATCTACGTTCAGGTCAATCTAAATTGGATCAAAATTGTTTGTTTGTATAACAGTTATATCAATTTCGATTGGTCAAATTTTTATATCGGTTACGAGCTATCGTTAGTTTGTTGTGAGTGAACGACGTACAGTTTTCGACCCTCTAATAACAATTTTTATACTATGACCACGATTATTGATTAGTAGTTGTCCGTCACGGGAAACATGTTAGTCTAAGAATATGCCTAGCTCTTGCATACAATGGGCTTGCAGCTTTCAAGTACTTCCGCTTGAAAGATGATAGCTGATTTGGAAGACGGTTGGAAAGTGCTACTATTAGTTATTGCTCTCCCAGCCCGCATTCCAACTTGAACAAATGTCAAGCTTTGATTTATCCCCTCCTTAAGAACTTGGAACTTGTAGCTTAATGTCCGTATTAACAATATTTTAAGGATACCACTATACACATATTGCCTCTCCATTCATTACTCAGCTAGCTCCTCGCAGTATCTCATTTAGTTCCATGATGTTAAATTGCTTTTCCATGGCTTTGGCATAGTATAGGTATATAAAGACAGCGCTTCTTCAGTCGGTTAGTTAAAGAAATTGACACGAATCACGGTACCTCTGACGGCAGCATTTGCACAGGAAAGGATAGGCTCGCTGTCTAAATAGCGATGCGACTTTGAATATAAAGTACCGCGACCTCAACGGATGTAAAGACTACCCTCCTACCGACGAAATACTTAACGGTAATTTAGGGGCGATTAGTCTATGAAGTTGCTGGGAAATTTAGTGCGGTTAGATTCCCACACGTCCATACGACCTCTCTTAAAACAAAACATCTCCAGTAATACTCCCAGTTACCATTTATCGAGGGAAATTGAAATTTGAGTTGATTTTTCATGAGAGACATAGGCGGATCTACCCAATGGCTTTTTGGGCTTCAGCTCAGGGCCCCGTAGATGCAAAGGGCCCCCAGCGACCAATAAAAATAAAATACGAATGCCCTACAAGACGCACTGATATTTTACTACCACACTCACATTATTTTACGACCACAAACACTAGACGGCCAGAACCGTTTAAACGGGATTTCCTGATGGGAAACACATAGGAACGTCTTTAGAAAATCACGAAAATTCTGATGAACAAAACATTTCTATGTTAGCTTGGCTGACACGAAAAGAAAATAAGTCTGTTGTAGATAAGCAGCTCCAGTATCAGACAAAGAACGAAACAGAGTACTATCATAATGTCATGAAACGGGTTATTGCAGTGATAACTTTTTTGAGTATAAGAGGCTTAGCATTTAGAGGTTCCGAAGAAGTATTTGGTTCACCACATAATGGTAATTTCATGGGAGCTCTGGATCTATTGGCAGAGTTTGACCCATCCATTCGGGAACATATTGAACAACGAGAGCTGCGACCGAAATCGACAATATCGTACTTATCAAAAACAGTATATGAGGAAGTTATTGATATTATGGGCAACAGATAGTGAAACAAATTATAATCAAATAAACAACGACGACACAAAGTATTATTCAATCGTGATGGATTCAACTCCAGATCTGTCACACAATGACCAACTTACTATTGTATTACGATACTGTTTTCAGGAAAATGTGTACGAAAGATGTATCTCGTTCACTAAAATTAGTAGTTATACTGGGTTACACTTATTTAATATTCTACAAGACTTTTTAGAAAAAAATGGGCTGATACTGGATAATTGTAGGGGACAGTCTTATGACAACGCAACCAATATGTCGGGTTAGTTCAAAGGTGTCCAAGCATTAATTAAACAAAAAATAAAAGTGCCGATTATGTACCATGTACTGCACATTCCCTTCACCTAGTTGGTGAAGAATGTGTTAAAATTGTAACCGAAATTGTAAATTTTTTTGGAGTGGTGCAAAAAATATATGTTTTCTTTTCATCTTCAACCCATAGGTGGGAATTGTTACATCGTGAAATGCAACTAAAATTTACGTTAAAAAGTTAAAGCCAAATCAGATGGTCTTGTCATTATGAGGCTGTCAAAGCTTTAAAAAATCATTATTCCGAAATTATGAAAATTTTAAAAACTTTTAGCGAAAATGAGGATGAGAAAGCTGATTTCAGAAAAGAGGCAGGAATTTAATTAATAAACTGGCGAAACTCTAATTTGCAATTTTGATCACATTTTGGGAAAAAATTTTGAAGAGATTTCATGTAGTAAATAAAAAAATACAGAGCCCTGGCTTAAATATTTGCGAAGACAATAAATTAATTGTTTCGTTGAAAGAGTTCGTGTACAACATACGACATCATTCAGATGAGAAGCTAAAAGAGTACGAAGATAAAGCTAAAAAATTAAGTACTAGTGTGAAAACAAATTACAGCGACGTTTACAAGAGACAAATTACTTCAAAATTTGCCGATAAGTCTACAGTTAAAGACTCAGTGTGCAGCTGAGAAAAATTTAAAAGAGATACGCTAAACATTGCATTGGATAAGCTGATTATGGATTTAAATGAAAGGGGTCAAATCTATGAGACAACCAGCAAAAAATTTAATTTTTTAATGGATTTGCAGAGTAAAACCCAGGAAAGCGTGGATCTGGAAAGTGTACGCAATATTGTAAAATATTATTCAGATGACGTAGATGAAAATTTAGTAAATTAATGCATTCAATTAAAATCATATTTACTACAATCGAAATAAGACTGCTACACGTCTTGTAGTGAATTTTATAAGCTTATCTATGAAAAGGAACTTGTTGGTGTATTTCCTAATTGTTACACCATTTAAAACATTTTTTTGACGTTGCCCCACACCAGCTGCTCTTTCTCCAGGATGTCATATATTGAAAATAAGTATAGGACAATGTCGAACGATCGACTTAATCATTTATCTCTTCCTTCTACAAATTGTGATCTAACAAAGGATTTAGCAGTTGATGAGCAAATAAAAGAATACGCTGCACGAAAATGCAGAAAGGTTGATTTGTAATTTAATATTCTCTAATGTCATATTTGTTTTGATAAATAAATGTTTCTGTAAGCTGATTTTTTTTCTGATAACTATATACTGCATCACCATAGAAAACAGGGCCCCGAGTAACATTAGCCCAGGCGCCCACAATGTCACGATCTGCCCCTGATGAGAGAATAAAGTATATTGCGCACTTTTTTTCTGATCTTATATCGATGTTTTAAGCCCTTCGCCGGCCTTTGATATTAAGGATTGTTGAGTGGTCGTTCGTTTGCCTTTCCGGTTTTGGTAGGATAATAGCTTTAACTATTCCTCAGCTTTATGGAAAGTGGATTCGAGTAATACTCGCCATATAGGACCATATCATTTGTTGGTTTGAGAGCGACTTTAATTAGTTTCAATATATTGTAGTGTTTGAGCAAGGAAAAATGTCCATTTCTCATCTACTCTTCTTACGAATTGTCGATGTAGTGTTCTTTGGAGTAAATCTTTCACAGTGTTTAGGACTAATGAGTACCCTCGATCGTTCGACTGGTTTGGTTAGTCCCAAGAACTTACCATAGAACAGTAATCAATTATATATCGAAAATTTATAGATTTTTTATCATACAATATCAATTTGTTACCGAAAATGAATCTTTTTTTTTGGAATACTTATTATCGATATTTCCTCGAAAAATTATCTATTTTTTTTTTGGGAGTAATCGATTTGTTATCAAAAAACTATAGACTTGGTATCAAAAATTTCTTAATTTGCTATCGAAGTTTTACCCATTATTTATTGTTATGTTATCAAAAATGTATCGATTTATTATCGATATGTTATCGGAGTTTATACATTTGTTATCGACTTGTTATCAATTTGTCTAATACATCGATTTATTATCGGAGACTTACAAATTTGTAATCGACGTGTTATCGATTTGTTAACGACAAATACGAATAAAACTTCAATAAACCGATAAAACACCAACATAAAATCGATCAAGCACCTCTAACTCATCGCTAACAAGCCGATTAGGCACCAAAGAGCAGACGTTGATGATTTGGCTTACTACATGCCGATAAAAACAAGATTACTTGACAATTATAGTTCGATATCGATAATAAGCCGACGAAGCTCTTCTCACAAAGCTCGAAATTATTTGTCTGTTGTAGTTTAGCTTCAACCCCTGTTCAAGTTGCACACCTGTATGTTCACCCATCGAACTTCACGAGTACTTGATACTCACGCCTTTTTTCCTTACTTCATCATACAGCTTTCTTATTTACAGCGGTTAAGCGGTTACTTTCTTGTTGCGAAATCGTTAGCTTTTAGGATCATGTACTTCGATCCAGAATGTCCTTTTCGTGGAGGAAAGGTTAGTAAACTCTACACATTTTTTTTTCAGTATTTGCAACCATTTTTTTTTTCTTCATATTTTGCAATCGTTCAAACAATCTTCAAATTAAATTCGCCATTAAAAAACCGTACACATGTCCATAATGGACATTAAAATTCTAGCTACACCTATGTATGTATGTATGTGTCTAAGTAAGTATGTATAAGTACAACCTTAATTTGTTCAAAGTCTTTCAGAGCTTCGATAGTTGATATATTTTACTAAAAATAGAAAAGCACCAGGAAAAATGTCCGCTAAAACATTCATGCACACACACACACACACAAATATATGCACAATCATTCACTTGCATGGTAGACAACTTAATGACTTTGTGACATTGTTGCAACAAACCAACAAATAAGTGCAACACTCTGCAACATAAAAACATTTTACATAATAAAATAGTAAATTGCACTCTGCATAGGATTCGCTGATGGGTTGATGGGGATAGAGGAGTGTATGGTAACACTTCCTCTTTTTGGTGTGGCAAATTACATATTATATAAATATATGTAGCGATCTAAACTGTTGCAATGCTGCAGTTTATTGAGCAAATCAACGAAAACAAAACGATGATGTGACTGTCCTGATGTCGTTACTAAATATCATTGCATTAAAACGGCGATGGTGTACAGTGTTCGATATTAAAATGGTAGATGATAAAAATGAATTCACACGGGTTGGCGTATATCCTTAAAGTACAGAACTAATATTCTTGATCAAAAGGACAAGAAAACACAAGTTTAACATATCTTCCACATATGGAAACGCTGTCCATAACTCATGGAATGAACAAGCATGGAGCCTTATTGGCATGCCAGTAGAGGTGAGGTATGTGACAAATTTACTATGTAAATTCCAACGACCTGCCAGTGATGCGATCACAGCAGATCACCGAAAAGAAAACAAGAATAACAAAGAACAGGTGCAGAGTTGGGCGATGTGATAACATTACTAGTTCTATCTCAGTACATATGAACTTGCTCTCGACCAAACCGATCATCATTGACTGTTCTGAGGTATCTTCTATTTGGTTTATTCTAAACTGGATCAGATTCGAACAGCTCTTATGGATAAGTGATATTTCAAAGTATGTCTAGCTTTTCTTTTTGTATAGGTACGGTGTAGTGCAGTATACGACATGCTTAGCTCTAGAATTGTATTATTATGGGACTGTGTTGTGGATGTGCTGCAGTGGAACTACAAAGGCTGTTAACAAGATATAGAGCATGCCACCTTTTCTTTACTCTTTATTATCTTTATTAAAAAACGTCATTACGGGATGATTTTAAGCTGCCGAAAGTGCGATTCTAAATAAGAGTACATATGGACATGACCGATTTCTGCACAACATTTATAGACTTCTGTATCACAACAACAAAGTAAAAATCTGTCCTATGCCAATTGTAAGTACATACTGAGGGATTATCTTTCATACTTAGAAGAATATGAAACATTTTGATTTCTCTGAGCTTCGACTTTTCAGTTTTCAGTGATTCCAAATGATAGGTGAAGGGGGAACTGGAATCTCGCGCATTCATGGGGCGCGCACATCCCAGGTCCACCATGTTCATGTATAATGTACTAGTGGATAGTGTAGGAAGTTAATTTTTACTTTCCGAGCGAGAAAAAAACCTCGTACCTTGTTTTTTTAACGAAGTATAAAACTAAGCAAGTAAGGATCGGCTGTGCTGAAGATTTAAACCTTTCATGAAAGGAGCTTAGACCGTTTTTTGTTGTCTGCATGAGATAGCTATGACTATGAACCTCAATCGGTTGTAAGGCATATATATTATATATATACGACCGATCTCTACCATTTTTTAAAGGCAACAACATATGCCATAGATGTAATGAAATGGTGAATTTTGAAGCTTCTATATATATTTGATTTTTATACTCAGCGTGCTTTGCACACAGAGTATATTAACTTTGATTGTATAACGGTTGGTTGTACTAGTATAAAGGAATCGAGATAGATATATACTTCCATATATCAAAATGCTCAGGATGAAAAAACGAATATCCGTCCGTTTGTCTGTGCACACGTAAAACGTCGTAAAATAAATGTTACAAATATTATTAATCATTAAATTCATAAACCTATTAAAAAAAAAAATTCAACAGAGAGATTAGGTTGTCTTACCAAGAATAAGTCTCAAATTTGGTTAAGAACCGGGCCCACTTTAAAAGATTTTTAAAAGGGTCATGGATGAATAAAATAAGCTTTATCTTAACAAAAAAGACCTTCATATCATTTCCCCAAGTAGAACTGTAACAAGAAAAAGCAACAAATTAAAATTTTTGAAAATGGGTGTGGCACCGCCCCCTACTTTTTATAATAGAACTTAAAATATAAAAGGCAATAAATTCATCAGGCTGCATTAGGGCCATCCAAAAATTGCGTGATGCTCAGTCAGCGGATTTTTGACCCTACCTTTTTGCGTGACGAGTAGTGACGCCTGCGTACGTAGCAGAGCGTGACGGTGACCTTAGCCCTTCATCCCCATAGGCGAGTCAAGCAATTTATAAATCACATTTAAAAGGTATTTGCAATCCTTGGTAAGGACAATTTTTGAATGTAACCTGTCTGGCGGTTACTTCACCATTACTTAAAAGAACGCAACTCATCTTTGATATAATTTAATGAAGCCTGCTGAGTTACAAATTTGCAATTTTATTTTTTTGATGGATTTGTAAATAAAAGACGGAATTTTCTTTTGAATTTTAAAATTTTAGCTTTCATAATTACAAAATTGCTTCACTGTGCTGCACCATGTTGCCACAAATGGCCATTTTATACATTTTCGCGCAATTTATATATTAAAAAAGTGTAAATGTTAATATAAAATTTTATTATTAGTAATTTCTGAATTCACTTTTTTACATGCGCATACTCTTAGAAAGATGTGTGTGATGCAGTTTATGAAAAAGTTGTTTGTTTGCAATTTCAAATGCACATTTATTCCACATGTTGCAAATTTACGGATCATTTAAAACTAGTAGTGGCTGTTATTATTATAGACAATTTTTGTTATAAACAAGTAAGGAAGGCTAAGTTCGGGTGTAACCGAACATTAAATACTCAGCTGAGAGCTTTGGAGACAAAATAAGGGAAAATCACCATTTAGCAAAATGAACCTAGGGTAACCCTGGAATGTGTTTGTATGACATATGTATCAAATGAAAGGTGTTAATGATTATTTAAAACGTTGTGGGCCTTAGTTCTATAGGTGGATGCCTTTCCGAGATATCGCCATAAAGGTGGACCAGGGGTGACTAGAATGTGTTTGTACGATATGGGTATCAAATTAAAGGCATTACTGAGGGTTTTAAAGGGGAGTAGCCCTTAGTTGCATATGTGAAGGCGTTTTCGAGATATCGACCAAAATGTGGACCAGGGTGACCCAGAATATCTTCTGTCGTGTACCGCTAATTTATTTATATATGTCATACCACGAACAGTATTCCTGCCAAGATTCCAAGGGCTTTTGATTTCGCCCTGCAGAACTTTTTCATTTTCTTCTACTTAATATGGTAGGTGTCACACCCATTTTACAAAGTTGCTTTCTAAAGTTATATTTTGCGTCAATAAACCAATCCAATTACCATGTTTCATCTCTTTTTTCATATTGTCATAGTCGGATTTCGGCCATATTTTATACCAAGATAAAGTGACTTCAGATAAGTACGTGAACTTAGTTAAGTTAAGATATATCGATTTTTGCTCAAGTTATCGTGTTAACGGCCGAGCGGAGGGACAGACGGTCGACTGTGTATAAAAACTGGGCGTGGCTTCAACCGATTTTGCCCATTTTCACAGAAAACAGTTATCGTCGTAGAATCTATGCACCTACCAAATTTCACAAGGATTGGACGAATTAAATGAGAAAGGGCGGAGTTACGCCCATTTTGAAATTTTCTTTGTATATGCTCCAAGGATTATACGATTTTCACCCATGTGTTACGCAATGATATCCACTTAGACTGCTTATGACTTCGAGCGCGGCATCCTTGGCCGAATAATGTAAAGATATCAAATTTTTTGTTAATATTTGACTTAAAAAAAATTTTTTTTTTAAGTGGGCGTGTTCGTCATCCGATTTTGCTAATTTTTATTTAGCGCACATATAATAATAGGAGTAACGTTCCTGCCAAATTTCATTATGATATCTTCAACGACTGCCAAATTACAGCTTGCAAAAATTTTAAATTACCTTCTTTTAGAAGTGGGCGGTGCCACGCCCATTGTCCAAAATTTTTCTAATTTTCTATTTTGCGTCATAAGGTCAACACACCTACCAAGTTTCATCGCTTTATCCGTCTTTGGTAATGAATTATCGCACTTTTTCTGTTTTTCGAAATTTTCGATATCGAAAAAGTGGGCGTGGTTGTGGTCCGATTTCGTTCATTTTAAATAGCGATCTGAGATGAGCGCCTCAGCACCTCAAAATTCACTCAAGTTATCGTGTTTACAGACGGACGGACGGACATGGCTAAATGAATTTCTTTTTTCACCCAGATCATTTTGATATATAGAAGTCTATATCTATCTCGATTAGTTTATGCCGTTACGGATAACCGTTATGCGAACAAAATTGATATACTCTGTGAGCTATGCTCAGCTGAGTATAAAAACAAAGAAGACCTTATATTAACTATTCACCTGAAGAATGATGGCACAAGCGATTACTCTAAAGAATAACTTTATTTATGTAAATAATGGAGAATGAGCGAAGTTAAAATAATATATTCACGCAAAAAATATTTAGTAAATCCTGTCATCATACCTCCCAAACATGGTTTTGTCTCGGAGATCTCTATGAAGTCGTATTCAAGGAAATCCGGTGGGCGCTGTGCTATCTAAAAGTTCGTTTGTCTCTGGCCTGTTTTGCACCGCAAGCACATCTCTATTGTAGATGCCGTTCGGCTATAAATCGGTGGAAATTCGAATTAATGTTATAATGAAGTTTTAGTGTGCCTCTTAATCGGCGGGTACATGTCTTCAGAAGATATGCTATTATATTTAAAGACCTTGAAAGAGCTTTACAAATCCGATCCTGACATGATCCCAACCTGTCTACTTATAAAGTATGCTGCTTGCATTTATCAGCCTCTCATTAACTTGTTTAATCTAACTTTAAAATGTGGTATTTTTCCAACTAGCTGAAAAGAATTTTTACATTGTCCCTCTCCATCTTCTGTAGGAAACTATAGGGGCAAAGCTAACCGAGTCCCAGTGCCACTCCCAGTCTCAGTCGCAGTCGCAGTCCCATTCCCAATCCCAGTCCAAGTTCCAGTCCAGTCGGTGCCTGGTTCACTTTCCGGAAAAGAGGATTGTAAATACTTATCCAGGCAAAGGACTTCACTTTAAGCGGCACGTATGTACATATGTATGTAGGTATTAGAGGTTTACGCCGATAACTTAATCGGCGGCGGCGGCGTAGGCTCTATTCTATACCGGCGACGGCGGCGTGGGCGGCGCGCCGGTATAAGCCGGTGTTCTTACTTTAAAAAGATTGATTTTTCTATTTGAAAAAATAATATTTAGGAAAGATTTTGTTGTATGTATTTAAGGATTCAACGTTTTGGCCATTTCGGAAAGATCCGGGGGTTTACCTCAAAGTCTCACACACCGTTCAAAAATTTTCAGGAGTAGCTCCTTGCGGAGGGATTGTCCCTCGTGCGCTTACTCCAGAGAGAGTTCGAACCTAACCCCGGTTTTTGGAATTGTTCTGCTGCGTCTGTTGAAAAGAAATAGAGATACATAAAATAGTCACACTTTTGTCTGTATATCTCGTGCAAAGCGTAGTTTCACCTAGGGTTAACTCCTAATAATCGTCGCGAACACAATTTCTTTAAATCATTTGTGGCTCCTTGCCGGTCGCGCAAAAAGGCGACTTAAGGTTGCTATTAATGATCTATTAATACTCATGACACTCGTGGCACAGGGCGCCTCTAGTTTTTTCGGGTGTTTTTAAGAGCTACAATTCCCGATGTGCGAACAGTAGCAATTGCGACCATCAGTCGCTACCACGCTTCCTGACCCTCACACCATATGCCAGCACAACAACATAATTTAAACTTTACAAGGACCGCGGATAAAAGTTTTCAAATGTGGACAAAATTCAATAGTCTTAGTTTTCGGCGTTATGATATAAGAGCTTATTATGGATGACCGCCTTCAGTTTTCAGACTAGGATTATCCCCTATGTTAGGGTAGTAGAACACCCGGTCATTTGTTCGACTGTCTTAAGAAAGCTTTTGCTTCACCACTTTCAGTGTTCTTGCGAAGGACAAAGCCTAACCTGGTTAAAAAATGTGCCTACGTATTCACATTTGTAACAGGAGCCGTCACGTGTTGGTCATATTTAAACATGGCTAATAGGCTATATCCAATGTGATTTACTCCAAGGACTAGTTGGGGATAGAGCCGCCAACTTTAGGAAATGTCAAACCGGGAGACTTGGGTGTTGAAGGATGAAGTGTGAAAATCAAAATTAAGATTTCAGACGCTATTTTATAGTTAAGCAAATAAAGTGATATTTCAAACCCTTCTCATACGTGTTGAAGATATGCATATGTAACTTAAGTGTGAGCTGAGAATCATTTCAAAGGAGAATTTAAACCACTGGAGCCTACTAAAGGATTTTTGCATCACTGATTTGGGTTATTCTTTCAGCCACTCGGGATTTAAAATTCGGCACCTTTTTCGGGTAACTTGCTTTTTTAACAACTTGAGGACAATTTGAAAATATGTTCGATATTTTGGGACATTTTATTTAAATTCATTGTTCTTTATTCATTTTTTTAAATAATTGTGCGAAGTGAGCATTTTAATTTATTATATAACTTTTCTTTAAGTGTTTTCTCAAATAATATTTGAATGGTTAGAAAGTGTTAAATTTAGCAATTGGATTTTTATAACTGGCAGTGATGCGCATCCCTTGATACCCTTTCCGACCATATAGGACCAATTTTCGAGATGAACAATAAATGGCCTAGACAGTCTTAAAAGAGTAGAAAATAAAGTAACGCGCCGAACGCTGCCGCCGCCGCGCCGATATTTTTGACATTCGGCGGCGGCGTGCGAAAAACGTCGGCCAGGTTGGTACAACTGAACCGAATACCAATATAAAAATTACATTACTTTAAAGCTCTCACTAACAGCCAACACATTCTGGGGCATCCAGGTCCACGTTTTTAGCTTATATCTCGAGCCCTAGTCACCCACGGGTACGACAAATTACGCTGTACTAAAGCACTCATCAACAGCTTTCATTTAATATCCATAGCGTATAAACACATTTTTGGGTACCCGACCCACACTTTGGCCGCTGTCTCGAGACTCTAGTCTCTCGTATTAAAGTACTAATCAGAAGCGTTCAATTGATACCCAAATTGTACAAACACATACTTGGGTTACCGGGGTACCCGGGAAACTAGGGGTTTTTGCTTTTGTTAATGTTGAAACGATGGTTAACGATCCTTATGTAACTAAAGTTATTTTAACAACATAAGCTAGATCAATATTAGAATACGAATCGATTATTTGTAACCCTTGCTATGAAGTCCATACCAACAGACTCGAATCAATACAAACACAATTTTAAATTTTTGCCTTAAGAAATTTTCAATGGCATTTTTTCAATCTCTATTTAATTTTCCACCTTATACCAACCGGTTAAATTTCATCAATCTTTCAAATCTTGCTGGTCGAAGGGAAATGCTTGATGTTTTTTTTTTTTTATGACGAAACTACTAAATAGTCGCTACAAGCCAATTTCTTATGAACGAAGTGAATTTTATTGTTCACTCTCGAACCTCTTCTTCTGAAACAATGTAGAATGAATTTCGAACAAAATGAACCTTTTCGGTGTTTATGCCAGGATTCTTCAGAATTGTCTGCTCTTATAAAGAAGAGGATTTGAATAAATATTTCCTACAGAGGACATAAAATTAAGGCATATACCAATTTCACACCGAGGGTTAATGAAATAATTAGCCCTTCTTTTATGTTGAGAAAAACTCATAAACGCGTTTTTAAGGTTTCTAAGGTCCCGAAATGACCTGTGCTATATTTTCTATGTATGTATATCGGCTTAAAGGATGCAGTTTTCAACATTTATAAATAATATTGATTATTCTTAGGTTTATAGACAAAGTTTAGGTTTATATATATCAGTGGCGCAGTGAGGGGGGAGGGGGAGGGCATCTTGCCCGGGCGCTAGTCACAGGGGGCGCCAAATGGTCCCCAAAGCAGAACTTCCTGGATAATTTGTATTTTTATTGTGACTGATTTCTGGAAAATGTTGAATAATTGAAAGCATAAATATTTTTTCTGACGCCCAACGTTACAATGGGAATTATTAAAATATGCTTTAACAAAAACTGTCAAACGTGCATCTGAAACATGCAAATATTTTGTCGCGGGTGCTTGAAAACCTCCATACGTCACTGATATATATATATATATATATATATATATATATGAGCTCTTACGATACATGCTTAATTATTATGCTCAAGACAGTATTGTGTAATATTGTGGTTCACATACGAATTTCTTGTTGCTATTTGCAATGCTTATTGGTAAAAACTTTGATAATTTCTGATTCATTTGGTAAAAAGCACAGATTTGGTTAGGTACAATATCTACATATGAGTAGTAGCGCATGCATTTTGTTTTTGTTTTTTTTTTTCTCGGGCGCTGTGGCAGCGCACTGCCCTCAAGTGGCCCGATGAAACCAGGCTAATACTGTTTTTGATTTTTTTTTTTTTTTTTTTTTTTTTTTGTATCCAAATTCTTATTTATGTGTTATTTATGATTTTTTTTGTTACCGAGTCTTTGTCTTTGAGAGGCAGTGGCTTCTTAAGCGCCGAGATCTAAAACCCCTCAGCTACAGAGAAACTCATCAGCTGAGAAATATAGATTCACAAAATACAATAGACTCAAAGTATAAATATAATTTTAATTTTTTAATTATTAAGACAAGATAGAACCGTCTTTTTTATGGTAAAGAGCGAGTCCGAAACATCAATTATTCTCGAGTGAGAGTTATAATCTTCACACAAACATAGAAAAGGTTCGTATAGTTGGAAATTGTTTCTTCATTGTTTAAGAATTATAGGTTTATAATGACTTGAAACTCGGCATGGAACATTCACTTACTTCGTTCAAAAGAAATGGGCTTGAAATCGATCCATTTAAAAGTCTAGCCATAAATGGTACACCTAGCATTTCTCTACGACTTGCAAGTGTAGGAAGATTTATTAGTTTTAATCGATTAGTGTAAGGAGGAAGATTATACGGAGAGTCCCATTGAAGATTTCTCAAGGCGAAAGTAAAAACTGTTTTTGAATTGATTCTAGTCTATCCACATGAACTTGATAACGCGGATTCCAAATTATCGATCCATATTCTAATATCGGCCTCACCAATGATGTAAAAAGGGTTTTTGTAACGTAAGGATCACTAAACTCCTTTGCCCATCTTTTCACAAATGCTAAAACTCCTCTCGCTTTATTGACTATGGCATTAATATGAGAGTTGAAACTAAGTTTGCAATTCATTGTAACTCCCAAGTCGACAAAAACATCAACGCTTTCCAGAGTTTGGCCATTAATTGTGTAGGAAGCTGGCTGTATGTTCCCACGTGAAAAACACATGGATTTACATTTGTCTATGTTGAGAGGCATAAAATTCGCATTACACCAAGTAACTAAACGATTTAAATCCGCCTGGAGTACAGAACTTTCTTCAACCCACGCGTATGACTTAAAAAGTTTTACGTCGTCGGCATACATTAAAATTTTAGAATATTTTATAGTTGTGGAAACATCGTTTATAAAGATCAAAAACAGAATAGGACCGAGATGGCTGCCCTGAGGCACACCGGAGGGAACATCGATGACATTCGAACAAATGTTTTTAAAAATGACTATTTGAGTTCTACCGCAAAGATAGGAGGAGACCCAGCTAGTTAGGCCAGGTTGAAAACCAAGCAATTCGAGTTTATAAACAAGTAATGAGTGGCGTACTTTGTCGAATGCTTTGCTGAAATCAGTGTAAATAACGTCGGTATGATGATTGTTTCTAAACCCATTAAAGACATGAGTTGAAAATTCAAGCGAATTGGTTGTGGTTGATTTGGCTCTACAAAAGCCATGCTGAGAACTATCTATCAATATAGAAATCGAAAATGTAAGGTGATTAATAACGATTGCTTCGAAAAGCTTAGGGATAGCGGAGAGCTTTGCTATTCCACGATAGTTTTCAATAGACGACTTGCTTCCTTTTTTATGGAGTGGGATAAGGAAAGATTCATTCCAAGCCGTCGGGAAAATGTCATTTTTTAAAGAGAGGTTAAACAGATCAGTAAGGGGCTGGTAAATGTATTCGGCACATTTTTTAAGAAAACATGTTGGGATCAAGTCGGGACCGTATTTGAAGGATTCTTTTAGGGTCTTTAGATGTAGTAGAACATCTTCAGGCAGCAAATGTGGGGCATATATTGAGTTACTAGAATGGAGCTCATACGGATAATTTGTGGGTGATGAATCAACCACAGCAGAGTAATTAGAGTGAAAGAATTGAGCGAAGAAGTTTGCAATCTCTTGATCGTCGCTGGAAATGATATTTCTAAACTTCATGGCAGATTGATTGTCATAATAAAAGCTCCCACACATAAGCAGTTTTTTATATAGATGAGTTTAACACAAGCTTATGCATTATGAGTAGATTGCACGTATTTTTATGGAGAATGGTAGAATGAGCAACACTGGCGCCATCTGATATTGAAAAGTAGCCAACTCCCCAATTTTGTTCCAAGCAAATCACAATAAGAAGAATTTGACATTTGCTTTGGCTAAGGGTGCTGGCACACTGTGCAAGTGAAATTATTTTTCCCACTGGTTGGTAAATTTTTCTAACATTTTTCACAATTAAAAACTGCAATATAACAATCGAATACGACACAAAATATGTTAGCAAGTATTTTTGTTGTATAGGGAAAATGTTTGCAACAGTGCTTCGCGAAATTTTTTATGTGAATGGGCAAGGCGTATTAAACTTCAATTGCCAAGTCTGAAGTTCTGTCATATTTACAAACGGAACATCTTGGTTGATTGTGGCGATGTTATTGGAATGCATAAGCTTGTGTTAAACGCATCTATATGAAAAATGTCATTGTACCGCGGCCTTTACTAAGGGAAATGGTTGGTATCCATTTTAAAATTTTTTTGTAAAAACGTGTTATTTTTTTCGGGCTGTTGACAGATGTTCGATTAATAAAGGAAGTCGCCCTGTGTGAACAGAAAAACTTAATTATTTCATTAAAGAAAATTGCGATTCAATTGAGTTTCTGTGCGAAATTGGTATTAGACCCTTATCATACATATGTGAGAGTGAATTTTATTAGCATTTTATGGATAATATTTGCCCTATTATATGTACGTATATCTTTTTATGAGTAAGCTGGTATAATGAATAACATTACAGTCCGTATAAAAAAGTTTTCTGGGAACTTAAATTTTTTTAATAGCAGAATTTTTTGGGATTCAATCAAAGCGGATGTAGAGAAGTTCCTTAGCTGATAAATAAACTGAGTTCATCACCAGAGAATTGCAGAATAAAGCGAATATATATATGTATTTATAAATAAAAAGAAGCATTCCTAATAAAAAATGTGGATGATGGTGATTCGGGTGCCCTAAGTACAGCAATAGAACTTAAATATCTACATATGTATTAGGGATGTGCCAAATCTTCACATTCGCAACCGCGTTGATTTTATTTTGATTTTGACAATCACAGCTGCATTTGCACTTATTTGCGAATATAATATCAAATGGTACGCCCAGAAAAATTCTCCCTTGCAGAACATCTGTACGCCAAGATGTGCGCCGACAAAGCAGTGACTAAAATGTACAAGTTCTCTCAATATAATTTACTAAATAGCTGGGTTGTGCTCTCGGCAAGGGACCTTCCACGGAAAGTGCAAGGCGTGACAAAAAATCAGACCACTACTTCAACGACAGATTAGCCAAGGACAGTGTTTAACCTTACAATCTTGAAAATTATCGTCGACACTGTATCAAATATGATAGTCGGAAAAACCAGGTTTGAGCAGGAAAACACCCATCAACCTACCTGCCTCTCTGCCAGCGTCCTGATTGACGCAAATCAAAGCTATATCATACCAAGGGGGTATGCACATTATGAGGTTAGTTTTCGAACTCGAACCGTCACTTTTAGGAAGCCAATGGCGAAGAAAGCGTCAAAGTTTTCCGCCATGAAACTACATATAAAACCGAAACTTGCTGGGAAACTCTTTCACTCTTTTCAATCGGCTGTAGCTTAAAAAATTTAAAATTTAATTTATTTAAAAATACACATAAAAGACAAAGGGGCATATTCATAGTCCTAAGTTAGAGTATGCTTCACTTAGTGCGGCACTAAAAAGATAGAGTACATTTCATTTCTAAGTATATTGTTACGAATATTAGCAAAACTAAGGGGTGCTGCTATCTCTAAGCCGATGCTAAGCAGTGACGTGATTTCACATCAATAATTCAATCATTATGTATCTAAATAAACGAAACAATAATTACGTCTACCCATATGTACCATGTATGTATACGAGCAGCGGAGAGTCAATGCACAAACACATGCATATATCTTATCTGAGTTGTCATAAGAGAGGGCAATAATTTGTGCAAGTATTACTCAAATGAGAAATTATACATCTGTAGTTGTAGCTTAGAAATTTATAACTAAGTAAAATTCTGGAAGCGCCTAGAAGATGCCACGAAGAAATCACAGAGTACAAAAGCATCAGCGGTAGAGGCGCTATGGGCAGTTTCGATTAAGACGATATCTAGCGAGCAATAGCAGTATTATTTTGAAGGAGAGTTTCATTTGAGCTATCAATCAGTTTGGTTATTAAGCAAGCTATTCGTTGCAAAGTTTGAGTGTTATTGTGAAGTACTTTAATAAAAGCCATTTTGCATTATTAAATATTGGAGTTATTTATTCAACAGTTTAGTGATTCGAACTCAGCAGAAGATTGCAAATAAGGGGAATTGCAAGTAAATTCGTTACAATATCATAGTCAGTTTAGTGGCATGCTGTAACGAGAGCCTACTTTAGGCAAAATTCTATTACATAAAAAAAATCTATTACGCAATGTTGTCAAATAACTCGTTTCGACGTTTGCTTGTTGTTATTCATTTCTTGCGCCTGATTGTAAAAAATGCAAAAAGTAAGCAATTTGTTAATGGCAAATGTATTTTAACCTCGTTAAACTATTAAAATTTGTATTTATTACTATAGAAAAATAAAAGAGAACAAAACTGGACTATTAAAATTTGTATTTATTACTATAGAAAAATAAAAGAGAACAAAACTGGAGTAACCGCGAGAGAGACTGCTTGCGGGAACTAATAAACTGCCACATAGATGTTATAGAAAATTTACGAAATTTAATAAAAATTGCACTGCTATTTTTCTGTTCGCTGCTTTATACGTATATATACGCATATCTGCTTGGAATAATGATTCCATTTAAGTATTTTGTAGTAATTAGTTTTATTATTTATTTCATACACAAATCCAGATACAAATACAATAAGAAATGGTTAGCACCAAATGATAGAACGGTGTTATGCTATTTTCACACAGACGGCTTATTGAATAATAAAGGCATTTTTCTGCATTAAGACGCTTATTGAGCTCAATCTTCCCTACAAAATTCGAATCTATTATTATTTCATTAGTAGCTAATCGAATGCCTAATTAAGTCAAAAGCACAATGCAACTCTGTTGGTAGCGTTCCGCTTCCGTTTCCGCTTCTTAGTTTTTGGTGTGTTCAGTGCTTAAAAATGTCATTTGTCAAAGCAAATGTCATTGTCTGCATGGCGGAACGATACAAGGTGGCCGCATCGTACAGCTGATTATAACCTTTTTTATTTGATTTGATACATCAACTACCGGCGCAGTACGATTTTGACATTTGTCCATCGAATTTACAAGTACATGGAATTTTGTTTGTTTGTAGGTATGTTACCATGCTCCCACCTTGTATCGTTCCGCCATGATTGTCTGTCTCATCCTTCATACTAATCGAGCAGTTACTTCTGTGTGAAAGCAAAAAATTTACGATTTCATTAGCAGGTGAAATGAGATCATTAAGTTTCTGTGTGAAAACAGTATTAACATGTAGTATATTTGAAATATTTAGATTGAATTACGTTAGTTATTCATATTAGAGAGATGGTTACAAGGAATTGATTCTGAATTTCACTTCGTCATCAGCTTGTTTTTCAAATGCAGGTACTTGAGTTCGAAGCTCGCCATCCGATGAACAAGTGAAATTCAGAAAATTGCCCTAGTAACCATCGCTGTGTGCACTTCTTGTCTAATATCAAAAAGAATACAAATTTTATTAAATAATGACCTTTGCAAAACGAATTATGTTATTTTTAGTATTTAAAGAAACCTTATATCCTAAAACAAATGGATCAAATCGTTCTTTATATATTTTTGACTTTCTCATTAATCGCGAATCGTCAATAATTTCAAAATGTCTTTCGATTTCTTCAAAGTAAGACATTTTCACTCTTATTGAATCAAAAATACAGCTTGAATCACCGAATACACACGTAAATTGAAATTTCATTTCATTTGACAGATTTTAGTAATAGCTTTAGTGACAGCTTTTCGCCTCTCTAACTTTAGCGATGGCTCTAACCGATGAATCCGGCTTTTTTGCGACTATGATAAAGATAAAGTATACTTTTTATTGAAATATGCTCTTACTTTTTTAGCGGATACTTTAACTTGACTATGAATATGCCCCATAGTCTTTTATATTTTTTTATTATTCTTATTACTAGTACAAAGTAAGTTTAAAAGCTAGAAACAAAAATAAAAGTAATATTGAAACCATACAGCATATGTTCCATGGTGGTAAGTAAAAAAGAAAAAGTAAAACACATAAGAATGCCCAAGAACAAAGGGTACGATGTACAGCTAATTTGAAGCGCTTACGATTTTATTCTAACTCTACTTTATTAGGCAAAGCATTCCACAACTGTACAGCCCTAACGAAAAACATTATCGATGTTACTGAATACTTAAAATGCGGTACAATAAGATTGCAAGTACGGGATGATTGTGCGAAAGTAAGTTTTACAAAAAGGTATTACGGTGTACGAGAAAAGATAGTCTTATGTATAAATATTAGTAAACGACGGTCAAAGAACGCTGATAAACTGAATTCAAGAATAGTTTTTGAGAAGTTCGGAATATGATCATATTTCCGTTTAAGATAATATATCTGGCACAATTATTAATCAGTAGTTGATATTTGTTGTGGAAGCAGAGGCAGAGGGCGGCTCCCACTCCGTTGAAAGGACCAGGTGGAAAACGATTTAAACTCTCTTGGTGTGACCAATTGTCGCCGGTTGGCGGAGCGAAGGAGCGACTGGCGCGCCTTGTTGGACGGCCATAACCGTTTAGACGGTTAAGCGCCAAATAAGTAAGTAAGTTGATATTGGTTCATGGAAGCTTTTTCCAGGCAACCGTATATCAATTCATGGTAAGATATTATTGTTATTAATAGACTCTTGATAAGTTTAAGTTTTATATCTTCTCGAATAAAATAAGGCGTTTTCCATAAATGCCTTAATATATAATATAACCTACTAATTGAGGAATTCACATGATCAACACAAGTAAGATGCTTATTTAAGATAAATCCAAGACAGTTTTGACAGTATTCTCATATTTCATAACACTTCCATTTATAACCATCGGAGAAATGCCATCCAGATGTAGGAAAAATGTGAAATAGCGGGGGCCTGTGTTTTGGATGCATTAAGGTGTAGCTTGTTCTTTTTGGACCATAGAAATATAGCTTCTAAATCTTTATTTAATCGGCAAACTAAATCTTCCATTAAGCCAAGAGGGGCAGAAAGGTATACCTGAGCATCATCCACGTAGAAATGAATGGATACATTACGACAGCATTTTTCTATGTCATTAATGTACAAACTAAATAAAATTGGACCAAGAATAGAACCTTGTGGTACCCAGATTTTACTGGTAATAACCTGGATCTACTATCTCCACATATCACACGTTCTTGTTCTTTAAGAGCAAAAATGCAATCAAACAGTCAGACGACATTTTTGGTCCATTCTATAAGCTGCTGCTGACACTGTACGGTTGGGAGTAATAAATGAGACGGTCGCTGCCTACAACAACAACAACAACTTGGGCTACAGGTAAAGTTGAATGAGTTCTTAACTCGGTATGTATTCATGACGGGAAGGGGCAAGAGAGACATCTACTAGTTCGAAAAACTTAACGTGAAACAGGTAGACGAAAGTATGAATATTCACCAAAGAGTTGAGATAATGACGGATAGATGCACGGCCTTCGGGAATGCCACAGGTATAATACCGCTAACCTGTTAACCAAAGCAATTTGAGCTATAGAGCGAAAACTTATCCTCATTGCCGATAAGGTACTCAAAGCGGGTAATGGAGGTTTTTATCGATTTCAAACACATAAGAGTACATCTTTCAGTGATTGGATATCAAACGCGGCTTCAGTTAAGACGACCCTTTATGGTGCGACCTCTTAAATTTGATGCTGGAAAAGATAGTTTTAGCATCACACCTAGGTGGGATTGAACTGGTCTGTCCGTGAGGACCTCGCATAGACTGAACGAGTTCGTAGTGTTACCAGAAGTTTGTTTAACGATCAAACTTAAAGATCTTATCAAAAACCAGCATGTCACGGCAGAAGGTAGTGTCCAGTCAGAATACCCATCATAAGTCTGTAGTCCTCCCGTTTTAATGATAGGAGTAACTTTGTTATTCTAAGGTTAAAAGACCTACACATGATCTGCGAAACGTTACAGCCGCGCGCTTTGGTTTACATATTTCCCGCTTCATATAACCGGATTGGCTTTCAAGAAGTCTTAAACTCTACATTCACCATATCCCTAAAATATATATGTATATAAATATGATTATGTAGGCATAAAATATATTTCTTCGCTAAAAAACCCAAAATATAAAAATTAAAATAAAATCAACGCTTTAGGCGTGGTTCTTCCATCTTGAGCAGCAGCCACAACAGCGGCAGATGGCAGCGCGCGATAGCACTACAACCATAACAGCAACAACAAAAAATATGAAAAATAGCAAACATGGGTTTGAATGAAAAGTTTCATCGACAACATAACCCACCAAAAGCAATTCATCGAAGGATGACGGCTACGACGATGACTACGACGACAACGAAACATCTGCGGACAGACAACAATATTCCTTCATGCAATAACAACAAAAACCTAATGTATTGCATTGGAGCAGTAAAGTAGGCAGGCCGGGAAGCAAGCAAGACAGACATTTCGCATAATTTCGCGTACGTTTGCTGAATTTGTAATTTTAGATTTGATGTTGGAGATGCAGTTGAATTAAATTTTGCTGTTGTTGTTGTTATTGCTGTCTGATGTATTTGTCGTATAAAGATGGATGCTGTCTGTATAATGTTCATAGCATAGGCGTTGTATTGTTGTTGTTGTTTTTCTTATTTTCTGATACTTCTGTTATTGCTCGCTTTTGATATACAACTTTTTTTGTTGTTGTTAAGTATTGCTCGTTTTGTATATATGTAGCCTTTGTTGCTTTTCTTGCAACTTTTGGAGTTCACAAATTAAGTTTTGATTGGAAGTTGTAGTCGTACAATGCGATTTGATTCGCTGTGAAAGACATTGTCGCTAAGTTTGCTTCTGCTAGCACGGAGTACATTTGGAGAAGGAACTTAATATCGCGCAAAACTGCGGAGTTGAAGCGGATGGTTGGGTGAATTCAAGCTTGTTTGGATACATTTGCGGTTGTGTTTTTGGCGGTAGTTATTACTCATTTCTTTAGCCTGGCACACATTCGACTTGTAGCTGTTGTAGATGATGCATTTGATAATGGAATGGAAAGAATTTGTATTTTGGTTATTTTAATTCGGTTTTTTTTTTTTTTTATGTACTTCATTCTTCGAACATTTTGCGCCATCTTTAATAATTTCATGCATGAAATTACTTTTTGATTTGGGTGAGTGCATTTTGTACAACATTTTGTAGTACGGAGGGTTTACAATGATCCTTTTAGCGAATACAACTTTTATTGATGTTGCTTTTATGAATGTTGCAAACATTATTCCATGAGTTGATTGATAGAATTGTATATATTGAAATTTCACCATATTATCGACCTCAAGCAGCAACTTCGGTGTAACCAGCATAAATAAAGTTTTGCATGAAAGGGTCTTCAACATCATATTTTAAGGGGCAAAATTCCAATAAAAATTTTGAGATTAGCTCGCTTCTTGTATAATAATCACCCTTATCGCGAGTTTTATGTTCACCCGAAAATATTCACAGTTTTTGTTCACCCTATCGCAGAGGGTGGCGAAACAATTTTTCATGTTCGAAAAAGATTTCACCTTATCAGCAACTCTTTGTTCGGGCGAAATGAACAGCGGGGAAACCAAAATTTGTTCACTTATATTTTACAGGCGAACGAGAGGAAAACAAAATGTAATTAATTTTTTGTTTTGAAATTTGATACTCTTTTAATTATATGTGCTTCTATTATTAGAAATAAATCAATAAATAATGCACAATTGTAAGCTGAGCGGAAAAAAGTGAAATTCCTGTATTGCTAAGTATGTAAATTCTATTTTTTCACAACGTATCAGTCGGCCAAGTTATCCATTGTGGACAAAGCAACGGTTCCAAAATGTTGATCACCTCACTGAAACAAGATTACCTAAGACCCACTTCATGGTCCTTTCCAACGCTTTTTCCCTATGCGAAAAAACGAAGACATTTACTCAACTTTACAATTGGTGCAACTCCAAATTTTTGCTTCAATGGTGGCAAGGAGTTGGTAAGAATAACTAACAAATATTAGAAATGCCGGCTTGTTTAGCCTGTAATATTGGCGAAAGCTAATTGAAAAAAATTTACTTGTTATTAAAAAGTGCTGAAAATAGTAATTTCTAGCTTACAGCGAATTATTTAGCTCCAAAGGGTTAGAACTGTCCCTTAATTGCCTCCGAATCGCTTCCACATATATATTTGCCTCGCGCTCAATCAATACCAACCTAAGTTCAATACTAGACATTATTTTATTAATTTTTTATTTATATTTTTGTTGTATTTTAAGGAAATATATGCTTGGTTACAAAATTTACACAATTGTAAGTAAATTATTTGTTCACTGCCAATTCGCAATAGAGCATCAGCTGTTTCGAAGTGAACTTTTGTTCGCCCGAAATTGCCTATAGGCGGAAAAAGTTCACCCGAACAAAAGAAGTGAAGGCGAACACTTTTCCGCGTGAACTTCGCGATAAGGGTGAATATAAAATCAACTTTTTTGCTTGGAATTATGGCACTTGAAAATGCATATGTGCACGTGCTACATTAAACACCTTCTCCCCTTAACTTTCGTGTTGTTGATTTGTTATCAGCGAGTTATCTTTTAATAAACACAGAATATCAATTTGTTTATCGACGAGTAAGCAGTTTGCAGTCAGCGTGTTATTGATTTATTACTAACTTGGTTTCGATTTTTAATCGGCGTACTATCGATTTTTTATCGACGAGCTATTGATTGGCAATCGTAGTGTGTGTGATTTGTTATGATCGGAATGTTGTCGACTTCTTATCGACGAGTTATTGGTTTGTGGTCAGCGTGATATCGATTGCTTACCGCTTAGGTTTCGGTTTTTAATCGGCGTGTTATCGCTATCTACAAGTAATCTTTTTGCAGTCAGTATTATATCGATTTTTTATCCAGAGCTATTGACTATTGATTGTGTTCCATTTGTTATCGATGTATAATCGGTTTGTAATCAGCTTTTACCGACGAGTTATCGGGTTATAATTGACGTGTTAAACATTTGTTATCGACGCATAGTAGGTTTTTATCAGCGTGATTTCGATTTATTATAGACTAGGAATAAAAATGATACACTGCCTATGTACTAAGTTACATGCAAATTGGTTAATACTTTTTCGTGAATATACAAAAGAATATATGTAATAAAATTAGGTTGCAAGCCCAGGTGGTATCCATACTTAAACTATTTCTAATAAAAATTTCCTGTTGCAATACAAATTAAAAAAAGCCTTCGTTTGATATCCACTTTTGCAAGTATTATTAATTTTTTAAAATAGATGGCAACGTCGTTAAGCCATCATTAGTAGCTGCATGGCCCAGTGTACTTTTCCAAGCTTTTTAAAATAAGTGTACACAATTTTAAGGAAGATTGGATGTGTAGTTTCACAAACTTGGTTGTCATTATTTTCCGAACTATTTCGGGATCTTTGGTTTGGTTCTTGGATCATTCTGGAACTTTTTCGAGATAATTTCTGGATATTTTCGAAGTATTGTGTGGCTGTTTCGGTAGTATTATGAGATCATTTCGGGACTCTATCCTTTTTTGAACCATCAGTGTAGATGACCTTTTTGGCGTCCGCCGTGTTGTGGTGGTTGCGTGCTCCGCCTAGCACATCGAAGATTTTTGGTACAATTCATTAAGAACAAATTGTTGTAAGTTAGGAGGCCCCTCGGCAGTGGTGTTGAAAACACTACAAGTATATTTCTGCCCTGATAAGCTTCTCAGCGAAATTATGTCTGCTTGCAGTTGCCATTCGGATTCGGCATCAAACAAGTCCCTCCAATTTTTAGGAAAAATTTAAAAATGAACAATACTCGAATTGGAAGTGTTGATCTGCCTCAGTTTATTTCTCGTACGGCAAGTCACTTGATGTAACAAAATCAGTATACATAATTATGAATTTAACTTACTGAGTTTCGATATTTTAGATATTTACTAAAGCGTAAAATATTATCTATTAGATTTTTCATACATCATTTAAATTTTTATAGTACTAATTAACACGAGACAAGAATAGTCCCATCCGCAACTGGTCACTGAAAAATTTTCATAGTCATAATTTTTTTTTTTTTTTTTTTGATAAAAATATTCTAAGTATTTGACATCGATAAATAAATTGCGGAAGCACAAAAAAGTTGCAACCAAAATACATATGCACTCTTACTCACATACATATGTATAAACAATAATACACGCGCGTACATTTTATTGTCTGATAAACAGATTTTTTACACTCAATGAATTTGTTAAAATAAATTACAATTAATCCTTTTTTTTCACACGCAGTATAAATATAAATAGTACACAAATACAAGGTGCGCAAGCCACTTTCATCACACAAGAGCAACGTTAACACCCACACATAAATTTATTTACGTACTTACGCACTCATACGCACTGTCATACTCTGATGTTCGCTGCGTGCCAGTTCAGTGGTTACAGTGTGTGCACGCTTTTCACAACTCGCTGGGCAGTAAAATTTTCCAATATGAATATATATTTCTACATGTTACTGCTTTTGTTTTTATAGTTATTTCTGTTGAGTCCTTTGTGGCCTTTAGGCGCATTGAATACAAAAAGGGTTTTACAAGCATGGCCACATATTCTGAGCAGAATTTTTTCTATGATGACTTTTTTATTTTTATGGTTTTGCATTATGGAATATTGTGCTACGCTTTTTAATGTTGAATTTTTATAAAAAAAATTATAAAGAAAAAAATATCTTAAATAAACACATATTCATCTCCATTATGTTTCTTAATTATTGGTTATGAAATATTCATAGACTCTTCATATCCAGCTGGGAAAATGTAATGAAAAGGCTTGGCCTCACACTGAACAACCAAAACAAAAGGACATAAAATAAGTAAGGAAGACTAAGTTCGGGTGTAACCGAACATTACATACTCAGCTGAGATCTTTGGAGACAAAATAAGGGAAAATCACCATGTAGGAAAATGAACCTGGGTAACCCTGGAATGTGTTGGTATGGCATGGGTATCAAATGAAAGGTGTTAATAAGTATTTTAAAAGGGAGTGGGCCTTAGTTCTATAGGTGGACGCCTTTTCGAGACATCGTCATAAGGGTGGATCAGGGGTGACTCTATAACGTCTTTGTACGATATGTGTACCAAATTAAAGGTACTAATGAGCATTGTGAATGATGACTAAGTGTGATATCTTATCTGTCAACTGCCTGGCAGGATGTTCAATATGGCAACTTTTTAGCGTTTTGACAGGGTGTTCAATATGGCGGCGCCTATCTTCAGCGGGTGATAGAAAGAGATACAGAATGAGACAGCGATAGTCAATTACAAATCAGGTGATCCAATCACTTTGGAATTTTGACGTCTATGCAGAAGATATCACACTTAGTTATCATTCACAATGCTAATAAAAAAAATAAATGTAAGGCGCGATAACCTCCGAAGAGATCTAAGGCCGAGCTTCTCTTCCAATTTGCGTCGTGCTCCTCTTGATTTTCCCTACAAATTGGCCGGACGGGACCTACATGTTTTATGCCGACTCCGAACGGCATCTGCAAAGCAGATGAGTTTTCACTGAGAGCTTTTCATGGCAGAAATACGCCCGGAGTGCTTGCCAAACACTGCCGAGGGGCGACCCCGCTTAGAAAAATTTTCTTCTAATTGAAAAATATTATTTCTAAAATTTTGATGTTGCTTTGCCCGGGAGTTGAACCCAGGGCATACGGTGTGATAGGCGGAGCACGCTACCATCACACCACGGTGGCCGCCGTGGTTAGGGGGTTTTAAAAGGGAGTGGCCCTTAGTTGTATATGTGAAGGCGTTTTAGAGATATCGACCAAAATGTGGAGCAGGGTGACCCAGAACGTCATCTGTCGGGTACCGCTAATTTATTTATATAGGTAATTTTGTAGAATGTAAGAATTTTTCATTTTTTTCTACTTAATATGGTAGGTGTGACACACATTTTACAAAGGTTTTTCCAAAGTTATGTTTTGCATTAATAAACCAATCCAATTACCATGTTTCATCCCTTTTTTCATATTTGGTATAGAATTATGTGATTTTTTTTAATTTTTCGTAATTTTCGATATCGAAAAAGTGGGCGTGGTCATAGTCGGATTTCGGCCATTTTTTATACCAATATAAGGTGAGTTCAGGTAAGTACATGAACTAAGTTTAGTAAAGATACATCGATTTTTGCTCAAGTTATCGTGTTAAGGGCCGAGCGGAAGGACAGACGGTCGACTGTGTATAAAAACTGGGCGCGGCTTCAACCGATTTCGCCCATTTTTACAGAAAACAGTTATCGTTATAGAATATATGCCCCTACCAAATTTCACAAGGATTGGTAAATTTTTGTTCGATTTTGACATTAAAAGTGTTCTAGACGAATTAAATGAAAAAGGGGCGGAGCCCCGCCCATTTTGAAATTTTCTTTTATTTTTGTATTTTGTTGCACCATATCATTACTGGAGTTGAATGTTGATATAATATACTTATATACTGTAAAGATATTAAATTTTTGGTTAAAATTTGACTTAAAAAAAATTTTTTTTAAAGTGGGCGTGTTTGTAATCCGATTTTGCTAATTTTTATTTAGCACACATACAGTAATAAAAATAACGTCCCTGCCAAATTTCATCATGATATCTTCAACGACTGCCAAATTACAGTTTGCTTAACTTTGAAATTACCTTCTTTTAAAAGTGGGCGATGCCATGCCCATTGTCCAAAATTTTACTACTTTTCTTTTCTGCGTCATAAGATCAACCCACTTAAAAAGTTTTATCGCTTTAGCCGTATTTGGTAATGAATTATCGCACTTTTTCGGTTTTTCGAAATTTTCGATATCGAAAAAGTGGGCGTGGTTATGGTCCGATTTCGTTAATTTTAAATATCGATCCGAGATGAGTGCCCAGGAACCCACATACCAAATTTCATCAAGATACCCCAAAATTTACTCAAGTTATCGTGTTTACGGGCGGATGGACGGACGGGCTTGGCTAAATGAATTTCTTTTTCGCCCAGATCATTTTGATATATAGACTTCTATATCTATCTCGATTAGTTTATGCCGTTAGGGATTACCGTTATGCGAACAAAATTAATATACTCTGTGAGCTCTGCTCAGCTGAGTATAAAAATTAAAATAAATTAAATAAAAGGTGTGCGAGATTTTTTCCCATATGTTCGAATGTATGTACACCCCACAGTTATGTTAATGCGAGGATATTGCTAACAATTTCATGGGTCAATAATCTTTGAATAAATACTTATCCAAGTACACAAATAAAAATGAATATGATGAGAGGTGGTCACTGTAGAGCTGATGAACAAAATATTTACTGGATTGTAGTACAATATGGTAGCACAGGAATTCTAAAGTAAACTTTTATAATAAAAGCCAAAAATAATAATTGAAAGTAAAGCTTGCGATTTTTTCTCGAACGCAAGTGAGAATTTGGAGACCCGTGATATCGAGAACTCGGCTTTTCTCGAGATTCTCGTTTCTCAAAATACTCGCTAATCTAGCGAGCTTCTCGACATTCAATTTAGACGTAGTATTGACGGTATTTATGCAATTTATTGTCTTTCCACTGATACTTCAAGAAGAAATCGTAAGTTCTATATAAAACAGGCAGTGGTGCGATTAAATTGAATGTCGAAAAGCTCGCGAGCTTTACGAGTATTTCAAGATTCCAGAATCACGCAAGAAGCCGAGACACGTAAGAAATATTTTCTCGAACAAACTCGAGCATACGTTATCTCTACTTGAAAGTTGACTTTTTTTCATAATAGTCAAAAATAATAATTAAATTTTATTAGTATTATAATCGGGACCATGTCCGTATTATTTTCGGAACTCCTGCGGGGTCATTCCACAGCAGGTTTTGCATGATATTCGGAAAAGAATCATATAGCGATCATTGCGAATTCATTTCGCAGCCACTTAAATAAAGTTGCTTTATAATTCGGCATGGTTTTTGGATTCTTTTCGAAATCACTTCATGAGCAGTTGGGACTTGTTTTGAGATCATTTCAGGATGACTTCAGGACCATTAATGGTTGATTTCAGAAACAATGTGAGACTTTCCAAAATTATTCACAGTACTGTTTTCGGTATAATTTCGGAAACGTGTTGATCTATCCGCTCATGAATTTGAGAACAATTTCGGACTTTTTCGTTATCTCTTGTAGAGCCTACGATTTCTCGAACATGCTCGAGAAGAGATTTCTCGCGAGTCTCGCTTTCTTGCGAGATTCTCGAATCTCGAATTACTCGTAAGGCTCGCGAGATTCTCGAATCTCAAATTACTCGAAAGGCTCGCGAGATTCTCGAATCTCGAATTACTCGTAAGGCTCGCGAGCTTCTCGATATTCAACTTAATCGATTTTCGGGGCCCGAAAATCTCGCTTGTGTTCGAGAAGAAATCGTAAGCTATAATCTCTTCTAAAGGCAACCTTGAAATAATTGCAAAATAATACGGATGAAGTTACGAACTGATTCCAATTTGCTCCCGAAACAACCCCGCAATACTCTTGAAAATATCCTGAAAAAATCTCGAAATAGTCCCTGAATGATACAAGAAATAATAGCTTAAAAGTTCTGCAGTTATAACCGCCCAACAAGGCTCGCCAGTCGCTTCTCCGCTGCGCCAACTGGCTCCAATTGGTAAAACCAAAAAAATTGCAATTGCTTTCTACCTTGTCCTTCCAGCGAAGTGTGGGTCGTACTCTTCCTCTGCTACCATAGGCGGGCTCCGATAAAAATTCGGGGCATCATCTTTCATTTGCATAACATGGCCTAGCCGGGGTAACCTCACAAGAAAAATACAGCACAAAATATCTAGGAGCATACTAGATAGCGAGTTGTCGTTGAAACTCCATATAGAAGAGAGAGCGAATAAAGCCTCCGTGGCACTCTATGCATGCAAAAGGATGCTAGAAGGCACGTAGGTCCTATCGCCCTCATTGGGTATTTACGGAAAATGTCAAACCCATGCTTTGCTATGGGGTTGTTGTTTGGTGGACAGCCACACACAAACGGGTACCAAAAAACTAGAGGGGTATGCAGATTATCAATGATGAGCATAACGGGGGCCCTAAAAACTACGCCGACAGCAGCACTGCATGCCATTCTACACATTTCGCCTGCATTACATCGCGTTAGCCACTACAATAAGACTCAAGGCCTCGGGGAAGCTTGAGCAGTATAGCGCCATCTAATATCGGGCAAACGGAATATATTGTCCCGTGCCTTGGTTTGGAAAGAGATCTGCGGGTCACAATCGTCACAACGTCAATATATATATTGATAGTCAGGCGGCGATTAAGGCAATAATGTAAGTACACATCACGGAACTTCTAAAATGTGAAGCATTGGAAAAACTTCGCTCAGGCCGGACCAAACATCTATACTTGGTTCCTGGTAATAACGTGTAATTAAAAGGCCGATGTGTTGGCAAATGAGAGTGCAACACTCGCTGGATCGGCGATAGACATCCCGTCAGTAGAATTGCCAGATCGCGAGGCAGCAATTAAACTAGGTCCAAGAAAACTTTTCGTATTTGCAAAGGATACGGAGTTATTCTATAACATAATTCCTGTCACCTGATTGGGGTTCCTACGTTTGGTCGTAAAACAGATTACGGTAACACTATGGAAACATTCAGTCTATGTGAGGTCTTTAATGACCGGCCAACTGAACCTAACTTGGTGGTGAAGAATGTGTTATTTAGTGTATCATAGGTTCACCAGAAATTTGGTATTATGTAGTAACAACCAAATAAGCTCAAGAAATGCCTTTATAGAAGTGATGTCGCTCATATTCTGAAAACACGTAGTTGTATGCAATTATTCGTATTTATATATAAATCCGGATCAATAAAAATGCAATTATCCTCGATGAAAACAATATATTTCCAGAGAGATTCCGGCCGAGCTTTTATTCCAATGTGTGGCATGCTACTTTTAATTTTTTCCTACAAATTTTCGGGACGGAACCAACGTATTTTACGCCGGAAGGGCGATTCCGCTTGGAAAAACTTTTTGCAATTGAAACAATTTCTTTATAATTTTTGATGTTATTTTGCCCGGGAGTTGAACCCATGATCTCCGGTGTAGTAGGCGGATTGCGCTCCCACAACCCCATTGCGGCCACGCCTAACGCCTTTAGTCTTTCGTTATGTAAATGTGTTAAAATTGCAAATGGAAATGATAAAACGCTTTTTAAATTTTTAATTAATTTTAATTTTTATTATAAACATTTACATTACAAAAGTTAATAACAAAAAAAAAACCTTATTAACACTGATAAAACCAACACAAATAACAGCAATACAAACAAAATTACAAAAATAAATGCAACGAAAATAATAATTAATAGTGATGAAAACCGCAACGTTAACATTAAAGGCCAGAAAAACAGAAAATACAAAAAAAAAAAAAAAAATATTGCGCTAGCGCAAAGGACTGTAGGCAACGAAAAAGGAAACGAAATAAATAAAAATGTCAAAATAGCCAATGAAAATTGCCAGCGAGAGCGCGTATATTGTGGTAAAATAAAATTGCAGTTACGCACAAAAACAAAAAAATATAATGCGAACAAACGAAATTAAACTGCAATTCCATGAATATTAAATGAGAACCAATTGTTTTTTAATTACATTAAAAATAATGTGAAGAGCATTTCAAAGAAAACCAACAACACAAAAAATTATTCAAGATAAAGTGTAAACTGCGCATGAAAAAGGCGTGGTATTCGATGCACGTCGCACTATGGGGCCTTTTGAGTTTTTTCTTTGCAAAAATCATAACTTTTGAACTAATGAAGATATTTTAAAGATTTATACTTCACCTGCTAATTATTCAAACTTTGGACAGTTTAAAACATATGGTGCCAGAGTGACAGGGTGCTTCACAAGAATTTGTCAAATATGAAAAATTGTAGAAAAATACAAAAAAAAATTGTTTGTTAAAAACTGAAGGATAAACCTTGAAATTTTTTTATAAGGATGTATTTGAACATGAAATCAGATAAACTCATCATTTGTATGAAGGAGAGTGGCTCTACTCACTTACGATTAAAAGTTTTGTCTTAGTAGCAAGGTTATCAATCTCCACCAAACTTGATGGACGCATTACTTCTTTTAAGATGTTATACTCTTATAAAAGTGAAATGTGTACGCTAGGGGATAAATATATAAACATTGCTTGAAAATGCATTGTATAAATTTACTTACATATTTTTGAAAAATTCAAAAACCAATTATTTTATTAATACTTAACTAAGAAAAATTATTAAAAGTTGTTCAGTTGTGAAAAACTAATAAAATTTTGAGCCCTGCCCACTTATGGTAAAGAGTTTTATCTTAATAACCGCTTTACCAATTTTATTGATTTCTGTAAAAATGTATTACTCTTCTGATAGCCGAAGCCTAAGCTTTAAAATAAATATACATAAAGGATGCTTCGAAACTCACCTTAAATTTTAATAAATCTTAAAAACGAAGATTATCTATCTATCTATCTATCTATAAATCTTATAAAATAAAGTCGCTAAATGCCATGTATGCACATAACTTCACACAGAATGCTCCGATTTTAAAACGGTTTTTTGCATTTGAAAGCTTAGCTACGTGAGATGGTACAGTTCATATCATTTGAAGACATATATTATAGGGGCGTGGCAAATTGTCAAAATGTAGTAAAAAATCATAAAATTTTTGTTTACACAGCTATAACTCATAAAGGGATGGATGGATTTAAAAAATTCTACTTTTCAGTAAAACTTTGAAATATTTACCTTCCATCTTCATCAGAAAAAATACTTGATTCCTTTCTTATATCAGCCAAATTGTTTAAACAAAAGTAACATTTTATTAAAAAATGCGTATTTGTGTTTGTTCGCTGTGAACTGTCCGCGCTAATTGCTTTTGAGTGAGGCTTGATGCGACACATACCTACGTACATATATAGCATTCGCTGCGTTATTTAACTTCGGGCGTAGGTTTATAGATATGTATGGATGTACATATGTACGTGTTTTCATATCATATCAGTAGTGGAATTCACTAACTTTTTTAACGATATTTGCCACCGCTTTATTTGCGAATCGATAACTATAACGATTTCCTTATTCAGTAACTATTTTGTATCGATATTCGTTAATCGACGATCAGCTGTGTTGTTAAATAAACAGCAAGTGAATTGGCAGCGCTAAAAATCACGAAATTTACATTTCTGACAATTTTAGTTAAAAAAGAAAATCGGAGCTTTAATTAAATACCTTCAAACACGAAAAGCTGCTTCATTTATAAATCAAATATCATTTGAGTACTTGACGTACGTTTTATCACAAGAAGAGTTACTGAGGCCATCGCCAGTGGACAGACACCTTCTTAGAGAAGTAGATAACCCATTCCACCTGAATGCAACGGAGTTTCGAAAGCTGTACCGACTAACCCCAGACTTGGCTCATGATATTATTTCTCAACTTGATGATCAATTAAGGGGTACAAGAATAACTGCGATATCAACAGAGAAACAGGTAAATCATGGAATTTCATATAATATTCAATTGAACACTATTATAAAAATTTCAGGTTCTAACTGCTTTAGGCTTCTTCGCAACTGGTTGTTATCAACGGCCCGTTGGAGAACAATGGGGCATATCAATGAACCAGTCGTCTGTAAGCCGCTGTATACATCGCGTAACAAATGCTACACACTTTACCAATTACTCAAATAGAGCGGCAAGCTTCGAAAGAAATTTTTTCTGCGTCACCTGCACCATTTGTGGGAGGTACTATTATGGCTATTGATTGCACTTATGTGCCGATCATGAGCCCCAGAAATCATGAAGACGCATATGTAAATCACCATGTATACCATTCAATAAATGTACAATTGGTAAAAGCAATAATTCAAAGAAATGTATTGTACTTTTTTGATTATAATATATTTTTATATACAGATTTGTGACCCCAACCTAAAGATATTGAATGTCAATGCTAAATTCCCAGGAGCAAGGCACGACGCATTTATCTGGAGCTCCTCTGCAGTACGGAGGGTGATGCAGAGAAATTTTGAAAACGGTAGCCGCAACATGTTTTTGATAGGTAAGTGTGTCTAATGCACTGAACTTTCCCATAAAATAAAATCGCACACAAAACTACTTGCATGTGAGTCTGGATACCATTTAGAACCCTGGCTGATGACTCCTTTACCTAACCAACCAGAGGGGAGCCCAAAATTTCGGTACAATGAGGCATTGTGTAAAGCTTGAAACCCAGTCGAGAGACTTTTTGGTGTTCTCAAAGGAACAAAGCGATGCCTATCACAGCAAAGGACTCTTTTGTATCATCCAGGATTTACTGGTAGAATAGTTAACGCATGCGCAGTGTTGCATAACATCCGGTTAAGTGAACCCATACACGAGCCTGACACTGAATACTTAGATCAAAGCCCAAGTGATAGCAATGTTAATCAATGCGCACCCTCTTCAATAGCGAAACGTGTTCAAGACCGACTTATTGCTAATTACTATACTTAAGTACAGACTTAATAAACTTATAAATAAAAAAATCTACAGAAATGTAAAGCAAACATTTTGGCATTTTATTTTATATTTGGTCTACTTTGGTAGAGAAAACTTCCATCATACCGAACAGTCAAACTTAACAATATCATTTCAATAGAAACGAACTTCGTGTCCTTTAAAATTAAAATAAATACTTATGAGGTTTTAACACAGCTCAATTTTATACATAATACATTTTTTTGGATGTAAAAAATTCATTCATTCGTTTACATAGATCGATTTCTTTTGGAAATTATTTTAAAAAATAGCTACTTTGGTAGTAAAAACTTCGATTCGGTATCGTCAAACTTAACAATATCAATAACCCGCTAATCCCGGAGTTTCCATTAAAAAGTCCACCATTCGACTTAACTGCTCGGCTGTGGTACGGCTTCTCCTTTGATTGGTATTAATTGATGACGCCATTCTATTTTAATATGAGAAATTTGTTATGTCGAGAAATATGAAAATAATTCCGCATTTACTTACCTTTTGTTGATAACGCAAACTGTATCTCAAAACTTGCACAATAATAACTTTTAAAAGTAGTTAGTATACGGAATTTGTTTATTTTTGGCATTCCTTTTGTGCTTTTCGCATTTTTTAGGTTTCGTTAAGCTGTGCTGCCACCTTTCTACTATTTTAAATGTCATTTATTGCGAGTCGTTAAAACTAAGTTAGTGAATAGTACAATCGATAAGGCAAGCGACAAAATCGTTAATTAAAATCTCGACAAATCGCATCGTTATAAGTTAGTGAATTCCACTGCAGCTTGACATAGTTATGTACATACATATTTATGCAACATAAATTGTTAAGAATGCATACATCTATTGAAAAATAATCTTTCGTTAAAAATATTAATCATTTCCTTAAAATTCTTCAAAAAAGTTTTATTTTTTGGTATTTTTGCATGTATCACTATCACTACATATTATAAAACAAAGTCGATTTTGCTGTCCCATGTCCCTTTGAATGCTTAAACCTTTAAAACTACGCAACGGATTTTGATACGCTTTTTTTTTTAACAGATAAAGAGTGATTGAAGAGGAAGTAACGGATGAACATATTTGGCTGAAAATTTGTGGAGGGGTAGCTTAGAACCAGGCGACAGACATAGGCTAATTTTTGTCCCGTTCTGGATAGGGTCTTTAGATGAAAACGTGGACCGGGGTAATCCTGGGATATGTTTGTACAATAAGGGTATCGAATGTAAGCTGTTTATGAGTACTTTGATACGGAGTATTTTTCGTACCCGCGGGTAACTAGGGTCTCGAGATATAAGCGAAAACGTGGACGCAGGTACCCCTAGAATGTGTTTATAGAATATGGATAACGAATGAAAGCTGTTGATGAGTGCTTTAATACAGAGTAATTTTTATACCGCTGGGTGACTAGGGTCTCAAGATATGGGCAAAACCTGGACCCGGATACCCCTAGAATGTGTGTGTAATATGGATATCAAATGAAAGTTGTTGCTGAGAGCTTTAAAGTAATTTTCATTGTGATATTCGATTTAGTTACATTAACCTGGCAAAACTGATACATGTGCATGCGAAGCCGAAATGAAGACATGAATTAATAATACCCACATAACTATTTACATTTACATATTTCGATTTGCCTGGCAATAAGGGATGAAGAAGAATGGGAAAAACTTTAGAGAAGAGAAAAGAGGGAAGGAGAAGGATACTGAGAAAAAGATAGAGTGAGAGGAAAATAGAGAGAGATGTAGCGAAAAGACGGAGGAAGGAGTGAATAAAAGGATTAAGAATATTGAGGGGGGGGGGGGGGGGGGGGGGGGGGCAGAGTTAGGCGGAAAAAGCTTATTAAAATGTATGGAGATAGACCAAACAACGTCTGACGGGTCTGCTAGTATGCTTATAATTACTAAATGAAATAACTGTATTATTTATAATAAATAATAAACTTGCATTAATTGATTTCTTTTTTTTTTTCAATAAAATAACAACACTAAGTACTAAATAATTTTTTTGTTGTGATAGAAAAAGGTGGATCATTTATTTAATCTTAACGTAGTCTTCTTCACTGGAAAATATATCTAACAAGGAAACCATTTCTGACCTATGGGTGTCTTAGTAAGATCTTTTTCTAATCTTACATGCCTCGTGGATGATATAACTGGATAAGAAGAGATGGCCAACGTGTTGAAAAGGTCCTCGTTTTGTCTAACTCGTGAGATTTTGCAAGCGTTTGTGGTCCTTTTTTCGATTCTTGATCTTCTTCAGACAATTCTTCTTATGGTAAACACTGGTATTCTATTAAATCTTTTCTATGGGCCAAAATTTTATGTACCGTTGGTGTGAGCTTTTTCTCAGGATACTTTTGAAGTAGCAGCTCTGCAGGTTTCGATGCATATTCTTCAAATTTAGGTCCATTAACTTTTTCATGGCAATTTAAACTATTTAAAATTACACTCAATCGTTTAACAGTATCTCTATCGACTCCAGTAATGCGCGCATCGTGTTCTAAAAATCTTCTTGAGGAGTTTCCATCATTTGTGTTGCCGTATCCATCCTTGGGCAGTTAACTCTCAGGCAAAGCTCTTTATAGAATGCATCTTGAATTATTTTTTTCTAATGTTTTGTTTTTCCTTAGATGTTGCGTTGTCTTCGAAAACTTCTCCTTGTTGTGGTAGTGTATAAGCCAGTTTCTAAACGAATTCCATGCACATTAACCTCGCATGCAAAGGAGATATTCCATACTCATAATTTAGTTCGTCAATAGTTGAATCATCAAGATTCTCAAAGTCTTTTTGACTCTTCTTACAGATTGCACATTTCAATGTAGATGATGTGTTTGTTGGTAAGTTTAAAACTTTTCCATCGACCATTGTTCACGTTTTCGATTTCAATTATTGTTGGTTCTAATTTTGCGGTTTGATTTTTTATATCACTCACTGTAGCCTTTATGAGTTCCGAAGACTCCTTCTCATATCTAAATAATATCGGCCGGCACAATTTAACTAATGACGGCCGCGGATTTTTCCAATATTCTGAAGCTTTATCTTTTAAACGGAGGAGAACAATAGAATCCATTACAATATTACCATCTGTAATTGTTCCACATTTATTCTTTGTTTGTATGCGCATTGTCCTGATGATCCATCACAACCCCATTTATTTATCAATGTTAAGCTTTTTGTCAGTGATTTCAACTTTTCTTCAGAAAAATTTTCAAGAGTCACCTAGACGTATGATCCATTAAGTTTTGGAGCTCGACTTCAGCCGATACTTCAGTTATTTTGGCTCTTGGAGGAACTGCTTCTTTCTAGGCTTGAGTGGTTTGTTTGTAAATTTGACTTACGCAATATATTATATTTATCTTTCGATAACCCCAGATCTATAAACAGCGCCAAAAACACTTCTGGAGTTTATCTCCTAGGTAGCGCATTTGGGGTGTGGGATTGCTGTTTTTGATCCTTTTCAGTTGCACTATATCTTACTAAAAAAATATGTGAGCTATATTTATGTTTATTCAAATAAACAGAATACTTTATTCTATAGATTCCAAAAAACGACTGATTTTGGGCGTTGTATTAAACATCTTATATATATAAAAATTAATTGCTGTTCGTTAGTCTCGCTAAAACTCGAGAACGGCTGAACGGATTTATCTTATCTTGGTCTTGAATTATTCGTGGAGGTCTAGGGAAGGTTTAAAAGGTGAGAAAAATTCGAATACTTGCCGGGAAAATACTCAAAACAGCATATTTCCTCGAGATATAGGCCAAAACGTGGACCCGGGTACCCCTAGAGTGTGTTTATAGAATATGGATATCATATGAAAGCTGTTGATGAGTGCTTTATTAGAGGGTAATTTTCATACCCTGGGTGACTAGGGTCTCGAGATATAGGCCAAAACGTGGTAACCGAAAAATTTGGTTTTATTAACAAATTCCAAAAACAAAAGTGACCGTACTAAATTCGCCTCCTTCTTACCTATACCTGCCCAGGCGCGTATTTATACCCAAAGTTGCTTCATTTTATTTGGTGTAAAAAGTGAATTCGCAGCTGGACGCAAGTAGACCTTATGAATTCAGGTAACTGAATATTCAGCTAACACCTACTGTAAATTTCACGGAGACATTTTTTGTCCTTTTTTTATTTTTCATCAAAGTTCGAAAAAGGTCCTAAAAATAGGCCTCGAAAAACAGGTAGATCTGACAACTTTTATAAAAAAAAAACAAATTTTATGCTTTGCTTCAACCTAGAATTAAATATCCTTTCGTTGTAATATAAGAAGGCAGTAACAGGCCGTTTTATTTAGAGACAAAACAATTTTTAATACAACAAAAATGAACAAAAACCACAAATTTTTCTAAGTGTTAAAAATTAATCAAATTTGAGCGGTTCTACCTCCTAAAATATCATTTTCTGTTTAATAAGGTTTATATATTCGCAATCCCTGGAAAATTCTCTATTAAATACATGTATTAGGTTTATCGAACGCTTTCATGAAATTTTTGATTTTTGCCAGGCTTTTCGGGCAAAGGCGCCATAGTGCGTCGCATGTATGGCGGTAGTAGGGTTAAAACAATAAATTAAAATAAAATTTCAAAGCGTAAGTTAAGCTTTGGCAGTGGTCAGCAACCCAGCCGAATATAATAAAATTCATTTTAAATTTAAAATGAAATAAAATCCGATTAAATAAAAATAAATTAAATGGTTTTTAAATATATTAAAATATATTAATCTTAATTAGATTACTGTTTTACATTATTTTCATGAACATATTTGCTGCGTTGTAGGAACGAAATGAAGGCCTTGAATTATTTATAACAACTTTTGCAATTATTTTTTGTATAATAAATATGCAGACTCCACAGATGGATGGCGTTGTCCTTCCCGAAATTTGGACTGCCTACATAATTTGAAGAAATTTTATATCGCCATTGGCGATAAGCCCTACGTTAAAGTCCCAAACAAGTACATGTTTAAACACGGAGGTGAAGAGTTGGTAAAGAGCATGCATCAACTTCTATGCAAAAGATGATCGGATTGCCGCAATACCTCAGAATAGAATTTAAGTGTACTCCGACCAATGCTCAAGGAAGGCAATCCTCCAAACCGCGCCAGTTACCGCGGAATTTCCTGATGAATATCGCGTATTGAAATGCTGCTTTGAAGTCGACGAAGGGATGTTGAGTGTCGATTCTTTTATCGTAAATCTTCTCTATGATCGGGCGCATTGTGGAGATGTGTCGATAGCAGATTTACTAGGTTTGCAGCCGCACTGATAAAGTCCAATATTTAACACAGTACGCCAGATAGAACCTTAAAATCGATATTGAACACACTTAAAATTCCAATTTGGAGGCATTTGATCATCCGATCGAAATGCGAATTCTTTATTAAAAACTGAATGGTTGGTTTGCCTTAGCCCAGGACAATAAATATTGTAACAAATTTACTGCAATTCCGCTTATTCTAAATCTTCTGTTAACGTTCGTATCGCTAAACTGTTGAATAAATTACTCCAATCTTCAATAATGCGAAATGGCCTTTATTAAAGTACTTCACAATAACACTGATACTTCACAACCAATAGCTTGCTTAAATCGAACTCATTGTAGCGCCTCTACTGTTGCTGTCTTTTATACTCTCTGATTTCCTCGTTGCATCTTCTAGGCGCTTCCAAAATTTACTTAGTCACTGCTATAAAATTATAACTGCAGATGCACGTGTATAGCTTCTCATATGCGCGTGTATTTGTTAGCGACACTTGCACAATTATAATTGCATACTTTTGGGAGCATCTCAGATAAGATATCTGCATGTGTTTGTGCGTCTCTTCTGCGCTGCGTGTACGTACATATGTGTAGACATAATGATTGATCTATTGATGTTCATACAACTCACCGCTTAGCATCGCCTTGGAGATGATAGTATCCCTTAGTGTTGCTAATATTCGTCACAATATATACAAGGCGCGATAGCCTGCGAAGAGATTTTGGGCCGAGCTGCTCTTCCAATTCGCGACGTGCTCTTTTTCATTTTTCCCTACAAATTGGCATGTTTAACGCTGAATCTGAGCGGAATCTGCAAGACAGACGAATTTTCCCTGAGAAGCTTCTCATGGCAGAAATACACCCGAAATATTTGGCAAATCACTACCTAGTGGCGACCGCGCTTAGAAAACCCTTCCTTTCTAATTCAAAAAAATTGTTTTTAAATTTTTGATGTTGCTTTGCCCGGGAATTGAACTGAGGATCTTCGGCGGGGTAGGCGTAGCACGCACAGTTTTTTATTAAAAAATTTGTATTTCAGAATGGCAACTACACGCAGCTACAAAATGTTTATAGGAGTCACATTTTAGTGCTATCGTCTTGAAATCCATACATAGTCCATAACAGTTTTCACTGTTTACTTTAACGAATTTTCAATGGATTGAAGCTTGTCAATCTTCCAACACTTACTACACGAAGGTAAAACTACAGAATGGATCGATTTCAACCCCGTTCTTCTAAACGAAGTGAAGTGTAGTGTTTCCTCACGAGCTACGAGTTACTACAAAAATCTTCTTCTAAAACAATGTAGAACAAATTTCGAACTTAACGAACCTTTCCAGTGTTTGTGTTAATATTCTAACTCTTACTCAAACTCAATTGATAAGTAAGACACCCTTTTTTCTATAAAAAAAATACTGTTCTTACCTCTCTTAGTTGTTAATGCTGTACATGTATGCTTCTATTCTAACAAATTAGGTTTTACACTCAGGTGATGATATTTCTTCTGCTTCTGAGTTTTAGTTCTCGACGGCAGTCGGCCCATCAAGGACTCTCTAAAAAAATAAATAATAAATAACAAAAGAACATGATTAGCCTAGTTACATTAGGCCACTTAAGGGCAGTGTGGTGCACCAACGTTCAATTAAATTAAACTTGAATACTTAACCACATGATTTGTTTTTGTAAACACTTTTTGTATCAGTAATAAAAATCATGCATTTGCTCATGATTGCTTTGGCTCTTTTTTTCCTCCAACAAAATAGCAGTGTATATACCTATACCTGCACTTGCATGGAAAAAAATTGTGTATATGCTCAGATAATTTAATATATATGTAGGTGAGTTGCTGTGTGATTTCGCTCGTATCATATACATACCATGATCCCATATTACGCTGTAGTGACTACAATTACGCTCTCATTCCTTATTACTCCATACATATGCCAATATTACGTATTACGCCTCCATTTACATTCTACGATTAATTCTCTTAAGAGCCATCCCTTTGCAGCGTAAGTTAACACACAGTTACTTGCGTAGGACTAGACCTACTGAGACATGGAATTTTGCTCAATAGCACAACTGTAACTGTAAACTCAAAATCTCATCCATAACATATTACTCATTTTTGCCATCACCACATCAAATAATCTAGTAAACAAATCAGCTAAGCTAAGCACTCAAAACTTTATAAACACCTAAATTTTATATTAACTTCTTACGTCCATTTCCCATGTTGCGCCACTACCCCCCTCCTCTTATTTAAAAAGTCGTTAATCTCATTTCATGGGAAAATACTATTTATAAGCAAAAAGAACCAAATACAAGTAAGAACGACTTCGAAACGGAATAGAATAAACAAATTCAAATGAATTATTGGATCCATTAGCAAATCCACTTAAAAATTACTTAAAGTTTTGAATTTGGCCAGCGAACTTTATAAAAACTTTATACACTTCGTTAAACTTTCAGTATGCCACATAGAGTAGCTTTGTACAGCTAACAACAACAATCATAATAACCGGAAACAATGAAATAATAAATACGTACCAACGAGCAACTATATACATAACTGTAAATGAGATACATGGAAACCACTACAACAGGATGTTTGCTGTAATTGGAGACGGGAAAAAGGCGGATGCGGGTGAATTTAAGAGATGGCGTGAAGGTGGGCGGCTGTTAGGAAAACTCAGCAATTAAAACATTTTGCATTTACGAATTACGATTGTGTTGTAGCGACGGACAAAAGGGTTAAGAAGAAAATACTACATTTGCATATAAAAATAAGCAGCAGCATCTTCAGGTCGGTTGAATTTTGCTTAGACACTAAAGTAGCAAAGGAATGAGTGAATGGCTCCTTGCCTTCTGGCGAAATATGAGCTATTACTTGTAGCAGGATGAGTACTTAAGTGAAGAACATCAAGAAATATTATTTTAGATTCAATAAGAGTCGAGATTTGGGCATTGAGTGTTTTTGTTAGAAATTTACGATTTCCATTCGAATGCGAATGCGATTTTAATGAAAAATATTTTTTTAACTTTCCCGCATTACCGCCGTCTCTACTGCCTGGGAACGTGTGCAGACGTTATTGTTTTGTGATTTTGTTATTATTATTGTAACAATTTATTATTTTAACCCTTTTGCAAAGATGTGACTAGTTGGCTGGGAAGGGAAAAGTTGATGTTTTAGGCAAGTCATATTTAAATTCAATGATTTACATTAAAAGTTCAGTGATTTGGAAATAATATTGAGTTTCAGTTGAGGAAGAGGTATTGCAAAATTAAGATGTAGAAATTAAAAATTATATGAAAATAAGCAACCTAAGCTAACTGCTGACAAGCTTTTGATAGTATAAATATACTCGATCGATTTGGCAACCTCGAGGGTCGACCGCGTATTTTGATATTATTTATCACGATACTTATCCTTTGACCTTTGGTATTTTATTTATTTTATTTTATTTTTTGTTTAATTTTGTTTAGTTTTATTTAACTTTACTTTATTTCACTGTATTTTGATTTATTTTTTTTTAATATATTTTGTTTTACTTTATTTTATTTTTAATGTAGTTTTTTTTATTTTGTTTTATTTAAGTTAATTTTCTTTCATTTTTTTTTTAAATTTAATTATACTATACTTTATATGATTTTATTTCATGTTCTTATAATTTTTTTAAATTTATTTTATTTTTCTGTGTTTTATTCTACTTTATTTTATTTTTTGTTGTAATTTTTTTTATTCTTGTTTATATTTTATTTAATTTTAAATTATATTATTTTATTTTGCCTTATTTTATTTTATCCTTTTTTATTCTAGTTGTTCTTATTTTATTTTATATGATTTTATTTTATGTTATTTTACTTTTTTTAAATTAATTTTATATTACTTTATTTTATTTTATTTTATTTTGTTTCAATCTTATGGTTTTTATTAATTTTTTTTAAATTTAATTTAATTTTTTTTTCTTATTTTACCTTTTTTTTTATTTTATTCTTTTTTGTTCTAGTTTTTCTTGTTTTATTTTTTTTTTTTTTATTGCATTTCATATTATTAAATTTTTTTAATTTTATTCACCATGAATTATTTTTTTTTCTTTGTTTGCACATTTTTTACTTTATTTTGCATATCAACTCTAAAACGTACCGTATTCCTACATTACGCATCAGAGTAATGACAAAACTTGCACTCTTATTTTATTACTCTATACAGCATACAAATAACATACACTACGCCCTTTTTATACCCAGCTGTACTTGTAAACAGGGTATTATAACTTTGATTGGATAACGGTTGGTTGTACAGGTATAAAGTTCGAGTTAGATATAGACTTCCATATATCAAAATCATCATAAATATTGAGATATCTTCACCAAGTTTGGTACACGAGCTTATCTAGACCCAGAATAGATTGGTATTGAAAATGAGCGAAATGATTACGGATGATAACCACGCCCACTTTATATATATATATAACAGTTTAGAAAACACCAAAAAGCTGATTATTTAGTAAATAATACTCCCAGAATGTTGAAATTTGACATGTGGACTTATATTGAGACTCTTGATAAAAATTTGAAAAAAAAAATTTTTTTTATGTGCGTGGCAGCGCCAAATTGTGATAAAATCAATTTTACAAATATTATTAATCGTTAAACGCCCACTTTTATATAAAAGATTTTTATCAATGGTATTTCATTTCCCAAGTGCATTCATAACAATAAATAGGAAAAATTTCAAATTTAAAAAAAATGACGTGGCACCGCCCCTTTTATGACTAAGAAATTTTCTATGTTTCGAGAGCCATAACTCGAAGAAAAATTAGTTCAGAATAGAACCATATCGTTAGCTTAATGTGAAAATGTGCTAAGTCACTTTTTTTGAAAAATTGTTTTTTAATGCAGTTTTAAACATGAATTCAAAATACGTCGATCAAAAAAAAATATATTTTAATTTTTCATTTTTATGTGCTGTGGACAATGATGTGTAAATGTGCTAAGTCGTCAGCTGTTAAAAAAAATGTGCTACGACAACCTGTCAATAATATCAATCTGAATTACTAGTCATTTCTTTGTGCGCGCATGCTTTGTTGTTGTTGTATTAACGATAAAGATACTACCCGAAGGCTTTGGGGAGTGTTACCGATGTTGATGGTCCTTTTCCGGATGTAGATCCGGTACGTTCGGGAAACAAAGCACTATTAAGGTACTAGCCCGACCATCTCGGGAAAGATTTATATGACCACATTAAACCTTCTAGGCCATCCCGCCCTCCCCACCCCCTAGTTCCATGAGGAACTTCGGGTCGCTAAAGCCTCGGCTGTCAATGAAATAGGATTCGCCACGATTACGTGAGGTTAACAATTGGGTTGGAAAAGCTATATATTGCGCTGGCAACCCCTTGAGAGGGTTGCGAACACAACCCCTTGAAAATGTATTCACCCAATTGAGACATGCCTTTGGTGTTTCATAAATGCTTTGCTCTGACTATAATCTACTTAAATTCTTACATGTCGATAACTATATGCTTTCTTACAGACTAGTTAAAAATAGAAAACAATTCACGCTTAAACTTACATATTTATTGAAATTAATAGTAGTGTTATTTCGATGAATCGATTTGCTAGATGTAGAGTCCTAGTTATAGGTTCATTCATAGCATAATTCGTTTCATGAGTTATTTCGATACATAATCTATTATACCGAAGATCACGCAGTGGAATATATGGAATGAACAAATTAGATAAATCAGAGTAATTCGTACTAAATTTTATTACATTATAGGCAAGCATGAGTGAGATTAAAGTTCTTCTGTCATGCAAAGCCTGAAGACCAAGCAATTTGTGGCTGCTGGTATATGATGGGAGGCCACCTGGCCAGTGAAGCATACGTAAAGAAATTCTTGTAAAAATTTTTTGAACTTTCTCAATGTTATAGGAGTTAGATTCATAAAAATGATTCCATATTATTGATCAATATTCAAGACCTCTTCTGATCAAGGATATATAAAGTGCCTTCAACGTCATAGGGTCCTTAAAGTCACTTGTGTTGCGTATACTGAACCCAATCATTGCAACAAATTTTGAAACAATGAATTCAATGTGACTAGAAAGAGAGAGTTTGGAGTCAAAAATTATACCCAAGTCCCTACTCTCTTGATAACGATTAAGAGATTTAGCATTTAGTTTGTAGATAAAGTATGTGGCAGTTGACTTTTTGGAATAAGACCCAATACAGCATTTGGTTGAGTTTAAAAATAAATTATTGCCTGCGCACCATCCGGGAAAAGAGTCCAGATCAGAACCACTAGAAATAGGTTGACAAATAAATAGTATTTTTTGTGAAATATATAGTTTTGGTGTTATCTTTCAATCATTAAAGGGGAGGAGTGATGGGGAAACATATTGAGTAAAAAGTGCTAAGTCGGGAAAAAAAATTTTTTTTGAGTGCAGAAATTGTGCTAAGTTATAAAATAGCTGCTGGGTTAGCATAAATAATTTTTATTTATCTTTTTCAAAGCTTCTACACTCAAAAGTATTGCAACTAAGGTATCCTCATTCACAGTTTTGAAAAAAATGGTTATTTCAAAAATTATCGCCACTGCTTCGTAAGCACCTTTCTTTGCGCTTCCTTTTAGCGTGCAACAATCGCGTCATTACTATTAAGGTCATCTAGCTCACAACAGTCCAAAAATCCATTTGTCTGCACGTTAGGGAATAAAGAATTTTTATTAAGGGTACCCCTCCAAAAACTCTACTTACAAAGAGTCTTTCGCTAAATAAACTGATACATTGAAACAATAAGTGTTCTGAGCTTTCCAGTTCGTTGGGACAGTGTAAAAAGAAAAGATCCTCCTCTATCCTACTCTTAGTAAATACTTCTTGAAACGGCCGTACTTGCTCAACATCTGCGTGGTGTACAAGCTTAGCTCGACATGCTTCCCATCATAACATTCCTCTATATTCCGAACTATCGCGTAGGTCCAGCGCCCTTTTCTCGACCCTTCCCACCGTTCTTGGCACCTAACTATTTTTCATGACCTTGTGCTTTTCTTGGCATCTTCAGATCGTCGGCCGATTCCAATGTCATACAGATCGGCCATTTCCCTTGGCAGCAGATCTACTGGAATTTTCCGAGATAAAACAAGGAACACTACGTCGGACACCTTTCGATAAACACTTGCTATTCGTATAGAAGTAATTTGGTAACATATCATTTGAGTAGGTAACTTAAGATCCGTGCCACACTGGTGCGGCGTATAATATTATCGAGCTGGTTACGTTGAACAAAAGCTGACCGTTAGGTTCATCTAAGCGATGTTGGGCAATATTCCCATTATGCATTAACTTTAGAAACTTCCTTCCCCTTCGCCCTGAAGTGCCACTTAAAAGTTAGTTTTGAATCAATTATTACTCCTATATATTTCAAGTAAGGCTTTGCATTTATTTAATAATTTCCTTGGTTAGGAATAACTTATCCACAGTCCGCCTTGAGCGCACCAAAACCAATATCCTTTTATTTCAAGACATCTCGAGCCTCATGTTCGTCAGCCGTTCCTTGATTCTTATTATGGCGTCATATCATAAGCAGAGCCATTTTCTTGCTACTACCCCTATATCATCCGCATAGCCTACAATTTGCGTTAACTCCGGGAAGATCGATTTGTAGCTCATCGTCATACATCGCATTTTAGAGAGTTGGACTTAGAACAAATCCCTGAGGTACGCCGCCCTTGATGTTGTGCTTTCTTGGTCCTTCGCCCGTTTCAAAGGCAAGTACTCTACCGCTAAATTAGCTCCCAACTAATTTAGTACTCCACACATATACAAATATGTACTACACATTATGTCTGCATTTACATTCTACAAATATCCCTCATATAGCATAGCACTTACAGAGACAACGCTTACAGTTACGCTTATGCTTTGCCTTTCGCTTACATTAATTTTTCTCCCATATCGTGAGCAAAGATGTTTACACAGCAATAAATAATAGTTTAAAAAAACTAAAAAAACACGCTTTCATAGCAAACCGAAGTAAAAAATTGAAAATAATTTTCAACTAAAAAGAGTAGAAGGTAGTAGAAGGTAAAACAATCGTTTATAGTAATCACCTCAAAATAAAATTATAATAAAATTTAAGTTATTAACAGAATAATTTAATTCTGATTAAAAAGCGTGGGGTGCATTTGACTACATTTCATATCTTTCCTCTCAGAAAGTTGCCAATAGATTGATTGTAACATTCAATATCAAGCACCCCACGCTTTTTACTGCGAATTAAATTATTCTGCTAATAACTTAAATTTTATTATAATTTTATGTTGAGGTGATTAACTATAAATGATTGTTTGACCTTCTACTACTGTTATATTAACAAGATGCAAAATTGAGTTTTTTAACAATCCTAAAAAGTTTTACGGGTTTGTTAATTCAAAGCGCAAATCTTCGGGATTTCCATCATCTTCGTCTTTGGGTGGCGAGAATGCTAGCCTTGACCATGATATTGCCGACTTATTCGCAGACTTTTTCAAATCGGCCTATTCGTCAACCTGTACCCAAACCGGTAGTTATCCGTTCGAAATAGTTAGTTCTAACTGTATTCTGAATCCAGTCATTGATAGTGCCACTGTACTTCAGAGTTTTTTAGCTCTGAAACCGATTTTTTCTCCAGGGCCCGATGGTATTCCTGGCTGTGTGCTTAAGTTCTGTGCTGTGAACTTAACAGAACCGATCGTAAAATTGTTCAATTTATCTTTGCAATCGGTGTCATTTCCATCAATTTGGAAAGAGTCATTTATCATACCTCTGCACAAGAAAGGTAGTAGATCTAATATTGAGGATTATAGGGGAATTGCTAAGCTTTCAGCTATTCCTAAAACCTTCGAACAAATAATTACCTGTCAGCTTTAACATTCGTGTACTTCCATATTATCAGTCTTTCAGCATGGGTTTGTGAGTTGTAGATCGACCACCACAAACCTTCTTGAGTTTACCTCTTTAGTTCGGGATGGTTTTTTGGCTAGCAAGCAAACAGATGTGATTTATACGGATTTTAGTAAGGCTTTTGATTCAGTGAATCACGAACTTCTGATTCTGAAGCTTGATTTACTGGGTTTTCCGAAGAATCTGACTTCATGGCTCTCAAGCTATCTTTCTAATAGAACCCAAAAGGTGCTTTATAAAAATATTATTTCAAAATCAATTAATGTAACCTCTGGTGTACCTCAGGGCAGTCATTTAGGCCCATTGCTTTTTATTCTTTTTATACTCAGTTGAGCAGAGCTCACAGAGTATATTAACTTTTATTGCATAACGGTTGGTTGTACAGGTATAAAGGAATCGAGATAGATATAGACTTCCATATATCAAAATCATCAGTATCGAAAAAAAATTCGATTGAGCCATGTCCGTCCGTCCGTCCGTCCGTCCGTTAACACGATAACTTGAGTAAATTTTGAAGTATCTTGATGAAATTTGGTATGTAGGTTTCTGAGCATTCATCTCAGATCGCTATTTAAAATGAACGATATCGGACAATAACCACGCCCACTTTTTCGATATCGAAAATTTCGAAAAATCGAAAAAGTGCGATAATTCATTACCAAATACGCATTAAGCGATAAAACTTGGTGGGTGAGTTGAGCTTATGACGCAGAATAGAAAACTAGTAAAATTTTGGACAATGGGCGTGGCACCGCCCATTTTTAAATGAAGGTAATTTAGAAGTTTTGCAAGCTGTAATTTGGCAGTCGTTGAAGATATCATGATGAAATTTGGCAGGAACGTTACTCTTATTACTTTATGTCTGCTTAATAAAAACTAGCAACATCGGAAAACGACCACGCCCACTTTTTAAAAAAAATTTTTTTTAAATTCAAATTTTAAAAGAAAAGTTAATATCTTTACAGCATATAAGTAAATTATGCCAACAATCAACTCCAGTAATGATATAAAAAAAAATAAATGTAAGGCGCGATAACCTCCGAAGAGATCTAAGGCCGAGCTTCTCTTCCAATTTGCGTCGTGCTCCTCTTGATTTTTCCCTACAAATTGGCCGGACGGGACCTACATGTTTTATGCCGACTCCGAACGGCATCTGCAAGGCAGATGAGTTTTCACTGAGAGCTTTTCATGGCAGAAATACAATCGGAGCGCTTGCCAGACACTGCCGAGGGGCGACCCCGCTTAGAAAAATTTTCTTCTAATTGAAAAATCTTATTTCTAAAATTTTGATGTTGCTTTGCCCGGGAGTTGAACCCAGGGCATACGGTGTGATAGGCGGAGCACGCTACCATCACACCACGGTGGCCGCCATAATGATATGGTGCAACAAAATACAAAAATAAAAGAAAATTTCAAAATGGGCGTGGCTCCGCCCTTTTTCATTTAATTTGTCTAGGATGCTTTTAATGCCATAAGTCGAACAAAAATTAACCAATCTTTGTGAAATTTGGTAGAGGCTTAGCTTCTTGGACGATAACTGTTTTCTGTGAAAAAGGGCGAAATCGGTTGAAGCCACGCCCAGTTTTTATACACAGTCGACCGTCTGTCCTTCCGCTCGGCCGTTAACATAATAACTTGAGCAAAAACCGATATATCTTTACTAAACTCAGTTCAGGTACTTATCTGAACTCACTTTGTATTGGTGTAAAAAATGGCCGAAATCCGACTATGACCACGCCCACTTTTTCGATATCGAAAATTACGAAAAATGAAAAAAATGCCATAATTATATACCAAATACAAAAAAGGGATGAAACATGGTAATTGTATTGGTCTATTGACGCAAAATATAACTTAGAAAAAAACTTGGTAAAATGGGTGTGACACCTACCATATTAAGTAGAAGAAAATGAAAAAGTTTTGCAGGGCGAAATCAAAAGCCCTTGGAATCTTGGAAGGAATACTGTACGTGGTATTACATATATAAATAAATTAGCGGTACCCGACAGATGATGTTCTGGATCACCCTGGTCAACATTTTGGTAGATATCTCGAAAACGCCTTCACATATACAACGAAGGTCCACTCCCTTTTAAAACCCTCATTAATACCTTTAATTTGATACCCATATCGTACAAACACATTCTAGAGTCACCCCTGGTCCACGTTTATGGCGATATCTCGAAAAGGCGTCCACATATAGAACTAAGGCCCACTCCTTTTTAAAATACTCATTAACACCTTTCATTTGATACCCATATCGTACAAATAAATTCTAGAGTCACCCCTGGTCCACCTTTATGGCGATATTTCGAAAAGGCATCCACCTATAGAACTAAGGCCCACTCCCTTTTAAAACACTCATTAACACCTTTCATTTGATACCCATATCGTACAAACAAATTCTAGAGTCACCCCTGGTCTACCTTTATGGAGATATCTCGAAAAGGCGTCCACCTATAGAACTAAGACCCACGCCCTTTTAAAATACTCATTAACACCTTTCATTTGATACCCATATCGTACAAACAAATTCTAGTGTCACCCCTGGTCCACCTTTATGGCGATATCTCGAAAAGGCGTCCACCTATAGAACTAAGACCCACGCCCTTTTAAAATACTCATTAACGACTTTCATTTGATACCCATATCGTACAAACAAATTCTCGAGTCAGGCCTGGCCCACCTTTATGGCGATATCCCTAAATGGCGTCCATCAATAGATCTATGGCCCACTTCCTCTTAAAATACTCTTTAATACCTTCCATTTGATACACATGTCATACAAACAAATTCCAGGGTTACCCTAGGTTCCTTTTACAACATGGTGATTTCCCTTACTTTGTCTCCACAGCTCTCAACTGAGTATGTAATGTTCGGTTACAACCGAACTTAGCCTTCCTTACTTGTTATTAATGATCTGCCACAGATTTTGAATCATTCACGAGCTCTAATATATGCCGATGATGTAAAAATTTGCTATACATGCTTGCCTTCGGATTTAACTCGCTCAAATCTACTTCAGGTTGATTTGGACTCATTTCAACGTTGGTGTACAATAAATGCATTAGTTCTAAACTGTTCCAAATGTAAGTTCATGACATTTCATCGCGTGAAGCCTGTCCTGTCGTCTTATGCACTTTATGGCACTCTTATGGAGCGTATGTCTTCGATTAACGATTTAGGGGTTCTGTTTGACTCGAAACTGTGCTTCAATTCACATATTTCAGCTATTACTAATAAAGCAATGGGTACCCTTGGTTTCGTTAAACGCTCGGCTAAGGAGTTCAAGGATCCGTATCTGACCAAAGTCCCCTACACTTCGCTGGTCCGCCCAATACTTGAGTATTGCTCGTGTGTTTGGTGTCCATTATATATTACTCATATAAAGCGTATTGAGTCTGTGCAGAAACAATTTTTAATTTTTGCTCTACGGGCCTTTAACTGGGACTCAAATCTTCATCTTCCGTCTTATAGAAGTAGACTTCTTCTCATTAATTTGCCAACTCTGGAAAATCGTAGAATATTACTAGGGGTAATTTTCCTGCATAAGCTAATTCTGAGCTGCTAAGCCGATTGAACTTTGCAGTTCCTGCTAGGGTGTCCAGATACTACGTGCCCTTCCATTTACCCCTGTGTCGTATACATTTTGGCAAAAATGATCCTATACGTGTTTGGTGCTCGTACTATAACGACTTGTATAATTGCATTAGTATCGAATGTTCGTTTGTTGCCTTACGCAATGCTATACTTGTCAGTCTCAACTGATATATTAAAGTTTACTTGTTTAGTTTGTAATGATAGTTTAATTTTAGTTCTTGTTCAATGTTAAACAAAATTGTAAATTTTTAATTAATTCCATTTTTAATTCTATACTTGTATATATTTTACGCTATCTTTTTTTTATGTTACTTTCCTTTGTATTTTGTTAGTCGACCACTCTTGTTAGTTGACTTTAAATAATTAAATAAATAAATAAATAAATATAAACTCTTTAACTCTATAAGATCGTGTTTTTTTTTTAGTTTTTTTAAACTATTATTTATTTTTAATTTTTTAGTTCAAGTAATTTTAAAAGTTTTAGTCAGGAGTGATTAAACCTCGAAATGCCAGCGGTCCATGGATGAATCCAACCCACGGCACCGAAACGGGCCAAGACGCAGGGAGGCTGGACGCGGTCTTTCGCCGAAATTGCCAAAGGTCGGCAGATCATTGGCATTATAGACGAGAGCAGCGAAGATGACTGGATTCCGAAACAACAGTGGAAGTGGATCGAATCCGCGCTAGCTTCGGTGGCCGTTAAGGTAAAGAAAGTCAACCCTGGTCCACCGCCATCTTACACAGATGCAGGGTGGTTCCAGGGCAATGTCAAGCTAATTGCCTGTGACGACGCCAGGTCGGTAAACCTCTATAGGTCCGCCGTCACGCTGATAGGGGTGGTATATCCGGGCGCGCGCCTCAAGGTCGCACTGGGCCACAGCTACAGGTTTGCAAGTCAACCCGGATAAAACCAAGCTTGTCCTCTTTACGAGGAGGTACAAAGTATCAGAACTTACACCGCCAAGAATTGGGGGTGCGTTCTTAGCGTTTAGCGATCAAGTCAAGTATTTGGGAGTCATTCTGTATAGGAATCTATTATGGAGTGACCATATAGTGGAGCGATCCAGGAAGGCAGCAGCAGAGCCGTTCACCTGCAAGAGGGCAATTGGCACCACCTGGGGATTCTCCCCTAAGGTGACCTACTGGATTTACACAGCCATTGTGCGCCCGATTCTTCTTTATTGTGCCTTGGTCTGGTGGCCTGCACTAACTAAAAGTACCTATCTTAAAATGCTTCAAAAGGTGCAACGCAGTTCGGAGCCCTGCAATATCGGGCCTCTCGGCTCCACTCCAGATTCCGTTACATACATACATGGATGCATAGATACATAGATAGATACAGCCCAAGCTAATAAAAGCGTGTTTAAAAGGGCTCCAGTATGCTCTTTCGTAGATGTGTCATGCATCCACTTCTATAATTAATAAAGGAAAGAGTTTTTCGCATTGTGTGCAAGGTTTCAAATCTATGTCCATTTGGACTGGTCATAAGTTCAATTGACCTTATGTCCGTTAACCTTTGTTACCCCACCATCACATTATTGCATTGTCATCGAGCCTTGATACGTGTGCAAAGTTTCAATCAAACTAATGGCCATTCAAAGTGGTAATAAGGCCAATTGACCTTATGTCCGTTTACCTTATGTCACCACACCATCACATTAATGCATTGTCATCGAGCCTTGATACGTGTGCAAAGTTTCAATCAAACTTATGGCCATTCAAAATGGTAATAAGGCAAATTGACCTTATGTCACCGCACCATCACATTAATGCATTGTCATCGAGCCTTGATACGTGTGCAAAGTTTCGATCAAACTTATGGCCATTCAAAGTGACAATAAGGCCAATTGAACTTATGGCCGTTACCTTATGTCACCACACCACCACATTCTGCATTGTCATCGAGCCTTGATACGTGTGCAAAGTTTCAAACAAACTTGTGGCCATTCAAAGTGGTAATAAGGCCAATTGACCTTATGGCTGTTGACCTTATGTCATCACACAATCAAATTAATGCATTGCCATCGAGCCTTTATACGTGTGCAAAGTGTCAATCAAACCTATGGCCATTCAAAGTGGTAACAAGGCCAATTGATCTTATGGCCGTTGACCTTATGTCACCACACCACCATATTCTGCATTGTCATCGAGCCTTGATACGTGTGCAAAGTTTCAATCAAACTTGTGGCCATTGAAAGTGGTAATAAGGCCAATTGACCTTATGGCCGTTGACGTTATGTCACCACACCATCACATTAATGTATTGTCATCGAGCCCTGATACGTGTGCAAAGTTTCAATCAAACTTATGGCCATTCAAAGTGGTAATGAGTCCAATTGACCTTATGACCGTTGACCTTATGTCACCACGCCATCACATTAATGCATTGTGATCGACCCTTGATACGTGCGCAAAGTTTCAGTCAAACGTATGGCCATTTAAAGTGGTAATAAGGCCAATTGACCTTATGGCCGTTGACCTTATGTCACCACACCACCACATTCTGCATTGTCATCCAGCTTTGATAAGTGTGTAAAGTTTCAATCAATCTTGTGGCCATTCAAAGTGGTAATAAGGACAATTGACCTTATAGTCCTTGACCTTATGTCACCACACCATCACATTAATGCATTGTCATCGAGCCTTTATACGTGTGCAATGTCTGAATCAAACCTATGGCCATTCAAAGTGGTAATACGGCCAATTGACCTTATGCCCGTTGACCTTATGTCACCACGCCATCACATTAATGCATTGTCATCGAGCCTTGATACGTGTACAAAGTTTCAGTCAAACTTGTGGCCATTCAAAGTGGTAATAAGGCCAATTGACCTTATGGCCGTTGACCTTATGTCACCACGCCATCACATTAATGCATTTTCATCGGTCCTTGATACGTATGCATAGTTTCAAATTAATCAGACTTCTAGAAACCGGTGAAAATTAAGCTCAAAAATTCCGTTACATACATAGATACAGGCCAAGCTAATAAAAGCGTGTTAAAAAGTATTTGAGAACTGTCAGGTCATATAATGCAATGTCACAAAGGACTCATCACCAAAGTTTTAGTTGGCAACCCTAAGTTAATACATATGTATATTTTTTTTTCTGCAGTGCTTTTACTAAACGAGAACTTTTTGAATATCTAATTACACCTCATAACAATAAAAATTACTTTAAGTTTTATGACTATTTTGCTAGCATTAAGAATAACTAACCTAATAAGGGATACTCGTTATATCAAACCCACCCCAACTATATGCAACAATAAGACAGTGTGCCAAAAACAAAATGCCTGCATTGAAGAATAAAGGAAAAAATAGCAAAAACAATTTAATAGTATACACCAAAAACCACAAAGCAGATATTGATTTTCAAATCGATGCAACAAGACAAGTGCTTGCCAACTAAAGGCTAAAGTTACTTTTTCCTGGGAGGATGACAACATTTGGAACCGCAGACTGGCGCAAAAAATTTAACACCAATACACTGTAGCATACGTGTTTACCCTACAGACAAAGCAATTGGCTATAATCTGCTTTTCAACTACGTGAATTCCAAGCCTAACTAGTCAACTAACTTTATTTGGATGATACAGGAAATCTGTTTTTCATTTAAGATGGTTTGTGTGAAAATAAAGATGATTTGAAGTCATTTTAAAGTTAAGTAAACATTCGTCTGGCGGCCGCCGTGGTGTGATGGTAGCGTGAAACAAGTTTTTACAATTAGAAGGAAAATTTTCAAAGCGGGGTCGCCCCTCGGCAGTGTTTGGCAAGCACTCCGAGTGTATTTCTGCCATGAAAAGCGCTCAGTGAAAGCTGATCTGCCTTGCAGATGCCGTTCGGAGTTGGCATAAACAAGTAGGTCCACTGAAAGAAAAAGACTGGTAAAATCAACCGAAATACGGGTCAATTCAATCGAAATTTCTGTCAATTTTTATCCACTGCAACAAAATGTTGAATCATTGATTCGTAATTGACCATTTTAGTAGTCAAATGAACAAAATAAAGTTATTGCGACAGCTTTGTACGAAAGTACCTATGTTGCGGCATTTGTAAGACAGATGAGATTTCACTGAGATCTTTTCATGGCAGAAATACACTCGGAGTGCTTGCCGAACAGTGCCGAGGGGCGACCCCGCTTAGGAAAATTTTCTTTTAATTGAAAAACCTTATTTCTAAATTTTTTATGTTGCTTTGCCCGGGGTGTGAACCCAGGGTCTTTGGTTGGGTAGGCGGAGCACGCTACTATCACACCACGGCGGCCACCATATACATACGTAAATATGTGCATACATATAGTACACAGCATACATACATAAGTACAAAGCAAAGAGCGCAATTCTCTTTGAAATTTCCTCATGTATTGAGTGTTGATCGCTATTGAAATGACCAGTGAGGTCAGTTGTGTTAACAAAAAAATCAGTTAGATTTATTAGGAATCTGTCAATTTTACATAATTTTGTTAACTTAAGAGCGACAATTTCTCTTCTGTTGAAATGACTAAACTAATTTGTTCGCTTGACAAAGAACTCGGTCGAATTAACCATAATTCGATCAATTTCACCGAATCTCCGTTAAGTCAAGAACAACGGACCCGATTTTTTGATTTTACTAGCACCATTTCTTTCAGTGTCCTATCCCGACAATTTGGAAAAATTAAAAGGAGCAAGACGCAAATTCGAAGAGAATCTCCGCCTAAAATCGAAGGTTATCGGTCCTTATATACATTTTTTTTAACATTCGTCTCAATTTCACCGAATCACCGTTAAGTCAAGAACAACAGACCCGATTTTTTGATTTTACTAGCCCCATTTCTTTCAGTGTCCTATCCCGACAATTTGGAAAAATTAAAAGGAGCAAGACGCAAATTCGAAGAGAATCTCCGCCTAAAATCGAAGGTTATCGGTCCTTACATACATTTTTTTTTAACATTCGTCTCGGAGTGGTTGTATGGAGCCTTGATGCAGAACCCTGCAGGAAAATGGATCGGTGTGTGACGTATCACCAAATATAACATAACCATCATATTTCCGGTTCTAGTATATGAAAATTGAACATGGTGTTGTCATTGGAGGTTACCAATTTCCACCGTATAGAAACAATGGTGTCAGATTTTAGATGAGTTAAAAGAAGCGGTCCCTTAGCAAAGCTAAGAGGGCAGACCTATGATTGGACCAGGGAATACGCTTTGTTTAATTTCTTATTCTTCTTTAGAATAATTTTAGAAAAATTTGCGGACAGTTTTCGGGTTTATTTAGGGAACATTTCAGGAATGTTCTGGATCTTAATAGAAATATTTCAACACTGTTTAAGATAACTTCCGGACTATTCATTTCTATATTATGTTCGGTTTGATAAGCTGAACTGCTTCGGGAAATTTTCGGCATTATATATGAAATCATTTCGCGATCTTTTTTGAACTAATTCAATGCTACTACTTTTAAATTGCTTTGTGTATTCTTTCGGAATAAGTTAGGTAATATGTCGGTAATCGTCCCGATTAATGTAACTTAACTTTTATGGTTCAAAAAAATAAAATAAATAAATAAAAAATCATAACAAGTGTTCGTACTCACACTTTCGTTTTTACTTTTATTATCACAATTCCCAATTTTCCTTTCTTTTTCTGAGATACCAATTCGTTTGAATTCGCCGTATTCAGGAGAATGCAAAAACAGATCCAACGATGAGAATCCAATTATTCAGAGAAATCAATACAATTGTCGTCCTAGGGCAATCAAACTGATGAATACGGACCCACTACAAAGCTGACTCTTAGTGATATAGAGAGAGGTATTTCACTATTTCTGCATCACAAGAGAGCACCCTAGTACTGACCCGTTTTTCCTAGTTCTACCACCCTACCTTGATATTTTCTAAATTCCAAATTCCATTAACCTAAGATCCAATCGACTTCTTTCAAAATCCAGTTGACTTTTTTAAAATCCAATCCATTGTTTCCAAAATTTCAACTGACTATTCCTAATTAAGCTGATTTTTTTTTTTAAATACAACAGGAATCCGTATATGACGACAATTGCGTTACGCTCTCTATCAAAGTTTTGACAAACACACGAAGATGACATTTGAAAGCATTTACGCTATCTTCAGAGAGCGATAGAAAGAGACACAGGCTAAACACAATTTACTGTGGGCCGAGTTCAGGAGAAAAAGTAAATGTCACTCAACTCTCATTAAGATTGCTATTTAAATGATATTTCATTTATTTGACGTTGCTCATGATCTCTATTCACATTCTTTACGCACTTAACACTTCAAAGCAAGGCACGTAACATCCAGATTCAGCTGTGTGGCGTCGAATTAGTAAAATACTTCGTTTATTTGGGTACCAGAATCAAAACATACTAAAATATCAGCTTTGAAATCCAGCGGAGAATCATTCTTGTCGAAAAGGCTATTACGGCTTGGTAAGAAATTGAAAAGTATACTCCTTTCTCGGCAAACGAAAATCATGCTCTACAAGTTTCTTATCGTACCCGTCCTGCAGTATTGCTCTGGGAGTGTTCGCGAGAAACTTTCTTCGATAGATTTACGTATGTACCTCTAGGCGCTGGTGACGCTGAGTAGCGAAGAATATTTAATGATGAACTGTACGGGCTTTACGCAGACATCAACATAAGCCAGTGAATTAAAACACAGCTGCTACACTGGCTAGGCCATTCTGTGTGAATTAATGATGATGTTCTGGCTAAGAAAGTACTTTTATCGAAACCCGCCCATGGAAGCAAAGGAAGGGCGAGCGGCCAATTAAGAAAGTAAGATATGGGATGATCTGAAGCCCTAAGTATATTGCAACTCCAAACCTCTCAATTTATTCTTATTAGAACAATCTGGTGAGCAGCTTATAGTCATAATGTTCAATTACGCGATGGCGAGACGATAAGCAGCATCCATCCACTGTCTGTGAATGAGCTTAGTTGTTCCCGGATTCATCTATTCCCATTTACCACGTATCTCCTTTTTATAACTCCTTCTATACTACCTAACAACTCTTGCTGCTCATTTGCCCTTTCGCGGTGAAAGGCAACATCAGAAACTATTTCCCTCAAAGATCTATATATCAGTCACACACTGCCCTATTTTTCCACCAACTTCTCACTCCCATTGGTACTTCCCCCTGTGGGTTAGGGGTTAGAATATCCCCACGGTAGGTATACCGGTCGTAAAATGCGACCATAATACCATGGGTACCCCATTCATGAGTAAAGTGTTTTACTCGAAAGGTAGCAGGGTGGACGCGGGTATCACCCTGTGGGACCCTAGGCAAAGTCTTTATAAAAACTGCTACCGCGGGAGCAGGAGAAGCCAGTGTGATCTGGTGCACTGCATCGAACGATGCTTTGTACTCAGGTCTCACCTCCTGTCCTAGGATGGCCCCCTTGTGGGAGCATCGCGGTGGTTGTGGTTTCAAATAGAGTCCACTGATGACACACGCTCTGAGTAGACTTGTTTTCCCTTGGGGCGTGCAAACCCAAGGGAATTCGGTCTCATGCTTGCCACGGCAATCCCAATTTCATTGAGAAACTGACCCTGAGGGGCAGATGAAAGGTTGGCTACATCCCTTAATTGTGGCAACCGGAGATGCCGGTTATATATGCTGTAAAACGATGACGAAAGATGGTGAAGAAACGCATGTTTATCGTCAGCCGAAAAACAATCGATAATTGTACGAGTGGGCCGGTGCTCATCTCGTCTTTTGAGATGTTTGAGGCTGCTTTAGACTGCGTAAGCGAATAGGAGGCGTTCGCGGAATGGATGGCCACATCCAAAAATGTGGCAAGATTTGACGCTGTCAAATCACTGCAGTGTGGCGGACTGCAATGCAGAGATGTTGCTGGGGCAGGTACTCGGTCACTTACAGGTCTGTGAGCGGAAAAGGTTAGACACATCCCTTTAATTGTGGTAGGAGTGTAATTGGAGGCAAAATGGAGCATAATTGTTACCGTAATTGAGTGAAAATTGGAGTGAATAAATAGTAGCAAAAATGGAAGCCAATAGTAGCACAATATGGCACACAATGGCAAGTCAACGTAGTGTGGCCTCAAGCGATGTCGAGGGGCATTGTTGAGGCGGGCACTCGGCACTCACATGTCTGTGTGCGGAAAAGGTTGGTCACATCCCTTGATTTTAATTGTGACGGAGTTTAAGACGGAGCATAATTGGTGCCAAGCTCACTCAGTTTGTCAACGTAGTGCGGCCCTTAAGCAATATCTAAGCAAAACCAGCTCCGTCGTCAACAATGTTTACATTGTTGTCACACTGCAGGACAGGAAAGGTTGGTCACATTCCTAAATTGCGACAAAACACAATATCTCAATCTGATTAACATGTTAATCAGATATCGAGATATCAAAATCAATGAAAGAGGGATTCTGAGGCAAGAACGGAACTCGCGGTGGAGTTGCCGTGCAACCGGGTGACATTACCCGAAATGGAAGGGGAGGATGGATAGTCCTCCTCGGCCAAACCAAGGCTGGTTGACTTGAACACCCCAGCTCACCGATTGGTACCAACTTGTTGGGCCGAAGATCAACGGACATTGATCTGTGTTTTACACCGGAGGTAGGTATACGAAGACAGGGACTCCTGTAAGCACGCATTGTCCGTCCCATTGGTACTGAAAGATAAGTTGTATACTTATTTTCCTGATCAACCATAAATATATGCATTTTTTTTTGAATGGGTTGTGTGGTCTTTGCTTGACTTTGGTCTGACCGAGAACCGCATAAAAGCCAATCACCAACATACACTTTCATAGCTTTCAGGCCCAGCACATTTCCAACAGCTATTATAAGTTCCTGGCATTTTTAATTTAGGAGATAAAAGCATTTGCCTGCAGGAGGATACCAACTAGCTGGTGAGAGACATTTTACGTAGCAAAGGTTATTCTAGACGAATAGTCGTACAGTCCTTGGTACTTACACTACTGGTTATGTGAATTGAGAAAAAGAAATATGGCAATAACAACAATTAAGCACATGTGCCGACAAAAATTACAAGTGCGGCCAGCAGTTATGACATGGCCAAGAAAAAGCCACCGTTGCATTCATATATTCAAAATTTATTTTAAAAGTTCAGAGTGTAAAAACGCATCGCAATACATATTTATAAACGTTGAAGTATTGCAAAAATTCGTATGTGCTATAGCGTATGCAAAATCAAACAATGTCCCATACACACATACATCGATTTGTAAGTAAAAAGTGTATACCGTTGGTAATATGACTCCGTTGACGCCGCCACCAACAGTGGTTGAGTTTACTCGAGAGGGACTTAAATTGAGCAGAAAACCATGGGGCGCCAACAAGCTCGCCAACTTGACAAACAGCCAAACTCATTTACGGGTGCAAGTAGTGTTGCGAACTTTGTGGTTTATTGTTTTTACCCAAACGGACTTTACTGGACTAACAGTTTAGTTAATGTCTACTTGTTGTTTGCGTCTACTCCCGAACGCTGCTGCTACTAACCGTTCAAGTTGTATAGCTTTTTATTCTTCTTCTTTTACCCTAATACTCTTTCTCTTTCAATGTATTTTGACACTTGATGTCTTAGAATAAACAACAGTTATTTGGTGACCATAACGAATATGAGTAGCTTGGTGAAGGTCAACGATATGACATACATACAATTCATATGTTATTACTTTTATAAGGAGTTAAATGAAGAAGAAGAAAGTCAGAAATATGATAGGCTCGAGTATGTATGTATTTGTTAATATGAGGAACAAGTTAAAGGAAAGTGCAGCCAATTATAATACGTACATACGAAACCAGCATGTGGTTTTTGGCGCCAGAAATAAATACTGACATAAAAGCTATTTCCTGAGCATTCTCCTGTATCTTATCTACTTCTTCATAATTCGTTTGAAAGTGAAGTATTATTTGGTTAATTTTTTGTCTATAATTTGTCTGGAGAAGGAGATTTATGCCATAGAGAACCCAACCAGACAATACGGAACTGGTCATAAGATACGGACGGAGTGCTTGGAAAAACTGTTCTTAAAACAAGTCCATCGTTCACGAGTTAAAAAAAAAACGTACTTAACAGGCTTTTGTCAACGAATGTTCTTAATGTTGAACTTGTTTTGTTCGTTTTAGAACGATTTTTTCTCTGAGTGTAGGGAATTTAGCGACCACCGTGGTGTGATGGTAGCGTGCTCCGCCTACCACACCGTATGCCCTGGGTTCAAACCCCGGGCAAAGCAACATCAAAATTTTAGAAATAAGATTTTTCAATTAGAAGAAAATTTTTCTAAGCGGAGTCGCCCCTCGGCAGTGTTTGGCAAGCGCTCCGGGTGTATTTCTGCCATGAAAAGCTCTCAGTGAAAACTCATCAGCCTTTCAGATGCCGTTCGGAGTCGGCATAAAGCATGTAGGTCCCGTCCGGCCAATTTGTAGGGAAAATCAAGAGGAGCACGACGCAAATTGGAAGAGAAGCTCGGCCTTAGATCTCTTCGGAGGTTATCGCGCCTTACATGTATGTATGTATGTAGGGAATTTAACATATTCTCGGAAAGATAGGCGGATGTCAAAGCCCTAAACTCGGCCACCGTGCGGTCGAGGTCTGAGAGGGATTGCTTGACCTCACCTGGTGTGGCATCTAACTTCTTTCAGAAAAAAAATATTTTGGTGCCATGCTATGAGGATAACCCTGGCATCTCTCCGCCTAATCTCTTGGCACGGACAGACACTGGCGAATTGAACGTGTCAGTCAATAGACACTTGTGGACTTCGCTGGCCACTTACTTTCTGCTTCTGGGCAGGTGAGCCTCGGGCCAGCTGACACGATCTCTTACGATGTATCCAGGTGTTTATGGCCCATTGTTGAGTCCAAAGAGCCAGGCACATACACAGAAAATACCCAACAATCTGCTTTGTAGTTACTACTTTACAACTTCTTCAGTGGTTATTATATTTTCCGCATGCGTGCCTGATAAGTGCAGATCGCTAAAAATTTATGTGTCGGCCCTAGTTCTATTCAATGGATACCGTGCCCTCCTTTCATTGTAGTCAGGCTATGTTGGTTTTGAAATTCCACAACCCGTGGCGCTCTTCCACTTTTGCTCACGTAAAAGTCCCAAATCTGCCTTGGCTACCCCCAGCATATGCCTACTCCGACGCAGATTATGCCCTCACCTCCATCCGCTGAGCCCCTGCGTGTCCGCTCATTAGCTATCTCATTTCCATGGTTTCCCCTACGTGCCGGACTGCAGATTATGGATATTTCCAGATTATCGGTTAACGGAGCTATAATTTCCCTGCATGAAATTGCGAGGGCTTCCGCTGGGAACAGTACGACGGCAGTTTGAATGACGTGGACGAGGACGAGTGGTAACTGGTAGCAACTTTCGTCGTTAGTGTATGTGGTAGCACAACGGGCCAACATTAAAATAAAATGTGTAAGTTAGCTGTTCCTTAATGGACAGCTCCCACGCAACCTTAACCAACATATAGTTATAACTGTGGCTATAGTTCCGACCATGAAATTATTTACACTGTTGATATCATAAGAATAGTCGTTATGTTCCATGATGATCCTTGGGGATTGGCTTAAAAAACGATGATGGTAAAATTAAAGGGCAGAAATCAGAGCAACCTACACGCCCAATACTAATAAGAGAAATCGTCGAAACTCTTTTTCCGATACAAGATTACTGGTCCTACCAAAGCGAGGACCTCGAAGGTGTGAAATAACACGAATAAAAGAGCAGGGGGTACTGAATGCAATATATGGAGTTGCTGATAATAAGTTACCGGGATCCGATAGAGGGCCAAATATAGCCCTTAACTCAGCTATACGGTACAAAATATCAGCCATTCACGGACCTCTTCAACGCCTGTATCCAAGAAGGCGTCTTCACCCGCTCATGGAAACGCCAAAGACTGGTTCTTTTGCTGAAATCTGGTAAAATGCCCCACGAACCATCCTCATACAGGCCACTTTGTATGTTGGATTGGATAGCAAATATTCTCGAACATATTATCAGTGAGCATCTGCAGCCGACCCTAGAAAGCCCAAGTGTCTTGTCAAACAGTCAGTTTGGATTTCGAAAATCAAGATCCGCGATAGATGTCATACAAACAGTTGTCTAGCCCGTGAAGCCTTAACCGGAGGTCGAAATAAAAGGAAGCTGTGTGCACTAATTACTTTGGATATTAGAAATGCTTTTAACACCGCGAACTGGATGCAGATAATGACAGCGCTACGAAACTTTGGCACACCTACTTACCAGCTCAGAATAATTGGTACCTATTCTAACGACAGAGTACTCCTCTTTGATACGGATCAGGGACCAAAAATGCACAACATCACTGGAGGTGTCCCTCAAGGATCTGTTCTAGGGCCAACGCTTTGGAATGCGATGTATGACGGTGTGCTACAAATATACCTTCCCGGAGGTTACGCAAATTGTCGCCTATGCGGATGATATTGTGATAGTAGCAGTGGCCAAGAAACTGGATCTGCTCCAAGCATTATGCAATGACGCCGTAGCAAGAATAATGAAATGGTTTAGAAGCATGGGGCTGGAAATGGCTAGCAATAAGACAGAAGTGGTTTTGGTGACCCCAAAGGGTACTGTGGATGAGTAAGTCCTAACCATAGGAGATTATCAAATAAAGTCTAAGCCTTTCTTGAAATATTTTGGAGTAAAAATTTACTCAAAACTAAGTTTTAAGGAGCACTTCAAGGCGGTGGGAGAAAAAGTATCTAGAGCTAGTGGAGCCCTAACGCCAATAATGCCCAACATCGGCGACCCAGGCGAAGCTTACCGTCAGCTACTATCCAACGTAACCAGCTCGATAATATTATATGCAGCACCAGCATGACACGTATTTAAAATAACCCACGAAAAGGAGATACTAGCCGCCTACCGTATTGCTATCCTTGCTTTATTTCGAAAAGTCCCAGTAGATCTAATGTCAAGTGAAATGGCCGATCTGTATGGTATTGGGATCGGCTAAGAAGGCAAGAAAGGTGGGAAGAATCAAGGACAGAGCTCTGGACTTTCATGTTAGTTCGGAATATACTAGAATGGTACGATCGAAAGCAGGGCGAACTAAACTACCACCTCACGCAGATATTAAGTGGGCACAGCGATTTCAAGGAGTATCTACATAAGCGTAGGATAGAGGAGGATGCTTTCTGTCCACTCTGTCCCAATGAATTGGAAAACGCAGAACACGTAATGTTTCATTGCACTCGTGTGCACGGCAAAGGGCTTTCTGTGTACAGAGTCCCCCCCTTGGTTTAGCTTGGTTTAATTTGGCCACTTGAGGGCATACAATTGTCGTTGTTTTTACGGCTACTCTTACAGTTACAAGTATGCAGTAAAAGTTTACGGTATCAGCAAAGGTCAGTGGTATGCCATGCTTATTTTGCAGAATCTGTTTGGAAAAGGAGGAAGCTTCCAAGCACCACTTCGAACCTATGGATCAGAGTGGAGCTACTGTCACGGTTACAGCTAGACAATCTGATTTAAGCCAAATTTCCAAACTAGCTCCAATATACAGTGCTTAATATTAACCAACCATATAAACCAGCAAGGAAAAAAAAATTTTTTACAAATTTAATTATAACGCAAACGTCAAAGCTTATAAGAACTCAAACATCTTATCTCATTAGTGCAAAAGTTTTTGCGTGCCCGGTTTACCTTATCACGGGTAAAAAAACACTGATATGTAATTGTTTGTGGCGGCAGAAAACTTCATTAAAAGCGCGATAGAAATTCATTTGAAATTAAAAAAATAAAAAAAACCTGAAAAGTTTCCTTTTGATGCTACAGTTTTTTGTGGATAATGAAGTGTAGAAACAAAAAAATCTAAATAAAAAATTTTAATGAACAAAAAATATTTTTTCTACTTAATTCACTTAATGAATAAAAAGCAAAAGCAAAGAAAAGCCAACTGTCACCCCACAGCTTAAAATTAAGAAGAAGAATACGAGCAGCCAGCTACCTTTTACACCTTGTTACATTATGAGCTTTTACTATAGCAACCATTCTCGTCCATCAATCCAGTTGTCCATACAATTCAAACACCCATACAAGCATTTTACGTGTATCCTGCATTCAACCAACCCCTCATCCAGTTATCCATCAACAATATTCGTCAACTGTCTGTCCACCCATGCGTCTATTCTCAATCATCCATCATCGTGTACGCGAAATTAATTTTTTCTCAGCTCTTAAAAACTGAAAAAAAGCTTCTATTAGTTATCCTGCTTTAATTTAATATTAGTTTTTTTTTTTAAATACACTGTTTCAAATGCTCTCTTTATACGCTTTGATACCTGCTCGTCGTCCCCTTAGCATATCATTTTTTTACCCATATACCACCTCTGCTCATCTCATTTGTTGAGCAGGTTTAATTTTCTTCAAGCAGATTAGCACTCATCATAGCCCTTCTGCCCTGTCTTTCCTACATGCGCTGCGTTGATCCTGACCATTGCACTATGGCGCAAATGCCACTAAACTCGGGTCCTCTTGTTTCCACACAAGTCTCACTCCCGCTACCACTCCCATTTCCACTTCCAGTCCATCTCGCACTCTCACTGCCACTCCCTCTAACTCTCTCACTACCTTTCCACATATATTAAATCTTTATACCAAATATGGAATGCCTGCTCCACCTTCATAATTAAGACGTTCCCCTGCCCTGCGATGTATCTACTTTCTCAGTTAAGTGTAATTTCTTGCCTCTTCTTCCTCCTTTCAATATCTGATAGCTGTCTTTCTTCGCATCTTTCCCCTTTTACTTTCTCAAATTTTCTGTCTTCCACTCCTACTTAATTCCTCTTCCTTATCGTCCTTCTATTTTTTTTTTTCACCTCCTTTCCTTCTTTATATTCCTCTTCTTCATATCTGCCCCTTGCACTTTCTCCATTTTTGTCTTATAGCTTTTGAATGACTCGCTCTTTCTCTCTCGTTCTTCTTCCGAACCACCACCCTTAAGATACATTTTTTGGTAAAGCTGCTTAAATAGTCTTGGCCCATTCGTTCCAATAAGAGAGGTCCCCGATAATAAGCTGGTCAAGGAAGTATCCCCGTGCAGTTTTCAAGAAAGCTGCACCTTAAATTATTTTTTTTTTAGAACACGTCAGTCTCTGGTTCATTTCCCGTAGAGATAACAAAGAAAGAGGACCCAAAGCAATTTCAAATCCCCATAAACACACAACAAAAAATTTCATCGAAATTGGTCAAGTCATTTACGAGGAGTTAAGTCACAAACATACATACAGAAGAAATTCATATATTAAAAAAATAGATTTTTGCATTTTGCTAAAACTTATCAAATTTTAAGGGCAGTCTTGAAGCACCTTGTATGTAGGTTTATTTTAAAGATTAGGCGTTTGACCCAAAGGAATACTAGATTTTTTAAAGAAATCAATACGTTTATCGAGTTTGGTAAAATCTGATAAAGCAGTCACTAAACTAGAAATTTTATCATAACTAAACCACGCCCCTTTTGAGAAGTTTATTGATTACTTTATCTTTTGCTCAAACTTTACTTCACAAGTTTTACTTAATTTTGTTCAGTTATTAATGATACATATATTTGGTTTTTGAACTTTTCAAAAATATGTAAATTTTTAAGCACCCTGTTGTTGTGACACCCTGTATATTTATTCATTCTAAAACATGAATATTTGAATTTTACTTTAAAAGAAGAAGTTTGGCTAAGATTGATAACGTTACTACTAAGACAAAAGTTTTTATCATAAGTGGGCATTGCCACACCCCTTCATAAGAATCATTTTTTTTATCTCGGTTGATGTTTACATACATCTTTATGGGCCAAATTTCATTTATTTTTTTAAGTTTTACTTAAAAAACTTTGACAACTTATTGTGGGGTACCCTGTTGCTCTGGCACCCTGTTTATTATTGCAAGTTTGAACAATAAACTTTATAGTTCAGTTCAAATCTTTAAAATATCTTTATTGATTCAAAAATTATGATTTTTGCAAAGAAAGATTTCAAAAAGCTCCATAGTGCGATGAGACGCCCTCAATTTTGTCGCTTAGTTTGACATTGTCTACCATTGATAATTTGATATTTTCGCTCATTTTGACTGGTATTCGCTTAATTTTTATGTGCTTTTTAACTTTTTGTTGCTCCTTTATTTGCATGTTCTTTTATTCCTTTATAACATTAGCTTAGCGTCGCAGCGTGCGCTTCTGTGAATATTAGTTTTTTTACTTGGCTCAAAATTTGTTTCTTTGAATCGCTTTTTGGTGGTAATTTTTTTTTTTTCTGTGGCCAAAATAAATAAATGTCATTATGAATTAGTAATTGTTTTGTACTGCAAATAAAGGAGAATAAATGATATTAGTTCTTTGCTGAGGAAAAGAAAATGGTATGAGAAAGTTTTTAAAGAAAGTCGAAATACATTGGGGAGAAAAATTGAATGGATAATACGACAATCATGAAGAATTCTAGCAATCCTCGGATTTCAGTGTGCGACGATTTTAAATTCTAATTAATTCTAAGTACATTATGTGTGAAATTTTATGTATTTTTATGAACTGTTGGTCTCATAAAAGCCCCAGTACGAAATTATCTTGGTGCAATTTAGGCATGTAGCCGTGTTTTTGAGGCCGCTTTTACACTCACCATCATCCTCACCACTACCAGCCCCCCCCCCCCCCCTCTCACTCTCAGCCTACCTCCCTTCCCTATCCATCTGCTTCGCCGACTCCCTGTCTCTATGCCCCTCCTTCTCCCTCACCCTTGTGAAAAAATAGCGAAATTGAAGAGACTGTTCCACTTTAATGTTGACAAACACATTGAGCCTAAGCCATGCCTTAGTTGTTGTGCAACTTTTCCCGATGTTCTTCATTGCATAGTTTGTTCTTTGGACAGAAAATCCATACTTATGTTCAACCATCGCAGGAGTGATGGTTCGAGCTCCACTCCCGGTATAAAAGGCTTTGAAGACATTTTACAAGGTATACTTGAAAGAGCTGTTGCCTTGTCCATGCAGATGTCACGTTGTTTCGATTTTTTCCTAATTATTAAATTAACGCTCTTTGCTTGTAGATCTTCGCTTTCTGCTACATTTTCCATCTTAAACATTTCTCTTACCTGTCCTCTAAGAAAACCCTGCTCTTTACTTTACCATGGCGGCTTTGATTTTCCTCTGAATCTTTTAAGACCTCTAAAGTATATTTTATAATAATAATAATAAACCCAACGGAGGAATGCCCTCCAAAGCCCGCCTAACCGACACGAAAGGCGCATCCGCATGGCGCACGGATATTGTTTTTGCCGAGTTGTTGATAGGTGGAGGTTTGTTGAGCATTGAGATCTAAAACTGCTCAGCTACAGAACAAAAATCATCAGCTGAGTATTATACATAACTTTTGAAAATAATACATATACTACATTGTTAAATAAGTGAACATTTTATATAAAGATTTTTTTTTTAATTGTTTTTTTTTTATTCTGTTACGGGTTAAGATATGATATGAGAGTTTTCTTAATAGTAAAAAGTGAATCTGTTATATCAAATGAGTTCGAATGAGACTTAAAATCATGACACAAACACCGAAGAGGTTAATTTAATTCGAACTTAGTTCTGCACTGCCTCAAAAGAAGAGGTTTGTAATGTCTTAACGCTCGTGATGGGACATTGAAACTTACTTCGTTCAAAAGAAAGGGGCTAGAAATCAGTTCAATTAGCAGTTTAGCTATGAATAATACGCCTAGAATTTCTCTACGACTTGCGAGAGTTGGAAGATTGATAAGCTTTAACCGACTAGTATAACGTCGAAGATTATACCCAGAGTCCCAAAGAAAAAGGTATAAATTGCTTCTGTATGGACTCTAGTCTATCTTCAGGAACTTGATATCGCGGACTATAGACTGTTGATCCGTATTCTAGTATCGCTCTAACTAATGTGGTAAAAAGGGCTTTAGTTACATAAGGGTCACTAAATTCTTTAGACCGTCGTTTCACCAATGATAGAACACAACTAGCCTTATTAGCAGTAGTCATAACATGAAGGTTGAAATTAAGTTTAGCATCCATCGCAACTCCTAAGTCAACAAAATAATTTACTGATGCAAGACACAAATTATTAATTACGTAAGAGGCAGCTGGCAAAGATCTTCGAGAGAGGCACATGAATTAACATTGGTTGAGGTTCAGCGGCATTGAGTTTGCGTTGCACCAAGCAACTAAGCAGTTTAAGTCTGCTTGAAGCAAGGGACGTTCTTCAATAGTCGCATAGGACCTAAAAAGTTTTATATTATCAGCATACATTAAAATTTTGGAATATTTTATTGTGGTACAGATATTATTAATAAATAGCAAGAACAGAATTGGACCCAGATGACTGTCCTGTGGGACGCAAGAGGGAACATTAATAACATTTGAACGAGTATTTTTAAAAATTAAGTTTTGCGTTCCACCGCTGAGATACGAAGAGATTCACTGGGTGAGACCAGGTGGGAAGCCAAGTCGATCAAGCTTGTGGATAAGCAAGTAGTGTGAAGCATTATCAAATGTTCTACTGAAATCAGTGTATATAACATCGGTGTGAAGATTTTCTGTAAATCCATTAGAAACATGAGTTGTGAATTCAAGTAAGTTGGTAATGGTAGATGTGCCTTTATATAACTCGTGCTGTGAATCTGTAATTAAGGTATAAATGGAAAATGTTAGCTGATTAGTAATAATGGCTTCAAATATCTTTGGGATGGCAGACAATTTTGCAATTAGCTGTTAATAGCCATTTGTCCGAAAGGCTTGCTACGATCAACCAGCGCCAGAGTCAGTGACTGTTTTGCCAACTCACTCATCCTCTCGGGAACAGCCATAGTCTTAGTTTTACCTCCCTTTGGCACCTCCGAAAAAGCTGGAGTCTTAACGTTATCTCGCGTTGGCTTAATGCCTACTTCCAATTTGTGGTTAGCACACTGCCACTTTTAACGTCGTCTCTCTGATTTGTATTTTTGTGGTTGTTGCTTTCGAGGTAGATACTATTCCGTTACTGGGGTCAAATCTGTTCCACAGCTGGTTGCACACTCTCCAAGTCTCAAGCCCTCATTTTATATACCTAACAATTCTTAGTAATGCACGGTTCGGCCAGACAGCTCTCTTACTCTCTCTGCTTCGTACACTTCTCCACTCTACTTCTCTGTTTGCGTTTGTATGCTTTTCCATCACGGAGCTCATTGCCTCTCCAGTACTTTCGCCCCCTGAGTGCGACGCATCGCTTATGGCACTTTTGTCTTCCTTGGCATGTGACTCCGTTCTCCCTCCCCCATCCTTATTAAAATAAGATCTTATGTCGTTCATGCCCAATATTAAATAAGCGACCTTATATTAAATATGGGGGAAAAATATCCGCCTCAAAACTTCCCTTAGAGTGGTAGGCCCATGGATATTTCCCGACAAGGTGCCTACCATAGTGAGGGTACTCAGCGACTGGGACATTTTAGTTTAAAGATCGTTTTCATCTGTGCCGAAGCGTCCAAATCTTATACAATTTTCTATAAGTAATAAAGCTTTAATCACAAGAACAACTTTATGACAAGTCGGTGAGTTAATAAAAAAAAGGGGAAACAAAAACAGTAGTGCACCAAAATGCTGACTATAACAAATTCCTAATAATGCCAAACGACAATAATAACAACATATCTGCACTTGCAAAAAATAAAAGCAAAAGCAGAAAATGCATGTATTTGGCAACAAAATAAAAATCTAAGAAATACTAATCTGATGCCTCTCAACACAACACTCTAAACAAGGATTCAATATAAATCAGAAGATGCGAATAAGTAGTTTCATATGCAATGAATATATGTATGTGTGTGTGAGTGTGCGCACCTAAGTGCGTGCAGATTGTAGATACAGCAGCCGCCTCTGACATGGTGATTACACGCTTCGACGCCATCACCAAGGCAATCGAGTACCGAATATGTAATGCCAGCGAGTATATCTCATAGGATCGGTGTTTAATCCGCTTCGGGTGTTTCAAGCTGGTGGGGGAGAGTTAGATAGACAAAACGATGTTCATTGTTTGCTGAAGGATTCTACAAATATGACATGGGTTTTGTGAAAAAAATGCATATGTATTTGCGTGAATTGTTGTTGTTGTTGACTGTGATTATGGGTATTTTGCCCACATAATTGGTCGTGTCACATTCTTCAACTTTCTTACATTATTTTATTTTTATTTTTCTTTTAGTACGCCCGTATTCGTTTACCATCTGTTGTCTTACCTAACTTTTGATTCATTTGATATGTGGTTGTTTGACCGTATTGTTATTTCTATTGTTATTTGTAAGTAGTGGGAAAAATTATTGTCAACAAGCCTTAGAGGATTTACTAGTACGTTTTTTCTTTGCTCTTAAAGGAAATCCCCATAAGTAATGTGGGACATATTGAGAGACAAAAAAACATACAAATTCTTTTCATCTTCTTTGTGGCTGTCGTTACCTTAAGACATACATATATGTATATATGTTCTAGAATATGCTCCTGTTCAATACAAAAAATGAGTTATTGCAAAATAATCGCAAGCAAGAATTATTTCAAAATTTCATGTGGTGCCATTATTCTTGCATTCTTTTATTTTGTTTGATAAGACCGATTTAATGCCTCACCACATTTTTGAGTTACAAATACTTGAAAGTAATGATTTATGTATTACATATTTACAATTAATAAAAAGCCCATAGAAATGAGAACATTTTTTGTGGGTTATAAAATCACTCTAAGGACTTGTAAACATCTGTCGAAAGGCGCCTGGTTTGTCTGCACTCGAAGCTGACTGATACTTCTTTCACATAAAGTCTGCATTATCATAATTACCTTTACTAACATTTTAGGTATTTCGGAATACTATACTTTTCTATGACCGAAAACTTGCTTTTACTTGAATCGTACTCTGCGACAGGTGAGCCTCATTTTTAACTGCTTCTCTACCACTCACACTTCTATATACATAGAGCATTGTGGATGAGAAAAGTGTGCCAAACCTACAAATAGAACCGATCGCCTGATTTCTCAAGTGACTGTAGTGTATCTTTTTCCATCACCCACTGAAGATAGCCGGCCGTATGCGCTGCCATAATGAACATTCTGTCAGATCGTTTTCGGAACGCGAAAAAGTATCCCCTTGAACATCCTGTCAGGCAAGTGTGATAAGATATCACACTTGTTTTGTACACAATAGCATAGACTGTTTCTAGTAAATAAGAACATTTTAACCGAATAACTAAGTAACGACTATAGACGTATCTTAGAAGAATGCATGGAATTGCCCAATTTTTCAAGACTGATTATAATCTATGCAGTATCTTTCGACCATATGAAAAGATTGCGAAAATTTCATACAGACGAAAAATAAGAGGAGAAGAGGGGTAAAGACAGCTTAGAAGTAAAAATCGGAGACAAAACCGAAGGCGGACGCGAAACCGGAGGAAGTTTTATAAATTTATTGACGAGGTTTTCAAGGTTTTTTATCGATAAGTTATTGCTTTGTTATCTACGGTTTATGGGAGTGTTATCCACTTTTAAATCGGTTTGTTATAGGTGTATCAATAATATTGTATAGAGGAGTTATTGATCTGTGGTCAAATAGTTATCGATACGTTATCACAAAAATATCGATTTATTATCTTAAAGTAATCGATTATTTATCGAAAAAATATTAATATTTTATCGAAAATGTATTGATTTGTTATCGAAAATATATCGATTTGCTATGGAAAAGATATGGATTTGTTATAAAAAATTTTATTGGTTTATAAACTAAAAGTAGTCGACATTTTATTCAAAAGTTATCGAATATTTATCCAAAAGTTATCGGTTACTGATCAAAATGTTTTCTATTCCTTAACCAAAATGCTTCAATTTGTTATTGCCGAGTTATCGGAAATTTATAGATTTTTTATCGAAAAGATACCGATTTTCTATCGAAAGTTACCGTTATCAATTTGTTATTAAGAAATTATCGACACGTTTTCCAAAAGTTATAGAATACTTATCAAATAATTATCGATTAGTTGTCAAAACGTTTTCGATTTTTATAAGAAAAGTTATCGATATTTTTTCAATCGTTTTCGATTACTTAACGAAAAGTCTTCAATTGGGAATTGGAATATAACCAATTTGCTTGGCGTATTATCTAAAATTTAAAGATTTTTTATCAAAAAAAAAATCGTTTTTCTATCGAAAAGTTTTAGATTTGGTATAAAAACGTTGTCAATTTGTTATTAAGAAATTATCGATACGTTATCAAAAAGTTATAGGATACTTATAGGATACTTATCAAACAATTATAGATTGGTTGTCAAATCGTTTTCAGTTTTTTAAGAAAAGCTATCGATATATTATTAAAAGTCTTTCGATTTCTTATCAAAAAGTTATACATACGGTGTGTCATAGATTTGTTACCGAAAAGTATTAGATTTTTATTGAAAAATTATCGGTATGTTATGGAAAAGCTATCGATTTGTTATTAAAAAATTTTCGTATTGATATTGAAGGCTATCGATTTCGTATCGGAGTATCAACAATTTGATATAGGCGTGTTATCGATTTGTTATCAACGAATCATCGGTTTATTATGAAACATATATCGAGAAAACTTCAATGTAAAAAAGATTACACATCTGTAACCCGTCGAAAACAAGCCGATAAAAAACTAATAAAAAGATGATGACTGGACGATTACAAGCCGATAATAACCGATAACTCGACGACGGTACCGGTTGTTACCGATAAGTAGCTGGGGAGGTTCTCCTCTGTTGTGACTTAACTTCAACACCTGGAGAGACAAAATCGTGTCAAAAAAGTCGGTGAACTTTGTATACGTGAACTCAAATTAAGGTAATAAAATCGCGTTAGTTTAGGTTGGGTAAGGTTGAGTGGCAGCTGTCCAGTTAAGGAACAGCATGAACAACAGGATTCCACCACATCCAACAGCATACAGCCAACACAGCTGAAGTTCAATATATTAATGCTCATCGCGTAGATTCCCATTGGGATGTGACATGTTAACACACGAATAACGAGAGTCAAGAATGGGCCAGAAAGACCTCGACACATGGCAAGGTGTGGTGCAAGGCCAGCATTTGCTTATCTCACTCGAGCAAAAAGCAAATGGCCAGTGGAGTCTCAAAGTATCCACTGGCAGACACGTTGTCGGGGAGATCCTTATGCGCCTTTATCCAGAATATTTTTATCAAAAAGTGTAAAGATGCAACTATAAATGATGTCAAGCAATGCCTCACAGTCTTCGACCTCACGGTGGCAGAGCTTAGCGCTTTAATAGCCGCCTGACTATCTGAGTTGATGATCAATTTTTCTCTTACAGTAACAGCGGCGGATATATTCACATCTAGGGTTAATAACGGCGACCTCCACCTGGAAGGCCCTGTAGTAATCAGGCAGACGAAGCAGAACTCGATTAGATTGGTGGAGTGCCTGTAAGTTCACACATCACGCAACAGTATTGCCGCTCGGTCTGCAGCCAGTAAGCCAACGATGTCAACCAGGTAAAGAAGCATTGCATTTTGTGCCAGTGGGTCCAGCTTGTTCCAACCATCTAAATCGTTGCACTGCTCTTAATATTTTAATAGTGGAAGATGTGTCTAGTTCTCTCCATCGGATCAGCATGCTGTAAAAGAGAATCCGCATGACCGCCATATTGTACAGCGAATGTACCACCCAGCGTTTACCATCTGCACTTCGACAACAGTTTAAGGCTACCGGAACCTTCCTAGGCCTGTCCTCCATATTAAACCGCCAGGACAGCTCCCAAGGTACTTAACCCTGTCAGACAGCACCAGCGGTATTCCCCTAGTAGACGGTGGCCTTAATTCACCATTAATCTTGTACTTACACGTAAACAAAACAAGTTCCATTTTGCTAGGGCTGAAATTTTAACCGCATCATTCGGAGCATCTAATCACCACACCCGAGCCTTTAAATCGTGTCTCGGTCAAGTAACAGCCCCTGTCCACAAGGTTCTGAAGCAGGTCGTTCATTACCAAGACCCAACAATGCATGCCACTTCTCACTCTTCTCTGAGCCGTCATCCCCACTCTGCCGCTACAGAACTTTTTACTCATTAAATGCAATAGCAATGTAGTAACATAGTTTTAAAACAAGATTATTATACCAACAACAAACGACAAAAAGGCTTGTCATTCCAATCTTTGAGTATGTGCTCCATTTACTTCATCAAATAACCAGATTTATGTAGTTGCATTTGCAGGAATCATAACAAAGTTGAAAACAATATTTTGTAAAGAATTAAAGCGCTTACATCTCTTGGCGAGTTTCTAAATGAGTTTTTTTTATATATTTTGCAATATCTGAACAAGTGTGCCAAATGTAACCCGAACTGATTTCATTACACAATTCCTAGCTCTCCTTCTACTGCCTGGAGTTTTACTATTCTTCCTTTGTGTCCAATAACAATTCAAATATCTAAAGTAAATTCCTCACAGGAGTTATTATCCTTCTCAATGGCACTCATTTACGCGCAAAGGAAAGGATGGCATGCAAAAATTGGGGGTGGGTGGACAGGCTCAGGTGTATCTGGCTTCCATGTAAGACTTTTCAAATGCTTCTTTAAGATTTAAATAACAATAATGTGCCACTCCACGCGCAAGACAGTAATTAAACTTTTCACAAGAAAAAATGTTTGAAATTAAGAAGTAAGGAGATTTAAGTTGGGAATTAAGCGAACATTATATACCCGAATGCTTGTTTTTATACTCAGTTGAGTGGAGCTCACAGAGTATATTAACTTTAATTGGATAACGGTTGGTTGTACAGGTATAAAGGAATCGAGATAAATATAGACTTCCATATATCAAAGTCATCAGTATCGAAAAAAAATTTGATTGGGCCATGCCCGTCCGTCCGTTAGCACGATAACTTGAGTAAATTTTGAGGTATCTTGATGAAATTTGGTATGTAGGTGCCTGGGCACTCATCTCAGATCGCTATTTAAAATGAACGATATCGGACTATAACCACGCCCACTTTTTCAATATCGAAAATTTCGAAAAACCGAAAAAATGCTATAATTCATTGCCAAAGACAGACAAGGCGATGAAGCTTGGTAGGTGGGTTGACCTTATGATGCAGAATAGAAAATTAGTAAAATTTTGGACAATGGGCGTGGCACCGCCCACTTTTAAAAGAAGTTAATTTAAAAGTTTTGCAAGCTGTAATTTGGCAGTCGTTGAAGATATCATGATGAAATTTGGCAGGAACGTTACTCCTATTACTATATGTATGCTTAATAAAAATCAGCAAAATCGGACAACGAACACGCCCATTTTAAAAAAAATTTTTTGTTTAAGTCAAATTTTAACAAAAAATTCAATACCTTTACAGTATATAAATAAATTATGTCAACATACGACTCCAGTAATGATATTGTGCAATAAAATACAAAAATAAAAGAAAATTTCAAAATGGGCGTGGCTCCGCCCTTTTTAATTTAATTTGTATAGGATACTTTTAATGCCATAAGTCGAACAAAAATTTACCAATCCTTGTGAAATTTGGTAGGGGCTTAGCCTCTAGGACAATATCTCATTTCTGTTAAAAAGGGAGAAATCGGTTAAAGCCACGCCCAGTTTTTTTACACAGTCGTCCGTCTGTCCTTCCGCTAGGCCCTTAATACGATAACTTGAGCAAAAATCGATATATCTTTACTAAACTCAGTTCTCGTACTTATCTGAACCCACTTTGTATTGGTGTAAAAAATGCCCGAAATCCGACTATGACCACGCCCATTTTTTCTATATCGAAAGTTACAAAATTTAAAAAAAAAAATGCCATAATTCTATACCAAATACGAAAAAAGGGATGAAACATGGTAATTGGATTGGCTTATTGACGCAAAATATAACTTTAGAAAAAAACTTTGCAAAATGGTTGTGACACCTACCATATTAAGTAGAAGAAAATGAAAAAGTTCTACAGGCCGAAATCAAAATCCCTTGGAATCTTGGCAGGCATACTGTTCATGGTATTACATATATAAATAAATTAGCGGTACCCGACAGATGATGTTCTGAGTCACCCTGGTCCACATTTTGGTCAATATCTCGAAAACGCCTTCACATATACAACTACCACCACTCCCTTTTAAAATACTCATTAACACCTTTCATTTGATACCCATATCGTACAAACAAATTCTAGAGTCGCCCCTGGTCCACCTTTATGGCGATATCTCGAAAAGGCGTCCAACTATAGAACTAAGGCCCACGCCCTTTTAAAATACTCATCAACACCTTTCGTTTGATACTCATATCGTACAAACAAATTCTAGAGTCACCCCTGGTCCACCTTTATGGCGATATTTCGAAAGGTCCACCTATTGAACTAAGCCCACGCTCTTTTAAAATACTCTTTCACACTTCACATTTGATACCCATACCTTACAACCAAATTGTAGATTCCGCCCTGGTCCACCTTTATGGCGATATCCCTAAATGGCGTCCACCCATAGATCTATGATCTACTCCCTCTTAAAATACTCTTTGATACCTTCCATTTGATACACATGTCATACAAACACATTCCAGGGTTAACCTAGGTTCATTTTCCTACATGGTGATGGTTACACCCGAACTTAGCCTCCGTTACTTCTTTTAACTTAGCTTACCTTTAGCAGATATTTAAATTGTAAAAATGCAATAAATATTAGTTTTTTTTTTAGAATTATGAACGTAGATATTTACTGTTAAATTTAGAAGAAAGTTCTTCTGCTACTTTCAGGGACTAATTGATAGACATTAGGGTGGTTATTTAAATTAAATAAACTTTTTTGCAGTCTCAAGCCTTTAAATGGTAATACCTGAGACTAAAATATCGCAATAAATAGTGGCGTCCATTGGAGCCGGTCTAGGCGTTCGGCAGGGGTTAGAGTTAGAATTTTTCTATGGAGACTTAAAAAATGAAAATAAATATTTTTGTTTTAAAACGGTTTTATTTAGCTTGACTTGACAGGCAGGCCGCACGGCTGCATGCACGGCCGTTGTGAAAGAAGAATGTAATTGAAATTTAAGTAACTTCCCGATAAGCTACAAGCTTGAAACTTGAAATATAGTTCAGAACCCGATGACAATGCAATAATAAGAAAAAATCGCCGCTAGATGGCGCAAGGATCGAGATATTCACAAAAATCGTATTTGTGGTCCGATTTGGCTCATATTTGGAACACACAATACATACAAGAATAAAAAGCGACCTATGAAAAAAATCGCCGCTAGGTGGCGCAAGGATCGAGATATTCACAAAAATCGTATTTTTGGGCCGATTTGGCTCATATTTGGAACACATAATACATACAGGAATAGAAAGTGAAAAAAATCGCCGCTAGGTGGCGCAAAGATCGAGATATAAAAAAAATCGTATTTGTGGTCCGATTTGGCTCATAGTTGGAACACTAATACATACAAGAATAGAAAGCGACCTATGAAAAAAAATCGCCGCTAGGTGGCGCAAACATCGAGATATTCAAAAAAATCTTACTTGTGGTCCGATTCGGTCCATATTTGGAACACATAATACATACATGAATAGAAAGCGACCTATGATGTCCGATTTGGCTCATATTTGGAATAAATATTACATACAGTCCGGTAGAAGTGACATCAAAATATTTTAGAGTTGGAGGAGGGATAAGCATACGTGGCGCAGAGTCGAGTAAAGTCTTTGGAAGGATTATGTATTGATGACTTAGATTGTAACAAATTTTCAGGAAAGAGTCCTTGTAATAATGAGTCACTAAATGAACTAAAGAGAATGAGAAATAATAGGCAATTAAATAAAGACTAAAAACTTGAAAATAAAAAAATAAAACAAAAATTTTTAAGTTAAACGGTTTTATTGAAAACAATACTTACATGAAGTAATAATAATACTAAAAGCTAGAAAAGAATTATGTAGGTCCTAGGTACTAGTCATCACATTCCTCATCAATCTAGGGCGTTGATCAGACAAGTAGATAAAAGCGTTGGACGGATTAGTTTTCTGATTATAGAGTATACTAAAAGGATGAGACAGCTTTGTCGGTTGTGTCCGGTGGACTCAAGTGGCCTGGTCACTGGTTAGAAGGGCTGCGGAAAGGTGGTACGACCGTTCTGCTTCACTTACTAACAGGAATTGTATAGGAGCTCAAACTGGAGGTGTTGCTACAGTGGTGGACGTTCTTCAGGAGTGGCATGCCTCTAATGCCGATTCCTTTAGTAAAAATATTTCAAGATACAGAACTGCTGATCGTAGCCTGTTTCCGTCATGTTTACAGGTAAATACCAGTTTTTAAAAATACATAATAATCAGCGCTCAATGTGGACACATAAACATGACTCACAAACTGATTTTGCACATAAAAACGTTTCCACATAAATGCGTCAAAATAGACAAGATTAACAGAGTTTCTCATGGCTGGAATTCTCCTCCAGAAGAATGGCGGAAAGTGCGTGATATAGACGACGAAGTTGGTAAGGCACACTCCCTTGGGTGCTTAGGTGGAACATCTTTCAATTGTAGCTGATGCAGATTCCGAGTTTTTTAAACTTTGCCAAATCGACTCGTCTCTTAATCAATTATTTTCTAACCTTTATGGACTCCTCACGCAAGCAATATTGAAAAAGGAAATTGTAGAGTCCCGGAAGCTTTCAAGCTATCGAATAAATTTTATTGATATAGACAACTTTTGAGTACGTTCGCTGATCTTACAGTATCATAGTACAATACCATGTCTACTTTCGGATATGAAACGATACCAAATAAGCAATAATTAATATAACGCGCGATAACCTTCGAAGAGATTTTAGGTCAAGCTGCTCTTCCAATTTGCACTGCGCTTCTTTTAATTTTTCCTACGAGTTCGCGTGACGAGGCCTCCATATGTTTTACGCCGACTCCGAGCGGCATCTCCCTTAAGTTTTCACTGAGAAACTTTTTATGACGGACTTATTTCTGCTGAGGTATGCCAAGTCATCCCTGAGCGTTTCTACCCGGTATTACAAAATTTTTGATGTCGGAAAAGCTGAGCATCACATTTCGTATCCGTGGCCAATTTTATAAAGGAAGCTTCCGTAGAAGCATATTAAACCTATTCCATGTCTTATATGAGTTTTTTACAATTTACCCAAAGCACAGGCAGTCGAAGAGTCTAGCGCTTTATTTTTAATTAATTGCTGAGCAATTTGATGTATATAACATGATATTTAATTTCATGCCCATTATTTCACTCACAAAAAAATCTTTTGCGCTGGAGCAGCTGGGTATAGTAATAAGAGAAATACGTAGATATATGTATAATGACTTTTTTTTGTATTTAATTAAAGTCGATTTGTGCTTAGGTGGAAAAGTAATACAATTTTTTTTTTCTATTTTAGTCGCATTTTTTACGATAGAAAACCTTCCCCTTGCTTTTGTTATTCTAATTTCTACTTGATTGGTTAAATATAATTTTTTTCCAATTACGGATTACTCATTAAATCAATCAGCGAAAATATGCTCAAGCCACAAAAGTTTCACATTTAAGGACATTTTAATTACAATAGGGTTAACATTTTGCTTAATTTCTTCAATTTCATAATTTCTTTAATACTTCAGCAAGCGTATCAAATATGCGACTACCTTGCACAACTTTCTAAGGTATTGCCTGCTAAGGCCGTTTTATTCAATACATGAATATGAATCATTAAACTTATTCCTATGCAGTTGAAATTAGGATAGTTCTAACTACCTTGTCCATCAACATAATCTTGATAGACTTGATCGTATGCTCCATATGTTAGGTCTCATCAGGAATAGTACGCTTTGAAAATGTTATACGATTTTTTTTTAGTAAGATCGAGTCTCGAGCATACGTTTTTGATCACGCACGTTTCTTTAAAATGTGCAAATTTGTGCTCTATCTAAGGGATCCCACTATATAAGTTAAAGCTGGTAAGAGTGGTGAAATAAATATAAGGGCAACTAAATACTTATCCAACTATATATTCCCTTTAAAGTTATGGCTGATATGAACCTACTATTTTCTTAAATATAGAACTGTCTATTATCAGCTCAGGTGACCAACACATCGCATATAATCCCCTTATATAGTAAGTCAATTTTAATCTTTTCATCTATCAATGTTTTTACATCCGTTGATGCAATCTATTATTGCTTACATTTTATTGCGACGTGACTGAAGATTGCAAATAATATGACACATAACATTTTCAATGCAAACCAATTGTCATTCTAAGTACTCTACTTCCGCATAAAAAACAAGTAAGGAAGGTTAAGTTCGGGTGTAACCGAACATTACATACTCAGTTGAGAGATATGGTGACAACATAAGGGAAAATAACCATGTATGAAAATGAACCGAGGGTAACCTTGGAATGTGTTTGTATGACATGTGTATCAAATGAAAGGCATTAAAGAGTATTTTATGAGGGAGTGGGCCAAAGTCTATAGGTGGACGTCATTTAGGGATATCGCCATAAAGGTGGATCAGGGTTGACTCTAGAATTTGTTTGTACGATATGGGTGTCAAATGAAAGGTGTTAATGAGTACTTTAAAAGGGAGTGATCCTTAGTTCTATAGGTGGACGCTGTTTCGAGATATCTCCATAAAGGTGAACAGGGGTGACTATAGAATTTGTTTGTACGATATGGGTGTCAAATGAAAGGTGTTAATGAGTACTTTAAAAGGGAGTGATCCTTAGTTCCATAGGTGGACGCCTTTTCGAGATATCGCCATAAAGGTGGACAAGAGGTGACTCTAGAATGTGTTTTTACGATATGGGTATCAAATTAAAGGTATTAATAAGGGTTGTAAAAGGGAGTGGTGGCAGTTGTATAGGTGGTCGCCTTTTCGAGATATCGCTATAAAGGTGGACCAGCGGTGACTCTATAATGCGTTTGTACAATATGGGTATCAAACGAAAGGTGTTAATGAGTATTTTAAAAGGGATAGAGCCTTAGTTCTATAGGTGGACGCCTTTTCGAGATATCGCCATAAAGGTGGAACAGAGGTGACTCTAGTATATGTGTGTACGATATGTCCTTAGTTCTATACGTGGACGCTGTTTCGAGATATAGCCCTAAAGGTGGAACAGGGGTGACCATAGAATTTGTTTGTACGATATGGGTGTCAAATGAAAGGTGTTAATGAGTACTTTAAAAGGGAGTAATCCTTAGTTCCATAGGTAGACGCCTTTTCTAGATATCGCCATAAAGGTGGACAAAGGGTGACTCTAGAATGTGTTTGTACGATATGGGTATCAAATTAAAGGTATTAATAAGGGTTGTAAAAGGGAGTGGTGGTAGTTGTAAAGGTGTTCGACTTTTCGAGATATCGCTATAAAGGTGGACCAGCGGTGACTCTAGAATGCGTTTGTACAATATGGGTATCAAATGAAAGGTGTTAATGAATACTAGTATCGCCTGTGGTCGAAATTCGACCAACTCTTATTTTTTTCAACTAAGTCTATGCATCCAGTGTTGGGGGTAGTGAAATAATGCGTTAATAGTTAAGCAGTGAGCGGAAATATAGCAAACTGGTCTAACTTACTTAAATTTTTCATTAAGGCATTGTAATTTTTATTGTATTTTCTTAAATTCTCTACAAAATTTTCAAATGTAATTATAACCTTTTGGTATGGAGCTCCTTAAACAAAAATATAAAAAATATGTAAAATCAAAAGAAATTGACATAGAATTAAGGTGAAATTACTTGAGATTAAATTGAAAAATAGGTTTTTCCACACCACCCGGGAGGTCCCCGTTGGAGCGCTACCGAAGTTAGTGTTGTGTGCTCGGTTCCCCAGTAGGCCTATATCTCCCATATACATATATCGCCCATTTACTTCAATAGTGTCATAATTCAAAAACACGAACTTTTAGTTAAAAACGTAGAAATGTGCTTCAGGAATTTTGCCTATTTCACGCCACCCGTTAGGTATGCAATTGGCGCTTTACCGAGTTTAATTTTGTATAAATACATATGTAGTATGTACATAAGTGTGACACAAAACGAAAATTTCGAATAGAATAAAGGATACCTTCATAAAAAATAAAAATATAAAAAAATTATGTAATGAGAGAGAAGGCAGAGTTTACTAAAAAAATGTAAATGAAAGAAAAAAAATAAAGTACTTAAAGTGCGAAAAAATTAAGTGATGTGAATAAACAGTTCCATATAAAAACGCAATAAGTGCACTTGGACCTTTTTCCGGGTTTTAATGTTATCATTGTGGAAATATGAAGATTCCAATATCGGATATTTAATGTTGGGATTGCCATTGAGATCTATGTACGTAATTAATTTGTATTAAATTTGTAAACTTTCATATTCATGAAATGGAGATGAATATATGTGACCATATCTACCATAAAATATCGTCTGTGAAAGATATAATACTAAGATATAGCAAAACAGAATAAATTAGAAAAAAAAGAAAAAGAAACAAAAACAATTATTCACGCAAACATATTTAGTAAAATAAAATTGATTTCATAATTTTAAGCGACATAAACAAATTAGGATTATGGGATCTAAGCATCCGATTAATGGGCATATAATCAAACAAAGTTAGCCTAATAATAAATATAGTGGGTAATATACTGCCTATGCAATATTTTTGGGTCGTTTTTTTCGTTTAATATACAACGTGAAATTTTCCGATTCAATCAAGCTGCATTTAAATAATACTAAACTAAGTTGAAATAAAAGATAATATAATAAAATAAAATAAGAAATATCAAAATAAATTAGCATACAAGACAATATACAAATTTTAATGGAATATCTTTGTAGCAAATTTATTTATTTTTTGTTCACTATAAGACGTGCTATATCTAAAATGAGCATAAAATCTGGAAATGCAAAAAACATTTGGGTCAAATTTGCAATTAATTGTTATAAATAAATAAATTTAGTGAGTTTGAACAAAAGTTGACTCATTATTTCTGATTTATTTTTTTTTAAAGCACCTAAAATGAAAAACAAAAAATCTGTTAAATAAAGACCTATGCTTTTACGTGTAAGTAAAATTTGTCCAAAAAAATAGGCCGGTTAAGTTATTACTTCTCTTTAAAGTTTTTTTGTGCGCTAACAATTATTTTAGAACAATTTTTTAAAGATTTTGGTACAAACCAATATAGGTAATTGGAAACAATGGGAAACAATATTTTATTTCCACAGAAAATGAGCGAAGCAGTAGTTCGCTCACCGTTTGGCGTGTACAAATATATACGTATGTAGAGATGAAACATTTGAGCAACGGAACAATTGAGAATTTGGAGCTATGTACTCAGGGGGGTTTGTGAACATAATGCGTCCTACAGATGGCAATTTCGATAGTTGCACAGATTTTCGAATTTACAAAAAACTTTTTCTATTAATTATAAACAAATAGAGTAATATTTGTTAACAAAGATAGGCCTATGCACTGCGGCTGATCAATACGAATCGATTCATATAACTTTTATATGATTTTACGTATGCTAAGTATGCGAAACAGCCTGTCAGTTGATTGTATGGAAATTTTGTTAGCGTATTAATATATAGACTGTAGAGTAATATACGGCCTATGCAATATTTCGACCTAAAATCGAAAACGTTTTTGGGTCGTTTTTTTTCGTTTAATATACAACGTGAAATTTTCCGATTCAATCAAGTTGCATTTAAATAATAATGAACTAAGTTGAAATAAAAGATAATATAATAAAATAAAATAAGAAATATCAAAATAAATTTGCATAAAAGACAATATACAAATTTTAATGTAATATCTTTGTAGCAAATTTATTAATTTTTTTTTCACTATAAGACGTGCTATATCTAAAATGAGCATAAAATCTGGAAATGCAAAAAACATTTGGGTCAAATTTGCAATTAATTGTTATAAATAAATAAACTTAGTGAGTTTGAACAAAAGTTGACTCATTATTTCTGATTTCATTTTTTTTAAGGAACCTAAAATGTAAAACAAAAAATCTGTTAAATAAAGACATATGCTTATACGTGTAAGTAAAATTTGTCCAAAAAAATAGGCCGGTTAAGTTATTACTTCTCTGTAAAGTTTTTTTGTGTGCTAACAATTATTTTAGAACAATTTTTTAAGGATTTTGGAACAAACCAATATAGGTAATTGGAAACAATGGGAAACAATATTTTATTTCAACAGAAAATGAGCGAAGCTAATAAAATAAAATAAGAAATATCAAAATAAATTAGCATAAAAGGCAATATACAAATTTTAATGGAATATCTTTGTAGCAAATTTATTAATTTTTTGTTCACTATAAGACGTGCTATATCTAAAATGAGCATAAAATCTGGAAATGCAAAAAACATTTGGGTCAAATTTGCAATTAATTGTTATAAATAAATAAATTTAGTGAGTTTGAACAAAAGTTGACTCATTATTTCTGATTTTTTTTTTTTAAAGCACATAAAATGAAAAACAAAGAATCTGTTAAATAAAGACCTATGCTTTTACGTGTAAGTAAAATTTGTCCAAAAAAATAGGCCGGCTAAGTTATTACTTCTCTTTAAAGTTTTTTTGTGCGCTAACAATTATTGAAGAACATTTTTTTAAAGATTTTCGTACAAACCAATATAGGTAATTGGAAACAATGGGAAACAATATTTTATTTCCACAGAAAATGAGCGAAGCAGTAGTTCTCTCACCGTTTGGCGTGTACAAATATATACATATCTAGAGATGAAACATTTGAGCAACGGAACAATTGAGAATTTGGAGCTATGAACTCAGGGGGGTTTGTGAACATAATGCGTCCTACAGATGGCAATTTCGATAGTTGTACAGATTTTCGAATTTACAAAAAACTTTTTTATTAATTATAAACAAATAGAGTAATATTTATTAACAAAGATAGGCCTATGCACTGCGGCTGATCAATACGAATCGATTCATATAACTTTTATATGATTTTACGTATGCTAAGTATGCGAAACAGCCTGTCAATTGATTGTATGGAAATTTTGTTAGCGTATTAATATATAGATTTTAAAAGGGCGTGGGGCTTAGTTCTATAGGTGGACGCCTTTTCGAGATATCGCCATAAAGGTGGATCAGGGGTGACTCTAGAATGTGTTTGTACGATATGGGTATCAAATTAAAGGTATTAATGAGGGTTTTAAAAGGTAGTGATGGTAGTTGTATACGTGAAGGCGTTTTCCACATATCGAACAAAATGTAGACCAGGGTGACCCAGAACTTCATCTGTTGGATACCGCTAATTTATTTATATATGCAATACCACGAACAGCATTCCTGCCATGATTTCAAGGGTTTCTTATTTCGCCTTGCAGAACTTTTTCATTTTCTTCTACTTAATATGGTAGGTGTCACACCCATTTTACAAAGTTTTTTCAATAAAACAATCCAATTACCATGTTTCATTCCTTTTTTCGTATTTGGTATAGAATCATGGCATTTTTTTCATTTTTCGTAATTTTCCATATCGAAAAAGTGGGCGTGGTCATAGTAGGATTTCAGCCATTTTTTATACCAATTCAAAGTGAGTTCGGATAAGTACGTGAACTGAGTTTAGTAAAGATATATCGATTTTTGCTCAAGTTATCGTGTTAACGGCCGAGCGGAAGGACAGACGGTTGACTGTGTATAAAAACTGGGCGTGGCTTCAACCGATTTCGCCCTTTTTCACAGCAACAAGTTACCGTCCTAGAATCTAAGCCCCTACCAAATTTCACAAGGATTGGTATATTTTTGTTCAACTTATGGCATTAAAAGTATCCTAGACAAATTAAATGAAAAAGGGCGGAGCCACGCCCGTTTTGAAATTTTCTTTTATTTTTGTATTTTGTTGCACCATATCATTACTGGAGTTGAATGTTCACATAATTTACTTATATACTGTAAAGATATTAAATTTTTTGTTAAAATTTTACTTAAAAAAATTTTTTTTTAAAGTGGGCGTGGTCGTTCTCCGATTTTGCTACTTTTTATTAAGCATACATATAGTTATAGGAGTAACATTCCTGCCAAATTTCATTATGATAGCTTCAACGACTACCAAATTACAGTTTGCAAAATTTTAAATTACCTTCTTTTAACAGTGGGCGGTGCCACGCCCATTGTCCAAAATTTTTCTAATTTTCTATTTTGCGTCATAAGTTCAACTCACCTGCCAAGTTCCGTCGCTTTATCCCTCTTTGGTAATGAATTATCGCACTTTTCCGTTTTTCGAAATTTTCGATATCGAAAAAGTGGGCGTGGTTATAGTCCGATATCGTTCATTTTATATAGCGATCTAAGATGAGTGCTCAGGAACCAACATACCAAATTTCATCAAGATACCTCAAAATTTACTCAAGTTATCGTGTTAACAGACGGACGGACATGGCTCAATCAATTTTTTTTTCGATCCTGATGATTTTGATATATGGAAGTCTATATCTATCTCGATTCCTTTATACCTGTACAACCAACCGTTATCTAATCAAAGTTAATATACTCTGTGAGCTCTGCTCAACTGAGTATAAAAAGTTTTTTTATGTACTATGGTTTTCAAGCAGAAAAAAGTTTGAGAAAATAACTAAATAGTATTGAAACATACTAGCTGATTCATATAATGACAATTTTAGCGAATCTTATGAATTCTGGACATTCCGCCTCTGTTATCGTTCGAATCACCGAGCTGTCAAATCAATAAGCGCAAATATTATGCATAGAAAATTTTCTTTATTAGCAGCACTAATAAGGTAGTAGACCATCACAATTTACGTATTTGCGTACTTGATTAACAGCGTGTTAAAATCAACTGATTGACTATCACTTGCACTGCGCCGATATTATACTCTCAGTTGGCTCGTTTACTTATTTCTCCCTAGGTCTAGGATTTTAGCCATCAGCCTTCTCAATTAGTTGTTTATTTACTTCACTCAAATGCTGTTGTCTTCTATGTATATATGTGAGTAATGTTATCTACGCTCTTTGATTTATAAGTTCGGTTAGCAGACTACCACTGAATCCCGTCGGTAGGGTTAAGATTTGGGTAGCTTTCATTTCCCACATATATGGACTAGGACTATTCTAGTATGTGATACGGTAAGACAAGTAGAGAAAGGGGATTATTTTCGTGTTCCAGTCAGCTAGGTACTCTTAGGTTAGGTTAGGTTTGGTGATAGCTGCCCTGATAAGGGAAGCTCACTTGGACAACATGAAGGTCCGTTGTAATCCCACATACAGTAAAATAACGGTGACGTAGATATAACTACTTAGAGAATCGCATGGGCAACAACGATAAAGTTTAGAATGATACCGATGTCAACCTTGTATATATCTTCGGGAGATCCAAATGAGTCGCGACCGAAGTACTCTGGCAAAAGCTGGGCAATCAAGCATAAAGTGATTTGATAATTCCACCTCATAATCCTCCATACAGCTGCAGCAGGATGGAGTTTCCAGTATAGTGAGATGTACCACATGTATACCCATAGGACAGTGTCAGTCAAAACCCCTATGGCTATTGATAGGTGGCCTTAGTGAACCCAATTATTTCGGTAGACCTCCTGCCATCCGCTTTCAACCAGAAATATCTTGCTACCCTGCTCTTGATCAAGGATCAAGGATATTCGAAAAATTCAGCTAACGGAACACTTTGAAGAAATCGCAGTTAAAAAAAAAAATGGAATGTTCCCATCATAAAATGAATTTGCTTCTGAAGAATAATAAATCAAATACCATTTCTCAAGAATCCGAGCAAGAACAATGTCATAAACTTAACACTAACACGATTAAGAAAACAAGTTAGTGTGCAGTTATAGCTGAGTATTGGCAACCCTGCAAAAAATGAGCCTAGTATGAATACGGGATGAGTCGCTTAGAAGTATGCGACTATAAGCCGTTTTGATCTCTTTATATGGTTTGGAGTGATCCTTTTTTTGTTTGAACATTTCTTATGGAGGGCCCATTGTACCTGTTTATGCCTGAACGGGTAGTGTCCTGACTCTTTTTCTACTCTCTTTTAGCCGCTTATGGGTAATATTCGACAGGTCCTATCTGTACCCCACGCGTTCGTTAGATCCCCATCGTACACTTACGGGCGCTGCTAGACAATTCTCTTTTATTCGCCTATGGGTGCTGTCAGAGAAGTCCTCTTCCTACCCGAAAGTGGAATATATGGTCTTAGTATTTAAGGTTCGGTAGAGAGTTCTGCATTTTTCTCAAGTAATTCGATCCAGTCGCATTTAATCTCTTTATTGTACTGTTGCTGTTGTTGTTGTATTAACGATAACCCGAAGGTTTTGGGAAGTGTTATCGATGTTGATGATCCTTTTGCCAAAGTACCATTGAGGTACTAGCCCGACCATCTCGGGAACGATTAATATGACCATATTAAACCTTCTAGGCCATCCCGTCCCCACCCCCTAGTTCCATGAGGAACTTGGGTTCGCCAGAGCCTCGCCTGCTAAATATATGTATGATGCATTCATATTTGTAACAGGAGTCCCCTCGCGTATGTGAGATTGACAATCGGGTTACGGAAAAGCTATAAAGCTTTGTATTGCGCTTATCAATCCCTTGAATCCAGACTATAGAGGATCGATCATACCCCAATTTAGACAAAATCGCAGACCACTCTATCTAGGAAGTAACCGCACGACTTTTTGCAGGGAATAATTTAACTGTCGGTTGTGAATGAATGACGACGGCTATGTTTTCAATCGAAAACTGTAGCTTTTGCTTTGCGTGTATGTCATGGCGAAGTCAACGCAAATAAAAGTGTGATGTGATTACTGTTGCTGGGATCCAAACGGAGTTGTAAACCATTGAGGTCCATTATGATTGTGATTATTCTAAGGGTCTGAATCGTGCAAAAAGTACGTTTTTAATGGGATCTAGATATATAGCTGAACTTTTATTGATACACCATATATATTTCATACATCAAGTATAGACATATGTAAGCTTTTGCTTTAAAAGCTCGAAGCCAACCTAACTCAATGAACTTGTTATAGTTGTTGTTGAGAGCTAAACGGAGCCAAAGTGATGTTTTAATCAATCGGTTCTTTTCGTGAAGAGCCAAAGTGTTGTCTTTTAGAACAATTGTTGGAGCGTTTGCTTTGAGTGTATGCCATAGAAGTTCATTATGGGCATTCTTGTTCTAAAGATCTAACTGATACAAACGTTATGTTGTGATCTAGATCTAGGTTTAAAACTTTACTAAGAAAACTCTCGAATCTTTAAACGAGCGCAATCTTAACTGAAATGACATATTTTCCATTCATGATTTCATGATTAGTCACTTATCAAATATATATGTATGTAATTCATATACTTACTATTTAAATTATACGTATATTATTAATATATTTTAGAGACCATTAACCAAAACTACGAGGTCTGATTGATAAGAACGTGGCTTACTCAGGGTTAGATAATAATCCGGCACGTTTTATCTCCAAGATGATTAAGGCCGAGTTTCTCTTTCAAATCGTCGCGGGTTGCCTGTTTTTTTTTGTACAAAAGAGGAGGCTTATATGTTTTATATCGACTTTTCACATTTGTCAGCCTCTCTTCATGTTCCGTTAAGAAATGATGTTAAGCTAATGGGTCTTTGGGATAAATATGACTGATCTTCCCCGCCTTTGGAAGGAAAAAATGACACGAGCAGTTCTCAACAGTTGGGTATATGGTTCAGTCTTTGCACCCATTCGATCTTGCTAACTGATCGCTCTTCTCAATATTTGTAGCATGGCAAGGAATATACGATCTGGGCATAGGTGATTTAAACTAAGAAAAAGTCTTCACCGCCTACTCTATCTTGATATCTGTCATCAAGCCCGGCATTACCCGCTCCGTGATAGAAGTAGAAGTGTTGTCTGCGTGCTTGGAAATGTGTATGGTGGAGTGCTTCAAAAAAACTCTTCACTAATACGTGACCGTTCCCTGTTCTCTTTATTTATTAGTTCTGGACTATATAACCCTAACTAGAATCTTCCTCAACAGCGCTGTTTCGATGGAGCATTCAATGCCCGCACGAAACAGTTCCATGATGCTTTCTACGCCCTGTTATTTTCGTGGTTTGTAGATCATCTACAGATTCCCAACTCATCACTGCAGGCTTCGCTTTCCGCAAACTATGCCATCTTAAACAATAACGGTCAATGAGAATTGTTAACGCGATTTTATTAGCTTTGAGCTTAATTTTCACCGGTTTCTAGAAGTCTGATTAATTTGAAACTTTGCATACGTATCAAGGACCGATGACAATGCATTATCGTGGTGGTGTGATGACATAAGGTCAACGGCCATAAGGTCAATTGGCCTTATAATCACTTTGAATGGCCATAAGTTTGATTGAAACTTTGCACACGTATCAAGGCTCGATGACAATGCATTAATGTGATGGTGCGGTGACGTAAGGTCAACGGCCATACGGTCAATTGGCCTTATTACCACTTTGAATGGCCATAAGTTTGATTGAAACTTCGCACACGTATCAAGGCTCAATGACAATGCCTTAATGTGATGGTGTGGTGACATAAGGTCAACGGCCATAAGGTAAATTGGCCTTACTGTCACTTTGAATGGCCATAAGTTTGACTGAAACTTTGCACACGTATCAAGGCTCGATGACAATGCATTAATGTGATGGTGCGGTGACATAAGGTCAATTTGCCTTATTACCATTTTGAATGGCCATAAGTTTGATTGAAACTTTGCACACGTAGCAAGGCTCGATGACAATGCATTAATGTGATGGTGTGGTGACATAAGGTCAACGGCCATAAGTTCAATTGGCCTTATTGTCACTTTGAATGGCCATAAGTTTGATCGAAACTTTGCACACGTATCAAGGCCCGATTACAATGCATTAATGTGATGGTGCGGTGACATAAGGTCAATTTGCCTTATTACCATTTTGAATGGCCATAAGTTTGATTGAAACTTTGCACACGTATCACGGCTCGATGACAATGCATTAATATGATGGTGTGGTGACATAAGGTCAACGGCCATAAGGTCAATTGGCGTTATTACCACTTTTAATGGCCATAAGTTTGATTGAAACTTTGCACACATATCAGCGCTCGATGACAATGCATTAGTGTGATGGTGTGGTGACATAAGGTCCAGGCCATAAGGTCAATTGGCCTTATTACCACTTTGAATGGCCAAACGTTTGATTGAAACTTTGCACACGTATTAAGGCTCAATGACAATGCAATAATGTGATGGTGGGGTGACATAAGGTTAATGGAAATAAGGTCAATTGAACTTATGACCACCCCAAATGGCCATACATTTGAAACCTTGCACATAATGCGAAGAACGCATTCCTTTATTAATGATAGAAGGGGATGCATGGCACATCTACGAAAGAACATACTGGAGCCCTTTTTAACACGCTTTTATTAGCTTGGCCTGTATATATCTATATATCTATGTATCCATGTATGTATGTAACGGAATCTGGAGTGGAGCCGAGAGCCACGGTAATGCAGAGCTCCGAATTCCATTGCTCGTTTTGAAGCTAGTGCAGGCCACCAGACCAAGGCACCATAAAGAAGAATCGGTCGCACAATGGCTGTGTAAATCCATTAGGTCACCTTAGGGGAGAATCCTCAGGAGGTGCCAATTGCCCTCTTGCAGGTGAACAGCTCTGCTGCTGCCTTCTTGGATCGCTCCACTATATGGTCACTCCATAATAGCTTCCTATTCAGAATGACTCCCAAATGCTTGAATTGATCGCTAAACGCTAAGAACGTACCCCCAATTCTTGGCGGTGTAAGATTTGGTACCTTGTACCTCCTCGTGAAGAGGACAAGCTCGGTTTTATCCGAGTTGACTTCCAAACCTGTGGCGGGCTGTACTCCTGGAGCAGCTCCAGGATGTCACCTGGGTCCGTTGGCGTCACTGGAACCCAGGCTCTAGCCCTTGGTCGTGAGGGGATATCACGCGCCTCCACTACCTTGAGGCGCGCGCCCAGATATACCACCCTTATCAGCGTGACGGCGGCCTTATAGAGGTTTACCGACCTGGCGTCGTCACAGGCAATTAGCTTGACATTACCCTGGACCCCCCCCCCCCTGCATCGGTGTAAGATGGCGTTGGACCAGGGTTGTCTTTCTTAATCTTAACGGCCACCGTAGCGAGCGCGGTCTCGATACACTTCCACTGCTGTTTCGGGATCCTGCCATCTTCCCTGCTCTCGTCTATAATGTCAATGATCTGCTGATCCTTGGCAATTTCGGCGAAAGACCGCATCCAGCCCCCCTGCGTCTTGGCCCTTTTCGGTGCCGTGGAGTTGGATTCATCCATGGACCGCTGGCGTTTCGAGGTTTCATCACTCTCGACTAAAACTTTTAAAATTACTTGAACTAAAAAATTAAAAATAAATAATAGTTAAAAAAAAACTAAAAAAAAACACGCTTTATAGCTAACCGAACTAAAAAATAGAAAATAATTTTCAATTAAAAAGAGTTAATATAAATGTTGTAGAAGGTCAAACAATCATTTATAGTTAATCACCTCAAAATAAAATTATAATAAAATTTAAGTTATTAACAGAATAATTTAATTCACAGTAAAAAGCGTGGTGTGCTTGATATTGAATGTTACAATCATTCTATTGGCAACTATCTGAGAGGAAAGATATGAAATGTAGTCAAATGCACCCCACGCTTTTTAATTAAATTATTCTGCTAATAAATTAAATTTTATTATAATTTTATTTTGAGGTGATTAACTATAAACGATTGTTTGACCTTCTACTACTGTTATATAAACTCTTTTTAATTGAAAATTATTTTCTATTTTTTAGTTCGGTTAGCTATAAAAGCGTGTTTTTTTAGTTTTTTAAACTATTATTTATTTTTTAGTTAGAAAAATTTCAGAATATTTGCTTCGTTTCATATTTCAAATTAATTAGTATATATTGGTCGACCCTCGTCAAAACCATTCGGATTCTTCACAAAAAATTTAATATAAATATCAGTATAAATATTTACTTGTTAATTAAATGTACTAAAATATTAATGAGAAAAAATCAGTCATACCAAGTACTCAGATGAACTGTGTCATCGTCGCAAATATGACGTGAGCTTTAAAAACAAAACCAAGAAGCTGAATGTAAACATTCAAAAACCTGATAATTCTTTATAAACAAACAGATTTAAATATACATACATACATTAATAAATACCTAAAACTTATGAGATAAGCAACTTGTCGAGCTGAGTATTCGACTTTATTTAACGACTGTCAAGTTTGTTTGACTACGAAAACCGTAAATCCATATTGCGAGATCAGTTTCGTTTATTAACTGCACAAGAGAAGTTAAAATATTTTGCTAAATAAAATTAAGAAATTTTCAAGTTCAAATAATACAAGTAAAACGAATTATACTACAATGCGTGCGATCAGCGCTTTAATATTACTCTTCGGTCTAATTTTGCCGTCTGTCATTACAGCGGCCGCAGAGAAAAACTTAATTTGTTTCTACGATTCAGCCAGTTATCTGCGTCCAGGTAACAATTTAAAAAGAAAATTCAGTAAATCAATATACTTCTCAATTCTTTTCCTGCAGGTTTCGCTAAACTCCTACCCGCTGATCTTGAACTCGGTTTACATTTCTGTTCGCATCTCATTTATGGCTATGCTGGCCTTAAACCGCATACCTTTGAGGTCTACAGTCTGAATGTTGACCTTGATATGTTTCATTATCATGAAATAACGCTGTTGAAAGCTAAATACCCGAAGTTGAAAGTTTTTTTAAGTGTTGGTGGCGATCATGATTTGGATGAGGCAAATCCGTTGAAATATATTGGTCTTTTGGAAGCTGATCGTGCAGCACAACAAAATTTTATTGATAGTTCAATATCTTTGCTGAAAAGTAATGGTTTTGATGGCCTCGATCTGGCTTTCCAGTTACCACGCAATAAGCCGAGAAAAGTGCATGGCGCTGTCGGTTCATATTGGAAGCAATTTAAGAAGTTATTTACTGGTGACTTTATTGTGGATCCTTTAGCTGATGAGCATAAGACGCAATTTACGGATTTCTCAAGGAACTTGCGTACTGCATTGCAGCGTGCAAATCTTTCACTTTCGTTGACTGTGCTGCCGAATGTGAATTCAACATGTGAGTAATTATGTTAGAGACCCAGCAAATTTAGAACGTCTAAACTATTTTCTTAACCGGAAGTCCGGATGATCAATTTTGCTTTCCCCTTAATAAAATCTCCAACAGACAGCTTTACTTACAATTGATTGGGTATTCTGGATATTAAATTAGGATTAAGAGCTTATCAAGTTGTTAAGTGCTGATCAATCTCAATTGGTAGTTGTGGTTGCAGGTTAAGGAAAGTTTTGACAATAATCTTGGCCTCATGACCACTTCAAATGGTCAGTTGACTTTATGGTCTATGTTTTTCTCCATTTGACCTTAAGACCATTTCGGTGAAAAAAACCAAATCCGTATACAGCAATTTGAGATCATCACAAAAGCAAAAAGCTTCCGCAAGATGGGTTAATCGTTTAGTCGAATACGTTCTTCTTATTTAAAAGGAATCTTCACCGTCCCAGAGTTTAATCCGATTTTGCATTGAATGAAACTATAATTATAAAAGATAGCGCCGCGGGAGAAAATTTTAATAAAACGTCGCACGTGCGAGAACCTCATTGTACCGGTTATTGTAATTCAACAGTTGCTAGCATTTTAATACGTTGGGGTGCCAATGAAATAAGTTGACGTTATGTGCCTCTTCTATAAGATATGCCAATACCGTAAAGGCTTAAACATAGGCTGAAGACCCAGTGTGATGATTGTTTGGGTTTAAGCCAGCGCTCATCCATAGAACTTTATAAAAGCGGAGTCATTGGTGCCGTTTGTCGTATCGCTGTAGTCGTATCCCTAACGTAATCAGCTGTTTATCGTTACGACGGTAACCAAAAACCAATTGGTTGGCTACGATACGGTTACGACCTTAGCGGTATCAATAATCGATTGCATTGATTCCCATAAGGTTGATCGAATCAGCTGTTATAAGGTTACCCATACGGTTACCAATAAAGCACCAATGTCTGCAGCTTAAGTCATTTACAGTTCCCAGGATAGCCAATATATCCTCAAACGTCACGTAAATCGAGCTCTTCACTTTCAATATAAGGGGTTTCATCAGTTATACCTACTAGCAAGGTTGTGATGATAATGGTGGTCAATAAGCAAATAGAGTGATGGGGTACTTTTAAGTGGGGCGAAGTATTGTTTTAACAAAAACAATAATGTCAATTCGTTTATGTTGAACTAATTGACCATGGTTGCGCGAGGCTTCGACACGCGCCTAGTATACACTTCCATGTACTTATGCAGAAATTACTTACAATCATTTTCTTTTGTTCTGAAAAATTGTGATTTTCAATTTAAAAAGCAATAAAATAGTTCTCTACAAATTTTGGTTAATTTGGCTGAAGAGGAAAAGACTACCTGTTATATAGTAAACATGCCCCTGCAGTTTAAGAAAAGAGAGTAGATTTAAACTCGACACTGAGTTTACCTTATTGTTTATAATTTGGTTTTCATTTCATATACTTTACTACACATTTGGTATAGCCCCGATTCGCGCTTTCTCTTTCATTTCGTTATTTAGCATGTTCCTACTTGAACAGGTGCAGACGTTCAATGTAAGATGGAATCAACATCTCAGAAGTAACAAAACAATTCTAAAGCTGAATTAACGTAGGGCACTTGATTTGCGACTCACACCATCACACTTCTTGCTGACATAACACTGAATTTGCTTTCATTCGTAGCAATGATGTCTTCATTGTGAAAATTTTAAAACTTATTTTTAAATATTTAAAAAATGGATGGGCTTTTTTATATTTTAAGAAGCTATCTTTATAAATGTAGGAATCGTTTTAAAGAAATTTTGCAGCACAATATATTCAGCAGTTCTAAGATCATGTGCAAATACTACGACGTGAGACTCGATATGTTCCTGATACGTATGAAGAGAAAAAGACTTAAGAGAGACGATTTAAGGCTCACGAAGAGTATGCTAGGCACTGGCTTCTGTCGTCATATGCTTATAAGTTAGGTCTCGTCAATAACAGAAGATGTAAAAAGTGCGAGCTGCAGGAAGAAACGGTTGAGCACGTTCTGTGTTCATTTCCTGTGCTCACGAGGTCAATGCTCGAGCCACTAGGGGGTCAGAGTTGTCAGATATCAAGTCAGCAAATAGGTCCTAGAAAACTTCTAGCATTTGCAAAGCGGAGGGAGTTATTTCGTATTGTAGGTCCTGGTACCTAGATATATAACGCCCATACCAATTCCAATGTAACTTTTTTGTGTGAGCTGATTTATACCATCTGCTTAGGCTCAGATTATAAGCGAAAACTTTGTTTTGTTACGTTTTGTGCCGTTTGGAGTCGGCATACAACATGTAGGTCTGCGAATTCATAGAAAAAAATTAAAAGCAGGGCAGCAAAAACTGCAACAGATGCTCAGTATTGATATCCTTAGAGGACAGGGATAGTTATCTACTCCCTATAAAGGAGACTAGGTGCACAGGTTGGATGGAATTATAACCAACTAAATGCAAAACTTACATATAAATTTATTCTAACCAATTTTCTCTATTTTTTTCTTCATACAGGGTACTTCGACGTGCCGAAGATCAAGAACAATTTCGATTTCATTAACCTCCTTGCTTTTGATTTCCTCACACCAGAACGTAATCCTGACGAAGCGGACTATACAGCACCTATATATCCGCTGGTCGAGCAAGACCGCTTGCCACACTACAATATCGAATTCCAAGTAGACTATTGGTTACAAAATCAATGCCCACCAGATAAAATTAATCTCGGTATTGCTACATATGGACGTGCTTGGAAAATGACATCCGGTTCAGGCTTTTCCGGTGTACCTGTTGTTATCTTAACAGATGGTCCAGCACCTGCAGGCTCACAATCATTAACACCGGGCCTTTTGAGTTGGCCAGAAATATGTGCAAAAATGCCGAATAGTGTGAACGCAGATTATCGTGGTGAAAATGCACCGCTTCGCAAAGTCACCGATTTGGAGCAACGTTATGGTAACTATGCTCTACGTCCAGCGGACGACAATGGCGAACATGGCATGTGGGTGAGCTATGATGATCCGGATTTCGGGGCGATTAAATCGAGTTTCGTGCGCACTAAGGGATTAGGTGGCGTGGCGATCTACGATTTGAGTTATGATGATTTCCGTGGTTTGTGTACGGGCTTGAGATTTCCTATTTTGCGTGCAGTAAAGCATTTCTTATAACTTTGTTTTAAATTTACTTGGAGTTTAGTTTAATTTTGGGTTTAAGAATTTATTTTTAATAAGTTTACATGCGTAAGTGTTGTAGTTATTATAAAAAATTGAACAAAATTTTGTGTTCATTAATTTTTGTTTAATCAGTTTTATTTATTTACAAAATTGTTGTTTTATTATTAATTCAGTGCGCAAAATAAAACCTTCGCATATTGACCGTGAAAAAGTGTGATGTGTGAATGATTGTTCAAAGCGTAATACGATTTTTACTCTTTTATTTATTATATTGATTAATTCAAATTTATATTGGAAAATAAAAACAAATCGTATAAGCTACAAAAAATAAATCAGTAAATCAGCGAACATCGGGCGAAACCGTACTATTATATACCCAGTAGTGCTTTTAGAGTGCAGTTTAAATAATTTTGAATATTCTTTAACCCTTGTACCTGCATCAGCAGGATTGTGTGTAGCATTGTTTTTGTATAAGGTAGAGATAGGTTGAAAGGGCTGCCTCGGAAATACACATAGGCCATTACCGTTCCTCTTCCAGGGTCTACCAAACCATTGACATTCACGACTTGGCGTAAATTATCCAGGAAAAGAGCTCCCAGGTTACGCTGTCTGCCACCACTTAACGCCAAGCAGCTGCTCATGGCTTCACGATAGCTGTACTATTTAGATTGAGCTTGCATGTGGAAGAGGATATATCTAAGCGTTCTTTTTCAGGAAGAGCCTGCTTTGCCGCGCCCTGCCTGATAAGCTCATCTGCAACACAGTAAGGTGTACACGGTTCAGAATTAAATGAGTAAGAACCAAGGAATTTGATAGCCGCTTAGATGTCGCTAAAAATAAATATTTCCTGGCCGATTGTGTATTTTCCAATCCAAGAAGCGGTTTGCATGATAGCTGATACTTCTACCTCGAAGACACTACAGTGATAAGATAGTCTGTATGAGAGTTAGAGACCGGGTCCTACCCTACTTCAACCCTAGCGTTGAATCTAGAACCGAGGGTGTATTTGCTGACCGCGACTGTTGTGGGCTTCTTCTTCCTGTGGTATTAGAACTCCAACCAGACGACTCACTTAAACGCAGTGCTGACCTTTCCGCAGCTTGGCATTTAGCTTGTTTCAAGAGTAGAATATGAAACAAACACTTATTTTGGCGTTGTTGTTAAAGCACCACTTATGGTGATAATGCTTGATCAGTGGACTTTTTCCAGCAAGTTAGATCTGACGATTTGCTCAAAGCTGACCACCATACGACTACGCCATCCAGTAATATAAGTCAAATAATAAATAACCACCGTGGTGTGATGGTAGCGTGCTCCGCCTACCACACCGGATGCCCTGGGTTCAAACCCCGGACAAAGCAACATCAAAATTTTTAGAAATAAGGTTTTTCAATTAGAAGAAAATTTTTCTAAGCGGGGTCGCCCCTCGGCAGTGTTTGGCAAGCGCTCCGGGTGTATTTCTGCCATGAAAAGCTCTCAGTGAAAACTCATCTGCCTTGCAGATGCCCTTCGGAGTCGGCATAAAATCATGTAGGTCCCATCCGGCCAATTTGTAGAGAAAATCAGGAGGAGCACGACGCAAATTGGAAGAGAAGCTCGGCCTTAGATCTCTTCGGAAGTTATCGCGCCTTACATTTATTTTATTTTTTTTAATAAATAAAATAATTAAAAAAAAATTTTAAGTTAAACTGTTTTATTGAAAACAATATTTACATGGAGTAATAATAATACGAAAAGCTAGAAAATAATTAGGTAGGTCCTACATACTAGTCATCACACTCCTCATCAATTTAGGGCGTTGATCAGACAATTATATAAAAGCTTTGGGCGCGTGAAATTTCTTAAAACGTGAGGCGTAGTATAACCTGAAAACCTGAATAAACCTTTTATTTAATTGTCTGATCAACTCTCTAGATTGATGAGGAGTGCGATGACTAGTATCCAGGACCTACCTAATTATTTTCTAGCTTTTAGTATTATTATTACTTCATGTAAGTATTGTTTTCAAGTTTTTAGTCTTTATTTAATTGCCTATTATTTCTCATTCTATTCAATTCATTCAGTGACTCATTATTACAAGTACTCTTCCTGACAATTTGTTACAATCTATATCCTCAATACATAATCCTTCCAAAGACTTTACTCAACTCTGCGCCACGTATGCTTGTCCCTCCTCCAACTCCAAAATATTTTGATGTCATTTCTACAGTCCGTATGTAATATTTGTTCCAAATATGAGCCAAATCGGCCCACTAATACGATTTTTTTGAATATTTCGATGTTTGCGCCACCTAGCGGCGATTTTTTCATAGGTCGCCTTCTATTCATGTATGTATTATGTGTTCCAAATATGGACCAATTCGGACCAATAATACGATTTTTTTGAATATCTCGATGTTTGCGTCACCTAGCGGCGATTTTTTCATAGGTCGCTTTCTATTCTTGTATGTATTATGTATTCCAAATACGAGCCCCATCGGACCACAAATACGATTTTTGTGAATATCTCGATCCTTGCGCGACCTAGCGGCGATTTTTTTCATTGGTCGCTTTCTATTCTTGCATGTATTATGTGTTCAAAATATGAGCCAAATCGGACCAAAAATACGATTTTTGTGAATATCTGGATTCTGGCACCACCTAGCGGTTATTTTTTAATAGGTCGCCTTCTATTCTTGTATGTACTATGTATTCCAAATACGAGCCCCATCGGACCCCAAATACGATTTTTGTGAATATCTCGATTTTTGCGTCACCTAGCGGCGATTTCTTTCATAGGTCGCTTTCTATTCTTGTATGTATTGCATGTTCCAAATATGAGCCAAATCGGCCCAAAAATACGATTTTTGTGAATATCTCGATCCTTGCGCCACCTAGCGGCGATTTTTATCATAGGTCGCTTTTTATTCTTGTATGTATTGTATGCTCCAAATATGAGCCAAATCGGACCAAAAATATGATTTTTTTGAATATCTCTATCTTTGCGCTACCTAGCAGCAATTTTTTTTTCTTATTATTGCATTGTCATCGGGTTCTGAACTATATTCCAAGTTTCAAGCTTGTAGCTTATCGGGAAGTTGCTTAAATTTCAATTACAAAATTCGTGCCAACCACCCAGCCTGTAAACTCAAGCTAAATAAAACCGTTTAAAAAAAGTGCGCTTTCTTTCGACGATGAATGACTCGTTTCTAGGGGTTTGCTTTAAAGCCGGAATAAGACGCCCACCATTCAGTTAATTTAGGTACACGGTAGTATTTTGTACCGTTCAGTGTATAAGACAAGCTCCACTTTATTGGAATTGACGCGGATTCCGCATCGGGAGCCTCACAAGGAAACATCTCGCAATGCTACCGCAATGCACCAAGCCGTAAAAAGTTCGAGGGAAACTTCCTATCTAGGTCATCCGCATATGCCAAAATCTCGACCATATATAACAAAGATGTGTATATAAGGCAGGGTACTCCCCAATAAATAGCACATATAAAACTATGTACATACAATACCCAACGATGTCACAATATCTACCTAGATCTCCAACAGGGCATCCTTCTTTGGACTGATATGTTTTTCTATAATCATAGGCAACTTTAAGGTCAGGTAGTACAATTATGGAGTATTTGGAACTGTAACTCATTTCGACGGGTTAAGGTAGTTTACACTTCGACGAGTCTCCAAGTATGGTCATGTGTGATAACTGGTTGTAGAATAAAAATATTAAAGAAGCTACTTCAATGATGAGGTCCACACATAGTCCGAATCAGTCCGTAGTGATACCAGAAATTTATTTAACCACCAAATTGAAAACCCCTATCAAAAACCAGGACCTATGTTATAAAATAATTCCGTGCTCTTAGCAAATACTAGAAGCTCTCTAGGACCTATGCCACTTGCTGATTCTAGATCTGACAGCTGTATGTTGTTGTTGTTTTTGTAGCAGTGCTTCGCCCCACCTAATAGCCGCGACCGATCACAAATTGTCATCAATATCCTCTAACGGGGGTCCAAGGAAACTTGCTGTTTCAACAGGGGTGGACCATAATGAAAGTGGTGTTAGAGGCGTTGGTTCCACATTACAATTAAAGAGATGGTTGGTGTCATTTTGTATGTCGGGGTTGATTCTGGATACGTAAGAGTTTAACCTGTTACAGTATCCAGAACGAAGTTGATCAAGAGTGACACGCATTTCCTTGGGGAGTATGCGTTCCTCTTCCACAAGTTTCGGGTACTTTTCTTTGAGTACTGGATTCATCGGGCAATTCCTGACATAATGGTCCGACGCCTGTTTGTGGAGTTCACCAAGGACCTGCTTGTGTTTTTTGCTTCACACGGCTGAGTTCTCAGGTGCCGTATTTCCTCAAAATGCTTACGGAGATGACTCCTCAAGCCCCTAGGCAGTGTTGGCTCATCAATCAGATGTCTGTTTGGATGCCCAGGTTTCTGGGTATTCAACAGGAACTGTTTGGTTAGCATCTCATTTCTCTCCCTGATGGGGAGTATTCTCGCCCCATTATGTAGATGGTGTTCTGGAGACATAAGAAGACAGCCCGTGGCGATTCTGAGAGCAGTATTTTGGCAGGCCTGTAGCTTCTTCCAGTGGGTAATTTTTAGGCTTTGCGACCATATGGGTGACGCGTAGCACGTAAACGGCTGGCCAATTGCTTTGTATGTAGTAATGAGCGTTTCTTTATCTTTCCCCAGGTACTGCCAGCAAGGGATTTGAGGATTTTGTTACGGCTCTGGATTTTCAGAACAATTGCGGCTGCGTGCTCACCAAAATTTAGGTCCTGATCAAACGTCACACGCAAGATTTTGGGGTGTAGGACAGTCGGTAGCGTAGTGCCATCGACGTGGATGTTCAAAATGGTCGACATTTGGGACGTCCATGTTGTAAATAAGGTCGAGGAAGATTTAGTCGGTGATAATGCCAGGTTTCGCGGGGCACTGGATAGATCTGTGGGCCTGGGCCTGTGGCCATTATTGTGCAGTCATTGGCGTATGAAACGATAGTGACTCCTTCTGGCGGTGAAAGTAGCTTAGATATGTAGAAATTAAACAAAAGTGGGGATAGGGCACCCCTTGTTTAATTCTTCTTGGTTTTGATGTTTCGTTTCTAAATTGCACCGATGCCTGCCGACCACCCAGACATGGTCCACCTTTTAAGACATGGGGGAAGGGTAGACCCTTCCAGGTCTTGCAGTAACGTGCCATGGTTGACCGTATCAAAAGCTTTTCATAGACCTAGCGCTACGAGTACTGTTCTATGGTGGGGGTTTTGATTTAAAGCGCAACTTATCTGGGTGCTGATGGCATTTAGCGCGGTGGTGGTACTATGGAGTTTTCTGAAGCCATGCTGATGACAGGCTATTGCAAATTTGCTTGGAAGTAGGGGAGCAAAATGGCTTCAAGCGTCTTTGCTACTGGCGATATGTTAGCTGGTTTCCCAGGCTTTAGTAGCGGGACCACCTTGGCCATTTTCCATTTTTCGGGTATGACAAAGATGGAAAGATACAGGTTGAGGACATGTGCTAAGTATTTGAAACCCTCTTTCCCTAGGCTTTTAAGCATCGGCATGGCTATGCCGTCTGGGCCCACTGCTTTGGATGGTTTAGCGTGACCAATGGCATATTCGACCTCTCTGGCGGTGATGGTAATTGGTGACGCGCTGAATTTATGTTTATGTGCGTGTCTGTTGGCCCTCCGTCTATCTTTGTCGACAGTAGAATGCATTACATATTGACGGCAGAAAGCTCTCGCGCATTTTTTCGAATCCGACAGAACTTTATCGCCGAAGGCGATGGAAACTTTGTCATTGTGCTTAGACGGATTCGATAGGGACTTTACGGTGGACCAAAGTTTACCCACACCGGCAGAGAGGTTACAACCCCTTAGGTGCTCATCCCATTTCGCCCGCTTGTGTTCATCCACAAGCAATCTGATGAGTGTGTTTATATCCCTTATTTGGGGGTCGCCTGGATCGAGCTGTCTTATAAGGTCACGTTATCGCGCTAAATTTGCGGAATTTCCGTCGGGAAGTGGGCCCGAATTTCGGGAATTCTCCTGGCGGGAATGAAACGTGCCGAGGCAGATTCAATGACCTTGCGGAAAGCACGCTCCCCTTGGCGGGAATCAGTCGGGATAGGGAGGGCAGCAAAGAGGTTGTCTGTAAAAGATTTGTATTCGTCCCACTTTCCTTTTTAAAGTTTATGAAAGTGCGTTTTTCTGTAACGATGAAGTCGGCGGTACGCTCGAACGAAATAAGTATAGGCAGGTGGTCGGATGCCAATGTTACCATCGGCTGCCAGTTGACGCAGTTTACGATTTCTCCGCTCACGATTGAGATATCCGGCGAACTGTGACAGCTTCCTACCATACGTGTGGGGGCGTCTCCGTTTATTGTGCAGAACGTCGTTTCTTCTATTTTATCCGCCAACATCTCACCCCTACTGTCCGCCCGCAATTTTGAATGCCATAGATCGTGATGGGCATTAAATTCGCCTAAGATAATGCGATTGTTGCCAGTGAGTAAGCCGCTAATATTAGGGCAGTATCCACTGGAGCAACAGGTGGCAGGAGGTATGTAGATGTTGATGATTTCTAGGTTTTTATCGCCTGACCGGACAGATAGGCCTTGACGTTCTAAGACATTGTCCCTGCGGTCGATGCCAGGCTCAAATACATGATATTGCACAGAGTGTATTATAAACGCGAGGCCGCCTCCATTTCCGCTCATGCGATCTTTTCTGTGGACATTATACCCAGAACAGGTTTGCAGTGCAGATCTTGCTGTGAGTTTAGTCTCTTGAATCGCAGCAATGCGGATGTTGTGCCGCTTCATGAAATCGACTATCTCCGTGATCTTCCCAATTACAGTTCAACTGCAGAATTCTGAAGTGCATAGGGGGAGACGTCGCCACTCTGGGAGTAAGTGACGGGTGTCTACGCCTGGGTTGAGGAAGGCCAGGACGCAACTGCTGTTGTGGCCCTGGGACTGGGCGTCCTTGGGCAAGCATTGGGGTACCCGGTAGATTGGGGTTTGCGACCTGGCAACATGGCGCAATGAAACCCGTCGGGGGGTTGCCGTCGCGGAGAGCAAAACATCTAGGAAAGTGGCACCGGACTAAGAGTCTGTTTCCTGGCCTACACGATTGCTGCCGGAAAAGAGGGGGGGGGGGGGGGGAGAAGAAGGGGGCGGGGGCTGATGCTCAGCATTGCTACCGACTCTACTACGGAGATAGTAGTTATGAGTGGTAGCAGCTGTTTGAGTTGTTGGCACCGCGGGGCGCGAGCAGCAGCGGGTACTAGTTGTGGGTTGCTGAGCAGCTGGGCTGCTGGAAGGTAGTGGGGGGGGGGGGGGGGGGGGGCGCTAAGACGTAGAGTACGGGACGCCCTTGGACGTGAACAGCAAGGAGCCACAAAAGATTTATAAAAGTTACGTGAACGTCGGGTTTTGGGATCAAGCCCAGAACAACCTGTCCGATGGAACCATCACTTACACGAGACACACTGAACAGAGTATGATTGTCCTACAAAGATTCTTTTCCGGCAGATGCAGCAAAACCATTTCTCAGGACCGGGGCCAGGAGACGGACCCGGATTGGATTCGATACCTTCCCGGAGCAAGAGAATATGAAGCAGTCCCGCTGCAAGGAGCAGCTGGGAGGATGACAATTTGTGGGAGGGACGCAACAAATTAAATGGGGTTACACTGAAATGACAGTCCTTGGTCGGGAAAAATCCCGAGTCGCTCCGGTACATAGAACCGACTGCCTTGGGAAGCGTATCACTTGGGAAGCTGTATCACTCCTAATAGCTCGAGTCTTAGCCTGGAAAGCGCACGGCAAGAGCACAAAACGTGCTCGATCGTTTCCTCCTCCATCCCGCACTTCCTACATCTGCTATCACTGACCAAGCCTAATTTAAAGGCATGTGACGCCAGAAGACAGTGTCCAATCAGAATACCCGTCATGAGTCTACAGTCCTATCTTTTTAATGATAAAAGCAACATTGTTGGTCTAAGATTGTAAGACCTACACATAATTTTCCACACTTTATAGCCCCGCGCTTGCACCCACACCTAACCTGCTTGGTCGATCATGTGCCATCTAATTGGGACGTCTACGGAGCAAGCTTCAATCGTTGCGCCCTTTTTAGCTAGTTCATCCGCTTTTTCATTCGCATCTATTCCCATATGCCCTGGGAACCAATATATATGTATGCTTTTCCCTGTTCCGATTCTTTACAGGGATTTCTTACACTCTAACACACTTTTAGGTGCTATGCTATGATTCATTCAACGGTTGGCACTTTACGTCAAATTACTGAGCAGAAATTTTTTTCGCTGCATTGACTCAACGTGTTTATTCCATTATCTTAAAGTTCTTTGACATTTCACAATCAAAGGTTATGAACACAATTTTTCCTATTAATATTATACTGAAGTGTTAGAAATAATTTGAGTAATCATTTTCCTTAAATTTTAAGGATAATTATTTCATTTGGCATTTGGCTCAACTTGCCGTTCAGAAAATAAATTTATTATCACTCACCTAACGGAGAGATGTTTGCAACGTATCAACAAAAATAGTGTTCGCTGAAAGCGCCCATTGATTTTTTATTTAAAAGTTATAGAATTCCTTTCAGAGTATTCCCAACTTGTTATCAGCGCGTTGTCGATTTTATAACAACAACTCATTGTTTTGTCATGAAACAGATACTGATAAATCTAAAAGACCATTGAGAAGGCTTTAATTTTTAAACAAACCCCTTCCTTACTCTAGCTCAAAGTTGATCATAAAAGCAATAGGAATAATGTCACTTGGCGTTTTCATGACAGTAGGATTTGGAGACCGAACATGATTAAGGGTTTCTATACTACGCATTGTTTCAAACAGTGCCTAAATTTTGGTAATTTTTTATAATGTTAAAACTGAATTTTAGTCCTACATAAAGTTGAAACATGACAACTGTGATCTTAATCATTTCATTATAAAGAGTTCAGCGCTTCTGTCAATACCACTAAATTTTTGGAAACCCTCCACGTTGTCACACCACCTACTTTTTTTGGTGCTACTGGATATAAAAATTACTAAGGTCCGATTTATTTTTATTGAGCCCAACCCTTCTTCGAATTTTTTATTTCCTTTTCATTCATATCACGCTGATAATCCAAACATATTCGAGAACATTAATTTACGAGTATTAGCACGAGTTTGCTTAATTTTGAGAACGTGCCATGAATTTTGTGCGAAATTTGTACTCACCCACAATTATTATGGTGACTCTATCTTTAAACTTCCACTCGTTCAATTACACATATTACTAAAAAAAACAAGTAAAGGTGTCTAAGTGCGGATGTAACCGAACATTATATACTCAGCGTGAGCTTCAATTGTACATTTTATTTCAGATAAATTACTTTTCTACATAACACGTGGCACTGCCCTTTAAAAAAAATGTTTCCCCATTTCCTCTTACAATAAAACTTCAAAAGTGAAATATCATTGATTCAAAACTATTTTTTGCTAAGTTATAGCTTATTATTCTAGTCTACGACCCTTTTAAATTTGTTTCACATCTAAGTTGCCGTGGTCTTTGATCGATCCCGTCCATTTTACTGGAAATATTTTCTGCTATAAGGAAAATATGTGTACACAGTTTCATTAAGATATGTTAATTTTTCTTCGAGTTATGGCTCCCGGAACATAGAAAATTGCTTAGTCATAAAAGGGGCGGTGCCACACCCATTTTCAAAAATTTTAGTGTTTTGCAATTTAATGTTATAATTCAATTTAGAAAGTAAGATTCTATTGATACAAAGCTCTTTTTCGCTAAGATATAGCTTTTCATTTTCGTCTACGACTCTTTTAAAAATCTTTTATATAAAAGTGGGCGTGGTCCTTAACCGATCTCGTCCATTTTTTGTAGAAATATTTCCTGCTGTAGGGAAAATGTGTGTGCCCAATTTTATTAAGATCCGTTAATTTTTCTTCGAGTTATGGCTCCCGAAACATAGAAAATTGCTTAGTCATAAAAGGGCGGTGCTACGCCTATTTTTTAAAATTTGAAGTTTTTCCTATTTATTGTTATAAATCCACTTAGGAAATGAAATACCATTGATATAAAGCTATTTTTTGCAAAGATATAGCTTATTTTATTCGCCCACGACCCTTTTAAAAAATTTTTATATAAAAGTGGGCGTGGTCCTTAACCGTTTTCGCAAAATTTTTATTTTTTTTCAAAGCATTCCTTATAGTAAAGGCAACCTCTCTGCCGAATTTTGTTACGATAGGTTTAACGATTTCTGATTTATGATTAATATTATATGTAAAATTGATTTTATCACAAGTGGGCGGTGCCACGCCCGTTTTAAATTTTTTATTTTTTTTTCAAATTTTTATTAAGAGTCTCAATATCAATCCCCACGTCAAATTCCCACGTATTATTTACTAAATAGTCAGTTTTTTTGTGTTTTCCAAAATGTTATAAAAAGTGGGCGTGGCTATCATCCGATTTTGGTCATTTTCAATACCTATCTATTCTAATCTATTCTGGGTCCAGATAAGCTCGTGTACCAAACTTGGTGAATATATCTCAATATTTACTCAAGTTATCCTGTTAGCGGACAGACGGACGGACAGACGGACATGGCTCAATCAAATATTTTTTAATACTGATGATTTTGATATATGGAAGTCTATATCTATCTCGATTCCCTTATACCTATGTTACAACCAACCCTTATCCAATCAAAGTTAATATACTCTGTGTGCAAAGCACGCTGAGTATAACAACAAGCAAAGTAGTTCGGGTGTAACCAAACATTATATACTCAGCGGTGAGCTTTAATCGTACCTTTCTGCCATTTTTTTTAAGTGGCCGTTATAATCTGTCCGTTGCGCCGATTTTAATGATGTGTGCCAAGAAGTCCGTATACCAAATAACCACAAAATTCCGATAATGTATTCAAGCTTTCGTGCTCTCAGACGGACGGATAGAGGAGACATGATATAATCTATTCAATTTTTCACTTCATCACTTTCATGTGAGGCAGTTTAATTTGTCGCCAGTCATTTATGCCGTTTAGCGAAAAAACTAATATACAGTGCAATGCACAGCTGAGTATAAAACCTTACTACCTCTCCTAATCGCATCCGAAGCCTTCTCAGCCACTCAATTTACTGCCTCAAAGGCACTGAAAGCTTACGCGATCAGCTGTTAGATCTCGTCTTTCAATTTCACCTCTAGCGTCGCTTCCATGATGATGTTAAGCTTGTTTTGAGCTTCAAAGCTCAAAGCGATTTACATATACATATGTACGAATGTTTTACGCATGATTGCCACACGCCCAGCGGCCCATTTGCATTCATTGAATTGTTGTTCAGTGACATTTATAGTTAAGTACGATTTCAGTTTCAATTTTACATTTGTTTTGTGCAGTTCGTTTTCTCTAGTAATCGCGTTTCATACTAAAATTTATTAGCACTCAGTTTGGAATAATACAGTTGTTTTCTTTTGTAAGATGAAGGTGATTGCTTTACTTTCACTGGCATTGGGCCTACTCGTTGCTCAGTCGAACGCCGCTAATCTTGTTTGCTACTATGACTCTTCCAGTTTTATTCGAGAAGGTGAGGAAGTCGTTGATAAATATTTACAACATTTCTAGATATATCCCATTTATCATATTTAATTTGTTTGCCTGCATATTTGTGTGTGTTTGGTTAATGGCCATTGAAAGTAAAAGCATTAATTTTTTTGCGCGATTGAATGAAGATTTTTTATATAACAAAAATTGGCTATATACATATTTAATAAATCGTATTGGGAACTTAGTTTCATAGATAAGAAATTTTAATACTTCAGTTAAATATTATTATTGGGTATTTAGTTCGTAAACAGCAAAGACTACCGATCTTAATCAAGCATGTGATCATTAAACTAAGCATATTTGCATGTTTTTTTTTTTGGGCTTTTTTGATTAACCTAAATAAATATATATGTATGTACGTTCCTTGGTTTCAGTTAACTTCGTGTTTATATCTGGTAGAAGGAAGCGAAAAGGTCTAATGCATATCAAGCGAGCAATTAATCAGTCGAGTTTATGAGTAGTAGGTGGCTTGTTTAGGCTATGCTAAAGTAACAGAACTCCCAGCATTTACTGTTGCTGTTGTTGTTGTAGCAGTGCTGCGTTCCTTCCAATGGCTGCAACCACTCACAAATTGTCATCGATATTTTCAAACGGGACTCCGAAGAAATTTGCTATTTCAACAGAAAGATAAAGGTGTTAGTGGCGTTGGTTCCACATTGCAATTGAAAAGATGTTTTGTGTCATGCGGGGACACGTTACAATCAGGACATATATTGAGTATGTAGGGGTTGATTCTGGAAAGGTACTGGCGTTTTCTTTTCTGAAAATAGTGTCGCCCTGTTGGTTCTTCTCAGCTCTACCGTGAGTTTGCGTGTTTTTTTCACAAAATATTTTTCACTGAATAAAAAAAGGATCTCATTACCTAAAAGAGTCATTTTATATAGCGCCAGATGTCCTAGCTCAAAAGCTAGAATTTAAGAGTGGAACATGAGAGGAAAATATTTTCCAGAAAAGAAAACGCCATAAGAGTTTAACCTTTTACAGTATTCAAATCGATGCTGAGCTAAAGTGATGCGCGTCTCCCTGGGAGATTGCTTTATTTGTCTTTAAAAACGGGTTAACAAAATAAAAGAGCAAATCGAATAAATTTGCGTTAAAAGCTTTTAATTATTGCCGATCATGTGGTGTAAAAGGGATTCCAAAAAAAAAGATATCCATACTCTAACTTAGATTGCACACAAGAACTATACAAAATTTTTAAATTTTCCTAGTGGATGGGTCTTCAAAGTTCTTTGCGTGTTGCTGTAAGGAAGCTAAAATAGCCTTGATAAACCAGCTAACGAAGGCGAGTCATATCGACCGATATCACTCCTTTCGCCAGTAGCGAAGACATTGGGAACCGTCTTGCTCCCTCATTTCACGGCGAATCTTCGCTTATCCATCGACCAACATGGCTTTCGCAAAATGCATAGCACCACCCCCGCGCTAGATGCCATTGACACTCAGATAAATTACGGACAAAATCAGGAAAAAACCCCTCACAGAACGGTGCTTGTGGTACTTGGCCTGTCAAAAGCTTTTGACACAGTCAATAGTAATAGCGTACCAAGACATAGAAGGCTCACACCTTCGCCCTTGTCTAGAAAGATCGAGAGTAAATTATCTGAATGGTCAAAAATCGTCGGTTCAATTTAGGAACGAAATCTCAAAGCCAAGGAAAATCAAACAGGGAATAACAGGGTGATGTCCTATCTGTTTAATTTCTACATTTCACAGCTCCCTTATCCACCAAAAGGAGTTACAATCATTTCCTATGCCGACGACTACACGATTATGGCAACCGGGCCTGGCCCTTCAATAGATGAATTAGATAGGTATTTCTAGTTTTTTCACCTCGCGTAACCTGGCATTATCACCGAAAAATCCCCGGCCACTCTGTTTACGATGTCGAAGGAACGGATGACGCCAATATTTGGCGTTCACGTCGATGGTGTCAAGCTACCGACATTCAGTCACCCAAAAATCTTAGGGGTAAAGTTTGATGAATATGTATTTCTTCTGCGACCTATTAATTCTTATAGAACATAATTTGTGAAAACTGGCTCGAGGTCAGGTGTATTAAAAAACACAACGTTTTTTGTTTTTAAAGTTCGATAATACTCTGACCTTCAAGGCGCATGCCACCGAAATTGTTTCTGAAGTTCAAAGCCCCAACAAAATCCCCAAGTCGCTTGCCGACAGCACTTGGGGAAAAGATAAAGAAACGTAGCAACGTTCCAAGCAATTGGCCGGCCGCTCAATCTGCTTTTTAATAAGATGTCTGTTAGGATGCTCAGGTTTCTGGGTATTCAGCAGAAACTATTTGTTCAGCATTTCATTTCTCTCCTTTATGGGGTGTATTGTACTGGAGACATAAAAAGACATCTCGTGGCTGTTCTGAGCGTGGTGTTTCGACAAGCCTGCAGTTTCCTCCAGTGTGTTTTTTTAGGCTCGGCCCCCAAATTGGGGACGCATATGAAAAATTTACGTCTAGCGTGAAAAATTCTTAAGAAAACAATTGGTTTTGCATTATTTACATAAAATTTATGCATGGAAAACTAATTTTAATCACAGTTCTGTAAATTTGTATATCCAGTATGCACAAGGGTAACAACTGTAATGAGATAATTGCATTCAATAAAACATTCCTTACAACATGAAACATTGCATTAAATATCCACCATAGATATTTTTTTCTCAATTTACTGTACGAATTTTTTAAAAACTAAGAAGTTTCCATGACCGTTTGAGAGGCTTTTTCGCATTTGGAAAAAATTAGTTGTCTGTATGAAAAAGTTCTTGAGGCGAAAAATCATTCAGATTTTGGAAAAAAGTTTTCTTGAGGCAGATATACACTCGGAGTATTTGCCAAGCCATTACCGAGGTGCGACTCCGCTTGCAACAAAAACAAGACGTTTTGATAACAAATCGATAACATTTTGATAACAAAGCGACTGCTCTTGGGTGACAAATCGATAACTAATAAACAAAAATTCGATAGGAAATTGGCAATAGTTTAAGATTACAAATCGATAACATTTCCTTTCCTCTACTTTCCTTTTTTCTTATTGATAAACCGTGTATCAAAATTTTTCATGTGGCTTTGCCCCCAGACTTGAACGTAGGACCTTCAGTGTGCTATGCGAAGGACGCTACCACCATGAAACCATGATGTTTTGTTTTGAGGAAAATGGAGAATTCGGAAACTCCCAAATTGGTATCAATTCAACATGCCTCCTATGCTTAGAGCAAAGACAGAAATTTGGTTACCTTGCAAACCAATTATGTTCGGCCTCTACACGTACACATCGGATTTGCACATGTACTCAGCGTGAAATTTTTTACGGCTTAGAATAATTAGTGCCAGATATTTGCATAAGTGAATAAATTTAGTTACAGTTTTGATTATTTAAAAAAAATTTTGTCCTTAGCGAAACGTGTCAGTAATAAGTGTAACATTTTTGTTAAAATTTTGTTGGCCAAGGGCATTAGGATATATAGTAGAGGGATTTCGCGAAAACGAGCGGCGCGATTTTACTTACCTCTTAGACACTTTATGTCTCATTTACGGCTTGGCGTTATTTATACACATCGTGTACTTGTTGACAAGAGTATTATAACTTTGACTGGTAGCCGTTATACGTAATCACACAAAGGAATCGTGATAGATATAAACTTCTTCAGATCAAAATTATCAGCATCGAAAAAGATTTCGATTGGACCATACCCGTCCTTCCATCGGTTCATTATGCTGGCTTACCTAGACCCAGAATAAATTGGTATTGAAAATGGGTGAACTTTTAGATATCGAAAATTTCGAAAAATGGCAAAAATGCAATATTTGTTTACCAAAGACCCATATATTGATGAAATTTGACAATTGGATTGATGTTATTACTCAAAATGGAAGTTTGGTAAAATTTTGCATGATAAGAGTCGCACTGCCAATATTTAAAATAAAACGCTTATAAAAAACAAGTAAGGAAGGCTAAGTTCGGGTGCAACCGAACATCACATACTCAGCTGAGAGATTTGGAGACAAAATAAGGGAAAATCACCATGTAGGAAAATGAACCTAGGGTGAACCTGGAATATGTTTGTATGACATGGGTATCAAATGATTTTAAAATGGAGTGATCCTTAGTTCTATAGGTGGATGCTTTTTCGAGATATCGCTATAAAGGTGGACCAGGGGTGACTCTAGAATGCGTTTTTACGATATGGATATCACATTACAGGTACTAATGAGGGTTTTAAAACGGAGTGACCCTCTGCAGAACTTTTTCATTTTATTCTACTTAATATGGTAGGTGTCACACCCATTTTACAAAGTTTTTTCTAAAGTTATATTTTGCGTCAATAAACCAATCCAATTACCATGTTCCATCCCTTTTTTCATATTTGGTATAGAATTATGGAATTGTTTTAATTTTTCGCAATTTTCAATATCGAAAAAGTGGGCGTGGTCTTAGTCGGATTTCGGCCATTTTTTATACCAAGATAAAGTGAGTTCAGATAAGTACACGAGCCACGCCCATTTTGAAATTTTCGTCATCCGATTTTTCTAATTTTTATTTAGCACATATATAGTAATAATAGTAACGTTCCTGCAAAATTTCATCATGATATCTTCAACGACTGCCAAATTACAGCTTGCAAAACTTTTAAATTACCTTCTTTTAAAAGTGGGCGGTGCCACGCCCTTTGTCCAAAATTTTACTAATTTTCTATTCCGGGTCATAAGGTCAACCCACCTACCAAGCTTCATCGCTTTATCCGTCTTTGGTGATGAATTATGGCATTTTTTCGGTTTTTTGAAATTTTCGATATCGAAAAAGTGGGCGTGGTTACAGTCCGATTTTTTCATTTTAAATAGCGATCTGATATCAGCGCCCAGGAATCAAGTTATCGTGTTAACGGACAGACGGACGGACGGACGGAGGGACATGGCTAAATGAATTTATTTTTTCGCCCAGATCATTTTGATATATAGAAGTCTATATCTAACTCGATTAGTTTATGCCGTTACGGATTACCGTTATGCGAACAAAATTAATATACTCTGTGAGCTCTGCTCAGCTGAGTATAATAATAGATTTATTCTAGACTGTATGATTCCACCTCATCATCCTCCATACAGGTACACAAGGACTTAGTTTCCGGTATATTCAGACGTACCGCATGGATTCCGTTTGGACAGTGTCCTGTGGAAAACCCAATTACCATTGATAGATGAGCCTTAGTGGATCCAATTTGGCAGAACTCCTACCATCTATTTCCGGCCAGAGGGATCTTGCTACCCTGCAAGGGGTGGTGTCCACCAGTTTGACAATTGCCCTGGATGTCACTATTGCTCGGGACGCAAATAATCTGAATCATAGAATAGTTCGATGCAATTGCAAGCGAGATTAGGCACTCTCAGACCACCCTTGATCGCACTATAGTTGAGCTCAAGGCCTTCAAGGTGCTTCACTATCGGTGTAAATGTTAAATTCCCTAACCGTTGTAGCACTAGATAGCATTTCATGCACCGCAGCGCGGCAACTTCCGCTTGGAAGACGCTGGAGTGATCAGCCGACTTAAACTTGCAGCCTTTATTAAGGTCTTGACAGCCAACTTTTACGTCCAACTTCGACCCATTCATGAACAAGCTAACTGGTCCCCTTACTCATTCCTCTCTCGAGGGAATGTGTGGGGTGATGGTTGCACAGGAAGCAGTTATCGGCACACAATACTCTCTTCATTCAGATATAAAGTCGAACCTGGTAAGAAGACTAGAGTGCCCGTTATCAGAAAACACATAACCGCCCAATCGAGGGAGTTTTGAAAGCGGGTATCTTATATCTGCTTGCAAATATAATAAGTTCCGTTTTTCCCCGGTTGGCCGTAAGTCCACATGATTCAGCCCACCTAGCTACAGTGTCCAGGTGGTACTGAAAAACATTGCGCAGCGTGTCTAAATATTTTCCCCTCACTAGGATAGCCATGTCATCTGCGTAGGCAACCATCCTACAGCCGTTAGCTTCCAGCACCACAAGAAGCTCGTTGACTATCACAACCCAGAGCAGAGGAGTTAGTATACCCCCCCCCCCCCCCCCCCACAAAGTGTGCACAGCTTCCTCTGTTATGCACCTCAACACTCCGCTGCGGTAGCTCTGCTGCAGAAAAGTTTGTTATTATTAATTCAACAAGGACGCCCTCGACTCATTAATCAATCAAAACCCTTTTTGCGTAGCAACAGATCAATTAAGCGCTCCAACCTTTTAAGAAGAAACTACGTGGGACTGATTAGCCTGGAATCTTTAGGTGAGACATGAGAGCTCCAGCCGGCCTTTGGAATGAAGATAACCTTCAGCGTAAAAAATATAAATTTGCGAAGTGTATGCAGGGTACGAGCTTTGCGAATTCTTATGAGTTGGCCTGTTATAAAACTTATTTTAAATGTCCTGCATTTAACAAACAAATCAACAAGACATTTTAAGATAATTTACACTTTTTACAAACACATTCACATTTGAATTCCAATATAATTATCTAAGGAAATAGTTAATAAAAAACATTTGACAGTTGTTACTAAGTAGTTTATCTAGCTTATGATTTTTCAGATGAATGATCAATAATTCTTCTAAGGTATTCAGAAGCTTAATTGTTTACATTTTTATTACAATTTAACAAGCTTTCGAATTAGCGGACAAAAGATGATAATGCGTTCTAAAAGCGCTCTATTTAGTAAACTAGTTTAGCTTACTTCGACACAAGCTTTTGAAATTATCATTAGCCCAGAAAGCATTGTATTAGTTACAGCTAGGTCGATGACATATTAGAACTAGGCAGATGTGGTGTGTAGAACTATACATGATTTACAATATCAATTTTGACAGCAGCTGACCGAATGAACTTTAGATGTATCTACTTATGAATATCAGCGAAAACATAAATATCACTATCTAAATGTTCTACCAGGGGCCAAAACTGTTATTTCTTTTATAATATAATTCCTTGCAAAACTATTATTTTTTGGATTTTTAATATATTTGGATCAAGATAATAATTATTTCGGATTTTTATTTTTTGAGTCCGATAGAACTAGTTAAACTCGGACTTTTAAAAATAAAAGTCCGGAAATAAAAGTTAAATCCGGACTTTTATTTTTTAAGGCCAAAATAAAAGTACCGCTTGATAACAAAGAAACGGCTTATCCAAACAAACAATTTTTTTTAATTCGGATAAGCCGTTTCTTTGTTATCAAGCCGGACTTTTATTTGGGCCTTAAAAAATAAAACTCCGGATTGAACTTTTATTTCCGGACTTTTATTTTTAAAATTCCGAGTTTAACTAGTTCTATCGGACTCAAAAATAAAAAATACATATTTTACTTTTATATGTGGATTTTTATGGAAAAAGTTCGAAAAATAAAAAGGATGCTTGATTCGACATGATATTGCTATATGGATACCTGGGAACTCAAACGTTTTCACCTAGGACTATTTTTTGAACAGGACTTTTTCGACTCCGAAAAAAATAATTATTATTATTTTCCGTCCCTGTGTTCTACGAAGTCCAACCAAAATAAACGCAATAAATAATAAATAAACATTTGACCCGTAGTTAATTGAAATTCCACAGTTTTTGTAAAAGAAAAATAAGAATATTATAAACACTAATTTAACACCAAAATGTGTGACAATACTCCGCAAATTTCATCTTCATTGTGTTCGGCACACATGAAAAAAAAAATAGTGCCCAACAATAAAAATTAGTATTCCAAATAGCATTAGTCACATAAACATTAGCTAAAACTTGTTAATGACGCAAGCGTCATGCTATTAGAGCTAAGCTGTGACAATAATCGGTTCTTTACACTTCAGATCAGGTTGAGCAAAAAAAAAAAAAATAAAAAAATAATAATAATAACAATTCCAAAACACTCTCGCACTCTCTTCACGTAGTGACAATTGAAGCTTTTAAATGGTTTATTGTCATTATATTTGAGTGAATGTAGTTCGCATATGTAAATTACTTTATTTACCTGCAATGACACATACTGGCGTTATAGAGTTGTTAAACCCGACTTACTATTTAATGATCCCGGTAATTTATGGTGACTTATAATAGTCAATGGGACTAACGTCAATTGAGATGAATTCGCTTTTAAAGGAGAATTAATGCCAATGACATTAAGTACAATACCGAAAGAGAACTAATGTCAATTGGCTGAAGTTAACTTCAAGACTATTTATCGCCTCTCACGCAAAAAGGTGCTGGGGGAAATACGTTGTGGTTGTTAGACTGTCCAGATCTGGCGTTGAATCGGCTAGATTTATATTTTTTTATACTCAGTTGAGCAGAGCTCACAGAGTATATTAAGTTTGAATGGATAACGGTTGGTTGTACATATATAAAGGAATCGAGATAGATATAGACTTCCATATATCAAAATAATCAGGATCGAAAAAAAATTTGATTGAGCCATGTCCGTCCGTCCGTCCGTCCGTCCGTCCGTCCGTCCGTCCATCCGTTAACACGATAACTTGAGTAAATTTCGAGGTATCTTGATGAAATTTGGTATGTAGGTTCCTGAGCACTCATCTCAGATCGCTATTTAAAATGAACGATATCGGACTATAACCACGCCTACTTTTTCGATATCGAAAATTTCGAAAAACCGAAAAAGTGCGATAATTCATTATAAAAGACAGATAAAGCGACGAAACTTGGTAGATGAGTTGAACTTATGACGCAGAATAGACAATTAGTAAAATTTTGGACAATGGGCGTGGCACCGCCCACTTTTAAAAGAAGGTAATTTAAAACTTTTGCAAGCTGTAATTTGGTAGTCGTTGAAGATATCATGATGAAATTTGGCAGGAACGTTACTCCTATTACTATATGTACGCTTAATAAAAATTAGCAAAATCGGAGAAGGACCACGCCCACTTTAAAAAGAAACATTTTTTTAAAGTAAAATTTTAACAAAAAATTTAACATCTTTACAGTATATAAGTAAATTATGTCAACATTCAACTCCAATAATGATGTGGTGCAACAAAATACAAAAATAAAAGAAAATTTCAAAATGGGCGTGGCTCCGCCCTTTTTCATTTAATTTGTCTAGGATACTTTTAACGCCATAAATCGAACAAAAATCAACCAATCCTTTTGAAATTTAGTAGGGGCATAGATTTTATGACGTTAAATGTTTTCTGTGAAAATGGGCGGAATCGGTTAATACCACGCCCAGTTTTTATACACTGTCGTCCGTCTGTCCTTCCGCATGGCCGTTAACACGATAACTTGAGCAAAAATCGACATATCTTTAATGAACTTAGTTCACGTACTTATCTGAACTCACTTTGTATTGGTATAAAAAATGGCCGAAATCGGACTATGACCACGCCCACTTTTTCGATATCGAAAATTACGAAAAACGAAAAAAATGCCATAATTCTATACCAAATACGAAAAAAGGGTTGAAACATGGTAAGGTAATTGGATTGTTTTATTGAAGTGAAATATAACTTTAGAAAAAACTTTATAAAATGGTTGTGACACCTATCATATTATGTAGAAGAAAATGAAAAAGTTCTGCAGGGCGAAATAAAAAACCCTTAAAATCTTGGTAGGTATTAGATATATAAATAAATTAGCGGTATCCCACAGATAATGTTCTGGGTCACCCTGGTCCACATTTTGGTCGATATCTGGAAAACGCCTTCACATATACAACTACCACCACTCTCTTTTAAAATCCTCATTAATACCTTTAATTTGATACCCATATCGTACAAACACATTCTAGAGTCACCCCTGGTCCACCTTTGTGGCGATATTTCGAAACGGCGTCCACCTATAGAACTCAGGCCCACTCCCTTTTAAAATACACATTAACACCTTTCGTTTGATGCCCAAATTGTACAAACAAATTCTAGGGTCCCCCTGGTCCACCTTTATGGCGATATCTCGAAACGGCGTCCACCTATGGAACTAAGGATTACTCCCTTTTAAAATACTCATTAACACCTTTCTGTTGATACCCATATTGTACAAACAAATTCTAGGGTCACCCCTGGTCCACCTTTATGGCGATATCTCGAAACGGCGTCCACCTATGGAACTAAGGATTACTCCCTTTTAAAATACTTATTAACACCTTTCATTTGATACCCATATCGTACAAACGCATTCCAGAGTCACCCCTGGTCCACCTTTATGGCAATATCTCGAAACGGCGTCCACCTATGGAACTAAGGATTACTCCCATTTAAAATACTCATTAACATCTTTCATTTGATACCCATATCGTACAAACGCATTCTAGAGTCAACCCTGATCCACCTTTATGGCTATATCCCTAAATGGCGTCCACCTATAGAACTATGGCCCACTCCCTCATAAAATACTCTTTAATGCCTTTCATTTGATACCCATGCCATACAAACACATTCCAGGGTTTCCCTCGGTTCATTTTCCTACATGGTTATTTTCCCTTATGTTGTCACCATAGCTCTCAACTGAGTATGCAATGTTCGGTTACACCCGAACTTAACCTTCCTTACTTGTTTTTATTCGCTTTAATCTCCAGGAAAAGCGCCGAGATATTTACTAGCATTAATTTCCAAAATAATATACACAATATTAGAAGAATCGTTTTATTTTTTATTAACTTTAGAAATTAATTTTAAAAAATATCTTAATATCGTATCATAATATGAATTGAAAAAATGAAATAAAAATCGCGCAATTTATGTTTAATCCAAATTTGGGCCTGCCGCGCTTTTTTATTATAATCACTAATCCTATTAAAACTTTTTAAATCGTATCGTTATATACAACTAATTATCAGAATCAAAGAATTTGTGCAACTTCTATTTCAAGGTTCGTCGGTTCTGTCCATAAGAAGTTTTGATATTAAATCGGCTTTGCAAAGAGAATTTATGTCAATGACTAGAAAAAGTTTTTCTGACATTAATTCGCTTTTGTGAAAGCAATTCATGTCAATGACGTTGCTTCCAACATGATTATGATATTAATTCTCTTTCGGATTTGACACTATTACACGTCACCACATGTATGTTTAAAATTTTTCTTTTAACCCTCCGATAGATTGTGGCGTCTGGCCAGACGAGAAGGCTTTATTTTCGTTCCTTCGTACCTTCATTTAATTATGGGGATTCTATTTTTGACAAGGCGATGTTCGTCGCGTTTTTTTTCGCGGCGTCAGGGCATTGTGTTTCAAGCTAAAGACCTCATAGTTCGTATTCATTTCAAAATTTATCAATAAAAATTCAAACTTATTTGTGGGTAATCACAGTATGCGACGAGTTTTCTTCAAAATTTAAATATTTGTGTATAAAGTTCAAAGTGTCAAATGTCTTCTAGCCAGAAGACAACGCTAAGATGTGTTGAATTTATTCACCGCTAATCGGAGGGTTAAATTAATAATGGATGATCCGCAGTGCTTTAAATTTAACCACAATACAGTACAGACATACAAATACAAACTCTTAGCGGTGGCATACGGTCAACGGCTATAACATCAATTGAACTTATGATCACTTCAAATGGTCATAAGGTCAATTGCAGTTTTAACCCGATGAAATGGTCACATTGTAAACTTCAAATGGTTACAATATCAACGATATTGACATTATCGCCACTGTGCTTTTCTTATATGGTAGTTGGGTTATCTCATATTTTCAGGTTGCCGCAAAGTCAAATATTTGGTTTCCCAACTCCTCATTTAAAAATGTTAGCAGCTTGTAAAGTCCTAGATGCGTTTCATTATTTTCGGTCAATTCTTCTTCAGCCGAATAAGATGAACAAGTAAAGCAGACGGATAAAGGTTGTTAAAATGTTGTTGTATGCAAAAGTTGTCGAATTTCAGAAAAACTATAAGGTTTAAATGTGTTCCGAAGAAATAGTATTCGACTGCGTCTTCTAGTTATATAAAGATTTAAACACATGTCCTCTGAAATACGACTAACTTATTAAACTAAAATTTTTATAAAAAAGAACCGGTCTTTTTCTCTTTCCTTCATTATCGGTTCATTCCCGTGACAAGTCTGATTACAAACTGACCTCGCGACTTCTTATACATACCAATATGTGGTTCCATCACTGGGAGAAACCGGATAAAAATTCATCCGAGGAGAACTTCTTTGAAATAAGAATGACCTGATATAATTACGAATGAAAAATCGCGACATTTTTGGCTATCCCATTTCATATCCTATATTCTGATTTCATTCAAGTCAGACAGGAAATTAAAACTGTCTTGGCAAGAATTTCTTTGAGAAAACTTGTTTCAACTAAACTTAAGAAGGTTCGAATCGAGCTCAAGGCCAGAACAATAATTTTTTTTTCCAATGATAATTATTGTTATTTTTTAATTTTTCTAAATTTGAAAAATTGTATTTAGTTTTTGGAATAGTAAGTAGAAAATTTTTCAGACAACCTGCCATAGCTGCGCAGATAGATACATTTCGAAGGGTGCTAAGCCTTCATCATCAGTACGCTTTAGGCATGCTGCACTAACCATTTAGCTATACAGCGGTGGTTAAAGAAAACTTGTTTCAACTAAACTTTTAATTCATTTTGCAAACCTTTTTTGTTTTTATGCTGGTCCCAATTCAGTAACGGCCATCATGGTGGTAGCGTGCTTCACCTACCGCATTGAAGATCATGGACTCAAGTCTCTAACATAAAAAATATAGAAACAAATTTGTTCTATTAAAATCGTCAATTGTTTACACAATTTACAATGTAAATCTCGAGTTCAAAACTTTGCTCTCGAAAAGCTGATGAAGAAGCAAAATTCAGAAACATGTCTCTGTAACCATCGCCGTGTGAAAATTTTGTCATTTTCTCTAATATCAATAACATATCGAGCCCTTCCCGCAATTTAAGTGTAACCAATAAAAATACAGATATTAGTTTTTTGCTGAAAACCGATAGTGTTGCATGATTTGAATCATCTCACAAATTTTTATAATAGAGAATAGTACCGTTATCGAAATTTTAGTGTAAGTGAATTTTGAGGTTTGTTTACTTTTTTTGTAACCGCAAAATGGTACTTACCACAAAAGTGCTTCTCTGTGGTATCTTACGAGTAATGTTTATTTTCACTTTTATCGTGTATATTTATATTGTTCGCAAAAGCACTTGTTGCAATTATACTGTATATGCATGATTTAAGAACCATTTTGCAGAAAGAAAAAAATATGGCTGAAAACGAAAATATATATTTTAGTTTGATACAAATCATTTCTGCTTAAGTTCGTGAAATCCAATAAAATTGTTTTATTATTTTAATGTGGAGCTTTTACAAAACAAGGTGATTAATTATTTTATATTATCTTTAAAATAAAATAACAAAACTGTGTTTTTATACCAATGAACGATGAAGAATAACTCACTGGTGCCATATAGCGATACTGAGTCTGAAAAGACATATTCTAGGGAATTAGAAAACGAGAAATGCGTTCGAACAAGAGTGTACAAGAAGAAACGAAAACTTCCTAAAAGACTTCGGGGTAAAAAACGAAAGCTGTATGAAGTTAACCCAAATCCCTGCGTAGGTAAAAAGTGTGGAAACAAGTGTTGTGAAAAGCTTAGTGAACAAGATCGGTTGGTGGTAAATGAACACTTTTGGGGACAAGATACGACAAAGAGATTGGCTTCTATCGTGCATGACCCGGAAATGCGTTCAAAGGAGAACATAGACAGATAGCTTTAAACAGACAGATAGCCTTAAAAAACAGTGGAGCTATGCATATTTCAATACCTATAACGAAAAGCGTTTTAAAGTTTGTCAGCAGTTTTTACTGAAAACACTTAATATTTCCCAAAACACGTTAATATGTGTTAGAAAAAAACAGAACTCTTCAAATTCCTCTTGCCTGACCAAAAGAATACCTCTTTCCCATAATAAGTCTGACGAAATAAATGTGGCTCTTTTGAAATCATTCATTGAACACCTACCAGCAGTTCCTTCCCACTATTGTAGGAACAAAAGTACTAAGTTATATCTTCCACAGTACTTTCGAAACGTGCAAACTTTGTATAGGTGTTACGCGCAGCACTTGATAAATACAAATCAGGAGCAAGCTAAGTTATCTCTAAGAGTTTTCGTACCATTTTCAAAAATTAATACCATATAGGTTTCCATTTGCCAAAAAAGGGACAAATGCATTATTTGTGAAAAGTATAAGAATTCGGACAGAGAAGCACAAAACCTTTTACAACAAACTGAGGAACATAAAATGCACATACGGAACAGAGATAAATCAAAAGAAATTTTCTTAGAGGACCAAAGAAAAAGCAAAGAGAATGGGACGTATATCTGCGCCAGCTTCGACCTTCAGAAAGTATTGAATACACCACACGGAAAAAGGGTAAACCTTTTCTATTCAAGAAAATAGGTTTTTTATAATGAAAGCGTTTACGAAAACGGCACAAGAAACGGTTATTACTTTTTATGGGGTGAATCGGATGGAAAACGTGAATGTAACGAGATTTCCAGTGCAATTTTCCAATACTTAAATATCGTGGATGAAAGGGGGACTCATTCTGATATAAGTCTTTATTGTGATAGTTGTGTTGGGCAGAACAGGAACAGAGCTATGCAAGCAATGATAATATATTTCTTAGAGAAGGCTGCTAACATAAAACACATTAAATTAACTTACCTGTTGCCTTGGCATACCATGATGCCCGTGGACTCCATACATAGCACTATTGAGTCTTTTATTCGCGATAAAAATGTTTTGGCTCCAAGTGAATGGTAGGTATACAATTATTTCGAACGTAAGAACCATACCAGAAAATTATATATGCATTTCAATTCATAATTCGGATTTTAAAGATTGGAAACCTTTTCTCAAGCTTTGCTTCCAGCTTCAGTTAAAATATTATTTACGTCTTTACGTTGCGCTATCTTCGAAAAAAATTCTGCATTGGTTAAAGTACACTATGGTTATTTTGACGATAGCGAAAAAAAGGTATACGATCTCAGTACAATTGTGCGGTCAAGACGAAATTCTCTCATACTTAGTAGGGGTCCTGTTACCTTGTATGATCACTTCTTACACATTTCATCTTCAAAATATAACGACCTAAAAGCTCTTTGCGAAAATAATATCATACCAAAACAATTTCACTATGAATATATTAGCTTATCCCATACTGGAAAGATAATAGATACCTTGCCTGAGACAGGCGAAGATGACTGAATTATTTTGTTTACAACAGTACTGTTTAATATATTGTGTTTAAATTTGGAATTGTATAAGTTTCATTTAATTCCAAATGTATGTATGTACTAAAAAATTACAAGAAATACGCCTTTAATGTGCCCATACGTAATCTGAAAAATATAATTAAAAAACTTAAAATTTAAGATAACCAAAAAAATAGTGTTTGGAAAGTGAGCCAACATGACAGCAAAAAACGTAAGTACAGATAACAAGACTTTCGGCACAGTGTGGTCAAAAACCGAAGTCTTAATTGTAGGCTCAAGAAATATTTTATACACATACCAAATTTCACGATAGTAGCTATTTTTTGAAAGAAGATAATTACAAAAAACCTTCTACTGTAAAATTTACTTTTTGTTGGTTACACTTAAATTGCGGGAAGGGCTCGATATGTATGTATATTTAAAAGGCCTATTAAAATATTAATATTTATAAACGTATTTTGTAATTTTGTCACGCATGATACATTGTTAAACAATATGAAAAAAAAACATTCCCATCAAAATTGCCTAAAATAAATATTTTTTCTATTCTTCTTTTCTTTTTTCTTTTATTTTTTTCTCTTATTCGCATATTTCGGCCAATCTCAAACTAACCAAAAATCAACAGGTCTTGGCAAGCTCCTCACGCCAGACCTCGAAATCGCACTACAATTCTGCTCACATTTAATTTACGGTTATGCTGGTATCAATCCCAATACCTATCAAATGCAGAGTCTACACGAAGACTTGGATATACATAAACATCAGTATTCTGAGGTGACAGCATTAAAACGTAAATATCCACATTTGAAAGTGCTACTGAGTGTTGGTGGTGATCAAGATATTGATCCTGAACATCCAAATAAATATCTCGAATTATTGGAGGGCGAAAAGGTGAAACAAACTTCATTTATCAACTCAGCCTATTCATTGGTACGTTCATATGGTTTCGATGGTTTGGATTTAGCATTCCAATTTCCCAAAAATAAACCACGTAAAGTCCATTCCGAAATTGGTATGGTCTGGAAGAAATTCAAGAAACTCTTCACGGGTGATTACATTGTAGACGAAAAAGCTGACCAACATAAAGAAGAGTTTACAGCTTTTGTGCGTGATGTGAAAAATGCTTTGCGTCCCGATAATATGATGCTCACATTAACGGTATTGCCGAATGTTAATTCGACCTGTAAGTTTTTTTTTATTAAATATTTTTTTTTATATTATTTTGTAATCAAAGAATTTTGGTGGCAGATTATCTTCAAAATCAAATAAAGCTCTATACCCACAGTGTTAGAAAAACTTCTAAAGATTTTTGCATTCTCAGGTGAAATTTTGCTTTGGAAATGTGAAAATTTTACTTTGTTCAAAGTCGGCAGAATCGTTTTGGAGAACTCGTTATTAGATAATATTTACCGCTGTGTTCTCACAATTCCGAAAAATCTAGATAGCGCAAACTTGTTCGGTTTTTTATTTTCTATTTGGGTTGACGCTTCTTTTATAATCGAGCCAACGTCGATATATTTCTCCAGCCTTGGAGAAACTTATAGTTCTCAAGGTGATATGAAATATTGTTCTCTAATTAATCTTCAACCTTTGGCAATTCAATATAAATTTAAAATTGAATTTGGCTATGAAGTCAACTTCGACCTGGGAATGCAAAAATGTGTCAAGGTTCTAACAAAGGTATGGGTCTATAAATCTTTATTCGAAATTGAATTTGTTGCAGTGTTATTTACTTCCTCGCCCTCTCTTACTCACAAATACCTCTCTATTTATTTATATCTAAAATACAGGGTATTTTGATATCCCAGCACTAATAAGCAATTTGGATTTCGTAACTTTGGCTACCTTCGATTTTCTCACACCCGAGCGAAATCCGAATGAAGCCGATTTCACTGCACCTCTCTACGAGCTGTACGATCAAGATCGTTTACCACACTTAAACGTCAATTTCCAGGTAGAATATTGGCTCGCACAACAATGTCCAGCTAGCAAATTGAATGTGGGCATTGCTGCCTATGGACGCGCTTGGAGGTTAACACCTGATTCGGGTTTGACTGGTGCTCCGGTGGTAAAGGAGACTGATGGTCCAGCACCAGCTGGTATGCAAAGTCAAAAACCTGGTCTACTCTCATGGCCTGAAGTCTGCGCTAAACTGCCAAATCCAGCAAACGCTTATTTGAAGGGTGCTGATGCTCCACTACGTCGTGTTAGCGATCCCACTAAACGTTATGGTAGTTATGCTTTCCGCCCCTCAGATTCTAATGGTGATCACGGTATGTGGCTAAGCTATGAAGATCCCGATTCGGCAGCGAATAAGGCTGCATATGTACATTTGAAAAATTTGGGTGGTTTGGCATTGTTCGACTTAAGCTATGATGATTTCCGTGGACTCTGTACAGGTGATAAATATCCAATTTTAAGGGCCGCCAAATTCCGTTTGTAAAATATCTACATCTATTTTTTTATAAATTCTTTTTTAATTTACTTTTGTTTTACATACGTATGTATATAGTAATTACGCCAAATAAATCAAGAATTTTGTATAAAAATAATGATTTATATTTAAGGGTGGGCCCGAAAAAATTTGTTTCCTTTTAGTATACTGAAAATATTGTTGTTGATTCGTTTAATAGTTATTCGAGGTTAAAGTTCAAACTCAAACTGTATGAGACTCCCTATAGGTTTTGCATGCAAAAACTGAAGTCGCGATGAGCCACCTTCAAACATTAAATTAAAAGCTGACATTTTTACAGACTATATTTGATGCGCTGAACAATATTTATGGTGTATCAAAACAAAAGGTTTTTTTGGGCTCACCCTAATAGATATGTTATTATATTTGCTGTGATATCACCTCGGTTATTAAAAACATGCTTCCCGATCTTTGAAACTACAAACGCTGATAAGTTTCTACATATAAATATATGTTCGCTGATTATTTTGTACTTCACGATTGCGTTGCTGGCGTGCATCGCATTACCAAGCGCCCCTCAATTGGTAGAAACCAAGGATGATACATAAAAGAAACGATAACATTTCGCTTCATTAAAAACAAAATGAAATAAAACCACTTCGTTAAAGTTATAAACGTTATGATACTGTTCTTAGCGTTAATTTCACTCGCACAAAACCAAACGCGGGCTATGCTTTGATAGCATGCTTCGTGTTTAAGTTTAACATTATTACGTTACGTCTCAACATAAACGACATTATTTCGTTTCGGTTAAAAATTAAATAAATTTGTTTGATACTTGCCTTAACAATAACATTCGCAAGTGTTTCAACGGGAACGAATGAAAATTCTTGAGAAACGTGAAACTTTACGTTTCGATGCATCCTTCATAGAAATTAAGCATGATTTTACGATTCAAATGGCGCACTACGAGAAGGTGGGCTCTACCCTTTATTTACTCTTTTCAAATTTCCCAATAACATTTCTTCTACAGGATCAGCAAAATTCACCATCGATGATCTGAATATCGCTATGAAATATTGCTCTCATCTCATCTATGATTATGTTGACATCAATGCGGATACATTCCAGATTATGAGTGTTAATAAAAATTTAGATATAATCGGAGGCCACTTCACTACGATAACTGCACTCAAAAAAACATTTCCAAATGCTAAGTTCTTTCTGAGTGTTAGCGGCCCTTTTGATCAGGATACTATTGATAAATATATTAACCTATTAGAAGCCGGCCGGACAGGGCAATCAGTATTTATAAATTCTGCGCTCGACTTTCTACGACGCTTCAATTTTGATGGTCTAGATTTATCCATTCAATTACCACGTAATAAACCGAGGAAAGTGCATACTGATATTAACGCATCTTGGAAGAATTTTAAGAAGATATTTACTGGCCCATTTGTTGTCGACGAGAGGGCAGATGAACATCGTGAGGCGTTCACTGATTTAGTTAAGGATTTGAAGAGCGCGCTTACTGCTGATAACAAACTGCTGTCATTGACAGTGCTACCGAATGTCAACTCGAGCTGTAAGTAGAATATATATATTTTTGCAGGCATAATAAGTAAATTGATTGTAGTGAATATCACAACAGGACTGCAATACTTAACAAATTGTAAGAGCAGTTGTTTGACGAAATATAATATACATCACGTGATCGACATCATGCGATTGATCTCATGGCACGTTATTCCACTCAAAACCCACATATGAAGTGTTGCAAAGAGCAACAGCGTTAGATCAAATATAATAAATCTTATGATGTGACCTAAATCATATCATATCCGTCATGCGGTTATTCAATCATCTCTGCATTCTCGTTTTAAAAATATGTGTTTATATCAGACGTGTTATAAAATGGTTAATAATGGTAATTATTACCCGTTTAATTTATTATTTTCTTTAAAAGCCATTTAATGATTTGTTTTCATTATTTTCTATTTTTAATGATTGCTTTCCAATTGATTAAAAAAATCATGATTTTTTACGATTATTGAAAAAAATCAAAAATAATCAAAAGTAATTTTTGATTTCTTTTAATAATTTTTGATTCTTTCGATTATTCTAAATTATTATTTTTTGATTATTTTTTATTATTTTTCTGCTTTGTTGAAAGAAAAATTCTCGTATGTTGCATGGACGGGATAATTTTTACATACAAATACATTTTAGGATGCAATAGTAATGATCTAAACATATTCTCCGGTAAGTATATATACATGTGCATAATTTGTTACACTCATTATATAAAATAATAGCGATCCTCTATGGTTTCGTCCTTAAGTCTAGCCAATTTTGTTATATCCAAAATTAATATAGATATCCGCTATTTTGGATTACGTTATGACTATTAGAGGTTTACGCCGATCACTTTATCGGCAGCGGCGGCGGCGTAGGCATATCTTATTTGCAACCTTCTGCTAAGTTCGGATCACTAAACTGTTGAATAAATAACTCCAATCTTCAATAATGCAAAAATGGCCTTTATTAAAGCACTTCACAATAACACTTATACTTCGCTTATTCATAGCTTGCTTAACTCAACTGATTGATAGCTTAAATGAAACTGACTTCTGTTGCTCGCTAGATAGCGTCGTAATCGAAACTGCCCATAGCGCCTCTACCGCTGATGCTTTTTTACTCCGCGATTTCCTCGTGGCATCTTCTAGGCGCTTCCAGAATTTACTTAGTAAGTTATAAATTTCTCAGCTACAACTACAGATGTATAATTTTTATAGCTCCTCTCATACCCCATGCGCTTGTATGTGTGAGCGACACTTCCGCAATCACAGTTGCATACCTTTAGGAGCATTTCAGATAAGATATATGCATGTGCTTGTGCGTTGCTCTCATCTGCGTGTACCTGCATATGTGTAGACATAATGATTGATTCGTTTATGTAGATACATAATGATTGATCTATGGATATGCATGCAAGGCGCTGGTTAGCATCGGCTTAGAGATCGCAGCACCCCTTAGTTTTGCTAATATTCGTAACAATAGTATACCGGCGCGGCGGCGTGCCGGCGTACGCCGGCATACTTACTTTAAAAATCTTAATATAGTTAAAAAAAAAAAAATTATAATTAGGAAAGGTTTTGTTTATACTTATCTGGGGTTTTTGCTCAAAATCTCGCGGATCGTTAAAAAAATCAGAAGCAGTTCCTTGCGGAAGGACTGTCCTTCGTTCACTTACTCCAAGCAGTCTTTGTTCCTAACCCCAGTTGTTGTTGTAGCAGTGCTTCGCCCCATCCAATAGGCGCGACCGATCATAAATTGTCATCAATATCCTCTAAGGGAATCAAGGAAACTTGACTATAAAATAAAATTTTATGATTTGCATAGTGAGCCATGTTTTTAGTATCAACAATTGAAAGATGAGGTTTCGTTCCAATCTAATGAACATGCTCAATAATACAGCTATAAAGTTTAGGCTTTAGTATTTTATTGTTATTTTTTTTATTGATTTTTATGCAATATTATATGTGTTTGTGTAAACATAAAAATTGCACGAGTAAATTGTCTCAAATAACGATATTTCAATGGAAGTTGATAGTTTAAAATGAAGTAGTGATCATATGAAATGTGTATTTAATTAGTAATTATTTGCATCAATTAATAATTGTTTCATTAAATTAACATTGCCAAAAATTATTTACAAAACTTTTTACTGAATAATTTTATTTCTATGAATTTCCCTTTATATTTAGATACTTTTACGAAAAACTCCAAACACATTTGTTTGCCTATCATACGGTGTTTTTTCAAAATGGTTGGATATTCTTCAAGAATATATCAATATTTTATATATTATTTCTAATTGCTCTTTTTTTGTACATGTCCCTTTTGCGCTCTTATTTGGAATCCAAATCTATAAATAGAGTTTTGGTTGTAAAGATGCAGATTCGTGCTATTAGCGAGCTTGGGCATTATTAGTCGTAGTTCGTAGTTGTTTAGCTATATTTTATTAAAAATAAACGATTGTGAGCACACGAAGAAATCTATTTGTACTATGGCACTATTGTGAATAATTTGATTAGAACCAACACTGCATTACCGGCAGTTGCTAACATTCGCCAGATGGCAGCGAAAGCGCATGTACATAAGTTTATAGATATTTGATTGATATAACAGCTGATTTCTGTTGATATTTGATACGAGACTTGTATATTTGTTGTATATTTGTTGCGCAATGTGCGCACGTGTCCGGCTCGTATATATATATATATGGTAAAAGTCTATAACAGCGGTCGACTCTAATACGCGTCCTAAAAGACTCGGCTTGACCTCAGCATTAATAATCCGAACGCGGAAGATAAAAATTTCGAGGCGTTCAAAAGATATTAACGGAAAAAATGCTTATTTATGCTAAAGCTTTATAATAGTGTGGGACAAAAAACACTCACAGTGGCGATGATATGAAAGGAATATTATTAAAATAAAGCTAACAATATGATAAACTTTGATTACCAAACAATCAGTGCATAGCCATAACTTAATCAAAAAAGCGGATATATTAATTTTGGATATAATAAAATTGGCTAGACTTAAGCATGAAACCATAGAGGATCGTTATTATTTTATATAATGTGTGTAGCAAATCATGCACATGTGTTATATACTTATCGGAGAATATGTTTCAATTAACTCTGATATACTATTCGCCTTATATGCTGCAAGTATCTTTACGCCTAGATAAGCACTTACGATTTACTATTGCATCCTAAAATGTCCTGTGCATGCAACAAACGAAAATATCAGCATAGCGGAAAAAAATTAAAAATAATCAAAAGTAATCAAACAAGCTTTTTTTTTTTAATGGAAATCAATTAGTAATTGTTTTTTTCGGAACACAGTTGAAATAATCATTAGCCATTAAAATAGGCTTCTAATTAATTGATTACTAATTCTAATTCAAATTTAACAGGTCTGGTTAATATGTTCTTCGCTAGTTCCTATGAGTGGAATTTTGCCACTAAAAAAAATAGGTGGCTTTTTCGCCTACGGCTTAGATCAAAGTAGCTGCTTCGAAAAATTTTACCTGAACTGAAAATATCCGCGAATTTTAAAAAAGAAATCGTTTTCTAAAAAGAAGTTTTCAGTGCCGGGAACATATCCGAGTCCCATAATGTTTGCTTTACCAAACACTTGGATATCAAATTAATCCATCAGTACTGCGAAAAAGATCTCGATGCTATCATAGAATGATTCTTGCTGATGACGCAAAGTATCAAAGCTACTTCGAAAAAATCGTGAACTAATCTCTGAGGATGGAATGGATACTAAATGTATCTTTGAAAAATTTTGAAATCTGTATCGAAATCGTTTTAAAACTTATTTCGAAATGTTACCAAACTGTTTCTTAAAATTCCCAAAATATTGTCGCAAATCAACTTACACATCAAAATTTTTGAAGTTTGAAAACTCAATAGATCAAACAGCTGTTCTTATCTGTGTAGTTTAAATCATATAAATGGTATCACGGGATCTAAAAAACTCACAGATATAAGACCCAAATGTGATTGTTTCATATCATCCTCTTCTAGTCCATCCTGCCAATTTCTAGGAAAAATTAGAAGGAGCACGACGCAAATTGGAAGTTAAGCTCAACCTTAAATCTCTTCGGAGGTTATCGCGCCTTTCATTTTTTTAAATTCCCTATAAAATCTACAAGCTTCAGACTTGGAAAGTTGGAGTTCAGAACCCGATGACAATGCAGTTATAAGAATTTGTGGTCTGATTTGTGACCTATAAAAAAATCGCCGATAGGTGGTGCAAGCATCGAGATATTAAAAATACTCGTATTTGTGGTCCGATTTGGCTTATATTTTGAATAAATATTACATACAGTCCGGTAGATGTGACATCAAAATACTTTGGAGTTCGAGGAGGGAGAAGCATAAGTGGCGCTGAGTCGAGTAAAGTCTTTGGAAGGAATATGTATTGAGGACATATATTGTAGCAATTTGTCAGGAAAGATTTCTCGTAATAATGAGTCACAAAATGAACCAAATAGATTGATAGATAGATAGGCAATTAAATAAAAACTAAAAATTTGAAAATAAAATAATTAAAAAAAAAATTTAAGTTACACGGTTTTATTGAAAACAATACTTACATTAATAATAATACTAAAAGCTATAAAATAATTAGGTAGGTCCTAGGTAATAGTTATCGCACTCCCCATCAATCTAGGGAGTTAATCAGACAATTAAATAAAAGCATTGCACGCCTCAAATTTCTATTGACAGTCGTAAGTAAGACCAACTGAACCTTAATCAGGTTATGCTACTTCTCACATTTTTAGAAATTTCACGCGGCCAACGCTTTTATTTAATTGCCTGATCAACACCCTACATTAATGAGAAGTGTAATGACTAGTACCTAGGACCTACCTAAATATTTTCTAGCTTTTAGTATTATTATTAATGTAAGTATTGTTTTCAATAAAACCATTTAACTTACAAATTTTTTAAAATTATTTTATTTATATCAGGCAGCAGTAAAGCATGTCATATAAGGTTATATCAATGATTAATAACAACTGCTAAAGCCAGATGTAAAATATATATATACATATTTTTATCTTTACACAGGGTATTTCGACGGCGCAGCGCTTGCACCAAACTTGGATATGATAAATCTATTCACGTTTGACTTCGTCACACCCGAGCGTAATCTTAAGGCAGCTGATTATACTGCACCTCTCTGCGAGTTCACCGATCAATCTCGTTTGGGTCACTACAATGTCATCTATCAAGTTGAATATTGGATTTTACAACGTGTACCACGGAAAAAGATCCACGTAGGCATTGCTACTTTTGGACGCGCTTGGAAAATGACTAAGGAGTCTGGTACAACAGGCTTACCGGTAGTAACCGCTACAGATGGTCCAGCCGCCGCTGGTCCTATCACACAAACACCAGGTGTCCTGAACTGGTTGGAAATTTGTAAACGCCTACCAAATTCAGGAAAAAATACTAAACGTTTTGGCCCTCCACTACAACCCGTTTATGATCCCACTAAGTGTTATGGTTCATATGCATTTCACCCTGCCGATGAAGATGGTGATAATGGTATATGGGTGAGTTATGAAGATCCCGAAACGGCAGCAAGTAAGGCGGAATATGTCAAGTCAAAGACTTTGGGTGGTGTGGCATTGTACGATATCACTTTAGATGATTTTGGTGGACAATGTACTGGTGAAAAGTTTCCCATAATGAAAGCTATTAAACCAAAATTATGGTAAGGTGTTGTTTTCACCTTATAAATGATAACGTATGAACAGAACTGAAGAATGACTTATGCTGTTAAAACGTTAGTAATTTTTTAGGTCGTATTTGCACGAAGCGATTATTTATGTATAAATGTACAAAACTAATATGGGTCGAGAGGAAAATGTATTGGTAATTGGAAGTTGCTAAACTATATCTAACGATAAAACTTTAAACACTTTATTTAAGTTTTGCTAATTTTAAAAGTAGCCTCTTGTAAAAAATGGCATTTTTCTTCTTTGTCTTAAAAATTTACCCAACAATGAGCCGGAATTCAGTTTATTTAAAAGAGGGACCTGAGGGTAGTTAACTGCAGACTTGTCTGGTATGATGGAAGTGGATCATCGAACCGCAACGCATATTTTAATACAAATTGTTTTATCTTCTTCAATCTTATGGACCGATTAGTGATTAATATTGCCTCAAATGATAACCGCATATTCCGCAAGTGAGAGTGAACAAGCGACTTCTAAATAAGCTTATGGATCTGAAAATTCGGATGAAAAAATCCCAATATCGAATATGCTGTTGTGAGAGGCAGATCTTTAATCTCTGTAACCTTCGTTAAAACAAAGTTGGCAATATAACGAAGTGTAGTAGTGGTATTCTTAAGCCTATTACACAATATTAGAAACATTAATCAATATACAACGAAACACCATAAAAAAATATTATATAGTTTTTTTTTTTCAATTAATAAGGCAGTTTTTCTAAGCGGGGCCGTTCCACTGCAGTAATTTGGCTAGCACTACGAGTGTATTTCTTGCACGAAAAGCTTCTCAGTGAAAGCCCATAAGCCTTGTGGATGCCATTCGCAGTCACCTTAAAATATAAAGGTCCCGTCCCGCCAATTTGTAGGAAAAATTAAGAAAGGGAACGACGAAAATTGGAAGTATCGGAGGCTATCGCTCCTTACATTTATTTATTTGTTTCTTTAAATCACCTTAAAGTTTTCTAACATCATCAAAGTCATTAAAATTTGCAAAAACTGTCTTATCATCAACGTAAAGCAGGTTGTTCGAAAAGGGAACCAATTGTCAATGTCATTTATAAAAGGAATGAAAAGCACATCCGATAGTGCGACAAAATCGTCAGAGATAGCACCATTATTAGGAACTACACTGAGCCCATTAGACAGGTATGAAATTATCCAGCGATGAATAGTAGCCAAAGCAAGTAACCAGAATCTTAAGGGATATTCTTTCGAATGGCTCTAATAAATGCAATCAACTTGCGAGCCAATAAGAAATGATGATATGCACACAAAAAAATGTTGGTGCCAAACCGCAATTTGAGGTGTATAACACCAAAATAGTATGAATTTAATACCCAACAAGTGCTATTTTAAAAACAGAATTGAAAATATTATAAAAATCAAGAAAAAAATGGTTTTTGCTTCGGCCGGGACCTGAACGGAAGACGTTCGGTATGAAAGGCGGATCACGCTACCACGACCCCGCAGCAGCTTGCGGTTGTCATCTGTCATTACTCAATGCAATGGGCAACAGCTTTGACTCCTAAATTAGTTTTAATATCTTTCCGAAAAGTGTAAAACTTTACAATTACACCAAATTTTGCAAACATTGCACTTTTTTGTGCTCTATTTGAAAGTACACCAAAATTCGTTTCAATATTACTCTAAAAACAACACATATTTTTTTTGGTGGCGCAAAAGTCGCTGATCACTTTTAAATTGAAGACTTTCGATAAAACTGAACCTTGTAGGCGATTCAACAATTATCTAGGTTACATTTCCTGTATATATCACGTTTGATGTTGGCCTCGCAGCCCCACATTTTTTAGCAGTGATTAGCAGTCTGGTTTATTAGAGATATTCCAAAGAAGATAAGTTGGTGTATACTATTAACAGCATTAAACATCCTTCAGTTCTGTATACTGAATTAAAAAGGTTTATAACAAATGTTGAAAGGGACTGTATATTATTTTAAGTTCTGTAGAGCAGTGGTTTTCGAACCCTTGGGTAGGGTAGACAAATTGCCTAAATCTCCTACAAGATATATCGGGACAAGTACTTAATACAAAAGGTATATAGCAGAGAGGAAATATTAAATTAAGTCTTAGTTCTGCTTTTAATATGTATTTTAAATACTTGATTGCCTGCATTATTTCTTATGCCCATACTTTTTAAAAAAATTTTTTTCGAATATCCTGCCTGGGGTATTAACCGGAATTTTCGGTATGGTAAGCAAACACACCAAGGCAAATTAAGTAATCCTAGTTTTAGTGATTTGGCGCATAGCGTCATCGTCGGTCATGATGGGTCGCCAGATTTTTTGGAAACCATTTTCGGGTCACGCTTTCAAGATGTTTGAAAACCACTGCTGTAGAGTATGTGATAGGCTCATATACTAACACTTCTATATTTAGAAATAAGTGATATATGTTTATAATTAATTAAATTAAATTTTAATAAATTGTTTCTAAAATAAAGAGCGGAACTATAAAATTTTATTCGTCAGGTCTTATACGTGTTTATTGAGTTGAATTACGGCCAGTAGTTAAAGGGCAAAATTTAAATTTTCCTTTTTCCTCCTCCGGGTTTCCATGCTGCGACTTTTTTTCAGGGAGTCCAGTTTTTAATAAAAAACAGTTAGTTTACAAAAATACACATGACAACCACCAATTTAACAATTTTAAAACAATTATGTTCGAATAATTTTTTTGAAATGAAGAAATAAATTATCTTATTTTAAGTGTTTGTTTTTTCTGTGCAGTAATCATTTTACTTCATCTAGTTTCGTTTTCCCTAGAATTCAATGTTTCAGTTTATATCAATTAAACTAAATGACCACCCGCTTTATCTGACAAAAAATCTTAATACTTAGTTTTCACTATGTCAAATTTGACCACTGACTTGGCCATTTCATGGAAAAGGCTTGCCATACAACGTCAAATGGCGTCCGTATAACTACAAAGGCCATTTAAATTGAATAATAAGTGAAAACGACAATTACCCAAGGGCATGAAAAACTTTATAAAATAAAAGTTCATTTTGACCTAATGAAAACTATACAAATACCCAATTGTTCGAAAAAGACATAATTAAATTAAACCGTTCTCTATATTCCTTAGAAGAATACCATGGCATAAAATGTCGTATTTAATGAATAAACGCCAACTGAATTCCACTTAATTATAATCAGTGAACTCCAAGTGTAATCTACAGCATACACGCAGTTAAGGATGATTTGAGAATAGCCAGTGTATGTTGGACGAAAAACCATTCCACCGGTGTCGCGTTTATGGATCGAAATTCGTGGATAATTCAGCATTACATCGAGACCTAACTTTTCCGAAACTACCGAATTAAATCCCCTTTATTTGCTTGTTCATCATAAGGCATAACCTTAGCATTGCTATGCGGTATAATCAGAATAGTCCATTTTTTTAAAACCCTTTACCCAAAAAAACGAAAAACTTAAAATGAGGACTTAAAATGACCATTAAATAGAAATAAAATTAAATCCAGGTTTTACTATATATGAGTCTCTATCCCTTTCCTAAAGTAAAAGAAGTCCATGCTAAAAAATTATGTTGCACTGTATCTATTAGCAACCAAATCTGTCGACAAAAAGTTCTGAAAGGGGCTCTGTGTGAAGATCACATGGTATTAGATAAGTTGGAATAATAAATTCTAGCTAAATTCCTTAAACCATAGGTCATATTTTCACCTCATAATTGTGCAGATTCGATTTACCCGGGTTGCTTCACTATTTCGTTTATTGAATGTGTCGTCACCGAACAATCGGAGTAGCAATTTAGAAGAGACTTGTCTCTTGTCAAGTTGCCGCAAAGTTAAATTTTTGATTTCCTATCTTTTCATGCAAATTCCTAGACGCGTTGCATTATACTCGGTAAATTCCTATTCAGCCGAATGAGGTGAACCATTAAAGCAGACGGGTAAAGGTTGTTGTAATGTAATTTGAGAACAAACAAGAAGAAAGAGTTTCCGTCCCTGGGAGAAAACGGATTAAAAAACCATCCGAGGAGAATTTTTTTGAAATTAGAACGACCTGTTGAAAACTTAGAAATACTTACGAATTAAAAATCGGTAAATTTTTGCCTGTACCGTTTCATATCCTATATTCTGATTTCATTTAAATCAGATAGGGGATTAATAACTGCCCTGGCAAGAATTTCATTGATATAAGAAAACTTGTTTCAACAAAACTTTTTTTAATTCATTTTGCACACCTTTTTTGTTTTTATGGTGGTCAAAATTCAGTAACGGCCACCGTGGTTTAGTGGTAGCGTGTTTCACCTACCACATTGAAGATCATGGGCTGAAGTCTCTGACCTCAAAAATATAGAAACATTTTTTTTTTTCAATAAAAATCACCAATTGGCTTCACACAATGTAAATCCCGAGTTCAAAACTTTGCTCTTGTTTTCCAGAACAGAGTTGATGAAGAAGTAAAAATTCAGAAACATGTCTTTGGTACCATCGCCGTGTGCAAATTTTGCAATTTTTCTCTAATATCAATAACATATGTATAATGAAAAAGCCTCGTAAAATATTAATATTTATAAACGTATTTTGTAATTTTGTCACGCATGAGACATTGTTATACAATATGAAAAAAATCATTCCTATAAAAATTGCACAAACTAAATACCTTTGCTATTCTGTTTTTCTCTTATGCGCATATTTCGACCAATCTCAAACTAAAAAAAAAAAAATCAACAGGTCTTGGAAAGCTACTCACGCAGGACCTCGAAATCGCACTACAATTCTGCTCACATTTAATTTACGGTTTTGATGGTACCAATCCCAATACATATCAAATGCAGAGTCTACACGAAGTCTTGGATATACATAAACATCAGTATTCTGAGGTGACAGCATTGAAACGTAAATATCCACATTTGAAAGTGCTGCTGAGTGTTGGAGGTGATCAAGATATTGATCCTGAACACCCAAATAAATATCTCGAATTATGGGAGGGTGAAAAGGTGAAACAAACTTCATTTATCAACTCAGCGTATTCATTGGTACGTTCATATGGTTTCGATGGTTTGGATTTAGCATTCCAGTTTCCCAAAAATAAACCACGTAAAGTCCATTTCGAAATTGGTATGGTCTGGAAGAAATTCAAGAAACTCTTCACGGGTGATTACATTGTAGACGAAAAAGCTGAACAACATAAAGAAGAGTTTACAGCTTTTGTGATTGATGTGAAAAATGATTTGCGTCCCGATAATATGATGCTCACATTAACGGTATTGCCGAATGTTAATTCGACCTGTAAGTTTTTTTTTTATTAAATATTTTTTTTTTATATTATTTTGTAACCAAAGAATTTTGGTGGTAGATTATCTTCAAAATCAAAGAAAGCTCTATACCCACAGTGTTAGAAAAACGTCTAAAGATTTTTGCATTCTCAGGTGAAATTTTGCTTTGGAAATGTGAAAATTTTACTTTGTTCAAAGTCGACAGAATCGATATTAGACGTTTTGGAGAACTCATTATTACATAATATTTCCCACTGTGTTCTCACAATTCCGAAAAATCTAGATAGCGTAAACTTGTTCCAGTTTTTTTTTTATTTTCTATTTGAATTGACTTCTTTTATAACCGAGGCAACGTCGATATATTTCTCCTGCCTTGGAGAAATTTATAGTTCTCAAGTTGATATGAAATATTGTTCTCTAATTAATCTTCAACTTTTGACAACTCAATCAATATAAATTTAAAATTGAATTTGGCTATGAAGTCAACTTCGACCTGGGAATGCAAAAATGTGTCAAAGTTCTAACAAAGGTATGGGTCTATAAAGCTTTATTCGAAATTGGATTTGTTGCAGTGTTATTTACTTCCTCGCCCTCTCTTACTCACAAATACCTATCTATCTATTTGTATCTAAAATACAGGGTATTTTGATATCCCAGCGCTAGTCAGCAATTTGGATTTCGTATCTTTGGCTACCTTCGATTTTCTCACACCCGAGCGCAATCCGAATGAAGCCGATTTCACTGCTCCTCTCTAAGAGCTTTACGATCAAAATCGTGTATCACTTTTTAACGTCTTTTTACAGGTAGAATCTATGCTCGCACAACAATATCCAACTAGCAAATTGTATGTGGGCATCGCTGCCTATGGACGCGCTTGGAGGTTAACACCCGATTCGGGTTTGACTTGTGCTCCGGTGGTAAAGGAGACTGATTGCCCCGTACCAGCTGGTATGCAAAATCAAAAACCTGGTCTACTCTCATGGCCTGAAGTGTGCGCTAAACTGCCAAATCCAGCAAATGCTTATTTGAAGGGTGCCGATGCTCCACTACGTGGTGTAAGCGATCCTACTAAAAGTGGTAGTTATGCTTTCCGCCCCTCAGATGATAACGGTGATCGCGGTATGTAGGTAAACTATGAAGATCCCGATTCGGCAGCGAATAAACCTGCATATATACATTCCAAAAATTTGGGTGGTTTGGCATTGTTCGACTTAGGCTTTGTTGATTTCCGTGGACTTAATTTTTTTATAAATTCTTTTCTAATTTACTTTTGTTTTACCTATGTATGTGTATTAGGGTGGGTCGATTTGTATGGATGAAAGTTAACCGATATCGCGCCATCGATTTTCGATAGGATTTGGGCTCAGGAAAAAGGTTCTACTACGCATACCCAAACAAATAATTTTCGAGCCTGCGAAATAAAATTTTTTTTTTTGATTTTTTTTCGGCTTTGATTTTTAAGATTTATTTCATGACCTACCAAAAAGATTTTGATATGTATAACCTGTCCGACCCAAAAATGTCCGCTAAAAACGTTTTCGATAACACATTTAATATATATATGTAATATATATATATATATATAATATAACATTTGAAAAAAATATATGGGTCGGACAGGGTATACATGAAAATTTTACAATCAAATGAACATTTTTTATTAGGTCATGAAAAAATCTTTAAAATCAAGGTTGAAAAAAAGTCAAAAAAATTAAATTTCGCAGGCTCGAAAATTATTATTTTGGGTATGCGTAGTAGAACCTTTTTCCTGAGCCCAAATCCTATTGAAAAATCGATAGCGCGATATTGGTTAATAAATCGACCCAGTCTAATGTATATAGTAATTGCGCCAAATAAATCAAGAATTTTGTGTAAATATATTGATTTATATTAGGGTGGGCCAACAAAATGTGTTTCCTTTTGGGATACTGAAAATATTGTTGTTGATTCGTTTAATAGTTTTTCGAGGTGAAAGTTCAACCTCAAACTCTATGAGACTCCCTATATATTTTCTATGTAACTGAAGTGGCGATGAGCCACCTTCAAACATTAAATTAATAGCTAACATTTTTACAGACTATCTTTGATGCGCTGAACAATATTTATGCTGTACCAAAAACCAAAGTTTTTTTTTAGACTCACCCTAATATATATGTTTATGTTACCTTTGAAAGTACAATCGCTGATAAGGTTCTACCTATAAATATATGTTCGCATATATGTATATATACGTTATAAACGTTATGAAACGCTTACCCTTAGCGTTAATTTCACCTACACAAAACAAAATGCGTGCTATGGTTTTGATAACACGCTTCGTGTTTAAGTTTAAAGTTATTGCGTAACGTTTCAATATAAACGACGTCATTACGTTTCTGTTAAAAATTAAATAAAGTTTTTTTTTTTTTGATAACTTTCGCAAGTGTTTCAACGGAAACGATTGAAAATTCTTGAGAAACGTGAAACTTTACGTTTCGATGCATCCTTGATAGAAACTAAGCATGCTTTTACGATTCAAATGGCGCATTACGAGAAGGTGGACTCTACCTTTTTTTACTCTTTTCAAATTTCCCACTAACATTTCTTCTACAGGTTCAGCAAAGTTCACTATTGCTGATATGAATATCGCTATGAAATATTGCTCTCACCTCATCTATAAATATGTTGACATCAATGCGGATACATTCAAGATTATGAGTGTTAATAGAAATTTGGATATAAAACGACGCCACTTCACTACAATAACTGAACTCAAAGAAACATTTCCATATGCTAAGTTCTTTCTGAGTGTTAGCGGTCCTTCTGATCAGAATACGACTGATAAATATATTAAACTATTAGAAGCCGGTCGGAAGGGGCAATCAGTATTTATAAATTCCGCGGTCGATTTTCTACGTCGCTTCAATTTTGACGGTCTAGATTTATCCTTCCAATTACCACGTAATAAACCGAGGAAAGTGCATACTGATACTGGCGCATCTTGGAAGAATTTTAAGAAGTTCTTTACTGGTCCATTTGTTGTCGACGAGAAGGCAAGTGAACATCGTAAGGCTTTCACCGATTTGGTTAAGGATTTGAAGAGCGCGCTAACTGCTGATAACAAACTGCTGTCATTGACAGTGCTACCGAATGTCAACTCGAGCTGTAAGTAGAATATATATTTTTTGTAGACATAATAAGTAAATTGATTGTAGTGAATATCACAAATGGACTGCAATACTTAACAAATTGCAAGTTTGATTGTTTGACCAAATATAATATACAACACGTGATCGCCATCTCGATGCGGTCATAAAATGATTCTTGCTGATGGCACAAGCTATCAAAGCTACTTCGAAAAAGTCGTGAACTAATCTCTGTAAAGAAATCATTTTAAAAATTATTTCGAAATGTTACCCAACTGTTTCTTAAAAATCCCAAAATTTTGTCGCAAATCAACTTACACATCAAAATTGTTGAAGGTTGAAAATTCAATAGATCAAAAAGTTTTTCTTAACTGTGTAGTTTAAATCATATAAATGGGGTCATGCGATTTACAAAACTCACAGATTAAGACCAAAATGCGATTTGTTCATATCATCCTCTTCTAGTTGTTGCTGGCATATTGTATATCTGACGCCTTAAATATTCCTCAAATATATCATAATTTGTTTTCAATTTGTTATCTCGCGCAAATGAAATGTGGTTGGCGGTATTTTATGGTCCACATCATGTGTTTTTTATATCATGCAGTCAAGCATGTGATACAAAGTTATATCAATGATTAATAACAACTGCTAAAACTAAATGTATATGTAGACCTCTTTAAATACCAATGTCTCAATATCACTTATCCTTTTCAATTATGATAAATTATAGTTGCCTGGCTACTAACATGCCAAACAGTGGGCACCAGAAATGCTAATGATCATGGTTTTTCATGTGATGGTTGCATCATGTGATTTTTTGGTCGATATGGTATATCACAAGACATGGTATGACACAAGAGTGTCACTATTGATAAAACAATTATTTTAAACGTGCTATATAACTGCTAATAACCTTAAAACCCAATGTTTCTCAATTTTCAAAATTTTTAAAGATATTTTCGATCCAGGCAACATAAGCACCGCATGAGCCAGTTGATGCGATCTTAATATCACGGAAAGGCGTCATTTGATACTGTTTAATGACACATAATGAGTAAATCAATTAACCAATATTTTTATCTTTACACAGGGTATTTCGACGGCCCAGCGCTTGCACCAAACTTGGATATAATAAATCTAGCTACCTTTGACTTCCTCACACCAGAGCGTAATCCAAAAGCAGCTGATTATACTGCACCTCTCTGCGAGTTCACCGATCAAACTCATTTGGGTCACTACAATGTTATCTATCAAGTAGAATATTGGCTTATACAACGTGTACCACATCACAAACTAAACGTAGGAATTGCTACATATGGACGCGCTTGGAAAATGACTAAGGGGTCTGGTACAACAGGCTTACCTGTAGTAACAGCTACAGATGGTCCAGCCGCTGCGGGTCCGATAACACAAACACCAGGTATGCTGAACTGGCTGGAAATATGTCAACGCCTACCAAAATCAGGAAAAAATACTAAACATGTTGGTGCGCCACTACGTCCCGTTCATGATGATACTAAGTGTTATGGTTCATATGCATTTCACACTGCCGATAAAAATGGTGCTAATGGTATATGGGTGAGTTATGAGGATCCCCAAACGGCAGCTAGTAAGGCGGAGTATGTCAAGGCAAAGACTTTGGGTGGCGTAGCATTGTTCGATATCAATTTAGATGATTTTCATGGACAATGTACTGGTGAAAAGTTTCCAATAACGAAAGCGATTAAACAAAAATTTTGGTAAGGTGTTGTTGCTACCTTTTAAATGATGATGTACGTACAGAGCTGAAGAACGACTTATGCTGTTAAAACGTATGCGATTATTTATGCATACATGTAGGAAACATAAAACTTTGACCACTTTATTCAAGTTTTGCACATTTTAAAAGTAGCCTTTTGTATGAAATAGCAACTTTCCTCCTTGTCTTAAAGAAGTTACCCAACGATCCATCCTCAGAGCACAAATTGAAAAACTGTAAAAGTAATGCAGAATTCAAGAAAATCGGACATCTAACGTATGCTTTTTGATAAAAATATAACTTTTCCTTATATAAAATGTCTCGTTTATTTAAAAAGAGGGATGTTAGGGTAGTTAACAACAGACTTGACTGGTATAATGGAAGTCGATTATCAAACCACAATGACCGCAACGCGTATTTTAAGACATATTGTTTAACCCTTTCAATATTATGGGCCGATTAGTGATTAATGTCTTCAGATGACAACCGCATATTCCGCAAGTGAGAGTGAACAAAAACGTCTAAAGAAGCTTATGGATCTGAAAACTCGGTGGAAAAAAATTCTAATACCGACTGTGCTGTTGTGAGAGGTAGATCTCTAATCTCTGTAACCTTCGTTAAAACATAGGTTGGCAATATAATGAAGGGTAGTAGTGGTATTCTTAAGCCTATTACACAATAAGTGGGAAACTTTATCAATATGCAACGAAACTCGAGAAATTAAACACCTTAAATAAGATTATTTAAAAGGCGGCCGCCGTGGTGTGCTGGGAAGATAACATAAAAATTTTAGAAACAAGTTTTTTCAATTAGAAGACAGTTTTTCTAAGCGGAGTCACCCCTCGGCAATGATTTGGCAAGCACTGCGAGCGTATTTTTGCCATGAAAAGCTTTTCAGTGAAAACCCATATGCCTTGCGGATGCCGTTCAGGGACAGTTTAAACATGTAGGTCCCGTCCCGCCTATTTTCAGTAAAAACTAAAAAGGTGCACGACGAAAATTGGAAGTATCGGAGGCTGTCGCGCCTGCATTTATTTATTTATTATTTAAATCACATTAAGGTTTGCAAAAATTAAAGTCGTTGCAATCAACAACGCAAAGCAGATTATACGAAAAGGGAAGCAACTGTTAATAACGTTTATAAAAGAAACGAAAAGCCGCCAGACGGTGCGACAAAATCGTCAGAAATAGCACCATCAATAGAAACCACACAGCGCCCATTAGAAATGTGTGAAATTATCCATTTTAAAAGCGATGAATCGAAGCCTAAGCAAATTTACTTACTAACTAGGGTCTTATGAGATATTCTTTCGGACGCCTTCTTTAAATACAATCAACTTTCGAGCCCGCAAGAAACGATGATATGCATACAAAAAATGTTGGTGCCAAAACCGCACTTTGAGGTGTTTATCTATATAAACACCAAAATAGTATGAATTTCATACCCAACAATTGTTATTTTAAAAACAGAATTGAAGTTATAATAAAATTTAAGAAAAAATTGGTTTTTACTTCGGCCGGGACCTGAACCGAAGACGTTCGGTATGAAAGGCGTATCACGCTACCACCACACCACAGCGGCTTGCGGTTCTCATCTGATATTACTCAATGCAATGAGCAACAGCTTTGGCTCCTAAATATTTAATATTTTAATATCACTCCGAAAAGTGTTAAACTGTACAATTACACCAAATTTTGTAAACATTGCACTATTTTGGTACTCAATTTGAAGGTACACCAAAATACGTTTCAATATTATCTAAAAAGTGTTAAAAACACAAATTGGTTGGTGTACGGAAAGGTCGCTCATTATTAAATTGAGGACTGTCGACAAAACTGAACTTCGTGGGTGATTCATCTAGGTTACATTGATTTATCTAGGTAACATTTCCTGAATATGTCACATTTTTTATGTTCGTCTCACATCCCCCAATATTTAGCAGCGATTAGCAGCCTGGTTTATTAGAGAGTTGTTTTTTCAATATTCATATCAAAAGCCTGTAATATTCCAAAGGACATAAGTTAGCGTATATTTTAAACAGCATGAAACATCCTTCAGTTCTGTATAATTGTTATTAACAAAAGCTTTGCAAACAAATATTTGCTATAGCTCAAAAGAAAAAGTTTTAGGAGTTTCTTATAATATATATTGATAATGGCTGTATATGTTAAATTTTGTAGAACAGTGGTTTTCAAACTATGGGTAACGACCCTTTGCTCGTAAAATCAACAGAACTACGGGTCAATTTAACTGATTATTATGTCAATTTTTATCCATCGCAAATAGTTGTTTAATAAACTTCGCATAAATTTCATTTTGAATCAATCGTTTTAAATTAGCTGATGCATTTGCGTTATATTGACAATTGTTAAAATTACCGATGAAATCAGTTTTTTGACAGAAAAATCAGTTAGACTGATTGAGAATATGTAATTTTTACAAAATATTTTTAGGTTCAGGCCAACAGTTTTTCATCTGTTGGAATGACTATACAAGTTTGTCCTCTTAACAAAAAATTCAGTTAAGTTAACCAAATTACTAGCTTCATTTCTTTCAATCCACCATGTTGTAAGAAAATATTAGGGGGATTCATGATAGCATATAAACTTATAAGGTGTAAAATTATATCCATTTACACACGCGATTATATGAACGCACCTAGTAATACTCTTGATAAACTTGATTGTTTTTCAGCTGTATTATTGCCAAAAAAATTTTTTTGATTGTTATACAAATTAAAAAATACCAAGATTAAGTGAATAATCAAAACTAAAACGCCTTTACTTGCTGATGTTGAAAATGCCGGCTGTAATGTCTGCAAGGTTGCATTCCTTTGAGTTTACCGCGTTTACACAATGAAATGTGCGCGTAAATTTATACAAATTGTGTAAATGATTTTTCATACAAAATTTGACAGCTGGTTTACGCACTAGATAAATTTATACGTTTACACACTTTATAAGGCCTTTATACGGTTACATGAGTCCCCCTATTAAAAATCAACACGCAACAAATTGAAATTGATTAAATCTCCTCCAAGATATATCGCGCCAGTTATTATTATAATTTTGGGGCTGAGTAAAAAAGGTATATAGGAGGGAGATTATTTAAATTAAAAATTTTATTTAAAATAAATAAAAGCTTAGTGGTACTTTTTCAAAACATTTTTTCGAAAATCTTGCCTGAGAGTATGAACCGGAACATTTTTGGGTCGCGATTGCAAAATGTTTGAGAACCACTGCTGTAGAGTATGTGATAAGCTCATATACTAACATTTGCATATTTATAAAATAAGTGATATATAATGTTGATAATCTGATTTGGCAGTATTAATGAAATAAAATTTTAATAAATTGTTTCTAAAATAAAGAGCGGGACTGTAAAATCTTATTCGTCAAGTCTTATATATGTTTATTGAGTTAAAGTACGGCCAGTAGTTATAAGGCAAAATTTTAAATTTCCTTTTCCTTCCTTCGCAATTAGTTAACAACAATACACACAACAACCACCAATTTAACAATTTTAACACACTTAAGTTCTAATTGTTCTTTGAAATGAATAAATAAATTATCTTATTTGAAGAGTTAGTTTTTTTCGGTGCAGTCATCATTTTACTTCATGTGGTTTCGTTTTATCTAGAATTCAATGTTTCGATTTAAATGGAATAAATGATCACCAGCCTTATTTGACAAACAAATAATCTATTGCTTAGTTTTCACTGGGTCAAGTTTGACCACTGACTTGGCCATATCATGAAAAAGTCAAATGTGTTTACCGTCTGTTTGACTACAAAGGACAATTAAATTGACCAATATGTGAAAACGACAATTGCATAAACCGCATGGCAAACTTGATATTAAAATTTCATTGTTAAAACCTAATGAAAACCAAACATTAGCTGATCGCCTATAGGCAAAATATAATTCAATCGTCCTCTGTGTTCCTTCGTTGACTAATCGATATCTTCATATTATAATCAGTAAACGTAAAGTGTATAATCTTTAGGCTATACTCAGTAAGCGATGGTTTGAGAATATCCAGTGTATTTTGGACGAAGTGAGTAATGTACATTTAAGAGAAGCATTCATTTAAGCGATGTCGCTTTAACGGATCGAAACTCTTGGACAACGCAACTTTGGTCAGCCAGATCTAACATTTGCAAAACTACTAAATTTAATGCCCTTAATTTGATTGTTCATCATAAGACAAAACTTTAATATTTGATGTGTGTACAATCAGAAAAGTCCTCCGTTTCGAAATCCCAACCCGAAAAGTGGAAAACTTAAAATGTATACACCATAAATTTAATCGAGGCTCTAGTGTATCTCTCTCTAGCTCTTTCCTAAAGTTAAATAAGTCTGTGCCAAAAAATTATGTTATGTTTTAGTTGTCGCTGATCAATATAAGTAGCAACATCGAGGATAGTATTTCAAATAACATATTTTTAACAACTTGCTTAATTTATTTTTGTTTTCCAATTGAAATTTTTCCTAAGCAAGTAGACAAAATTTTTAATTTTCAGAAAAAACCCTCATAATAAAATATAAAAAAAACCTTTCATGAATGGGGCTGAACAATAATTTTATCCCGTTCGTAATCTCCGAATAATCGGATGTATAAGATAAGAAATATATAATGAACAGAACTACACACCTAAACGATTTTTAAGATAAATATAAAATAAAAAATAGGTAGGTACTTTGTGTGAGGATGCAAAGCTTCACGTTTTTTGTGGTCTGCATGTAAAAACTATGACTACGAGTCACGTATTTCAAAAATATATGACGTAAACGTAACTATTTGATGAATTTTGAAGCTTCTATCCGTAAAAAAGGGGCAAAAATGAGAGTTTATATGAAGTATATAATATATATACCACCGATCTCTATGATTTTTCAGACAACAATATATGCTATACACGTAAACATTTGGTGAAATTTGAACATATCTAAACGATTTTTAAAATCGATATAAAATAAAACAAGTAAGGAAGGTTAAGTTCGGGTGTAACCGAACATTACATACTCAGTTGAGAGCTATGGTGACAACATAAGGGAAAATAACCATGTAGGAAAATGAACCTAGGGAAACCCTGGAATGTGTATCAAATGAAAGGCATTAAAGAGTATTTTATGAGGGAGTGGGCCATAGTTCTATAGGTGGACGCCATTTAGGGATATAGCCATAAAGGTGGATCAGGGTTGACTCTAGAATGCGTTTGTACGATATGGGTATCAAATGAAAGGTGTTAATGAGTATTTTAAAAGGGAGTAATCCTTAGTTCCATAGGTGAACGCCGTTTCGAGATATCGCCATAAAGGTGGATCAGGGGTGACTCTAGAACGCGTTTGCACGATATGGGTATCAAATGAAAGGTGTTAATGAGTATTTTAAAAGGGAGTAATCCTTAGTTCCATAGGTGGACGCGGTTTCGAGATATCGCCATAAAGGTGGACCAGGGGTGACCCTAGAATTTGTTTGTACAATATGGGTATCAACAGAAAGATGTTTATGAGTATTTTAAAAGGCAGTAATCCTTAGTTCCATATGTGGACACCGTTTCGAGATATCGCCATAAAGGTGGAGCAGGGGTGACCCTAGAATTTGTTTGTACAATATGTATCAAAAGAAATGTGTTAATGAGTATTTTAAAAGGGAGTGGGCCTTTTCGAGATATCGCCATAAAGGTGGACCAGGGGTGACTTTAGAATATGTTTTTACGATATGGGTATCAAATGAAAGGTGTTAATGAGTATTTTAAATGGGCGTGGGGCTTAGTTCTATAGGTGGACTCCTTTTCGAGATATCGCCATAAAGGTGGACCAGGGGTGACTCTAGAATGAGTTTGTACGATATGGGTATCAAATTAAAGGTATTAATGAGAGTTTTAAAAGGGAGTGGTGTGAAGGCGTTTTCCAGATATCGACCAAAATGTGGACCAGGGTGAACCAGAACATCATCTGTTGGATACAGCTAATTTATTTATATATGTAATACCTGCCAAGATTTTAAGGGTTTTTTATTTCGCCCTGCAGAACTTTTTCATTTTCTTCTACTTAATATGGTAGGTGTAACAACCATTTTATAAAGTTTTTTCTAAAGTTATATTTCGCGTCAATAAAACAATCCAATTACCTTACCATGTTTCATCCCTTTTTTCGTAGTTCGTATAGAATTATGGCATTTTTTCATTTTTCGTAATTTTCGATATCGAAAAATTGGGCGTGGTCATAGTCGGATTTCGTTCATTTTTCATACCAAGATAAAGTGAGTTCAAGTAAGCACGTGAACTAAGTTCATTAAAGATATGTCGATTTTTGCTCAAGTTATCGTGTTAACGGCCATGCGGAAGGACAGACGGACGACTGTGTATAAAAACTGGGCGTGGCATCAACCGATTTCGCCCATTTTCACAGAAAACAGTTAACGTCATAAAATCTATGCCCCTACCAAATTTCAAAAGGATTGGTTAAATTTTGTTCGACTTATGGCGTTAAAATTATCCTAGACAAATTAAATGAAAAAGGGCGGAGCCACTCCCATTTTGAAATTTTCTTTTATTTTTGTATTTTGTTGCACCATACCATTACTGGAGTTGAATGTTGACATAATTTACTTATATACTGTAAAGATATTAAATTTTTTGTTAAAATTTTACTTTAAAAAAAATTTTTTTTTTAAAAGTGGGCGTGGTGCTTCTCCGATTTTGCTAATTTTTATTAAGCGTACATATAGTAATAGGAGTAACGTTTCTGCTAAATTTCATCATGATATCTTCAACGACTGCCAAATTACAGCTTGCAAAACTTTTAAATTACCTTCTTTTAAAAGTGGGCGGTGCCACGCCCATTGTCCAAAATTTTACTAATTTTCTATTCTGCGTCATAAGTTCAACTCATCTACCAAGTTTTGTCGCTTTAGCTGTCTTTTGTAATGAATTATCGCACTTTTTCGGTTTTTCGAAATTTTCGATATCGAAAAAGTGGGCGTGGTTATAGTCCGATATCTTTCATTTTAAATAGCGATCTGAGATGAGTACTCAGGAACCCACATACCAAATTTCATCAAGATACCTCAAAATTTACTCAAGTTATCGTGTTAACGGTCGGACGGACGGACATGGCTCAATCAAATTTTTTTTCGATCCTAATGATTTTGATATATGGAAGTCTATATCTATCTCGATTCCTTTATATATGTACAACCAACCGTTATCCAATCAAACTTAATATACTCTGTGAGCTCTGCTCAACTGAGTATAAAAATGGGTAGGTGCTTTGTGTGAGGATGCAAAGCTTCACGTTTTTTGTGGTCTGAATGTAAAAACTATGACTACGAGTCACGTATTTCGTCACGTATAACGTATGACGTAAACGTAACTATTTGATGAAATTTGATGAATTTTGTAGCTTCTATCCGTAAAAAAGGGGCAAAAATGACAGTTTATATGAAGTATATAATATATATACCACCGATCTCAATGATTTTTTCAGACATCAATATATGCTATATACGTAAGCAGTTGGTGAAATTTGAAGCTTCTAGCTGTTAAAATGGGGCAGAAATTGCGCAAAGTTTCTTATCTGAACAATCTGTTGTATGAGATATATACTATATATACCACCGATCTCAATGATTTTTTCAGACATCAATATATGCTATATACGTAAGCATTTGGTGAAACTTGAAGCTTCTAGCTGTTAAAATGGGGCAGAAATCGCTAAAAAAAAATCGCTAAATAAAAAAAAATATATATAATTTTTAATAAGCTTTTCCGTCTAACTCTGCCCTACCCCTCTACACTTTTTCCTAATCTTTTTATTCACTCCTCCCTCCGTCTTTTTCGCTTCATCGCCATCTTCGTCTCATTCTATCTCTTTATCAGCCTCTTTCTCTCTTTTCTTTTCCCTCAAGTTTTTCTCCTTCTTCTTCATCTCTTATTGCCAGTCCCAGAGGGTGGTATATATATTGTTCCATTCCCATTCCGTGTCTCAGTCCCAGTCCCACTCCGAATCTCAGTCTCAGTCCCAGTCCTAGTCCTAATCCCAGTCCCAGTCCGTCTCTGGTATACTTCCCGGAAAAAAGCAAATTTATATACCAAATTTCAGTCAAATCGAATAAGACGTGTAAATAGGTATTTGGGTATTATTAGTTCATGTCTTTATTTTGGCTTCGCATGCATATTTATCAGTTTTTCCAGGTTGATGCGACTAAATCGAATATCACAATGAAAATTACTATAAAGCTCTCAGCAACAGCTTTCATTTGATATCCATAATACACACACATTCTAGGGGTATCCGGGTCCATGTTTTGGCCTATATCTCGAGACCGTAGTCACTCAGCGGTGTAAAACTTACTCTGTATTAGAGCACACATCAACAGCTTCAATTTGATACCCATAATGTAAAAACACATTCTATGTGTATCCGGGTCCACGTTTTGGGCTATATCTCCAGACCCTAACCTCCCAGTTTTATGAAAATTATCCTGTACTTTAGCACTCATCAACAGCTTTCAATTGATGTCCATATTGTATAAACACATTCTAGGGGTACCCAGGTCAACGTTTTGGGCTATATCTCGAGACCCTAGCCTCCCAGTTGTATGAAAATTATCCTGTACTATAGCACTCATCAAAAGCTTTCAATTGATATGCATATTGTATAAACACATTCTAGGGGTACCCGCGTCCACGTTTTGGGCTATATCTTCAGACCCTAGCCTCCCAGTTGTATGAAAATTATCCTGTACTATAGCACTCATCAACAGCTTTCAATTGATATCCATATTGTATAAACACATTCTAGGGGTACCCGGGTCCACGTTTTGGGCTATATCTCGAGACCCTAGCCTCCCAGTTGTATGAAAATTATCCTGTTCTATAGCATTCATCAACAGCTTTCAACTGATATCCATATTGTATAAACACATTCTAGGTGTACGCGGGTCCACGTTTTGGGCTATATCTCGAGACCCTATCCTCCCAGTTATATGCAAATTATCCTGTACTATAGCACTCGTCAACCGCTTTCAGTTGATATCCATATTGTAAAAACACATTCTAGAGGTACTCGGGTCCACGTTTTGGGCTATATCTCGAGACCCTAGCCTCCCAGTTGCATGAAAATTATCCTGTATTATTGCACTCATCAACGGCTTTCATTTAATATCCATATTGTATAAACACATTCTAGGGTACCCAGGTCTACGTTTTGATCTCAAGACCCTAGGCACGTAGCGAAAAAAAGGTAAACGTTGGCCGATTCTCAGACCTACCCAATATGCTCACAAAATTTTATGAAAATCGGTTCAGCCGTTTCGGAGGAGTTAAGCCTCTAAAACCGTGACAGAAGAAATTTATATATTAGATATACCATCATATATATATTATATACCACCGATCTGTATGATTTTTTCAGATAACAATATATGCTATATACGTAAGCATTCGTTGAAATTTGAAGCCTCTAGCTCTTAAAATAGGGCAGTAATTACGAAAAGTTTCTTATCTGAACAATCGGTTGTGGGGGATATATACTATATATACGACCGATCTCATCAATTTTTTCAGGGAACAATATGTGCAATATACAAAAGTATATGGTGAAGTTTGAAACTTCAATCTTTTAAATTGAGTAAGATATTACAAAAATCCTCTTTTTCTGAAAAATCGGTTGTATGGAGGATATATGCTATAGTGGTCCGATCCGGCCGGTTCCGACAAATGTCTAATCGGACACCCAAGTACACCCGCTCACCAAATTTTATCAAGATATCTCAAAAATTGAGGGACTAGTTTGCATACAAACAGACAGACGGACAGACGAACATGGCTAAATCAACTCAGCTCTTCAACCTGATTATTTCGGTACACTTAATGGTGGGTCTATCTATTTTCTTTTAAGGACTTACAATTTTGGGTTTCGTGACAAAATTAATATACCATTTCATTTTCATGAAAGGTATAAAAAAACATAGAGAGTCATTCAATAATTTGTGTGCGTAGATTAAGTAATATATTTCCCCTGCGGGTTAGGGGGACTTAGAATATACCCGCGGTAGGTATGCCTGTCGTAAAAGGCGACTAAAATCCTATTCCCGTTCCTTGGCTGTGCGCTAGGCTTGGGACCGTCCAAGCAAAAAGACTTTTCAATAACAAGCCTCGGATGAGAACTCTCTGGTAAAGAATACGACATACTTTCATTCAAAGCAAGATTTTCAGTACAAAATTTAAATGCGCTTACACACATATAGACGATGATGACGACGGATAAGAACTCCTACTAAGAGAAACTCGAAAATATTGTAACGAATTTTCTGCAAATCCTCTTATTTCAAATCTTCTACCAAGGTTCGAATCACTAAATCAACAGTCAATCCAATATTGAATAATGGAAAAATGGCCTTTATTAAAGTACTTCACAATAGCACTTATACTTTGCAACTAGCTTGCTTAATAACCAAACTGACTGATAGCTTAAATGAAACTCCTTTCAAAATAATACTGCTATTGCTGCTAGATAGCGTCTTAATCGAAACTGCTCGTAGCGCCTCTACCGCTGGTGCTTTTATACTCTGTGATTTCCTCGTGGCATCTTCTAGGCGCTTCCAGAATTTACTTAGTCACCGCCATATTATTATAACTATAGATGCACGTATATATCTTCTCATATGCTTGTATTTGTGAGTGACACTTCCCCAATTACAATTTCATACTTTTGGGAGCATCTCAGATATCTGCATGTGTTTGTGCATCTCTTCTCTGCTGCGTGTACGTACATATGTGTAGACATAATGATTTATTCGTTTATGTAGATACATGTGACTGTCTGCTTTATTGTGTTGTGACTTCATTTACTTAGCATCAGACTAGGGATGTGAGTATCACTTAGTGTCACTCATATTCGTCACAATATATAAGATTGCTGGGCCACACCAAAGTTGGCAAGGAAGGGATCTTTGGTCGCGTAGTTGACAAACTTAGCCTCCACGATACAACTTCTCTCAACGGGTTGAGGCTGACTGACTTCGCGGCGGCTGAAAATATGGTCATCCAATGTACCAGGTTCCAGCATAAAACAATACTCCAACTTATTGGCTGTCCCCTTGTTCGAACAACGTGAAACCAAATCGATAACATTGTGATCGACGGCAAGCATAGTTCATGTGGATGTGCGCACTTCACGAGGTCCAAATATTGCGAATTCGCATCACTATCTTGTGGCAGCCGAGGTAGGTACACGACTATGTTCAGCGAAGAAAGTGCGTGCAGTGATACGAAGCAAGTTTTTCATGCATCAACTCCTGTGCAAAATATGGTCGGATGAGTGAATGGAATCTGCCTGCTTAAAATCGCTTAAAAGGTTCTATCTATCTTACTGTGAAAGATTGAAGCCATAGTTAACGAACAGATTTGACTTCATCAGTGCAGCTTTAGGTTTGACCATTTTACTATCCAAAATGTATACACAATGCACTAGATCCTGGATAAGACGCACGATAAGAGAATCGACACTCACCATCTTTCTATCGACCTCAAAGCAGCACGCTGAGCAACACCACCAGTATAAAGATTGGGAAGGACCTTTCAAAACCATTTGAAACCAAACGCGACTTCCGGCAAGGCAACTTTGGATAAAGAGACAGAGAAAGAATTCGTCTATCTTACAACCAGATTAAACAGTAAGAACAATGTCAGCTCTGGTTTCAAATGGAGAACAACTACTGTGAACAAAGGCTACTTTGCCTACTCAAGCAATTGAAAAGTAATGTTCTCTGTAACGCACAAAGAGCACGTTATACACGTGGCTCACCCTAACTGTCCCTATCTATGGCTCGGGATCATGGACGGTGGGGAGAGAACATTTGATGGTTTTTCGAGTGCTCGAGAGAAAAAGGACTCCGTTAGATATATGGTCCCGCACGTGATGCCGATGTCGAGTAACGGATGAGGTATAATTATAGGCTTTATGAGCAGGAGAAAAACTTTGAGACTACGGTATTTTCTTCCATACCTCCATCTGACAGCAAAGGAAAGGAAGACCTTCACTGAGTTGGAAGAGGCTGGTGGAGGAAGACTTGACCTCCCTTAGTACTCCCAAATTATATCAAAATATTTTGTATAAAGAATTGGGACTATACCAATTTAACAACTTAACTTATTTTTGTTTTCCAATTGAAAATTTTCCTAAGCAAACAAAACAAGTTTTGAAATTTCAGAAAAAAAACCCATTATAAAATATTAGAAAAAAAATGGAGAGTCATTGAATAATTAGTGTTCGTAGATTAAGTAATCTATTTCCCCTGCGGGCTAGGGGGACTTAGAATATACCCGCGGTAGGTATGCCTGTCGTAAAAGACGACTAAAATCCAACTCCCGTTCCTTGGCTGTGCGTTAGGTTTGGGACCGTCCAAGCAAAAAGGCTTTCCAATAACAAGCCTCGGATGAGATTTTTTTTCTGGCAATGAGTACGACATTCTTTAAGTGGGTGAAATTTATAAACACCATATTTGAGGTCATGTACCATGTACCATGCATGTCCAAACCCGTTTGGGAGATGTACCGATGCGCGGCTCTTTCGGTTTGTTGATGTCGTCGTCAGGACAAAGGCCAACATCAACACTATACAGGAAATACGATTGACAGGGCTAGGCAGAGGTTTTGTGGTAGCAAAGAAAACTTTGCCGCCAAATACTGAACTTCACGTCTGCAAACGAGCGTTTCGCCGCGATACGCTTCAAAGCAAGATTTTTAATACAACTTTTAAATGCCCTTACACACATATGGACGATGAGGACGACGGATATATAACTCCTACTAAGTGAAACTCGAAAATATATAAGATTTCTGGGCGACGCCAAAGTTGGCAAGGAAGGGATCTTTGTTCGTGTAGTTGACAAATTTATCCTCCACGATGCAACTTCTATCAACAGGTTGAGGCTGACTGATGAACGAACATCAGTACAGCTTCAGGTTTGATACGAGAATCAAGTACGATAAGAGAATCAACACTCACCGTATTTCTATCGACCTCAAAGCAGCACGCTGAGCAACACCACCAGTGTAAGGATTGGGCAGGACCTTTCCAAGACATTTGAAACGAAAAGCAACTTCAGACAAGGCAACTTTTGATAAATAAAGAATAGGCGCATTCGTGCCTTAGCAGTCACGTCACTGTTGACTGATATAAATTTAAGTCCGTGCAGGATTTCGTCTATCTTGTAACCAGATTTAAGAGTAAAAACAATGTCAGCTTTGGTTTCAAATGGAGATTGTGCGCAAAGGCTACTATGAACTGAGTAGGCAATTGAAAAATAATGTGCTCTGTAACGAACAAAAAACACGTATCACAAGTCGCTCACCCTACCTGTCTGATGTATGGCGCGTAATCATGGACGGTGGGGAGCGAATATTTGATGGTTTTGGGAGTCTTCGAGAGAAAAAAGACTCCGTTAGATGTATGGTCCTGCACGTGATGCCTATTTCGAATACCGCAGAAGGTATAATGATAGGATTTATGAGGAAAAGAAAAACTTAAAGACTACTGTATTTCCTTCCATACCTCCGACTGACAGGAAAGGAAACCAAGACCTCCACTGAGTTGGAAAAAGCTAGTGGAGGAAGACTTGACCTCCCTTAGTGCTCCCAAATTATAGCAAAATATTTTGTATAAAAAATTGGGACTATACCAATTCCACATAGAGGCTTAATGGAATCGCAATTTTGCCTAATGAAATAATTAATTCTTCTTTTTCACACAGGCTCACTTGCTTCATTAATGATTAAATAAATAAATAAAGATAATTGGGAATTTGTATTTCGTATGGAAGATTGGGTTCAATAAAGGCTTTAATGTAGAAACTTTAACTCTCTGTGTGAAATTGGTATAACGCTGTGGTTTAGAAAATTTTACTAATTATTGCATTAACTCTCTGTGAGAAATTGGTATTATAAATGGTTTTTTTTTTTTTTTTAGATTAGCACCTAGCACATTTCCAGTGATCTGCTGATCTTAAAAACAGCAAACGCTGATAAGTTTCTATGAACATATATTCGCTGATAATTCTTCACTAGGAAAAATCAAACTCAGCCTTTACAATATTATTTTAATTGCTTAATTCAAGCTGAATAGACGTTCAAGATGAAGCTTACACTGGCAACGATTGCCTTGGTGGCGTGCGTTGCATTAGCAAACGCGGTATCGTTTAATGGAAAGTTAGTATGCTTTTACGATTCAAATGGCGCATTACGAGAAGGTGCATTCTTTGTTTCTTATTATTTTGACTCTTGGTAAATATACACCGAACTTCTTTTCTACAGGTCCCGCTCAATTCACCATTGCTGATATGGAGATCGCTTTGCAATTTTGTGATCACATCATCTACGGTGGTGTGGGTATCAATCCAGATACATTCCAGATTATGAGTTTAAATGAAAATTTAGATATACAAAAACGTCATTTTGCTACAATTACTGCGCTCAAAGATAAATTTCCATATGCTAAATTCTTTTTGAGCGTTAGTGGTCCTTTTGATCAGAATACTATTGATAAATATATAAGCCTATTAGAAGCCGGTAGAAAAAAGCAATCAGCATTTATAGATTCTGCGCGTGATTTTCTTCGCCGCTACAATTTTGATGGTCTAGATTTGTCATTCCAATTACCACGTAATAAACCGAGGAAAGTGCATTCAGATGTGGGCTCTGCTTGGAAGAGTTTTAAAAAGTTCTTTACTGGTGATTATGTCGTTGACGAGAAAGCAGAAGAGCATCGAGAGGAGTTCACCGATTTGGTTAAGGATTTAAAGAGCGCGCTGAGTGTTGAGGATAAGCTGTTGTCGTTGACGGTGTTGCCGAATGTCAACTCGAGTTGTAAGTACTAAATTGTTTATAGAAATGCCCAATTATTGAGGTTTGTTATAAGTAGTTCATTGTTTTGAATAGCACAACTTGTCCACCATACTTAACAAATTGCAGGTGTGATTGTTTGATCAAATGTGATAGACATCACATGATCGCCATCATGCGATTGCTGTGTGTTTTTTACGCGCATACCTTTACGCACTTAAACTTAACATGGATTGCTAAATGCATAACTAAATTCATTGGATTTTTAGCTTGACATTGCGTTCAATGCCAACTAGTTGCCATATAAACTTGATCTGTTGCTAACACTATCTTCTCCAGGAAAAACAATCGCACTATAAAGAGTCGCATGGTCTAAAGCTTCGTTTGATTTCGAAGACTCGGAGAGGTCCTTCCCAGTCCTTACGGAGCTGGAAGCGTTCCTCGAAGTAATGAGAGAGTGTACCTTTTGCGCGAAACTAAAAATTTGATAGCTGGTCGATTTACCAGATAAAATCCAATCAGTTCGTCGACCTTGTGGTAAAGTCTTCCCAACAATACTGTATAGGAAACCAAATACCCGATATTAAAAAGGTTGAGATCGCCTTCCGTTTGGATTTCAAATAGCGCACGCATATTCTAATCTGTGGTCGTCCGCCCATTTATTTGCATAAGTTTTCATGCTCTTCTTTACGAACTCTTTGCCTACATTTTTGACTAACTCAAATGCGTAGATTGTTATTTTTTTGTTGTCACATTCGGATTCGGACGTTTGTTCCATCATTAAGTCGTGGTCATCTTCCTCGCTATCTAGCAGTAAAATAAAAGTTTTATCTATAGCTTCAGTAAACTCTGTAAGTCGGTCATGATGTGGCCATAATCGCTCCTACAGGAATTTGTTAAGTGGCTTCCACCGAATTCACTGGAAGAATGTTCCTGTCACGCCATTCAGCATCACTTTTACTGCCTCGAAGTTGGCGTCTCTTTTCTAGGGCCTGGTTAAAACTGGTAATGCCGGACTACCAGTACTTTTTTAAAGATCGAGTAAATTTTCGAGTCGGTGTGCCCTTTTAGAGCCGGGCTCCTTTTATTTATTTTTTTTTTTGCGAAGTGGATACTTTTTAAAACACGGATCCTTTTTGAAATCGAATACTTTTTTAGAATCCGTCGCTGTTTAAGAACTTTTTTTTGAGCCGGATAATTTTTGAAAACTATGTACTTTATTTTCGATGAAAAGGTATTTTTCAAGAAATGGGACAATTTGCATATTGCATACTTTTTCGGGTCAGGGTACTTTCTGGAAACCCAGTACTTTTTTGGAAACCGAGTAATTTTTTAAAACCGGGTAACTTCCGGAAACCTGGTACTTTTTTTTAGAACTAGAAACTTTTTTGAACCGGGTCGTTGTTTGAAAACCGAGAAATTGCTTCATACTGGGTAAATTTTAACAAGTAAGGAAGGTTAAGTTCGGGTGTAACCGAATATAACATACTCAGTTGAGAGCTATGGTGGCAACATAAGGGAAAATAACCATGTAGGAAAATGAACCGAGGGTAACCCTGGAATGTGTTTGTATGACATGTGTATCAAATGAAATGTATTAAAGAGTATTTTAAGAGGGAATGGGCCATAGTTCTATAGGTGGACGTCATTTAGGGATATCGCCATAAAGGTGGATCAGGGTTGACTCTAGAATTCGTTTGTACTATATGGGTATCAAATGAAAGATGTTAATGAGTATTTTAAAAGGGAGTGATCCTTATTTCCATAGGTGGACGCCGTTTCGAGATATCGCCATAAAGGTGGACCAGGGGTGACTCTAGAATGCGTTTGTACGATATGGGTGTCAAATTAAAGGTATTAATGAGGCTTTTAAAAGGGAGTGGTGGTAGCTGTATATGTGAATGCGTTTTCCAGATATCGACCAAAATGTGGACCAGGGTGAACCAGAACATCATCTGTTGGATACCGCTAATTTATTTATATATATTATACCACGAACAGTATTCCTGCCAAGATTTCAAGGGTTTTTTATTTCGCCCTGCAAAACTTTTTCATTTCATTCTACTTAATATGGTAGGTGTCACACCCATTTTACAAAGTTTTTTTCTAAAGTTATATTTTGCGTCAATAAAAATACCATGTTTCAACCCTTTTTTCGTATTTGGTATAGAATTATGGCATTTTTTTCGTTTTTCGTAATTTTCGATATCGAAAAAGTGGGCGTGGTCATAGTCCGATTTCGGCCATTTTTTATACCAATACAAAGTGAGTTCAGATAAGTACGTGAACTGAGTTTAGTAAAGATATATCGATTTTTGCTCAAGTTATCGTGTTAACGGCCGAGCGGAAGGACAGACGGTCGCCTGTGTATAAAAACTGGGCGCGGCTTCAACTGATTTCGCCCTTTTTCACAGAAATAAGTTATCGTCCCACAATCTAAGCCCCTACCAAATTTCACTAGGATTGGTAAATTTTTGTTCGACTTATGGCATTAAAAGTATCCTAGACAAATTAAATGAAAAAGGGCGGAGCCACGCCTATTTTGAAATTTTCTTTTATTTTTGCATTTTGTTGCAATGGAGTTGAATGTTGACATAATTTACTTATATACTGTAAGATGTTAAATTTTTTTAAATGAAATTCCTTGTAATTTAATTGAAAATAATTTAATTGCTTTTGAAAGCACTGAGTCAAAAATTCTAACTTTACAAAGTATCTTTTTTTAACTATAAAAAATATCCTTTTACTCGAGCCTCAAAGAAATTAGCAGGACGCAAATTGGAAAAGAAGCCCGGCCATAAATCTCTTCTGAGGATATTACCCTTGTATTTATTTAATTTTTATTTTCTTTTTTTTTTTAATGCATGAAATGATGAAAAATCATTTTAAGAATGATTCCTCTTCCAATTACTGAATAACGGATCTGGAAGGGAGATTGCCTTCATATTACCTACGTCGCTAGCTCGATATAATGTTATCCTTTGATGGTTTCACAATACCTACAAGAATTATAAGTTTTATAATTAATAAAACAAATATCCTTGTCAGTTCTGTGTATCAGTACTTATTTACTCAACTTCACATGATATTTGCATCGCATATAATATCGCAAAAAATCATCATGTTACCCTTATCACGTCATATTAAATGGCAAAACCTGATAAATCTATGCATATCTTTTCTTTTTTGACAGGGTATTTTGACGGCCCAGCTATTGCCCCCAGCTTAGATATGATAAATCTAGCTGCGTTTGACTTCCTCACACCAGGACGTAATCCTGAGGAAGCTGATTATACAGCACCTCTCTGTGAGTTGCCCGATCAAAATCGTTTAGGTCACTACAATGTGCACTACCAGGTAGACTATTGGCTTACACAACGTGTACCACACCACAAAATCAACGTAGGTATTGCTGCACATGGACGCGCTTGGAAAATGACTAAGGATTCTGGTACTACAGGTTTACCGGTAGTGCCCGCTACAGATGGTCCAGCACCCGCTGGTCCAATCACAAAAACACCTGGTTTGATGAATTGGTTGGAAGTGTGTCAACGCCTTCCAAATCCTTCAAATATACATGCTAAAGGTGCTGATGCGCCACTACGTCGCATAAATGATCCCACTAAGTGTTATGGTTCATATGCATTCCATACCGCTGATGAAGATGGTGCTAATGGTATTTGGGTGAGTTATGAAGATCCTGATACGGCAGCTAGTAAGGCGGGCTATGTCAGAGCAAAGACTTTGGGTGGTGTGGCATTGTTTGATATCACTTTGGACGATTTCCGTGGACAATGTACTGGTGATAAATTTCCCATGCTAAGAGCTATTAAATATAAACTACTCTAAATGTTTTTTTGTTACTTTTGAACTTTAATATGATATGTTAAATTCTGTAGAGTATGTATGCTCATACACTCACACTTGTATTTATAAAATAATATGTGGTAAATATTAAAAAGTAATTATAAGAAAATCGGCAACTGAATATCGCTTAATTACAATCAGTTCACTTCACTATACCATTTGTATAATCTTCTGGATACCAGCAGTAAAAGATTATTTAAGAATATTCAGCGTATGATGAACAAAATGGTTGTTTCAGGTTTATGGTACGGTATCGCGTATACAGCTAACAATTCTTGAACAGTGAAGCTATGATCATCAAGATCTAACATTAACAAAACTACCGAAGTATGTCCCGACAACTTTCTTGCTCATCCCCAGATACAACTTCATATTTAATGGCCACAGTTTTACGTGGTACAATCGATGTCTCAAATTCAGGGGTAAAAAAGGTACTTTCTTGAGTGGGCTACCTGTTTAAAATGTTACTCTTAAGAACTTTCGCCAGAACATATATTGCATACCGAAACTCCTCAACTCCCTTCTCAATAATTCAATGTGGTAGGAATTACTGCGGAATACTGTGCTTCCATAGTTCAAAGGTGTACAAGTGGAGCGATAAATTGGAGAAAGTCAATTAACTTTGCAGTCATCCCAAGAGCTGAGCGGATGTTAAGTCGAATATGCAGGGCGAACACAAGATACGCAGAATATTATTTTTACGTATCGCCTGGACATTCTAGGAGGGACCCCCAACGTGTAAAGAATCCTAGTGAGGTGCGGTTTCTCGAACCCTTTTTGGCACTAAATGAAATAAGCATGTTAAATTTCAGTTTCGGATCAAAAAGAACACCTAGATCATTTGCATTAGATATACGCTACAAAGCATTTCCTTGGTCTCATAACCGGTGATGTGTATTATGCTTGTACTTAGAGTCATTTAAAACTAGTAAAATTGTTGCGCAACAGCATCACAACGATTCCAAATAAGCATGAATGAGATTTAAGGAAGCAGTATCGGAAGAATAATAAGTGTGACAAAGTTTTACGTCATCCGCATACATTATAATATAGGAAAGTGCAATAATCTGGGGCAAGTCATTTATGAAAATGGTATAGATCAAAGTGTCTAAATGACTTCCCAGAGCGATAGCGGATGATACTTCATACAACTCCGCGAGATTAGATTTGAACATAATTTTTTTGTTTTCAATAGAAAGATAGCTTGAAAGACACAATACAAGAGGAGACGGGAGCCAAGTAGATCAAGCTTATGAATGAGTAGCGTATGGTTGACGGAGTCGAAAGCTTTGCTGAAATCCGTGTAGACAACATCCCTTTACTAGCTCAACAAAAAAATTCTAAGCCCATAAAAGTACACACAAGCAAGTAAGTATTGGTTGACTTTTGTTGAATGAAACCGTGTTGACATGAAGACAAATGGGAACAGGCACTGCTATTGAATTTAGGTTGTAACCATGTCTTCATAGACTTTAGGAATAGCTGAAAGTGTAGCTATGCCCCATAATTTCTCAGCATTTTGTACTACCTTTTTTATGTAGTGATATAATAAAATAATGCTTTCAAAGTGTAGGGAATGACGCAGACTCCAGGGACAACTTATATAATTGAAAAAAATAGGCTCAGATAAATATCCAGTGTAGTTCTTAACCACGCAACTAGGAACACCATCGAGACCTGCAGGAAAGTGTACCCCAATGCTTAAAGACTCTGAAGCAGGACTCAGAAAACAATTTCAGCTGTCTAAGCGGTACGAATAAAGACCGGACTGGTAACTACTGGATGAATAGATCGACTTAAAGAGCTCCGAAAATAGCTCTACAACGTCATTGTCAGTGCTAGCTTTCAATACATCCAAAACTAAGAGAGAACAAAACTAAAAAGCTCTTTCGGAGTTTTGTAAATTTGAGTCTTGCAACAGCTTATAAAACGCTGATTTATACAGATTTTTTGATTAATATTTATCAAATCTTAATATGGCTTGCTCATGTGCCTTGTACAATTGCTACAACGAACATGAACATTGGAATTAAAAAAAAACATCAATTGCACCATAAAATATAGACATTACTCAATCAATATCAGTACAAGCGAAGAGATGGGAAGTCATGGTGACAGTGTAAAATCCCTTATTATACACAATAGTAATACATATGAGCAAATCTTACAAAAAGGACTTTCGTTTGTATATGTATATGTATTTGGTGCTAGGCTGGAGTAGGGCACATCTACCGCAGCAAAGTTCGAGCATTGGGCTAAGCATTATATGAAACAGTTATCGACTCGCTATCAAAAATTTAACGATTTTACTCTTAAGCTTATCGATTGTTTATCCATGTGATCGGCTTTGTATACCTATCGATTCGTTTTCATTTGTGTTTCGATTTGCTAACAACCACTCGTCGGTTTGTTATAAAACATACACGGGCAGATCAATATAAAAAAAAAAATAAATGTAAGGCGCGATAACCTCCGAAGAGGTCTAAGGCCGAGCTTCTCTTCCAATTTGCGTCGTGCTCCTCTTGATTTTTCCCTACAAATTGGCCGGACGGGACCTACATGTTTTATGCCGACTCCGAACGGCATCTGCAAGGCAGATGAGTTTTCACTGAGAGCTTTTCATGGCAGAAATACAATCGGAGCGCTTGCCAGACACTGCCGAGGGGCGACCCCGCTTAGAAAAATTTTCTTCTAATTGAAAAATCTTATTTCTAAAATTTTGATGTTGCTTTGCCCGGGAGTTGAACCCAGGGCATACGGTGTGATAGGCGGAGCACGCTACCATCACACCACGGTGGCCGGATATATTTGTAACTCGTCTATAAAAAACCAAGAAGAAACCGGAATAACGAAAAAGTACCATAATTCTTCCAGGCAGCAATCAAAGGTATGATTTTTCTGTTTTTACTAAATCTGTTGATTCAAGGTTCGATTAGAGCTCAAGGCCAGAACAATAATTTTTTTTCTAATGATAATTATTGTTATTTTTTTATTTTTCTTTAATTGAAAAATTGTATTTTGTTTTTGGAGTAGTATCATGGTTCAAAACATATGGTTGGCTCATCTGTAAAGCAACAAATTATGTCTGTTCAAATTGTCAAAATCTGTTTATTAGTATTAAGCGAAAGGAATGAAATGAAAACATATAACATAGCAGTTCTTGTGTGTGGTAAGAAAATGTTGTCAGTGTGTTGGTTTCATTTTGAGTTTGCCATCTCCTTTTGACAATCCCATCGACCATGCAATGTTAAAAATAAAATCAGCTGATGAGATGAGCCAACCATATAATTGAACCATTAGTAGTATGTAGAAAATTTTTTCAGACAACCTGCCTGAACAAATTTTCTACTTACTATTCCAAAAACAAAATAAAATATTTCAATTATAGAAAAATTAAAAAATAACAATAATTATCATTAGAAAATAAATTATTGTTCTGGCCTTGAGCCCGAATCGAACCTTGAATCATTTATCAATAGGCCGATAAAAACAAAACCAATTTCTAAATCTGTTGACATAAGCAATAATCGCTTAAGCCCATAACCCAAAGGTTCTATGGGTAGAAAAATTATTGTTTCTACACATTTGGGCTAATATCCGAATTTTTTTCACACTAGGGTTTGTCAAACCACTACCGAGGGACTGAAGAACACTTTCGGTGCACTACCACAATACCATGGTGGCCGGTGGCGTTCTGATGAGAGCTTGAAACTGTGTGGTCTGCTACTATTTACAATTCATTTTTTAAGCTGATCAGAACATCTCAATATAAGGAGCCACGATTCGCTTAAACAAACCCTCGCCTGATCCGTGGTGGCATTTTATTGTTGTTGTTAATTAATTATATGACAATTAACCTAAAATGTACAGAAATTAATAGCAATCGACAAAACATATCAAATTCATTAAATACCTTGCAATTACAAAACTCAAAATATAAAGCCATCGAAGCAAAAAGCATTGAATAAAAAATCAAATAATAAAATAATTAAATTGTAGGCGCTACCAATCCATTATGGTAGTCCCTTTTAGCGCAAACACCAGTTGGAAAAAATATCTAAAACACAACAAGTAGTAACTAAGTGAGCCCTTAATTGTTGGCGTTGAATTTTATTGGCGCCCACTGTCTTGACTGTGAACAAAACACAAAAAGTTTGAAGAAAAAAATTTCAAAACTACATTGCTCCTTCGAGCAAGAATTGCTCATTTGCAAAATAAAAGACCTTAAAGTAAGGAAATAGCAAAGCTTAAATGCCTTTATCACCACTTAACGATCTTTGTCAAATATTAGTGCTGTTTTTGGAGCTACTCACTTAACGCTGGCAATTGTTCAAAGCTCTACACATTGTAGCAATTATTGTCAATAGCCGTTGGTTTTTATGAAGTGGCGTTTGCATATGCGCATGCGCGGCCTGGGAAATACGAGCAACATCGATTTATTATTACTTACTAGTTGTAGGCAAGCAACTTAGCATAAACTCGCACACATTATTGGTAAGCTAAGCGCGCGTGTATGTAATTGGCGCTTACAGCTATGCGCAGCCAATTTGGCTACTTACAAAAATCTCGACTTCGAACAATTTCAAATCGGTTTTTATACCCAGCGTTTACTTGAACACAAGGGTAATATTACTTTGATTGGATAACAATAGTACGCCATGGCTTAAAGGAATTGAGATAGGTATTGCAGGCAATTTTGGGAATTCCTGATTACTCCGCACCTTATGTTATAGCTCGAATCCCTAAACTGTTGAATAAATTATTCAAAAATTCTGTATAGTAAAATGTTCTTTATTTACACTACTTCACAGCTAGTTTTCTCGCGTACTTCACTGGTAATGTCTTAAAATCAAACTGATTGATTATTCCTCTGCTTGTGCTGCTTTTATACTCTCTGTAGCCTATTTTTCTAGACTTTTCCGAATAGCCTTCTCGAACAGTTTCTTATTTGTTTCTCATTTCTGTACTCATATTCACGTTTGTCTTCATGCTAAATGCGTGTATATGTGCGAGTAATAGCTTCTGCACTTTTAGATGTTGTTTACGTGTTTGTGTAATAACGTGTGAGCTCTTATGCGCTCTCACTATTGAGTAATATGGCTGAGTAATATGCGCCGTTTATTGATGTGTACAGGTATGCTTGGCTTTCTTCTTCGCTCTTAGCTTTGCTGTTTACATGAATGTAAGGCTGATTTCTTCGCTGTCGTTGTGTATGTATTTACTAGGAGCATAGTGGCTTATCAAAGCTACTAATATTCGACACAATGTATAATTCTTTATGTGAAAATAATCAGCATCGGAATATGTTTTCATTTAGCCATGCCAGCCCGTCCTTTGGTCCGGTAACGGGACATCTTAAATAAAAATTGATTATAAAATACTGGCTTTTATAATATGTAGCTGGAATCGAGCGATAACCACGCCCACTTTTCCGATATCGAAAATATCAAAAAATGGATAAAGTAATGAAACCTTATAAATGAGTTGACTTTGTCACAAGTAACAGAAAGTTGGAAAAATCTTGGAAAATGGCACCGCCCGCATTTAGAAGAAGAAAACTTGAAAGTTTTCCCATCCGTTGAAGATATCGTGTTGTTGCCGTTATACATTAACTTTATGAAAATTAACAAAATAAAAATAGAAATTAAGAAAAAAATTTTGGAAAATGGGTATGGTACTGCTCATATTTAGAATATATCATAATAAAACTTAGGTGAGAGGTAAAGCTTACTATTATAAATATATTTGGTGAAAATAAACGGAACCGGCTGCTGACCACGCCTACTTAAAACAAAAAGCGATATCGAAATTACGAATAATTGAAAAGATGCTATAATTCAATACCAAAGACTGATAAAGTGATGAAACTTGATAAGTCGGTTAACTTTAGGACCAGAAATAGTAATTAGAAAAAAGTTTTGGGAGCTGGTTATTTAATGTTCGGTTTCGCCTGAACTTAGTCATCCTTATTTGTTTATTTTTTTTTTTTAAGTTTTTCAAGTTTTGTCTTGTGGGTGCACTCGAAACGAGCGCGCTTGTATGAGTTTGTATGCCAATAACAGGCGCTTTGATATGCCACCGGGTAATGCACAGAGTTTTCAGCTCAATCTGCTATTTTTTTTTAATATTTGCATGCTTTCCTTACGTCCGTCCATAGCCACGTTCACCTTCCACATACGCGAAATACAACTAAATTAAGTTATTGTTTTCGTCGCTGAGCGTTAACCTTTGATTTGCATCTTTTGTCCCCTCAGATTCTATGTACATGTGTTTGATGTGTAGTTTAATCCAATCTCAAAAGCAGGATCAGTGCGATACCTTTTTACTTGTCCGCACTAAGATGCAAAGCGCACGACTATGCGAGACAGTAGAAGATCCCGATTTATGATAATATACTGCGTGGCTGAATTGGTTGGGTTGTGTGAGGCACTTTTGTTGGTACAATTGTTTTTGGATAAAAAATATAAATCAGTTATTAGGAAATTATTTAATTATGTGTAAGACGACATATTCAGGGTGAATTAATTTTTTAACAATTTATACATTTAACTAACAGAGATCTCGGTTTAAAACAATTTTGTGCGACTTTCGCTAAAGGTGTTCTTCAAGTACAAATATTTTTCGTATTTCTGAAGTTGTGGGAGTTGAAAGCAACTTTTTCTTGGCTACTCAACACAGAGTATAGCAAGGTGAGGTGGCGTAGTCGATCATAGACTATGCCAAAGCTTTAACTGTAGTTCTGGCATGTCGAAAACCTGGGCTCGAACCGTGAGTTTCCTGAGCGAATCGTGTTATACGAGAACGTATAATCAGTATTGTAATTTGGTATTACGATTTTAGTGAGCGTTCTCAAAGAATCGTTAACGTCAATCAAATTTATTCGATAGCAGTAAGGCTTTCGAAAATATTGTTAATTTAAATTTCTTAAAAAATTATTGGATTTAAGTTTTATTTTTGTTAAATATCAATATTCAGCAGAAGCTGCTGACGCCAACAAGATGGTCAAGGTATTTAAATCTTTGGGTCTAGGCGGCATTATCACGCTCATGAGGAATACCTTGCCTCTTAAGGAGTTAAATCCAGACGCAGGTCTTCAACCTGTATCTGTATGCCATTGAATAACCGTAACAGAGTGAAAAGTGATATTATACCAATACCTGGAAGATTATCAAGGGTTTTAAATTCAACAGACATCTCTCCTCTCCTGCAAAGTTGTCACGTCTCCGAATGTCCTAAATATTAAGATAATTTATCTCTATCGAGCTTAATGAAAACACCTAACCACAGAATGATCCTCGTGGCACTCGACCTGTCCCGAGCTTTCGGCACGGTCAAGATCTTGGGGAATCTTCACTTTAGAACTCAGAAACTCAACATTCAATTCATTAAAAATTTAACAACGGTTTCCACTATATAGTGTCCTGCCCATTTCTTAATTTCTTCACAAACTTTTTCAACCAAAAATGTAAATAAATAGTATCTTTGCATTACGCGTCAAATTTTCCATTACATTTCGAGTTGAATCTACTACAATTTTCAAAATAGATACCGTAGTGAACGTATGTCGTATACTGCCGGTCATATGATCAGAAACGTAAACTTTTTCCATACGATTGCCGAATCGACCAGGGAAAACACGACACGGGCCCTGTAAAAGGTTACCTTACTGATCGTATGAACAAGATTCAGAAAGAAAGTATAATATATCATTATATAGATTCAATTATTTTTTTAATTAATAAATATTTATTTTATATCTTTTACATTGTTTTATGGGAATAGATGGGAATGAAAACGCGGATGAACTAGCGGATGAAAAAGGGCGCATCCCTTGAAGCTTGCTGCGTAGACGTCCCATTTAGACTGGGCGGGATTAAGCGAAGGCGAGAAGTGCACATGATCGACCAAGCAGGAAAGGCGTGGGTTCAAGCGCGGGCTGTAAAGTGTCGAAGATTATGTGTAGGTCTTACAACCTTAGACTAAGAAAGTTGCTTCTATCATTAAAAAGAGAGGACTTCGTGACGAGTATTCTGACTGAACAATGCGTCACATGCCTTTAAATTAGGCTTGGTCAGTGATAGCAGACGTAGGAAGTGCGAACTGTAGGAGGAAACGATCGAGCATGTTCTGTGCTCGTGCCCTGCGCTTGCCAGGCTAAGAATCCAGCTATTAGGGGTGATACAGCTGTCAGATCTAGAAGCAGCAAGTGACTTGAGTCCTAGGAAGTTTCTAGTATTTGCCAAGAAGACGGAGTTATTTTATAACATCGGTCCTGGTTTTTGATAGGGTTTTTTAGTTTGGTCGTTACAAAAATGTCTGGTAAAACTACGGACTCATTCAGACTATGTGAGGTCCTCATGGACCGGCCAGTTCAACCTTGCCTAGCCTACATTGTTTTACTTTAAATGTTGTGGTCGAATAGGAACCTAATAACGGGAAAGCGAATATTTTTTAAGCGAGTTTTAGAAGGCCAAGATTTTTAGAATTAAATTTTTGCATTTACCAATTATGGTAGTGTGAAGAGCTTAGAGGCTCAATGAAAACGCGGAAAAGCTGGCCACTTCAACCTAACTCAGTCGTAATTCGTTAGAGAATCTGTTTTCATTTGGTGAAGGCGGAAATAACTGGTTTTGCGCTGATGGTTGCACAGTGCAATATACCATCAAGTGTTTTTTGCCAAAAATTCCATGTAATGCTTGGACCATATCTAATCTAATTGTGGACTTGTTACGGGTAGGTTGCATCGTGGCATTGGAATGCATATTATGGTTAGAACACAACTGGGTAAAATTCTAGGCATCACTGCCAGTTATAAGAAACTAATTGCGAAATTTAACTCTTTCTACCTGTTCAAAAGTTATTTAAAAAAACAGGCGCTTTCGATGTCAACTTAACACGGACTTTGCATTACCCAATTCACCAAGTTATTAAAGCAAAACGCTAAAAAAAAAGTTATATAATAAATTTATATGCTCACTTTGCATATTTTTTCAAAAGATTAATAATAAACAATTAATTCAAGTAAAATGACCCAAGGCGAACATGTTTTTAAATTGTCCTCAAGTTGTTAAAAAAGCAAATTACCCAAAAAAGGTTCCGCTTTTTTAAAAAATTGTATATTGCGATTGGCTGAAAGAATAAGCGAAATCAGTGATGCAAAATCCTTTAGTAAGTTCTAGGGGCATAAACACTCCTTTAAAATGATTCTTACCTCATACTTAAGTTGAGGATATATGTACGTATGAGAAGGGTTTGAGAAATCACTTATACTGTTTTCACACAGAAACTTAATGATCTCATTTCACCTTCTAATGAAATCGTAAATTTTTTGCTTTCACACAGAAGTAACTGCTCGATTAGTATGAAGGATGAAATGTCAAGCGAATAAAATGACAATGCTATATGACAGACAAACATGGCGGATCGATACAAGGTGGCAGCATGGTTACATACCTACAAACAAAAAAAAATCCATGTACTTGTAAATTCGATGGACAATTGTCAAAATCGTACTGCGCCGGTAGTTGATGTATCAAATCAAATAAAAAAGGTTATAATCAGCTGTTCGATGCGGCCACCTTGTATCGTTCTGCCATGCACTTTTTAAGCACTGAACACACCAAAAACTAAGAAGCGGAAGGCTGCCAACAGAGTTGCATTGTGCTTTTGACTTCATTATGCTATGTTCAAACAGAAAAATAAATTGAGGCAATATCAATTCAAATTGAGTGGTGTTCATACAACTCAATTTAGCTTACACAATAGTAATTTGATGGCCAGTTGGCTCATCTATACAGCAACAACATACCTGTATTCAGAACTTCAAAATGTGCGTGTTGGAATTAGGTGAATGGAATGGAATGAAAACATAAAACTTTAAAATTTTTGTGTGCTGTAAGATAATGTGTTCAATGTTTTGGTTTCATTTTGAGTTTGCCAACCTCTTTTGACAATTCCTACTCCAGTGAAATGAAAAAAATAATATCAGCTGATGAGATGAGCCAACCATATAGTTGAGCCATGCGCAGCTGACGTTTAAATCTACTCAATAAACACACTTTACAAGGTTGTATTTACAGTTTGAAACAATTTATTACGCAATTTTTTTTAAATTGGCAATTTGTTATTACAATTTATTATATGATAAATTGCGTAATAAATTGCCCAAATGGTATAAATTGCCAATATGGCGTGTGTTTGTACCTAGTATTAGGCATTCGATTAGCTATTAATGAAATAATTATAGATTCGAATTTTGTAGGGAAGATTTAGCTCAATAAGCGTCTTAATGTAGAAAACTGCCTTTGTTATTCAATAAGCCGTCTGTGTGAAAACAGTATTAGTCTTACATTCAAACATCTGTTGTTTATTTCATAGATTGCTAAAGATTTCCGAATTCGGGCATATTTTTCAAACGTACAATAATGAAGCTGGGCTCATATAAAGGAAATTTCAATATGATTCGTTGTACATATGTGCTACTGCGAGACACATTTCTTTAAAATGCCCCATAGTGCGGCGATAGTTATACTCATTAATACAAGCAATTGTAAATAAAATGCCATTAGCTTAACTTATCGGGTATTTGGTTTACCAAAAAAACGAAATTGTCCGCGGACACGATTTCAGTAGCACAAACAATGCAACTTAGGCGCGTAATCAGCCACACTTCATCTGGCAATCACCGGTATCGCCCCCTTTTGCGGTAATGATGTCACAAATGTTGCATCTTATTTAAGCCAAAAAGCGAACGTTCACAGTCAACGCACATATTTGTCATTTAATTGCGACAACAACAACAACAACAACCGCAACAATAACAACAAAAATTATAGCAATAGGAACAAGCTGTATTGCGAGTAAGTAATACAGTTGAAATGGAGCTTATCGAAGGCAATTGATGCAAAATACCAACGCAACGCATACGAGGGCAAACCAACTCGCAATTAAGGGGAATCCGTACTCCGGCATGTGAGTTGAAAAAAAAATCTAGTAAGTGATCTCCTATCGACAGTGCTTGCAATTGTAAATGTGTGCAGGCGCTTAATTAGATGCGCGCGATACAAGCAATAACCGTGGAGGCAAACTAAAAAAACGTTCATGCTCGCACAAACTCATACTCCAAAAAAACGTGAATATCTGTCTGGCGTCAATAGTGAGTTACAACAAAATAACGCTAATATGTATAAACACTTTTTCAAATGAGTCAGTGATCTCCAACAGCTCATTTCATGTCCTACGAACTTTAAAGTATCCCAAAGATTTCCAACCAGACACGCGCCGCCGCCGTTGTATTGTTTGCCACATAATCAAGTGAATTCCACAGAAAGCAATGATACAATAGGTACCATTTCGATCGATCGATGCTGATCCTGTGGGCTGATTTTGCTCTTCGTCCATATTCACAGTCCGGCGAAGGCACTGTTAGCTCATCGGCCTTTGAACTGTGTCTGGTACATCTTGTTTACAACATGTTCCTTCCATGTTGACTATGTTTGGCACGAATGTGACTTCAAAATTTAATTGAAACTTGCAGTGTGGGGTTATTGGTAAAGACACAGCATAGTCATACGTATACAAAGACTCATCGTCATCGTTAATGACATACTTTGCATTCCAAACCAAAATATATCACCAATTGCGCTAAGGTGCCTTCGCTACAAGGAACATTTAGTTAGCTTGAGAAGTACAAGGTGACGGGAAGTTGGATGTGCTAAGTAGATAAACGGTAGGTTATGAGCTCAAAATCCATGGCAAATAATCCTATGTGGAACATAAGTCTGTGATTGTAGAGAGAGTGGATTAGTATTAACCCTAACTCAATAATGAGAGCTTTCGGATATAGCTTTTTTTCAAAAATATGACACTCCGTACTCATGGTTGCCCTTTGGAAGAAGAGGAGAAAGGGGAAAAATTTAGTCCGGTTTTCAAAAAAGGCACTTAAGTTTGATTTAAAGATAAGAAGGAAGCAGTAAGAAGTAGTATAATAAAATAAGAAATAAAACTTGAATTTAAAACTTCCTATTAGAGCATACCATCCACTCTTAAGGCAACAAGGATAGTGGAGGACTAGCCAAGCGGCAAAGAGAAGTTGATTTAGAGCAGAGCGATTTGTTAGGCAAAGCGATTTTGTTAAACACGGATATAAATGCAAACTTGGAATATAAAAATAAATTTTCATAGCACTCTCATTTGCCCTCAAATTTAAATTCGATTCATATGAAAGTAACTGAATTTCATATGAAAGTGCAAAAAAAAAAACACTTCCATATGAAGCCAAGGCACTTCGGTATGATATTCAAATTTACACTAACAAATTGATACCCAAAAATTTTTCAAAAATATTGTAGTACTGAGAAAGATTTTAATTCAAAATTTATTCATTAAGGGGACCAGGGACCATCACAATTTTGTAAACATGTAAAATAAATTGTGTATACCTTTCATGAACATGAAATGATATATTATTTTTGGTCCGAAGTTTGTATCGTTGAGAAATATAGAAGATAGACTCACCATTAAGTATACCGAATTGATCAGGGCGACGAACTGAGTTGATATAGCCATGTCCGTCTGTCCATCCGTCTGTCTGTTTGAACGGAAACTAGTCCCTCAAATTTTGAGATATCTCAATCAAATTTCTCACTAGGATGTATTTTTGTGTTATATTAGACATTTGTCAGATCCGGTAGGATCGGACCACTATAACATACATATATCTCCCATACAACCGAGAGTTCAGATAAAACGATTTTGGTCATTCCTGCCGCAATTTAGAAAGTATAAACGTGAAACTCGGTGATATATATTCTAATATATCATAGAAGATATCCTGAAAAAATCACATTGATTGGAGCTATATATAGTATATATCCCATAAAACCGATCGTTCAGATAGAAAGATTTTTGGCAATTTCTCCCTTAATTTCCAATATAAAAACGTTAAACTTTGGTGATATTTATTCCAATATATCATAGAAGATTTCATGAAAAAATCATTTCGATCGGAACTATATATAATATATATCCCATACAACCGATCGTTCAGGTAGAAAGATTTTTGGCAATTTCTCCCTTAATTTCCAATATAAAAACGTTAAACTTGGTGGTATTTGTTCTAATAAATCATAGAAGATTTCCTGAAAAAATCAATTTGATCGGAGCTATATGTATATAGTATATACCTATCCAAAACAACCGATCGCTCAGATAAGGGGTTTTTTGCCATTTTTTATATTTATCTTAAAATCGTTTAGGTATATACATCTGTTTACTGTATATTTCTTATCTTATACAGCGCATTATTTGGAGATTGTTCAGCCCCATTCATGAAAGGTATGAAGTCGTCGGCACAGCCGAAGACAGTCCCGTCCTTACTTGTTATACAAAATTTTGTATATGTATTGTGATTTGCATTGCAATATAAATATTTTTGAACAGCCATGATTTAGCGGTAAAGTTTCTTGATTTCTATAGCTTAACAATTAATAGATTTCTTCTTGAACTTGGGATGAGGTGGGTAATGTACGACACTGAGCATACGATCGAGAGATGCATCACCTGACAAGAGAGACCCAGTCTGACTTTGAGTTTTAAGAGGTAGTGCTTTATGGCTTCCTCGACATGAAGAAAGCCATTGACAAAAGCGTCCACAATAATGTTAACCGAGTGCTTGAGATAAAAGTAGTTCAGCGGCTTATCAGAAAGGATAGAGCATCCACTTAGCACATGAATAGCTGCATCCTAAATTGGATACAATATGGTACAATTTAAGACTAAAAAAGTATCTGGTGGTTGGGTCCTGTCGCCCACCCTGTCTGTATGTGTGATTCAAAGAGCGCTGAGTTTTCCTTACGAAAAATTCCAATAGGAGGATGCATCTGTTTTCTGTACAAATATTTCTTGAAACTATGACCGGATAATGGTGTGCCCACGCAGAAATACGCACCGTGGTAAAATACTGCGGATCGCTAACAGATGATAGACTTACTTATTTAAATGCTTACTTAATTGGCGCTTAACCGTTTAAACGGTTATGGCCGTCCAACAAGGCGCGCCTCTAGAGCCTCATCTGTTAGTGAAACAGGATTCGCCGGGGATATGTGATGTTGACAATTGGGTTGCGCTACATAGCCCCTTAAATCTGGTATTTTAGTCGCCTCTTACGACAAGCATACCTACCGCGGGTATATACTGCCCCCTAACCCGCTGGTGGAACGCGTAGAGGTCAATAAATCTTTCGAAGAACTTTTCTCTCGAACACTCCCAGAGTCGTTTCATCCGATATTGTCATGGTCCATGCTTCTGCGCCATATAGTAGGATGGGAACGATAAGTGACTTGTAGAGTATGATTTTCCTTTGCCAAGAGAGGACTTTACTTTTCAATTGCCTACCTAGTGCAAAGTAGTATTTATTGGCAAGAGTAATTCCTCGCTGGATTTCAGAGCTGATGTTGTTGCTAGTGTTGATGCTGGTTCCCAAATAAACGAAGTCTTTTACTATTTCGAAATTATGGCTACCAACAGTAGCGTGGTTGCCAAGGCGAATGACAGACTTAGCATGTTTTATTTTGGGAAACGCTTACGAAGACCAGTAGGTTAAAAAGTGTTGCGCCTCGGCGGCACTACATGCAGGCTAGGGGATGCTAGGAGCCACGTGGAGTTTATCGTCTACGCTCTCTAATTGGGTAATTAAGACAATTGTCAAGGCCATCATTTGCTATATTTGCAGCAATTAGAGCATAAAGCTAGCCTTAAAACTACCCCAGAAGCAACATTCCACAACGTTTTGTCAATCCACCTGCAGAGCGCCAAAAACTGCAACAAAGCATAGTACCATAAAAGGAGAAAAGGGTTGGCGCAAGGGAACACAAATGGAAGAACTTACGATACACGTGTATAAAGATGGTTCCCAATTAACGAACAGGAAGATAAGCTGGCAAAGGTGGTTGCCGCCTTATATGAATATAGTGTAAACATCCCAATGCACTTGAGAGAAATTAAAAGTAGGAAAGTTGTGCAGGCAGGAGATGCATATGATCTATCATGCGAATGGTTGCAAAATTTTAAAAATCAATCGACGTCACTGTTGACGAATATAATTTCGAGACTTTTAAAGATTAACATTAACAGCGTAAGCAATTTCAGCTAAGAAATCAATCGGAGAATAACTTTTGCCAACAAGTAGGCAAAAGAAAAGTAAATTCCTCTTTTGAAAAATACATTCTTCAAGTAGCTCAGTATACCTGTCCTGATGTATAGGTCGGTGTCATGAATAGTGTTGAGAGAAAATGAGATGGCGCATAGGATGTTCGAGAGAAAAGTTCTCAGGAAGATGTATGACCCTTTCCGTTATGCCAACGGCGAGTATCGAAGAAGGTATATTGATGAGCTGCAGTGCAGCGAATAAAAACAAATACATCGATGGCTAGGAAATGTTATGCAAATGTAGTTTGGAAGCAGAAGTAGACGGAGAACTCCACTGAGCTGAGAGAGGCAGGTGGAGAAAAACTTCACCTACTTGGTGCCACCAACTGCCGTCAGTTATTGTTACACAGGCCTGACTTCTTACAGAATGGGCAAAATCGCTACAAAAAGATTCGGTTTTTCTAATGAGATAAGTGGTTTGGTTCTCAAACTCGTATTCTAAACCTGAAGACAAAGATATCATTTTGATCCGATATTCGAATAAAAATACTCTTAAATTTAAATTGAACGAAACTATCGGCCCAATCCCGACAAAGTTGTGCCTCTGTGACATATTTAAATACTGTTTATTTTGTTCATCTTTTTTTTTTATTTTTTCTCATGAGCTCATTTCCTTCACCTTACAATGGAGATTACAACATCTGATAAGTGATGTTCGAACAATCTCAATGATCATTACCGTCTGCTGATATTTGCAAATGTAACTAACAGCGCGATTATAAGTGGAAATATATTTAAGTATTTGTGATATGAACTAAAGGAATGTGGTGCTTATTAAGAGGTGAAGTAAGAAATCTGATAGAAGTAAATAAAAAACTTCAAAAATTGATTAGCCTTTGAAGAAGCATGTCTCTCGCTTTAAAAAGGAGCAAAGCGAGTCTGGGGAAGTGGTCACTTTTAATGCATGAGGCCTATTGTCTTAAAGTGTTAAGATTGATCTATCCCTATTACATCAATTCGTCATAATAAGTTATCTCGAGTGTATATAAATTCATATATTACATCTCCAGGTACATATTTAGAACATGATTGCAAAACAATTAATTCATATCTTTGGTTGTATATTTGTATACTTAAGAAGTAAATTTTCTTAGTTTTCCATTAAGCCGATATGATGTTCTATTGCTTCTTATCCATTTAAAACACTTTATTAGAATCATTTGCATTGTTTATTTGTTTATAAACAATTTTAATAGCTACAATAATAATTAAAAAGTGTGTACATGCGCCCCACGCTGGGTGGCACAAACGTTAAGACCACTGACTTCAAGAGGAGCGATACACATGCACACAGCTATACAAACAAGTCTTCTTATGTATGGTGGTATATACATATATTTGAACTCAGATGGGATAATAGGGTGATATTATTTAATCCGACTATTTTGTTCCAGTGTAGTATTTTAAGGGCACATTTCACTTAAAATTTGTAATAAGTAAATTCTAACAAAAATTTCTTAGATGAAGCTGTGCAACGAAATTCAAAAACTTTGTAGTCTTAATTAATGCTAGCGGTTTCTAGCAAATTTGGAGTAATATTCATATGAAACCAACCACTTAGGGAAGGCCGTTTGTTTTGATTCACCCTTCGGAGCTCTTGTTGTTGCTATGTTCGAATTAGTCTCATGAACACGTGTTGACCTGTATTCTTTGATATTTTAGTGTATTTGCCTTAAGAAATATCATTACTTTACTTCTCCTCCAGCTCAGTGTTATATCAGCTGTCCATTCCCTTACTAAGCTGATGATCATTAAATCATCTAAGCGTCTATTATCGAGTCTAATAATTCCTTTGAGATCTGCGAACGCCTACAGGGAATTTCCGTTTCTGGCGTGTGACATCATTCATGAGAATATACAGGAATTTTTCTTGCTAAGCCCGTCCATACCTCTTCCTCACTTCTTACAAAGTGGACGTTGTATTATTCTGTGGACACAATTTTACTCAGTCTCGATTATTCGCTAGTGTTTACTTATTGAGGAGCTGAAAGATTGGTAAGGCTCAGAATTCTACTCCCTTACCGGCTTTTTGTTATATCATGCCTATATATCAGCCACGTTTGGTCCGTGCAGAACTTCTTGAATGCCTGCCTTTCTTACCACTGTTTAAAGTTTACTGAGTTCCCCCTTCTACCAAGCGGGGACTTCTTTTCAAGAATAATAAGTAGGTGAATTTGTTGAAGAAGTTTATTTAAACTTGTTATCTCATCTGGTTCTTGCGATAAAGTTGAAGTCAGTGATCGCAAAGGAGGTCTCTTTCAGACAACCCGACTCAAATTTATCAAGAGGCTAAAGGGCCAAAACACATGTTTCACACCTGCACGTATTAGTTCAGTATGCGGCTCGTTATTCATATGGTTTCATCTCAATGAAATATCACATCCAAAAGAGATTCAGCGGAATTAGTTTGAACTAAGAAGAACTTATCTAGTTCCACTCCAGCTAGAACTATTTCAACTAAACGCCTAGTTCATTCTGAAAAGCCTTTTTATTTTTATGGGGGTATCGATATATTAAACATATGGATATGACCTCTTTACCGAAATGTCGTCAAATTTATAAAGGTCACAAAGTCAATGGCGGCCGCCGTGATGTAATGGTAGCGTGGTCCGCCTACCACACCGAAGACCCTGGGTTCACACCCCGGGCAAAGCAACATCAAAATTTTAGAAATAAGCTTTTTCAATTAGAAAGATATTTTTCTAAGCGGGGTCGCCCCTGGGCAGTGTTTGGCAAGCACTCCGAGTATATTTCATGAAAAGCTCTCAGTGAAAATTAATTTGCCTTGAAGAGGGCGTTCGAAGTCGGTATAAAACAAGTAGTTCCCATTCCGCCAATTTGTAGGAAAAATTAAAAAGGAATAGGACGCAAATTGAAAGAGAAGCTGGGCCTAATATCTCTTCGGAGGTTATCGCGCCATACATTTTTCTATTTCATAATTGACCTAGTTGCCATTTTAAGTGGTCACTTCAAATAACAACCCATTTTGACTGTCCTATGTGGCGTTGCTTCTGATCATTAAATAAAGCGCAGCGTAGCACCGCTATATCTCCAGATAAGCCAAACTTCGATCATCAAAATATTCACCAGAGATTTGAATGCATTCTTACCGAGACATTTGCGCGTTGATCTTGCCAAAGCTAATCAGTTAGTCATGTAATGCCACCTCGTCATCCTCCATAACTAACCAAAACTAACACAATTGGGCTCGTCCAGAATACTAACGGGTTCAAGGTGTTGATAAGCGCAATCCAAACCTTATAGGTTCACAGCTTCCGCAACTCAATTGTCAACCTCATCTGCCCGATAGGAATCCTGTTACAAATATTAATGTATCATAAACATATTTAGCAGTCTAGACTCTGGCGAACCCAAGTTCCACATGAAACTAAGGGGTGTGGGCGATATGGCCTAGAAGGTTCAATGTGTTCATATTAAATCGTTTCCGAGATAATCGGGTAAGTAAATTAATGGTTCAAGTAACTGGAACGTACCGGATCTATATCCAGCAGAGGAGCAGCAACATCGATAACATACCCCAAAACTCTCGCCAACTAATCTAATAGAATAAGCATCAATCCGGAAAAAAGTAGATCAGTTCCCTTCTTTCTTCGAGCTTATGTAAATTGTGAAGTTGAAAGAAGAGGAGAAGCCTGACGTAAAGTAATTTTCGTAAAGTGAAAGCTAGTGAGAATTTCATAAGGTTATATCCCTCGTCTTCAAATCCAATTACAGTCCCAGTTGCGTCCACCCTCCCTAAAGCCTGATAATGGTTATAGTGTGTGGACATAAGTGCAAGGGTCAGAAGGTCAACTGGCGTTATGATTACTTCAAATCACCATAAAATCAATTGGCCTTATGACAACTTCAAACAGACATAAGTTCAATTGACTGTATGACCTTTCTCCATTTGATTTTATAGACATTTAGGAAATTTCCGTTGAAACTTATGACCATTTCGATAAAAACACCATAACCTAGCTGTATGCAAAGCCAACAACTTTTGCAGTATAAATCAGGAGAAAAGGCTTTGAAGAGATGTACAAGCTATAATCGAAACAGCTGTCGCCTTGTCCGTCCTGATGTCACGTTTTTTAAATTTTTCCCAAATTATTAAATAAATTATAAAAATTAAAATTTGCTTCAAATAAATGTTTTCATAAATTTAAAACGATAAGGGCAACCCCCGCTTAATTCATACAAATTAAACGTTTAGTTGAATATGTTCTTAATGAAAGGAATCCTCACCGGCTAGCTTTTAATCCGAGCTTGCACTGTGAGGAAACTAGAATTAAGAAAAGTAACGCCTCAGACAAACTATTTAGAATAAAAAAGTAGCACTATTTTTTTTTAATTTCGCCGAATTAAACTTTTAGATAAATAAATCCTTCTTATCTCATGGAAGACTTCAACGGGCATTTTTATACGACTTTTCACTAGAAAAGAACAATAATAATTCGACTGTTCAAAAATATAGTGAAAACAAACAACTGCCCTTATGCGCCACTGAGAAAAAGAGAGTTGACCTAATGAAAATTTTGGAAAACCAGGATAATCAAAATGTCAATATCGTTGACATTGCCACCATTTGAACTTTGACGTTAGCGTTACTTTGATTTACTTTCTGAGCATTTGAAGTGGACCACTTCAAGTGGTCAAGAAAGTATACTTGCATTAAAGCCGTGGGTCTTATGTCATCCCCCCAATAGACATTGCGCGAGCTTAATAGCAGTATTACAGTTTGTTAAGACTTGGAGAAGAAGAAACTGATCTCTATCGTTGGTTAAGGAGCTTCTAACATGACATTAATTGATATCGTGGCCATTTGAAGCGGTCACAAGATCAATTGACATTATGACCGTTAATCTTATGTCACTCCCCAGTAGATATATAGAAATATGGACTTTGCAACAGTATAACAAATAATTTGATGTTGAAAAATCCATGGCCATACAAGCCCATAATTTAAAAAATCATGTGTGCTGAACTACCGGTTTCGAAGAGTCCTTAAATGATTCCGGAAGGGTTCCAAATTATATCAAAATAGTCCCGAAATGATCCCGACGGTATCCCGGACAAATCCCGAAAACTATCCAGAAATTATGCCGGAAGGGCCCCAAAATCATCCCGAAATAGTCCCGGAAAAGTCCCGAAATTACCCTAACGGGATCCCAAAAACCATCCGGAAATTATACCGGAAGAGTCCCCAAATGATACCGAAATAAACCCGACGCGATCCCGAAAACCATCCATAAATGATCCCGGAATACTCCCGAAAAGTCCCGAAATAATCCTCGCGGAATCCCGAACGGATCACGAAAACTATCCAGAAATAATGCCGGAAGGATCCCCAAATGATCCCGAAAAAGTCCCGAAATGACCCTGACGGGATCCCAAAAGTCATCCAGAAATTATACCGGAAGGATCCCCAAATGATCCCGCAATAGTCCCGAAATAACTCCGACATATTCACGTACTTAGCAATGAATTCAAGTAGCCAGTTTTGATATTTTTATATACAAGTGGGTGTGACTTTAATTCGATTTTAAAACTTTTTCCGTCGGCATGTACAAATACAAATATGAAGTTCGCTTACCAATATTGCTCAAAGTATGTACGAGTTATCGCACTTGAAAGTCCAAAAAATCTTATTTGGAAAGTAGTTGGTGCCACGCCTATTGTCCAAAGAAATTATGTGGATCAACTACATGCAATGTCAGTAATTTACGTGCCAAATTTAAATAACGTGGCTTCTTTCGATACTCAAATATTGCATGTTCTGTGCGGAAATGTCTATATACAGAAAGAGGCGTGGCTACTGACCGATTACGACCATTTTCTTCTTTGGAAAGCTTTCCCATCATAGCAGATGCGGTTTACCAATTTTCACTCTAATAGTTGTATTGGAACGAAATTTATTGCAAAAATCCACTGCAAGTTCTCCATCTATACCACGAAATTTTCTATCTAGTTTGTTTATGATAAATTTCTAGATCATTAACAGAAATTTGCAAAAGTCCATAAGGTTTTAATTTTAGGAATCCAGGGGATTCGATTGGTACCAATTTTTTTTAATTCGGATAAGCCGTTTCTTTGTTATCAAACGGGACTTTTATTTCGGCCTTAAAAAATAAAAGTCTTAATTTAACTTTCATTTCTGGACTTTTATTTTTAAAAGTCCGAGTTTAACTAGTTCTATCGGACTTAAAAAATAAAAATACAGATTTTTCTTTTATATGGAAAAAGTTCGAAAAATAAGAAGGATGCATGATTTGACATGATATTGCTATAGGGACACCTGGGAACTCAAACATTTTCCTCTAGGACAATTTTTTGACCAGGACTTTTTCGACTCCGAATAAAAAAATAATCATTATTTTCCGTCCCTGCTATTTATTGTTATAAATCCACTTGGGAAATGAAATACCATTGATATAAAGCTCTATTTTGTAAAGATATAGCTCATTTTATTCGTCCACGACCCTTTTAAAAATCCTTTATATAAAAGTGGGCGTGGTCCCTAACCGATTTCGTTAATTTTTCTTCAAAGCATTCCTTATAGTAAAGGCAACCTCTCAGCCGAATTCTGTTACGATAGGTTTAACGATTTTTGATTTATGATTAATAATATTTGTAAAATTGATTTTATCACAAGTGGGCGGTAACACGCCCGTTTTAAAAAAATTTTTCAAATTTTTATCAAGTGTCTCAATATAACTCCACACGTCGAATTTCAACATTCTACTTGTATTATTTACTAAATAATCATTTGTTTGTGTTTTCCAAAATGTTATATATATATATAAAGTGGGCGTGGTTATCATCCGCTTTTGCTCATTTTCAATACCAATCTATTCTGGGTCTAGGTAAGCTCGTGTACCAAATTTGGCGAAGATATCTCAATATTTACTCAAGTTATCGTATTAACGGACGGACGGACGGACGGACATGGCTCAAGCAATTTTTTGCGATACTGATGATTTTGATATATGGCAGTCTATATCTATTTTGATTCCTTTATACTTGTACAACCAACCGTTATCCAATCAAAGTTATAGTACCCTGTGTACAAGTACAACTGGGTATAAAAATGCAAAATTGCCAATCACCCTATCATCACTACTCCTCACGTCTATGTATTAGCCAACTCAATTTAATTTTGCTGTTTGGATGATAAATATCAACGAGTGAACTGCAACGATTTAGTTTTAGTGAATTATGACTTCGCGAAGCAATAAAATCGTGAATGCCTTGTACCTACAATAGTTTTCCCTCCAGTTCTATAGACGCTTTGTGATTGTTGCCTTGTACTTTTGTTGCAATGCGCATTTGTAATAAAAGTGAATTTTTATTTGTTTGATGATTTAATTAAAAACAGCGTTAGGTCACAAAAAAGCATAAAAATCTATGCAATGCACTGGAATAACTGTGTAGGTAGAAGGCAGAAGGGAGTTGTGTGGATCAGCCGCATTTGTTTGCATTTGTCGCGTCACCTATTGCTGGCAGCAACTTTCACATTGACTATTTATGGTTTTGTTGTTGTTTTTGCTTATTTTTATGACAACGCATTAACAGTGAAAGTGTTTTGCATGCCGCTTGCTACACAAATACACATAAACACACACACAAATGCATATGCTTTGATATGTGTGTATATTTCATTGGTGGTCTGACCGCAAGTTTGGAAAATGTGTTGCCGCCAACAACAGCCGGCGGCAATACTAAAACAATAGCGCTCAATGTGAGGTCCTGAGCATGGCGTCTAATGCTACACCCTATATTTCCACCCACCCACATTTGAATAGCGCACACAAACACATGCACCCGGCAGCCTTTCACACTTTGCTAACTGCATATTAATTACTGCATGTATGCATGTATTTGTTAAAAAAGTGTTTTCACTTTTTAGGTTTTTTGTTATTCCTTTTTAACCGTTTTATGATTTACTAAATGTGGCGCTATGCCCCAAAAAATTTTATTGCCATTCTTGCTCATCATCACAGAATTTATTTTGTGCTTAACGCCAGCTGCGTCACCGCATAACCAACAACAACTGCAACAATACATATTCATACATGACAAACTGATGTTGCTAATTTGCTTGTGATAATTATGTTATAGAAAGTATTTATATTATGCCTTTCCATCGTTTTGCTCTGTTCTACCTATACGTATCTATATCAGTGGTGCACAGCGCCGGCAGGGCCTCGAATATAAACGCAATTTTTTTGTAATGGTATGTGTTGACATAATTAGACCCACTTGCAGAACAGCAAGTTAACTTTTTAACTCTGAGTTAACCCTACATGAGGGGTTAAACCTATACATTTTTGACAAACTAATTCGGAGTTAGAAAATAATTAGCCGTTCTGCAAGTGGGCCTTAATGTTTAAGCTGATTTAATGCTTGCTTTTCTAAATCTCTGTCGCTGCGCTCACATTCTACAAAGCTCCTGAGTGCACCACTGATCTGTGTATTATCAGTTTGGGAGATTCGGGCGCATTTTTAAATTTAATGGCTTGTTTATTTCAACAGCTCAACAAGGTTTGTTGATTTATTACATTTAACTAGAATGTTTCGAAAATTTCTGAAATTCTTTGTTTTCTCAATGAATTTCGAATTTTTGTGGTGACCGTAGTGTGTTTTAAAATAAACAATAACAATGTTGCATGACTAATGTACTAGAATCCTTTTGGTTGTCTCACAATACACTGTTAGGCAATTCACAAGGTCCCCTATTTGCCTATGTTGTACGCCTTAATCAAATTTTATATTGCAAACCCTGGAAACAACTTAAATCTTAGAATTTTAAATGAAGTGTCCATGTATCTTACGTATAGATGACCTTCCAGAGATCCCAGGGTCCGGTTTTGAAATATTCGTGGTTAAAAATGCTAAAAAGATACTTTTATGCAAAAACACAGGCCAGGTAGGATTGGGTTGAGCTGGGCGGTCCAAAAAGGTCTCATACTGCATGTGCACACAGTGCTATCAACTAGGTACCAGAATGTATGTTATAGAATAACTCTCTCCTCTTGGAAAATACTAGAATTTTTCTACGACCTAGCTTAATTTTTGCCTCGATATCTGGCCACTCTGCCGACCCTAGTGGCTGGACTTTGACCGCGCGAGTGCAGGACACGAACACAGAACTTGTTCCACCATTTCTTCCTGCAGCGTTCCTATATCTGCTGTTATTGACGAAGCCTAAATTATAAGCATGTGACGTTAGAAGGCAGTGTCTAGTTGGTATGCCCTTTGTGAGGCTTTGTTCTTCTCTCGTTTGAGATATGAGCTATTCTGTAGGTGGAACGTTCTAGGATTTGCACATAGTCTTCCAAATTTTAAAGCCCGAGATTCTGTCTACGCTTCCTCTGCTTGATAGATCATATGCCTGTCGCCTTTTGATTTTTCTTATCAGATTGGGACGCCGTAAGTGGATTCATCGAATGCTGCACCCTTATTTGTCAATTCATTGACTTTCGTCGTTAACTTCTATCCCTTTATGACCGCCAACCTAGTACAGATAAACGCCCCAGCCTAAGCAAAGTATCCATAATTATTCTTCTCATTCCAGGGCACTTCTTGATGAAGTGCTGTGTGAGATTTTTGCGTTGATCGCCTGACCCGTCTGACCAACAATATATACGTATATTGACGAGACCGCATCTTAGGCACGCTCTCTCTGTTTTCTTAACGGCTACACTCAGAAAAAACTTGAATGAAATGGCACTTATGAAATTTTTTCCTCTTTGCATGGCCAAAATTTCTTCAAAATGAGGAAAAAGTTCTCAATTTGAAGAATTTTTCCTCATTTTGAAGAAGTTTGGCCATGCGAATTAGGAAAAAATTTCTTAAGTGCCATTTGATTCCCATTTTTCTTCAATCGGGAGAAATTTTTTTCTGAGTGTACAAACTCCGCCTGAAACACACTGGACTAATTCTGTATTGACATAGTAAACAGCAGATACCACCCCTTATACATAGTATGTTCTGTTGTGGCCCTAAAGATCTCTTTCCCTACTTGGAAGTTATATCTTGCTTTTCAAAATTGCTATTCAAGGGTACAGGTATAATGTGTCACTTTTTTGATCGTCGAGGAAAGAATTTGATTTGCAAATGCACTCAGCCCAAAGTAATACTCTTTTGTAAAAGGTTATTCACCGTTTAATTTCTAGGTTGACATTGGTTTCGCTGCTAATGCTGGTTTCCAGATAAACGAAGCTCTTCACAGTCTTGAATTTATCTTCACTAACAGTGACGTGGCTGGAGAGAGCAAATACGTCTTGTCCTCATTTAACGCCAGACCCACTTTCTTTGCCTCTCTCTCTAATATACTTAAACTATCTTCCCCAGCATAAGTTAAAGAAATCACACGAAAAGAAGTCGCCTTTCAGGATTATCTTTGCGACCATTAGCAGAATGATTTCGACACTATTTGTGACTCATACTGGCAGAGCTTAAAAAAATGTATTTATGAATACGAAAAGGTTTTGGGCTGTTGTTGTTATCGGATTACTATCGAAATTTTATCGGCTTGTTATCGAATATAACTTTCATCGAAGCTTTATCGGTTTATTTTCAACGAATGAACGATGTGTTATCGGTTTTATATCGAAAAGTTATCCATGTGTAATCGAAATTTTATCAAGTTAATATCGAAAAATTTTCGACGAATTAGCGATGTGTTATCGGTTTATTATTGAAAAGTTATCCATGTGTAATCGAAAAATTATGGATTTACTATCGAAAATTTTTCGATTTGTTAACGAAAATTTGCCGATTTGTAATAGAAGTATGCACGAAGAGCAAGAGGAAAAAATATATTAGGAATATATTAGAGAGAAATTCTAAAAGAAAGAAGTGGAACAGTAAAAGAAAGAGGAAAGGGAATGTGTAAGAGAAAAAGTGAAGAACGAAAGCAGAGATACAAAGAAATGGAGAATGAGTTAAAGAGGAGTAGCTGAAGAAATAAAGCGGGTAGGATGATGGGAATGGACGAGGGAGAAGACAGGTATGCCGTGCAGGAAAATGGGAAGGAAATAGGACAAGTATAGGGAAATCGAGAACAAAAGGGGAAATAAAAGCTTAAGTAAAAGAAACGAAAAGGGAGAGAGCGTTAATGAAACGAGGCCGCGGTTGCTAGAGTCATTATAGAAGCACAACGGGCAATCACACTCATCGCACTTACCAACAACAGCTTCCTTGAACTAAGTAGATACGGCAATATCGTGGAAGCTGCAATTCGAATCAGTTTATCTCAACAGCCTCTAAGACCAAATTTTTTCTGAAGATCTATACACATTAAAGTTACCCAATAGCCTCTATCTATTAAATATAAGTTTTACACATGGAGGGAATAGTTGGACACACTGCAACAATTTAGCAATTAAAATATTAATTGAAGCAAAACCCTCAGGTGAATACAAATGGAAATCCTCTGCTAATTAAGAGCCATTGGTAATAAACAAAACCAAATACATGAGAGTTAATGAGTAATGAAATCGATTTACGATTGTTTGATGTTTTGTTGTTGGGAAAACAATAATTTTAAAAGGATTTGAAAAAATCGTTGGTGAGATTAAAGCGTGTTGACGACACAGCATGTGACTTGTATTAAAACAAACGATTTGACCAAGAAACAAAACGAAGTGCAAATTAACAGCACAAAGAACGATATCCTGCTTGCCACACGGAAATTGCTCAGTGTTGCACATCGCAATGTGGCATACAGCATGCAGCTTTCCACATTTCGTTTATTTTCTTCCTTCCCTCTTCCGTATGCTTGTTGCTTGCAACGATCTCTCAATGCATGTAGGTACAACGCTTTTGTGGCAATAGTTTGTTGCTTGTTTGTTTTATGACTTTTCGGCGCTTACATAAATTCCCGCCGCTTTCAACGTCAACACTAAAACAGTCAAACGATGCGATTAACAGAAACGTTAATATGATGAGGATTCTAAAAATTAATGAAAACTTGCATTTTACAGGCTATTTATGAGTGAAGTAAAACGTGAGGTTAATTTTGCTGCATTTATCCACATTTTCAACTGACTTCTAACTGTATTTTGTAAAATTTTTGTTGTTGTCTTTTATGTGATGGTTTACCTAAATTTTGTTGCTGGTTTTTTGATTTCATGTTACTCTACATGACCTTTTAACGAAAAGTTAACAATTTGACCAATTAATCCCCCGCATCGTTCTCAACGATAACTACAAATGTGATGGTAATAAAGAAAATTGAAAATCAATGAGGACACAAGAATCGATCATCTTAATCCTCAATGAGCCATACGCTTAATTGGGTCATTTAAGGTCACCTTATAGTTCAAATGTTACATCACTTACTATTACAAATTTATGTTTTAAGCACGATTAGCAAATGCTAAACACTCACTTTAACTGTAGAGTGCATCCCTTGACTCAGAGGATAGCTAGGATTAGAATTAGATTTGGAGCTGACGAAACAGCAATGCATGCTGATGTTATTACGTATTCCAGGTCTTGCAATGGGCTTATTTGTACCGAATTAATTCTTCAGAAGTGTCAAAAACAGAACGTGAAACCCAGTGCTTAGAGTTTAGGGTTGTCCGTGAATAAAGAAAACTAACCAAACCAGAGGGTAAAAGCGTATGCGTAAGTAACTTGGGCAGTGGATGGAGAGGATGGTAAAAGGGAGGAAAGGAAAGGAGCAAAAGGAAGGAAAGGAAAGGAAAGGACAGGAAAGGAAAGGAAAGGAAAGGAAAAGAAAGGAAAACAAAGCAAAGGAAAGGAAGGGAACGAAAAGAAAAGAAAAGGTAAAAAAGGAGGTGAGAGGAAAAGGAAAGTTTAGAATATAAAATTGAAACCAAACCGGAGCCGGCATAAAACCGGACGGCGAGTTATGCATTTCTTGTCGGTTTTTTAGCTGTGTGTGATTGACGTCGTAGAGAAAAGTAATCGATATGTTATCGAAGTTTATAAAATTGATATCGATAACACAGGTTATCGATGAGTAATCGATTTTTTGTTCGACGAGTTCTCGCTTTGTTATTGAAAGCTTTCAATTTGCTATCGAAAAGTTGTCCATTATTTATAGAGGAGTTGTAGATTATTTTTTGAAAAGTTGTTGGTTATCGAAAGAACGTTAAATATTTGTCGAAGGCTATCGAAATGTTATCAAAAAATTATAGATTCCTTACGGAGTTATCAAACTGTGAACAGCGTCGATTTTTTACCAAAACTTTGTCGAAAAGCTATTCGTTTTTTATCGAAAAGTAATTGATTTAATATCAAATGGTTATCTATTTGCTTTGGAAAAGTAATCGATTTGCTTTCGAAGTGTTAAAAATGTGTTATCAGCATGTTATTGATTTTTTATCGGCGTGTTATTGATTTCCTAGGCCATGTTATGCGAATGAAAGATGATGCTCCGGCCAAGAAAATGTTTCTATCGGAACCCGCATATGGAAGCAGAGGTAGAGGGCGGCCCCCACTCCGTTGGAAGGACCAGGTGGAAAACGATTTAAACTCCCTTGGTGTGACCAATTGGCGCCGGTTGGCGGAGCGAAGGAGCGACTGGCGCGCCTTGTTGGACGGCCATAACCGTTTAGACGGTTAAGCGCCAATTAAGTAAGTTATTGATTTGTTATCGGATTGCTATCGATTTGATATCGACGATGTTTTGATAAGTCATGAAAAATATTTATCGGTATCTTCAATATAAAATCGATGAAAAATATGTAAACTTTCTATAACAGAGAAAAATCCAATAAAGACATGTTAGCAAGCCAATATCAAATCGATAACTCATAACTTTGCTTTTTATATTAAACTAGAAATAAATAAATAGCTTGTCGGTATCGGTTATAATAGTTAAATAGCCAACTAAAGGGCCCATTACTGATACTTAGCATAGACTTGACTTGACTTGAGAACTGTCACTTACAGTTCTGTTAAATGAACATTGCATGTTACTGATTACTCAAAACTTAGGAACACTTAACTTGACTTAGAAGTTTGTTGAATTTTGATTTTCTATGTAAGTCCTAAGTGACGTTTACATTTTGAGATGCCATATGTTTGTTTCCATTTCATTTTGACATTTTGTCATACAAATTGACATTTACTGATTATGATGCCAGATTGTATGCGCTAAGTGGAGTATAATCGTGGCTAAGTTGCCAAGTTTACGTCAAGTCTATGCTAAGTATCAGTAATGGGCCCTAAGCTCTTCTCAAGTAGCCCAAAATGACTTTATTTCCCCTGCGCGTGCTGTAGTTACGCCAAATAAATATTTGTTTGCATTGCATGATCATCGATTGACATAACCGTGATTTGTACGACTGCCCTCAGAGTATTGTCGAATTGTATTGCGTGTCAATATATCAACGATATGTCAGCACTGTGTTTCACAGCTGGACATCAATTTTAGCAACAACACATTTCAACAGCCAACAACTGTGACGGCAGTCAAGCGAAACCTTAAATAAATACTAAAATTTTATTTTATATACACATGTACAACAAAAACATAGATTTGCACCAGCTTCATGCTCTCTCGCCTCGTTATGGAGGTAAAGTGCGTGTGGTGCGTGCGCGCACGCGTACAACTTCAAAACAAATTAATACCGAAATGCATTTGACTGATAATTTAATTTTATTTACTTACATATCGTATTTATGTTCATTGCTTTGCTTTTATTTCTTTTTGTGCTTGTTATGTTTTTTATTCATAGTTTTTTATTTTTCAGCAAAATTTTTCAGGAATCCCTGCAATTTTCAATTAAGTCGGACACATGTAAACATTAATGTGCATAAGTTACACATTAAGTAATACAGTGTTTGTATGTGAACATGGTACAGCATTTTTATCTTTTGTAGATGGGGCTTTACAATGAAATTCGACCTTCCTCTTTGCTTTTAACTTTATCTTTACCTCTACCTTTGACTTCACCTTTACCTTTACCTTTACCATTACCGATAAGGTCTAGAACATTAGTATTTACTGATCTATTAAACGCCTGTACCCTAAAGGCGTCATGGAAACGTCAAAGGCTGGTCCTTTTGCTGAAATCTGGTAAGATGTTCGACTGGACGGACATCCACATACGTGAGCGTCTACAACAGACTCTAGTAAGACCAGACGGCTTTTAAAAAGTCGGTAAGTTATTAACTTTAAAAAACCAAATTCTTATTAGTAACCGATTCTAAAAATGTAACCGATTCTAGGAAAGTAAATGGTTCCATGAAAGTAACCGGTTCTAAAAATGCTACCGCTACTAGGAAAGTAATCGGTTCTAGGAATGTAATTGGCTTTGCACAAGTAACCGGTTCTTAAATACAACTGGATCTAAAAAGTAGCCGGTTCTTAAATACAACTGATTCAAAAAAGTAACCGGTTCGAAAAGTTAACAGGGTCTTAAAATTAACCGGTTCTAAAAAGTGACCGGCTTTATAGAGTAATCGATTTTTAAAGGTAACAGGATTTAAAAGGCAACCATTTCTAACTAATAACCGGATTTATATGTGACCAATTAACCAGATTGTGCCAAAAAACCAGCCGGCTGTAAAAGTAATCGGTTCTAACAATCACGATTCAAAAAAGGGACTGACACTAAGAATGTAAGTAACCTGTTCTAAAAACGGCTAACCGCTTGCAAAAACCAGCCGGCTCTATAAAGTAGCCGGTTTTTAAATACAACTTGTTCAAAAAAGGTAACCGGTTCTTAAATACAACTGGTTTAAAAAAGGTAATCGGTTCAAAAAAGTAGCCGGTTCTTAAATACACCTGGTTCCAAAAAGTACCGGTTCTAAAAAATAACAGGGTCTTAAAAGTACCGGTTCTAAAAAGTAACCGGTTCTAAAAAGGAACCGGTCCAAAAAAGTAGCCGGTTCTAAAAAGTAAACGGTTCTAAAAAATAACCGGTTCTAAAAAGAAACCGGTTCTAAAAAATAACAGGTTCTAAAAAGTAACCGGTTCTAAAAAATAACCGGTTCTAAAAAGAAACCGGTTCTAAAAAATAACAGGTTCTAAAAAGTAACCGGTTCTAAAAAGTAAGAGGATCTAAAAGGTAACCGGTTCTAAATCATAACTGGTTCTAATTGGTTAAAAAAAAAAAAAATAAATGTAAGGCGCGATAACCTCCGAAGAGGTCTAAGGCCGAGCTTCTCTTCCAATTTGCGTCGTGCTCCTCTTGATTTTTCCCTACAAATTGGCCGGACGGGACCTACATGTTTTATGCCGACTCCGAACGGCATCTGCAAGGCAGATGAGTTTTCACTGAGAGCTTTTCATGGCAGAAATACAATCGGAGCGCTTGCCAGACACTGCCGAGGGGCGACCCCGCTTAGAAAAATTTTCTTCTAATTGAAAAATCTTATTTCTAAAATTTTGATGTTGCTTTGCCCGGGAGTTGAACCCAGGGCATACGGTGTGATAGGCGGAGCACGCCACCATCACACCACGGTGGCCGACAATTCTAATTGGTTACATTTCATTAATTTCAAATTTGCCCCAAAATGTTTCTTGAATTTCCAGATTTTATGCGCCGGTTAAATTATTACCTCTCTTAAAATTTTTTGTGTGCTAACAATTATTTTGGAACAATGTTTTAAGGATTTTGCTACAGACAAATATACATAGGTAAGTGGCAACAATGTGCAAACAATATTTTATTCGAACTGAAAATGAGTGAGACATTAGTTCTCTCAAGGGTCAATTATACTTACATAGCATAGCAGGGCACAGCAACATTACTCTCACGAACAATATCTGTTCAATGGGATTTACGTGTACTTGATTAAAGTACGCAGTGCATTGCATTGCATTGCATGAAAGTCTGTTGAATTTTGATTTCCATGTATACACTGTGTAAAGGTTTATTTAAGCGAACATACTTAATAATCAAGGTCACTTAGCTGGCGATAAAATGGTATACACGAAAAATATTGTTCTCCCCGAAGTTATAAATCCAAACTGCTAGATGTAAGCAATGCAAATCCATGAATTCGCATTAAGTGAGAAAAGTTTTTTAAAACATTTGTATGTAAACGAAGTAATGTATCTGAGTATAGATTTTATGGCGTCTCTCGTTTACTCGTTTTCCCTTTTATTCTTGCGAAATGGGCAGTACTAGAGGTTAGTTAAAATCAATATATTCTTATATACTAAAATTATATATTTAATTTTTCATATTGCAGATATATATGGCATGACGTATGGTGATAAGTGTATATATGCACTTAAAAATTTTATTTAATTACATTTGCTCTATTCACGAAAGCATGCTTTTCAGGTTATTTGCTTATGTGGTTATATTTTTCGCAAATAACTTTTAAACATATTGATAATCATGGTGACGAAAATAGACCAATAATGTTATATATGTATATATTTATTGCTGTGTTCAGTTTTTAACTTATTTATATGTACTTATTTTATAGTTTGTAAGTTATTTGTTACATTTTATGTTTTATATGAATATATTTGTGTTATATATGGGGTATTCCATCCCATTTCGACCAATTTTGAACTCGACCCCTTTAGAATTGGCTGAAAGTTTTTCTTCTTTTTCTAGCTTACGAAAGACGTTTTTCAGAGGTTTTTAAAATTTTTTCATCCAACTCAAAAAAAGTAATGAATTTTTAAAAAACACCGTTTTTGTTTTCAAAATGCTATAACTTTTTCGAAAATTGACCGTTTGGGATCTTTTTTTTTTAAATTTGTTTTTAAATGTACTTTTCGGAAAAAATACAAAAAAATTAAAAAAAATTTTTTTTTTTGTAATTTTTCAGTTTTTCGAGATTTTTCGAATTTCGCCATTTTTTTTTTTTTGTTTTTTTTTTCTAATAAAAAACTTCAATCAATTCTGCAATCATCCCCACCAATCCCGGACTGGACCGATTTTTTTTATATTTTTTTTATTTAATTGAAAAAAAAATTTTCAAAAATAAAATTTTTTGTTATCAATTTTATTTATATAACAAAAAAATGTAAGAAAATGATTTTTAAGTATTCTTTTCTTTATATATTATGATAATCCACGATTAAAATGACTCGCTTTCGCTGTCCAGCAATTGCATTAGGCCGGTATACATATACATACCATAATATATAAAGAAAATAATACTTAAAGTTTTTTATGAGAAAAAAAAATTTGGCGAAATTCGAAAAATCTCGAAAAACTGAAAAATTAAAAAAAAAAAACTTTAAAATTTTTTTTGTATTTTTTCCGAAAAGTACATTTAAAAACAAAGATCCCAAACGGTCAATCTTTGAAAAAGGTATAGCATTTTGAAAACAAAAACGGTGTTTTTTTTTAAATTCATAACTTTTTTTGAGTTGCATGAAAAATGTTGAAAAAATTCTGAAAAACGTCTTTCGTAAGCTAGAAAAAGAAGAAAAACTTTCAGCCAATTCTAAAGGGGTCGGGTTCAAAATTGGTCGAAATGGGATGGAATGCCCCATATGTAATAGTAAAGCGCCAATTGCATACCTAACGGGTGTTGTGAAGTAGGCTACATTCCTTTAGCACATTTTTTCGTTTTTAACTAAAAATTCGTGTTTTTTGAATTATGACGCTATTGAAGTAAATGGGCGATATATGTATATGTAGTTTATATGGGTGATATAGGCCTACTGGGGAACCGAGCACCCAAAACTAACGTCGGTTGCGGGCCAACGGCACGGGTGGTTTGGAAAAAGCAAATTTTCAATTCAATTTGAATTAATTTTACCATAATTCTATGTCAATTCCTTTAGATTTTACATATTTCTTATATTTTTGTTTAAGGAGCTCCATACCAAAACGTTATAATTACATTTGAAATGTAATTTAAGAAAGTGCAGCCAAAAATTATAACGTCTTAGGTCAAATTTAAAATTTTAATGAGTAAGTAAGTTAGACCACTTTGCTATATTTCCATTCATTGCTCAACTATTAACGCATTATTGCACTACCCCCAACACTGGATCCCTAGACTGAGTTGGAAAAAAATCTAGTTGGTCAAATTTCGACCACAGGCGATACTAGTAACTATTAATATGCATGCAACGCTTTTACACATTTTGTATCAAAATATTTTTACCACCACTGTGCGTATGTGTGAATGGTTGCTTTGTGTGTGTGTGTTGAACATTCTTAACATCACCGATAACATGCGCGTCTGCATCAATAACAATTTGGCATTCTATCAATATTACAACAACAACAAAATAATATTTGCTTAGCAACACTTTTGGCATATGAATACAAATTACAACAAAGCAAAAGCGGCATACAATAATAACAATAAACAAACAAGAGCAGCCAGCGTGTTTTATGCCATTTGCCAATAAAGTATCTGCACAAAGCACGCAAGCAACTGTCGCCGCCGTAAAGATGTTGTGAATGCCAGCTGGGAGGGGTGGAGCAAAGCGAAGCAGAATCTTTTTTTTCTCTCAGATGTTTTATTTTTTCTTCTTTTAATTTTGTTACTCGGCTATCCCTTTACTTTGGTTTGTTACAAAACAGAAAACACAGCAAAAACATACATGCAACATCGATTGTGGCAACATTATGTCAAATGACGTCGCTCATATGATTTCAATTATTCTTTTTTAGCAAAATCATGTTGTAATCTCAGCTGTTAGCAAAAAAAGAGATTCATTTCAATTGAATGTAAATTTAAAATTTTTTTTTTTCGCTGAAAACAAGTATTGATTGCGTGCCGTGGCAAAAAGGATACGTACCCATTTGTGTGTCAAAATGGATTTGTGGCAAATTGCCAAATCATGATGACGTATCACCTATTTGTATTTTATTTTATTGCACTGTTCTTCAAAATCCCCTTTCAGTATATGGCCAATGATGTATTGTTTATTTTTTTTTTTTTTTTTTACAAAAAAGGGTTGTGATTTAGTTTTTTGCATTACTACTTTGCATTTTAATTCTGTTACGGTGCCAAAGTATGTTCATACCATTTGGCATACTGATTGATTCCTTAGTTGCGCATATTTTGTTGCATATGCTGAGGCGCGCAAACGTTGAGTGTTAATGATTTGACAATGGAAAGTGCTGACGAGTTGGTGAATATTTTATATGATTTAGAACAGGAACTGAATTGAAAAGGGCCTGAATTTTATTTGTAACTACTGTTGTTACTTTTTCTTATCGATATCGAATGTAAAGTATAGATACGCTATCGTTCCTCAAAATTTGGGTACAGAAACGGTTATCTTCTTCAAGATAGAAGAAGAAGGTCTCCGTCCTCTTGGCAAATACTATAAATTTTCTACGACCTACTCCAGAACTCTGTCTCAAGATCTGTAAACTCTGCTACTCCTTGCAGCTGGAGCCTTGGTCACAAAACAGGAACAGAGAACGTGCTTCCTGCAAGTCGCACTTCCTACATCTGCTTTTACGGACGAGGCCTAGGCCCCGCACTTTTGTCCACGCCTTTTCTGCTGGATGGATCATATGCAACTCCTGTCTCCTTTTGATTTCTTCCAAATTGAGTGCTGCACCCTCATTTATCAACTCATCGCCCTCTTCGGTACGTTCGACCCCTTAATAACAGGGTACTCAGTGTAGATTTATGGTACCGCCTGAGCGAAGTATCCAATGCTTCTTTGTATTCCAGGACACTTCTTAACGAAGTACTGTTTAACATGATTGCCTTGATTGCCGTCTGACTATCAATATATGCACATATATATTCAGGCTCGTATCTCTGCTCTGTAGACATTTCTATGTGAAGAAAGTACCCGATTCGTGAAAATAGATACTACTAATTTTGCATTGGATTCTGAATAACATCTGTCCAGATCAATGGTTTTAAAACTACTTGGAGTTGGGAACCTAAAATTAAAAAAAAATAAATGTAAGGCGCGATAACCTCCGAAGAGATCTAAGGCCGAGCTTCTCTTCCAATTTGCGTCGTGCTCCTCTTGATTTTTCCCTACCAATTGGCCGGACGGGACCTACATGTTTTATGCCGACTCCGAACGGCATCTGCAAGGCAGATGAGTTTTCACTGAGAGCTTTTCATGGCAGAAATACACCCGGAGCGCTTGCCAAACACTGCCGAGGGGCGACCCCGCTTAGAAAAATTTTCTTCTAATTGAAGAACCTTATTTCTAAAATTTGGATGATGCTTTGCCCGGGAGTTGAACCCAGGGCCTACGGTGTGATAGGCGGAGCACGCTACCATGACACCACCGTGGCCGCCACGGAACCTAAAATTGCTTCCCAAAAAAACTGACGACGCATCAACATAGCGGAAATTGCGACGATAATACTACATATTTTGATTAATTGCAAATCCATCACAAGATCATTTGAACACATCATTCGATTCCAAAGTGCTATCATTTATACCGTCAAACTCTGCTTCATACACAGGGTAAGTGACATTGACAAGTTTTTAAAAAAAATGTTTAAGGAACAACTTGACATCATTTGACACAGAGGAAAGCTTTTCGGTTTAGATCGATTACGTTTAGGGCTATGCAGGGACTATTTTCGGGAACATTTTGGGATCATTACTGCGAGGGATTATTTCTTGACGGGCCATTTGGTACACTCTCTAACAATTCCATGTTCGTTTTCTGGATCACTTCAGAATTGTTTCTATTCAGGACTGATTCGCGTTTCGGAATACTTTTACTGATTTGTAGCTACTGTTTATGGAACATATCAGGAAAAACTCTTAATAATTTGGGAAGTATTTTCGAATTTTTTCACGATCATTTCAAAACTATCCCGGCATAATATTGCGATGATTTCGAGACTATTCAGGATAATTTTGGGATATCTATGTAACGTCAGCTATATCTATTTAAAGAAACGTTGCGTGGAAAAGATGCGGTTTCGATAAAGTTCGATCTTGACCCTAGATAAGACCTCTGAAGATCATAGTGAGCCGAGACTGCCATACTTACGCCTAGCTCTGGCAAAAAACTGGACAGCCAAGCATGAAGTGTCTCGATGACTTCACCTTGTCTTCCTACATGCGTCTGAACCAAGAGGGGTTTCCAATATGTTCAGATGTACGGCATAGACTTCCACTGGACAGTGACTTGCCAAAACCCCAATTACTAATTACAAATGAGCCTTTAAGATCCCAATAATTTCAGCAGACCGCTTGCCATCCTCTTCCAACCATAAGGAGCTCGCTCTTCTGTCAGAGGTAATGTCCGCTGAGCGTTTGTCTAGCTGACTCGAAGCCCATCTATAGTGCAGATCACAGAAGGCCGTCTACATTCAGTTGACCAGTTTTATAGTCCACTGCCCCATAATAATTATTTTCCCTCCAGTCTGTCTGATCTGGTATGAATCAAGGTTGGTAAGAATTCTGGAATGCCCTAGATTAGAAAGCCTATATCCACACAAAGCCTGGGCAGTGACCGGACCGAAGCCATCTTGGCCGAAATATCTAGGTGTTCTAACATTTTGATACCAAATTATTACCCTATAGTAAAATATCGGCTTGACTACCATTCAGTAAGGGAATTGTTATATCCTTTCTGAGAGTTTCCAACTCTCGCAGATGCCCCTCTGCATTAGTATAAGGCAACCGAGGCCTTCCTTGTCCTATCCTTCGCACTTGCTCTCCTGACAGTTTCCTGTCCCATGTAATGCTCAGATACTTAAGTCTATCATAAAGTACCAACTCAAAGTCAGCTACTTTCAGGAATCCCGAAAAATAGTCAATTATGGGTAAGGTTTTTTTAGCAACTTATAATTCTATTCTACGGAATATGTGACTTATGTTAGGCTGTGTGGTCGCTGCACCAGCAAAAGGAGTCTATCTATGTCTTCCAAGAGATCATTTTCGAAAAAAAAAAACAAATTTTTTCATCTAAAGTGACTTCAGGCACACCATGAATATTGGAAAATAAATCAGATGTGGTTTTTACTCATTAAGGTAACATTTAGACGCTCCTGTTCAATTCAGCTCACAATCAAGTCAATAAAAATGTCATCGATCAACGCAGAGTATGCGTGTTCAATTCATGCGTACATTTGACGCAACCAACTCGCCAAATGTATTTTATTTTTATTCATTTTTTTTTTTCCTTTTATATCCTTTTGTTCAACAAACCGAAATTCGACAAATTAAAATGCAAAAATCTTCACATTCAATAAAAACGACTCCACCGAATTAAATATGTAACCAACGAATGTCGGAAAGATTAAGATGGATCACTGCAAGAATGACTTCTAAAAAATTTAGCAGCAAAATAAAATGGGGGATGGACATTTCAGAAATTTTACACATATGTATGCAGTATGAAGAGAATACAAACCGAAATCAATGAACGAGCAGAAGTTACGGCCACTATTGTAAGTAATATAATAATGTAGCCACATATGACGAGCAAATGGAATAAGAAATAATGCAAACCAAAGAGTGATGAGTTTAAAAAAAAAGATTTTAGATTATACATACACACATAGCTTTGTATGAGTTAAACACGTGATGCAGCAGACTTTAGGAGAGTATGAAGGATGGAAGGATGCACTACCGACCGACCATCAACGATATTGCTGAAAAATTTTAAAAGTAGTCGATACAGAGCGGTAGAAGTCATATAACGCCATTACGCTTGACAGCGTCATGATTAGGCAATTTGACTACCGACTGCGTTCAAGCATGTCACTCTGTCAAACGTGCAGCAGTCCGGCACTACAAGAGTCGATTACTAAATCAGTAGCTTTCCTTGATGTTTCTTTTAGCGCATTACATACTTTCGAGAATGATATTGAAATAAGTAATAAGTAGATAGCTTCACTCTTCTGCATAAGAGGCTAGGTTAGGTTGAACTGGCTGGTCAGAGAGGCCCACACATAAACTGAATGAGTTTATACTGTTACCAAAAGTTTCCTCAACCAAATTGAAAAACCCTGTCAGAAAACAAGACCTATGTTATAAATATACTCTGTCCTCTTGGAAAATACTAACAGCTTTCTAGGATATACGCTACTTTCTGCTTCTTGATCTGAAAGCTGTGCCACTAATTGCCGGAGTCGTAGCCAAGAGAGCGCAGGGCATGAGCACAAACGTGCACTCCTTCAACCGGCATCCTACATCTACTATTACTGATACGGCTTAGTTTAAAAGCATGTGACGCCAGATGGCAGTGTCCAGTCAGATTAACTATCATGAGTCTACAGTCCCCTCTTTTCAAGAGTAAATATTAAGGTTGTAAGACCTGCACATGGTCTTCGACAGTGTGTAGCCCTGCGCTGGGTTCCACGTCTCTCTTGCTTGATCGAACCTGTGCAGCTCTATCCTCCTCTTGATCTCGCCCGATCTGATTGGAACGTCTACGGTATAAACTTCGAGGGATGCGCCTTATTTAGCTAGCTCATCGTTATTTACATTTCTACCTATTCCCATATACCCAAGGCCTCAATATAGATGTATATTTCTAGATTCTTTTCAGGTATTACATACACTGTAACATACTTTTGGATGTTGTGCCATGAGAGATTAGAGCCTAATTTCTGTTTGGTCGTTCATGTAAAAATTGATGCCAGTGCAGTTTAAGCTACTTTCCTGCAGTGTTTCTACTGCTTTAGTTACGGCTACTACTTCCGCCTGCAATCACTAAAGTGATCTGGCAGCTTTAAGGATTTGTTTATTCCCAGATCTGCGCAGTTTACTACAGACCCTACCCCTTTCATTACTTTGGAACCACTGGTATACAGGTGTATCGCTTCGTCTACCATTTGGGCGCCTTTGCGTAAACCTTTCGCCTCTATTATGGCTCTTAGAGGCCCATCGAAGCACAGTTAGCGAACTAGGTAGTCCGCCCTTTCTATATTTTTGAGGCGCTATATTGCTAGGGCTATACGGCCTGCACTTAAGCTGCATGGATGCCTTAAACCTTATGCGGAGTGTGCAGAATGGTATACAATGCTGCTGCCGGGGTAGTTTTATGGCTCCGTTTTGCTGCCGCTTATGATGACTGAAACGTCATCTGCATGCGACGTGAGTGTGACTGGTCCTCTGTCGAGCCACGTAAGGTATTGGATGAAGATCAGCGTTCACAGCATTGGTGATAATATACCACTCTGCCGCGTTCCTCTGTTTATGTTTTTTGGCCTTACATGGACACCAATGCAACGTAATTATTCTGCAGCTTAACATGGAGCCGATCAAATTGGTTAGGGCCAGATGTATAAAGCTTCCCTCGTACCTATAATGTTTTACGCCCATCATCCACTCACCCGTTCACGCAATTACTTAAATTCACTTAAGTGTGGTTGTAGAGTTTTTCGGTAAAATAATGGTGATAAAAAAGTTAGTAGTTATCCTAATTTGTTAAAGCATAGTGAAACCGCCTTGGAAAGGAAAATCGTTCTCTGTTGGACCAGGTTGTTAGCTGATGTACGACTGTGAAGCCTCTAATATCTCAATACGTAATATAGGACCCTGAATATTAAAGCTCGCCTTTTATTTTGGTTTCTTTGGATAAATGTTCATTAGACTGGGTCGAAAAAAAAATTTGCTAATGTCCGCCCCTAAATTTGAAGATTATGTTGAGAGGGTTCCGGAAACATTTTTTTAAATTTTTTTTTGATCCTTCGAAATACAGCCGAAAAGGTTTTTTCGTTGTAACTTGGTTATTTGAGGTCCAATTTTTAAAATTGATATGTCATTATTTTGGCCTTGAGAAGCTTCACATTTCCGTTTAATGTCCTTTTAAGCCATGCAGTCGTTTTCACATGATTAGGTCAGCTAACAAAAGCCCTTCAAATAAGGGAAAAGAGCGGACCACACGTTAACAAAAAAATAAATTTCGAAATGTTGAATTTCGAACTTCGAACTTCGTAAGCCGATATCTATTTTTAGGAGGCTAAGTTCGAAAAACGGAGATAGTACTTTGTTTACTTAGCCTCAATCTACAAAAAAGTGGGTTTTGTCCAATACACAGAAAAACAGTTGATTTTGTCGCATAGCGTTATTATTTTAAGTACGAAAAAATATGTTTGACTCACTTATTTACTTTGACTTCCCCTATTCATGATAATTGGCATATCGTTATTAACTTTTCAATGCAAACCCTTCAATTTTTCCTCCAAAAATATCATGAGTTTCAGATCTAAGTATAATAAGAATCAGGTAAAATAACAGTTGCAATAAATATTGAAAGTGCTATAACTTCTGTGTTTATTATTTTAGTAATATGGTTTCAAAGCAAAATTTTCTTGAATTTTTAAGTACTTTCGTTTGGTAAGGACAAAAGCATACATTAGGGGAGTAAAATTTTGTTAGCTGACGCAATTATGTGAAAACGACTTCATAGCTTAAAAGGACATTAAACGGAAATGTGAAGCTTCTCAAGGCCAAAATAATGACATATCAATTTTAAAAATCGGACGTCAAATAACCAAGTTACAACGAAAAACCCTTTTCGGCTATATTTCGAAGGATCATAAAAAAAAAAATAAAAAAATAAATGTTCCGAAACTCTCTCAACATAGTCTTTAAATTTAGGGGCAGACATTAGCAACTTTTTTTTTTGTATGGGGACCAACCCAGTCTAATGTTCATCATGAAGCTGCTTTTGTTCCAATTCTTTTATGCAACTACGGATACTTTAAGATATTTTGAAATGTATGGAAACATATGTATGTAAGTATGTATCTATAAATTTTCAATGCGTACTTCTATACAGGGACGGAAAATAATAATTATTTTTTTTTCGGAGTCGAAAAAGTCCGCGTCAAAAAATTGTCCTAGGTGAAAATATTTGAGTTCTCAGGTATACCTATAGCAATATCATGCCGAATCATGCATCCTTTTTATTTTTCGAACTTTTTCCATAAAAGACCACATATAAAAGAAAAATCTGTGTTTTTTTTTTTTTTTTGAGTCCGATAGGACTAGTTAAACTCGGACTTTTAAAAATAAATGTCCGGAAATAAAAGTTAAATCCGGACTTTTATATTTTAATGCTAAAATAAAAGTCAGGCTTGATACAAAAGGAACGGCTTATACAATTTTTTTTTAAAGCCCGAGTTTAACTAGTTCTATCGGACGCATGTAATAAAAATCTTGGTCGAAATATATTAAAAGTCCAAAATTAATAGTCTTGCCAGCAATTATATTATAAAAGGAATAATAGTTTGCGTCCCTGCTTTTATATGATATAGGCACATATCCTTTAATATAATTTTTGAAAAGCTGTTGCTTCAGTCACTTACATACAAATAGGCATTTTGTTAGGACTTCCAGCGTTTCTAGGTAACAATATGTACATATTACAGTTTCTTTGTATTTAAGTAATTTAAATTTTTAATTTCTTGTTTTTTCCCTCACATTGTTGTTGATATGCTACCGAATATGGTAGTATGTATAAACGTAAGCGAGTACGTGTTCAGTATTCATTACAAACTTTGTAAGAAAACGTGCACAAGTTGCGGTTACAGTGGCATTAAAGTTTCATCTTTTGTTTCCTTTCCTAATGCCTACTTCCGCGTCTCGCTACTCTCTTCATCGTTTATACCGTTGTTTTCCGTTATGCTTATGCGGATGTAGATCTAAAAGTTTCTTGGTATTGCATTGATTATTTTATTCGACAAAAGGCTTTAATTTGATGCTGCACTTGAGCACTCGTAAAATCCAGCTTATTTTCTGGGAAAAGCCTCATCACGATTGCGTTATGTTGTCGAAAACTTTTTTTCCACTACAGAAGAGATTCGCCACACTGTTCATATTATAATCTTAGTACTTTTAGCACACTAATATATAAATTGGGAACCATTTCAAGATCTTTCGCACTATTTCGGGGTTATTTCCGGATTCTTTGGGTTATATTTCGTGGTTCTTCCAAGGCCAGTTCGGAATCACTTTGGCCTGTTTTTCTTCCTGTTAGTTTGTCAGTAGAGGATGATAAGCGAGGACAAAGAGTTATGAATACTTAAAATAGCGCCGCAAACTGAGCAATGGAACAAATTTTTTGCCTTCACTGAATTCTGTAAAAAAAAAAACAGCTCCAAACTGTTTTTATACGTTTCATGGGCATGAAACGGTATATTAAGTTGGTTACAAATCTAAAAAATAGCGATGTCTCTCTGTTTGTCTGCCTGTTTGAGCGCAGGTTTGTCATAACCTTTTGTGATATCTTGATGAAATTTGGTGAGCGGGTATATTTTGGTTTCTGTTTAGACATTTGTCGGAACCGACCGTATCGGACCACTAAAACATATATGCCCCATACAGCGAATTTTTCAGAAAACCGCATTTTTGTAATATCTTCTCGTTTTTATCAGTTAGAAGCTTCAAATTTCACAAGATTTATTTGTATATAACATTTATTGTTTTATGAAAAAATCGTAGAGATCGGTCGTATACGTAATATATATCCCATACAATTTATTGTGTTGGACTACCAAGCAAATGAACTGTCGAATAAAAAAACGCAAATGTTTTCACTTATAGCGTATAGAAATCAAGCTGATTGACAATTCCTTAGCTTGCGCTGCTTTTATAGTCTATTTTGCCTTGTTCGCCTATTTCTTCCAGGTTCTAGTCTTTTCACGAACATCCTTCTCGAATAGTTGCTGATTTATGACTCGTTTCTGTATCTCATATTGAATGTTGCGTTATATGTATATGTGTGTAAGGCTGTTTTCTACTTCATCTGCCAGCCTTGCTGTTGTGGTTGTTCAGCACTTGTTATAAGTGGCATAGTGGCGAATCGATACTGTCCCGTCTTTACTTGATTTGCACTCATTTCCGCAAAAAAATTATTTTTTTTTTAAACTTATAACGCTTGTAAAAATCGAAAGCTCGATTTTAGTAAGGTAATCGAATAGTCGTTGAGTTGCGATTATGAATGGAAACTCAATGATTATTCGAATAATCTAAACAAACCAAAATGGAAAATTGAATATTCGAAAAATCGATTAGTCTAACTGATCGAATAGTTTTCGATTAGTAGAATTAATCTAATAGTTTAAAAAAACCCCTACTTGAAAACTTTATAAAATACCTAAAGCCATTGCTGAAGTAAACATCTTGAAAATTTTCAGAAAAAATTCATAAAATGCCATCTTCTTTAATTCCCAAAGATATTAATGTCAATACCAACTGTTAGCAAACTCCCATAATTGAATATCAGTAAAATGCAAAACAATATCAATTTACATTAAAAAGTCTTTTTTGCAACTTCGTCATGCAACATCTGTTGTCACCTGTTAAGGATCTCCGCGTAAAGGATCTTCGAGGTTTCCACTTGCATACATTCAGCAAACATACCGTTAACTCCACCAAATGCAAATATAGCAGCATAAATCTCGTAGATATATGTTTTTTTTATGAGGACATAAGGTGTGGTCACTACTCTGTTTCGAAACACAGCTATTGTTGTTGTTGTACAACATTGTTTAATCAAAGTATGTAGGTACAAAATGTAATTTTATGTGAGAAGGAAATACAAACAAGGCTGCCGTTAAAATTCTTTATAATAATTGTAAAATATTATAATTACTTGTTACAGTTGCAACCACTACCACAGAAGCAAATATATGTATACTGTTTTATACAGAGTATGAGACAACAGTTAGGTTATGTTGAACTGGCCGGTAAATAAAGACTTCACATAGACTGAATGAACCCCAATCAGGTGCCAGTACTTATGTTATAGAATAACTCCGTCCTGTTGGCAACTACCAGAAGTTTTCTAGAACCGAGCTTAATTGCAACCTCGAGATTTGGCAACTCTAAAGCTCCTTATAGCTAAAGACTTGACCTGGCGAGCACAGGATAGGACACAGAACGTACTCAACCGTTTCTTCTTACAGCTTGCATTTCCTACATCGGCTGTTGCTGACGAGGCCTAACTTATAAGCATTTGACGCCAGAAGGCAGTGCCCAGTTGGTATGTCCATCGTGAGCCGTAAGTCTTCTCTCTTCACATATATGAGCCACTTTTGTTAGTCTAATATCGTAGGCTTTGCACTTAGAAATGTTGCAACCCCGCGCATCTGTCCACGCCTTTCCTGTTTGATACATCATATGCAACTCCTGTCTCCTTTTGATTTCTCCCTTAACCGCCGCTTGACTATCAATATACTGACGCGACTGCAGCTTAACCAGGCTACCTCCTTTCTTCAACTCAACTTACCAGATATTCTAACAAGAAAAAACCGGACCTTTCTATACCTAGTATCTCTGCTTGCAAGCTACCAGCCGAGTTTGGAAGACGGATGGGTATTGCATTTTTGGACCCGTTAGTTTAGAGTGAGGTTACGGCCTCTTTGTAAACTTTGTCGAATGACCAGTCCAAATTATTGTCAAAGTTAAATGGGGGTAATATGTAATCTCTTGCCGCATTCATGTTGGAGTGCATTCTCAGGATACCGGTGTGACCATACAGCTTTTGTTCAAACTTCTAGACTCCCGAAGTCTGATAGCTGAGTTAGTAGCTGTGAGGCGTATGTCATCAGCTGGTTAAGGATAACATTTAGCGCCTTATTTAGATGCTTGATGTTTTATTGCTTGTCCAATGCTAGCCATCACACTAAAGCTCCGTACGCTAGGATGGGTCTTAGGCCGCTGTGTAAAACCAACAATCAATAAAAAATTTAAATATGCACTTTTGTAACACTAACCTAAACGTATGTATTGGGTAAGACATTTTCTCTATTAAGTATAAAACAGTTTTCATTTATTCTGTTCAGCTCATCCATCAGACTGAGACACATATTTGCCAGCAGATATCGAATAACCACAGAAAATTATTTCACGCATCCATATGCATGTACTATTTTATATAAACTACTGATGAAACGAATGAATAACAAGTAAGGAAAGCTAAGTTCGGGTGTAACCGAACATTACATACTCAGTTGAGAGCTATGGAGACAAAATAAGGAAAATCACCATGTAGGATAATGAACCTAGGGTAACCCTGGAATGTGGTTGTATGACATGTGTATCAAATGGAAGGTATTAAAGAGTATTTTAAGAGAGAGTAGGCCATAGTTCTATGGATGGACGCCATTTAGGGATATCGCCATAAAGGTGGACCAGGGCTGACTCTAGAATGTGTTTGTACGATATGGGTATCAAATGAAAGGTGATAATGAGTATTTTAAAAGGGAATGGGCTTTAGTTCTATAGGTGAACGCCTTTTCGAGAAATCGCCATAAAGGTGGACCAGGGGTGACTCTAGAATATGTTTGTACGATATGGGCGATATGGGTATCAAATGAAAGCTGTTAATGAATATTTTGAAAAGCAGTGATCCTTAGTTCCATAGGTGGACGCCGTTTCGATATATCGCCATAAAGGTGGACCAGGGGTGTCTCTAGTTGTACGATATGGGAATCAAATGAAAGGTGTTACTGAGCATTTTAAGATGGAGTGGGCATTAGGTCTATAGGTGCACGCCTTTTCGAAATGTCGCCATTAGGGTGGGCCAGGGGGGACTCTAGAATGTGTTTGTATGATATGGGTATCAAATGAAAGATGGTAATGAGTATTTTAAAAGGGAGTAATCCTTAGTTCTATAGGTGGACGCCTTTTCGAGATATCGCCATAAAGGTGGACCAATGGTGACTCTAGAATGTTTGTACGATATGGGTATCAAACGAAAGGTGTTACTGAGCATTTTAAGAGGGAGTGGGCATTAGGTCTATATGTGGACGCCTTTTCGAGATATCGCCATAAGGGTGGGAAAGGGGTGACTCTAGAATGTTTTTGTACGATATGGGTGTCAAATGAAAGGTGTTAATGAGTATTTTAAAAGGGAGTAATCCTTAGTTCTATAGGTGGACGCCTTTTCGAGATATCGCCATAAAGGTGGACCAAGGGTGACTCTACAATGTTTGTACGATATGGGTATCAAACGAAAGGTGTTACTGAGCATTTTAAGAGGGAGTGGGCATTAGGTCTATATGTGGACGCCTTTTCGAGATATCGTCATTAGGGTGGGCCAGGGGTGACTCTAGAATGTGTTTGTACGATATGGGTATCAAACGAAAGGTGTTACTGATCATTTTAATATGGAGTGGGCATTAGGTCTATAGGTGGACGCCTTTTCGAGATATCGCCATTAGGGCGCGCCAGGGGTGACTCTAGAATGTTTGTACGATATGGGTATCAAACAAAAGGTGTTACTGAGCATTTTAAGAGGGAGTGGGCATTAGGTCTATAGGTGGACGCCTTTTCGAGATATCGCCATAAGGGTGGGAAAGGGGTGACTCTAGAATGTTTTTGTACGATATGGGTATCAAATGAAAGGTGGTAATGAGTATTTTAAAAGGGAGTAATCCTTAGTTCTATAGGTGGACGCCTTTTCGAGATATCGCCATAAAGGTGGACCAAGGGTGACTCTAGAATGTTTGTACGATATGGATATCAAACGAAAGGTGTTACTGAGCATTTTAAGAGGGAGTGGGCATTAGGTCTATAGGTGGACGCCTTTTCGAGATATCGCCATTAGGGTGGGCCAGGGGTGACTCTAGAATGTTTGTACGATATGGGTATCAAACGAAAGGTGTTACTGAGCATTTTAAGAGGGAGTGGGCATTAGGTCTATAGGTGGACGCCTTTTCGAGATATCGCCATTAGGGTGGGCCAGGGTGACTCTAGAATGTGTTTGTACGATATGGGTATCAAATGAAAGGTGGTAATGAGTATTTTAAAAGGGAGTAATCCTTAGTTCTATAGGTGGACGCCTTTTCGAGATATCGCCATAAAGGTGAACCAAGGGTGACTCTACAATGTTTGTACGATATGGGTATCAAACGAAAGGTGTTACTGAGCATTTTAAGAGGGAGTGGGCATTAGGTCTATATGTGGACGCCTTTTCGAGATATCGCCGTTAGGGTGGGCCAGGGGTGACTCTAGAATGTTTGTACGATATGGGTATCAAACGAAAGGTGTTGCTGAGCATTTTAAGAGGGAGTGGGCATTAGGTCTATAGGTGGACGCCTTTTCGAGATATCGCCATTAGGGTGGGCCAAGGGTGACTCTAGAATGTTTGTACGATATGGGTATCAAACGAAAGGTGTTACTGAGCATTTTAAGAGGGAGTGGACATTAGGTATATAGGTGATCGCCTTTTCGAGATATCGCCATTAGGGTGGGCCAGGGGTGACTCTAGAATGTTTGTACGATATGGGTATCAAACGAAAGGTGTTACTGAGCATTTTAAGAGGGAGTGGGCATTAGGTCTATAGGTGGACGCCTTTTCGAGATATCGCCATTAGGGTGGGCCAGGGTGATTCTAGAATGTGTTTGTACGATATGGATATCAATTTAAAAGTATTAATGAGGGTTTTAAAAGCGAGTGGCCCTTAGATGTATATGTGAAGGCGTTCTCGCGATATCGACCAAAATGTGGACCAGGTGATCCAGAAAATCATCTGTCGGGTACTGCTAATTTATTTATATATGCAATACCACTAACAGTATTCCTGCCAAGATTCCAAGGGCTGTTGATTTCGCCTTGTAGAACTTTTTCATTTTCTTCTACTTAATATGGTAGGTGTCACACCCATTTTACAAAGTTTCTCCAAAGTTATATTTTGCGTCAATAAACTAATCCAGTTACCATGTTTCATCCCTTTTTTCGTAGTTGGTATAGAATTATGGCATTTTTTTCATTTCTTGTAATTTTCGATATCGATAAAGTGGGCGTGGTTATGGTCGGATTTCGGCCATTTTTTATACCAAGATAAAGTGAGTTCAGATAAGTACGTGGGCTAAGTTTAGTAAAGATATATCAGTTTTTGCTCAAGTTATTGTGTTAACGGCCGAGCGGAAGGACAGACGGTGGACTGTGTATAAAAACTGGGCGTGGCTTCCACCGATTTCGCCCATTTTCACAGAGAACAGTTACCGTCACAGAATCTATGCTCCTACCAAATTTGAGAAGGATTGGTAAATTTTTGTTCGACTTATGGCATTAAAAGTATTCTAGACAAACTAAATGAAAATGGGCGGAGCCACGCCTATTTTGAAATTTTCTTTTATTTTTGGATTTTGTTGCATCATATCATTACTGGAGTTGAATTTTGACTTAATTTACTTATATACAGTAAAGATATTAACTTTTTGTTAAAATTTGAATTTAAAAAAAAAATTTTTTAAAAAGTGGGCGTGTTCTTCATCCAATTTTGCTAATTTTTATTTAGCACATATATAGTAATAGCAGTAACGTTCCTGCCAAATTTCATCATGATATCTTCAACGACTGCCAAATTACAGCTTGCAAAACTTTTAAATTACCTTCTTGTAAAAGTGGGCGGTGCCACGCCCATTGTCCAAAATCTTACTAGTTTTCTATTCTGCGTCATAACGTCAACCCATCTACCAAGTTTCATCGCTTTAACCGCCTTTCGCAATGAATTATCGCATTTTTTCGGTTTTTCGAAATTTTCGATATCGAGCTCAATCAAATTTTTTTTCGATCCTGATTATTTTGATATATGGAAGTCTATATCTATCTCGATTCCTTTATATATGTACAACCAACCGTTATCCAATCAAACTTAATATACTCTGTGAGCTCTGCTCAACTGAGTATAAAAATGTATCTCATAGATACTTCGCAACCAACTATTGCATGCATATCTACTTACTTCTGTGTGAACTATCCTGTCCAGCATTCTTCAACGCATTCGTTAAGCAAATTATGGAATTTATAGAAAAAAGGATGACGTACAAATAAATTTCATAAGCAAATCATAAATATCGAATTGCATCCGAGTAAAATTCTTTCTCTAAGTTCTTCACACACACACAACATGCGCATGGTTTTCAATTGATTTTGATGCTGTCATTGGTTGTTTTGAGAAATAAGTAAGCAATCAGTGAAATTGTAGAAATTTATGTAAAAAAAATGTTAATAACCAGTAACATCAGTTAACAATAATAAAGACAACAAACTCCAGAAAAAAAATTGTATTCAAAGAGAAAGGAATAAAATATGTTGCTCCATATAGTAGAAAAGTATCGAATTTGCGTAATAATATCAAATGACGTCGCTGGCTGGCATCCACAAACTCATATGCACAACCATACAAATTTACACTTTTATTGCATTTATTAAGGGTTTCAGCAATTTTTATCTCTATACTAAACGTACAACACTCCACCCCTACCCTTATCGCTTTCATTCGATTTGTTGCCTTTGAGGACGTGCAGAATTCAATAAATCCAATGCCACTTCAGTTTGAGTTCATGTTGTATTCTTTAGATTACATTTTTCTTTTATTATCATGTATTTCATATTAATTTTCTCTAATTAGCGTTATCTTTATGAATAAATAAATGATGATAGATTTATTGTAAAAATAAAATTAAAATAAAACAATAAATATCGAACAAAATATTTAGTTTGTTGGGTTTCATTATTTCTTTTTTGCTGCTCATAAAATTCTATATAATGTAATCCGAACATATGAAACACATTCCCAGATTCGTTAACCAAAGAGGATGTACGGTTGTCCTATGGAATAATAATATGTAATTTTAAATTTAATTTAAATTTAATATGAAATTTCGTAAACTATGTTATGAAATAATGATATCAGCAAATAAAAATCAAACACTGTATTTGATTAATGAAAATGTAGAATATGTAGAATTTCTTCTTCTAAAACTACTTTTAACTGCCATATTTTCTATTGAGCTTGTGGTTGGGGCCACCATGGTGTGATGGTAGCGTGCTCCGCCTACCACACCGTATGCCCTGGGTTCAAACCCCGGGCAAAGAAACATCAAAATTTTAGAAATAAGATTTTTCAAGTAGAAGAAAATTTTTCTAAGCGGAGTCACCCCTCGGCAGTGTTTGGCAAGCGCTCCGGGTGTATTTCTGCCATGAAAAGCTCTCAGTGAAAACTCATCTGCCTTTCAGATGCCGTTCGGAGTCGGCATAAAGCATGTAGGTCCCGTCCGGCCAATTTGTAGGGAAAATCAAGAGGAGCACGACGCAAATTGGAAGAGAAGCTCGGCCTTAGATCTCTTCGGAGGTTATCGCGCCTTACATTTATTTTTTTTTTGTTGTTGGGGCAGTTTTTCTTTGAGACTTAGGGCCCTACATCAACAACTTCATGTTATTGTTGTTGTTGTTGTTTTTGTAGCGATAAGGACACTCCCCGAAGTGAGTGTTATCGATGTTGATGGTCATTTGCCGTCGTTTACGACAGGTATACCTGCCGCGGGTATATTCTAAGCCCCTGATCCGCTGGGGGATCCACAACCTCATCGTTCAAACAAGTAGCAATTTTAATAACAATTTCCGTAGAACAAGAAAAATATTGCGTCTTTAAATGAAATTTTTCGCTGAACATAAAATCAGCTGCATTCTTAAAAAAGTGATGAAAACGCTACACTGGGCATCAGTAATATTGTGACAAGGCTGGTTGTAATAAGTGATGGAACGATACGATACGTAATGAGTGAGTAGTATCGATAATTTTCCAAAAAAGACTCGAGTATTTCGTCATCGATGTTTTTAAGTACTGAGTAAAGTATCGATAATCTACCTCGTTACTTTTCCCCGGTACTCTACAAAATGCCGACTGTCTACATGTTTAAGATCAACAAAGTTCGGTCCATTAACCCATAATTGAGCAAAAACTGAGGTCGTCGACGATACGATAAAAGCTCCGCATTTAACTTATGCCGACTTTTTGATAATGGTGGAAGGGGAGACTATTTCTTTCTATTTTTGTTGTTGTTGTTGTATTAACGATAAAGAAACCCCAAAGGCTTTTGGTAGAGTTATCGATGCTGATGGTCGTTTGTCGGTTATAGATCCGGTACGTTCCGCTAAGAGTCTCCATTGAGGTATTAGCCTGAACCATCATTGGAAAGATTACTTGTTTTTTTCGGAATCCGAAAGGCATCTACAAGGCGGATAAGTTTTCATTGAGAGCTTTTCAGGGCAGAAATACACTCGGAGTGCTTGCGAAACCGCTGCTGAGGGGCGACCCCTCGATCTCATTTTAAAAAGAAAGTTTCTTCACATTAGATAAAAATTCCGAAGTACTCACTTGGATCGAGTATACTCGATAGCTTTTACTGAGTACGATTACTAGCATTGCTTTTGAGGAATTAAATATATCAATGATATCGTTAAAATTTATCATTTCAAAATTTTCATTCAATTGTCTCAAATTTCGGATATTTCAGTCGCTAATGACTTAAGATATGCTTCTCTAAAATTCATCCCCGGATTTTGTGATCTGAGCTGCACATGATCAGTCCTCCTTAAGATTCATGCCAGAAACGAAGTAATGTCATGAAACTAATATTTAGTATATTTTGCAACAGAACTGTAGCTTCGCTTCTGGTGTTACTTGTGGTGTTAGTGTCCTCTGCTAATTGTTCTAAGTGTTCTACTACATTCTTTAGCCCATCGGCGATAACGCTAACCGCTTGTATTCTGGCGCTCCTTCATGTTTCAGATTCGCGTTTGACAGTTTTTGTTAAAGCATTTTTAATAATTCCGGTCGTAACATCGAAAGTGAGAAAAAAAGATATATGCTTTCAATTATTCCACAACCTGTCGCAAGTGTGCCGGATATATGCATGCTTTTTTTAGTATAGAACATTTTTTCCAGAAATCAGTTATAATAAAAATACAAATTATTCAGGAAGTTCTGCTTTGCGGACCATTTGGCGCCCCTCTGTGAGTAGCGCCCGGTGCAAGATGATCCCCCTCCCCCCTCGATAAGCAATTGGTTTTAGGTAATGTTAGCTCCAATTTTTTTTACTGTACCTAAAGTGGTACACTCTACTCCTCAAAATCCCGTTTAAGTTTGATATACGATAGCAGAACACTGTTAATACACGTCCAAAAATCCGCAGGGTCATCAAAAGACGCGTTTTGGATCTAAGATGGCGGGTCCGAAAACAGAAGATGAAGTTCTCCAATGGGTTGGGATCAAAAGTAAATCCATATAAATCACTTTGTACAAATTTCTTTCCCCCTGTACAACAAAATTAAAACAACCACATGAAAAGTTCTATTTTATTTTGCAAATATTTCTTCACAAATGCAAAATGTTTAGCTTCCTTTTTCGGAATCGATATCCTGGGTTCAAAATGCGTTTTTGAAACCCCTCCCGATATTTGGTCGTATATTGAGAGTGTCATGCTGTCGTATAGAATTGCCTTAAGTTTTTGTAAATATTTTTGTGCTTTTAAGAGTTTAATGGGTTTTGCAGTGGTGTTCAGATTTAAAAAAAAAAAAATCCGAATATTCGGGAGTTTGCCAAGCTCGGTAAATTCAAATAATAAAAAAAAAATTATCTTTTAATTTCAGGTTCACCACCTCGAAACTTCCGACAGAATTTAATCCTGTTTCCGGTAACACAACTTATTTGGGTTATTTATTTATTTTGTTCCCAGTGTATAACATATTAAATGTATATTAAAATGCTATATTCAACAATCTCGGCATTAATGTGCAATAATCACAGGATTTTTGAAGCCTAAGGAAGGCAGTAATCACAGAACTTTGACATCTGAACGTCAATTCTTTATTAATGCGGTACGTCTTTGGAACTCACTCCAAGTTAGTTTAAGACTTCTCTCTAGTACGCTGCAATTTAAAAACAAGTAAGGACGGACTGTCTTCGGCTGTGCCGAAGACTTCATACCATTCATGAATGGGGCTGAACAATAATCTTATCCCATTCGTTATCTCCAAATAATCGGATGTATAAGATAAGAAATATATAGTGAACAGATGTACATACCTAAACGATTTTTAAGATAAATATCAAATAAAAAATTGCATAAAACCCCCTTATCTGAACGATTTGTTGTATGGGATATATATTATATAGAGCTCCGATCGAAATGATTTTTACAGGAAATCTTCTATGATATATTAGAATATATATCACCGAGTTTCACGTTTATACTTTCTAAATTGCGGCAGGAATGACCAAAATCGCCTTATCGGAACGATCGGTTGTATTGGAGATATATGTTATAGTGGTTCGATCGAACCTGATCCGACAAATGTCTAATATAATACAAAACAAGTAAGGAAGGTTAAGTTCGGGTGTAACCGAACATTACATACACAGTTGAGAGCTATGGTGGCAAAAAAAAATAAATAAATGTAAGGCGCGATAACCTCCGAAGAGATCTAAGGCCGAGCTTCTCTTCCAATTTGCGTCGTGCTCCTCTTGATTTTTCCCTACAAATTGGCCGGACGGGACCTAAATGTTTTATGCCGACTCCGAACGGCATCTGCAAGGCAGATGAGTTTTCACTGAGAGCTTTTCATGGCAGAAATACAATGGGAGCGCTTGCCAGACACTGCCGAGGGGCGACCCCGCTTAGAAAAATTTTCTTCTAATTGAAAAATCTTATTTCTAAAATTTTGATGTTGCTTTGCCCGGGAGTTGAACCCAGGGCATACGGTGTGATAGGCGGAGCACGCTACCATCACACCACGGCGGCAACATAAGGGAAAATAACCATGTAGGAAAATGAACCGAGGGTAACCCTGGAATGTGTTTGTATGACATGTGTATCAAACGAAAGGCATTAATGAGTATTTTAAAAGGGAGTGGACCTTAGTTCTATAGGTGGACGCCTTTTCGAAATATCGCCATAAAGGTGGATCAGGGTTGACTCTAGAATTTGTTTGTACGATATGGGTATCAAATTAAAGGTATTAATGAGCCTTTTAAAAGGGAGTGGCGGTAGTTGTATATGTGAAGGCGTTTTCCAGATATCGACCAAAATGTGGACCAGGGTGACCCAGAACATCATCTGTTGGATACCGCTAATTTATTTATATACATAATACCACGAACAGTATTTCTTCCCTAGATTTCAAGGGTTTTTTATTTCGCCCTGCAGGACTTTTTCATTTCATTCTACTTAATATGGTAGGTGTCACACCCATTTTACAAAGTTTTGTTCTAAAGTTATATTTTGTGTCAATAAACTAATCCAAATACCATGTTTCATCCCTTTTTTCATATTTGGTATAGAATTATGGCATTTTTTCGTTTTTCGTAATTTTCGATATCGAAAAAGTGGGCGTGATCATAGTCCGATTTCGGCCATTTTTTATACCAAAACAAAGTGAGTTCAGATAAGTACGTGAACTGAGTTTAGTAAAGATATATCGATTTTTGCTCAAGTTATCGTGTTAACGGCCGAGCGGAAGGACAGACGATCGACTGTGTATAAAAACTGGGCGTGGCTTCAACCGATTTCGCCCTTTTTAACAGAAATAAGTTATCGTCCCAGAATCTAAGCCCCTATCAAATTTCACAAGGATTGGTAAATTTTTGTTCGACTTATGGCATTAAAAGTATCCTATACAAATTAAATGAAAAAGGGCGGAGCCACGCCCATTTTGAAATTTTCTTTTATTTTTGCATTTTGTTTCACCATATCATTACTGGAGATGAATGTTGACATAATTTACTTAAAGATACAAAATTTTTTGTTGAAATTTGACTTAAAAAAAAAATTTTTTTTTAAGTGGGCGTGGTGAATCTCCGATTTTGCTAAATTTTTTTTCGATCCTGATGATTTTGATATATGGAAGTCTATATCTATCTCGATTCCTTTATACCTGTACAACCAACCTTTATCCAATCAAAGTTAATATACTCTGTGAGCTCTGCTCAACTGAGTATAAATACATCCTTGTGCCAAATTTCATTGAGATATCTCAAAATTTGAGGGACTAGTTTGCGTTCAAACAGACAGACGGACGGACAGACGGACATGGCTATATCAACTCAGTTCGTCGCCCTGATCAATTACGTATACTTAATGGTGAGTTTATCTTCTATATTTCTCAACGTTACAAACACCATTTCATGTTCATGAAAGGTATAATAAGGTGACTAGTTTTTTTAATACTCGTTAAGCATCACAGCTCTCCTAGCTATATATACTTTTCTCGAACCTGCCACGACTTATGTACTCGTGTTCTCATCTTGTTGTTATTATTATTATTAAATACTGTACTCTACTCTCCCTTGTACTCCCTCTTCCAATTGTTACATTCATCTGTTTCTCTTTCCCTTCTCTTTCCTTGCCAATACTATATTAACTACTTATAAATCTAAGGAAATGTATTTATGTTATAAGCGACTGACTGGCAATCTAATTGCATTCAAATACTTTGCAATCTCTTAGATAAATCAAACTATTAAGAATTAAACCAGGTCACCCGAATACAGCACAATTATTTACATACGTACGTACATAAAACTTGCACGAATTAGAACAAATGCCAATTATCATATTTAATTGATTACGTTAAAAATAAATAATTGCTTACTATATTGCATAACTGCAATTGCAATCACAAGTGTAACATTTCTCACTTGCATTTTTTTACTGAATACAATACACATATGGAAGCTAAAGCTGGTTAATAATGGCTACTTAAGGGCCCATTACTGATACTTAGCATAGACTTGACTTGACTTGACTTGGTGTAAACTTGGCAACTTAGCCACGATTATACTCTACTTAGCGCATACAATCTGGCGTCATAATCAATAAATGTCAATTTGTATGACAAAATGTCAAAATGAAATAGAAACAAACAAATGGTATTTCAAAATGTAAACGTCACTTAGAACTTATATAGAAAATCTAAATTCAACAGACTTCTAAGTCAAGTTAAGTGTTGCTAAGTTTTCAGTAATGAGTAACATGCAATGTTCATTTAACAGAACTGTAAGTGACAGTTCTCAAGTCAAGTCAAGTCTATGCTAATTATCAGTAAAGGGCCCTTTAGACTCATACACCTGTAGATATATTTAAACGTTGCTCCAGGCATAGCAAATTATTAATTGCCACAAATCGAACAGAGCACGCAATGTAACTGCATAGGAAATAAGGAAAATATTACAACAACAATATATATACTTAAGTATTTGGTTTGGTGAAATAAAAAATTGACTGTTAGACAATCAACCAAACACAACAACGGCAACAGATTTAGTATCAACATAAAAACTTCAATTTTAAATTAATTTCATAACGATGATTCGAGATACGCCCACGACGCAAAAACCAACAGCAGTAGTAACCAGCAGTTGGCAGCGGCAGATTTAAAGTTACAGTTGATTCCAATTCCACAGTTGCATAGTTTCAAGCAGCTTTGACCATAAAATGCACTTTAACTGAAAGTCTTGCACCAGAAAAATAAAGGGTACCTGAAAAAAAGACTCGAGAGACAAAATACTGGCGCCAATGTTGGAGCAAAACAAAAAATGTCTATGCTATTTAACGAATATTTATCTATTGGATACTGTAAAGCTTAGCGTATACGGAAATCTATCATCCACATTTAAGTAGTAGGAGAATATGGGTTTTTGAGCTAAGCAAGGTCATGCTACGACTGTTGACTGGCTAGTTGTTCTGCCTATAAGAGATTGCAGAATGGTGGGCAGTCCTTTGGTTTGTGCTTTCTGGATGATGGGAGGTGTTGGAAGCACTCGATTATTACAAAGGCTCAATGGCTGAGAAAACGGAAATTACTAAAAAATTCTGCAGACCAAATAGCACGTCTACTGGTAATCATTGGGAAGGCAAATCGAGTTTACAGTTCTAACAGCCTGAACTTCTTTTATGACCACCGTAGTCCGACACATTTTTCGTCCCTTCCGTCGAAAGCTGCAACTGGAGCTTAGTAACCAACTGTAGCAGCAAAAAATGCAATCTGTCATTGAAGATCTATTTTTCTCTGATGCAACTTCGCCACATGTCACTGCACTATTTTTAGATGATCTAACGGCTGTTATTTCAGTTTATCCCCGTTTAATTTGTGCATCCCTACCACCAATTTTCATCCTCGAAGTACATCGTAGCAGCTAGGATTCGCCATACTCTCTCACTTCGAGAAGGCGCTGAAACCAATCCCGGTCCAGCGAGGAGGTATCGCAATGTTTACCGGAAAAGGAAATTTATGAGACGGCCATGCTCGTGTAAGTTTATCACGTTTAAAGGGTGGTTGCATCGAAAGGACTGTTCTGGGCTAGATTCAAGCATCTGTCGACCACGTTATTTTATAAAACTTCTGTGGATCGATGCTTCTCCCGCCATAGAGCGCCCAGCAATTCGCGCCTTTCAGCAGTATAGGGTTAGATAAGGGAGTGATGTCCTATTCCTGTTTTTTTTTTTAATGTTTACATATCGAAGCTCCCTTTGCCGCTATAAGTAGTTACTATTGTCTCCTCCGCCGATGACTGCATGATAAGTGCAACAGCTTCTATCGGCAAATATTGGATATCTAAAAAAAAATACAGAGAATGAAGTTCGATAATGGTCTTCATTTTAACGAGCATATAGTCGAAATCCCCCTAAATTCAGAGCAGCAACAAAAGTCTCAAGTCCCTCGTTGGCAGAAGTTTGAGTAAAGACAAGGAAATGCTCATAGCTACCTATAAAGCAGTTGGCCAGCAGCTTTTGCGCTTTGCGTCTCTGATATGGTCACCGGGCATAGAAGAAATACACTGGAAGAATCTGCAAGACTGTCAAAACACCGCTCTCAGAATTGCAACGAAATATCTTTCACATCTGCGCAGTAATATCGTCATAAAAAAGAGAAACGAAATGCTGAACAAACAGTTTATGATAAATACAAGCCTGGACATTCCAACGAAATAATAAAGCCATTTGAACTGAAAGTGCAAGCCCTCAACCTCATCCACAAAGATTCGGCAGAGAATTATGCCGATAAATGATCGGCGAACCTCGTCCTAAATGTCCAATATCCGAACCTCGAAGTGCAAGAAAGTAGATTTCTCACGGAGCCGCCCGTCACTCTAAAACAAATTCAATCTGAATACTGAAATAGGTTCAAATCTTACTTATCCAGAATCATGAAATCAGCCATTGCGTTGCGGAAGCTGTGAAGCTAAGAAGTTTTGTATTGGGCCTAAACACCTCTTGAATCTTTAAATCAACTCCCTCTTCCGACAGGAGTATAACCAATCGCTTCACTTTTTAATTATTTATGAAATAAGACCAAAATTGTCTCTCTCAATACTCGACTGTGCAATGCCCATTGTCATATGGGGAATCTGTTTTGATTTCAGTATTGAATTCGATCCGCGTTGTCACTGTTTTGAGAAGCGGATTTTGACAGAGTAAAGCTGTTATCGGAATGATCTGTTAGGCTCCCTTAATGTGTGATATTTGGTTTTTGGACCCACAAGTCATAGAACTCTGAAAGTTTCGCTCAGATATTGGGACTAAAAGGTTTTTTAGTGATCTGGATCAAAAAAAAAAAAAAAATCACAAAAATTCCAAGTAAGAAAGTTTAAGTTCGGTTGAAACCGAGCATTACATACCCAGCTGTGTACTTGAAACGCTGTTGTTGTTTGCTATGTGTGATTAATAGTGTTATAGGGCTGCACAATAATACCTATATATATATATTGTTCTATTCTGAACTCTTTTTCGCTTAAAAGAAGCAAAAAGGATACAGAGGCTGCCACTAATGAACTTGAGCGGGTAAAAATACAGTTTAACAGTTTTAACTATGAAAAAAAATTTATGACAAATTTCGTTCGGATTGGGAGATTTATGTTCGACTTACGACATAAAAATTATTTTGGACAGAGCAACAAAAAATGGGCGGGTAACGCCCGTTTTCAAATTTTGTTTAAGTTTTGTTCTTAGCTCAACCATACCACTACTGAGGTAGAATATAAGTCAAGTGTAGTTAAATACCATAGACTTATTGCAAACTTTGTTAAGGTTAGACCTATAGGAAATGTGGGCGTGGTGTTGAAGCGATTTTGATTTTCTTAACTCAGTCTATATATCTTCGTAAGGATGGGGTGTCTGCCAAAATTCAATGTAATGTCTTTAACGGCTTTTGATTTACGGCACGTTAAACTTCCAAATTTTCTTCTTCTAACTGTGGGTGGCGCCACACCCCTATTCCAAAATTTTTTGGAATTTATGTTTTGCGTCATAAAAACAATCCACTCACCAAAATTTCATTAGCTAAGCGGTATTCACTTTTGAATTTTCTCATTTTTTCCATTTTCTAAATTGTCGATATCGAAGTGGGCGTGGTTTTAGTCCGATTTCGCACATTTTCAATACCAATCTATTCTGGGTTCAGAAAAGCTCGTATACCGAATTTGGTGAAGATATCTCAACATTTGCTCAAGTTATCGTGTCAACGGTCGGACAGACGGGCAGACGGATGTACGGACATGGATTAATTAAATTTTTTATCGATACTGATGATTTTGAAATATGGAAGTCTATACCTATCTCGATTCCTTCATACCTGTACAAACAACCGTTATCCAATCAAAGTTATAATACCCTGTGTACAAGTACAGTTGGGTATAAAAATATCAGCCACCCAAATGTACATATGCGAATGTAATCTTTAAAAGCTATTTAAAGCTAAGTCAAGCAGTTGTCGTACGCATCTGATTTTTGACCCAACAGATCGCCGTTTCTTCAAACCATTATTGCTTCCACTGTACCATTTCCCGCAATATTGCTGTACGTGTGCCACATGACTTGTTTGTTTATTACCAATTGACTATTTACGGGTAAGCTTTTATTTGCAATTTGATTATTGACTAACGTTTATAATAAAATAGCAAACATTGATTTCATTTCAAATGCTCAGCGATCGTTGGCTTTAGATAGCAAATCAATGTGCGCTACACGCGTTCATACAATGCACCACAGATCCAGGTGATCGAGGTTACTGTCGAATGAACTGAGCTCTTATGGCTTGCCGCCTTTTGGGCGTTCTATGCAATCAAAGAAGAAATTAGTTGTAGAAAAATATCGCATTTTTAATTGTTACACAACGAGTAGATGCGATTGTGCGATTGTTTAAATGCCATGTGGATATGTGTGCGTGTACACAATAGTTCAATTTCGATTATGCTTTTTCAGCGTGTTTGGAATGTACTACCTAGGATATTTATGGCTGATTATTTTTCACGGTGTAGTTATTCGAGTAGTAACAACAGGCGAAAAGTCGCATATGAATGTAATCAGATGATAGATGCTGAGAACTACTTTTCATAATATTTAGGGTGTGTCTTTGGTCAATGTACTTGGGAGTCTGGTGGTTTACTACCTGTACTTGGGGATCGCCTTTGATACCGAGCTCCTATGGAAGGAACACTTTCAATCCATGACAACAAGGCCACGAAGTCCACTATGGGTCGACAGCCATAGCATCGAAAACAACTCGATTGATAACGAGGCAGGTTAAGTTAGGTTAGGTTAAAGTGGCCACCGGTGCGAGCACCAGTGCACTTAGGCCCAAAAAGGTCCCATTGTGATACCACGTGGATCTCTCTCCTACTCAAACCAACAGTTCGATACAGCAAACGTCAGGAGTTTCTTATGTTCCAACTTAGCCAGATCACAAAGATCGTGAAAGAAGGGAGACAAATTTCTTCCTCTTGTGCCAAAGCGCGGGACAATCGCACAGAAAATATTTGACTGTTTCTTTCTCCTCTTCGTCTTTGCAGCTCCTGCAGTAATCATTATAGGAAGCAGCCAGCCGTTATGCGTGCCTCACGATTGCTATGTGGCCGGTTATAAGTTCAACCACCAGAGATATGTCCCCCCTACCAAGAAGAAGGAGACTTTTTGTGCGTCTCGCGTCCCATTCAGGCCACACGAGCTTGGAGTGGTAGCAGGATTGAAGATTGCTCCATCTCACACCCGCTCCCCTAAGGAAAATCCTTTTCAAAATGAGCTTATAGGTAGCGAGCGGCATGCTCAATCCCTTCCAGGACGACGAAAGCAGAACGGATGTGCCCCCTCTTGCAAGTTCGTCAGCCATCTCATTGCCCGGTAATTCGAGGCAAGCGCTAACAAAATTTCAACACGCATGTGTATGGATCACGTGGCTATGCGTACAAGCCTCACAACAGCGCTAGAAGCATAAACCTAACTACGTTACATATAACGATACAGCAGTCACCCAATCGGTCCCTCCTTATTATTTTACAGGAGGGCTCGGGCCAAGCAAAGGCCATGATATTTTGAAACCTGGAGGAACGAAGAGATAATATTTCAATTTCTCGACTTCCGAGATGATATCCTCACATAGAAAGTCTATCAGAAAATATATAAAGTAGCATTTGGAAAAAATATTATGCGGAATTCAGCCAGACTACACAAGAACGTATGGTACACAAGTAGCGCAAAACCACTAGAGGGGATTTGAGCTGCAGTCTTTGGATGCATAGTGAGAAAAATTAATTCCTCTGGGAGTATACTCGAACATACTTTAAGAGGAAGTATGCGCCATAAATCAGTGTGCTGAGCTGAACCTTTAACGCGGATACTCCAACGGAAACAGCGCCATACTAAACAACAGTCAAGCCGCTTTCTGCGTTAGAAATAAAGTCTGCAAAATTCCTCACTAAACCAACTAGGCACACACAATGTAGTACAGCTGACCTGGGTTCCAGTCCGCAGGGTAGTGGATGGTAATGAGCGGTAGGACCGCCTGGCGATACAGGCAGCAACAGCATGGCCCATTGGTCCTGAGCTGCATGTGCCGGTTGGCCCACTAGAAATAAAGCGGCATTTGTTGATAGAAGCGAGGGAAACAAGTTAAAAGCACTGACCCAATACGTCAGATTTAAGACAATCTACGTTACTGTTGGGAGATTATACTAAAAATTGCTATAGGGCAAGCACAGGCCTTTAAAAAAATAACCTAAGAATTCTAACAGATTTTTTTAAAAACCGTTAAAGACTCAACAGCCACAAGCAGTAATTGGACAAACAATCGAATGAGACCTGTCGGTTCTGTCATCGTTCAGCGGAGACGGTGGAACATATCCTCTTTGAATGCGACGCAATCCCAAGACGTAGGCCTACGTTTTTGCGCTCGCCATAGTTAGAGCATTTCCACATTCAACTTCTCAAAGCCAGGAAATTATTAGGAAGTCGGCTTGGATAATGTTCTGTGGAGTAGATAATTGCTCAATAGACCAATGGTCGCACAGCAATACTCAACCATAATCTATCCATCTAGCTTTGGTCATGGGTTAAGAGATCGCGGAATTGTTAGGTTAACTGAACTGGCTTAACCATTACTATCACCAAAAAGGATGTTAAAGGTGCAATTGGAGAGGCGAAACCTTCTAAGGAAATAGCCAAGACCACGATAAAACACTTTGGCGACTCAACTACTTAGGGTATGCTTCTAACTCCTAATATCCAACTTTTTTATTATGGAAAAATGGAAACGATACTCTTCGCTGAATACATAAATATGTTCCGGAATCCGAGCATGACGAAGTCAGAAAGGCAATATCCCAAGGCAATGACGAGCTAACCATCGGGTTGTTCAAACACGGAGGCGACGAATTGGTAAAGACCATGCATCAGCTCATATGCAAAATCTAGTCTAACGAGCGCATATCTTACGATTGGACTTTAAGTGTGCTCTGCCCAATTGCTCCTATCTAAGCCAACTGCTGGGGCTATGTTGAAAAGTCTTGGAAAATGGTGAAAGTCATCTTTATTCCGAAGGTAGCTAAAACCCTTTTATTCGGTTGTTAAACTGAAATAGGGGTCCCTCGAGCGCAATGTGTTCATTCTGGGTGCCATGTGCTGAAAAGCATTATTGAGAGGGCTTAAAATGGATTGGAGGTGAAATCGCCGGTTGCCTAGAGGATTATCACAGCGGGGTGGGGAGATTCAGTGACCCAGAGAAGGGTAAAAATGTTGCAAGAGGTACTCTTTCTCCCCTTCATTGAGTCGTAGTTGTAAACGAACTGCTAAAAGATCACGACTTCTTAAATATCTAAGCAATCCTTGTCAAAGTAAAATACCCGAGGGACATTTCACAAGGATATATGGGTACCACGGTGAGTTATGTCCTGCGGACTAGCCGTAAATCCTTATTAAACTGAGCTAGTTCTATTTACTGGAACGAACAAAGACCTATGCATTCAGGACACCCACCATATGTGGGGTGTCACCAGAACTTTCTGATTGGCTTGATAACCTTGGCATTATAATTGACTAGGAACACATTTGGGGCAGGGGTGTGGTGAACTTGCTCAGAGCTGATTCCAAGCTGGATGGGAGGTCAGAAGGGGGCATATTTTTTCAGAAATTTGGAGTCAACCGATAGTTTAAATCGTCGCTTTCAAGGATGCGGAGAATGGGCTGACCCCATCCCTTGTCGGATGTTGAGATCATTTTTGCATGTTTTCGGAAAACAAACGAAGTAGACTGTTAAGAGAAAATGCATAAAGCATTAAGAGATTTATTTAAAATGTGTAGGTACAACAACCAAGAACTCAGTCTCGAATTCAATTAAATTAGAATCAATGCTTGCAGCTGTCGCATGCCGCAAAACCCACTTCAACTAAAATAAATCACATTTAATCTGAAAATTGTCAATTCAACATTAAACCATAAATAGCATAAAAGCCACATTAGGAGTGCAAAAACAAGAACTCTTTAGCAGCAAAAATTAAAAAAAAAAAAAACCAAAAATCCTTTCGTTTCCTCTTCTGCTCAGAAGTATGAAGACTGACGAGTTTTTGAAGGTGGCGTGTATCAGAAGCAGCAGCAGGAGTGGTAGTTATACAAACAATGCGAACAACAGATTGTTATAATAATCCGCATATGTTGTTGAAGTATTGTTGCAAAAGGAAATATAAAACACCACGCTACAACAAAAAGAAACGACCGACAAACAACATATTGCAACACTAACTGAAGTAAGAACTAGAGTACTTAGAGCCAAACAATATTTGAATGCTATTGAAAGTGAAACAATAAGCCTAAACGTTGGTTCGTCTGCCACAGATTTCCAATGTCTTATGGGTGAGTGAGTTCTATTAGAAAAAACGTTGCAAAATAACAAACAAACGAGTAAATAACAACAAAAAACTTACGAAGTTACAATCACGCGCGAAGGGATCATGCAGGATAATATTAAAAAACGATCAAGTGCTCTAAAGCCACAATATATTTTTGCACATACCCTCAAAAACTCATATTATATAATCATGCACAATCAAACACACATCATTATAGTACCTCATATAATAATGCTTAATATTTGATGTATGAAGTGGAGATTACGTTGAAAAACTGTTATTCATTAAAGAGGAAATCGACATTAACCGAATTGCAATTTAATGAGAGTTGAGAACAATAATACCTCAGATTTGCTGTAAATGAGAACGAATGTTGGTCGCGGTTGAATGCAGAGATTAATGTTTTTTGAAGGTGTTTTTGATTGCGTGGAAAAATTGTGGGATTTTTTTGTTTGTTTATAAATACTATCTGACTGTTTCTTTTTGCTACTTTTTTCCTCTTCATTTTCTTCATCATCATCCCTTTTATAATAATCTTTATGCTACTCCCTCTGCCTTTTCACTTCCACTGTTCAAAATATACGAATGAATACACTTTTTGCGCGATATACCTCTGAGAAGACCCAGGTTATATTATTCTCTCTATAACAGTGATGAAAGAACTTCAAAGTCGAAACCTATCGTCTACGAACTATCCATAAAACAAAACCTATCTACAAAGATATAAGTTTGTTGTTGCAATTAGGGATCAAATTGCAAATTCATCACAATTGCTGCAGTTTTTTTTAGTTTTTAAAGCATTCAGTGCTTAACAATCCGTATTTCTGCTCTGAGTGTGATCTGTGAAAGTGCTGACTTTAGTTCTTCTCGGACGCTCAGCATATTTTACATAACGTTTCTCGATCGCGAGCAGGAATCTTCTACATCGTCTTCGTTCGGTATAAAAATTTTTTTGAGGTACCCGTTTCCATACATATTTTAGGTAATGTAGTAGCTTGCCACGCCAAAAATTAATGCGCTTCAATATCTGTGTTAGTATGACTGATCGCTGTTTTTTAATAGCCACTTTGATGGACTCCATGATTGGTGTTGATACCTTGAGATAAGCGGAGGCTGCTGCCCACTGTGCAAATTTCAGAGCTTCCAGCTGTTCTTCATTTGAATTGCATGCGGAATTTTCGTATTTGGTTATTTACCTACGTGGTTCAAACCCAATTTTTAAAGGTATTTGCTTATTCGTAAGGAGTAACAACTTTGTTTTATCTCCTGTCAGCTGAAAACGGCATGGTCTAGCCACCTGAATCATAATGGCTTTTTGCGAAACAATTTTAAACACATTGTCCACTGTAACGAAGGAAATATAAGAGACGTCGCCATCAACCAAATAATGTTGTCTTCTAAAAATATCTGAAAAAACTTATTAAAGGGTTTTTTATTGAGGACACAATTACCACCCAGCTGCAAATATGCAGGTGCAGCTTGTTGCATTACAAGAAAAACCGTCCTCTGATCCCCTTTTGTAAAGTCTGCTGCAGGTTCTTGCATATAAGTTCTTACTCTATCACTGAAAGAAATGGGGCTAGTAAAATCAACAAATCGGTTCTGTTGTTCTTGATTTAACGGATGTTTGGCGAAATTGATCGAATTATGGTTAATTCGACCGAGTTCTTTGTCAAGCAAACAAATTAGTTGAGTCATTTCAACAGAAGAGAAATTGTCGCTCTTAAGTTAACAAAATTTTGTAAAATTGACAGACTCCTAATCAATCTAACTGATTTTTCTGTTAACACAGCTGATCTTACAAGTCATTTCAACGGCGATCAACTATCAATACATGAGCAAAATTTCAAAGAGAGTTTTACGCTCAATGCGCTCTCTACTTTGTACTTATGACGATGGTGCCACTTGTTAAAAAAAACACCAAAAATAACAAAACCATCAAATAGAAAAAACACACAAAATGGGAAAACAATAAAAAACTAGTTTTTCAGTTATCAATACAAACCGAAAAACCCCTTCTTTGAATTTACCGTGCAAAAAATTATGAGATACCGGGACACCTATTTATCGGGTACAATTTTGCAACTTCTCGTCCAAGCGAAGTGAAAAATTGCGCTCTCTTGTTGCAAAAGTTTTGCTCGAACGAACAGGATTTTTCCAAAGTTAGTAACACTTTATTCCAGTTTTTATGAATTTTCACTCACGCGAACGAATCTAATAAGATAATAAAAAAACATCCTTTTTTAATGTTGATGTTTCCGACAAAATAAAAGTTTGAGTTGTTTTGGAATCGTTTCATCTTAAAGTGTTACGAAAATTAACCTTGCCGAATTACATGTAAAGTTACTCCAGTGGTGAATTACCTTCCTGCGATTTGATTCTTTAAGGCGGTGCCACAATGACATTTTTCATATAGATGCATTTAACACAAGCTTATGCATTCCAATAACATCGCCACGATCCACCAAGATGTTGCGTTTGTAAATATGAAGGAACTTCAGACGTGGCAATTGAAGTTTATTACGCCTTGCCGATTCACATACAAAACTTCGGGAAGCACTGTTATAAACATTATCCCCATACAACAAAGATACTTGCTAACATATTTTGTGTCGTATTCATTTGTTATATTACAGTTTTACCTGCGAAAAATGTTAGAAAATTTACCAACCAGTGAGAAAAATTATTTCACTTGCAAAGCGTGTCAACACCCTTAACCAAAACAAATGTCATATTCTTCTTCTTATGCTTTGCTTGTAACAAAATTTGAGAGATGGCTACTTTTCAATATCAGATGGCGCCAGTGTCGCTCATTCTACCGTTCTCCATAAAAATGAATGCAATCTACTCATAATGCATAAACTTGTGTTAAACTCATCTATATGAAAAAGTGCTTATGTGTCAGGGCTTTTACTTTTCTATAACTTACAAGTTCTCTTTTTAAATGTAACGTAAAACATTTATACTACAAGTTTTGTTCGAAACAATCAAGTGTGGCAACTATATGCGAGAGAAGAAATTGAGAATGAGCTGTGCTGCAACTGAAAGAATTGAGCAGGCATGCTTAACGAACGAAACGATATCATTTCGTTACGATAATCAACGCTAATAAACGGAACGAAGTCACTTCGTTTCGTTTATTAACGTTAAGATCGTAAAATTAACGTTAATTTGACGTTCTTAACGTTAATAAACGAAACGAAGTGACTTCGTTTCGTTTATTAGCGTTGATTATCGTAACGAAATGATATCGTTTCGTTCGTTAAGCATGCTTGGAATTGAGAATCAGTTTTGTGACTACTGTTTTCATTTCTATATTCATATGTATGTATATGTAACAAGCATGTGTATTTATGTATTCACATATTTACGTATTTATATGGCGCCGCCGTGGTGCGATGGTAGCGTGCTCCGCCTACCACACCGAAGACACTGGGTTCACACCACGGGGAAAGCAACATCAAAATTTTAGAAACAAGCTTTTTCAATTAGAAGACAAATTTTCTAAGCGGAGTCGCCTCGGCAGTGTTCAGCAAGCACTCCGAGTATATATCTGCAATGAAATGCTCTCAGTAAAAACCCATATGCCTTGCAGATGCCGCTCGGAGTCGGCATAAAACAAGTAGGTCGCGTCCCGCCAATTTGTAAGAAAAATTAAAAAGGAGCACGACGCAAATTGGAAGAGAAGTTCGGCCTAAAATCTCTTCGGAGGTTATAACGCCTTACATTTATTTATTTATATATTACTTTCACACAAAGCTCTCGCAACAACTTTTTTTGTTCATTTGACTACTCAAACGGTCAATTACGAATCATCGATTTGTGCGCAGTTGATTCAACATCTTGTTGCAATGGATAAAAATTTACAGAAATTTCGGTTGAATTGACCCGTATTTCGGTTGATTTTACCAGTCTTTTTCTTTCAGTGTAATGGCTGAACAGGTGAAAGCTACCGTTGATTCAAGGTGAAAAAGCACATTCTCATGAAAAAAAAAAGCCAATCTAAAAGTCTGCTGCCCAAATGTATAGTTTAGACTGCAATTTCGTGGCCTACGTAGTCCGCATGGAGCTAGGGGCTGAGAGGATGGGATGACTTGGAAGATTTAACGTGATCATATCAAATCATTCCCGAGATGCTAAAGGACCATAGCCTTAACGGTTATTGTTATCACATCGTATCGGATCTATCTTCGACAAAGGACCTCATAACACTTGCCAAAATCTTCATTGAAACAACAACCACAACAGACCGAAACTAAGGGGATTCAAGGGGTTGTGTAGCGCAATATATAGCTTCTCCAACCCAATTGTCAACCTCACCTTCGAGCGGCGAATCCCGTTTCTTTAACAGACGATGCTCTGGCGACGCCAAGCTCCTCATGGAACTTGGGGGTGGGGAGGGAGGGATGGCCTGAAGGTTCAATGTGGCCATATAAATCGTTCCCGAGATGGTCGGGCCAGCACCTTAATGGTGCTGTGTTACCGGAGCGTATCGGATATGTATCCGACAAAGGACCATCACATCGATAACACTCCCCAAAGCCTTCGGGGAGTAACCTAATCGCTACAACAACAACAACAACCGAAACTAAGAGATCTCAAACAAGTGTGGTCTACAACCCAAAAAACTTTTGCTGAGACCTTTGTTTAGAGAAAACATCTACCATGAAAGACCATAATTTATTTGAATCTGATTAATAGTACCTATCGTTTATAGTCCCACTTCCTCTGCTTCAAACTGCGGTTTTAATTAAAGTACTTCCTTAGACGGAACCACTTCGTCCAGTCACATGACACGATCAAGCCAGTTAAGCCGTTGGGCTTTTATTCGCTGCCCTATCTCATATCTGCGTAGAGCTGATACAGACCATCCTTATACCTCCTCTATGCTCGCCATCAGCAGGACAATGAATCTCCAGCTAAACTTTTCTCTTGAACACTCCATGAACCATCTCATCTTCATTCGGCACCGTGCACGATTCCGAGCCATTAGAGCTTTACGTATAACTTTTGTAGTCTCTATTGTATAAAAGCATGCCATCCAATTGTCGCGCAACTATTACAACAAGTCAGAAAATTTACAGATAATGCTCCAATGCGTATTTAGTCTTAGTCGAATATTTTTTGTTTATACACATATGTAATGATATTGACCTATCGATATTCATATATGTACGCATATGATTTACATGTTTTACATATGTTCAAGTTGTAGCAACAATAAAATATTAATTACTCATTGCCTGGCTGCTGCGTGTTCTAGCGACATTAGATAGGCGCATATAATGCTGACGTCCCTTTCGCCACCCAAACTCTATAAATCATGCAAAGCTGTTGACATGTTGCTGTCACCAGCAATGTCACGATGTAATTTCTAGGTACTATAGAGGTTCGTAATCCACATTAATGCACACTTACACTGCAACACATAAGAGTCCACCCTAACAACAACAAGGTGACTTAAAATTACCAAAGACGTTAAGACAGCATGGAAGCATAAGCTTAGATGATACCAAAAACAACTTCTTAAATAACAAATAAACAAGTCCACCAGTGGGCTAACAAGGAATTTAACAAATAAGCCGACAACAACGACGACAACAACGACGACTCATTGCAATTGAAGCATAGATATGCCTAAGCTATGGAGTGAAGATTATTCGCACAAAAAACGCTAAGCAAGCATTTGGCGTTGCTCAGCGATAAATCAGCAGTAACTTTTAAATAATAAATGTAATTGAGTCGCGCATGCGCACAATGCTAGAACAAAAATACTCAAGACATATTGCATACCTATGCACTATTATAGAAACCAGTATTCGGACTTTTATCTATTTTCTTGAAGTGGTAATTTTAAGAAATCCACTATGAAGCTTAAAAATCTGTAATTTTTAAGAATTGCTCTTAAGAAAATTTAGCCCTTTCACAATTGGCGTTTTCACTTGGTCGTGCTTATCAGGTTATATCCTTATGTGGTTATATTTTTCGCTCTAATACAAGTACAAAATGCCCTAGACAGAAATAATTTTTTAGCTGGTAAATAGATACTCATGGCAGGTCAATGACCCTACATAGACTAGCGTGTCCACGGTGTTACCGGAATTTGTTTGACAACCAAACGAAACAACCACAATTAGGTACCAGGGGTTATGATATAACTCTGCCCTCTTGGCAAATACTAGAAGTTTTCTACGACCTGGGTTAATTGCTGCCTCAAGATCTGGCATTTCTGTCGACCCTGGCAGCTGGAGCCTTGAACTCGCTGGCATAGGACATTAACACAAAACGTGCTCAATCTGCAGCTCGCACTGTCGATTCATCGAGAGCAGAACCCTCCTTTGTCAACTCATCGGCCTTTTCGTTACCTTATATCCCTTTTTGACTGGGAACCCAGTGTAGATGAAGGGTCCGACCTGACTGAAGTCTCTCCAATCTTCTTTGCAACCCAATACAGAGTTAAAGCTAATTTTACAAGTGTTTTTTTTTGTCTATACTTAAGAAATGTATGTATAAGTTGCTGTTTGGACCTATCAGAAAGTTACTGTGCAACACATGTTCCCAGTAGAGAAAAAGGGAACTGACCTGGTAGGTTGAAGGGAGTCGCTTATACCTCTTTGGGAAGTTGGTTGGGGATTCTAAATTGACCCACCTTTTTATTTTATTTTTGGCTTTTAGATCACAAACTCCTGTTTTAATCTGAATTTTCGGCCATTTGAAACTGCACAATATTAAGAAACATTCTCTTAAAAAAAAAGGACTTTGAACTCAAATGGTCTATGGGCTTTTCGGGCACTACAGCTTCCACTGGTAGGAAAGCTTTAACACTTTCAATTCATCTAGAAAGGAATAGGATGACAGACTTATTTGTGGATGTAGGCTGCTGAGCAGTGTCTTGGACTAGAGGAGTCTTCCAGAGAAAGACTACTGATGATGCAGTGGATGTCATGCTATCTAGTGTTACTACGCTTAAAGAATTTGACAACATTACCAAGTAGCAATAAAGAGCGCGAACTTAACTATGGTGCGATCGAGTTGTGGCCTAGGAATATCAGACCCCACTTTCGATTTCCTAGAACCATTTTGAGATACTCGCCAGATCAATATCCCGGGTGGCTGCCATAATGTGGTAGTAGCATGCTTCTACATAAGAAAAACATATTTTCTAAGCGGAGCGAACCCTCGGCCGTGGTGTAGCAAACATTCCTGCGTTGCAGATGCCGTTCGGAGTCGGCATAAAAACATGTAGGTCGCATCCCGCACATTTGTGGGAAAAGTTTAAAATGTGCACGACTGATGAGAAGCTCGGTTTATCGCGCTTTGTATTTATTTCTAGAGCACTCGAGGTTCCGGTGGCCACATGTAATATCTCTTGTACAGTTGGGCTTGGAGTCACCTAACGAAATCATTCAGACAAGAAGTGGCCGGCAAATTGTCTGGTGTACTCATTGGGTTGACTTCCGCTCATACATTGCTGAAGCTTGTGGTTTCATCGAAATCGAGTGCCTTGGTTTAGTGTTGGAAAACTATGCTTAGGTGGGTACGAAAGGAGAGCATAAATTATTGTAATATCTTAATGGGTCCTTAAGTAGTTCCACTTGGATTTCGATTAGCTTCTGTCAATTCAACCTAGCTATTTAGAAAGAAAGTGACTATTCGTCCTGGATTTTTTAGTCAATAATGAAGGGAAAAGAATAAAAGCAGAACAAAACAACGAATATACGAAAAAAAATATTTTGGAAATTTTGGTACTGAATTTAAGTGACAAATTGGGTCAGCTATCTAAAAGAAGTAAGTAAGTAAATTATATGTCCCTTAATAAAAGTTTTAAATCCGAACACTGTATGGCACATCTTCAGTTAAGCTCTGCGCATATCTCACAGATAGTTTTGTTGCACATTTATATCTGTTGGTTAGTTTGTTTAGATGATCGCGTGTGGGAATGTATCCGTACGAAGTAGCTAAAGCTTTACTATTGTAGCTGTGAAGAGAATGTGCTTTGCTGGCAATGCTTCATTGTTTGTTGTACTTTACAAAAATAAATTTTGTTGTAAATATATATAAAACAACAACACTATACGAATACAGCTATTTAGCACTCAAATAATATTGGAATCATTTGCGCATGTGCAGCATTGCGCCGGCATGCTGTCAGCGTCTGCAGCTTAATGGGCGATCGCTTGAACAAACGGCCACGGCGGGGTATACCACTTAGCCGGCTGTTGCCACTTCAGTTGCTGGTTTTTTATACTCAGTTGAGCAGATCTCACAGAGTATATTAAGTTTGATTGGATAACGGTTGGTTGTACATATATAAAGGAATCGAGATAGATATAGACTTCCATATATCAAAATAATCAGGATCAAAAAAAATTTGATTGAGCAATGTCCGTCCTTCCGTCCGTCCGTACGTCCGTTAACACGATAACTTGAGTAAATTTTGAGGTATCTTGATGAAATTTGGTATGTAGGTTCCTGAGCACTCATCTCAGATCGCTATTTAAAGTGAACGATATCGGACTATAACCACGCCCACTTTTTCGATATCGAAAATTTCGAAAAACCGAAAAAGTGCGATAATTCATTACAAAAGACAGATACAGCGACGAAACTTGGTCGATGAGTTGAACTTATGACGCAGAATAGAAAATTAGTAAAATTTTGGACAATGGGCGTGGCACCGCCCACTTTTAAAATAAGGTAATTTAAAACTTTTACAAGCTGTAATTTGGCAGTCGTTGAAGATATCATTATGAAATTTGGCAGGAACGTTACTCCTATTACTATATGTACGCTTAATAAAAATTAGCAAAATCGGAGAAGGACCACGCCCACTTTAAAAAAAAAATTTTTTTTAAAGTAAAATTTTAACAAAAAATTGAATATCTTTACAGTATATAAGTAAATTATGTCAACATTCAACTCCAGTAATGATATGGTGCAACAAAATACAAAAATAAAAGAAAATTTCAAAATGAGCGTGGCTCCGCTCTTTTTCATTTAATTTGTCTAGGATACTTTTAACGCCATAAGTCGAACAAAAATTAACCAATCCTTTTGAAATTTGGTAGGGGCATAGATTTTATGACGCTAACTGTTTTCTGTGAAAATGGGCGAAATCGGTTGATGCCACGCCCAGTTTTTATACACAGTCGTCCGTCTGTCCTTCCGCATGGCCGTTAACACGATAACTTGAGCAAAAATCGACATATCTTTAATGAACTTAGTTCACGTACTTACTTGAACTCACTTTATCTTGGTATGAAAAATGAACGAAATCCGACAATGACCACGCCCACTTTTTCGATATCGAAAATTACGAAAAATTAAAAAAATGCCATAATTCTATACCAAATACGAAAAAAGGGATGAAACATGGTGAGGTAATGGGATTGGTTTATTGACGCGAAATATAACTTTAGAAAAAACTTTATAAAATGGTTGTGACACCTACCATATTAAGTAGAAGAAAATGAAAAAGTTCTGCAGGGCGAAATAAAAAACCCTTAAAATCTTGGCAGGTATTACATATATAAATAAATTATCGGTATCCAGCAGATGATGTTCTGGGTCACCCTGGTCCACATTTTGGTCTATATCTGGAAAACGCCTTCACATATACAACTACCACCACTGCCTTTTAAAACTCTCATTAATACCTTTAATTTGATACCTATATCGTACAAACTCATTCTAGAGTCACTCCTGGTCCACCTTTATGGCGATATCTCGAAAAGGCGTCCACCTATAGAACTAAGGCCCACTCCCTCTTAAAATAATCTTTAATACCTTCCATTTGATACACATGTCATACAACCACATTCCAGGGTTACCCTAGGTTCATTTTCCTACATGGTGATTTTCCTTATTTTGTCTCCATAGCTCTCAACTGAGTAAGTAATGTTCGGTTACACCCGAACTTAACCTTCCTTACTTGTTTTTTCTATTTTATATTTAATTTACTTCATGTATTTTGTTTTTTTGACTCTGTATTGAGCATGAATTACTTCTGTCGATTTTGCTTTGAGAAGGTGCAGAGTCTCAGCGATATTAAATCAGTTAGGTCCTTAGTAGTTATTTTGGTATATGCTTTTGCATTAAGTGCTATATTTTGATCGCTGTCAAAACAAATTAGCACTAGTTTTATCAAAGAGTACTCTTAGTGACAGCTTGCTTTGTTGCTTAATGTGATTGTTGGGATCATTGATATAGGGAAGAACGATTCCAGCTCAGGACTAAAGATTCATATTATTTAGAAGATATGAAAGTAATTTTTTCGTACCAGCGAATATAACATAAACATTTTTAGGAGTTGGTTTTCGTCGGGGCGATAAATGGCCACGGAGTTAATTGAAGCTATGGTTTTATGAAGTGGACACATATTTACATTATTACCATTCTGTTTTTATGAAATGGTCAAGAGGCCAAAGGGTCAATAATTTTTGATTTCATATTTTCCCCTGTGGCGCTCTCTTTCCCACATCCTGCTTTCACTCGAATGGCAATTAGGATAAAAAAACTATATAAATTTAACATCTAACTATTGTATTTGTGCTCTTCTCAAACCAATCGAGAAAGCCCTAAATGGGCATTACGTCAAATTTAAAAAGGCGTTAATGTCAACTGACGTTTAAACCGGTCATAAAGCCAATTGACCCTATGGCCATTTGAATTGTCATAAGTTCATTTGACCGTATGACCATTTGAAGTAGCCATAAAGTCAACTGCCCTGATGGACATTTGAAGTGGTCATATGCTTAATTGACCGTATGGCCATTTGAAGTGACCTTATGACCGTTCACCATATATCTCCTCACTGTTTTAGACAGGACTACTACATCGTCCCCTACTTTTATTCATACCAGTCCAAATACACAAAGTCTACTCGATTTGGTCCCAAATAATGCCGGCGAGTGACTCAAGCGATCTTGCACCAAGTTTCAACGACCCGTGGCAAATCGCCTTAGACATAATTATATGGCGGTAGTTCTGTCACCAATGTCTATTGGTTAAGACAGTAACAAAATTCAATTTTATTAAATAAATGACCAAAAGAGGTTAGAGAAGTAGCTCGTGACTTACAGACAATATAGCCCGTTATCCACAACTGAAGAAATAAATAAAAAGAAGTTCTGTATACTTATTAATTTGCTTGTCAGAAATGTCTTTGAATACTTGAATGAAAGCGCTACGAAATATATCTGTTTACCGCCGCTGAATAATGGGCAGCTACTTAAGCGACAAAGTACTCCTCTTTGATACGGATGAGAGACCAAGTAAGCACAAAATCGCGGGCTGCGTCCCTCAGGGATCTGTTCTAGGGCCAACGCTCTGGAATGCAATGCATGACGGCCTTCCCGGAGGCACGCAAATTGTCGGCTACGCAGATGATATTGTCATTGTAGTAGTGGGAAAGGAACTGGATCTGCTCCAAGCATTATGCAATCACTTTGTTTTGTTGATTTACCGAAAGGGTAGATAAATGATGTATATTGGAAACATTTTCTGTCATCCCGTGTGAAATTTGGTTTGGAGACTAACCGGTTTCGGCGTTGTGCCATCTAGAACGAAAATCGACACTGCTGATGGCACAACGTCGAAACCGGTTTGTTTCGAACCAAAATTTTACAAGCGATGACGGAAAATCTTTCCAATATACATCTATTTTCAACCGCTACCAGCTCGATAATATTATTATAATAAAGCAAGTGCTTATAGGACGGTGTACGATGATGCGATCCTTGTTTTTTTCCTGAAAGAAACAAAAAACATGTCCATACAACGGCGGACACATTAAAAAGTTCGATACATTGAGAAGCACCAAGTTTTTTTTTCATTCCGGATTTTCATTTTTGCCGAATCCTCACCGATGAGAAGCAAGTTTCCAATTCTACGTAATCTAGGACTCGTATGATCTCAAGTACAACAAGCTCCAGAAAAGGGATCGTTATTGGGCGTTAAGACTGTCATGGGTTTGTGTTCAATAGGATATTAAATCTCTTGCAGAACCTAAATACCCCCCTCGAAGGGTTTGGTGACTGTTATCGACGTTGACGGTCTTTTTTGGGATATACCTTTAAAATACTTGCTCATCTCGGGAACGATTTAATATAACCACGTTGAACCTTCTAGGTAATCTCGCCTCCACCCTAAAGCAATGACGAACTTGGGGTCGCCAAAGCCTCGCCTGCCAAATGTGTGTATTATATATTCGTATATGTAACAAGGTTCGCTACGTTAACTTTTTGATTAAAACCCGATATTTTTTCCATAACAATTCGATAACAAACGAGCTACCAGTTACGGTGACAAATCGACAGGTTTTCCTTAAAAGATCTAAAACATTGTGATAGCAACTCGATTAATTTTCATTGTATAATCGATGACTTTTCGATAAAAAACGATAACTTTTGCATGAAAAATTGATAACTTGCCGATAAAGTCGACGAGTCATCTACAACCACAGGTATTGATAGCAAATATATAGCACTTCGATAACAAATCGATAACCTCGTCAGTAACACATCTATAATAAACGGATTACTGGTCGATAAAACATGGATAACAAACCGATAACTAATCGTTAATACATCAATAACTGGAACAATAAACTTATCGTTAGTACATCGACATCAAATTGTTAACACGCAATCCGGTTTCGGTTGGAAAACTTTCTATTCAGCAACCTGCCTTGTGTTTCTTAAATGGCGCCTCTAAGCGTACAACCTCACCGAGCTTAAAGATAGGCCAAAGGTCGTCCGATATCTGAGTTCATACTCACTAACTTATGTAGTCCTTAAAACCATAAGTTCTATTTGCTAAATTTAGTTGACAATTACTTGAATCACTTTCTCGAATGCCCCAATTATTAATACACATGCATATATACATACATAACGGGCGTCCCTATATGGGATTGAAGTTAGCCAGCTTGCTCTTCAACACTTAGTGACCCATATTCTTCGAAATTCTTATATTTAACAAAATTACGGTGCTCTTTGTATAATTGTTTGATTTATGTTTTAAAAACAGTTATCTTGCAAGCATATGTTTATGATACAGTAAAAAAACTGTTGCTTACATACAAATATGCGTATGTTCAATTTGTTATTTCGCGTGTAGAACATTGCCCTTCAATCAGTTAAACGTTTCGAAACAATTCACACAGAAATTAACTAGAATTAAATGCGATTGACTGCCTTAACCTGTAATCTAATGCCGTTTGCTGAAAAAAATTAAAACAAGAAAAAAAAAACAAAAACTGAGACCAATGTGTACCCCCACACCATCAAACAATGAAAGATACGAATTTAGCACCAGCCTACAATCATAAGCATTCCTTTTAGTTCAGTTGCCGAAAAAAACTATGCTCGTAAGTAAAAGAAGTTAGTTTTATTATTATACCCAGCAGTATATACTAAAAACGATAGGAATGCTTTGCTTTATGAAAAGGGGCCATATGCATAAAACTAATGAGCACTTTTTTTGAAGCAATCACTTGAAATTTCAATATAATTTTTAGGAGATTACTATCAAGAATGGACTTCAATATTTGTATGCATATGAGCCAAGATATTAAGGTATGTATGTATATGCATAGGTACACGGGATTAGTAACTTCTAGATGGCTCTCTTAAGTTCTATCCGTAAGCTCTATAGAAAAGGAAGACTGGTATTCAATATCCGGAAAAAGGGCCATAAACATCGATGAAACCTTCCAAAATCTTGCGAGTGTCCTTATCGCTGCAAGCCGAAGGAGAACGAAGATACATAACAAAAGCAAAATAAAAGGCAACCATGATCATTCAAGTAACTAAGGAATTAAGTGGAACCAAAACTAGTTTTAGATCGGGCTTGGATTACATCAACCGGAGTTGTGTATATATGTCTATGTCCAAGGCGAATTATACTTGATTTATGGATTATATAAATTGAGGCTCAATAGTTTTGGAGAAATGAGCAGTGCTGTATCGCTCCATGAACCACTTTAATAAATTGTTATAACAGGTATTTATTTGACCCAAAAAACTATGTTTGGTTTATGAAGCACATGGATCAAAGTGTGGAAGTTTTAAAAAGTGAGCATCACCCCTCCTTCTCCCCTGTACAGCAATTATAAATCGTTAGAACTCGGGGTTCATTTTATTTAGACTAATGATATTTGGTGAATTTGTGTATGGTCACATAGCTAAAAGTGTTACAACTCTGATGATGTGCGCAATACCTCAACCCTTCCTTCCCCTTGTACTGCTTTTGTAAAACGTATATAACGAAATATGGCTCCCATAAGTCCGGGTCTTGCAACTGTGTAGAAGTAAACTGTGGAGATAGCCCCTGGGATAGTTTTATTGAATTTTTGGGAGCCATTTCTAGATTTCTTGGGACCATTTCAGAGACTTTTAGAGACTAGGTTCGAGAATATTCATAATTCTTTTTATAAGCTTTTATTTACCTACACTTGGCTGTTGTATGTAATGAAATCTTGCAAGTTAATTTTGATACACTTCCCGGTGTCCGATTGAGCTGACATTTTGCACACATGTATAACTCCGACGACAATGCAATATTACTTTGTGAGAATTTGATAAATTAATCGATAACACAGTTATCGGTAAAGATTTGTGTTTACCTTGGCATAACAGCCTAGTCCCATACAAACCCACCGGTACCTACCCGTGGATTTTGAGACTTAGACGCGGTGAATCACACGTGTCACACGTGGTGAATCCCACGCTTGCGAAAAGCGGAGACACAACCCTCTGTTTTATTTCTGTGTATAACCAACATAGCTGATTTTGTAAGGCTGTTTAACTCTGTAATCTTTTCTGTAATTTCTTTTGCTTTTGGAAAAATTACCTATTTGGAAAAAGCTGGCTGAAAAATATTGGCATAACAGCTTAAGTTAAATCAAGAATGGAAAATCTTGGAAAATTTCAGCAGATGTGGCAATTTCGCGCGTCCGTTGAACGAAATATTGAAAATCTATTGATCATCGCTAGGAAATTAGCGACGTTCCATCAACTAAGCAGCACTTTGGCAATACTACTGTTATTATTTGGCTGCTCAAACACACTCATATTAATTGTGCGTTAAATCTAAAATATACAACTCAAAAATGACTTCGGTTGTTATGTCTGCAGCATTTATTTGGTTCAAATACACAACCAATAATAGCCAAAGCCATAATAATTTACACGGGTCATCAATTCTTTCTCTGGTTCAAAAGCTGAACTACCAGCGCTACCGTCATCAGCTCAGTGTCATCATTGCCAGTAGCGCCAATAAACACCAAACTCGTGCCTGACACACAAAAGTCGTTTCACTCAATAGCGCAAGTGAAATGTACTACGCACTCACTACAAAGTAGCGTCAAAGATTCGCTTGGAGTCATTGCGTCAATGAGCTACCATTGAGCTGGCACCGCACTGGCGCTGGCGCCATGCAATTTACATGACGAAAATTGCGCGAATGCCCAGGCTCAGGACATTTTTTAATCCAGATGGTGAAAACGAAGCAGTGCTTTAAACAACGCTATATTTTAATTGTCTTTATGCTGTATCCCCGAAATGTTGCAGAATGGCTCACCGACTCCAGATCAGATTAATTGCTACTTTTCATCCTGAAAATTTTATATCTTCTCATTATTAAATTATATTTTCTTATTATCAATTCATATTTCTCATTATCTATTTATGTATTCTCAATATGAAGTAACATTGTTCACTATCAATTTATATTTTCTCAATAAGAAGTTGGATTTCCCATTATCGATTTGCGTTTTCTCAATAGCTGTGTTTTTTTTACACGCGTATACGTTTCGTTTCCGCGTGAAAAAAACGCATATCCTCGCTTAGGAGACCCATCTAGCGGCTGTGGTTAAACAACTAGCTACATCAACAGGGTGTAGCGAAAAGCGGGGACACCCTTTTTGTATTTCTGTGTATAAAATATAGCTGAATCAGTTGTGATAAAGAGTGGTCGCGCCTAGAATACACAGAATTAGTGCAGAAGGTGAAACATACACACAAATTTCAGTTTCATCTGAGTATAATGCGTATTGAAATTTAGTAGTACTAATTTTATACGTAGCAATTTCAGAGGTGTATTTAAAGTTTGTCGCTTAGCAGCCCAAAAAAAGTTTAAACGTAAACGTATATAGATGAGAAAATAAAATTAAAGAAAAAAAACTTTTTTAAAAATAAGCTTTTATTATTGGTTAATAAAAATAACTAAAAAGTAAAAAATAAATTGACTGTAAAGAAATATAACACTTTATAAGTTCATTGTAACCTTTAACGATAATTAGGCTTTTTCTTTTGCGACAAAAAAATTCTATTTTGTACATAATTATATATTTTTAACATTAAAACTTTACACCTAAATTAATAAATATTACAATTTATATCACAGTCCTAATTGTTCTAATAAAAGCGTGTACATTGTGATAGCAAGAAAAGGAGATCCTAAATGTTCTTAATTATACCATCAAAATTTTAACTTTTGTATTGATATCAAATGTTTTCGATTTACTATCCAGTATTCATCGGAAATTTATCGATATATTATCACAAAGTTATAGATTTTTCGAGATGTTTTCGATTTATCATATGGGTCTTATCAAAAATTTATCTATAAGTAATCGATTTGTTTTCGAAGAGTTGTAGGTCTTCTATCAAAAAGTTATCGATTTGTTTTCGAAAATATGTCGAAGTGTCACCAGTTCATTATCGGCAGGTAATCGGGTTGCTTTTGATGACTCTTCGTTTTGTTATGAGGTAGACAATGATAAATATACAATAAAAAATCGATGAAACATCGATGAGCCGCCGATAGCAAGCCAATAGAAACAAAAAATACCGATAGCAAACCTATAACTCGACAACAATACCGCTTTTGTGAGAAGCCGATATAAAAATTCAATAAATTGTCGGTTCCGGTTGTTTGAAATTATTTGTTCATGGTCAAGGTACCTTTATTTTGGTTCAACTTTTACCCCTAGGTGAGGTCTAGTTAATTTCGTTTCTCTATATATGCACCTGTATGTGTACATTCTTGACTCTCACGGATTTTTTCAGTCACTTTGGAACTAGTTTTATCCTGGTAAATTGCTGTCCGAAATCTGACAATTGAAATCTCGTAAGGCTTCCTACATATTAAAAATTTAATATGAGCTGCTTATGTAGAGAAATTACAATTGACTGCAAGGACTGTCCTGCGCTGTGGACCCCATTTTACAGAACAAGTAAACTTGTTCCGATAATTTTTTTTTTTTTTTAAGAAGAAGTTTACTGGAACAGGCATCTGAACGCATCGTTAATCTGTAGCAGTAGTACACAACGCCGACAGAGCTTCGAATACAAACGTAACTTCTTTTATAGCAGTATATTTTTATATGAAGAATGTTTGACCATGATGAGATGATTACTGCCTGAAATACAATCTAATACTGTTTTCACACAGAAACTTAATGATCTCATTTCACCTTCTAATGAAATCGTAAATTTTTGCTTTCACACAGAAGTAACTGCTCGATTAGTACGAAGGATGAAATGTCAAGCGGATAAAATGACAATAAACTTAATGATCTCATTTCACCTTCTAAGGAAATCGTAAATTTTTTGCTTTCAGACAGAAGTAACTGCTCGATTAGTACGAAGGATGAAATGTCAAGCGAATAAAATGACAATGCTATATGACAGACAATGACATTTACTTTGACAAATGACATTTTTAAGCACTGAACACACCAAAAACTAAGAAACTGAACACTCTCAACAGAGTTGCATTGTGCTTTTGACTTCATTAGGCATTCGATTAGTCACTAATGAAATAATTATAGATTCGAATTTTGTAGGGAAGATTGAGCTGAATAAGCGTCTTAATGTAGAAAACTGCCTTTATTATTCAATAAGCCGGTTGTGTGGAAACAGTATAAAGCTGTTTAACAGCTTGCTTAACTGAATATCTGTCGCTGCGCTCGCGCGACATGTAGGTGAACGCCGAATAGTATTCCGAAGCGCTCAACTGAACTAACACCTATTTCACATGCAGTTTTTGTGGTACCGACAAACTACCAACGTAAGGTTCATGGCTGAACCAGGAACAGGTAACGGCCGGAAATCAGCTGATTTGACACTTCAACTTCCAGCGCAACACGATTTTGACATTAGTCCATCGATTACCAAAAACCAAGTTCATGGAATTTTTATTTATGTTTGTATGTATGTCACCATCCTGCCTTGCATGGTTGCGCCATGTTAAAAGGTATTGTGGAATACCTGCGCAACGATAGTCTTGACCGTATATGAAATCGGGTTGTTCCCTTACTAAGACTTATGTGGAATAGTGCTGCATTTTAAATATGTATTTCCATCTTCTTTGGAAAATATGTAGATTCATGTAGTACTGGGAGAATATTTCACTTACACATTTACTACAAAACTATATTCACAGGTAATAAGTATTTACGAATATGAACTTATAAATGTTCGGTAAGGACACAATCGAATAAACGTTCCTAAATTGTTTATGTTTTTATGTACAACTAACTAACGAACGCCACATTTCAAAACCAATAATAAAGTTAAATCGATAATTGAGGTCATTTTCGTGTGTTGTAGCGTCACAAGCGCTATTGAGCCGCCTGAATCTTAGATACAAATGGACAAAGCTTATGAAGCAGTTTTCGGGCCCTTACAATTGAGATTCTGCATTTTTAGTGCACGTTTTCATTTTCATTCGTTTTTGCTTATGCCGTCTCTAAGATGCCGTTTTGTACCGTTTTTATTCAGTTTTATTATGGTATTCTTTTATTTATTTTTTCTTCAATGTTCACATGCGACCAAGTGATTATTGAGAAAGTCTTAAGGTCTGCCGTTTGTCTACCTTCACATATGAATGTTTGTATATTTGCAAAATATGCACGTAGCAATATTTATATCGATTGATCTTTTGCTTTGTACGTGTTCGTTTAACTGTGAATTAAATATAATTTTCCAATAATCATAATCACAATATTTTCGAAAAACGTTTCATTGCCAAAAACACTGTCTGCTGTATGTTGACTTCTGCGAAATTCTTCTGCGATCAAACAGAATAAATTTTGTACACATGTTTTTAAAAAATATCTACATATATCACGATATATTATCGTATATATATATATTTATACATAATTGCATATAAAAATTGGCTAATTCTTCTCAGATACTTGTTTATATTACGTTAGTAGTTATGTATTGTTGTATGCGTAAATTTCATCGTGTTCTCAAGTATTCACCAGACGGGCGACACATAAATCACTTCAATCCAATCAAATGTTGAAGATCTTCTTTCATTTTGCCTAATCTTAAATCTTTGTTATTTTGATTGATTTGCTTCAGCAGATTTATTTTCTCTAATTTTCGGTTGCTCTGCAAATTTATTGACGAATTGTTGGGAACCAGACAGCGGATTAGTGACGTTAGGGGAAGGAGAGTTAAGATTTTTTGAAGGCGGATGCTTATATTAAACGGTATTTAGAGACATGTGTTATTTTTAATATTTTTATTATTTTTTATTGTGTAGTATATACCTGTCTGACTGAGTAATGTCCGACGTTTTCACACGTGTTTGCTGCAACATCATGCAAAATTCAGTAAAGTAATGCAAAAAGGTGTCTCAAAATCAAATTTGTGGGGTAGAGCGATACAAAAAAATCACAAAATCGTATATTTATAACAACTTTATAATTGTTTTTGTTGAATATCGGCCTACATATTAGGGGACCCCTGCAAGTAAGGGGGCTATCCAATCCTGTGTTTTGCTAACTCAGAAATGGGCGCAGGAAAAGCCAGTTGTGCCCAGTATATAAAGTATTGCTTGATGCTTGTATACGGGTTCTATCTCCTGTCCTTGAGATCGGCTCTCTAGTGGCAGATTCGCGGTGGCTGTCGTTTCATCTCACATGGTTGTTTTTTTTTTATTCCTTCAATGCGATGAACCCCTTCTTTTGGGAAAGCTGACAATAAAGCATCTTAATGAAGCTATGTAATCCCCGATACGTTGAAGTTGGCAATAAATTATTCTCGTTTGGCGGTCACCGTGGTGTGGTAGTGGCGTTCTCCGTCCACCACACCGAGGGCCCTGGGTTCAACTCCCGGGCAAAGTAACATTAAAAATTTTGAGGCAAGTTTTTTCAATTAGAAAACAGTGATTTGGCAAACACTCGAAGTGTATTTCTGCCATTAAAAACTTCTCAGTTGAAATTCATCTGCAGTTCGGAGTTGGCAGAAAAAACGTAAGTCTCGTCCAGCCAAATTGTAGCGAAAATTGAAGGTATCACGACGCAAATTAGAGGACAAGCTCGGCCTAAATCTTTTTTCGGCCTAAATCTTTTTTCGGCCTAAATCTTTTTTCGGCCTAAACATTTTTTTTTTTTTTTCGGAGTAATCCGGTCTCTTCACCTTTTGAAGAAGACATTAAAGTATTTTCTTCGTTAGAAAGTTGGTAATGAAGTTTTCCCTTGGTTCGCCCGCAATCGCAAAGCTGCCTGTTTACCCTTGCGAACTTTAGCGTAAATTTTTCAAAGTATTTCCGCGGAAGGTCAAAGAAAATGTTAAGTTGCACATCCCTAATTTTTGTTAGCAATTTATGAAACATTTCCGAGAAAATGAAGCAAATGCCTATCGTTTCTATAATTGAGAGAGTGGCGTAAGTGCTTATCATTGTAAGCCCTAACAGGTAGCGCAGCCAACAGCTGATCGCTCAAAAGTTAGTACACATACACAAACATTACTTAAGTCCATATTACGAAAATCTTTGCAAAAATTAAACTTAAATTTTTGAACCGCCATAAACTGTGATAATTTTGTAATTATGGCATTTAGGATACCTTATTTGCAGTAATTGAGAGAAATGTTTTTCTTTTATTCAAGTATTTAGTTATTTTTTATTAAACGGTTTTATTTAGCTTGACTCTGTGTAGCGTTGTTTACGAATTTTGTAATTAAAATTTAAGTAAGTTCCCGATAAGCTACAAGCTTGAAACTTGGAATATAGTTCAGAACCCGATGACAATGCAATAAAAAGAAAAAAAACTCCGCTAGGTGGCAAATGGATAGAGATATGCAAAAAACTCCCTTTGTGGTCCGATTTGCTCATATTTGGAACACATATTACATACATGAATCGAAAGCGACCTATGAACCGAACGGTGGTATTGGATCTAGAGTATATGTGATTAGTAGGTTGGGAGTGCCTCACATCCCTTAATTATGATGCAGGTCATCCTGGTGCTGAGAAAAGCTTTTTCACAGCCATTTATACTTGCATTAAAATTATGGAATTTTATCATAAATCTAGCAGTGTCCCAAGGGTCAGAACTGATGCCGCTAGTTTTTTCTATATTTAGAATAGAATGGTAACGGAAAATGGAGCTACCTTGCAACCGGATGCCATTATCCTACCAAGATAAGTACTTTGTGATTGTACACCCGCTAACGAGCTAATTTGGTGAAACACGATCGTGCACTGAAGTGTTTTTGAGTAAGGAACAGGGGGCCGGTCGTTGAGCTTAATGAGGCAGATACTCACGTTAAAAGCATATATATAAGCAGATTGAAGATTCTTCGCTCTGATTCGAGCTCAAGTTCTAAACAACTACTTTTGTAACATTTATTTAAATTTTTTTTTTTTTTTCTATAACTGAAAACCTACTTTTTAATTTAGAACAAAAGAGAAAAGACACCTGCCATAGCTCCGCAGGTAGATTTATTCCGAATTAGTAAACAAAATCCAACAAATATTGTTGGCAAATTGGCATATAAGTAGCAATTTATCAGTCAAACAAACCACCGCTGTATAGCTAAATGGACCAAAAGCGTACTAACGATGAAGACATTGCAATCTTCGAAATAGATCTATCTGCATTAAGTTGAAGTGGCCACTCAGTAAAGACCCCATATAGACTGAATGTGTCCATCTCATTAACGATGTCTGGTAGTCTCCGTAAAATTTCAACATCTTTAATATAATAATCCAATATAACTTAGATTATTTCTATTAATACAATCTTATAAGTAGAACCCACCTGGAATAAAACTGTTTCGACCAGTTATATAATTGCTGTTAATTTCTATATTTTTATACTCAGTTGAGAAGAGCTCACAGAGTATATTAAGTTTGATTGGATAACTGTTGGTTGTACATATATAAAGGAATCGAAATAGATATAGACTTCCATATATCAAAATAATCAGGATCGAAAAAAAATTTGATTGAGCCATGTCCGTCCGTCCGTCCGTCCGTCCGCCCGTTAACACGATAACTTGAGTAAATTATGAGGTATCTTGATGAAATTTGGTATGCAGATTCCTGAGCACTCATCTCAGATCGCTATTTAAAATGAACGATATCGGACTATAACCACGCCCACTTTTTCGATATCGAAAATTTCGAAAAACCGAAAAAGTGCTATAATTCACAAAAGACAGATAAAGCGACGAAACTTGGTAGATGAGTTGAACTTATGACGCAAAATAAAAAATTAGTAAAAGTTTGGACAATGGGCGTGGCACCGCCCACTTTTAAAAGAAGGTAATTTAGAAGTTTTGCAAGCTGTAATTTGGCAGTCGTTGAAGATATCATGATGAACTTTGGCAGGAACATTACTGCTATTACTATATGTACGCTTAATAAAAATTAGCAAAATCGGAGAAGGAACACGCCTAATTTAAAAAAAAAAAATTTTTAAAGTAAAATTTTAGCAAAAAAATTTAATATCTTTACAGTTTATAAGTAAATTATGTCACCATTCAACTCCAGTAATGATATGATGCAACAAAATACAAAAATAAAAGAAAATTTCAAAATGGGCGTGGCTCCGCCCTTTTTCATTTAATTTGTCTAGGATATTTTTAACGCCATAATTCAAACAAAAATTAACCAATCCTTTTGAAATTTGGTAGGGGCATAGATTTTATGACGTTAACTGTTTTCTGTGAAAATGGGCGAAATCGGTTGATGTCACGCCCAGTTTTTATACACAGTCGTCCGTCTGTCCTTCCGCAAAAATCGGCATATCTTTAATGAACTTAGTTCACGTGCTTACTTGAACTCACTTTATCTTGGTATGAAAAATGAATGAAATCCGACTATGACCACGCCCACTTTTTCGATATCGAAAACTACGAAAAATGAAAAAATGCCATAATTCTATACCAAATATGAAAAAAGGGATGAAACATGGTAAGGTAATTGGATTGTTTTATTGACGCGAAATATAACTTTAGAAAAAACTTTATAAAATGGTTTTGACACCTACCATATTAAGTAGAAGAAAATGAAAAAAGTTCTGCAGGGCGAAATAAAAAACCCTTAAAATCTTGGCAGGTACTACATATATAAATAAATTAGCGGTATCCAACAGATGATGTTCTGGGTCACCCTGGTCAAAATTTTGGTCGATATCTGCAAAATGACTTCACATATACAACTACCACCACTCTCTTTTAAAACTCTCATTAATACCTTTAATTTGATACCCATATCGTACAAACTTATTCTAGAGTCACCCCTGGTCCACCTTTATGGCGATATCTCGAAAAGGCGTCCACCTATAGAACTAAGTCCCACGCCCTTTTAAAATACTCATTAACACCTTTCATTTGATACCCATATCGTACAAACATATTCTAAAGTCACCCCTGGTCCACTTTTATGGCGATATCTCGAAAAGGCGTACACCTATAGAACGAAGGCCCACTCCTTTTTAAAAATACTCATTAACACCTTTCATTTGATACCCATATCGTACAAACAAAGTCTAGAGTCACCCCTGGTCCACCTTTATTGCGATACCTCGAAAAGGCGTACACCTATACAACAACCACCACTCCCTTTTAAAACACTCATTAATACCTATAATTTGATACCCATATCGTACAAACACATTCTAGAGTCACCCCTGGTCCACCTTTGTGGCGATATCTCGAAACGGCGTCCACCTATGGAACTAAGGATTAATCCCTTTTAAAATACTCATTAACACCTTTCATTTGATACCCATATCGTACAAACGCATTCTAGAGTCAACCCTGATCCACCTTTATGGCTATATCCCTAAATGGCGTCCACCTATAGAACTATGGCCCACTCCCTCATAAAATACTCTTTGATGCCTTTCATTTGATACACATGTCATACAAACATATTCCAGGGTTTCCCTCGGTTCATTTTCCTACATGGTTATTTTCCCTTATGTTGTCACCATAGCTCTCAACTGAGTATGTAATGTTCGGTTACACCCGAACTTAACCTTCCTTACTTGTTTTCCCTTAGAAATGGTATTTGAGATCTATATGAATCTACGGTCTAACAATTTTGCATATTCGAAACTTTTTTAAATTTATTTGGTGTTTTTGTAACGGAAACTTTTTCAAACATTTAATTTAATTTTAATTTTTTTTTGTTGTTATATCGACCTACTGATTTGTAAGATCGCGGGTGCGAATCAAGCTCAAGGCCTAACAATAATTATTTTATCATTATTAATGTTATGATAAATTTTTTCTTAATTGAAAAAATTATTAAATTAGAATAGAAGAAAGAAAAATTTAGACAACTGCCAAAGCTCATTGTATAGATCCATTTCAGGAACTGCTAAATTACTTCATCGGCAACGTTTAGGCGCCGCTGCTATAACCATTCAGCCATCACAGCGGTTTTTTGTTTGTCTTCATTCTTCTATTCTGGTTCTTGTCAATTGATATTCACAACACTGCGACATCTTTTTTTTTTTTTTTCTTTTGTTCTTAATCTCAAAACCGAAGTTTCAGATTTGTACCAATTGAAATTTGATTTCACAAAGTGCGGGAACTAGGCCACTTTGAAATCGTGTTGCATTGGAAGAATACTTTTTCCGAAGATATCAGCCCATTTATGCAAGAGCAGACTATAGGTGGCCAGCGGAATAACTAATTCTCTACAGCCAGCTCCATCCGGCTCAGTTGTTCCGATGCAGGCTAAGAGATCCGCTCGACAGGGATATCACCAGACCCTAAATAATCTTAGACATAAAATAGTACCATGCAATTGCAAGCAAGGTTAGGCACTCCCAGACAATCCTCGATCGCACTATAGTTGAACTTAAAGCCTTGATAGCCGCTAGGCTATTGGAGTAGATGTTACATTCCTGAACCGTAATAGCAATGAATAGCATTTCATCTACCGCTCGTCCTTAATCGCAGCAACTTCCGCTTGGAAGACAATGCAGATATCAGCCAGCTTAAACTTGGGCTTACATTTAGAGGGAAGAGCTAGAGTTGGAGATCGCTCCACCAACCTTCCCGTCCAGATTCGACCTATCCGTAAACAAGTTAACTGGTCCCCAGCACCAGATGAGTCCCCTTCCCCATTCCTTTCTGGGGAATGAATGGGGTGAAGGTTTTACAGGGAGCAGCTATCGGCATAGAAAAGTCCGTCCTGTCAGGGATAAATTGGAACCTGGTTGGAAGGCTAGAGCGACCGCAGTCAAAAAGCCCATAGCCCATATCACGAAGCCTAACCAACGACGGGCCCGCGGCCGCCTTTCCCGCAATATCTATTGGATGTATGTTCACTGAACATTGTTCAGTATGCCTTTCAAAGGCAAGGTACGTGCTGCTGCAAGAGCATCGAATGGGTTTGACTACCATCTCCGAAAAGCCCGTGTACTACTCTTGGCGAGAACCCGAACTCTTGCCAATATTCCCAACGCAGCAGTACAAGGCAACCGTGGCCTTCCTGGCCCTATCTTTCACATTCGGTCTCCAGGACAGATTTTGTTCCAAAATAATCCCTAAATATTTAACCCTAAATTTAACGCGATACATGATAAATAAAACCTAACTATAATCGATAAATTTAATGATATTTTTTTTTAATTTGAAACAACTTAATACCGATCAATTTACTTTTTTAATTTTTATACTCAACTGAGCAGAGCTCACAGAGTATATTAACTTTGTTCGCATAACGGCAATCCGCAACGGCATAAACTAATCGAGATAGATATAGACTTCTATATATCAAAATGATCTGGACGAAAAAAGAAATTCATTTAGCCATGTCCGTCCGTCCGCCCGTAAACATGATAACTTGAGTAAATGTTGAGGTATCATGATGAAATTTGGTATGTAGGTTCCTGGGCGCTCATCTCAGGTCGCTATTTAAAATGAACGAAATCGAAATGCAACCCGCCCGAAAATTTCGAAAAACCGAAAAAGTGCGATAATTCATTACCAAAAACTGTTATAGCGATGAAACTTGGTAGGAGCGTTGGCCTTATGACGCAAAATAGAAAATTAGTAAAATTTTGGACAATGGGCGTGGCACCGCCCACCTTTAAAAGAAGGTAATTTAAAAGTTTTGCAAGCTGTAATTTCGCAATCGTTGAAGATATCATGATGAAATTTGGCAGGCACGTTCCCCCTATTACTATAAGTGTGCTAAATAAAATAGCAAAATCGGATGACGAACACGCCCACTTTAAAAAAAAAATTTTTTTTAAGTCAAATTTTAACAAAAAATGTAATATCTTTACACTATATAAGTAGATTATGTCAACATTCAACTCCAGTAATGATATGATGCAACAAAATACAAAAATAAAAGAAAATTTCAAAATGGGTGCGGCTCCGCTCTTTTTCATTTAATTCGTCTAGAATACTTTTAAGGCCATAAGTCGACAAAAATTTACCAATCCTTGTGAAATTTGGTAGGTGCCTATGCACCTATGACGATAACTGTTTTCTGCGAAATCGGTTGAAGTCACGCCCAGTTTTTATACACAGTCGACAGTCTGTCCTTCCGCTCGGCAATTAACACGATAACTACAGCAAAAATCGATATATCTTTACTAAACTTGGTTCAAGTATTTATCTGAACTCACTTTATCTTGGTATAAAAAATGGCCGAAATCCGACTATGACCACGCCCACTTTTCGATATCGAAAATTACGAAAAATGAAAAAAATGCCATAATTCTGTACCAAATATGAAAAAGGAGATGAAACATGGTAATTGGATTGGTCTATTGACGCAAAATATAACTTTAGAAAAAAACTTGGTAAAATGAGTGTGACACCTACCATATTAAGTAGAAGAAAATGAAAAAGTTCTGGAGGGCGAAATCAAAAGCCCTTGGAATCTTGGCGGGAATACTGTTCGTGGTATGACATATATAAATAAATTAGCGGTACCCGACGGATGATGTTCTGGGTCACCCTGGTCCACATTTTGGTCAATATCTCGAAAACGCCTTCATATAAACAACTAATGGCACCCTCATTAATACGTTTAATTTGATACCCATTTCGAAAAAACACATTCTAGAGTCACCCCTGGTCAATCTTTATGGCGATATCTCGAAAAGACGTCCAACTATAGAACTAAGTCCCGCTTCCTTTTAAAATACTCATTAACACCTTTCATTTGATACCCATATCGTACAAACACATTATAGAGTCACCCCTGGTCCACCTTTATGGCGATATCTCGAAAAGGCATCCACCTATAGAATTAAGGCCCAATCCCTTTTAAAATACTCATTAACACCTTTCTTGTGATACCCATATCGTACAAACACGTTCTAGAGTCACCCTTGGTCCACCTTTATGGCGATGTCTCGAAAAGACGTCCAACTATAGAACTAAGGCCCACTCCCTTTTAAAATACTCATTAACACCTTTCATTTGATACCCATATCGTACAAACGCATTCTAGAGTCACCCTTGGTCCACTCCCTTTTAAATACTCTTTAATACCTTCCATTTGATACCCATGTCACACAAACCATTCCAGGTTTACCCTAGGTTCATTTTCCTACATTGTGATTTTCTCTTATTTTTTCTCCAAAGCGAGTATGTAGTGATCGATTACACCCGAACTTAGCCTTCCTTACTTGTTTGGTATACTGTTTTTTTGTTATCTTTTAATGCCGTGTTCAAACGACATCTGGGAAATGAATTTCTGCAGAGAAACTTTCCTTGGCTGGTATACAATTTCTAGGCTAGCCAAAGCATTGTCGAGGAGTGAAAAACTTTCAAAAAGTATTTTTTATGTTAATTGTCCCGTAACTTCAACGTATGAACTAAAAATGAGTTTGGGTATTTAAAGCCATTACAAGTCCTTATTTTAAGGCCTATGCAAGCCTGATATTTTTTGTGCAATAAGACTTATAAATAGGCTCAAAATTTAAATAATATTCCTTATTCTACCTGGTTCGTAAACCTTACAATCAGGTTATTGTACTCTATGTGTTATTGTGACGCCCCAAGTAAAGCTGATTTCAATCTTCTTATCAGCCTTACACTTAGGCCTTAATACAGCAAGTAGTATCTTATAAAAAGGCTTTTGTCTAAGCCTGATTTTGTTGATTTTGTGTGAGATATAGACCTTATAATAGGTCTTAGAAGAAACGGAACATACCTTACTATAATAACTTATTAAAGCCTTAGTTTGATTTGTTGTTAAGCCTTAATATAAGGTTTTATATTCTGTCTAATGTCTTTTTTATATTGGATATAAGCCTTATACATAACTTTATCTTTCAGATGAACCTTATGGCTGATAATATAAGTACAGAAAAATAACTTTTATTCGTGATAGAATTAAGGCCTGATGCCATAAGGCTTTTGGCCATATGAAATAATCCTTATATAAGGTGCTTACTTACACGCTTGTTGAAAATATTGACCATGGTAGAGATAAACGATGTAGTGATCCTGAAAAAGGCCAACAATTTTTGAAGTCGGCGCTCAAAACCAAAAAAATCGGCGGACTACCGCTTTTTAACACGCTTATATTGTATGTATGCTTGTTTGTAACTCCCTAAGCTAGGCGCATAAAGGTGAGTTAGACCCATCTAGCGGTAATTATTGAAAACTCGCGGCAGTGGTTAAATAAATCGCTACAAAGCGAGTTTTGATTAATATCGCAGACACGAACCTCTGTGCTACGGTGCTATCAACATCAAATATCTAAGTGGATTTTAGATACTAACAAGTATAGGTGTCTAAGTTCGGGTGTAACCGAACATTATATACTCAGCGTAAGCTTCATTTGTACATTTCATTTCAGATAAATTACTTTTCTACATAACACGTGGCACCGCCCGTATAAAAAAAATTTCTCCACATTTCCCCTTGCAATAAAACTTGATAAGTGAAATATCATTGATTCAAAACTCTTTTTTGCTAAGGTATAGCTTATTTCTCTAGCCTACGACCCTTTTAAATTAGTTTTACATTTAAGTTGCCGTGGTCTTTAACCGATCCCGTCCATTTTTGCTAGAAATATTTTCTGCTATAAGGAAAATATGTGTACACAATTTCATTACGATATGTTAACTTTTCTTCGAGTTATGGCTCCCGAAACATAGAATATTGCTTAGTCATAAAAGGGGCGGTGCCAAGGCCGTTTTTTTAATTTGAAGTTTTACCTATTTATTGTCATAAATCCACTTGGGACATGAAATACCATTGATATAAAGGGCGTTTTTGAAAAGATATAGCTTATTTTATTCGTCCACGACCCTTTTAAAAATCTTTTATATAAAAGTGGGCGTGGTCCTTAACCGATTTCGTTAATTTTTCTTCAAAGCATTCCTTATAGTAAAGGCAACCTCTCTGCCGAATTTTGTTACGATAGGTTTAACGATTTTTGATTTATGATTAATATTATTTGTAAAATTGGTTTTATCACAAGTGGTCGGTGCCACGCCCATTTTAAAAAAATTTTCCAAATTTTTATCAAGAGTCTCAATATCAGTCCACGTATCAAATTTCAACATTCTAGGTGCATTATTTACTAATTTATCAGTTTTTTTTGTTTTCCATACGAATATATTCTGGGTCCAGATAAACCAAATTTGGTGAAGATATCTCAATATTTACTCAAGTTATCGTGCTAACGGACGGACGGACGGACATGGCCCAATCAAATTTTTTTTCGATACTGATAATTTTGGTTTATGAAAGTCTATATCTATCTCGATTCCTTTATACCTGTACAACCAACCGTTATCCAATCAAATTTAATAAATGACCCGGTCTATGAAAATGTGGCATATGACTCAACAAAAAAGAAGAGCACAAACGTCCTGAAGAAATGCATTGTTTATCTTTAACAGTTGTTTCTCGCAATTTCTTTTTTGAGTCATAAGCCACCTTTTCATAGACCGGGTCACATGTACTATGTGTGCAAAGCACGCTGAGTATAAAAAGGCACCATATTTGCGTGTTTTTTAGGTTTTTTATTATTATATTTTATATTTGTATTATTTTATATACTTACCAATACCAATTTTGACGCCAATTCTATCAGATTTGTAATAAAACAACGATTAATATTTTTTTTTTTTACTTTAATAATAGAGTAATAATAATTTTCTTTTTACTGTAGCATTGTTTATAGTTGGGCTTTCTTATATTCGTTTGTTTTTTTCTTTACCGTTTTCATTTTGCATTTTAATGCGAAGCAATCAAATGGAGGAAAACTATGTTTTTATGTATGAAAGAATGTATGTATGTATGTATGCACTATGTAAATAATTTATTGAATGTTTATTGGTACATATTTATTTAGATAACGCTTTGCATTTTTATTTGTTTGTTAACATTGTATGTATGCGCGCGTGTGTGTGTAATTTTTATTTAAGTAACTATTTTTTAATGCATAAATTTATGGTCTTTAATTATATTTAATTATTTTTGCAAATTGCAAACATTTTGTTGTTTAATAATACAATTTAATTTACTCAATGGCTTATCAATTACGGTTGTTTTTCCACAATCTATGCATGTAAGTATGTACGTAGGTATTAACTAACTTTCTTTTATTTAAGTATTTAATACGCTTATCGTGTCTAAATATAATTTAAAAATTATTTTAATATTTTTTTTTAATTTTTGCATTTTTTTTACTTTTAATTATTTATAGTTAATATTAAATACTATAAATAATTTTTGGAGATATTAATCTTCAGTTTGAAAGTATTTTAAATCACTGGCATTGAAATTTACAAGCTTAAAATTATTAACAAAACCAAACCATTTTAAAGGGCGGCAACTTTTTGCTGTACATGCATACATATGAATGTGGATATAGGTTTCTAATTGTAATTTTTACAAATTTTTTGGATCAATGAAGGCACAATCACACAAAAAAACAAGTAAAGACGGGACTGTCTTCGGCTGTGCCGAAGACTTCATACCTTTCATGAATGGGGCTGAACAATAATCTTATCCCGTTCGTAATCTCCAAATAATCTGATGTATAAAATAAGAAATATATAGTGAACAGATGTACATACCTAAACGATTTTTAAGATAAATATAAAATAAAAAATGGCAAAAAAACCCCCTTATCTGAACGATCGGTTCTATGGGATATATATTATATTTAGCTCCGATCGAAATGATTTTTTCATGAAATCTTCTATAATATATTAAAATATATATCACCGAGTTTCACGTTTATACTTTCTAAATTAAGAGAGAAATGGCCAAAAATCTTTCTATATGAACGATCGGTTGTATGGGATATAAGTATATATAATTCCGATCAATGTGATTTTTTTAGGATATCTTCTATGATATATTAGAATATATATCACCGAGCTTCACGTTTATACTTTCTAAATTGCGGCAGGAATGACCAAAATCGTCTTATCTGAACGATCGGTTGTATGGGAGATATATGTTATAGTGGTCCGATCCTACCGGATCCGACAAATATTTAATATAATACAAAAATACATTCTTGTGCCAAATTTCACTGAGATATCTCAAAATTTGGGGGACTAGTTTGCGTTCAAACAGACAGACGGACGGACGGACAGACGGACATGGCGATATCAACTCAGTTCGACGCCCTAATCAATTCCGTATACATAATGGTGAGTCTATCTTCTATATTTCTCAATGTTACAAACATCGGAACAAAGTTAATATACCATTTCATGTTCATGAAAGGTAAAATTGTAAATTGTAAATATTGTGAAGTGTGGGATCCAAATCCTCACTCAAAAGAGGAAAAAATAGAATCACTCGCGATTGAAATTAAATTGAACTTGGAACCGAACCACGATCCATTTGGCCAATTTTAATTGCGTGTTCGGGTTCACAGTGTCAAAGAAATAAATACGTGTTTACACTTGTTAACACTTTTCGGAATGATATCAAAACTAATTTTATAATCAACGCTGTTTCTCGTTTCGGCAGAATCTTTCGCACCGAACGTCCCGGGTTCAGGTTCCGGCAAAGCAACATCCAAATTATTTCTATTGTTATTATAATTTAGATTTAATTTTTAGAATAGTCTTTTCAGCACTTCTTTAGGATGAATTTCGTACTATTTTGGTTTTTATATAGAACAACACCACAGAGTGTGGTTTAACACCAAATTTTTTTTGTGAGTGAAAATTAACTATTTTTATTGTTTGATCGCTACACTAAAAAAAAATGGGGAAAAATTAGACGCATGTTTATAAGACAGGACCCGTATCGTGTTTTCCGTGATCGAGTCGGCAATCGCGTATTTGGGGTGAGATGAAAGATCAGAACGGTTTTAAGTGTCGTAGCTGTTGACTACGGCAGGGATATCGGACGATGTGATTCCGTTTAGCTAGCGCTGGTTTCATAGGCCTTAGCTTTCATAACTTCTGTTGTTAATTTTAATTTGTTGCTCCTACTTGATTGCTGACCGTTTGGTCCTGTTTTGCGAATTAAAAATAATAATATAAAATTTTCAAAATATATAGATTTTCTTTGAAAACTATTGGTTTTGAAAGCCTGTTTGCCATCGAATGGGTTTTATTGACATTAAAAACTTTTTGAGTATGCTCGCTGAAGTCGTAATACCAAATTACTATACGGATTAAACGTTCACGCAATTTTACGAAACGAGCATTTCGATCACGGAACACACAATACGGGCCCTGGTTTCTTTGTTTAAGGACGAAATTCTTATTTGGGGAAAACAAATTTTTGGGTGTAAATTTAACTGGGTTGGTTCCTATACAAAAGGAAACAGTTGGAAAAGAGTTTTTACATATTTTTACCTTTCTAAATACAGCCAAAATAATTTTTTATTGCAACTTGGGTATTTGATATTCATGATTTTGCACTATAAGTGTTGCCGTATTCGTTTTACGTATCCGTGTTTTTTTTCATAGTTTAGTGAAAAGTTAACTATAGGAAAATGGCTTCCGAGGACAGAAAGTCACGAAAAAGGAGTATAGATATTCTCACAATAAAAATTATGACATATGACAAACAACCAAAATATAACAAACAAATTTCGGCTGCGTTAGCTCATGGTGGAATAACCAGGTGAATTAAGTCGTCAATTGTCTCGCTCTAAATTCTTCTTTGTTCTGTCATTCGGCTTCCTATCTGAAAATTTTCGACCAATGTTGTTTTGTGCTAAAATATTACGTCTATATGCGTATATTTAATTGATTACAAAACAATTAACTGTTAAAACAAACAATTTGTATTTACGTCATATCCAACTAAGTGTTTTAGCCTGTTCAGCGCTACTGAAGACTTTCGAGGAATTTTTTGTCTTTCCTACAACAAGAAAACCAAAACTGTCGTATTACACCTTATTTATGTTAAAACTTCGCTAAAGCACTGGAATTCTAAATACAGTTACAACAAATTTTAACTCACTGTTGTTATAAAAAAAATCAATCACCGTTGTTGCTTTGCCTAAAAAATCAGACCACTAAGATAGAGGAACAATTGGCGCCGGTTGGCAGAGAGAAGAAGCGACTGGCACGCCTTGTTGGACGGCCATAACCGTTTAAGCGGTTAAGCGCCAAATTAAGTAAATAAGTAAGTGACATAAGAGGAATGTTACAGTTATGGATTGTAATATAGAATATACGAATCCGGCTCGATCGGATCAGCATCTTCTGGTTCTAGGCCGATTGCCGCGCGATTAGTATACCCCCTGACATATTTTAGTAATTAATAACTTGGTAACATTAGTAATACATCATGAATTCAACTGCCAGGAGTTTTTGGGGGATCTTCAATTCAACTAAATAATGGATAACACCTCTCCCTTTTATGTCCGGTTTTTCGATGAAAGTTTCAACTGCAGTCAGTTTACTTTAGACGCATTCATTGAATTTTACAGCTCATCATTGTTTATTTTTATTCGATGCTAAAAGTAAGGTAAACTCGCACTGGTCCTGTGTTTCCCTTCTGCATTGGCGTTAGGTAACACTGATAGTAACAACATCAGCACTGAAATCCAGCGAAGAATCAATCTTGCCAATAAATGCCACTTTGGACTAGGTAGCCAAATGAAAAGTAAAGTCCTCTCTCGGCGAACGAAAATCATACTCTACAAGTCACTTATCGTACCTGTCCTGCTATATGGGGCAAAAGCATGGACCATGACAACAGCTGCTTTGGGAGTGTTCGAGAGAAAAGTTCTTCGAAAGATTTATGAACCTCTACGCGTTGGCGATGGCGAGTACCGAAGAAGATTTAATGATGAGCTGTACGAGCTATACGCAAAAATCAACATCGTCCAGCGAATTAAAACGCAGCGGCTGCGCTGGCTAGGCCATTATGCGAATGAAGTTTCTATCGGAACCCACCTATGGAAGCAGAGGTAGAGGGTGGCCCCCACTCCGTTGAAAGGACCAGGTGGAAAACGATTTAAACTCCATTGGTATGACCAGTTGGCGCCGGTTGGCGGAGCGAATGAGCGACTGGCGCGCCTTGTTGGACGGACATAACCGTTTAGACGGTTAAGCGCCAATTAAGTAAGTAAGTAAGATATGCTAAAAAACAGTTTCTGTAATGGCTTCCGTAGCAAGATATTTATTTTTCTACTCATATTTTTTCTTTTCGACCCAGTCTAATGTACATTGAGTAGCCATATGGCACCGAAATAAAATTTCTTTATCTGCGTATTTCGTTTTTCATTATAATTTCAATTGCATTAGATTTGGTAGATCAGCATATTTCTGAAGTGAATCTAGACTGAAAAAAATTTCTTTGCAACTAGAATTCATATCAGTATAGTCATAAAACGAAAAACATGGAAAGTTGGAAGAATCCTGCTTGATCTATTTAGTAAATTTTTTCAGCTTCTGAGAGCCCATGACTTTAAGGTTTAATGACTACCTCCGAACTGGTACTAATCGGATACAGATCGAGACAGCCGGTACCAACAGGTCTTAAGTCTGAGCTATGTATTTGAATTTAAATGAATTGCTCGAACGCAGCGACTAACTATTTCAGAAGCACTTTAGTCTGCAAAGGAAGACAATAGCCATTTCGTACGATATCACAGTGTTAAAAGTATTTGTTGAAAGTACTGAGAAGGGACAGAATTCGAACTAGTGTCGTCTCTTAATGAGATAGTTCTGTGTTGGGTAATGGAACAGGCGGAAGACTTTGTTGCCATAAATTTTTTTCAATGGGAGTATGCTTTGCGATGACTTCAAGGATCGATAAAGCAAACGGCAGAGCTTGGCAAATAAAAATCCAAGCCGCTTTTAAAATATCAGCCAAAAAATTGAGTTGAGCTGAAATATTTTAATTTCAGGGTGCTGCTCATAAGATTTTTATATGTATGCATGTGTGTTTTTTTTTTTTTTTGTTCATAAAAAGGTTTTCCGGGTTTGTATTAGTGCTTAAAAACATTTATTCGGTTATAAAGCAGTTATATGTTTCAAACTAATAACTGACTACTTATTATACTGGGTCGATTTATTAACCAATATCGCGCCATCCATTTATCGATGGATTTGGGCTAAGGAAAAAAAGTTCCACTACGTATACCCAAAAAAATAATTTTCGAGCCTGCGAAAAAAAATGGCGAAAGGGTAAATTTTTCGATCAAAACACTCCCCAAAAACCGAAAAATATTTTTTTTTTTTTTTGGAGACTGTTATCGCCAACGTTTTTACAACAGTTTTTTAAAAAAAAAATATTTTTTGTGTTTTGGGGAGTATTTTGGTCGAAAAATTTACCCTTTTGCCATTTTTTTTTCGTAGGCTCGAAAATTATTTTTTTGGGTATGCGTAGTAGAACTTTTTTTCCTGAGTCCAAACCCTATCGAAAAATCGATGGCGCGATATCGGTTAACTTTCGTCCATACAAATCGACCCAGGTTACTACTTATAGTCTTAAATCCCGTGATTGCACGAACTTCGTTATTTTAAAAAAGCTTAAATTTCGTCAGCGCATACTTCCACCTGAAGTAGGAATGGTGTTATACCATGAAGCTGGAGTTATAGTGGCTTTAACAGATATTGTGCAAAAAAAAACCTAATTTCTTCATTTTATAAAGTCTGATTTTCACATATTGTCTTCTTAACGGTATAAGAAGACACTAGCCTTATTGTCAGACACTTTCCATAATGGTTTTGTCCCGCCCGACACTGAAGCTTCATGGTATATCAACATTCTTATTTAAGTGGAAGTATGAGCTGACGAAAATTTAACTTTTATAATATGATGAAGGTCTGGCAGTCACCGGCGCTGTAGGTCCTTTATTCTATTTTTCTGAAGCGCCTTATCATTAACACTAACACTACTCTGGGCCTTCTATTATTATCTTTAAATCTTAAAAGTTCCTATTCGCTAAATAATACTACAAAAAGCTCTTCTCACTATGTACCGTAAAAACTAATTACCTAATTACTATGAAGTATATGAACATTGTGGAGTTAATTTTTATGCGTTTTTTAAAAACTATTGAACAAATACTTCCTACATTATACTATTACTAAAAATTTAACTTTATACAAATATGCAATTACTATTTATAGTGGGTTTTTAATACTTATTACTGTAGTTATTTTCCTTTAGCAAATTTATGTATTTTAATATATTTATATTAAAACGAGAAAAAATTTCCTAGACTGATATTGTTTTTTTTTTTACTGAAAATAAATATTTTATTTACATCTTCAAAAAAAATCTTAAACTAGAGTTTGACTATTTACAAAACTACTTACGTAGGTATTTCACTGGTTAATAGTTTTATATGTAATTTAGCGCGCCGGCTTGATGTGCTACGATTTTGAAATGCTCTTTTAATTTTATTATGTAATTTGTGAAATTTTTAAGCACTTTGTAACCTTTTTTCATATTTTCGTATACATACTAAGCACTGTTAGCGGTTTTCAAATTAACTGTTCTTTATTCATTTGGAATTATAATATTTTCCAACGTTTCTGTTTGGTTCAAAACACTCCATTTTTTTACTTAAATTTTCCAAATTTCACTTTTTTCTGTTTTGTGATTGCACTTTGAGATCAATACTTAAAAATTCTGCTTTTTATTTTGCTCATTTCCGTACTTCTTATATTTTTCTTGTATTTTATTTTTATTATTATTATTTTTTTTTTCATATAAATATTTATGTGATAAATTAGAAAATAATTAATTGCCGTCGGCAAATCACTTATTTTGAATATTTTTACGAAAATTCATTTCAAGTCACAAATATTCAATGCTGTTTTTGTTCTTTATTTAATTAGCACTACCGAAGAGCACCGAGTTCTTGTAGTAGGCTGGGGGACGTTCGGTAAGTGGACTCTTGACATCACGTTCAGCATTAGCGACGCGTGACTTGCGCTCCAATTCTATCTCCTGCGCCAAGGACTCTGTTTGGATAAAGAGAGAGGAAGAAAAAAAACAAAAAAAATAAATTTGTTTTATGATAAATGTACAATTACATAAACTTAGTTACAATTTTGAAATAATTCGGACTCAATATAAACAATATCAATCTCAATGAACTTAGTTAATATATTTATATTGATTAGAGAAGAGGGGATTCGTGCTTAGTTAGTTTTACTCAATACCATTTTCTATATATTTTTTTTTAAAGAGATTTTTTAAACTAATTGTTGCCAAATGCATTTTAATAGAGAGATAGGCACATATTGCTTTAGAAAATCCAATGTCACTTATCAAGTTCTGTTGAACGAGCCTTAGAATATTACCCACAATTTGGATTAAAACCACATAGAATATATTATCAGACCCCTTTTTGCACTGATAATTTGATGTTTCATGAACAATTTAACAATGGCATACCAAAAATTCAAAACAAGATCCATAAAATAACTACTTGATAATAATTATGAAATAAAATTGGATGAAAAATTGTGACAAATCTTTAGTACAACATAATTATTTAAAACAATCTTCCTTAACAGACAAATTAAGTTTAAATATTGATTAATCAAACTAATCTAACTAAAACCATTGCGTAAGGTTTCAGAGATAGCTCCAAAAATATCCGAAACAATCCAAAAGTTATCCTGAAATAATCTCGTCTCAAAATAGCCCCGAAATCTATCCCGCAACTATTCCAAAAAAGAATACAGAAATAGCTCAGCTATGATACTTATAAAATTCTCCAGAAAACCTACACAAAAAAAATCTGTAACAATCCTGAAAACAATCCCAAAATAATCAGGAATCATATCCAAAATGTTCTGGAGATAATACCGAAATCGTGTGGAAAAGAATGAGGAGATAGTCCCGAAGCGGCCTCAAATCAGTTACGAAAAAATCCGAAATAATATCGAAAATAATCTCTTAACCATGCCGAACAAATAAACGAAGTAGTTCCGAAATAGTCAAAAACTCATCCAGAAATAATCCCTCATTGGCCCCGATTACCGCTAATAACCCTGCCATTTACCCTAAATGCCTCTGAAAGCCATTCCTCAACTACATTAGATTCGGGTTTAGTCTGGAAATATTTCAGAATTCCGGATTGATCCACAAAATATTACAAAAGTTGTTCCTGATATAGACACTAAAAAAAGGGAGATAACGCCGACATTCTCCCTTAAATGAAGGCTGCCCAATTTTCCAAAATAACCGCTCAATTTTTATGGCCCAAGGTCAATATATGTAAAGTTATAACTATTTAAAAGTAAGGGTTCGCACGGGGCGCAGAACTCCATTGGCCTACCAACCCCCTATATGAAGTCCGTGTGCCGAATTTCATTAAAATCATACTACCCGTTCAGGCTTGATTGAATCACCACTATGTGTGAAAATTTAAAAAAGTTAGTGTCACAAGAGCCGTGGGACCCCTTGCACTCCTTAAAAAATTTGAAAGTCAATATTCGTTCAGAAAATCTTTTTATCTTCCAGAATGAATTAAAAAGAAGAGAAAGGGCAAACAGAAAAACATAAAAAAAGACACGGAAAAAATTCGAAAACATTTGTTCTGAATTTTCCCCGCGAATAGGCACATCCAAAAAAATTAAGACAATGAGTTGTTCCAGACAATTGACTTTATAGGGGTTATTTGAAAAAAAAAGAGTGCCTCTAAAATATCCTCTTTTCTCTCGAAAACTTGGGTCATTATAGCTGAAGAATTATTCTTTCACATACGAGGCAGCAAATAATCCATAGTACAGGTTTACAAGTATGATATGTATAAGAAGGAAACAATTCCTTTCTCTTTCTAACACACTACAACGAAGCGTCCAAATTACCGGGGTTTCTGTCATGGAAAGCGATGCAGGGAAACAAAAAAAGGGGCGCAATATCAGATATGGGTTGCTGTGATGGTAAATTTTTTTGAACGAATTTAGTATGAAAATGTAGTGCACCTATATCGGTCCTACAGAAAATTATACAAAAGTTTTGAATTGGGGTATCTGAGGACGCGTAGTTAATCCAGCATTAAGAATACAGACACGGGTGCTAAGTTTTTTACCCGTTCAAAAGTTCTCCGCGGAAAACAGTTTGAAACCGAGGTCGACTGCAATAACCCGTCCTAAAATGTGGAAAGAGAAATGTCCTGTTATAAATAGTCCAAAGAGAAAAAGTATCGAAATTATTGGAAGCGAGGCAAAAACGCTTCTATTGACACCTCCCTCGATGATTTTGCTCGTGTTTTAGCAATCGTCCCCGGTAATAAAGTATCACAATTTGCTAATTAAAATTGTCCAAAACATATGGATTTTAAAGAGATGTAACTAAGTGCTCGTTTGAAAGTAAATAAGGATATTTCTTTGTAATATAACAATAAAAATTTTACGCCGTTTTCGTTAGCAGCTACTACACTTTTTTGGACCTAAGAAGTACAACAGTGCCAAATATCATCCACAAAAAAAAACGAAGAAGAACAAGCGATTTATCAGGTGAGCGTGGCTGTGTATGTACGTTCTGCTACATATCCTCCTTGTAGACCTCTACAATGCAAATTATCCACACACACTACTGATAACTCTTTACCTGATTGAAAGGCAAGTTCTTTCTCCTTCAAAAGAACCGACCCGGAACCAGTTATCTGCGGCATTATTGTGTTTATTCAAAAGCATTTTAGAAAAAAAAAAATCGCGACTCTATTTCCGAATATGCTCTTCAAGGGTTTTACAGGCTAACTTTGATTCTAAAAATAGTGAGCGCCCGAATATTATATCCTGTATTTCCTGTTACTTATGCATGAAACAGGTAAACTGGCTTCCAATTACTTACATAATATGTGATATTTAGAGTACCTTTTGCAGACCTTATATCAGACCAAAACCCGGTCGTAAGTTGACTAATAACTGCTTCCTATTTTATTTTTTTTCTTCTCATTATATAATTTTTATAACGTGCATCACTTGAACTTACCTGAATAATTTTGCCAAAAGGCACCAGTAGCCATTAAATCAATGGCTGGATAATTCCATGGTGTTTTACCACCACTAGCTGCAGCCGCTGCGGCTGCTGCTGCTGCTGCCGCAGCCAAATTACTTTCTGCTTGCGAAGTGGGTGGCAAACTCAATGAACGTTCAATACTGGTTGCATCACCACAATCGCTACGTTCTGAGCGCTCGCACTGATCACGTGATTCAGCGCGTGCCGTATTATCACGTTCACAGTGTTCCAAACGATCGGCACTACGACGTCCGACCGGACTATCATGATCCGAATGAGGTTCACGTTTAAAACTGGGACTTTCAGAACGTTGTCGCAAATTATGATGATGTAGGTTCTGTTGTTGTGAGTGATGATGGGGCAATGATTGGGTTTGTAACTGTTGTTGCTGTTGTGTATTTTGTGATTGTTGTGTTAGCGTGCATCCATCACTGTTATTCAACGATTTCTCAGACTTTTCATTCGATTTACAATCGTTATCTATGGGGCGAGATTGAAAGCACAGGGAGAGGCTGTTTGTTAAAGGAAAGGCGGTTAATCGTAATATTAAGTGAGAATTTCAATATATTGAACATAAATGTTATAAATTTAATAGAACCAGCTTAATTTTATATATTAAAAGTTTAAAAACATGTTAAACGTGCTCTACCCACCTGCTTCTGTTTTACGTGCCCCAACTTCTCCATTATTGTTTTTGCATTCACCACCTACGCTACTGCGACCCTCCTCGGTAGCATTCGGTCCGTTCGTGCAATTGGCGCTACCACCATTGTTGCCGTTACCGCTACCGCTATTTCCAACTACATTGGTTTGGTGTGCCGTTTTTCGTTTGCCACCATCCAGCTGCTGTTGATAGCGTATACGCATTTTACGCTCACGCCGGTAGCGTTTCTGATACAAAACTGCAAGAGAAAGAAAAATACAAAAAATTGGGGACTCCTATTGTTAAAGGAAAAAGATGAAATCATCTAAGCAGAGCAGCAGTAAAAACACACAAAATTGTAATCCAATATGCAACTGCAGATCGCCCACAGCCAAGCAACCCGATCGTCCATTCGTAAATTCATCATATCTGTAATAAATATGTTAACACTAGATACCTTTATATTAGTTGCGCTCGGTAAAACCGCACTCTTGGAAGTGACCCAATTTTCAAGAAAAAGTCGACCTATCATATATTTAATAATTGCGTGACATTTTATCTTAAAGGTGACCATGCCATTTTGTCTAATGGCCCTAGGATATTGTACCCATGCATAAGGTTGGGATAGGTTATGTTGAACTGGTTGGTCCGTGAGGACCTCACCTAATCTGATTGAGCTCATATTGTAACCAGAGCTTTTCTCAACGACCAAACAAAAAAACCCTGCAATATATCTCTCCTCTTGCAATAACTTGAAGCTTTCTAGCCTCTCCTAATACCTGGAGCCCTGGCCTTGCGAAGGCACGAGCACAGTACATGTGCTAGCACTGACAAGGCGTAATATAAAAGCAGCCAGAAGACAGTGTCCAGTTAGAATACCCATCATGAGTCTACAGTCGTCTCTTTGTAATGATAGGAGTAACTTTGTAAGTCTAAGCTTGTTAGACCTGCACATTATGTTAGACACTTTGCTGCCCCGAGCTTGGTTCCACGCCCTTCCTGGTTGACCGATCATTTGCAGTTTTAGTGATCCGACTTTTTTTATACTCATCTCAGCAGAGCTCACAGAGTATATTAACTTTGTTCGCATAACGGTAATCCGTAACGACATAAACTAATCGAGATAGATATAGACTTCTTTCTATATATCAAAATGATCTGGGCGAAAAAAGAAATTCATTTAGCCATGTCCGTCCGTCCGTCCGTAAACACGATAACTTGAGTAAGTTTTGAGGTATCTTGATAAAATTTGGTATGTTGGTTGCTGGGCACTCATCTCAGATCGCTATTTAAAACGAATGAAATAGGAACATAACCACGCCCATTCTTTCGATATCGAAAATTTCGAAAAATCTAAAAAGTGCGATAATTCATTACCAAAGACGGCTAAAGCGATGAAACTTGGTACGTGAGTTGAACTTATGACGCAGAATAGAAAACTAGTAAAATTTTGGACAATGGGCGTGGCACCGCCCATTTTTAAAAGAAGATAATTTCAAAGTTTTGCAAGCTGTAATTTTGCAGTCGTTGAAGATATCATGATGAAATTTGGCAGGAACGTTACTCCTATTACTATATGTGTGCTAAGTTAAAATTTGCAAAATCGGATTACGAACACGCCCACTTTTAAAAAAACATTTTTTTAGAGATTTTTTCAAGTTTTGAAAATTATTTGCTTACAGTGTACTATTTGCAAATTAATTTTAAAAAAATGACCACAAAGTACACGGTTTTAAAAGAGTACCCGAATCCGAATATTTACACTATCCGGGTCGATTTGTATGGACTAAAGTTAAACGATATCGCGCCATCGATTTTTCGATGGGATTTGGGCTCAGGAAAAAAAGTCCACTACTCATACCCAAAAAATAATTTCGAGCCTGCAAAAAAATGACGAAAGGGTCAATTTTTCGACAAAAAACTCAAAAAATATTTTTTTAAACTGTTGTAAAAACGTTGTCGATAATAGTTTTTTGAAAAAAAAAATATTTTGTGGGTTTTGGGGAGTGTTTTCGTCATTTTTTTCGCTGGTTCGAAAATTATTTTTTTGGGTATGCGTAGGGGAACTTATTTTCCTGAGCCCAAATCCTGTCGAAAAATCGATGGCGTACTGGGTTTTGGAAAATCGTGCGGATCCGAAAAAGTACCCAGTTATGGAAAAGTACGCGGCTCATGAAAGTACCTGCTTATCAAAATGTTCCCTGTTCCAAAAAAGTACCAGGTTCTGGGAAAGTATCAGGTTCTAAAAATTACTGTGCTCCGGAAATGTACCCGGTTTTAAAAAAGTGACCGGTTTAAGAAAACCTCGTTTCTGAAAAAGTTTTTCGGATCTTAAAAAGGACCCGGTTCTATAAAATAACCCAATTCAAAAAAGGACCCGGTTCTAAAAAAGTAACCGGTAGTTAAAACCTCGGCTCAGAAAAAATTCCTTATTTTAAAAAGGTAATCGATGCTGAAAAAGTAAACAACTCTAAGAAAGTATCCGGTTCAGCATGTACGCAGTTCTGACAAAGTGCCCAGTACCTAAACAATACCCGGTTCTTAATGTGTACCTAGTTCAAAAGAGTAGCCAGTTCAAAAAAGTAACCGGTTCTTAAATAGTAACAGGTTCTTAAATAGAAACCGGTTTTATAAAAGTAGTCGGTTCTTTCATATGTCACTCATTTTCTGCAATAGTATTATAACCCAAAAAAAGGATTTTTGAATTACTAAAACTAAATATGCAGCTTAAGAAAACTAAAAAATCCATTTTTAAGGCACGCCCGATTAAAAAGATACAAATAAATATTCATTATAACAAACATAAGACAATAATAAATGAAAAGTACTAGCATTGTTGCTAGAGCTCATGTTAATCAACTATTCGAATATTCGGTTGGTCGATTAAGAAAAGCTGTTTGGTAAATCAGTTAATTATCACAATCGACTAGTTGTTTGCATTTGATAAGTGAGAGATGCAACTATTCGAATACTTTTTTTTTATAGTTTAGTAAGCTCTGCGTTTAGTAAAGACGTTGCGGAGTTAATGTAAGTCATCTGCAGTCGATTAGCAAATATTTTTTAGTAAAATAATCAATTATCACTAATCGAATAGTCGAATGCAGACAGCTATTCCATTAGTGACAGATCCGAATAGTTTTTGTTTTTTGTTTTTTTTTTGTAATTTATAATGGGTTTTGTGCTTTGTAAAGATTTGATGGTGTTAATGTAAGTCATTAGACAAACCGACTAGTCGTTTAACCGAATAATCGATTTTAATATATTATTGTAAAAAATCGTGGAAGTTTTATACAACGTTTCTTCTTAATACCAGTATTTTTCGTTTATTACTGTTTAACGTTTATTTTGAAAACTATTTCTAAATTTTTAGTTCGATGTGTTTAGAGAAGTCATTGATTATTATACTCAGCTGAGCAGAGTCACAGAGTATATTAATTTTGTTCGCATAATGGTACCCCGTAACGGCATAAACTAATAATTTGTATGCTCATATGTAGATTTTCTTGCTTGTAAATTTATTGACTTTTTTCACATTTTATGCTATCAAAAAAGCTTAACTATTTGTTTTCAATCGTTAATTCGCCATTAGTTGTTGGCGGCCGGCCGCCTTTCATTCATTTGATCATTCAATCGATTGAATGATCGGACGCATGACTCTAGAGTCTAGACTCTTTAACGTTTGTTGTTTGTCGACGCAATCAACTGCGAATCCGTTTCGTGTGTGGGCCTGCCTTGTTATTGCAATTCAATTATGTTCAGTTCACTCTATGGTAATTTGCAAATGAACTCTGGTAAATATTCAAGTCAATTTGGATTAGTTCAAATGACATTTGATTAGTTGGTATGCAATCAAAATTTTAAAACTTTTTTATATGAAATATTCAAAAGGGTTTAATGAATATGATTCAGTAACGATTTTAGTTATTATCTTTTTTCTAAAAAAAAAAAAAACCTATGTATATACTTTTAATGTATTCAGAAGCGATTATAATTTTTATCCTGGAAACTGTACTTCAAAAACTTAAAATTGTAGGTACAGATTAAAGCCCTTGCGTTTCTTATGCACTTCCTTCATTAATATTCTTATTCTCCATTTAATTAAACTTTAGTCATATTCTCACTTTTGCAATGCTTATAATCATCTCCCACGACAGTTTTGAAACGTGGGTTGCACGCACATAAAATAAAAGAAATTTGCAGAAAGAATCTAGAAGCTCAGCTTCGTAGCACAATGTCTCTCTTTTCCATTTCACTAAACAGACAACAAATTAATTCGCACTGACACACCTAACTAAATGCAAGTTCTGGTAGGCAGAAAAGAAGAAGGCTGGCAACTCACTCAACAAAAATGTCACTACTTATGTACTACGTTAGGGTGATCCTCATAAATCAAATAAATTATTTTTCCCAGCATCATCCCTTCATGCGGTAATACGTAGGTCGAGAAACTCACATATACATTTTGGTTTCTATTAAACACGGTTAAGGTTAAGTTATGTTTAGATTGCTCTTTGAGGACTCAACAAATTTTAATTATAGTTGGCGATTAAGCATATACATACATTTTGAGACCCGGTTCGAAATGCTTACGGCGCGCTGCACAGGGAATCAAGTTCTGAATGCCCCATGAAGACTCAATGTATTAAAGACTGCACAACTACTATACCGGGGGTTTCTTAAGTTGTTTCGGTATATTTGTAAGTGATACTCCGACTACAGCATTATCGACTTTGGGTGTTAGAAATCAAAAAAATCGATTTTAATCTTTTCAGTCTCGACCAGTGGGACAACCTTTAACAGTGTCCAGGGCCCATAAGTTATATATGTTTTTGACCTAGGTAGTACCATACGCGGTAGTACTGGAACATATCGTTTATTTGACTTAGAAGGATAACCCTATTTTACGTATTTACTTATAAATAAATATATGATTATTATTATGGGCATTGTAATTAAATTAAATATATTTTTGAAATTTCAGTACAGATAACATTGTGAATCTAAAAGATTGCAATACTTTTTATATGAATTCTGAATTCTTGATAAATGACTTATGGCTCCTTTCATCATCCTCACTTATCGAAATTATAGTTATCTCCATCCTAACTGAAGCAACGACCGAAAATTAAATGCAAGGTCAAAGTGTAAACAAATGTCAACTGTTGGTTTTCATGTACTCAAAATATATATTTACGGTTTGCAAAAAAAGAAGCGAAAAAAGATGAGAAACAAGAAGACAACCGTTATCGATGAACTATCCATTTGCTGTCCATTTGTTGTTGGTTTTTTTTTCGGCGTGTTATCGACGCGTTATAGACGAGTGATCAGTTTGATAGTGAAGGATTACAAAATTTTCTATCTATGACAAACATAGATGCATTATCGATTTGTTATCGAAAATGTATTGATTTTTTTATTGAAAAGTCATGGGCTTGCAATTGAAGCGTTGTCAGTTTATTATCAAAAAGTTAATGACTTGTGGTCGAAAAGTTATGGACTTATCGAAAAGTTATCGATTTGTTATCTTAAAGTAATTGTTTTGTTATCGAAAAGTTATATATTAATTATCAGTTTCTTTATCGAATTGCTGTTGTAATCGCTAAAAAACTTACAATGAACCGATCATATCAAATTGTTAGATTTTCAACCAACTTTCGATAACCCGGTCGGTTATCGATAATAACCTTTATCGAAGAATTTGCGGTTTATTAGCGAAAATTTATTGATTTGCTGTCGAAAAGTTATCAATTTAATATCAAACAAGTAAGGAAGGTTAAGTTCGGGTGTAACCGAACATTACATACTCAGTTGAGAGCTATGGTGACAACATAAGGGAAAATAACCATGTAGGAAAATGAACCGAGGGAAACCCTGGAATGTGTTTGTATGACATGTGTATCAAATGAAAGGCATTAAAGAGTATTTTATGATGGAGTGGGCCATAGTTCTATAGGTGGACGCCATTTAGGGATATAGCCATAAAGGTGGATCAGGGTTGACTCTAGAATGCGTTTGTACGATATGGGTATCAAATGAAAGGTATTAATGAGTATTTTAAAAGGGCGTGGACCTAAGTACTATAGATGGACGCCTTTTCGAGATATCGCCGTAAAGATGGACCAGGGGTGACTCTAGAATGCGTTTGTACGATATGGGTATCAAATGAAAGGTGTTAATGAGCATTTTAAAAGGGAGTAATCCTTAGTTCCATAGGTGGACGCCGTTTCGAGATATCGCCATAAAGGTGGACCAGGGGTGACCCTAGAATTTGTTTGCACAATATGGGCATCAAACGAAAGGTGTTAATGAGTATTTTAAAAGGGAGTGGGCCTTAGTTCTATAGGTGAACGCCGTTTCGAGATATCGCCATAAAGGTGGGCCAGGGGTGACTCTAGAATTCGTTTGTGCAATATGGGTATCAAACGAAAGGAGTTAATGAGTATTTTAAGAGGGAGTGGGCCTTAGTTCTATAGGTGGACGCATTTTCGAGGTATCGCAATAAAGGTGGACCAGGGGTGACTCTAGACTTTGTTTGTACGATATGGGTATCAAATGAAAGGTGTTAATGAGTATTTTTAAAAGGGAGTGGGCCTTCGTTCTATAGGTGTTCGCCTTTTCGAAATATCGCCATAAAGGTGGACCAGGGGTGACTCTAGAATGAGTTTGTACGATATGGGTATCAAATTAAAGGTATTAATGAGAGTTTTAAAAGGGAGTGGTGGTAGTTGTATATGTGAAGGCGTTTTCCAGATATCGACCAAAATGTCGACCAGGGTGACCCAGAACATCATCTGTTGGATACCGCTAATTTATTTATATATGTAATACCTGCCAAGATTTTAAGGGTTTTTTATTTCGCCCTGCAGAACTTTTTCATTTTCTTCTACTTAATATGGTAGGTGTCACAACCATTTTTTAAAGTTTTTTCTAAAGTTATATTTCGCGTCAATAAAACAATCCAATTACCTTACCATATTTCATCCCTTTTTCGTATTTGGTATAGAATTATGGCATTTTTTTCATTTTTCGTAATTTTCGATATGGAAAAAGTGGGCGTGGTCATAGTCGGATTTCGTTCATTTTTCCTACCAAGATAAAGTGAGTTCAGATAAGTACCTGAACTGAGTTTAGTAAAGATATATCGATTTTTGCTCAAGTTATCGTGTTAACGGCCATGCGGAAGGACAGACGGACGACTGTGTATAAAAACTGGGCGTGGCATCAACCGATTTCGCCCATTTTCACAGAAAACAGTTAACGCCATAAAATCTATGCCCCTACCAAATTTCAAAAGGATTGGTTAATTTTTGATCGACTTATGGCGTTAAAAGTATCCTAGACAAATTAAATGAAAAAGGGCGGAGCCACGCCCATTTTTAAACTTTCTTTTATTTTTGCATTTTGTTGCACCATATCATTACTGGAGTTGAATCTTGACATAATTTACTTATATACTGTAAAGATATTAAATTTTTTGTTAAAATTTTACTTTTAAAAAAATTTTTTTTAAAAGTGGGCATGGTCCTTCTCCGATTTTGCTAATTTTTATTAAGCGTACATATAGTAATAAGAGTAACGTTCCTGCGAAATTTCATCATGATATCTTCAACGACTGCCAAATTACAGCTTGCAAAATTTTAAATTTCCTTCTTTTAAAAGTGGGCGGTGCCACGCCCATTGTCCAAAATTTTACTAATTTTCTATTTTGCGTCATAAGTTCAACTCATCTACCAAGTTTCGTCGCTTTATCGGTCTTTTGTAATGAATTATCGCACTTTTTCGGTTTTTCGAAATTTTCGATATCGAAGAAGTGGGCGTGGTTATAGTCCGATATCGTTCATTTTAAATAGCGATCTGAGATGAGTGCTCAGGAACCTACATACCAAATTTCATCAATATACCTCAAAATTTACTCAAGTTATCGTGTTAACGGACGGACGGACGGACGGACGGACGGACATGGCTCAGTCAAATTTTTTTTCGATCCTGATTATTTTGATATATGGAAGTCTATATCTATCTCGATTCCTTTATATATGTACAACCAACCGTTATCCAATCAAACTTAATATACTCTGTGAGCTCTGCTCAACTGAGGATAAAAATATCAACTTGTTAGCGAAAAGCTTTCGATGCATAATTCGTCGATAACAAACCATTAACACACCGATAATAATCTGACAAGTTTAACAGACCAATAACATTCAAATATGAATTTTTCTAGTTATGCAAATAGTTCCGGAAAGTTTGCTTAAGCATTCCTAAAGTTACCTCGAGATATTACCGTAAGCAATCCCGAAATGATCTTTAAATAGTCCCGAAATAATCTCAATATTATTACAAAAAGTCTCGGAATGATCCCTAAATTATTTCCAAAAATAAACGATCGCATATGATTTTCCAAGAATAGAAATTATTTGCAGACTCTGTTAATAACATAATGCTAAGTTTAAATCACTGAAAAACCGAAAAAATAAAAAAATCACAAATCAGCAGTTCTTAAATAATATGATAATAATAAAATGAAAAGAAATTTGTAGAAGAACTCGTAATGATTACAGTCCGTAGCCAGCACATTCTTTGTGGGCTCCAATAAAAGTTTGCCTTTCAATTCTTCATTTTTCTTTGCAACTTCATCATAACACTGACTATTTCAACTCTCAAAGAATAGAAAGAATATACGAATATATAGCATTAAAAAATAATGAATAGAAAAGTCGCATGCAATGTCGCATGAATACAAAAAAATTTAAATAATTCATTGCAACTACATGGCTGTGTTGCCTCCCTTGGTGCATCGTTCAAGTTGTTATTATTAGTTGCACTTAGATATTTTTTGTTGCATGCAATTTGTTATGTTTTACTTGTCAGCAGCGAATTATTTGGAGCCATTTCAGCGCGCCCCTAGCACCCAACATGCTTTTGCTGAACAGAAGATGTACAAAAACCACAACATATGTTACCTCCTGGCAGCGAACAATTTCTTGTCAGCTTTTTTGCTATTTGTGGCAGATTTAATGATAAGAATGACGCTAGAAGAGGTCTAAACGATAGGCAAAAAAAGAAAAAAATATATATAAAAAGAGTTGTACAAAATGTTCAACAAATAATTGTTGAGAGAAGCGTACGTTATGTATATGTATGTTAGACTGGGTCGATTTATTAACCTATATCACGCCATCGATTTTTCGATAGGATTTGGGCTCAGGAAAAAAAGTTCCACTACGCATACCCAAAAAAATAAAATTTTTGGTTAGGCCAAAAGGTTGCTGATGAGGGATTAAGTAGTCCTCGAAAGAATTCTATACAACCTATGGCACTTGCCTTGCATTTTCATTCATCTATTGTCATTTAAAAAAATGTTCATTAATTATTCTTATAATAACAAAAAAAAATATTGCTAAGCCCTTGAGCTCGTTTCGAACCCACGATCTTGCTAGTTAACAGGTCGATGTAACAACAATAAAATAGTTTGTTTTTTTTTTAATATAAAGCGATTATCCGTTCTTCCATGGAAAGTTGTTTCTATTCGTTCGAGAAATTCGGCACAAACATTTTTTAACTTTTTTTTATAAATTTTGTTTTTTTTTTTCAGTTTTCCTCCATTATAAGTATTTCATTCTTGGCGATAAAAAACATTTCCGGTTGAATGGCCTCTTACCTAATGGAAAATCAAATCTAATTTACTTCAAACTGATACACCCTAATGTAGCTTATACCATACTTATTAAAGAATATTGCTCTTTGACAGTAAAATTGTAGAAATCCTATGCATTTGTAAACGAATGCCGATGAATTTTATTGCAAAAGAATATTTATTTGTGCTTAACGATGAACTGTGAATTCAATGCAGGAATGAAAAAATCATTCAACTGTAATGGACTAATGAAATGATATTAAATTCATTCGAACTGTGATTTCTTTTGAAAAAGGCAAACATTCAGCTAAAATCAACAATTCAGACAGTTCAACTTACTTATCTACAGACGGTTCATACACACGGGGAACTCCGCGCTGAATGGGAGGATAATGGTGAAATGGCCGGCCTGAGCAACCCCATAAAGAATCATAGTATGAAGAATGACATCACCCGTTGTGTTCTTCTATCAGAGTTTGGGCTAGTTACGCAGATCTTTCGCAAAGTGGGTTGTACACCTTCCTATCTGATCTAAGGTTTCGGGTTTTGGTTATACTTCTAGAAAACACAATACTTTGGACTATAAAACCCTTTAAGTAGAAAACCTTTTTAGACTCTTCTTTCGATTGGGATTATAAAAGCCAAGCGTATATCAATTTTGCCCGGAGTGTGCCATATACTTATATGTTATTCCTTTCAGATTCGCTACTTTGTTTGCCTTCAATTCAATTTGTTGGTTACATTTTGTTTTCTTCAGTTAAAACCCTTTGTTCTTTTTTTGTACTTTTTATATTTAATCATATCAGGTGTCATCGCTATTTAAGTCAATTCGCATTAATATTCGCTTGATTGGCGCTGATTTGTCTCCTTGTTGTGGCCATGCATGGAATTCAATATTAATCAATTGATACATCATGAATACATTGTTGTATATGGGTGATTGCAGCGTCAAGGGTAACAAAATTCTTAGATTGCATTTTAACCCGTGAACAAGTGAAGCACATCTGCTAATCCTTTGAAAATCAGCTTTTAAAAAGATTTTCTTTTAATTAATAATATTTTTTTTAATTGAAGAATTTAATTAAGGAACATCTTTAGATACTACACATGACTTGAAATAATTTAAATCATCCTCGTTGTCACACCCGTCACAATAGGAAAACATAAGTTTTTCGCTTAATTTAATTAACTTAGTTAATATTGTTACGAATATTAGCAAAACTAAGGGTGCTGCCATCTCTAAGCCGATGCTAAGCAGCGCCTTGCATGCACATCCATAGATCAATCATTATGTATCTACATAAACGAATCAATTATTATGTCTACACATATGTATGTACACGCAGCTGAGAGCAACGCACAAGCACATGCAGATATATTATCTAAAATGCTCCTAAAGGTATGAAATTGTGATTGTGGATGTGTCGCTCACACATACAAGCGCATGGGGTATGAGAGAAGCTATAAAAATTATACATCTGTAGTTGTAGCTGAGAAATTTATAACTAACTAAGTAAATTCTGGAAGCGCCTAGATGATGCCACGAGGAAATCACAGAGTATAAAAGCATCAACGGTAGAGGCGCTATGAGCAGTTTCAGTTAAGCACGCTATCTGTCGGGCAATAGATCATTTCATTTAAGCTATCAGGCAGTTTGGTTATTAAGCAAGCTAGTTGCCAAGTATAAGTGTTATTGTTAAGTACTTTAATAAAGACCATTTTTCCATTATTCAATATTGGAGTTCTTTATTCAGTGATTCGAACGTTAGCAGAAGATTGCAAATAAGGGGAATTGCACTAAACTCGTTACAATATTTTATAAAATTTCAAAACAAAGTTATACTAATTGAAGGGACATTACTTAATGTTAACCCATTAACTAGTCAAGTGTCCCACCTGTCACTTTGGAATACCCCATATATATGTATATACTCGGTAAGTATTAATAAGCATATGTATATTCTTACTTAATATTGTTGGGAGTAGTTACATTTCCAAGCATATGTACGCACATATTCAGTTCCTTTCTTAAAGATATTTAATTGGATGTTTTAAATTGTATATTAACTAATTGTGACAAATACTTAACATAGCAGAGACATTATAGAGAGAAGTTGATTGAAAAAGATTACTTCTCCAAACTTTATTGATGTCTGAGTTTTTATATATATGGCGTCAGTGATCTTGATTTTAATCTTTGTACTATTTGAAGAAGGGAATGTAGATAACGCAGTTTTTAGTTCAAACATAAATATAATATTTAATAAAATATTATGATATAACCCAAATTGGGAGATTCTTCAAAAAGATATAACTTTTCTTCGTTAGATTTCGTTAGATCATTAGATTCTAAAACGCTGAGGATGCATAGGTTAATTCCAGAGATCGCAAATAGCAGCTCGGACAACTGATATTTTCAATTAAAACAGTTGCAAAGTTATTCAATGACTACTCTTTAAATGGTTTCTCACAGAAATCAACCGCTCTTGCGGGTTACAGACAAGCTATCGGTTTGTTATCGAAAAGTTATAGCATATAAATTGATTTACTATCAAACAGTTAACGATTTGTTATGGACTTGCACTTGAAAAATTATTAATTTCTGTGGAAATTTGAAAAAAACAACCTAATTCGAGTTATGATTATGGCGATACATAGATCTATATCTGAAGAGCTAGCCGCAATTCACCATTATAACTTCCTATATTTTATAGCTGCCATTTGGCGCTAGGACCATGAGTAAGTAACGCAGAGAGACCTGTAACGGATTCCTGTTATGAAGCCAGAATATCACTTTTATCATAACTCGACTTAAGTTGTTTTTTCAAATTGCCACATATTTGTTATCAATTTGTTATCGAACCATTATCGACTTGTTATCGAACATTTATAAATTTGTTGTCGAACATTTATCGATTTGATACTGAAAAGTTATCGATTTGTGTCAAGCTGATACCAATAACACTTTAAAATAAAATACTTTAATAAGACATCGACATCGACAATAACAAGCCGAAAAAAAACTAATAACAAGCCGATGGCTCCGCGATGAGAAGCTGATATCAAACCGATAGCTCGACGATAATTTCGCTATCTATAATTTGCCGATAACAAAGTGGTAATTTGGCGATATCGATAAGAATTTGATGAAAGGTAGATAATTCTTCAATATTTCGCCACAAACAAACGGATAATAGGAAGTTAACCTGGGCTTCAAGAGGTTGTCAATCGTAACCCGTTCAGGTGGCTGCCAGCGCAATTTATAACTTTTCAAAACCTATTTTCAATATCACCTACCCGTAAGGAGTACTGTTTAATTGGCAGACGAGACTCTGGCGACCCCAAGTTCTTAACGGATGGAAGGGGTTGAATGACCTAGAGGGTTAACATCGTCATATAAAATCGTTGCATAGATTGTTTGGTTAGAATCTTAATGGCGTTGTTTTCCGAAACGTAGATACCGGATTTGTAACAGGCAAGTGACCATCGACATCGGCTAAACTACCCACAACCTTCAACAATTGGAAAACCAAGAAACCCTATAACACTTCGAATTCATAAATGGATTCTTCAGAAGACTGCAAAAATGATTTCCAAATATACTTGAAAAAGTGCGAAAATAATCCAGAAACTATTTCGAAATGGCCCCGCATGATCCTGAAATAGTCCACAAGTAATCCTAAAATAGCAGGGAAATGATATCAAATAAGTACTGAAAGCAATACCAAAAAATTTCAAAATAATACCGAATATAATTTCGAGATGATTTCAAAATAGTCCCGGAATAGTAACAATATCACAACAAAACGACTCGAAATGATTCCAAATCTATAACCAAAAATTTCGGAAATTATCTCAAATGTTCGTGGACTATACGCGTGTCCCAAAAATATACGATCAGGACGCTGTGAAAAACTGAAAGAATCAAAAAAAAAAAACATATCACACTGAGAACGCCACTATTGGTGCTTGGAAATCGGTTGTTATCCGTAATAAACCGAGTTACTTTTTCTGGTTAACCGTTAAATGCAATATCTGGTAAAATCAAAATAAAAATTTTAAGAAAATCTATTTCAATCTAAGCCATCATACATTTTATAGAGTTCTAGACAGGGATTGTTACAAAAATTACTTTTTACTACTCATTTTTTGAGTTTGATTTTTCGCTCGGCAAATAATAGGTGCTTTTTGAGATTTTTGCTACATTTGGAAAATTATTGATATTCTTCAATTCTTTTATTTTTGATTCGAAACATTTTTTTGATGATTTTTGTATATTCCGAAAGCAACTCAAAAATATTCCACCATGCGTCCATTACCTTCAGAGCCACTTCGCATATGACTCGAAGCCAGAAACTAACGTTTGAGATTGGAGAAAGAGATAAGTTCTCAAATGCTTTTTAAAATTAAATTGTATAAAAATGTTTATCGGTTATATAAATCTGGGCAAACACACCGAACAATATACTTTCTTTTTATGAATTAATCGGGGATTGCCCGTATTGCTTTAAATGTATGAACATTTATTTCAAGCAATTTTTAATTTTACAATTTATTTAATAATTTGGGAAAAATTTAAACAACGTGACATTAGGACGGACAAGGCGACAGCTGTTTCGATTATACGTTGTAAATCTCTTCAAAGCCTTTTACAACTAAGGCATGACGTAGCTGAATGCGTTTGTAACCATTTCAACTATCGTAGGAGTGCGGATTCGACTCCCACTCCCTGGAGAAAAGGCTTTGAAGAGATTTACAGGGTACAATCGAAACAGCTGTCGCCTTGTCCGTCCTGATGTCACGTTGTTGAAATGTTTCCCAAATTATTAAATATACTTTCTTGCCAAAACTTTAATTTCCATCGTTTTAAAACCTTTGCAATTACATAGGTATCTACACTTTCTTCGATAAAATTTATCTTTTTTTTCGTTACAACCAACAATCTATAAATGACTGCATTTAACCCCAAATTAGCATAAAATTTAAATAGCTAGCCACACAGTAGATTGTAGCTTTAACCGATCTAACGCCGCTTACAGTATGCGCACTAGGGTGTCCCTTATTTAAAAGAAATATCGTAATTTTTTTAATTTCACCCAAAATCTATTTTTTCTGCATTGAATATTAGGAAACAGTGAAACACGTTGAGTGCAGTGGAAATCGATGTACATAGCATTTAAATTAAAAGTAATGGAACGGGGATTTGAATAAATATTTTCGTGTAATGGATACTATGGAAACCACCATTCACGATCCTGTTTCATTAGCAAAGGACGGACTCATACAAAATTTTGTTTCATAGGCTACTTCTTCAGTCAACCTAAGAATTGTTTCATATTAGTGCTCAAGTTGAGAACTGGCATACTTCTCCAATCTGAACGTTGTTTGATAATAGCCACTTTTTATGAGGACTTAGCGCTGTCATTAAATTAGAGACTGTTTTATAGCAAACAAGCAGATCCGCAGATCTTGGTCTATCTCTTCTTTTTCTTCTTCTCCCTTCCCCGCTCCTTAGATTATCTCACTATTTTCACCTAACTCTATCCCTTTCTCACTCTCTTTCTCCTTCCCCCGTTAGTTCTCTTTCTCGTTTTCTCTATCCTCTAGCAATCTGCTTCCTAAAAACAGTTACTCTATATATAAATATTAGCAATTTTCAAAAAATTGCCTCATATATTAGATAAATTTCCCATATATCGGTACTACCCTGAAAAGTAGTGCTCTATGTACCTTGTAATCAAGACAAGGAAGAAACAATGTGTGCAATCGCATCCTAGATATAATTTTTCAGAATTGATCGGCCTCTAGTCAAGTTCCCCAAAAAAAATTTAATAGGAATACTCTGGGTGTATATGCAGCGATTTTGGAAATTTAAACAAAATCGGCTGAGTGTGGTGAGATGATTTTTATTTAATTCTATCTTTACTAATCATTTTAAAGTTTTAACAGAATAGCATATTTCAAAAGATGTATCGTTCCGCTCCTTTGTTAATTACTTATCTACAGCTGAGAAAGTGTAGGAAAATCGAAAAAAAATTTGGGTTTATTGGAAAGGAACCTACTTATTTTCTAAACAGAACGGGAAAAGTATGTCAAAACTTATTTGTAAGTAGGCATATTCCAATCGAGTGAGTCGTTGTTGATTTATAACTGTAAGGTACAATCTTGTGATTCTTGACCCCCCATTTTAGCAATTTACACGCCCCTGTCATATGTTTCGCCACAATATATCGAAAGTAAACATCTCTCATAGCTAAGTTTTAAAATACAAAAATCGTTTTCAATTCGGATCTTTCTTTGCGGAGTTTATTTTATAAATTGTACATAGCATTTTCGAATGAAACTTTTTTCAAATCAAATGAAGCTTTTTTAAATGAAGTGGAACCTTTTTCATTTAAGTGAAGCTTTTGTCAAATCAAATGGATTTTTACATTTCAAATGAAACTTTTTTCAAATCAAATTAAGATTTTTTCAAATCAAATGAGACTTTTTTCGAAGCAAATGCAAATGTTTATAAAACAAATGAAACTTTTTCGACTTTTTTCAAAGCAAATCGAAATTTTTTCAAATCAAATGAAACTTTTTTCAAGTCAAATGAAATTTTTTCAAATCAAATTCAGATTTTTTCAAGTCAAATGAAATTTTTTCAAATAAAGTGAAACTTTTTTCAAATCAAATTCAGATTTTTTCAAATCATATGAAGTTTTTTTCAAATAAAATGTAATTTTTTTCATTTCAAGTGAAAGTTTTTTTTTCAAATCAAATGGATTTTTCCATTTCCAATTAAACTTTTTTCAATCTATTAAGATTTTTTCAAATCAAATGAAACTTTTTGCAAAGCAAAACAAAATGTTTTTAAGCCAAATGAAAATTTTTCAAAGCAAATGAAAATGTTTTTAAACCAAACGAAATTTTTTCGACTTTTCTCAAAGTAAATGTAAATGTTTTTCAAATCAAATGAAACTTTTTTTCAATTTAAATGAAACTTTTCTCAAATCAAGTGAAACTTTTTTCAAATCAAATTAAAAACGCGGGTTCGAATCGAGCTCAAGGTCTAACAATAATTATTTTATTATTATTATTGTTATGATACTTTTTTTTTTGATAAAATAATTATTGTTAGGCCTTGAGCTCGATTCGAACCCGCGATCTTACAAATCAGTAGGCCGATATAACAACAAAAATTGTCAAATTAAAATTTTTTCAAATCACATGAAGCTTTTTCAAATAAAGTGGAACTTTTTTATTTCAAGCGAAACTTTTTTTTCAATTCAAATGGATTTTTTCATTTCCAATTAACTTTTTTTTCAAATCAAATTAAGATTTTTTTAAATCAAACGAAACTTTTTTCAAAGCAAACGAAAATGTTTTTAAACCAAATGAAACTTTTTCGACCTTTTCAAAGCAAATGAAAATGTTTTTCAAATCAAATGAAACTTTTTTCAAGTCAAATGAAACTTTTTTCATATCAAGTGAAACTTTTTTTGAGGCCAAATGGTTTTAAACCTTGCTTTTACACCCAGTAACTGTTGTGCTTTTAAAAGTGTATTGTGATAGCTTCATATATTGACTGATGAGTGTTATATCATCCTATCTCGGCTGCCGGGGCCAAAACGTTCTATCTCATAAAACTTTCGACAGATTTTGCTCGAGGAACGTCCTACTTATAACTTTTATTTGGACAACTCATATCTCGAAAATTTACAAAAGCGTCCAATCTGAGCATAAGTTCAAAACATTTTGACGTTAGAAAGAGCGATTATGACAAATAATCTTAGATATTGCGTTTTTGGAAAAAATATTTTGACGTAGGCTGTTTTCGAACAAGAGGCCGACATGGGGTGTTATTCAACTCAGAAATCAATATGTAAATATATGCCCATTACAATTTTAGAAAAAGTTAGTCTTGAACTTCTCTTCATATGTTGTTGAACTCCAATAGTAGTTTTTTGCTTCATAAGACCACCCTAATATGCATACTGAAAGCACGCGACTGCAGTTGCATTACAACAAATGAACATTTTGCTAGCTTTAAAAAATGCAAATATTGAATAGGAAATATTGTTGATATAACTCACCCCTCAGTTTTCGTTCATCAGCTAATTGCCGATCTAATGAATCTTTGACTTCACGTTCGCGTAAAACATCCATTTTGAGCTCAGCTACAAAGAAAGAGTAAAGAAAAACGTGAAGAAAAGAGATAGAAAGTTGATTAGAGATTTATTGACAAAGCGCAAAGATCAAACGCGGCAGTAAAAGGTTACATTAGAGCCAGCACAAAATAAAATAAAACCAAAACTAACTTAGAAAGGGTTAATGCCGTTGATGGATAATAGATATTTGCACGCCTGCCTTTCAAAGCAAATCTTTTTAAACCTTCTTACATTTTTGTTGCTATTTTTTGTTTACCTACACACTCTATCTCACCTTTTTCGTAACTGATTTGACGCTCCTGTTGACGCGCATTGTCCGCAGCCACCTTTAACAGGCTTTGTATATTACGCAGTAATGTCTCCGTAGACGAAGGTGCACCATGCGGATCCATAGCGAGTGGGCCAAGCGCTAACCCCCCAGCTAAAGCAGCAGCTGCGGTAGCATCATTTGCTGCTAATAAAGCTTCTGTTCCAGCGAGGGCACCACCCGACCCAGGGCCATTTGTAAGTGCGGCGCTGCCGCCGGAACCACCGACCGCACCGCCTGCCACAGCTGCTGCTGCAGCTAAATGTGAATAGTTGAGTGCGCGTTGGTGATGATGTTGCAATGCTGCTACAGCAGCAGCATTATGTTGAGAGACAGGAGATTGTTGTAGTGCTGCTGCATGTGAATTGACGACATCGCGTTCGTTAAGTCCAGCTGCAGTAACACCAAGGCCGCTGACACCTACACTGCCAACTGAGCCGCCAGTTACACCACCACGTTCACCTATGCCGACAGCATTGTTGGCGCCATGATGTAGCTGATGATGGTGGTGATGGTGATGGGGATTATGATGATGCAGTGGATGACGTTGTGACGCTGCCGCCGCCGCCGCCGTTGACGACATATTATCACGCTCTGTATCACTCAAGTCTGGGCAAATAAAGGTGGGCATGTAAATAAAAGGCAATAAAAAAAGGTGAATATGAATAAAGAAATTTGTTAAGAAAATATTAGTCAATGTGTTGGTTGAGAAATTTATATACATGTACATATGTATGTGTGTAATAGTTCTTTTTTATTTATGGTACATATGTCTTCAGACATTCATCCCTCACATATTCAATGTTTTATTATTCAAAAAACAAAGTTCACTCACCTTCATCATCTTTGGCGCAGCGTTCATCGACTTCCGACGCATTGTCGTCACTCAGATTCTCGTCATCGTCATCTTCTACGCCAATCACACCTTGACTGCCACCACCGTCGCTGCCCTCACGCACCGAGTGCACAGGTGAATGCATTTCGCTACGTTCACTACGCTCATCACAATTGCTACCTTGATCTGTATTGCCGCCGGACTTGGATAGATTTAGTACGGGGCTTTGACGATGTGGTGAACCAGCTGTTAGGTTGAGAGGAAAATTCAAGAATAAAAGAATGAAGGGTTAAACGTTGATTAGATTGTTAGATGTTTAGGGTTAGACGGTATTGTTATTGTATTTTCGGTTGTTATGCATTGCTTTGACAAGGAAACTTACAATTTCGTGAACTTAAATCACGTATCTTTTGCTCGCCACCCCCGCCGCTATTCATTTGCTGACGTTCGTCTGTGCGCTCCTCACGCAGTCTGAAAACAAAAAAAATTATTTCGATTGAGGTTAGATCAAACGCGATAAGGATTGCAGCATACTTAAATCTACTAAAATTTTAGTTATAGTTTTATTATACTCAGTTGAGCAGAGCTCACAGAGTATATTAACTTTGATTGGATAACTGTTGGTTGTACAGGTATAAAGGAATCGAGATAGATATAGACTTCCATATATCAAAATGATCAGTATGGAAAAAAATTTGATTGAGCCATGTCCGTCCGTTAACACGATAACTTGAGTAAATTTTGAGGTATCTTGATGAAATTTTGTATGTAGATTCCTGGGCACTCATCTCAGATCGCTATTTAAAATGAACAAAATCGGACCATAACCACGCCCACATTTTCGATATCGAAAATTTCGGAAAACTCAAAAAGTGTGATAATTCATTACCAAAGAAGGATAAAGCGATGAAACTTGGTAGGTGAGTTGAACTTATGACACAGAATAGAAAACTAGTAAAATTTTGGACAATGGGCGTGGCACCGCCCACTTTTAAAAGAAGGTAATTTAAAAGTTTTGCAAGCTGTAATTTGGCAGTCGTTGAAGATATCATCATGAAATTTGGCAGGAACGTTACTCCTATTACTATATATATGCTTAATAAAAATTTGCAAAATCAGAGAACGACCACGCCCACTTTTAAAAAAAATTTTTTTTTAAGCCAAATTTTAACAAAAAATTTAATATCTTTACAGTATATAAGTAAATTATGTCAACATTCAACTCCAGTAATAATATGATGCAACAAAATATAAAATTAAAAGAAAATTGCAAAATGGGCGTGACTCCGCCCTTTTTCATTGAATATGTCTAGGATACTTTTAATGCCATAAGTCGAACAAAAATGTACTAATCCTTGTGAACTTTGGTAGGGGCTTAGACCCTGGGACGATAACTATTTTCTGTGAAAAAGGGCGAAATCGATTGAAGCCACGCCCAGTTTTTATACACGGTTGACCGTCTGTCCTTCCGCTCGACCGTTAATACGATAAATTGGGCAAAACTCGATATATCTTTACTAAACTCAGTTCACGTACTTATCTGAACTTACTTTGTATTAGTATAAAAAATGGCCGAAATCCGACTATGACCGCGCCCACTTTTTCCATATCGAAAATTACGAGAAAGAAAAAAATGCCATAATTCTATACCAAATACAAAAAAGAGATGAAACGTGGTAATTGGATTGGTTTATTGACGCAAAATATAACTTTATAAAAAAACTTTGTAAAATGGGTGTGACACCTAAAATATTAAGTAGAAGAAAATGAAAAAGTTCTGCAGGGCGAAATCAAAAGCGCTTGGAATTTTGGCAGGAATACTGTCCGTGGTATTACATATATAAATAAATTAGCGGTACGCGACAGATGATGTTCTGGGTCAGCCTGGTCCACATGTTGGTCGATATCTCGAAAACGCCTTCACATATACAACTACCACCACTCCCTTTTAAAACTCTCATTAATACATTTAATTTGATACTCATATCGTAGAAACACATTATAGAGTCACCCCTGGTTCACCTTTATGGCGATATCTCGAAAACGCGTCCATCTAAGGCCCAATCCCTTTTAAAATACTCATTAGCACCTTCGTTTGATACCCATACCGTAGAAACAAATTCTAGAGTAACCCCTGGTCCACCTTTATGGCGATATCTCGAAAAGGCGTCCACCAATAGAACTAATCAACTATAGTAGGAGTGCGGGTTCGACTCCCACTCCCGGGAGAAAAGGCTTTGAAGGGATTTACAAGGTATAATCGAAACAGCTGTCGCCTTGTTCGTCCTGATGTCACGTTGTTTAAATTTTTCCCAAATTATTAAAGAAATTATAAAATTAAAAATTGCTTGAAATAAATGTTTTCATACATTGAAAGCGATACGAACAATCCCCGGTTAACTCGTTATAAGTAGACAACATTTGGTTAATTCGTTGTATTTCTATAAATAGAACAAAAACAGCGACAATGCCAAGTTTCTCTAAAAACCACCTTACAAACATGCATAACTTCAACAAATAACTACGTACGAATTATGTGATGTGTAGAAGATAATATATGCGAAAGAAGGCAATTGGGAAAAACTTTACAACAACTAAGGCATGACGTAGCTGAATGCGTTTTTAACCATTTCAACTATCGTAGGAGTGCGGATTCGACTCCCACTCCCGGGAGAAAAGACTTTGAAGAGATTTACAAGGTATAATCGAAACAGCTGTCGCCTTCTCCGTCCTGATGTCACGTTGTTTAAATTTTTCGCAAATTATTAAATAAATTATAGAACTAAGGCCCACTCCCCTTTAAAATACTCATTAACACCTTTCATTTGATACCCATATCGTACAAACAAATTCTAGAGTCACCCCTGGTCCACCTTTAAGGCGATATCTCGAAAAGGCGTCCACCAATAGAACCAAGGCTCACTCCCTTTTAAAATACTCATTAACACCTTTCATATGATACCCATATCGTAGAAACAAATTCTAGAGTCACCCCTGGTCCACCTTTAAGGCGATATCTCGAAAAGGCGTCCACCAATAGAACCAAGGCCCACTCCCTTTTAAAATACTCATTAACACCTTTCATTTGATACCCATATCGTAGAAACAAATTCTAGAGTCACCCCTGGTCCACCGTTATGGCAATATCTCGAAAAAGCGTCCACCCATAGAACTAAGGCCCACTCCCTTTTAAAAATACTCATCAACACCTTTCGTTTGATACCCATATTGTACAAACGCATTCTAGAGTCACCCCTGGTCCACCTTTATGGCGATATCTCGAAAAGGCGTCCACCAATAGAACCAAGGCCCACTCCCTTTTAAAATACTCATTAACACCTTTCATTTGATACCCATATCGTAGAAACAAATTCTAGAGTCAGCCCTGGTCCACCTTTAAGGCGATATCTCGAAAAGGCGTCCACCAATAGAACCAAAGCCCACTCCCTTTTAAAATACTCATTAACACCTTTCATTTGATACCCATATCGTAGAAACAAATTCTAGAGTCACCCCTGGTCCACCGTTATGGCAATATCTCGAAAAAGCGTCCACCCATAGAACTAAGGCCCACTCCCTTTTAAAATACTCATCAACACCTTTCGTTTGATACCCATATTGTACAAACACATTCTAGAGTCACCCCTGGTCCACCTTTGTGGCGATATCTCGAAAAGGAATCCACCTGTAGAACTAAGGCCCACTCCGTTTTAAAATACTCAGTAACACCTTTCATTTGATACCCATATCGTACAAACAAATTCTAGAGTCACCCCTGGTCCACCTTTAAGGCGATATCTCGAAAAGGCGTCCACCAATAGAACCAAGGCCCACTCCCTTTTAAAATACTCATTAACACCTTTCATTTGATACCCATATCATAGAAACAAATTCTAGAGTCACCCCTGGTCCACCTTTATGGCAATATCTCGAAAAAGCGTCCACCCATAGAACTAAGGCCCACTCCCTTTTAAAATACTCATCAACACCTTTCGTTTGATACCCATATTGTACAAACGCATTCTAGAGTCACCCCTGGTCCACCTTTATGGCGATATCTCGAAAAGGAATCCACCTGTAGAACTAAGGCCCACTCCGTTTTAAAATACTCAGTAGCACCTTTCATTTGATACCCATATCGTACAAACAAATTCTAGAGTCAGCCCTGGTCCACCTTTATGGCGATATCCTTAAATGGTGTCCACCTATAGAACTATGGTCCAGTCCCTCTTAAAAAACTCCTTAATACCTTCCATTTGATACACATGTCATACAAACACATTCCAGGTTACCCTAGGTTCATTTTCCTACTTGGTGATTTTCCCTTATTTTGTCTCCATAGCTCTCAACTGAGTATGTAATATTCGCTTACACCCGAACTTAGCCTTCCTTACTTGTTTTAGCATAGTTTTAGTTATAGTGTACATATGGGAAGTGGGTATTTAACTTTTACAGCGTCCTTAGAGGGGAGAATTTTTAAACTGAAATGAATGGTAATTGGACCTCATGAGCAACGTGGACCTTGCTAACCAGCGGCCCATGTAAAACTTTATTCAGATCATCCTAAGGAAACAGCTGTCAGATCTAGAAGCAGCAAGTGGCAATGGTCCTATAAAGCTTCTACTATTTTCTAAGAGAACAAAGTTATTTTATAACAAAGTTCTTGGTTTTTGATGCGGTTTTTCCGTTTGATCGTTATGCAAACTTCTGGTAACACTATGGACTCATTCATTCTATGTGAAGTTCTCAACAACCAGCCAGTTCAACCTAACATTATCTTAGGGAAACTTAAATATTTCTTCATTTCTTCATGACTTAATCGCACCAGAATAACTTACGGATGATTACCGCACTGTTTTTGTAATCACGCCGAGGCCATTGTGGAGTCATTTTGGGATGGTTTTGGGTATTACTTTGAGTTTACTTGGCAGCGTATAATTTCAAATCTTTTTCGGAACCATATACGGATTCTCTTAAGGATCTTTTGGTGGCTGTTTCAAGATTATTTCAAAACTGTTTTGAAACTGTTTCGAGGTTGTTTTCGGTAAGGTTGTTATTTCAAGATTTCTTAGGGAACATTTCAGGGCCATATAGAGATTACGTTCAAAAGCTTTTCATCATTCATTTTGAGACATTTTCGTGATCATCTCGGATTACCTTTGATTAACCTCGAAATTAAATAATTTTGTAAATGACTGTTCCGAAGGTGCGATAGTAGACACTATAAGGTATCTATACACCGCATTGCATCTAGCAATTGTTAGCCGTTTCGGCGCAATTGAGTCGCTAATCCAAATATCTTGACATCCAGACATCCCGACATCCAAGCATCCAAACTTTTCCATTACTAGTATGTATTTTATGGAAAATTATGCAGTGTTTGGGACAGTATCAGAATCATTTCTCGATCATTTTCGGAATCATTCCGAAATTATATGCGGACTATTTCTGGATCATTTCAGGACTATCTTTGAATTATTTGGGCACAAACCATGACGGATGAACTATGAACTAGTTTAGTATCGTTTCGAGACTCGCTCGTTTTGGGATGTTTCTCATTTCGGGTTATTTTACATAATGCCGAAACAATCTGAGAATCAATTTGGGGTTAACTTCACATTATTTCACGATTCCTTGCCTTAAAGATGCTACTAGAGTTGCTCTAGATGTCCAGTCACACAATTCATATAATAGAACTGACTATCATTGAGGCCACACTCTCAGAATTAGTTCCCAAGGGTCTACATATCATTATGTCTGTTTAAGTTCGGTCACACTTGATATTTTTTTCCTGAAATATGTGCCCTTGTTCTTCTTTAGTGATCTTATTTGGCAGCAGTGGTTTGGATGTTTATTGCTCTCCTAGTCCCAGGAAAGTTTTTCTAAATGAAAATAGTCGGCGGTGTTAGTCGGTGAGTTTTATACTCGTAGATCTCGCCAATTCGCAGGAACAAGTAAGTAAGCAGACGAGGTCGAAGTAAAGCAAAATTCAGGGTGAGGGTTTAAGTTCAAAAAATTAAACATTTTGATAGAAATGTACTTGAAAGTCTTTATGTACAAATTTTTAAAGATGGTTCAAACCTCACGTGTCTATTATATATACTATATACATATATACAGAACCATTAAAATTAAATGCACACAAAATTACAAATATTCTTACCGTTCTAAATGTTTAACAATATCCTCGTATGCCGCACGGCAGTTCTCCCATATACCAGAACGTGCCAATGCATCCATATTCGCCGCCGACATACTGCCCTGAGCGGCAGCTTTTAACATTTGGCTATCAGGTCGCGCATGTAGTCCATGCGGCGGCATACCGGGAGACATTAACGCCGAGCCAGGATGATGATTCATTTGCATAAAAGCCATATGATTGATTGGCGGGGGATTATAGCCATTGGCAAGAAGTGGTGATTTGTCCAGGCGATTTAAATCTGTAAAGAATGAATACAAATGAGGAAAATTAAGAAACTCTGAATCATAACATCAATGTTGTTTGCTTAGTATCAGAGAACATATACGTAAGTGAAAACTCTGTTAATATAGAGTTGCTCAGATTATGTTTAGATATTTTTTGTAATCGTTTCCCAACATATTTTGTAGATGTTTATTATTGTTGTTGTTGTAGTAACAGTAATATGCTCTTCGTAATGGGTAAGGCCCATCGGAGAATTGTCATTAAAATAATCTGGCAGAAGTCCTATAAAAGGCAGTTTCGACAAATATGAATCGTTGAGTTGGTGTTGTTTGATGAGGGACTTTATCTGGAGAACGGTGGACGATATGTCTCATATGGACCACTTCTTATGCAGGACATATGTACGTTAGGTATTTAGTCAGGATAAGTAAGACTTTAATTTATTACAATACTTGTATCGAAATTACGTCAGAGTGGCATTCTTCCTCTTCGCGTAGGAGAGAATTGATAAAATTTTTTACTGAATGTCTATGAATGAGTGAGAGATGTCAATCTCTCCGCCAATGCTTTCTCGGATCAAATGATCCGACCAGGTAACGGAGTGGCATATGAAAGTGTCAAAAAATAATGAACTCTTGCACTTTTGTAATTTGTATAGCTTTATACGTTTATGTTGTGTTAATTTTATGAGCGTAAATACCGTAGGTAAAACAAAACACAATGTTTGAAATTGCATTGGTTTTTAAGTTATCGATATTTCGGCTTCAATCTGAAGCCATCTTCAGGAACATGTGATAATGCTTGATCGACTGGCTCATCATAAAATTAACACAACATAAATTCTTGCATTCAAAGAAAGGGAACCTCGTCCTACTTTATGTCCGTATTTTAAGCTAATTGAAATGTTATAGCCAAGTTTTTTTTCTATTCATCCTATTGGCAACCCTGATGAAATTTCTAATTAATTTATTCTCAATAGTAGCAAAATAATATACAATAATAACCAACAAGCGGCCATAATGTTCGCGCCATTAACTTATCATGAAGCATATTTACATCGAACGTTTCAAACAACTTCAGACATGTATATACATATAAATGTAGGTACTAACGCATAATATCACCCAGTCAGCATTTTGAAATATGAACCTAATGCTTGATTTTCACTAGATCAAATGCTGCAGCGAACTCACGCGTTGTGTATTTCTTGGAGTCAAAAGCCTTTCTATGTTACATAAATGACTCGAAGTCGGTAACGCAGTGCTCGGTCAAAACCAAGCAACAATTGTTAGTTCATTTATTTCACAACCCTATTCTTTATTTTTCGTTGTTTCACCTGCTTATGGCATTATAAATTGAAGAGATGCGAGTTGGCAAACGAAAAAAACTTGTCCACATGTTGACAAATGAATTTTAAATGTCAAATTTTCGATACCAGTGAGCAATTGCAGCTGACACTTATTGGTCAATTTAACTGTCACTTTATTGTAAAAACGGCGAGTACACGCAATTGACGTCAAATGGCAAGCTATTTTCATTGATATCACATGGTGTGCGGTCATATATGACCAAGTGAAAAGTAAAAATAACGAAAACGAGGAAAATTCAGATAACGAAATATTTTCGATAAATGTTCCCGTGTTTGAGAAATTAATTCTATATCTTACATTCTTTTTATTTAACGTAATTCACACTTGGTTCGCTAATTCGTTAGTCGATAGCTATTTCATATATATTTTGTATTTATAAAAGTTTTCAAAACACAATGTATAAAAATTCAGTACACTTGAAAAACCATCGACCAACGAATATATAAGAGAGCGTAATTTACAACGCTATTGACCTCAGATAATATATTATTTTCATTGACTTATATTGCAAATATGGAAATATATACGCCTTTGAAGTTTAGGACTTGGGGACTCCGAAAATGTAAATTTTTAAGATGTTAAACTCATAAAAACTTATATGTATGACCTAAACACATAAACCCCATTTACTAAAATATAAGAGCACAAGAGCTTTATCTCAAGAAAAAATACTAATTTAGGCAAAAGTGAAGACCACTACTAAACTCAACCACAGAACCGGAACCCTTCCTGCGTTGCCAATTCGAAAATCGTAATTTTTTAAGAGCTTGATTTGACTGCCGATCTGAGTTTTTGAAACTTGGTGGCAATGTTGTGAGAAAAATAGAGAGAAAAAATGATTTTTATATTCTGAGCGAAAATTTAAACTTGGCAACACAAAATTTCGCTTGGAAACAAAAATATGCTGCTTTGAACACATGAATCCAAATAAAGCAAGTCTCTATTACGCATGGAGAACGACGGTTAATAACTTCCAGAAAATAATGTTCACCGGAGATTGCAAAGCCGCTTATACTTATAGCACGCGATTACATTGTTTCAGAAGAAAACATTTGTGGTGTCTCGTAGTTCGAGATACAGTTCTTAATTCACAAGTGACCTTGACGTCAAAGCATCTCACACAGCCGTCTCTAACTTTACTAAACTCAAAGGCTATTTCTTGAATTTAAGTGCTTCTTAAATATGACCGGAACCAAATGGTATCGATATGCCCTTCCAAAATGTTTCTCTACTTATACTCAAGTTGAAAATGCGAAAAGTCTCATGTACAATGCTGGATCTTTAATTAATAACGAATATTTCCTCCAACTTTTGAGAAAACATATTATGTTGTTTATTGTGTATATATATATGTATATGTATTTAATTATTTATAAAACTTGGGACAGGGTGTTCCTAGTTGCATTATTGTATGCTTCATTTGGTATTATGTATATACATATACACAAACCTTTGTACATTCATATAACATATTTACACCACTGTCTGTCTATAACTGCAATTATTTAATTGTTTTTTTTCTCACACCTGCGCGGTTGGCACCTTATGTTAGTGATGTTACGAATATTTGTTTTCATGCAACACGGATCGGCCTCTGGAGGAAGTTGAAATTGACAAATCTGCACACAACATAAGCTGAATGTGTCCCAGTGTTTTGATAACGGCAAGTATTGCAGACTTACTTACTTACTTGATTGACGCTTAAGGCCCCATTACTGATACTTAACATAGGCTTGACTTGGCTTGAGAACTGTCACTTACAGTTCTGTTAAATGAACATTGCATGTTACTGATTACTCAAAACTTAGCAACACTTCACTTGACTTAGAAGTCTGTTGAATTTTGATTTTCTATGTAAGTTCTAAGTGAAGTTTAAATTTTGAGATGCCATTTGTTTGTTTCCATTTCATTTTGACATTTTGTCATACAAATTGACATTTATTCATTATGATGCCAGATTGTATGCGCTAAGTGGAGTATAATCAAGGTTAAGTTGCCAAGTTTACGCCAAGTCAAGTCTATGCTAAGTATCAGTAATAGGGCCTTTAATCGTTTAAACGGTTATGGCCGTCCAACAAGGTGTACCAGTTGCGCTCCCCCCATAATCTAAGCCCCTATGCACACAGGTTACGAGAATGCCGTTTTCCCTTTTACAGAAGTTTGTCCGGTCTTTAAACTTTCTCTTTGGCCAGATTTGTTGGTCAAATTTTCGGGCGTTATTCATTTGTAGGTGTTGCGATTAATACTTTTTGATGTATAACTTTCTTGTGTTTTTTGTTCCTTGGTTTTAACCGTAGAGAGGCGGGAACGAGTTTTGACTGCGACGATATCTGGGTCCAAGTCGATTTTTGGTTCTAGAATGGCGCGTAAATCTTTATTATACACTGAAGGCATGCCGTCTAACTGGTTACATGTATAGATATCGATCGGGGGATAGTCATGTAGCTTGATGTATATATCTATGCTTAAATCTATTGCTGATCATGAGCCCTGATCAGCCCCATAGGTTTCATTTTGTACACTGAACTTCTACATTCAGAGAAAAAATCGGTCTAAAACGAATGAAACAAGTTCAAAATTAAGAACACTCGTTGACAAAAGTCTGTTAAGTACTTTTTTTCTTAACTCGTGACCGATGGGCTTGTTTTAAGAACAGTTTTTCAAGGCACACCGTTCGTATTTTATGACCAGTTTGGTATTGATGTTTGGACCTTCTGTGCTCATTTCAAGCACTATTTGTGCTTAAAATAAGATTTTTCGTTCTCACGCTTCTAGAACGACTTGTGGTCGATTTAACAGTTTTCGTTCTCAATTCAAGAACGGTTTGGGCTTGATCATTGATGGGAGGGGAAAGTATATTTTTCAATAGGTACCCATTTATTTTTTATTAATAATAAGTTTTTTGTCATAAATAAAAAATATTTATAACAAAAAAAATTTTATTATAGTCCAAAAATTTAAGAAAAAATGCATAATATGCATTTTTTCATATGTTTCTATTATTCAGAAATTATTCTTGTTTGAAGATGTAATCTGCATATATACTTAAAACATTTCATAACAAGTTTGAGAATTATCTGTGCGAAATAATTGAACGAAAAATAAAAGTTAAAAAATTGCTTTAGAAAACTTTATAGTTTGACGGGATCGAACTCGCGCCACGCGATCGCAATCACGACATCATAACCGCTGGGCCACTATGACTGCTTTATAGCTTGTGCCAAATGTTGTATTTAACATTGTCGTACACACGAATTTTACCGTTTCTTTTTACTTGAACTTAATTTAAGAACATTGTTCTTAATTTAAGAACATTGTTCTCCTTAATAGAACATTTGTTCATATTTTAAGACCAGCCGTTCTGTTTTCAAGAAAATGGTTGTCAGTTCAAGAACAAGGTTGTTGTTTTGAGAACAGGTCGGTCGTGTTTCAAGAACAAAAAAGTAAGAACATGGAAATCTTGAATTGAGTCCGGTGGTGCTGGATTTTAGAACGGCGTTTTTCTCTGAGTGTAAATCATGGGAATAAAAACACTTGCTTTGCCCACCCTGGCGTTGCCCGAAACTACGCTTATTTGCATTTAGAATATGTTTCCATACATATTTATATGGTTCCCCGGTAGAATTTTGTGTAAAATAGGGGTACTTCCCCAATTGAAAAAAATCCGAGTCCGTCCTTAGAATTTTTACTAAGTCTATGTCTCTCACAACTCGAATTTAAATTTACCGTTAACCGATTTGTGAGGCCTTTTTTGAACTTCTATAATTCAGAAATTTGATGCAGTAGATATATTGGAGGAAATGAGAGGTGCACCAATTCGCTTTACCATCAAGGTCGAAAAATTATGGCCCATTTATTGAGAGCAGTTTTTTCCATTCGTGCCCAAAAGAAAATCTGACTTTGGACCATATTCAAACCACCGTAAATCAAAAAGTTTAGGCAATATATTTGTGGTGGTAGCGTGATCCGCCTACCACGCCAAAGATCCTGGGTTCATGCTTTAGCAACATCCAAAATTCAGAAACAAATTTTTTCAATTAGAAAAAGTTTTTCCAAGCGGAATCTCCAATCGGCAGTGATTTGGCAAGCACTCCGGGTGTATTTCTGCAATGGAAAGCGTCTCAGTGAAAACTGTATCGCCTTGAAGATGTCGTTCGGAGTCGGCCTAAAACATGTAGGAATAGCGAGAAGCTCGGGCTAAAATCTCTTCGGAGGCCATTACGCCTAGTACATACATGTATATTTTTTATTGAAAAATAATGGAAAAAATTACATCATGTCAACTTCTTCATAATGCCAGAGCGGAAAACTTTGACTTCGTTAAGTCTCAAATTTTTGTTTCTAAATTTTATGAGTAATATAACATTCGTAACATCGCTAACACATATGTTTGTATGTATGTACGAGTGCAAAATTTTTACAAATATGTTTATGTTCATAGTAGTGTGTGGGCATTTGAGATTTAAGTCAGTTCAATTATTCAACAAACATTTACTTAATTGCTAGTGAAAAACAAGAAACATAAGAAATCGACAGACTGATTGACAAATTTGTAATCGATAGTGTCTCGCAGAAAATGTCATAAAAATTAAATTACACTATTATTAAGTGCGATAAATGAATAATTCATGAATAACGCTGTGCGGTGTAATTACCTAAACATGTTGCTTTGATTTACAAAACTGGAAAACCAAAGCCCAAAACTTCAATATATGTAAAACTTGCATACTCCCCCAAATTGGAGGTGAGGTTGCAATACACAATATTTCATTAAAATGGCGATATAACACTTTTTTTAAGAAACCATTCTTTATCTAAAATGAAATTTATAAATATACTGCTTCAAACAAATTTTTTTAACAACTCGCTCGCTCCTCAGAAGTTGGTGGATCCCTTTAGATTTGTCAGAATACCGTAGGCCCCGCAATTTGTATGCAAGTTTTAGGTAGCACACCATAAATGGCGAAATTCTCCAGAGAGAGATTAAGAGCTATCGCATTTTTAGGAGGTGAAATTTTAGGTAAAGATTCTCCAAGCCATACACATTTTTGTAATGATCTTCATCCCTGCTGACATGTTCGAATCTTATTATATTCATTCTAATTGAATTGTTTATACGACTATTACAAATTAAACATTTGGGGTAAACCTAAATTTCCGTCAAGACGACTCCCCGTGAAATTTTCTTAACTTAATCAGTAAGAACACTTTCAGTTGAACTAAGTTGCTTACCGATCATGTAGCGTAGTATCGCTTCAAATATTGGCAACATCGCAAATGTGCCTTTGGTTCATAAAAGCTGATATATCGATTTGACCTCATGGGGTAATATTTAAACATAAAATAGTACATGGTGGTCCTGGATCGACTTTAAGAGTGAAGAGCTTGCGATATTCTTTTTCAGAATTGGGAGGTGTAACCCAAGTTAAAGAGATGCACCCTACGCTCAGGGGGTTTGTTCAATTTATACCAGTTTTTGGCATTTTGACCGCATTTCATAAATAAATTTTTTTACCACAGCGTAAAATGTCCCTAAGAAAATATTTTAAAAAAAGTCGTTCTTAGCGATAAATGTTAATAATAGGAGAAGCAATACACTTTTTGTTGGAAAGATTTTTTTGTGTATCGAGTGACGAGGGGCTGCGCTTTGGGAACAAAAATTTGTTTGAAACAAGTAAGGTAGGCTAAGTTCGGGTGTACCCGCACATTACATACTCAGCTGAGAGATTTGGAGACAAAATAAGGGAAAATCACCATGTAGGAAAATAAACCCAGGGTAACCCTGGAATGTGTTTGTATGACATGGGTATCAGACGGAAGGTATTAAAGAGTATTTCAAATGGGAGTGGGCCATAGTTCTATACGTGGACGGCATTTCGGGTTATCGCCATAAAGGTGGACCAGGGGTGCCTCTAGAATGTGCTTGTACGATATGGGTATCAAATTAAAGGTATTAATGGGGGTTTTAAAAGCGAAGGACCGTTGTTGTGTATGTGAAGGCGTTTTCGAGATATCGACGAAAATGTGGACCAGGGTGACCCAGAACATCATCTGTCGGGTACCGCTAATTTATTAATATATATGTATTACCACGAACAGTATTCCTGCCAAAATTCCAAGGGCTTTTGATTTCGCCCTGCAGAACTTTTTCATTTCCTTCTACTTAATATAGTGTGTGTCAAACCCATTTTACAAAGTTGTTTCCAAAGTTATATTTTGCGTCAATAAACAAATCAAGTTACAATGTTTCATCCCTTTTTTCGTATTTGGTATAGAATTATGGGATTTTTTTCATTTTTCGGAATTTTCGATATCGAAAAAGTGGGCGTGGTCATAGTCGGAGTTCGTCCATTTTTTATACCAAGATAAAGTGAGTTCAGATAAGTAAGTGAACTAAGTTTAGTAAAGATATATCGATTTTTGCTCAAGTTATCGTGTTAACGGCCGAGCGGAAGGACAGACGGTCGACTGTGTATAAAAACTAGGCGTGGCTTCAACCGATATCGCCCATTTTCACAGAAAACAGTTATCGTCATTGAGTCTATGCCCCTACCAAATTTCACAAGGATTGGTAAATTTTTGTTCGACTTATGGCATTAAAAGTATCCTAGACAAATTAAATGAAAAAGGGCGAAGCCACAGGGAAATCCCCATATCTGAAGTAAAATTGCATTATTACCCGCTCAAGGTCATTAGTGTTAGCCTTCGTATCCTTTTTGCTTCTTTTAAGCGAAAATTAGTTCAGAATAGAACCATATGTATATGTATTATTTCGCAGCCTCGTAACACTATTAAGCACACAAAACAAACAATAACAGCATTTCAAGTGTACAGCTGGGTATGTAATGTTCGATTTCACCCGAACTTAGACTTCCTTACTTGTTTTCTAATCATTTCAGTTGGATATTTTTAATCAGTCTTGCTGCTAAGTGAATAGATAATATTGTTTATGAAGAGTCCTTCAATAAATAGATAATACCGCTCGTCATATTTCTTTCACATGATAAAGTGCTCCGAAACTGAAAATGGTATTAGGTTGCTTAAAATCTTAACACAGGGCTCCACATTGCGTTCAAAGAATATACATATAGGTGCTAAGTAGGGTGGAGTGAATTTATTTTTTTTGAAATCGCTTTTGGCTGACCTCCAGAAAGTTGCCTTTCTAGACCAGAAATAAAGTTGATAATTTTTATTTCACTCATCTTATGTTTAGAGGTTCCCCAACGCAACTAAACTTTGAAAAAGACGGTAGATACAAATTTTTTTGTTTTTTGTTTTGTCATTGATTTACTTTCGCTTGTTGTCTTACTTGATTAGAAACATACTAGCCCTGTTTTTTTTACACGCGTATACGTTTCGTTTGCGCGTGAAAAAAAAACGCCTATCCTCGCTTAGATAATGCTTAGGAGACCCATCTAGCGGCAGTGGTTAAACAACTAGCTACAGCACAGGGTGTACCGAAAAGCGGAAACACAACCCTCTGTTTTATTTCTGTGTATAACACAAAGCTGAATCAGTTGTGATAAATAGTGGACGCGCATAGAATACATAGAATTAGAGCAGAGGGTGAAGCATAGACAAATATTTCAGTTACATCTGAGTATAATGCGTATTGCAATTTAGTAGTACAAATTTTATGCGTAGCAACTTCAGAGGTGTATTTAAAGTTTGTCGCTTAGCAGTCCATATAAAGTTTAAGCGTAAACGTATATAGATGTGAAAAAAACACAGCTACAATTATGAACAAAAAACTGCAAAACACCATTTAAAATTTGTCGTTTTTAGTTACAAAATGTAATATAACTAAAGTTATGTATATTAAAAAAGAAATAAAATAAATATGTAAATAATGAGCTTTGTAAAATCGCGATTATTTTGCTCAACTTCTTGAGGCTGGGGGCACCTCAAAACGCCATCCTATGAAAATAATATTTGGTGGTTTTGGTTAACTCTTATAAAGACAACCAGACCAATTCTAAATATTCTCGCGGATTTTTTTATTCCCGCGGAAAAATTCCTCCAATTCTTTTCTCCTAGGGAGAAGAATAATTGGGGAATAGGAATTTCGAATATTCGAAGTCAGCTGTTTTGTCAATTGAAATTTCGTTGCGCATTTCTTATTTTGTTTAAAAAATTGTAGAGTTTAATTATTGTTCCCAATTTGTTTGAAATTAAGAAATAAGGTATAAACAATTGGTGCCACAGCAACATCAACAGAGGAGCATAAGAAGAAGACCGGCGGGATATCACAAATCCGCCGGAGTTGTCTGCATTCATTCTGTAAAGCAATTTTCTGGCGGCCAAGTCGAGTTGAGTTCCCCTTTCGCCATATGCCAAAATCTAATTAAACCTTCTTAAAAGTTCCTTGCCCAATTTCTGGATGGCTGCACAAATATGCGAAGATCTCTTCCGTTGCTTACGATATACTTTTCGACTTAAAATAAAGAATATTGTGGTTGCTGTTGTTGTTGTATTAACAGTGAGAATATTGTGGTAGAATGTAAATACATATTTTAGCACAAATTTTTACAAATAAGTGTTCTTTCTTAAAATAACCAATTTCCTTTAACTATTTTGATGCATTCCCTTTAATTTAACTAGTGAAAAAACTTCTATGAAATGGCAGAGAAATCTCCCTCTCCCTCACATTAATAATACCTACTTTTGTCCCATAACCGTTTTCCGCTTTTTCGAACATTGTTCAGAATAGGAGTAAAGGGAGAAGTGAAAAAACTCACAAGTAATTTTTATTTAGAATACGAGGAATGGGAGAAGGGAAAAAAATCGCACGGAATTTTTGTTTAGAATTGGGCTGAACTTTTCTTTGCTAGGCCTTTAAAAAAAAAGAAAAAAAAAATCCATAGGGTATCACTCCACCCTAGTATTAAGTCTTTATGTAAAATTTTTAGCAAAATCAGGTGCATAGTACTACAATATTTTTAACGTATTGAAATTTTATACGTTCGATTAATTGAAAAAATTACTTTTGATTTCGGATCATTAAACTTTTTTTGTACGCATTTTGAAATTTTTTAAAATAGTTTTAAATTTGTCTCGCTTATCAACACAACCTAAGCCCACTGTGTGGCGCTTCAATAGACATAAAAATTGCATATCACCCAAAAATCGACGCCCGTAACTCACTCACACAATTCGGCATTTGCAATGAGCATCTTCCATTACGAATAATCGAAGATAACATTTAATATACAAATCAATAAAACCAGTCGATTTAAAAGAAATACCGCAGCAATGATGATAAAGCAAATTTAATGAAGATACTTACGGTGAAATAAAAGGTAGCAACAAGAGATGCACTCAACGCATTATGAAGAAAAAAAAGCAAAGACCGACAGACAGATGGACAGACAAACAATCAGTTTTTGTACTTCTAAAGAAATTTTTGAAAAGATTTGCCGATTTTATTGTAAATTGAATGTTTGAATTAAAGATTAAAAGCAACATTTTCGACTAATCATTAACGCATTTGCGTTGAGAAAAAATTGTTTTAATATTTTTTGTTTTGCGTATTGTTGTTGCTGTTGTTTATGTAGTGGTAAATGAAGTTGGAGGCGTGTTTTAAATGTCAAAAATTGAAATTGTAGAATTAAAGAAGAAGAAACAATTCGAAATAAGCGCGTGTAATTGCAATTAAACATAAGGATAGCAACATAAGTAGGCATAAGTATGAGTAGGCATGAATGTGTATATCGCATTCCTAGATTTTAAACCAGCTAAATCGAAAATGTGGATTTTTGATGTTATGTTCATTATTTGATTCCTTAATTCAATGCCTTTGTGCTGATCACAATATATTCAATAATAGTTATACAACGCTACTACTAGAGAAAAAAGGTACGAGAAATATCGCGTGAGAAATGTTAAAGCTATTCATTTTTAGTTCCAATAAGTTATTACGAAATCTGTATATGCCACTTTGTGTCTTCGTCTGCGATATCGGCATATGAGTTGAAGAAATAAATTAAAATCAGGCATGCTTAACGAACGAAACGATATCATTTCGTTACGATAATCAACGTTAATAAACGCTACGAAGTCACTTCGTTTCGTTTATTAACGTTAAGATCGTCAAATTAACGTTAATTTGGCGTTCTTAACGTTAATAAACGAAACGAAATGACTTCGTTTCGTTTATTAACGTTGATTATCGTAACGAAATGATATCGTTTCGTTCGTTAAGCATGCCTGATTAAAATCATTGTAGTATGAAAATTATTTGCACCACGAAAGGAGGCAATACAATAACAGATACATATAAAGTAATTAAATTTTTTTTAATTACATATTGTGACGAATATTAGTGACACTAAGTGATACTCACATCCCTAGTCTGATGCTAAGTAAATGAAGTCACAACAACAATAAAGCAGACAGTCATTTGTATCTACATAAACAAATCAATCATTAGCCGTGTTTTTTTTTTCCACGTAAACGGCTATATGCTTAAACTTTATATGGACTGCCAAGCGTCAAACTTTAAATACACCTCTGAAATTGCTGCGCATAAAATGTGTACTACTAAATTTCAAACCGCATTATACTCAAATGTAACTGAAATATGTGTTTTTGTTTCACCCTCTACACTAATTCTATGTATTATATGTGTGTCCACAATTCATCGCAACTGATTTAGCTATATGTTATACCCTATGGCCATCAGAGGGTTGTGTCTCCGCTTTTCGGTACACCCTGTGGCTGTAGCTAGTTATTTAACCACTGCAGCTAGATGGGTCTCCTAAGCATTATCTAAGCGAGGATAGGCGTTTTTTTTACGCGCAAACGTAAACGTATACGCGTGTATAAAAAAACGCGGCTATTATGTCTACACATAAGTACGTACACGCAACGGAGAAGCAACGCACAACCATATGCATATATCTGAGATACTACCGAAAGTATGCAATGAGAGAAGCCATAAAATGGTGCATCTGTAGCTACAGCTGAGAAATTTGATAGCTGATGGCCAACTAGTAGATTCTGGAAATGGAAGCGCCTAGAAGATGCGAAAGAGGAAATCAGAGAGTATAAAAGGCAGCAACAGTAGAGGCGCAATAATCAAATGGATTTAAGACGCTATCTAGCGAGCAATAGCAGTATTATATTGAAAATTAGTTTCGTTTAAGCAAGCTATCAGTTGCGAATTATAAGTGTTATTTTCAAGTAGTCTAATAAAGACCATTATTGCATTATTTAATATTGGATTTATTTATTCAACAGTTTAGTGATTCGAACTTAGCAGAAGGTTGCAAATAAGAGAATTTGCAGTAAATTCGTTACAATATGTAGTACAGTGCAAAACATCCAGAACTCAGCTTCTCGAGAGATTCTAGAATTTCGAAATACTCGTAAAGCTCGCGAGCTTCTTGACATTAATTTAGTGGCTACAATGGCCGTAATATGCGTCATTTCTTAATTGTGGTTTTGTGGAAATTCACATGAGAATGTTCCAGAAGAAATCTTAAGCTCTACATATAACTGTCAGTGCAGCAATAAAATTGGATGTTGGGAAGCTAACTTTATGATTATTTCGAGAATCGAGAATCTCGTGAGAAGCCAATGCTTGCAAGAAGTTTCTACCTGAACAAATTAGAGAAATGGTAAGCTCTAACCAAATCACTGCAATTCCCTTCAAAACATTTTACCCAATAATTCACCTAGATTAAGTTCCCTTTTATTTCGGAAAAAGACTTTTGAATTATCAGAAGATAGAAATAATGAAATGACAATGAAAAAAGGATAAAAAAGCCCCAAGGTCCGAATTTTTGCGAAAATAAAGGGATATATCTTCACAGCAAGAGCGAACAACTTGTCCGCCTGCAACGTTGTTTTTCGCAGTCTAGGTAGCACCTTCATTTAGGGCAATGCCCTACAAAAAGAGAAGGCCTCAATTATAGTATGTATTGATATATTACACAAAAAATTAGTAAGCGTTGGTTGTATTGCAATCATTAATCACGAATCGTAACGGTTATGACATTTTTTTTTTATGAAAAACGCTTTAGTTTCGAGTTATGTTTAAATTTTTTTATTGCGCTCAGAAAATGATTACTTATTTTTCGAGTTGTTTTTTTAAGCTCTGTTTCGTTCAGAAAATAACAGTTATTAAGCCCAGTGTGTACTTATACATAATTATAAGTGTAGTTTGATAACGGTAGTACGTAATAGCATAAAGGAATCGAGATATCTCGATATAGACTTCCTTATATCAATATTATGGGCATCGAAAAAGTTTTTGATCGAGCCATATCGGTCCATCTCAACATATACGTCCGTCCGTTAACACGATAACTTGAGCAAAACTTGAGATATGTTTACCAAATTTGGCATACTAGCTTATTTGAACCTGAATAGATTGGTATATAAAATGGGCAAAATCGACTCTTAAGCACGCCCACTTTTTCGATATCGAAAGTTTTGTAAAACAGAAAAAGTGAAATAATTCATTACCAAAGCACGATAATCTGATAAAACTTGATATATGGATTGACTTTATAGCGAGAAAGTGAAATTTGAAAAAGTTTTGGAAAATGGGCGTGGCACCGTCCAGAAGAAAATTTAAAAGCTTTTCAAACCGTGAATCAAAAGTCGTTAAAGGCATTAAAAAGGAAGTTTGGTACGGAGGTTTTCATTACCAGTATACAACCGTCTTTTGAAAATTAACGGAATTGTTTGGCGGACACGCCTACTTTTAGAAAAAATCGATATTAAATTTTCAAAAAATGTGGAAAATTCGGCAATGCTAACTAAAACTCATAAAGTTATGAAATTTGATGTTGGTTGACCTTGTGAGTTTGGTAAAATTTCGGAAAATATGTGCGACACCGCTCAATTTAGAAGAGTACAATTTTTTAAAGCTTTACAAGCCGTAAAATCAAAACCAATTGAAATGTTGAAATTTGGCAAGCAGGGCGTCCGTGCTGTTATATATTCGCTTTATGAAAATTATCGACCCTGGCCACTTAAAAAAATGTATATCGAAAAATTTTAAAAATTCGATAATTCATTATCAAAGATAGATGAATTGATAAAAAATTAAATCTGGGTTGACTTTAAGACGACAACTAGACATTTGGAAGAGTTTGAAAAATAGGCGTGGTACCATCTACATTTGAAAGAAGAAAATTTAAGTTTTTTTTCGTTCATTAGAATCACATATATTAGAGAAGTACCTAGTTTTTTATACAAGCTTAAAAAAGCCATTGGCTCATGGTTGATCAAAAGAGAACGTTCGGATGAGCTTGGGCCTTGATTGAAGCTTTCACATTCGGTTCGATTCTACAGTGCGCTTCTGGATCCAATGTTGGACCTGCTTGCACGAATTCAATTCTACTGTTGTAAAGAAAGTCTGCAATAGGGGGTTGTCTTGGCAATATTAATGGTATAATTGCAAAATTCCTTAGCGATTTCGAACTCTTCGCTGGCATTCATGTAATATGGGCTTGCTGCTGCGCATAAAATTTTCAACGATAATTTTAAACCGATTTCTTTGGTCAAGTGGTTAAAATGCAGTAGTGTTTATCTCTTAAGATTTCTTTTGCTGTGGTCAGTTAATCAGTCAATCGAGCAGCCATTCATTTGTACAAATACACTGCACTTTGTTGAGTCTGATGGTGGTTTTCTTTGGCAATGGACGTGAAATGTGTGTTACACAGTCATAAGCGGCACAATAGAAATTATCATGAGTATGGATATGTGAACAGTGTGCGGTTTTTGGTTTCTACTCTGTTAAAAAAATTTTTAACTGTTGAATAATATAGTCTGAGTTATGGGTAAAGCTTGCACTGATGCTTCTGAAATTCTGAGCTGCACATGCAATGAAATATACCTTCAGTTAATTCATTGTTTTTATTGTCCTTTTTACGGTAGAAAGTTCCGCTTTGAAATAAGTACTAGTACTAGATGAGATACACCAAAATTTTGACTAGTGTAGATTCATCCGCACTTTCAAATATTTCTCACCGAATCAAAACTGTTAGGAATAACTTCTAAGATCTTGGCGGCTTTTTGCAGCTAGCTACCTCCCATTTACACCAACTGTCTACGTTTGGAATTTGATCCGAAGTCTCGGAATATCATCAAAGTCAACATTCCAAAAGCCAAGAAAAACTCTCACGTCAGCTTAGAGAAAGGTGAGAAGAGGTACGCAACAAGGATGGTGTTCTTTCTCCCCAACCTTGGTCGTAGTAATGTAGAGCTTTTAACCTTAAGGGAAGGGACTGTCAGAGGTACATTTCTGAATACAACTGGTGGCCGTTTTGCAGGGTTTCCGGGGTGTACTGACCAGGTGATTCGAATCCTGTGGATTAGCTGTCAACCCTAGCAAAACTGGGCTCGTTTCGTTTATGTTAAATATTCCAGAATTTTGACCACGCTATGTTTCAGGAGATTTCATCTGGTGCAGTCTGGCAGTAGTGCTATTGAGAGGCAGTTGGCAAACACTGAGGGCTCTCTCTAATGGCGGTTTATTGGCTGTAAGATTTGGTGATCAAGCCAATTCTCCTTTAAAGAATTCTGGTCTCGTGAAGGGCACTAGACACTTTCTCAACGGGCAAAAGGTTGGGAGCAGTGCAATGGGAAAATGGTTGAAAGCAGTGCAGCGATTGGCGATGATTGAAAAAGGGGCCAATAGCATTTTCACTGACTTCTACTTCATCCCTGGCAGAGGAGACTATTGTGCGCCGGCTTCCCTCAAGGCATGATTGGAGGGTGAATTAATATGCGACGGTAATCTGTTCAATGTTAGCGCGAAAATTTAAGCTGCCCAATCACTGTAGCGTCTTCTCGGCAGAGGTCGCCGCTATAAGGGATGAGGCAAGAATTTAACATCTACTTAGAAAGTCAGGCGGTTACTAAAGCACTAAACTCTGCCACTGCTAGGTGGCAGCTAACTAGGCTGATTTCTTGGATTCCGATGGCCACTTGCTCTTTGCTTCTGGATGGGTGGACCTCGATCCAGCGCTAAGCAAACGCCGAAATATGGATTTCCTTGTTTCTAGAAAAATTCCTTTGTTTTGAGAAAGATGGTGAAAATCATTTCCATTTTGGAATAAAAAAATTATTTTGTGCAAAACTGTACAGTCTGCTCAAAAAAAAAAAATATTAATAAATACTTGGAGCGAGGAGATTGAGGCCTTTTCTTCAACTATCGTCATGCTCATTTTTGAATTTCCCATGCTTATAAGCTGGACGTAGGTCCCACATGTTTTATGCCGACTCCGAACGCCAGCCGCAAGATGCATTTTCACTGAGAAGCTTTTCCAGAAATACACTCGGACTGCTTGCCCAACCGCTGCCGAAGGGTGAACCCGCTTAGAAAAACAGCATTTGTCAGAATTTTGATGTTCATTTGCCTTGAACCCAGAACATTCGTTGTGTGTTGTAGGTGTAGAACGCTAACTCCATATCAGGCGGACTGTTTCAAGTAAGCATAGAAAAATCCCATAGGGCAATACTCATATAACGGAACAACCCTTAGTCGCAGATGATGGAAGTCAGACTGTCTATCATAAATGGACTCTACTGAAATCCATTTTTATTCAATTACCATCCACTGTAATGCCACATAAACCATATCAAAATCACAAACAAGTTTCTAAATCAATAAGTCTGCACGATTATTTCTGCAAGGCTTAAAATCATTTCATTCCATTTCATTTCGGATGCAATTGCAACTTTGTTGCTATCGGCGCAGATACACAAACACATATACTCTGATAAAAATGTGTAGCAGGAATAATAAATACCACACATATTCGTGGTTTGGTGCAATAATAATGGCAGATAAAATACAAACGAACAAACAAACCAAATGTAAGTATCCAGCCGACAGGCAAGTAGGGACGTCAATGTCCAAGCAACCAACCAAACTAACTCATAGCCAGTCAGTCAGCCATGAATTATGTTTTCTGTGGAATTACAGTGATTTTTTAGCTAAAACCTGGAACTGATACTTTTCTTCATTTCATTCCCAGCGATACTTTTCAACTGTTTTGGGGTTTATGATTTCTTTTGCGATTTACAATACAATTTTTTCCATATTTTTATTTTTGAGTTTTGATTGTTTTGTTAAGTTGTTGTTGTTGTGCGCGTTGTGCGGATTAATAACAGTTTTTTTGCATTCGTCGCTGCAATTACTTATTGCTGTTTATTGTTCGCGGTTGTGGTTTGCCATTGTTGGAAAATGTTTTGTGGTGCCTAGTTGTTGGTGTTGCTATTGTCGGTTTTGGCATTGATATCTTGGTCTTTCGCCAGGAGCGTACACAAACTATTTTTGATTGCTGTAGCTAAAGATGGAACGAACGTTTTACAATGATCGATACATTTTATCTATAAGACAAAGATCAATGAGTTCACAGAGGTTCGAAGCTGGACGGGAAGGTTGGAGAAGGGGTTTCTTGTCAGCAACTCGGTGTAAGTTGCAAGTTTAAGTTACCCGATCACTGCAGCGTCTTCCAAGCGAAGATCGCCGCAATTAACGATGTGTTGGGTGGGATGCTGTCAAGTGTTACAAAGGTTGGATAAATCAATATCTACTCCTATATTTAAGCGGTTGTTATATAAAATCCTGAATTCATCTGTAGTCCTATCGAGGGGATGAATATGCCTGACCTCGCTTGCAGTTGCATCTTGCAACTGGCAACTGTCAGGCGGCTCTCCTAGTGGGCATGAGTAGAGAATACGGAGTACCCTTGTATACCTGTTGTCTTCTCCTCTATAGATGGCTTCGAGCCAGCTAAGCAAATTGTGGGCGGACACTACCTCATACTGGGTAGCGAGATCCTTTTAGCCGAAAGTCGATAGCAAGCAGTTTGTTGAAAATATTATCTTAGCCAGAAGTATTCCTTCGATCAATATTCCTTCGCTGGCGTTCGTTTAGCCTGAAAGGCGATGCAGGTTTCTTTTTAGAATTATCTGGATACGATGACGAGATGGACAGAATAATGTGCACTGGATATCAATCACAAACCAAAACTGGTTCATTATACGAGACGATATATGATTCCTCATCAGGCTTCCGTCGATTAGGGTAGCACAGCTGATACTTTTATTTTTTGGAGGTAAATTTCTCGTTGTCATACTGAACACAAAATTGTCTTGGAAATTTAATGTGGGGCTAGGAAGGCCTAGGAAAGAATGTAGGCTATTAAGCTTTGGGCACTTCAGCGTACTTACTTCGACTTCATCCCGGACAAGAAAGATTACTAAACTGCTCCCTTCCTTCCTTCAAAGAAGAATGGAAAATCAAGTGGAAGTTAGGTCTTAATCTCAACAGTGGAGCGATCGTGATGATCTGGGAACGCCTGACTGCTCTTTTAATTACTTTCATCTGAATGGCGGAGTATAACAATATCGCTGACCACTATCACACGACTATCTTGAGCCGATCGAGTACGTGTGAACCAGACGGGGAAGATGTGTCTGCCAGGAAGTCATCCGAACTAACGATAAATCATAAACTTCGGTTGATTGTGAGAATCATTCTTAACAGCTAGCCTTTGTCGGATAGTTAAAAGTAATGCGGTTTCGGCATTCTCAAATCTTGCTCTTTGATTGTACTGTTATTTTATGAAGTATCACCATAACCCTTTCTTAAAACATGATGGTCAAGTGAGCTTTTCCTATTCGGGGTAGTTAGCGTTAATCATGTTGTTCAAGTGTGCTTTTCCTTTCCAAGGTAGCTGGCACTCAACCTAACCTAATAAAATAATTTTATGATTATCAACATAAATAATTTTCACACACAAATATTGCATATCACATACTCCCATCACTTATAGCGTCAAACTGTATTTTTGTACCTTCAACAGCTGCTGGCGATGAGCTTTGATTGATTTGAGAAATTTCCATATAAATTTCGTCGAAAAAAATATGCTTGGAGAAATGTATTGGAAGTATAATGGGAAAATTTCCCTCTTCCCAATACGTTTGATTTTGTTTTTTTTTTTTTTGATAAGTATTTAGGCTTTCTTCCTTTTCGTAATAATGACTCATTTTACAAGAGAGTAAAACTTGTTGACCTGAATATTTTTCGTAAATTTTTAGATAATACTAGCAGACCCGGCAGACTTTGTTCTGCCCTAAATTTGGCCTATCTGCATACATTTTAATAAGCTTTTTCCGTCTAATTCTGCCCTACCTCTCTACACTTTTTACTAATCTTTTTGTTCAATCCTACCTCCGTCTTTTTCGCTTCATCTCCATCTTCGTCTCATTCTATCTCTTCCTCAATCTCCTTCTCTCTTCTATCAAGTTTTTCTCCTTCTTCTTCATCTCTTATTGCCAGTACCAGAAGATGGTATGTATTTTGTTCCAGTCCCATTCCGAGTCTCAGTCTCAGTCCCAGTCCTAGTCCTAATCCAAGTCCCAGTCCGCCTATGGTATACTTCCCGGAAAAAAGCATCGTAAATACAAATATAGGCAAATTTATATACGAAATTTCAGCCAAATCGAAGAGGACGTATGTAAATAGGTATGTGGGTATTATTAATTCTTGTCTTTATTTCGGCTTCGCATGCATATTTATGAGTTTTGCCAGGTTGATGTGACTATATCGAATATCACAATGAACTTTAGAGCTCTCAGCAACAGCTTTCATTTGATATCCATAATACACACATATTCTAGGGATATCCCAGTCTTTTTTGGCTATATCTCGAGACCCTAGTCACTCAGCGGTGTAAAACTTACTCTGCATTATAGCACACATCTACAGCTTCAATTTGTTACCCATAATATAAAAACACATTCTAGGAGTATCCGGATCCACGTTTTGGGCTATATCTCGAGACCCTAGCCTCCCAGTCGTATGAAAATTATCCTGTACTATAGCCCTCATCAACAGCTTTCATTTGATATCCATATTGTATAAACACATTCTAGGGGTACACGGGTCCACGTTTTGGGCTTTTTTCTCGAGACCCTAGCCTCCCACTTGTATGAAAATTATCCTGTACTATTATAGCACTCATCAACAGCTTTCATTTGATATCCATATTGTATAAACACATTCTAGGGGTACCCGGGTCCACGTTTTGGGCTATATCTCGAGACCCTAGCCTCCCAGTGGTATGAAAATTACCCTGTACTAAAGCACTCATCAACAGCTTTCATTTGATATCCATTTTGTCAAAAACACATTCTAAGGGTACCCGGGTCCACGTTTTGGCCCATATCTCGAGACCCTAGTCACCCAGGTGTATGAAAATTATCCTGTACTATACCACTCCTCAACAGCTTTCATTTGATATCCATATTGTATAAACACATTCTAGGGGTACCCGGGTCCACGTTTTGATCTCAAGACCCTAGTCACGTAGCGAAAAAAAGGTAGACGTTGGCCGATTCTCAGACCTACCCAATATGCTCACAAAATTTCATGAGAATCGGTTCAGCCGTTTCGGAGGAGTTCAGCCTCTAAAACCGTGACAGAAGAATTTTATATAATAGATAAAACAGGAGAAAATTAGATATTTAAATATCGTTAACTTAATTCAGAAAGGCCTTATCCGAATTATCCACTTTAAAAACTGAAACAATAAAACAACAGGGCTGACAATTGGTTTGGAGAAGCTATATATTGCGCTGGCAACCCCTTGAACGGGTTGCGCTACACAACCCCTTGTCAACCTCACCTACCCGTGGTGAATCCTGTTTCTTTAATAGCCAAGGCTCTGGTTACCTCAAGTTCCCCATAGATCTAGGGGTGGGAGGACGCTATGGCGTAGAAGGTTTCATGTGGTCATACTAAATCGTTCCCGAGATGGTCGGGCTAGTACTTTAATGGTGCTTGTTACCAGAACGTACCGGCTATGCATCTGGCAAAGTACCACCAACATCGATAATACTCGCCAAAGCCTTCGGGGAGTATCCCTCTCACTACAACAACAACAGGACTCACAAGTCGATAGCCTTTTTAATGCCACCTTGTAAATCTTTTCAAAGCTTTTTCTGCCGGGTGTGATATTTTAACCCATCTCTCCTGCGATGATCGATCTGTTTACAAACAGGCTTCATCAAAGCTCCGTCTACACCTCTTGCCTTTGCCTTTCGCTACATATATTTATACCAGAGCTTCGAAATCAAACGCAACTATTATTGTAGTAGTATGTGTTTACATGGAGACTATTTGAACAAATGGTTAAGCCAACGATTTATATAGGTTTTTAATTCCTTTAAGTTGTAATTTACAATCTAGCAATATTCATAGTTATATAGAAATTTAGTATTTTAATTTACTCACCACTAATATGTCCATTCTCGTATGCGTAGTCACCATTGTCCAGTCGATGTTTCTTCAATTGCGGATGTTGCGACAAGTGTGAGGGTGGCAGCGATAAACCAACAGGGCAACGTTTCGGCGGTCGACCCGGTCTGGAACTGCGGAATTGCAGAGAGTTACTGTTGGGTTAAAATAATGTCAAGTGTCAGTAGCACAAACCACAGAAAATTTCTTTTTAGTTTTAATCGGACAACAGCAGCGTGGTTGTGTCTTCATTAAATATATACATATATAGTGTTAGGAAAGCATTTTATATTATATATAAATATTTATGTACTACAGAATGCCTTATAATATTGTATTTATAACAAAATCTTGTTTTGCTTGAAAGTGAAACTTAGAAAAACACGCATAACTGTCCACTGTACTGGTTGAACGAATCCTGATATTAATCTGAAACATTTTGGTTCTACATAAAATACATAAGACCTAACCAAATTTGGTTTAAATTTTCCATTATACCGATTTTCGGGAAAATGAGTGTGCAGATCTTTTTAATTTTTAAACAGAGAAGTTTAAACAAGCAGCTTAATATGTTGTCCGAATGATGCTTAACCAACTGATCCATAAAATGTTGTTTGGACCTGACACCCCGAGATGGAAATTTTTTTTATAAAAACTATGTGGCTCGTTTGCTCAAGGTAGGCTCAGGAGAGCCCAACCTTTTTTCATTAGCCCATCTTGCAAAAAATTCTTGTGGAAAAAATTTGTCGAGTTGAAAAACATTCAAAACAAGTAAATATGATTAAAATTTTTTTTTGCCTAGGTTTAACCCAGGATAACCCGCATTTTTCTTCCATTGTCATACCTTTGGAAAGAAAAGTACGGTAAAACTAAATTTGTATGTGTAAAAAACACCAAAAACAAAAAAAAAAACTAAATAATTTTTTCTCACTGTGGTTCGTTTGCCCTGGACAGCCCACCCTTTTTTTCCCAACCTCGAAAAAAAACTGATTAAGATGAAAAATTCCCAAAAATACGAATTGTTTTCACACTGTCATTCGTTTTCCCAAGGTTAACCCAGGTAAATATCGGTATTTTTAGCTTGAAAACCTTTTATTTTTTCAAATGTGCGTAGCTTTTTCTGAAGGATTTTGACTATTAAACATTTAAAATGCTCATAATTACCGATAGTTAAACAAACTCTGTAACTATAAAAAACCGAATATCTTCCAAAGTGTATAATTTTTTTTTGGCTATGAAGTTGACCCTATAAACTTTCATATCGAAAAATTTCTCTCGATTAAAACGCTTTGTACAAGAGTTCCTACCGTCGCCTAACGAAAAAAATGGTGCGCTAACCGTGTGCAAATGATTAAAATATTCGCATTTCGGGATGACAGCTTGCCGTTTTTTCTTTTTTTTATGATTTTTTTTTCCGAGGGTAGGTTTACGAAAAAAAAGGCTGGGCTATCCTAAGCTAACCTTGGGCCAACGAAGCACAATGTAAAAACTAGCTATCCTGTGGTAACCCAATTTGAATTTGGAGGTGTCTGCTTTACACAGCCTATAAGAAATCGCATCATAAGTCATCGTATGTATAAGAACATTTTCTGAAAAAGAGTGTATGACATGCAGTAGTTTTCCAAAATAAAATTTAGGGGCAAATTATATATAGCGCAACGAGTCATTTTTCCTCGTGTGAACCAAAATTCGTATGATAAAAGAGCATTCATTCTCTTCAGTGAGTGATAGTAAACCTGTGTGCCTATGTGAAATTTTATGTATTATGTAGTGGTGAATGTGAAAGTCAGCGCAACTGCAACGTAAAGTGTCACGGCGTCATATATAATCTGCCCTAAATGAATCAGCAACTTCAGCAATTTTCAGCAGCAAGTTTAAACTTTCAAGTTTTGTTTTGAACCCAGGGGTATATACACATTTCTGCTTTTAGATATTTTATAACGTTTAGTTTGGTTTTAAAACAATTTTCAGATTTTTTGCTTACAGGTCAGTTAAGTTTAATATATAAACCAAAAAAACAAACACAGTAGTAAGTGGAGAAGTTTCCAATTTATTACAAAATGGTTTAAAAAATTGCTCTAGCCGATGAGGGTCTTGAATCTAGGCAACAATTTTTAACCTTCACTGAAGTTCTTTGCTCTCAGTATTTATGTTATTTTGAGCTAGTATTAAAATGAAAGTCTATTCTTCCACTTTGGCTATTAAACAAACAAATTTTGTCTTAGGCTTAGTTTGAGGGATTTAAGTAACAAAAATTATCTTTAAACTTGCACTGAAAAACTGTGCAATATATATTATCTCATTACCTTTAAGAAATTTTCGTTTTCATTTGAGAAACGAAAAAGTAAGTACCTAAACTATCTTATTTGTTTGAACCTCCGCAATTGCGCTATTTACCAAAGCAAATATTTAATTGTTTAATATAAACAATAAGAAATGAAAATCCGTCTACAGCAATAATTATTTAACGCTTTGCTTCTAATTTATTTGTTTTAAACATAATTTTTTTTTTAATTTTCTTGGTTACTTAATTTAAGTTGACACAAAGTAAACTGCTACCGTTTCACCTGAGAGATTAGAAATAGGTAAATATTAAGCAAAAGTTGATAACGCATGTGGACAAGTAAAAGCCCCGACACATAAGCAGTTTTTCATATAGATGAGTTTAACACAGGCTTATGAATTAAGAGTAGATTGCACGTATTTTTATGGAGAACGTTAGAATGAGCGACACTGGCGCCATCTGATATTGAAAGTAGCCATCTCCCAAATTTTGTTACAAGCAAATCATAAGAAGAAGAATTTGACATTTGCTTTGGCTAAGGGTGCTGGCACACTGTGCAAGTGAAATTATTTTTCCCACTGGTTGGTAAATTTTCTAACATTTTTCGCAATTAAAAACTACAATATAACAATCGAATACGACACAAAATATGTGTAAGTATTTTTATTGTATAGGGAGAATGTTTATTAGAGTGCTTTGCGAAATTTTGTATGTGAATGGGCGCCAAGTCTGAAGTTCCTTCACATTTACAAACGCAACATCTTGGTTGATTGTGGCGATGTTATTGGAATGCATAAGCTTGTGTTAAACGCATCTATATGAAAAATGTCATTGTGCCGCGGCCTTAAGAATATATTTTTATTTATTTATCTTATGAAGACTTAAACATGTGCAGAGTTTTGGTAAAATAGTAAATTCGTGTTGAATACGAAACTGAATTGCATGTGTTTTTCTATAAGGCACGTGAGAAGTCCTTTTGAAGTAGATAATTAGAAGTTTTATTGTCCAGTAAATACATTCGTTACTATGGCCTAACCACCTATGTTGCTTTATCCGTTGATTAGCTAGTGTTTCCTGTTTCTAGATAACTGGCGCCAATTGTATGCCACGCGTAGATCCAGACTTGTTTGGAAGATTTCGAGTTCAATTGCTGCCAAATTCATATGTCGATAAACAATATATTCTAGGGAGTTTTTTTATAATTTAATGAATACATCCGGGCTTTGAGTTTAAACTAAAGCTTTTTGAACTACATACTTATTTGGCTATTAGCGCAACATTTATGTAACCCCAGTCTTAATAAAAAGCGGTTTCCGTTTATAATGCTGGTTATCTTTCAATTATATATTGTAGCCTCCTATAAATTAGATTCTACAGGCTGCCAGATTACTGTAGCGTTTTCCAAGCGGAAATAGTAGCCGTAACCAAAGTAGTAGAAACCCTGGAAAAAAATAGCTTAAGCTGCAATGGTGTTAACTTTTATATTCACAGACAAGCCGCAATTAAGGCAATAATCTCACATAGCACAGCATCTAAATGCGTGTTAGAGTGTAAGCAGTCCCTGGAGAGAATCGGGACAGGGAGAAGCATACAACTATATTGGGTCCCAGGGCATATAGGAATAGATGGGAATGAAAAAGCGGATGAATTAGGTAAAAATTGCGCATCCCTTGAAGCTTGATCCGTAGACGTCCCAATTAGACTGGGCGAAATTAAGCGAAGGAGAGAGGTGCACATGATCGACCAAGCAGGAAAGACGTGGGTTCAAGCGCGGGGCTGTAAAGTGTCAAAAATTATTTCCAGGTCTTACAACCTTAGACTAACAAAGTTGCTTCTATCATTAAAAAGAAAGAACTGTAGACTCATGACGGGTATTATGACTGGACACTGCCTTCTGGCGTCACATGCCTTTAAATTAGGCTTGGTCAGTGATAGCAGATGTAGGAAGTGCGGGCTGGAGGAGGAAACGATCGAGCACGTTCTGTGCTCGTGCCCTGCGCTTGCCAGGCTAAGACTCCAGCTATTAGGAGTGATACAGCTGTCAGATCTAGAAGCAGTAAGTGGATTAAATCTTAGGAAGCTTCTAGTATTTGCCAAGAGGACGTAGTTATTTTATAACATAGGTCCTGGTTTTTGATAGGGTTTTTCAGTTTGGTCGTTAAAACAAACTTCTGGTAACACTACGAACTTATTCAGTCTATGTGAGGTCCTCATGGACCGGCCAGTTCAACCTATCCTAACCTCCTGTAAATATAAGTTTTATAGAGCCTTATATTGAAGGATACAAAAAGTAGTTCCACTATTATATGGAAAGTTTCAATGCAGTCATTGTATTTGAAATCAGTATCGTAACAGTAAAAAAATGTGGGTTAAACTACTTTTGCTCCAAAAATTCAAAACGGTCTTTTTCGAACTGGTTTTAAATGAAAGTTTCTTTCACTTTAAATGCCCGAACACATTCGACTTTTGCGTCTTCTTGGCGCTGCCGTTACTTCGAAAGAACGCAAGTTGAAAGTTTCCTGCCACAATGAACTCAAAAGGAAGTCTAAAATTTTAATTTTTCATATTTAAAAAAAAATAAATGTAAGGCGCGATAACCTCCGAAGAGATCTAAGGCCGTCTTAGCGTCGTGCTCCTCTTGATTTTCCTTACAAATTGGCCGGACGGGACCTACATGTTTTATGCCGACTCCGAACGGCATCTGCCAGGCAGATGAGTTTTCACTGAGAGCTTTTCATGGCAGAAATACACCCGGAGCGCTTGCCAAACACTGCCGAGGGGCGACCCCGCTTAGAAAAATTTTCTTCTAATTGAAAAACCTTATTTATAAAATTTTGATGTTGCTTTGCCCGGGGTGCGAACCCAAGGCATACGGTGTGGTAGGCGGAGCACGCTACCATCACACCACGGTGGCCGCCGTTCATATTTAGAAACATGTAAATACCAAATTTTTTAGTTCAAGAACGAAATTATTTTTACGTATTGAATAAAATTTAAGAGCTGAAAAGAAATGAATTGACAACGTCAACATAATGCAAGTTTTTCAATTTATTTTGCGTTACTTTGACGTGGCCCTTACGTCACCTGTGGTTTAGAAACATAGCGAAAAATACGCGTATGTTCAAAGTCAGCTGTTGACACAACGCAAGCGCAAAAAACAGCAAGAAGTCGTATTTGTTTGGCTCTTAAGTTTTTTTTACATATCCAGCATGACATATTTTCTGTGTACTAAAAAAATATATCAGGCCCTTTTTAAAGAAATCGATTTTGTGTGTGAAAAAATGTATTATTATTTTTTTTAGTATATCAGTAACACAGCTAAATTATCAATAAAATATAAAAAAAAAGTACTTGGCTCGCTTCACTTCCGAAGAGACTTAGGCCGAGCCCCTCTTGCGATTTGCGTCGTGCTCCGTTTTTACTTGTCCTACAAATTGATGGAACGGGACCTACATACATTTTTTACGCCGACTCCGAACGGCAACAGTTTTGCAGATGCATTTTCACTGAGAAACTTTTCATGGCGGAAATACACTCGGAGTGTTTGCCAAACCACTGCCAAGCCAGCTTAGAAAAAATGTTTTCTAAATTTTTGATGTTAGTTTTCCCAGAACCTCCAATAAGAATACACTTCTACAAACTGTTCGTTTTTCTAAATAACCAATATTTTGTTATAGTCCAATTTCGTTTATTTTAAATAGCGATCTGAGATGAGTGCCCAGGAATCTACATACCAAATTTCATCAAGATACCTTAAAATTCACTCAAGTTATCGTGTTAACGGACAGACGGACGGACGGGCATGGGTAAATGAATTTCTTTTTTCGCCCAGATCAATTTGATATATAGAAGTCTATATCTATCCCGATTAGTTTATGCCGTTATGGATTACCGTTATGTGAACCAAATTAATTAAGCTCCAAATTTTAACTGGATAATTTTATTTAACAAAATACAAAATTTAATATAAACAAATTTAAAAAATTATTTAAAAGGCTTCAATTTTAAATTAAAAATTTTAACCGTTTTCGTAAAGCTTTTACGCTATAATTAAACTTAATTTGATACAAGCAACTTGCATGAATCTGAGAAATTTCTTTCAGAGATATCTAATTTATATCCCCTCTTTTTTCAATACCGTTGAATATTTGGGACAAAGAGCTCTATTAAGCGAGTATTTTTGTTCACAGAATGGGATTTCAGTTTTTAATTGCCTGGGCAGCAGGAACTCTCCTTTGAATATCTAGACAGGCGTTGTTTCCCCTCTTGCTGTTATTTTACATACATATAAACGAAGTTTTTTACCGTTTAGAACTTTGCCCGAGAATAGTGACGTGGCTACCAAGATGCGGATGTGCCAATTCTATCTATGGTCACTGCAAGTACTTCGTCTTTCCCCTGTACACATAACTGTGACACGAAAATATCTGCTTACATCGACTTTTATGTGGTAGCGTGCACCGCCTATCACGTCTATGATGATGGGTTCAAGTCGCGGGCGAAGCAACATCAAAAATTTAGAAAAAAAAATTTTTTTTTATTATGAAAGAGTTTTTCTAAGCGGGGTCACCTCTCGGCAGTGAATTGGCAAATACTCTGAGTGTATTTCTACCATGAAAAGCTTGTCAGCGAAAATTCATCTGCGTTGCAGATGCCGTTCGGAATCGGCGTAAAACATGTAGGTCCAGTCCCTCCAATTTGTAGGAAAAATTAGCACCAGTACGACATAAATTGGTCTAAAATATTTTCGTATGTTAACGAGCCTTGTATTTATTTATAGAATGATTTCATGACTGGAAGTTAAAGTTCAGACAGTTGTTTTTATCAATTAGTTTTTACTTTTAATTTTTTTTGTTATCATAATATGTCTATTTGCTTAAGGTTTTCGGTGAAATCCATCTTAATCTTATCTGTAAACTTAATAAATATTTTAAAATCTTCTGAACCAATATTTGATCTCCACATCCATACTCATATTTAAATGTACAAGTGACATTGTATTTATAAGTACACTGAGATAGATTTCATTTAAACTAGTGCATACAATACTTATGTAGGATTTATTTCTTAGCTTATGACAAAATTTTGGCAAATCAAGTACCTGCTGTCAAATGCTTGTATGTACACATGTCGGCCAGAAAAAATAATGTTTTTTTAAGTTATCCATAAAATTGCACATTTTTCACAAATATTTATGAGGTCTGTTTATTCTGAAATAAGACTGTTGGCACAAGTTTAAAAAGTATACATATTAAAAACTTGTATTAATAAATGCTTAAATATTAAAATATATTGTTTATTTACTAACTACCTTTGTTTACCAGTTAAGTCTCATAAATTCTTGAAGCCTGCCATATTTTGACAAACTCTGCTGGATATTTACAACATAATTGTTTTAAACGGATCATTTGTGTCATACATAAACAGACGAAGAGAATAAAATACTTTCTTTTTCAAGAAGTTACAATAAAATTAAATAGCTCTCAAAGGGAATTTTAACAATTTTTTTGAGTGGATGTTTTCCTTAGCCCATTACAAAGTAGTTCGTGCAAACTGCTCCAAGTATCACGGAATCAACCTTCTTAGTATCGCATATAAGATATTGTCAAGCGTTTTGTGCGAAAGACTTAAACCGACTGTAAATCCGCTGATTGGAACTTATCAGTGCAGCTGCAGACCTGGCAAATCTACCATCGACCATATTTTCAATATGTGCTAAGTCTTTGAAAAACCCGCGAAAAAAATTTTGACACGTATCACCTCTTGGTCGATTGACGAAAAATGGCGTTGAGCAACACCATCAGCTCAATCAGAATAAGGAAGGCCTTATCCGATCCGTTAGAAATTAAACGAGGTTTCAGACAGGTGGATCCTCTATCGTGCGATTTCTTTAACTTGAAAAATATCCTATAAAAACGTACAATTACTGGCGTATGCTGACGATATATATCATCGGCCTGAATATCCTCGCCATAAGTTCTGCTTACTCCAAATTGGAAAAAGAAGCGGAAAAGATGGATTCGATGGTAAACGAAGGCAAAACAAAGTACCTGTCATCAAGCAAAGAGTCTGCGCATTTGCGTGTTCGTCCTGCTATATGCTGCAGAAGAATGGACCATGACATCAGATGAGGCTGCGATGGGTGTGTTCGACAGAAAAGTTTTCGAAAAATTTATTAGCCTCTACCGAAGAAGGTTTAATGATGAGCTGTGCGAGCTTTATGCAGACATCAACATAGTCCAGCGAATTGAAACACAGCGGATAGGTCATGTTATGCGAATGAAAGATGATAACAAGACTAAATAGTATTATTACCGGAAACCATTTATGAAAGCAGCGCCCCCACTCTCCTGTTATGACCACATGGAAAACGATTTAAATTCCCTTGACATGACCAATTGGCGCCAGTAAACCTAACGAAGAAGCGATTGGCGCGCCTTGTTGAACTGCCATAACCGTTTAAAGGGTTATGCGCCAAATAAGTAATTAATTAAGAATATTTTTACTTCGCAACATGTTAGCTTCACTTTTATGTTTGTATGTATGTAACTTTGCCTCGAGCTAAGAATTATTGCTTACCCGGCGCTAAAAAAGTACCCGGATCTTTAAAACTATACTATTCTGAAAAAGTACCCGCTTCTTGAAAAATGTAAGATTCAAAAAAGTGACCATTTTCAAAAGAGTGACCCTTTCAAAAAAAATATCTGGCTCAATAAAAATATCCGGTTTAAAAAAGTATCCAGTTCAAAAAAGTGTTCACTTCCAAAGAAGTATACGATTCGAAAAAATAGTGGCATCTAAATAAGAACCCGCTTCTAAAATTATCAAAGTAAATGAATCCATTAATAGGTATACTGGACAAATCAAAACTATGAGTTTTCTGTCCTTCTTTTTTTGTTGCAGTCTCACTTCATGACGCTTAGTCGGTACGTCTAATAACGGATTGCCAGCAGCCCACAATTTTGGACTATAGAGATGTTGATGTAAGAAGAGATTACTTAACTGAGCACTCATAGAGATAGTTCATATCTTGCAGAGATACTCCATATGCGGGACATACGTACCCTCCTGGACAATTATAATTTTTTTTATTTTCAAATGTACTGAAACCTGGCTACAATCATTGAAAATTATCTTCCCAAACTGTTTAACGCTCACACTGACTAAGTTTGTACAACAATGTGGTCCTTTTTAATCAAATAAGCGATTTTTTCAGTCGCACCAAATCCAACGATAATAAGAATGGTCCTTTACATAAATTTTGGTCGCAACTAGTGAGGATTTAGTAGTGTCGCACAGGGGACTCCAAAATACTCAATTAAATGTTTGTTTCTAATGCCCAGAATTGATAATACTATAGTTGGGGCGTTACACAGGTGTTTATTTAATCGACATTGCCACACCACTTGACCCGTTCTCATCGCCTTCTATAGTATTATAGATGTGTAGTATTTGAGAACAACAAAAAATTATTGGTAAATTAATTTTTTTTATTATGATTGTTTAGCGACCTATTAAATTTTACCTTTTTACTTGCTGGCTCGAGGTCATATAAATAAAAACACGGTGTTTATATTTTGTGCCAATATATTTCGATTACACATCGGTAACCGTCTTCAAGGGCGAACTAACAACAAACATAAAAACATTTAATGTAACAAACAATAATTTTATATTTTAATCAAAATACTTGATACCTACATTATTTCACATTCGTACTGTATAACGAGGAGTATTAAACTTTTTCTTTTTTGTTAACAAGTGTCTGTATGCTTGCGCTGTGTTATCAATATCTGTTTTATAGTTCATACGTATGTCCGTCGGTGTATTCACTATATGTAACATTTCCAATGTATATCTCTTTTTCCATTGTTTCTCTTTTTGGATAACTGCAGCGTCGTCGAAGTTCGGAGTATGCGCCTCCCTTCCACAGTGCGCCATGATTGCTGTTTTGTGGTTATTTGTATGATTACAACTTTTAGAATCAGTTTTGTGTTGTGCGAGACGTGTTTTGAATTTTGATTTCGTAGTACCCACATATATCTTGTTACATAATTCTTTATCATTACCTCTGCAAGGTATTTTGTATATAATGTCACTTTTTTCTGTTTCTGGTATTAGCGACTTCGTACGATTGAAAATGCATTTTAATGTGTTGATTGGCTTGTGGGCTATTTTTATTTCCTCACTATTATAGCAATCAGATTTTGCAAGGCGCTCAGATAGTTTAGGTACATAAACTACAGATTTAAATATTTTCGCTTTCTCTGATCTAGTTTTCACATTTTTTGAAAGAGCTCTTCTTATTAAAGTTTTAATAATATTATCCGGAAAATCATTATCTTATATAGTACTGTTATATAATACTGTTATTTCTTTCTTAACCTCATTGTGGTAAGTGTCGTCCGATATATTACATAGCATACAGACACTTGTTAACAAAAAAGAAAGAGTTTAAAACTCCTCGTTATACAGTACGAATGTGAAATAATGTAGGTATCAAGTGTTTTGATTAAAATATAAAATTATTGTTTGTTACACTAAATATTTTTATGTTTGTTGTTAGTTCGCCCTTGAAGACGATTACCGCTGTGTAATCGAAATATATTGGCACAAAATATAAACACCGTGTTTTTATTTATATGACCTCGAGCCAGCAAGTAAAAAGGTTAATTTTTTTTATTTTTTGTAGAGAATTCTGTGACCCTTGTATGCCACCCCTTAGTCGATTCTAATTGGTGCTATAAAACCCAAGGGGAAATACAAAGCTTTACAACTTTAAAGCTTCCGCAAGCGAATTGTCAACCTCACCTACGCGAGGGGAATCCTGTTACAAATATGAAAGTATCATACACATATTTAGCAGGCGAGCCTCTGGCAACCCCAAGTTCCTCATGGGAAGGGCGGGATGGCCTAGATGGTTTAATGTGGTCATATTAATCGTTCCCGAGATGGTACCTTAATGGTGCTTTGTTCACGTACCATATCTATATCCGCCAAAGGACCATCAACGTCGATAACACTCCCCAAAGCCTTGGGGGAATGTCCTCATCGTTAATACAACAACAACAAAATAAATCCTACCCTAATGTACACACATAACTTTGTTGCTCATCATTGGTTTTATTAAAAATTTGTTTAAATTTTATTATCTGCTTTATTTGTTTGCTACTGTGCAATGATTTTCTTGTGTTTATAGTAAACATGGCGCATATGTAGCTTTGTTTTCTACATATTTACATTTAGATTTAATTTGTTTCTATTTGTATTTCGTTTATTTAATGTTTGCATATATATTAAGAAGGAATGTTCATGCATACAAAACTGAGGCGTGTTGTCATAAATATTTTCATAAATGTATAGCGACCAAATATTGACGTAACCCAGTAAACCACAAGACCAAATTCCTAATTTTCATTTGATTCCAAGTGTACTTAACATTTATTTTTCACAGACTACGTAACAGTCTCATTTAGGTTTGTGGTTTCGATTGCCTTGTTTTCATTGAAACATCAAAAAATATAGTAAAAGTTTGAACATTTCTTTAGCAAATGTTAGACACAATATTTGTCAAAAACTTTTCTTAAACTATACTCAAACGGTTACCTACCACTTGAGTATAAGCTGAGGAGCACTTGAGAAAGCCTTTTCGATTCCGTTTTATTTCAGTCTTCTTTGAGATATGTTTGAGAAAATAAAATTTCTCAAACATCCACGTCTATTTGCGATAAATTTGATACCTTACGTTTTAAAGGTTAAAATCATCTTAAGTTAAGACTGACCTCAAATATTTGTTATGAAGCTACAATAAGAAATACGGAACACGCCGATTGCTCTACTCCTTTACACTTTTTACGCCCAGATACAGAGATTATGTAATTCTAAACTCTCATTAGCCTTAGTAGGAATGTATCCAAACGGATTATTTGAGGTTTAATATTACAGAATACTCTTTTTTTGGCCTCACCGAAAATGCGACAACAATGATAAAATAATGGAGTAATATTGATAACATACATATGTTGAGTACAAGTTTCCTGTGTTCAATTTATTTATTATACTCAGAGTGCTTTGCACACAGACTATATTAACTTTGATTGGATAACGGTTGGTTGTACAGGTATAAAGGAATCGAGATAGATATAGACCTCCATATATCAAAATCATCAGTATCGAAAAAAAATTTGATTGAGCCATGTCCGTCCGTCTGTCCGTTAACACGATAACTTGAGTAAATATTAAGATATCTTCGCCAAATTTGGTACACGAGCTTATCTGGACCCAAAATAGATTGGCATTGAAAATGAGTGAAATCGGATGATAACCACGCCCGCTTTTTATATATATAACATTTTGGAAAACACAAAAAACCTGATTATTTAGCAAATAATACACCTAGAATGTTAAAATTTGACGTGTGGACTGATATTGAAACTCTTGATAAAAATTTGAAAAAAAGTTTTAAATGGGCGTGGCACCGCACACTTTTGATAAAATCAATTTTACAAATATTATTAATCAAAAATCGTTAAACCTATCGTAACAAAATTCGACAGAGAGGTTGCATTTACTATAAGGAATGCTTTGAAGAAAAATTTACGAAATCGGTAAGAACCACGCCCACTTTTATATAAAAGGTTTTTAAAAGGGTTGTGGACGAATAAAATAAGCTATATCTTTGCAAAAAAGAGCTTTATATCAATGGTATTTCATTTATCTGAAAGGAAATGTGCAATTGAAGCTCACGCTGAGTATATAATGTTCGGTTACATCCGAACTTAGACACCTTTACTTGTTTTATCTTATCTTACTCCTCGTTATCTTATTTATTTTTTTTTTATTCAATTTGAACTACTTTATTTTGTTTCATTTTTTTATTTACATTTTTTATTTCATTTTATTTAGTTATATTTTATTTTAATTTACTTTATTTTATTTTATTTCGTTTTATTTTATTTTTTATTATATTATTTTATTTTATCTTATTTTATATTATTTCTTTTATTTTTATTTTTTTATTTTATTGTATTTTATTTTTTCTATTCTACTTTATTTTATTTTAGTTTGCTTTAATTTATTTCATTTTATTTTCTTACTTTATTTTATTTCATATTATTTGTTTTTATTTATTTAATAAAATTTTTTTTTTACATTATTTAATTTCAACTTATTTTATTTTACTTTATTTTATTAATACCAATACACACGAGGTGTTGAATTTGTTTGAAAGGTGGACTTGCAACTTCATTCGCACTTAATTGTATATTCGGATATCTATGACGAGTTATATATTTATTATCACTTGCAATTTTTGAGGTAACCTGAGAAACCCTCAAGTGCCAGCTCCTTCAATACTACTAGCCGTCATATTCGCTTCTCTTGTACAGTTTATTTAAGTCGGAAGCATAGATTAGAAATTTATTGTTATTATTTCGTTGGGATATTATTAAACATTTATTGCATTTTTAGATCAGTTAATATAAAATTAATACCTAAGAGAATTTGAAACGACATTGAAATAATGTTATATACTTAGTTGTAAAACTAACACTATGCAACAGTAAGTTTGCAAACAAAGTAGCCATGGCAGGTTTCTGAACGATTGCATCGAATAAACTACTTTTTCTAAACAAAACATATGTTTCAGTCCATTTATACGTGAAGTTTATTTTAATTTTGCATTTTAAGGTTATATCGGTCACAAGATCTCTTTCAACCACACGTACAGAATCCTGCCTAAGAAAATATTGGTCCTTGTAAAACAAGCAACATTTCGTGCCAAAACTTAGAAACTCCACCGTTTCCCCTTTCGCCAATTCTTAACATTTTCCCGAAGGCATCAGAACTTACTATGTGTTGATGTGAAAGAATTAAAAGTAGATATTTGACGTTCTAGTAAGAAATGTTAAGGTTTGAAAAAAGAGCAATATTTTTTAGAACGCTAAAGTTGTAGCTCCTCCAGATTTGTTGCATCCTGACCAAAGGCCTCTTGTGAACCCTCAATCTTTAAGTGCAAACAAATAATATAAAATTTTGCTGTACTGTGTATTTTATAAAAATAAACCTATACATAGAAATGATATAATAAAATGTCGACTGATTAAATTAGCTGTTGCAAATTTAAAAACATTTGTAAACTATTATTTATTTCTATGAATTAAGTGGGGGTTGCCCTTATTGCTTTTAAATGCATGAAAGCATTTATTTGAAGCAATTTTTAATTTATTTAATAATTTGGGAAAAATTTAAACAACGTGACATCAGGACGGACAAGGCGGCAGCTTTTTCGATTATACCTTGCAAATCTCTTCAAAGCCTTTTCCCCCGGGAGTGGGATTTGACCCATACTCCTACGATGGTTGAAGTGTCACAAACGCATTCAGCCACGTCATGCCTTAGTTGTTCGCAATAGCGAACAGAAAATAGCAGTGGCAATTTTCATCAAAATTTACCAACTAAATTCGAACACTTATATAAGTTTAGCAAATAAAATTATGTATACAAATTTCAAAAACGTTTTCGAAAAAATTTGAAAATTCGAGATAGCTTTTTATTTGGAGTTATCTGAATTTTTTTTGAGTATGCAAGTTTTTTCCCAATTAGTTGAAGCCTGAAAAAGTGAAAATTCGCATGTGCTTTTTGAAAATTTTTTCCGAAGGATGTTTTAGATTATCCTCCATACAAAGAGTGAAAATTTTTTTGTTATGGAAGAAAATCTGAAACCTATCTGGAAAAAAATTCTCAAAAATCAATGCGAATTTTGAGCGACCTATGTTTTGTACTCTGTTAGACTAGAATTGATTGAGCTACAAAACTGCGTACTCAAAATATTTCAGAAAACTCCAAAAAAAAAGTTCTATATTTTCGTAAAATTTTCTCGATTATTCGAATTTTTTCGAAAAAGTTTTTGAGATTTTTTTGCTTAGTTTCAGTTTTAAAATTCAAAGAACTTTTTTCTTGAAATATAAATATTTTTACTTGGCCGAAATGTTGCAAATGAACATATGTATGTATTAGGCCGGGTCGATTTGTAGGGAGGCAAAAAAATCGCCTATTGCTCTGTGAAAATCATATTCTAGGGATCAAAATAAGAAACTTTGCCGAAGGAACCATATCTCTAAAACGAATTCTGATGTCCCCCCCTTTGGGTCGTAGGGGCCAATTTTGAAAAATCCCACTTTGAAATGCCTATGTTTTTTTTTGTGGAGTTTATTTTTCTCTTTAGAAATTTATTTAGTCAGAACATATGTAAATGAAAAAATGTATTTAACTTAGTAATAGAAAAGAAATTAAAAAAATTATTAGAAATTAGCGTTATTACAACCCCCTTTTAAATCCAAGGCATCACTGTGATGCATTTGCATGTCGTAAACATAGTTGTGTGGGTTTTTTATTCAACCGTTTTAAAAAATGTGACACAATTGCAGATCGTAAAATTGCTTGTGTTGTTTTTTTTAAGCCACCACAAGACACAGCAGGTAGAATTGAAATTGCCCCTACCCAAAAGTTCGACCAAAAGGGGGGGACATCAGAATTCGTTTTAGAGGTAGTTTTCCTTCGGCAAAGTTTCTTATTTTGATCCCTAGAATACGATTTTCACAGAGCAATGAGCGATTTTTAAATCGACCCGCCCTAGTATGTATGTATCTATATTTCTATTTCTATATACCAACATACATATTTCTCTATTTTGCTAGTATTGACAGCAGGCACGTGTGCATATTGTATGTTATACAAATTTAATTATGTGGCTAACAATTAAATCAGTGGCATGTTAGGTTTCAGGTGTGCTCCACATTATTTAATTTTGATGTAAAAAAACATGTCCACACAAACAAACATTAATTCTTTTCATTTACACTTTCAGCCTTTTTGTTCAGTTGTGGCTTTAAGTCTCATACCATATTTAGCGCGATTGTCCAGTCACTTTGATGTCGGCTCGTTTTCCAACTCGTTTTATAACTTCTCCGACCCAGCAACATTAACTCCGTTCAGCCACCACATTCACTAAACGCCACCGACAGCACTTGCCTTGTCAACTTAGTAAGAAGGTCTATGTACAAGTGCATGCCATGGCAACCTGATTTTCCTCACCAACAATTTACGAACATTTAAAAAAGACCAGCTCAAATTTCTTTTGGCCTGGCGCCAACTTCATAGAAAGGATTTCTTTTGTTTTTATACTCAGCGTGCTTTGCACACAGAGTATATTAACTTTAATTGTTTAACGGTTGGTTGTACAGGTATAAAGGAATCGAGATAGATATAGACTTCCATATATCAAAATCATCGGTATCGAAAAAAAATTTGATTGAGCCATGTCCGTCCGTCCGTCTGTCCGTTAACACGATAACTTGAGTAAATATCGAGATATCTTCACCAAATTTGGTACACGAGCTTGTCTGGGCCCAGAATAGACTGGTATTGAAAATGAGCGAAATCGGATAACCACGCCTACTTTTTATATATATAAAATTTTGTAAAACACAAAAACCTGAATGTTGAAATTTTACGTGTGGGCTGATATTGAGACTCTTAATAAAAATTTGTTTAAAATGGGCGTGGCACCGCCCACTTGTGATAAAATCAATTTTAAAAATATTAACAAAATTCAGCAGAGAGGTTGCCTTTACTATAAGGAATGCTTTGCAGAAAAATTAAGGAAATAGGTTAAGGACCACGCCCACTTTAATATCAAATATTTTTAAAAGGGTCGTGGACGAATAAAATAAGCTATATCTTTGCAAAAAAGAGCTTTATATCAATGGTATATCATTTCCCAAGTGAATTTATAACAGCAAATAGGAAAAACTTCAAAGTTTAAAAAATGGGCATGGCACCGCCCCTTTTATGACTAAGCAATTTTCTATGTTTCGGGAGCCATAACTCCAAGAAAAATTAACGGATCGTATTCAAATTTGGTACACAAATTTTCCCTATAGCGGGAAATATTTTTACAAAAAAAGGGCGAGATTGGTTAAAGACCACGGCAATTTAGATATAAAAAACTTTAATAAACAATAAGGTATAACTTAGCAAAAAACAGTTTTGAATCAATGATATTTCACTTATCATGTTTTAGTGTAAGAAGAAATGGGGATACATTTTTCTTTTAAACGGGCGGTGTCACATGTTATGTAGAAAAGTAATTTATCTGAAATGAAATGTAAAATTGAAGCTCACGCTGAGTATATAATGTTCGGTTACACCCGAACTTGGACACCTTTACATTTTTTTTTTTATTCTTTTTTATTATGTGTGGGCTTTGGCTTTTCAACGAATTTGCTGCTTAGAGGTGTATTTACATTTAAATGAATTCTAATTGTTATTCTTGGTTATGCTTTTGTTTTTATTGATTTTGTAAAAGGAATTCATTGGAAATTTTGCACACGCCGAGGAAAGTGACATTATTGGTTCTACTTATTTATTATTATCTTCGATTTGTATAGGCAATGCCGTTTAATATTGCTCAGTATAACAACGGGCGAGGAAATTATTGGGTTGTATCTAATTTCGAGGCATTGTAGTCTACGAAAATCAAAGCATCTTAAAAGATCTAAGAGGTTGTTTTTATAAATTTTTTTAGTAATGATTTTTAATCAATCATTTTTTCTTAAAAACTTCATACTGCTATATCATCAATTGAAATTCCTCAATATAAAGTTTTTAATAACCTCGAATTTGGAAAGATCGATTCCGTGAACTGGTGACATAGGAGACGAATAAGCGGAAACAACACTTTTTTACAGATGGCATTCGTAGTAGGCATAGCAACGATCTCGAAGATTATTAATAGGAACGTGAAACTACACTCGAATGTCAATCTTATGAGATTTAGAGAGCGTCTGCCCAGTGAATGTGAGAAGGAGTACGGGATCGGCGGGGTTTCTTTCTTCCTTGCTTCTGGTCGTGGCAATTAACGGCCTGGCTTATGCCGATCACCTGGCAAATCTTGTCAGGGCTAAATGTATGAATACATGGATGGATATTTTTCGGCGTTACTTAGGTTTCCAGACCAGGTCGTCAGAAGAACATGGGTTAGCTGAGCTCGCTATGTATACGCGGAGGTAAAATATTCCTGAATATAAATAAAAAAAAAAAAAGAAATGTAAGGCGCGATAACCTCCGAAGAGATCTAAGGCCAAGCTTCTCTTCCAATTTGCGTCGTGCTCCTCTTGAATTTCCCTACAAATTGGTCGGACGCGGAATATAAGCTTTCACGGATGGATTCAGGCAGGACAGGAGGGTTATGTTTGAAGTATTCTGCCATAAGCTCGGTTTTATCCAGCAATTTAGCGTCTTGCAGACTGGAATCCCCGCTGTAAAAGACACGTTGGTTATCCGCCACTAAAACTGATAGGGAATTTAAATTCTACTCAGAGGGTCAAGTGGCTATCAAATGCGTAAGCTCTGCCACCGTGAGGTAGACAGCTAAGAAGTACTGCCTGACATCGCTAACGATGACATCTTTTTGATAAAAATTATTAGGGTGCCAGGGCACAAGCATATCCCTGGCAACCGTCAGGCTAATCTCTTGGCCCGGGCAGGCACTGACGAGCTTAATGTGTCTGCCAGTTTGACATTGAGATTTGGCTACTTGTTGTCTGCTTTTGAACGAGTCGGCATCGAGACAGCTAAGCACAACAACAACAAGGGTTATATTCCACTTAGGCATCGCTGTAAGAATACGAACTTGTCTAGTTAATGAAAATATTGTTTGCTCACAAATTTGGTAAACATTTCCTCAGCTTCTCCTATTTTTATGCAGATTTTGTTTTCGGTGTACAAGTAAGCACTTTCCAGGGCATCTACAATCAAAAAAATATATGGATCCAACCATATGGCTACAGTGTATCCAAAGTATTGGCAAATGAGAAATAATGTGGCGCTGCCACGCAACTTAATTTAATTAATTCAAAAACCGTTTGTTTAAGACACGTCGATTGCTTAAACAATTTTTTTTGCACATTGTAGAAACAAAGCAAATTAGCACATTAAATTCCGTGGGTAATTAAAGAACAAAGAAAAAAATTCAAGCTATGGAAGACAAAACAAAAAAGGGGCAGAGGTGTGATTGTGCTTGTTTAAATGAGATTGAATTTAGTATGGCATGTGTAATCGCTATCGACGCAGCGTACTACTAATATTCTACTAATAACCTAAAGGAAAACAAGTAAGGAAGGCTAAGTTCAGGTGTAACCGAACATTACATACTCAGCTGAGAGCTTTGGAGACAAAATAAGGGAAAATCACCATGTAGGAAAATGAACCTTGGGTTACCTTGGAATGTGTTTGTATGGCATGGGTATCAAATGGTATTAAAGAGTATTTTAAAAGGGAGTGGGCCATAGTTCTATGGGTGGACGCCTTTTCGAGATATCGCCATAAAGGTGGACCAGGGGTGACTCTAGAATGTGTTTTTACGATATGGGTATTAAATGAAAGGGGTTATTGAGCATTTTAAAAGGGAGTGGGCCTTGGTTCTATAGGTGGACGCCTTTTCGAGATATCGCCATAAAGGTGGACCAGGGGTGACTCTAGAATGCGTGTTTAAGATTTATTTAGAACTCGTCTACTTCCGATAATCTATAAAATCATAAATTCCATAAGCTGACATAATCACTTATATTACTGCCTAAAAAGCTAACCCCCCTTAATGTGTATATTCTAATGTAATATTATTATTAGTAGCAACGCTTCGATTTTTTCGCTAGCAGTCATCTTTAACGCTTCTTCTCATCTTTTGTTGCTTGTTTTGCTGAATTTGTACTAAATGAGTTATTAGCACGCTAAATTTAATTAAGTTGCCACGGTAATGCTGTAGAATTAATTGATCTCGCGTTGATGTTATGGCGCCATCCTACACACCACATACACATCTATACCAAGTAAACGCTCTACATCGGACTTTGCAAAATGAGAAACAAGCATTCTAAAGCTTTGTAGAGAAGCCTGAGTAGAAACATATCTATGGATGCCCTATTATGGAATATTTTTTAAAAGGCTGTCTCTATTCGTCGAGAAAATTCAGTGCAAAAATTTCTGAAACTTTGTCCCGTTTTTATTCTTTTTTTGTTGTTTTTCTTTAGTTTACATCATTCTGGACGTACAATTTTTCTTCATTATGGCAGTGCTTTTAGAGACCAATTGCAAAGCGAGCAGCGCACACTGGTCGATCTTGTATGGAGTTGGTGGCCAAAAATACTTCCAGTAGAGATATCAACGTGAAACTTTGATCACCACTTTACAAATATGTGAGAATTATTTTTTTTTTATAAAATTGGTGTGGGTGATACCTTCATACTGACCCACAACTAACCACTTTCACCCCATGCATACAAAAAGTAAATAGATGTGGGGGGAAAAGTGGTAAGATGTGGCTAAAGCAACTACAGTGTTTAGTAGGATTAAATAAAGAAATTAAATTTATTAAAAGATCTCGCATATATAACAATAACAAAACAACAAACACACGCAAAAGTTTACATTTGCTTATCGTCGACTGGATAAAATAATGTCGTATGTTACACATGAGTAACATACGACAATAATTTATCAGGGTGACGCTATTAGAAAACTGTCGCAAAACATAGTTAGTGGCAGAAAGTGGCAGCCGATATTGACATTTAGAATCTTAAAACTTGGAGTAATAATAAAATGTAAGTCCCAACGTCAGGATCGGTGAGGAACACAACTAAAACTTTAGCTGAATTTGAAATATTTGTAAACACTAATAAAGGCACTGGTCAAATTTTAAATAACAAAAAAAAAAAAACAAAAAAACACAACAAGCTAAAGACACTAAAACTATTTGAGAGTGAATTAAATACCTATGACTTCAATATTCATTTTTATTTAATTCAATAAAATGATATTTTATGTATTTTTAAATACCTTGAAATTGCACTTTATTTTTATCTTGTTCACACTGCAAAAACCAACTAATACCATAACATCACTTTTTGAAGCTATTCATAAAGAATACAGTTCGAATACAACAAAAACAAATATACCTTTTAAAAGGCTGTTCTAATAAGAGATACTAATGACACATTTGGTGACAAACTTTTCACTTAGATTTTTTTATTTTTGGCCTATGGAACCGACCACTGTGCAGCGGGGCATTCATATGGCTGAGTGGATAACGTATAAAGTATGACTGTTGAAGATTTCGAGTTCAATATTCAGCTACCTAAAATGAAGTGAAAAATGTCCTCATAACCATCGCCGTTTGTAAACTTTGTAATTTTTCTCTAATATCAAGAACAAAAATAATTTTATAAAGCAATGTGAGCATGTTTCGGTTATTAAATACAGTATTATTAGTTCGTTTACATTAGACACTTGTATGTAATTCTTATTTGAACTAAGAACTAGTGACTTATTACCACTACCCTCCATTTTAGAGCGTTATTAGGCGGTGTCCATAGAGTACCGGGCTGTGAAAATATGCCCAGATCCGCAAAAACTGAGTCCGTTCTGAAAAAGGATCCTGTTATAAAAAGTTCCCGGATCGGTAAAACTTTTAGGCTCTACGAAAGTACCGAATTCTAAAAAGTTCCCGGTTCTAAATATGTACGCAGATCATAAACAAGACCCAGTTCTGAAAAAGTATACTGAACCGAGTAACCATATGTTTCGAAAAAATGGGTATTTTGAAGAGTACCCGATTTTTAAAATGTACCCTCTAAACAAAATACTGTTCTGAAAAAAACAGCGTTATTTCAAAATGACGCAAAGAAAAATCGCGGATTTTGCTTTTAATATGTCATAAAATTAACTTTGTAAGGCCAACCACTCATAGAGAAAAACTAATGAAAAAATTGTCTGCATCCATTGAGCAAAATTTATATTTGGTTATTCACTATCAGAAAATACAAAATTGTTGCCAGGTCGCAAACCCAAATCATCCGGTTACCCAAAAGCTTGCCAAAGGACGCCCAGTCCCAGGGCCACAACAGCAATTGCGTCCTGGCCTTCCACAACCCAGGCGTAGTCACCCGTCACTTACCCCCAGAGTGGCGGCGTCTCCCCTTATGCACTTCAGAACTCTGCAGTTAAACTGTAATGGACTAACTGGGAAGATTACGGAGGTAGTCGATTTCATGAAGCGGCACAACATCCGCATTGCTGCGATTCAAGAGACTAAACTATCAGCAAGATCTGCATTGCAGAACTGCTCTGGGTATAATGTCCACAGGAAAGACCGCGAGAGCGGAAATGGAGGCGGTCTCGCATTTATCATACACCACTCTGTGCAATATAATATATTTGATCCTGGCATCGACCGCAGGGACAATTTCTTAGAACGTCAAGGCCTATCTGTCCGGTCAGGCGATGCAAACCTAGAAATCATCAACATCTATATCCCTCCTGCCACCTGTTGCCACAGTGGATACCGCCCTAATATCAGGGCCTTACTCACTGGCATAAATCGCATTATCTTAGGCGATTTCAATACCCATCATGATCTATGGCATTCAACCTTGCGGGCGGACAGTAGGGGTGAGATGTTGGCGGATCAAATAGAAGAAACGACGTTCTGCACAATAAACGGAGACGCCCCCACACGTATAATAGGAAGCTGTCACAGCTCGCCAGATATCTCAATCGTGAGCGCAGAACTCGTAAACTGCGTCAACTGGCAGCCGATGGTAACATTGGCATCCGACCACCTGCCCATACTTATTTCGCTCAAGCGTACCGCCGACTTCATCGTCACTGAAAAACGCACTTTCATAAACTTCAAAAAAGGAAAGTGGGAAGAATATAAATCCTTTACAGACAACTGCTTTGCTGCCCTCCCTATCCCGACTGATGCCCGCCAAGGGGAGCGTGCCTTCCATAAGGCCATTGAATACGCCTCGGCACGTTTCATTCCCGCCGGGAGAATTCCCGAAATCCGGCCCACTTCCCGGCGGAGGCCGCAAACTTAGCGAGAGAACGTGACCTTATAAGACAGCTTGATCCAGGCGACCTGCAAATAAGGGATATAAACCAACGTATCAGATTGATTGTGGATGAACACAAGCGGGCGAAATGGGAGGAGCACCTAAGAGGTTGTAACCTCTCTAGCGGTGTGGGTAAACTTTGGTCCACCGTAAAGTACCTATCGAATCCGACTAAGCACAAAGACAAAGTTTCCATCGCCTTTGGCGACAAAGTGTTGTCGGACGCGAAAAAATGCGCGAGCGCTTTCTGCTGGCAATATATAATGCATCCTACGGTCTACAAAGGTAGATGGAGAGCTAATAGACACGCACATAAACACAAATTCAGCGCGTCACCAATCACCATCACCGCTAAAGAGGTTGAGGACGCCATTGGTCGTGCTAAACCATCCAAAGCAGTGGGCCCATACGGCATAGCCATGCCGATGCTTAAAAGCCTAGGAAAAGAGGGTTTCAAATATTTAGCGCATGTCTTCAACCTGTCTCTTTCCACCTTTGTCATACCCGAGAAATGGAAAATGGCCAAGGTGGTCCCGCTACTAAAGCCTGGAAAACCAGCTAACATAAGTGAGTCGTATCGTCCGATATCTCTCCTATCGCCAGTGGCAAAGACGCTTGAGGCCATTTTGCTCCCTTATTTCCAAGCAAATTTGCAGCTAGCCCCTCATCAGCATGGCTTCAGAAAACTCCATAGCACTACCACCGCGCTAAATGCCATTAGCACCCAGATAAATTGCGGTTTAAATCAATACCCCTACCATAGAACAATATTCGTAGCGCTAGACCTATCAAAAGCTTTTGATACGGTCAACCATGGCTCGTTACTGCAAGACCTGGAAAGTTCTACCCTTCCCCCATGTCTAAAAAGGTGGACCGCAAATTATCTGGGTGGTCGGCAGGCATCGGTGAAATTTAGAAACGAAACATCAAAACCAAGAAGAATTAAACAAGGGATGCCACAGGGTGGTGTCCTATCCCCACTTTTGTTTAATTTCTACATATCTAAGCTACCTTCACCACCAGTAGGAGTCACTATCGTTTCATACGCCGATGACTGCACAATAATGGCCACAGGCCCAGGCCAAAAGATCGATGCGCTATGCAATAAAATAAACGGCTACCTCCCTAATCTCTCCAGTTTTTTCTCCTCGCGAAGCCTGGCATTATCACCGACTAAATCTTCCGCGACCTTATTTACAACATGGACGTCCCAAATGTCGACCATTTTGAACATCCACGTCGATGGCACTACGCTTCCGACTGTCTTACACCCCAAAATCTTGGGTATGACGTTTGATCAGGATCTACATTTTGGTGAGCACGAAGCCGCAATTGTTCCGAGAATTCAGAGCCGTAACAAAATCCTCAAATCCCTCGCTGGCAGTACCTGGGGAAAAGATAAAGAAGCGCTCATGACTACATACAAAGCAATTAGCCAGCCGATTACGTGCTACGCGTCACCCATATGGTCGCCAAGCCTAAAAATTACCAACTGGAAGAAACTACAGGCCTGCCAAAATACTGCTCTCAGAATCGCCACGGGCTGTCTTCTTATGTCCCCAGAACACCATCTGCATAATGAGGCGAGAATACTCCCCATCAGGGAGAGAAATGAGATGCTGACCAAACAGTTCCTGTTGAATACCCAGAAACCTGAGCATCCCAACAGCCATCTGATTGATGAACCAGCACCGCCTAGGGGCTTAAGGAGTCATCTCCGTAAGCATTTTGAAGAAATACGGCACCTGAGAACCCAGCCGTATGAAGCGCAAAAACACAAGCAGGTCCTTGGTGAACTCCATAAACAGGCGTCGGACCTTTATGCCGGGAATTGCCCGGTGAATCCAGTACTTAAAGAAAATTATCCAAAACTCGCGGAAGAGGAACGCATACTCCCCAGGGAAACGCGTGTCACTCTTGCTCAACTCCGTTCTGGATACTTTAATAGGTTAAACTCTTGCCTATCCAGAATCAACCCCGACATACAAAATGTAATTGCCCCGCTTGCAATGTGTCCCCACACCTTTCCTTATGGTCCACCCCTGTTGAAACGGCAAGTTTCCTTGGACTCCCGTTAGAGGATATTGATGAGAATTTGTGATCGGTCGCGGCTATTAGGTGGGACAAGCATTGCTACAACAACAACAACAACAAAATTGAAATTTTATTGGAGTCCTTATCTTTTTCGCTGACAAATCTAATTCTATGTTTTGCCACGCCATGTTTCCTAGTGGCAAAATTTTAAAGTATAGATGCTGTGATTTGCGCTCCTCTTGTATAGATACCAGAACTGTTGGAGAATGAAGTCATTTGCTTTTTGAAATCCAAGCTTTTCTACAATCAGTATTTCACAATTTTTTCTTCGTACAAAAGCACCGCATGTATTCAAAAAGAACGCTAAATAAGATTGAAGAAGTAAATACATTGAAATCAATAAGTTCTCTCAGGTGATTGCACCTTCAAAGTATGTAAAGTCATGCATTCAGTGCCAATCTATTACCACAAAAATTCTCAAATACTCCCTGAAATAGTACGAAAAAATGTAAGTTCCTTATTATGAAAGCTGAAATTTTAAAATTTATTTAAAAAAAATGTTTATGATATTCTTCAGGATAAATATAACTAGTTGAAACAACTTGCTCAATAGCGTTAAGCGTGACAATTTGAAAAAAACGTAATCACTCGTGAGTGGAAATGCTCTCGATGCATTCACAATCAAGCTGAATGCTGTTTTTACATTCATGCAATCACTAACGAAATTTTTTAATGGAAATAATGAAATCGCATTAAAAATTGGCTTATATATTTCAAATCAACCAATCATATTTGTAAAATGAATCAGTCTTGATTTATAACTGTATTGATTGAATCATTTTACAACTCTGATAGATACATAATATCAATTTTTTTCTTGGGGTTATGCCACTTGGAATAATGTCTTGGCATTTTAAACACCTTCTCCTCCAAATTTAAAGTTGCAATTTACTGAGGAATTTCTAATAAACCTTATACTGTTTTCACACAGACGGCTACAAAATTCGAATCTATAATTATTTCATTAGTAGCTAATCGAATGCCTAATGAAGTTAGAAGCACAATGCAACTCTGTTGGGAGCGTTCAGTTTCTTAGTTTTGATGTGTTCAGTGCTTAAAAATGTCATTTGTCAAAGTAAATGTCATTGTCTGCATGGCGGAACGATACAAGGTGGCCGCATCGAACAGTTGATTATAACCTTTTTTATTTGATTTGATACATCAACTTCCGGCGCAGTACGATTTTGACATTTGTCCATCGAATTTACGAAAACAAAGTACATGGAATTCTTATTTATGTATGTAGGTATATCACCATGCTGCCACCTTGTATCGTTCCGCCATGATTGTCTGTCATATAGCATTGTCATTTTATTCGCTTGACATTTCATCCTTCATACTAATCGAGCAGTTACTTCTGTGTGAAAGCAAAAAAATTAACGATTTCATTAGAAGGTGAAATGAGATCATTAAGTTTCTGTGTGAAAACAATATTAACCTACTGTTCCGTACTATGCAGCCCTATAATTTTTCATTGCCATTCCCAACTTATGACCTATGTATGCAATTGAATACCATACCTTTCCACACTTCCTATTCAAGTCAGTTCCTACGTTAATTTTTATTGATATTTCGTTGAAAGCACAATAGTTTTGAATGCCAAGAAATATTTTCCTATCTAAAAATTCATTTTTATTTCTAGCATTATAACTTCTTCCTATACAAAGAACTGAAATGTTATAAAGCCACTTATTTCAACTTTCCTTTAACCATTTCTACCTTCTTTGATGTCAATAGAGATACTAGCACTTCAAGTCGGATTTATTTGTGTTATTTCATTTAACAAAATTTGTCGCAAGCAATTTGCATTGCTGCGGTTTATTCCACCCACCCACCAATGTCATTTATCTGCTACATAGCTAAGCGACCATGCAACGATCTTAAGTAAACGCCGCTTTGTCTGGCATTTGTAAACACAAGAAGCTGCTGTACAGATCACCGACCGCAAAAATCTAAACGTCATTTAAACACCGCAACTCTAATTTTACTTCACTTTTCTGGAATCTCTTATATCTTCTAAATTCGTACCTACGTACTTCGTGAGGAAATCAATTGAAAGCAATAAAAACCGGCTGCCTACCACAACTGTCACTGACGATCAGTGAGAACATGGAAAAATGACAACAAAATTACATCATCAAGAATCTTGAAAAAGGAACGACAACTAAGATCGCACAATCGATTAAGATTTCAAATGTCATATGCAATTTGCAAAGAAAAGTGTTATAAATAAGTAAAATTATATTTGCCGAAACGTGAACATCTTATAAAAAAATTGAAGGGCGATTGAGCTGCATTGACAGTTCAATGCTGTTTGTGGGAGGATATCGTTCATGTGGAGCAAAGATCGCAGCTCTTTGAGGTTTAAATGTCAGGTTTTGATGTACTTGGCCGCCCAGAAGATTGTCGAAAGCCACGCTCACACACGCGTATTTTATCATGTAAAAGGGTGAACCAAAAGGTGTTTCAAAAAATTTTAACTCGAAAATAATCATAATAAATTGGCGTAAGAGTTGATCGAAATAGTAAATGATTTCGTTTATTTGGATTAATGCTGGATTCACACAAACAAAAACACCATCTTTCAAATCTCGCGAAGAGTCAACTCTTGCCAATTAATGCTACTTTCGAACAGCTAGGCTATTGAAATGTAAAGTCCTTACTCGGCAAACGAAAATCACGCTGTACAAGTCATTTATCGTACCAGTCCTGCTATATGGTAAAGAAGCATGGACCCTGACAACATCAGATGAGGCGGCTCTGAGAGTGTTCGAGTGAATATTAATGGGCTTATAAGATGATGCTAAAGCTAAAAAATTATTCTTATCTGATCCAGGATATGGAACGACAGAAGAGGGCGACACCCAATCCGCTAGAAAGGCTAGGTGGAAAACAATTTAAATTCCGTGTCAAATGCACACTGACGTAAATGCTGGTAAAATTAACAGAATTACGGGTAAATTCAACCGATTTTGGTAAACTTTTATCCATCACAAATTGCTGTCGAATCAACTTCGCACAAAATGTTGATTCTGAATTAACCCTTTCAAAGAAATGTGATGTAATGGTTGTGTTTTTTTTTTTTTTCTTGCATATAAATCTGCGTTTGGGACTAAAAAAATGCTCAGCGGTAACTACACATAGAAAAATCTGTTAGACAGGTTGATAATCTGCAGTTTTTCCGGAAGTTTGTGGACTTGCGACCAAGAGTTTCTCTTTTCAAATTACTAAACAAATGCATGCTTTTGACAAAAAGATCGGTTAAATTAATCATAATACAATATTACCGCATGTATGTTAATATAGGAACATTAAAATAAGAAGCGAGCAAATTATCAATTGTGGCGCTCTTGACTGAACCTTATGCTTCGATTTATAAAGCCCTTCGCACGTGAAATATCGAATTCAATTAATTTGAGTACTGATTCTTTTTTTACTCTATTATGAGGCATGCATTAATTTAAGAACGATTTTAGAATTGCGGATCATTTCAATTCGACTTTGATCTCTAACTCGAGTTTGAGGTCCTAATTTAAAGGTTTTTTTGGCCTAGAATAATCACAACTACTCGATACGAAAAATCATAACATGCGACCCTTTAGCAACAGTTAGCAACCAATCTCAGAAAAAAGAAATCGCACTGCCCTAATACATAAAACCATATGCACACCTTCAGCCTTGGCGTAGGCGGACATCAACATTTTGTAAGGCATGATAAAGTTGACAACAACTTGACAGTTACTATTCGTTGTCAAACTCAATTTAGGTCAGTCGCGTGTAAAAGCGGCAGCCCTTTGTTGGTCTAATAAATGAACTACATGCATACATATGTACATAATTTTCAAATATGTTTAAATTATAAATTTAGCATAGAAAATAAAAAAAATTTAAAAAAATAAGAATATTGCTCATAGAAATGCTAATCAAAAGCCGCTGATGTTGCTGAAAGGTAAAACGGGAAAACGCTTGGATAAGGAGAGGATATGTGTTGGAAGTTTATTATTTGTTTATGGTATTTTTTGGTGTTTTTGCAAATGTGGTACAAAAAATAATAAACGAATAAAAAAATGACTTGCGCAAGAGTGTTTTAGAGTGTTAATGTCTGTAGGTATGCATGCATGTAGGGTGAACAAAACATATTTCTGTTTCAGAAAATCTTTCTTATAGTTAAGCATGTTGTATAAATCGCTTGTTTTGGAATCCGTCTCAAAATGATAATTCATGCGATCTTATATTTAAAGATAAATAAAAATATGAAAATTCAAATTAAATTCCATTTTGTTTGAAATATTTGCTAGGTTTATGGAATTTACAAGCTCTCCTATTCGTCGTAAGTGCTACGCTTTAATAAAAAATAAATTGGCAACAATGGAAACAACTAAAAATTTAAGATCTAACAACGAATACAACACTCTTGTGCACATTTTGCTTTTCAATTTCACTAAAATACTATATATGAATTCAACTACAGGGCCCGTATTTTATTTCGATCCGTGATCGATCAAAACCATTTTAACTCAATCGAGAGATATTAAACTGCCATCGAATATGAATTATGAGAATAGCAATCAACTATGTATCTTATGGGTATGCATTTTTACTATTTCACATACACTGAAAGAAATGGTGATAGTAAAATCAACAAATCGGTTGTGATGTTCTTGACTTAACGGAGATTTTGTGAAATTGATCGAATTATAGTTAATTCGACCGTGTTCTTTGTCAAGCGAACAAATTAGTTTAGTCATTTCAACAGAAGAGAAATTGTCGCTCTTAAGTTACAAAAATTCTGTAAAATTGACAGATTCCTAATCAATCTAACTGATTTTTTGTTAACACAACTGATCTCACTGGTCATTTCAACAGCGATCAACAGTCAATACATGAGCAAATTTCAAAGAGAATTGTACGCTCACTGCGCTCTCTACTTTGTACTTATGTATGCTGTGTACTATATGTATGCACATATTTACGTATGTATATGGCGGCCGCCGTGGTGTGATGGTAGTGTACTCCGCCTACCACACCGAAGACCCTGGAGTTACACCCCGAGCAAAGCAACATAAAAATTTTTAAAATAAGGTTTTTCAATTAGAAGAAAATTTTCCTAAGCGCGGTCGCCCGTCGGCACTGTTCAGCAAGCACTCCGAGTGTATTTCTGCCATGAAAAGATCACAGTGAAAACTCATCTGCCTTGCAAATGCCGCAACATAGGTACTTTTGTACAAAGCTGTCGCAACAACTTTTTTTGTTCATTTGACTACTAAAACGGTCAATTACGAATCAACGATTTGTGCGCTGTTGATTCAACATCTTTTTACGGTTGAATTTACCCGTGTTTCGGTTGATTTTACCAGAGTTTTTCTTTCAGTGTATGTCACTACCCCGATTCGTAATTTCAAAGCAATTGTGTTAAAAAAAACACACCATAAGGTCCTAGAATAAAATCGAATTACATTTTTAAAGGTTTTTTTTTTACGTTTTAATTTTGTATATACTTTAATTTTAATTAGTTTTTGAATACTACTACGATATATACCGTAATGTATTGGTAGGTAGTACCTGATCGACATCGAAACTTGATTACTCTATATAAAAAAAACAAAACATATTTTCCAAGAAAAATAGCATTACTGCTATAAAGAATTTTAGCTTTGACCCACTGCAGAACTTTTAAACTCAGAGTTATTTTATTTTTTTTTAGTTTATCCCTTTCATGAATATCCGCTTACGATCATTTTTAAATTTCTTTTGTTGTTACTTTTGTTTAAATTTTTTCTTTGGTGTTTTTCTTCATTGAATTTGTCAATATTATTGTATCTATTTAACCCCTCTTTAGAATCTAACTGAGAGTTAAAAAGATAACTTGCCGTTCTGCCAGGCGGCCTTGAAAATCAAACGGAGAATAACTCTTGCCAGCAAGTACTACTTTGAATGACTAGCCAATCGAAAAGTAGATTCCCCTCTAGATGGACAAAATTCACGATCTCAAGTCGCTCATCAAACCGTTCGGGATATATGGCTAGGAATCATGTACGGTGTCGAGATAAGATGAGACGACGAGTGCCGAATGAGGTAGAGCTGTATGAGCTCTACGCAAATATTTCGATTGTGTAATGAATAAAACCCCAAATTGCATGCTTGGCGAATGGACGCAGACGCACCGGATAAGAAAATATATTTATAAACACCCGTATTTAGTAGTGGAGGAGGTCTTCCCTGCAATGAGTTCTGAGTTGCAGTTGGAGGAAAAGTTGCGTTAGCTATTTCAAAGCATGGATAGGTGGCGTTACTTGTTATGAAAGAGCCAAAATCAAAAATACCTTGGAATTTTACTATATAAACTCGACTCGTTTTTCAAATGTCTTTCTACCTATATTTTGAAAGTATGCACGAATAAGACAATAAAATATCGATCGTTATATGGACTCAATTAGTCTATGCAAGAACCTCACGGGCCAGCCAGTTCAATAAAAAGGTGTACTCGATTTAATAATATCTCTAATAATCAGCTTTATAAAAACTAAAAATATTATTATTAACGCATGTGTTTTTTGAACAATGTGATTTCCAATGTTGATCGCTGTCTGGATCGTTGTAGGTGTGCGCGGTATATGTAGTTATGTAAGAAATAAGACCCCGAAAAGAACCCAAAGAGTACGAGTTTCAATGCATGATGTATTAAAATTATGGAAAGGTGACTGGCTTTGTTCTGCAATGTGCACGGATTGAACGGATTGACAGGAATACCGTTGAAGCAGGGTTCATATTTATTTTCCGCAATTCGTTGCACGGAAATTAACATAGCTTTGGGCATACAATAAAATGCACGGATTGCATATAATATTTTGCTAATATTTTGTTGTTGTAACTTTACAATCCGTGCAATATATGCATTCCATCCAAACCGTGCACCGTTTGCAAGACAAAGTGAGTCCCCTTTATAAACTTTTTTCACTATATTCAGACTTAAAAAATAAATACTTGTTTTTAAATATCAGTAGCTCTAAGTATTTAATATTGTTCGTTGTAATTTGTACAGATTTCTGTTTGTAGTTTCCTTGTTATTCGTGCGTCAAAAGCAGTTTTCATTACGTACGCATTCAATTCTGTTTTCGTTCTTGCGAAACATAACAATTCTCGACGAATATTATTAGCTTAAATTACACTAACACACACAAAAAAGTGGTCAGTAGTTTGATTAGTTTACATATTGGCATTTATTTCGACATCCTGATTCCGAATTTAGGGTCCGTTTAGTTCAAACACAAGCCGTTGGAGCGAGTTAGTTGCTTAAAATCTTTACAAACTGGCTTAAAGCACAAATTGATTCATGATCAGACTCCGCATTGTAATACTTTTAAAAAAAAATTTATCAAAGCTTACCATATCTCGAGCAGAGAGGATAGACAGAATAAGAGACGTCATTTCAATTTTTATTTGTAATGTACCTGATTGGCGGGTATTAGAAAATTGCCTTCTACACGTCTTTAAGAAGTTTATATAATATATATTGTGATTGTTGGAAAGAGGATGAATTGCTTAATTAATACGATCTTTTAAAACAACCAAAAATGCCTCATGAAAATGTGTAGACGCAATTCAAAATTACCCTCCAAATGAAACATTACAAATAAATTTTTCAAAAAGTATGAAATGACGTCTCTTATTCTATCTATCCTCTCTGTCTCGAGTTTGTTCGAGAAGCAATTTCTCTCGAGCATACTTTTATCTCACGCCTTTTTTCATTCAATTTAATCTCTGCATTGGCAGTACAGTAGAATCGCACAATTTGTTCCAAATTTTAGTGATGTTCCAGCCAAACAAACACTTTTTTGTGATCCAGTTTTAATTTTTCTCTACATAAAGGATTCTTGAATTATTACACCCATAACTTTATCATCGCATTAAAACAAAAAAACCAAAAAACGCTTAATACCAGTGCACTAAGTAAATATAAAAAAACTGAATTTACCTCAAATTCACCCGCATATGGTAATATACAAAAATCCAAACACAACCACAAAGCTAAACTTAAATGCATTTTCCGCTCTATTTACTACAATACTCCTTGCATTACAAACAGCTGGCAAACAAAAACATTTATGCAAACACTTGTAATAACTTAATTTGAAATTAACAGTTACACCTACCCTAAAATGCGAAATATAATTATTGCATATATTTGTAAGAAAATTGTATAAGTTTATCAATCGCGATAGACAGTTATGACAGTTATGCGTTTTCCCCGTTTTTTTTTTGTGTGTTAGCCTTTGCTCTTCCGCGCTTTCTAAATTCTGAGAGAACCTTACTTTAAAAAAATTACAGTTACGTACGTTTACTCCTTAATATTCTACAGTTATTTACTAATCTATTACATACTCAATGTTTTTACCAAAAAAACAAATTTCAATCGCTCTTAAAACGCTCAAGTGCAGTCATGTTTTTTCTTTTGTTTATTCTCTTCAATACTCTTCGATGCATTGTATTTATTTTGAATTGGCTAATAATTTGGTATTGCAAATTTTTTTGTTTTTTTTTTTTCAGGAAGGGATATGTATGATTACGTTTTTACCTTTCAGGTGGCTTGATCGATAAGCATCTGCAATTAAAAAAGAGAAAAAAGAATTATATATTGACCGAGTTTTTATACGAACTATACAGTTATCTATTTAGGTATACAAATTTATACACATGTACATTGGAATGCATATTTTTATTTATCACACACAAACATGATTTTTCAACGAACGATTAAGGTTAACCCAAGTTTTAACTTTGCCAATCTGAACTATTCAAGCTTTGTTTAAAATAATTTATTGAATTTTCAGCTTAACGTCTGAATTGTCAGGGTCAAACTTGGTTTAACTTTAGCCGTAGATTTAACTCGGGCATAAACACTGGCCTTTAGGATTGCATATTATTGATGACAACAGAAATTTTGGTTGTATGTTCAATCTGATATAAAAATGTATGTCAGCAGAAAACTTAATTTTGAACTTTTAGCTTTTTTTTATGCCGCCAAAGTTAATACAAATTTATAACTCTAAGTATAATTGGAAAGGGGAGTGGGGGATATTTATCCAAACCTTGGTAATTCGGAGAGCGAGCAGTTTTTTCATAAGCAAGTTCTTGGGATCTGAGGTATTAGCTGCGTTTTCAGTCACCTCATATAAGCGCACTCAATGGTTAATGAAACAAACGAAAGAAAAGGATTCATAGCTAAACTCACTTAAACATACACTGAAAGAAAAAGAATGGTAAAATCAACCGAAATACCGGTCAATTCAACCGAAATTTCTGTCAATTTTTATCCATCACAAGAAGATGTTCAATCAACTGCGCACAAATCGTTGATTCGTAATTGGCCGTTTTAGTAGTCAAATGAACAAAAAAAGTTGTTGCGACAGCTTTGTATGAAAGTACCTATGTTGCGGCATTGGCAAGGCAGATGAGTTTTCACTGAGACCTTTTCATGGCAGAAATACTCTCGGAGTGCTTGCCGAACAGTGCCGAGGGGCGACCCCGCTTAAGAAAATTTTCTTCTAATTGAAAAACCTTATTTCTAAAATTTGTATGTTTCTTTGCCCGGGGTGTGAACCCAGGGTCTTCGGTGTGGTAAGCGGAGCACGCTACCATCAAACCACGGCGACCGCCATATACATACGTAAATATGTGCATACATATAGTACACAGCATACATAAGTACAAAGTAGAGAGCGCAGTGAGCGTACAATTCTCTTTGAAATTTGCTCATGTATTGACTGTTGATCGCTGTTGAAATGACCAGTGAGATCAGTTGTGTTAACAAAAAATCAGTTAGATTGATTAGGAACCTGTCAATTTTACAGAATTTTGTTAACTTAAGAGCGACAATTTCTCTTCTGTTGAAATGACTAACCTAATTTGTTCGCTTGACAAATAACTCGGTCGAATTAACCATAATTCGATCAATTTCACCGAATCTCCGTTAAGTCAAGAACAACAGAACCGATTGGTTGATTTTACTAGCACCATTTCTTTCAGTGTACTCGTCAACCTGGGCGACTAGTCATCTATTAAAACTTACATATGAACCTGTTATTCGCGAAGGTTAGGTTGAACTGGCCGGTCCATGAGGACCTCACGGCGGACAATATCTTAAAATATCTAAGATTAGAGTGATTCGGAGGGTGAATAGCTTCTTTTAAGCGATCTCTTGGGCTCTGAGGTATTCGCTGCGCTTTGAGTCACCTCCTTTTGCTACAAAAAATTCCGCTAAGGTACCTAATATGACTTTGAGGTTGGTGAGCTTTTGGGCTGAGGAATCGGAATAAAATTAATAATAGCAGTGAAATGAAATTTACTAAAAAATTTAAATTTTTTTTGTTTTATCGGCCTATTGATAAATATTTAAGGGTTGATTCGCGCTCAAGGCCAGGACAATAATTTTTATGATACTTACATATTGCTTTTTTTATTTTTCTATAATTGAAGAATTATGTTTTATTTTTGGAATAGTAGGTACACAATTTCTCAGACATCCTTCCATAGCTGCGCAGATAGGGCCATTTGGAAGGCTGCTCGAATACTCCATGAGCTACGATAAGTATGATGAGAGATTCAAAGAGCGTGATTTTTGCATTTCGAGAAAAGATTTAAGTTCTCAATAGCCTACCCTGTCCAAAGTAGCACTGGTTAGCAAGAATGATTCATCATCATAAGCCATAAATTGTACGCCTTTATAATAGATTGTGCCAAAGCGGTTTATCTGTATTTGAAGCAAGAATTGTCTTTTCCAGCAACTAATTAAAGAAATAGCACGATAGGCTATAACCCTTTCGGAAACCTCGTTTAGTTTCGAACGGCAGGGAGAGGCCTTCTCTAACTATGCTAAAGGTGTTGCCCAACATAAGTTTTGCCGTCGATGGTATACTTAACAAGTCTGGAGCCCTACTAATAAGGTTCAATCAGTCTGCCTCACATTACATACACATCATAAAACTTTACGGAACGAATAAGAAAAGGGGTACCATTACCTAGAGCTTCAGCCTTTGTGCATGTGACATGGTTCAAAATTTAGCATCGAGCGCAGCAAGAAAACAATACAAAAATAAATGAAGAACAAGTACTTAGCTCGATTTACTTCCGAGAATATTTAGGCCGAGTTTCTTTTCCAATTTACGTCGTGCTCCTTTTTAATTTTTTTTACGAATTCGCGCGATGGGTCTAAATTACTTTATGCCGACTTCGAAGGCAAATGAGTTTGTTATAAAAACCTTTTTTCATTTAAAAACTTTTTTCTATATTTTTGATGTTGCTTTGCTTCTACACCGCGCCGACTGCCGCCGCAACATGAAGATAAAATTTTTTCCAGAAAATAAAACGCCATAAGATAAATATGTAGCTGATTTTGCTGTGGTTTGATGAACCTTCTTTTTTATAGATTGATCAAAAAACAAAAACAATTTTATTCTAATCTAAATATATCCATTTGGCTGCCTATACTTTGCAAACAGATTGCTGCATGCCCTTTACCAACTCCTTGCCTGCTCTGCAGGTAATCTTATAGACCGGGTTCGGGATCTGCATCATTCTTATGTGCTTCATCGCTACCTTTGTTTAAGGGGGTTGAGATATAAATCCCTCCCTCCATAATCTCAGCACTCCCTGGGCATTGGTTATGGAGTTAGAATTGTTTGGTAAAGTCTTCGCGCGTTTTTCTTATTCGCTGGAAGATTCGGCGTTTTGCACATACGCCTTTATGCTGAATTTTTCTTCCTGAAAAGACGTATCGCTTCCCTTTTAAAATCTTGGCAGAGCCCCATACTATTCGGACCTGTATGCAGCATACTTTATTTCGCTTGCACCGTAGAATTTGTATCGTTTCAGGTATTTTTTCGTGGCCGCCGATAACCAATCTCTTTGCACAGAGGCGGTAGGAAGTGGGCTGGAGATATGTTTCCATTGTTACTGCATTCCAGTAGATTGACCGTTGCTCTCAAAGAGCAGGTGTGAGAGACAAGTTGCGTAGGCTTTCTTTGTATTTGTTCAACGCGGGCTCGGATAGTAATTCGTGTCGATATTGGAATCTCCAAACGTTCGTATATCTAAAACATTTTAGGCTGCCATCCATCTATCGTAAAATGATCGATTTGATTCCCTTTGTTTCGATCTGGGGACAGTCATTTGTCTTGATGGATCTTTATTAAGCTTCGAACTGATGCGGGATATCATAATGCATCGGGCATCGGCGAAGTTGATAAACCTCAGTCCATTATGTAAGCTTTCGTTGGGGAGGCTGAACTTTTCGATCGTGGCGACAAAAATAACTTCTGCGCTCGCCCTGGCGTTGATGCTTTTTTTCAAACAAAAGGTTTAAAAATCTAAAAAAAAATTTTTTGTAGGAGAAATTTTTGGTTTTAAAATAAAACCCAAAATATTAAAAAACCTAAAAATGGATACTTGTTTACATTTCTTGTTTTAGAACAAATTCCAGAAGTTTACACTCAGTGTAAAAATCGCAAAACAACAATTTTCAAATTTGACTTACAACACTTTTCACAAATGAAATTTCAAATTTTTAGGATTTTCTCAGCAAGTTAAAACTTTGCCATTTGTTTAGAACCAGAAATATTAAAGTTTCCATTTTTAGCTTTTTTAAACTTTTTGGGTTTGGTTTGAGATTTTAGACATTTAAGTTTAACATTGGAACTGAACAAAATATGAAAACATAGTAGTAAATTAAGGAGTTTTAAATGTGCGTGAAAAATTTTTGAAAAATTTGCTTAGGCCGGTAAATGGTTTAAAAGCATTTAGCTATGTAGAGAGCTAGGGGAAAGCTATTTTCCATGGATTTCACTGTAAATATATCAGGGGTCTGCATTCCATAACGTAATTGTGTTCCTATGACATATGCGAAACGGCAATCACTTTAAGTTTATGGAGACGCATGCTAAATATTGATCCATTAGCCCTACTGCTTCAGATTTAGGCTCAAACTTTGAATCGCTTATAGGTACGTTCTGAAGGAGACTTTTAACGAAATTTCGAAATTCTGAGTATGCCTGACAATACTTACAACTTAAGTGATTTGTTACACCGTATTATTATTTCTTTTTATACTCCGCTTCTGGGATCAAATGCGGATATATACGTGATGATGACAAAGTGAGTTAATCCCAATTCACCGTGCAGTAGAATGTCAAGTCAAAAGAAAACAAGTAAGGAAGGCTAAGTTCGGGTGTAACCGAACATTACATACTCAGCTGAGAGCTTTGGAAACAAAATAAGGGAAAATCACCAATTAGCAAAATAAACCTAGGGTAACCCTGGAATGTGTTTGTATGACATGTGTATCAAATGAAAGGTGTTAATGATTATTTAAAACGTAGTGGGCCTTAGTTCTATAGGTGGACGCCTTTTCGAGATATCGCAATAAGGGTGGACCAGAATGTGTTTGTACGATATGAGTATCAAATTAAAAGTATTAATCAGGGTTTTAAAAGGGAGTAGCCCTTAGTTGTATATGTCAAGGCGTTTTCGAGATATCGACCAAAATGTGGAACAGGGTGACCCAGACCATCTTCTGTCGGGTACCGCTAATTTATTTATATATGTCATACCACGAACATTATTGCTGCCAAGATTCCAAGGGCTTTTGATTTCGCCCTGCAGAACATTTTCGCTTTCTTCTACTTAATATGGTAGGTGTCACACCCATTTTAGTTTTTTCTGAAGTTATATTTTGTGTCAATAAACCAATCCAATTACCATATTTCATCTCTTTTTCCATATTTGGTACTGAATTATGGAATTTTTTTCATTTTTCGTAATTTTCGATATCGGAAAAGTGGGCGTGGTCATAGTCGGATTTCGGCCATATTTTATACCAAGATAATGTGACTTCAGATAAATACGTGAACTAAGTTTAGTTAAGATATTTCGTTTTTTGCGCAAGTTATCGTGTTAACGGCCGAGCGGAAGGACAGACGGTCGACTGTGTATAAAAACTGGGCGTGGCTTCAACCGATGTCACCCATTTTCACAGAAAACAGTTATCGTCATAGAATCTATATCACTACCACATTTCACAAGTATTGGTAAATTTTTGTTCGACTTATGGCATTAAAAGTATTCTAGACGAATTAAATAAAAAGGTCGGAGTTACGCCCATTTTGAAATTTTCTTTTATCATTGTATTTTGTTGCACCATATCATTACTGCAGTCGAATTTTGACATAATTTACTTTTATACTGTAAAGATATTAAATTTTTTGTTAAAATTTGACTTAAAAAAAAAATTTTTTTAAGAGTGGGCGTGTTCGTCATCCGATTTCGCTAATTTTTATTTAGTACACATATAGTAATAGGAGTAACGTGCCTACCAAATTTCATCAAGATATCTTCAACGAATGCCAAATTACAGCTTGCAAAACTTTTAAATTACCTTCTTTTAAAAGTGGGCGGCGCCACGCCCATTGTCCAAAATTTTTCTAATTTTCTATTTTGCGTCATAAGGTCAACGCAGCTACCAAGTTTCATCGCTTTATCCGTCTTTGGTAGGTTCCTGGGCTCTCTTTTTCGGTTTTTCGAAATTTTCGATATCGAAAAAGTGGGCGTGGTTGTAGTCCGATTTCGTTCATTTTAAATAGCGATCTGAGATGAGCGCCCAGAAACCTACATACCAAATTTCATCGAGATACCTTAAAATTTACTCAAGTTATCGTGTTTACAGACGGACGGACAGACGGACGGACGGACGGACATGGCTAAATGAATTTCTTTTTTCACCCAGATCATTTTGATATATAGAAGTCTATATCTATCTCGATTAGTTTATGCTGTTACGGATTACCGTTATGCGAACAAAGTTAATATACTCTGTGAGCTCTGCTCAGCTGAGTATAATTAGCATTGATTTCGATATTATAAATTATCAAGAAGAAGGAACCAGACGATGGGATAAAATCATCTTGTACTCAATACGCCTTGTCTGGGATCTATCACGATTAAAGCGATATAAGGATACAAATATTGATTGTAACTTTCAGCAATTGGATCCAATCATCAACCTCTGTCTCCTTTGAGAGATTTTAGGACAAGTTCATATTGATGTTTATCCCCAACTTCATGTTTTTCTGTTCTAGAACTTTCGGTTTTAACCATTTATATTTTTTTGGATCACTATAAAAATATATATATTTCATGTTGAAAAAAATGTAATGTGACCATATCATTAACAGGCATACACATTAACATTCGAAATACATAAAAATTAATACAAAAGAAACAAGTAAGGAAGGCTTAGTTCGAGTGTAACCAAACATTACATACTCAGCTGAGAGTTTTGGAGACAAAATAAGGGAAAATCACCATGTAGGAAAATGAACCTAGGATAACCCTGGAATGTGTTTGTATGACATGGGTATCAAATGGAAGGTATTACAGAGTATTTAAGAAGTTCTATAGGTGGACGCCTTTTCAAGATATCGCCATAAAGGTGGACCAGGGGTGACTCTATAATGTGTTTGTACGATATGGGTATCAAATTAAAGGTATTAATGAGGGTTTTAAAAGGGAGTGGCCCTTAGTTGCATCTGTGAAGGCGTTTTAGAGATATCGACCAAATGTGGACCAGGGTGACTCAGAAAATCATAATACCACGAACAGTATTCCTGCTATGATTCCAAGGGCTTTTGGTTTCGCCCTGCAGAACTTTTACATTTTATTCTACTTAATATGGTAGGTGTCACACCCATTTACAAAGTTTTTTTAAAAGTTATATTTTGTGTCAAAAAACTAATCCAATCTCCTTTCATTTTTCGAAATTTTCGATATCGAAAAAGTGGGCGTGGTCATAGTCGGATTTCGCCCACTTTTAATACCAAGATAAAGTGAGTTTAGATAAGTACGTGAACTAAGTTTAGAAAAGATACATCGATTTTTGTTCAAGTTATCTGGTTAACGGCCAAGAGGAAGGACAGACGGTCGACCGTGTATAAAAACTGGGCGTGGCTTTAACCGATTTGGCCAGTTTTCACAGAAAATAGCTACCGGCATAGAAGCTACGCCCTTACGAAATTTCACAAGGATTGGCGAATTTTTGTTCGACTTAGGGCATTAAAAGTATTCTAGACAAATTAAATGAAAAAGGGCGGAGCCAGGCCCATTTTTAAATTTTCTTTTATTGTCGTATTTTGTTGCACCATATCATTACTGGAGTTGAATGTTGACATAATTTACTTATATACTGTAAAGATATTCAATTTTTTGTTAAAATTTGACTTTAAATAAATTTTTTTTTTAAGTGGATGTGTTCGTTATCCGATTTTGCAAATTTTTATTTAGCACACATATAGTAATAGGAGTAACGTTTCTGCCAAATTTCATTATGATATCTTCAACGACTGCTAAATTACAGCTTGCAAAACTTTTAAATTACCTTCTTTTAAAAGTGGGCGGTGCCACGCCCATTGTCCAAAAGTTTACTAATTTTCTATTCTGCGTCATAAGTTCAACATGGTAGGTGAAGTTTCATCGCTTTATCCGTCTTTGGTAATGAATTATCGCACTTTTTCAGTTTTTCGAAATTTTCGATATCGAAAAAGTGTGCGTGGTTATAGTCCGATTTCGTTCATTTTAAACATCGACTGCCCAGGAACTTACATACCAAATTTCATTGAGATACCTTAAAATTTACTCAAGTTATCGTGTTTACGGGCGGACGGACGGACATGGCTAAATGAATTTCTTTTTTCGCCCAAATGATTTTGATATATAGAAGTATATATCTATCTCGATTAGTTTATGCCGTTACGGATTACTGTTATGCGAATATAATTAATATACTCTGTGAGCTCTGCTCAGCTGAGTATAAAAATAGTAGATATACACCTGAAAAACCAATTCGATCAGTCAAAACAGAGGCGGCAAACTGTTGACAGGGAGAAATTAAACTTTTATATAGCTCAGAAGGGCATCATTTGGACAACGATGAAGAGCCAAGACAAAAAATATTCACGTTGCATTTGTACTTACAAACAAAATTTAATAAGTAATTACATGTGTAACGGCAGATATTTATGTGTATTTTGCGTGTTTTATTTTTCTGTTGTTGCTATTTTTATATATCTTTGTGAAAAATGGTGAAAACATAATATTTACATGTGAACCGGCATGCTTTTTTGCACAGGCGAAGTTGTTGTTGGTTGTTGGCGGTTTGATGCGCCCCACTGTGAATAGCACGATAACTGCTGCGTGTACAAAAGCTGCCTCAATGAACTATTGCACATACGACGTCCATGTGACCAACAGACCAATCGACAGACAAAGGTTCGACAGGTCGACCGTCAGACCGTCTGAGCGTTCAAACGAACAAAAGGGTAATTATAACCTTACAATTTTGCTGGTTTTTACAAAAGTTCGTTCGTTCCTTGTGCTCAGTTCACATTACATATGTTTGAATGCGTGTTTGTTTTCAGTTCATTCGTAAATGTTAACATGTGTGCATATAAAATGTAAAAAATGTTTATTGTATGTTTGCTTATGCATTCGGTTTCATTGTGCATTTTTGAAAATTTCTTTTAAATTTTTGCAAATACCTTTTGGTAGTCCTATTTTTGTGATCCTGCTTGCAGGTCTTTCCGTTTCTTACCCACAGCCGACTTAGACCGGTTAAAGTGTTGTTCATGTGTTTGTCAAGTTGTTTAGTTGGCCTTCATTCGAGTCGCACTGAGTTGTACCATTTATCCTTTATCCCCCATTACCTCGCGTCTACTACATATATACTCTTTGTTGTTTTTTCTTTGCTAATTTTTTTCATGATTCGTTTATGTTTTTACTAAAAGCCAATTTAGCTGCTTTAGTTGTTGCAATGAAATTAGCCAATACGTTTCTAGATGAGGGAGTCTATTTGTGGATTTTGTGCAGAAGTTAATGTTGCGGTTCACCATAGTTAAGTGGCTGCTATCAGAAGTTGTTGCAAATTTAAGTGGTTGGCAAATATATATTTTAATGGAATTAAATAACCCACAGGAATATTGCAGTTGTTGTTTGTTTTTTTTTTTTTTTTGTTAATAGAAAAGTTAAAAAACTGATATTGTAAAAATATTGCTAGTTTTGGAGAGCTATTTTTTCTTGATTTATTATAACGAGACATCAAAACTATACCTGCTCATCTAATACGACGTATGAATAGTCCCGCATTCTGGCTAAAGTATATGTCAGAGGAGTGTTCAAAATTCTCACTTTTCTACCCCTTACAGTAAATATGACCAAATATGACATAACTTATTTTTGGATACTTGCTACTACACACCTGAGTCCAGAACTGAAACTTTTTGGTGCTACATAAACAACCGAATCAAACTTGGTTTAAAATATAGATTATACCGATTGTCATAAAACTGGGCGCGCAAAATTTGGTTTAAATTTTTTCTAAACCTGAGAATTATATATTATTTATTATATATTACAAAAAAAAGGCAGGTTTTAAGTCGAAGTGTACGGAGGATCAGATTCGTGCGTTCTACCCACCGAGCCATCACATCGTTATGCAGAACATATTGCACACCTAGATTAATAGGGAGTTAACTCATAATCTGAAATTTCGGGCTTTTCAATTTCATATCTAATTAACTGTATGCTTGATTTACTAATAATCCCAGTAATCGCCGAGACAAAACTTTGTACAAAATAAGTATTTCATTGACGCCAGAAGTATCTCTTTTCTTTTAAACTTTTGGTTTGGTTGAGATGTCTGGTGCGCTCGAGTTAAGGGTTTAATCAAAATTGTATCTCTTCATTGAAAGAAATGGTGCTAGTAAAATCAACAAATCGGTTCTGTTGTTCTTAACTTAACGGAGAGTCGGTGACAAAAATTCTGTAATATTGGCAGATTCCGAATCAATCTAACTGATTTTTCTTGTTAACACAACTGATCTCATTGGTCATTTCAACAGCGATCACCAGTCAATACATGAGCAAATTTCAAAGAGAATTTTACGCTCACCGCTCTCTACTTTGTACTTATGTATGCTGTGTACTATATGTAGGCACATATTTACGTATGTATATGGCGGTCGCCGTGGTTTGATGGTAGCGTGCTCCGCTTACCACACCGAAGACCCTGGGTTCACACCCCGGGCAAAGAAACATAAAAATTTTAGAAATAAGGTTTTTCAATTAGTAGAAAATTTTCCTAAGCGGGGTCGCCCCTCGGCACTGTTCGGCAAACACTCCGAATGTGTTTCTGCCATGAAAAGATTTCAGTGAAAACTCATCTGCCTTCCAAATGCCGCAACATAGGCACTTTCATAAAAAGCTGTCGCAACAACTTTTTTTGTTCATTTGACTACTAAAACGGTCAATTACGAATCAACGATTTGTGCGCAGTTGATTCAACATCTTGTTGCGATATATAAAAATTGGCTACCCTATGGAGTTTTTTTTTTTGTTTTTTTTTTTTGTAATGGCCTAGCAATGAAAAGTTGTCTTTATAAGAGTTAACCAAAACCATCAAATATTATTTTCGTAGGATGGCGTTTTGAGGTGCCCCCAGCCCCAAAAAATTGAGCAAAATCATGAATATCAGTAGGCTTTGAAATCAATGAGAAAAATAACAACCAAAAAAAAAATGTGTACCTACCGTATTTTTCAAAGTTTAGTTGCATTGGGGCACCTCTATACTTACGATGAGTGAAATAAAAATTGTTTACCTTATTTCTGGTCTAGAAAGGCAACTTTCTGGAGGTCAGCCAAAAGCGATTTCGAAAAAAAATAATTTCACTCCACCCTACTGTACAATCTCTAGCATTCTGTAGAATTTTATAACGAAACAATATCTTCCACCAAAATTATGATGGATAACAGATATATGTATATGAAGACCAACTGCGGTATTCACCAAGCATTGGATTTTTGTTACATGGCGATACGAAGAAGACTGGAATACAGTAAAAATACAATACGTATCTACCCTACTGCGAGGTTGGGCAGGACATTACAGAAATATAATTAAATTTCACTCAGAGCATCTCAGAACTCAAGGGCAGCTTCTCAGATATACTAGAAGATCCGGCAGACGTTGTTCTGCCCTAAATTTGGTCTATCTGCATACATATTAATAAGCTTTTTCCATCTAACTCTGCCCTCTTCACTTTTTCTTAATCCTTTTATTCACTCCTCCCTCCATCTTTTTCGATTCATCTATCTCTATCTTCGTCTCACTCTATCTCTTTCTTAGTCTCCTTCTCCTTCCCTCTTTTCTCTTCTTTCAAGTTCTTCTCATTCTTCTTCACCCCTCATTGCCAGTCCCAGAGGGTGGTATGTATTTTGTTCCAGGCCCATTCCGCATCTCAGTTCCACTCCGTTGCGAGCAACCTCTCTACAAATTTTCAGCCAAATCTGTTCATCCGTTCTTCAGTTATAAATAGATTAACTAACTCCACTTTCTTTTAGATAATTATTTACGACGTCACATTAGAAACTTTAAAAATAACAGTATTTATCCACTAACATTTGTCAGTTTTCTTTCGATACTTTTTATTGCTTAATTCAGAAGCGGGAATCAGTGCTAATTGAACTCTGGGGGACTTGCCACGCCAACCAAGCAACCAATGAATAATAAGGGAACCATGTACACATTTTACAAGGTAAAACCAGTGAGAAGCAAATGGCGTCCAACAAAATTTTTAAATTAAATTTCTGCTCTCATATTTTTACATTTTATTTTTGTTCTGTTTACTTAACAAAAAAATTAATATAAGCAACCATTTTTTTTTAGTCAACTTTCTTGAATATTTTTAAAGAATATTTTTTAAATTTCTTAAGCAAGCCGAACTCATACAAGCAAGGCGAATCCATAGCAGGTGGTGGCAAAGAGAATTCAACCAATTCGCCGTGCAGAAGAATGTCAAGTCAAAAGAAAATTTTCATTGATTGCGATTAACTGACATTATAGGGCCCATTACGGTACACAACTCAACTTGGTTGGGTTGTAATTAAAACAACTCAACTTTCAGACAACTCAACTCCTGTTTGGTATTACGAATTACAACTTATTTCAGTTGAAGTTGAATTGGTGCTGCCAAGCTAAGAAAGTGATGATTTGACAGATAAATGAACAGCTGATCAATTTGTGGCAGATATTTAAGCATTTTCAAATGTGTTTTTTTTTTATTAATATTATATGAAATCTATTTTATAATGACAAAAATGTTGGTGATTGACATTTCGCGAATACGGAAAACATTCGCGTGATCATTCCAATTCCTTGGAACTACCAAGCACCAAGTAAGAAAATGTTTAAGTGACAAATAATGAGCTTCATAAGAAGTTATTTTGCAGATTGGAAAGGAAGCATTTTACTCAGTACTAAACAAAATTAAGAACCATTTCCGCATACGCGTTCGTATTTTAAAATTATGCGCCACACTCCGATTCCTTGCTGACGGCAGCTATCAAATATGCTGTGGAAATGATTTTGGTGTTGGACTGGTATTAGATATAATTGAGAAGCGTATTTGTGCGAAGTAGATTAAAACCCTAACAGAAAAAACTGTATTTTACTCAAATAGGATTCCCAGGAGTAGTGATTAGTATCAATGGGACTCGCATAATTTCACCTATTTTGGCTGCATCCAAACTGCGACCAGCCTCGTCCAACTATGGAATATCAATAAAGTCAAAAAGTTATTCAATGTAATTCGTTTAAACGTTGGTTTTTCTAGAAATGTGTACAAAATTGTTTATTATTGTTTGATTAAAAAAGGTTTAACTACCGGCTTTAAATTTTTTGTTTTTTTTTGGTAACGTTTTATAAGCCCGTGCACCATCTAACTCTTATCAAAGGTGGTATCAAAAGACGGGTTTCCATCTCCGTTTTTAGGATTCGAAAGCGAAAATTAAAAATTTTATTTCTTTCGAAAGATATTTACAAAGACCCACAAAATGGCCCGAGAGGGTCCGAAATATGAGGCCCGGTCCACAGTTTTTTTGCAAAGAACATCTTTCTGCGTTGGCAGCCTTTGGCCGCGATTCGTAAAAATAATCCTGGTTGGGTCCAACACCTTTCTGCATTGCTGTATACAAAAAATCTGGCAAAATACAACAACCACATGAAATTAGATTTTATTAGAATTAATGTTTGTGGTAATTCTTTACGGCAGCATGACACTGCTAATACGTGTCCAAAAATATCGAGAGAGGTATTAAACGACGCGTCTTGACATCAGTATTAATAATCCGAAGGCGGAAAATACAAATTTTAACTCGTTCAAAAGATATTAAACACAAACCGAAAAAAGACAACAACATTACAACAACCACATGAAAATCGCCAACTTCAACTGAAAATATCTCCGGACAGAGATAAAATGTTTATTTTCCGCCTTCGGTTCTCTAGATTAATACGCGTCTTTTGGAACCTCTCGATATTTTTGGACGCGTATTAGCAGTGTCATGCTGTCGTAAAGAATTACAATTTTTGTTTTCGGATTCTTAAATCGGAGGTCTAAACGTGGCTTTTGATACCAACTTTGAACATTTTTGTTAAAAATTAGGTGGTGAACCGTCTTCTAAAACTTAACATTTTTTCAAAACAACTGCAAAATTGCATGAGACAACTGCTAGTAAGCAGTTGTAAGATTTTGACGTCTTTGACAACTACACCAACACAAGGTTGTAAACGGCAATGCCACAAAAAGTTGTAAGGCTAGACAACTCAACCGAAATTTTTTTTTGACAGGTTGAGTTGTAATCTGTAATACCAAATTGCGAAATTTCAACCCAACCAGAGTTGAGTTGTAAACGGTAATAGGGGCATATGTAAATCAAAATAATCAAGAAAAAGCAATCAGCTGTTGGGATAACAACACCATACAGATTTCGCCTTGCATACAAGGCGGTGGAAAAGCGAATTCACCCAATTCGGCGTACAGAAGAATGTCAAGTCGAAGGAAAGTTTTCATTGATTTCGATTAGATGACATATTACTGTATAAGGCATTGTACGGAAAATAATCAAGAAGCAGCCATCAGCTGTTGGGAAAGCATAACCTGGTACTGAATTCGCCTTGTTCTTTACAGAATTCTTTATTGTTGTAGGATAATTGCTTTTGGTAGAAATTCCACCAAAACGGTTATGCTCAGACCTCAAACTTCTGCCCTCGTCCTGAATTTGGAACTTAGTGACTCTTTGGGTTAAGAGGCGTAGAATAGGTCAACTTAAATCCCAAACTGATTTTGTTTCAGTAAGTTTTCTTGGATATCTGGACCATAAATGAATAACGTATCTTTGTCTGACAAGTTAATGTCCTCGCGGATTGAAGGGATTATAAGAAAAGATTACGATACTCCAAAACAAGCTATTACCTCTCGTATCTCTACAGATTTTTCTCCACACGTAACTTGACATTGTTACCGAGTGAATCTATTTCAGGAAATGCACATGTACATATATCTCCTTATGAACATAAACGCTATCTACATAGCCAGGCGGAAGTTCCTACATTTAAACATCGTTAGAAACGAACAAGTAGCTCCTGCTAAATTGCTAAGCATCACTAAAGAAGATAGCAGGGAGATGCATTCTGTAATACGCACTGCTCCAGCACTGTTGAAACTGCTAATTTCCTTAGACTTCCGCTGAAATACTTTGATGGTTATTTCTTGAGTAATCGGGAGGATAAAGCGGAGCGAATCATTGTTACAATAACAATACAATAGACGAGCTGGAAAGAGACCAGCGACCACAGCACACGACATCAAAATTGGACTTTCCAACATTAAGCCAGAATAGAAAAATTGAGTTGTTGGTTAAAAAATTTTGCCTACACGAAAACGCTCCCACATTCTGCTGAAACCTAGGTTGCAGGATCATCAAGATAACTTGGGTCACTCCAGTTAACTCTGAGCCTTTTATAAAATGGTGTTACCAGGCTACCCCAATATTGGAAAAACACGTAATAAAGGAATAATTTGTGTATTACTGGGTATTTTTTTAAATATATTGTGGCGGATGTTAGCAACATACGTGCACATCAGCTAAAGGAGCAGACGACAATAGAAGACAACAGCGAATGCGAGAAGCAGAGATGTGAGAAAAGTAAATAGGCATCCAATCGAAAGGCTGTTCGCTTCGCGAAAACTCTAGAGTAGACAGACCATGGGATAAATACGCAACTGAGAGTTTATAAGCAGCGCAGTCTAGGAAAAAGTTCATCAGTTTGATTTGAACACGTTATAACTGAAGTACGCAAATACATTGTTAAATTTAACTGTCATAAGTGCAACAAGGTACGAAAAATCGTTTTTTCACACGTAACTAAAAGTTCTGGAGGTGTTTGGAAGATTTCTTATTCGTCTTTTATGCCCGCAGGCCTACACGAAAAATAACATCTATTCCCAAATATATTAACTTTTTTTTTTGTAACACTATTAAAGTAGTCACTCTCTGTATAATAAGATATGGTACTTATATTATTTAAGTAAATGTAGATCAAGCTCATTGTGCTAGAAACTAAAAATAGTAATTTCTGTTGCTTGAATAAACTACGAATACTAACTACTTACTTACTTTGAAAAGTACAAATTTGAAAGTTTTCAACCGGAAAAACAGTTGACAGCGCACGCATGCCAGTTACGTGCGCATACAGTTAAAACAAAAACAGAAATGACAGCAGCGAAATTAATATTAACAAGTAAAGGTGTCTCAGTTCGGTTGTAACCGAACATTATATACTCAGCGGCTTCAATTGTACATTTCATTTCAGATAAATTACTTTTCTACATAACACGTGGCACCGCCCGTTTAAAAAAAATATCTCCCCATTTCCTCTTAAAATAAAACTTGATAAGTGAAATATCATTGATTCAAAACTATTTCTTGCTAAGTTATAGCTTATTATTCTAGTCTACGACCCTTTCAAACTTGTTTTATATCTAAGTTGCCGTGTTCTTTAACCGATCCCGTCCATTATTACTAGAAATATTTTCTGCTATAAGGAAAATATGTGTACACAATTTCATTACGATATGTTAACCTTTCTTCGAGTTATGGCTCCCGAAACACAGAAAATTGCTTAGTCATAAAAGGGGCTGTGGCACACCCATTTTTTTAAATTTGAAGTTTTACCTGTCTATTGTTATAAATCCACTTGTGAAATGAAATACCATACATTGGGAAATAATACCATACTTTTTTTGCAAAGATATAGCTTATTTTATTTGTCCACGACCCTATTAAAAATCGTTTATATAAAAGTGGGCGTGGTCTTTAACCGATTTCGTTAATTTTTCTTCAAATCATTGCTTGTAGTAAAGGCAACCTCTCTGCCGAATTGACTTTGTGGCCATTTGAAGTAGTCATAAGGTCAATTTACGTTATGGGCGTTGGCCTTATGTTACCGCTCCTCAACACATAAGCACATACAAGCAAATGTAGGTGAAAAACTTTTTATTTGCTACATTTTATGCATTGATTGCGCATAAAATAAACCTACTGCATAGAATGAAAGAACGCTCGCAGGCATATGGCGGAGCGTGTAGTGCAAGTAAATTCCGTTTGCATTGCGTATTTCCGTTCAATGTCAACGCTGGCGAATGTCCAACGAAGCGATCGAAAAACTTTTTTGATTACATAGCAAATAGGCTTCCTATGTATTTGCCATTACGTATTTTCTAGCTGACAAGCCTCACATACTAAGCATGTGTTTGTGTGTACAAATAAACGTAGCCTATATTAAGGCGTGCACGCTAGGGACGCGCGTCAGTAGCAGCGGCGGCTTATGTTCACTCAAAAGCAATTGCATACACTTTGACATTTCAAGTCAGTCGTCGAACTAACAATTGGTTTGCTTTAGCCATTTGATTTGCTATAATAAATGTGCGTGTGTGTGTGAGTAAAATAAGAAAAGCAAAAATTCATGAACACAATTATAATTGAAGTCTTTTGACATATACATACACTGAAAGAAATGGTGGTCGTAAAATCAACAAATCGGTTCTGCTGTTCTTGACTTAACAGAGATTCGGTGAAATTGATCAAATTATGGTTAATTCGACCGAGTTCTTTCTCAAGCGAACAAATTAGTTTAGTCATTTCAACAGAAGAGAAATTGTCGCTCTTAAGTTAACAAAATTCTGTAAAATTGACAGATTCCTAATCAATCTATTTTTTTGTTAACACAACTGATCTCACAGGTCATTTCAACAGCGTACATGAACAGTCAATACATGAGCAAATTTCAATTTTTACGCTCACTGCGCTCTCTACTTTGTACTTATGTATGCTCCGCCTACCACACCAAAGACCCTGGAGTCACACCCTGAGCAAAGAAACATAAAAATTTTAGAAATAAGGTTTTTCAATTAGAAGAAAATTTTCCTAAGCGGGGTCGCCCCTCGGCACTGTTCGGCAAGCACTCCGAGTGTATTTCTGCCATGAAAAGATCTCAGTGAAAACTCATCTGCCTTGCAAATGCCACAACATAGGTACTTTCGTACAAAGCTGTCGCAACAACTTTTTTTGTTCATTTCACTACTAAAACGGTCAATTACGAATCAACGATTTGTGCGCAGTTGATTCAACATCTTGTTGCGATGGATAAAAATTGACAGAAATTTCGGTTGAATTGACCCGTATTTCGGTTGATTTTACCAGTCTTTTCCTTTCAGTGTACAACTTTGACGCTCATGGAAGCTTTACTATATTTACTTTGATTTACTAGTCGCACGCAGTTGGTTGAACACCACGCCCATTTTTTGTTTTTGCAATGACTTATGTGTGTGATTACTGACAGTTTGGGTGCGTGAATTTGTGTATTTGTCTACTTTTTATTGATTCTCATTTTAAGTTCTAACAAAGCGGAAACAGGAAATGAGAAAATTTCTTATTTAGCTCATACGTAGTTCAACCGGGGCGACTTTGACGTCATTAATGTCGGCGATCGACCTAAATAATAGCGCATTGATTTTACAATTCGCATTAGAGAATAAAATAGAATAAACTGCGCTGCTGTATTTAATAAATTGATTATTTGTAATCAGCGCAAGGGAAGGGGTTGGACATTAGGGTCCACTCCGCTGGTTATCAAAGACTCGTTCACACAATTTATGCTACATTGACTGGCTGTAGAAGGGTCACCATCAAAACTGGTTTAATTTTTAAAGATCCAGCTTATTTAGCCATGCAGTCCGTAATATAATCTTTCGAGGTACGGCCGGTTAAATTTCATGATATGACCAATAAGCGAAATACTGGATAGACCTGTTTATGTTATTATATTAACGATGAAAAGGGATTCAATGGGCTGATAAGTGCAATAAAAAGCTTTATAGCTTCCTAGCTGCCGCAATCCAATTGTCAACATTACCTACGCAAGGGGAATCCGGTTACACAGCAGGCGAGGCTCTCGCAACCCCGAGTTCCTCACGGAAGTAGGGGTGCGAGTGGGACGGATGGCCTAGAAGGTTACATTTGGTCATATTAATCGTTCCCCAGAAGTTCGGCTAGTACCTTAATGTTGCTTGTTACCGGAACGTGCCGGATCTATATCCAATCCCCAAAATCTTCGGGAAGTGTCCTTATCGTTCTTTCAACAACAACAACAACTGGACAGCCCTGTTTAGCTTTTGCTGCCTAGAGGAGAATAGAGCAATTGAATGCATTGCGTAAGGCTTTTAATGAATGTGGATAGTAACTGAAATTATGGAAGCTTTAGAGCAAAACAAACGCAGATATTGGTCACAGGTATAGGAATCCTGACTTAAGTGAGCCTCATGCAAACAGCAAAATAAGCTGATAATGAATGCCACTAAAACGGAACTATTCATTAGAAAATAAAACTTTCTATATAATTTGAATATAAATGCCTTAATATAATTCTCCAAAAATTCAGCTTGAAAGGTAGGAGGGATCAATAGAAGTTTTGTAAACATATTACACCTGCAAAATAGACGATAAGAGTAACTGGAGACTGTCACGCTACGCAATACACTGAGTCCAATAATAACGCGTTGCCCCTAGTATAGTGAAAGGCGATATACAAAAGGAGTAATTAATAGAGCCTTGGCAAAGAGCTACGACCTTCAGGAAGGGCTAGAGTAAAATTTCTCGCGGTGGCGCTGAATACGTTTGTTCGGGGTTTCGCCTTAAGTACAGTTTTTAGAATAAGAAAACCAAACAAATGGAAAACAGCCAACCATGAAAAAGGACTGCCCACATCCCCATCACTCCCCTTGTCCCCTTGGAGTGTTTTTGCGGATGTAACAATGGTTTTGCGAACTTAATACAAAGGGCAGAAACAAAAACGTGGCGGCGGCGGTTACTGGGGGCCGTTGTCAATTGTTAGTTACTGTCAACAAAGGTTTCATACTGGCTGTATTAAATGTTGGACAAACGCTTCCCAAGGCAGTCGGTTCTATGTACCGGAGCGACTCGGGATTTTTCCCGACCAAGGACTGTCATTTCAGTGTGACCCCATTTAATTTGTTTCGTCCCTCCCACAAATTGTCATCTTCCCAGCAGCTCCTTGCAGCAGGACTGCTACATATTCTCTCACTCCGGGAAGGTATCGAACCCAATCCGGGTCCGTCTCCTGACCCCGGTCATGAGAAATGGTTTTGCTGCATCTGCCAGAAAAGAATCTTTTTAGGACGGTCATACTCTGTTCAGTGTGTCTCGTGCAAGGGATGGTTGCATCGGACAGGTTGTTCTGGGCTTGATCCCAAAACCCGACGTCCACGTAACTTTTATAAATCTTTTGTGGCTCCTTGCTGCTCACGCCCAAGGGCGTCCCGTAGTCTACGCCTAAGCGTATCCCCACTACCTTCCAGCAGCTTCGCTGCTCAGCAAGCCACAACAAGTACCCGCTGCTGCTCGCGCCCCACGGCGCCAACAACTCAAACAGCTGATACCACTCATAACTACTACCTTCGTCTTCTTCTCCCCCCCCCCCCCCTCTTTTCTGGCAGCAATCGTGCAGGTCAGGGAAACAGACTCTTAGAGTCCCTGCCTCCGTTTGCACCGTCTGCCAGCACAGAATATATAGGTTTGCGACATCCGCTCAATGCAGCTCCTGCCTTGGGTGGTGCCACTTTCCTAGATGTTCTGGTCTCCGTGACGGCAACCCCTCGACGGGTTTCATCGCGCCATGTTGCCAGGTCGCAAACCCAAATCATCCGGGTACCCCAATGCTTGCCCAAGGGCGCCCAGTCCCAAGGCCACAACAGCAATTGGGTCCTGGCCTTCCACAACCTAGGCATAGTCACCCCTCACTTACCCCTAGAGTGGCGGCGTCACCCCTCATGCACTTCAGAATTCTGCAGTTCAACTGTAATGGACTAACTGGGAAGATTACGGAGATAGTGGATTTCATGAAGCGGCACAACATCCGCATTGCTGCGATTCAAGAGACTAAACTCACAGCAAGATCTGCATTGCAGACCTGCTCTGGTTATAATGTCCACAGGAAAGACCGCGAGAGCGGAAATGGAGGCGGCCTCGCGTTTATTATACACCACTCTGTGCAATATCATATATTTGATCCTGGCATCGACCGCAGTGACAATGTCTTAGAACGTCAAGGCCTATCTGTCCGGTCAGGCGATGCAAATCTAGAAATCATCAACATCTACATCCCTCCTGTCACCTGTTGCCCCAGTGGATACCGCCCTAATATCGAGGCCTTACTCACTGGCAACAATCGCATTATCTTAGGCGATTTCAATGCCCATCACGACCTATGGCATTCAAACTTGCGGGCGGACAGTAGGGGTGAGATGTTGGCGGATCAAATAGACGAAACGACGTTCTGCACAATAAACGGAGACGCCCCCACTCGTATGGTAGGAAGCTGTCATAGCTCGCCAGATATCTCAATCGTAAGCGCAGAACTCTTAAACTGCGTCAACTGGCAGCCGATGGTAACATTGGCATCCGACCACGTGCCCATACTTATTTCGTTCGAGCGTACCGCCGACTTCATCGTCACCGAAAAACGCACTTTCATAAACTTCAAAAAAGGAAAGTGGGAAGAAGTGGAGAGCTTTGCTGCCCTCCCTATCCCGACTGATGCCCGCCAAGGGGAGCGTGCCTTCCGTAAGGTCATTGAATCCGCCTCGGCACATTTCATTCCCGCCGGGAGAATTCCCGAAATCCGGCCCCACTTCCCGGCGGAGGCCGCGAGCTTAGCGAGGGAACGCGACCTTATAAGACAGCTTGATCCAGGCGACCCCCAAATAAGGGATATAAACCAACGCATCAGATTGCTTGTGGACGAACACAAGCGGGCGAAATGGGAAGAGCACCTAAGAGGTTGTAACCTCTCTACCGGTGTAGGTAAACTTTGGTCCACCGTAAAGTCCCTATCGAATCCGACTAAGCACAAAGACAAAGTTTCCATCGCCTTTGGCGATAAGGTGCTGTCGGATGCGAAAAAATGCGCGAGCGCTTTCTGCCGACAATATATAATGCATTCTACGGTCGACAAAGATAGACGGAGGGCCAACAGACACGCACATAAACACAAATTCAGCGCGTCACCAATCAACATCACCGCTAAAGAGGTTGAGGACGCCATTGGTCGCGCTAAATCATCCAAAGCAGTGGGCCCAGACGGCATAGCCATGCCGATGCTTAAAAGCCTAGGGAAAGAGGGTTTCAAATATTTAGCGCATGTCTTCAACCTGTCTCTTTCCACCTTTGTCATACCCGAGAAATGGAAATGGCCAAGGTGGTCCCGCTACTAAAGCCTGGGAAACCAGCTAACGTAGGTGAGTCATATCGTCCGATATCTCTCCTATCGCCAGTGGCAAAGACGCTTGAAGCCATTTTGCTCCCTTATTTCCAAGCACATTTGCAGCTAGCCCCTCTTCAGCATGGCTTCAGAAAACTCCATAGCACTACCTCCGCGCTAAATGTCATTAGCACCCAGATAAATTGCGGTTTGAATCAATATCCCCACCATAGAACAGTACTCGTAGCGTTAGACCTATCAAAAGCTTTTGATACGGTCAACCATGGCTCATTACTGCAAGACCTGGAAGGGTCCACCCTTCCCCCATGTCTTAAAAGTTGGACCGCAAATTATCTGGGTGGTCGGCAGGCATCGGTGCAATTCAGAAACGAAACATCAAAACAAAGGAGAATTAAACAAGGGGTGCCACAGGGTGGTGTCCTATCCCCGCTTTTGTTTAATTTCTACATATCTAAGCTACCTTCACCACCGGAAGGAGTCACAATCGTTTCCTACGCCGATGACTGCACAATAATGGCCACAGGCCCAGGCCCAAAGATCGATGAGCTATGCAATAAAATAAACGGCTATCTCCCTGATCTCTCCAGTTTTTTCGCCTCGCGAAACCTGGCATTGTCACCGACTAAATCTTCCGCGACCTTGTTTACAACATGGACGCCCCAAATGTCGACCATATTGAACATCCACGTCGATGGCACTACGCTACCGACTGTCCTACACCCCAAAATCTTGGGTGTGACGTTTGATCAGGATCTACATTTTGGTGCGCACGCAACCGCAATTGTTCCAAGAATTCAGAGCCGTAATAAAATCCCCAAATCTCTTGCTGGCAGTACCTGGGGAAAAGATAAAGAAACGCTCTTGACCACATACAAAGCAATTAGCCAGCCGATTACGTGCTACGCGTCACCCATATGGTCGCCAAGCCTAAAAACCACCCACTGGAAGAAACTACATGCCTGCCAAAATATTGCTCTCAGAATCGCCACGGGCTGTCTTCTTATGTCCCCAGAACACCATCTGCATAATGAGGCGAGAATACTCCCCATCAGGGAGAGAAATGAGATGCTGACCAAACAGTTTCTGTTGAATACCCAGAAACCTGGGCATCCCAACAGACATCTGATTGACGAACCAGCACCGCCTAGGGGCCTAAGGAGTCATCTCCGTAAGCATTTTGAGGAAATACGGCACCTGAGAACCCAGCCGTATGAAGCGGAAAAACACAAGCAGGTCCTTGGTGAACTCCATAGACAGGCGTCGGACCTTTATGTCGGGAATTGCCCGGTGAATCCAGTACTTGAAGAAAAATATCCAGAACTCGCAGAAGAGGAACGCATACTCCCCAGGGAAACGCGTGTCACTCTTGCTCAACTTCGTTCTGGATACTGTAACAGGTTAAACTCTTACCTATCCAGAATCAACCCCGACATACAAAATGTATGCCCTGCTTGCTATGTGTCCCCACATGACACCAACCATCTCTTTAATTGTAATGTGGAACCAACGCCTCTAACACCCCTTTCCTTATGGTCCACCCCTGTTGAAACGGCAAGTTTCCTTGGACTCCCGTTAGAGGATATTGATGACAATTTGTGATCGGTCGCGGCTATTAGGTGGGGCGAGCATTGCTACAACAACAACAACAACAACAATGTTGGACAAAGTAATCCACTTTTGTGGACTATTGGTCTAACGAAACATATAAGACATTGCGCTTTGATTCAAGCACTCACTTTTGCCTGACAGTTACGCGGTATATATAGCGGTCGTCATTATAGGTTCAGCTCCTTTCTCCCGGACTATGACTATACTTCAAAATATTGACTTAAAGTATACAAGTTTTGGCTCATTCCTCCGCCATTATTTAACACTTGCAACTCTTCAAGAGCGGAGTAGGTTAGTCCATAGTATTTTAAGCGAACTTTGGTATCAATAAGAAAATAATGGAGACCGACGAGTGGTATTTCGAAATTGTGCTGACCACTCATAGCTCTACTTGTCCTGCTTTTGTAAGACTCAAGTAATTAGTAACATAGGGTGTTGTCACAAAGTACAACTTCTTCGCATAAGTGAGAACCACCATTCCAGGGACAGCTGCCATTTTGTCATACATATTCCTGCATAAATAACGGGGAGATAATAATAGGGGTTCACTAGAAGATATTTTTATCATTAATTTCAAAGTCCCGGAATAGTAGAAAACAGCAAATTAATATTCATTTGAATAATTTAAAATCGGTCCCACTAATTCCCCTTTTTAAGAGCAAAACGAGGATTACACTGGAGAAAAAATTATGGTAAATAAAAGAGCAAACAGCAAATTTGAGGTCAAGTCACTTCTAAAAAATTTTTTGTTTTTAGACGGTAATTTTTTCCAGCTCCCAAAAATCCCGAGAGCAAAAAATCCTTAATATTATAATTCCTATTATGTGCTAGCTTATGCCCGTGGGTTTTACCCCACGTTTCTATAAAAATTTGCAAGCTACGCGTAAGTGGCCATGGGTAAACATGAGTTGGTAAGATTGACTTCTGCTACAGCTAATGACTGTTGCTGTATGATATAATCATATTTGCAACAGGATTCCCCTCGCGTAGGTGAGGTTGACAATTGAGTTGCAGAAGCTCTGAAGCTATAAAGGTTTTTTTGCGGTCACAAAACCCTTGATTCGCAGCTATTGATAGCCCTTGAGCTTCATTGATAGGGATAGGAAATTTGAGGCATTTAAAATTGAAAAGACAAATCTATCGATATCAATGGAATCCTTGGTTTTAAATTTTTCTATTTTCGAAATTTTCCGATAAAATGATTTGCTTCAATGACATTCGTAAAAGTTTTGTGATGAAAAGCCTTGTCACACTACATAAGCGTGGAGAATCGAAATAACGAAGCATAAATATTATGATATTATGGGCCTTTTTTAAGGATCAATCGATGAGAAGAAATTTCTGATGGCTCAAAAGAGCTAATAAACTCATTTTAAGGTGCCTAAAATGCCTTTTCTCAAAGCCATTTATAGTTTGTAAAGATAGATTCAATAATTGGGAGAAACATTATTAAAGTTTCAGGTGATGTCATAATTTCTCAAAAACTTGCAGGAAAAGAAATCAAATCTGTTAGTAAAGAAATAGGAATTTTGCCATAATTAATTTCAAGAAGTTGTTTAGCAAAAGCTGCTGCTGAAGTATTTTCGCCAAAATTCCCTCACATATCTCTAAAGGAGTGAAAATTTTGTACGTAAAGGCGTCTATAGACGAAAAAGCACGCATTTACTTCAACAAAAATAACAAACCTAAAGATAACATAAAAGAATACTAAAGGAATAACAGCCAAACCCAACTCTGCAAGAAACTTTACGTATTGAAATAAACTAAGTTTTGAGGCAGCCATAGTTCTGAAAGTCACGTGCGTAAAGCTGGCAGACCCAAGTGCTCAAAAGCAAGTCTAAGTTGATTGAAAATTAAATGCATTTTAGGTGCTATTTGGGGCCACAAAAGATAATTTAGGTGCTCATTTGGTTTTCGAGATATTCGCAAAAAAGTGTGGGTCTGCTAGCTTGACGTCAAGCCACATCCAAAAGGAATAACAGCTAAACGACTCTGTAGTCAAACTTTAGCTGTAATAATAACCTAAGTTTGCACGGCAGCCATAGTTCTGATAAATCCCATTTGTAGGGAAGGTGCCCCTTTTCCCCAATTCCACATTTTACTGGAGGTGTTAGGACTTAACCTCATATAGCTCCTTACCAATTTTCATTATCCTACCATTACTACATCCAGAGATATGCAGTATTATAAACTCCTTTTATATGGGAGGTGCCACGCCCCCTTCTCCCCCAGCCCACATTTTCTTGGGCGTGTTAGGGATTGCCCTCATATAACACCTTACCGAATTCCAATGATCTAGCGTGAATACCTTCAGAGTTATGTAGTACCAAATATTCATTTTGCATGGGAGGTGCCACGCCCCTTTTACATATCGATATTATTTTTAGCCTATGATCATCCTTGGAAGGTTTCTAGTGGGTTGTACAAATTTGGTTGTGATCGGTGGATCCGTTTAGGACGCAACCCGATCTATACCTATATACATACATACATATATAATTTGAATTTATATATATAGAGATATACATGTTTTTACACACATAGATTTGTATTATTACTGAATAAAAATTAAACATATCTTCTTTTTCTTCTTGTAGCAGTGCTTTACCCCATCCAATACATGCGATCACTCACAAATCGTTGTTGTTGTTGTTGTAGCGATAAGGACACACCCCGAAGGCATTGGGGAGTGTTATCGAGTTGATGGTCCTTTGCCGGATGCAGGTCCGGTACGTTCGGGTACCAAGCTCGACCATGTCGGGAACGATTTTTTATGGACACATGCGATCTTCTAGGCCATACCGCCCTCTCACCCCCTAGATCCATGAGGAGTTCGGGGCACCAGAGTCTCGGCTGTTAATGAAACAGGATTCGGCACGGATAAGTGAGGTTGACAATTGGGTTTGGAGAAGCTATATATTGCGCTGGCAATCTGAAAAGGTTGCGGTACACAACCCCTTGAATCTGGTATTTTATTCGCCTCTTACGACAGGCTTACCTACCGCGGGTATATTCTAACCCCCTAACTCGCTGGGGGGACTCACAAATGGTCATTTATATACTCTAACAAAAGTCCAACGAAGCTCGCAGTTTCGACTGGGTTTGACCAATGAGGCGTTGGTTCCACATCATAAATTAAAAGACGGTTTATCACAGTGACGCCATGAAAATTTTTTAAATTTGGGCTAAAAAACCTTTTTCGTATAAAGCTTAAAATCGAATCATGAAATAAATATATGGTTCTACTTAAGGGTTATCAATGACCAGATAGAAACTGTTTTGTGCATTGTAGTTCACCTAATTCTCAACGATCACTTCAATTCAAATTTGGTATTCAACTAATTTAAGTAGTTCAATGGTATAGGTACAATTACCAACGATATTTCCTTACTTACAACTATTCCCACCTACCTGGCAGTTGTGCAATCTCTGTACAGCACATCAAAGTCCTTGCAGGATAGCAGCTTACATCTATTGACCCCCGGTTGTATGGCGCCCAAACCGCGTAATATTCTCACTTGTTCCACATTACACACCAGCGGTACAATATCGAGTCGTTTCAGTTTCGTATACACAGTATGTAAACCGCCCACCAAATGCTTAAGAAATAATTCAAAAGCTTGTGGCAGGCATAGCATTGTGTCACCGCTAATAATAAAAGCAGCCACTTTTTGACCACGGTATTCCACCAGCTTGCATTCGTTGGCGCTGGGATCTGAAGTGGAAATAGGTGGCGGACTATTGTAGGAACGTGGTGGCACATGATGATGTGCTGCGGCCATTAGTTCCAGAGGCGAGGCATGATGCATCATTTGCAGTGAGTTAAGCAAACCCAATGAATGAGGCGGTAGACCATGTGGCATACGTGGTGGTAAACCGGCTGGTAAACCATTCGGTGTAGGCACACCCGTCACATGTGGCGGCGGACTTAGTTGGTGATGTTGTTGTTGCATTTGTTGCATCATCGTATGATTAAGCGATGTTACCGGACTAACAGTGTTAGGATGGCGTGTAGGTGAACTTGCTGGTGAGCAACTGGAACCACGTCCCGTATGTGACATGCGTCCACCATTCGAGGGACGATCATCACCAATACTGCCGCTTAATGAGCCACCACCACTACCACCTGGACCACTACCACCGCGACTGCTTTGACCATCACGTGAACCATTTTGTTGTTGTTGATGCTGTTGTTGTTGTTGATGTTGCTGTTGTTGATGTTGTTGCTGCTGATGATGCATCAGCAGTGCTGTCGGATTCATGCTGTGTGCCAACAATATACTGTTGTTATTGTTATTATTATGATGATAACTTGGACTTAATTTGTGATGTGGACTATTATTGTTATTGTTGTTAATAAGATTGCTGTTATTATTATGATTATTGTTTGTAAGATTGGTTGCCACTGAAATGGTGTTCATTGCTTTAGCATTCGAAACCGGTGTTGGGGAACGTTCGCGCTTTACAATCGCTAATACGGCGCCATGTAGCGCTGTGGAAGTTGAAGAAGCAGCACTGTGTTCACTTGTAATTGAGTGGGCATCAGTGCTGGCAGAATCCATGCTTTGTCACATACAATATTGTTTTTTTTTTTTTGTTTTTTTGGTTTTAGAGATCACTTGTGTTGTTGTGCTTTATAAAACATTCACTATTACGCACATTTGAAATTGCTTTTATTGAATCTTTTTAATGAACATTTATTTTATTCACATTTTTTTCACTGTTCTTCTTGTTTATGCATTTTTTGAGTTTACGTTTTTGCTCTGTTTTGATTGTTGTCGATAACTTTATAAATAATATAAAATAAATATGTTTTTTTATTGAAATTTGTTTTTTCTTGTTATATATTTAAACAAATATCGCATTTATACTAGCAACGGAAAACAATTTCTTTGCATAATAGGCCTGAATATTGATATTTTTTTTTGTGCCAACGACCATCGCAGATTCTCGATACTGAATATATAATATGGGGTTAATATTTTCCAAACTGAAAGCCCAGTAGTACCAAATAAAAACTAAAAAGTATAGAAAACCTTATTTTTTAATGCCTTAACAAACTCATTCGTCGAATTAAAGATCTCTATATCGAAAGTACGTATACTTCCAGTATGTATGTTTTAGTTAGGTTTTATTTTTTGTTCGGTAAAATAAGCAGAGAGTTAATTTAAGTCAAAGTCTGGTCCTTGTGATCTGAAAATTCTACAAATCTGAAAGTTTGCTTGATCTTGATTTGAGTAGTCCATTCTAAATAAGTGCCCATATCATTCTCAATACAAAATTTGTGTTTCCTTCTTTAGTATTTTCTATACACCAACGACCAACGTTTTAAACACAAAGTGATCATGTCTCTCGACCGCCGTGGTGTGACATTAGCGTGCTACGCCAGCCAAACCGCAGATCCTGGGTTCACGCCCCGGACAAAACAACATCAAAATTTTAGAAACAAGTTTTTTCAATTAGAATAACAATCTTCTAGGTAGGGTCGCCCCTCGTCAGTGTTTGGCAAGCACTCCGAGTGTATTTCTGCCATGAAAAGCTCTTAATGAAAACTCATCTGCCTTGCAGATGCCATTCGGAGTCGGCATAGAACAAGGAGGTCCCGTCCCGCCAATTCGTAGGAAAAACCAATAGGAGCACGACTCAAATTGGAAGAGAAGCTCGGCCTAAAATCTCTTCGGAGGTTATCGCGCTTTACATTTTTGATCATGTCTCAATATCAAGGTATATTTCTATTACCAGTTTTTTTTTTATAAATATCGTTAGATAAATTTACTTTTAGAGGGCAACTATAACGAAACCTCTGGATATTTTTGCAATGAAAATGGCTAGAAATTTTAGTTTAACTTTTAAACTTAACCTCATTTAACTACTGGGTTTCCCAAGCGCTTTATGTATACAAGCAATTTATATCAGATGAATGTAAAAGTCGTTCGTAGCCTTCGATTTCGTGAAATAAGGGCCAATCTCGGTGTTTTATTTTCCATTTTTAACTGCTATTTGGGCCAAGCTTCTGTGAGCGATGTTGATTTACATTTTAATCTCCAGATGTTTAAAATCTATAGGTTTCATCCTTCTTGTATGAAAGGGAACTCTCCCCACTAGCATTAAACATCACAATTAAAAACTATTTGATATGGATATACATACTGAATAATGACTACGGTTTCCCTGGTAATGCACAGACTAAGTCGAAAAAAAGTTTGCCCCTAAACTTGAAGGCGGTCTTGAGAGACTTTCGGTAAAATTAAAAAAAATATTTATTGATCCGACTTGTTGAACTCTCATCTCCTTATTTTTGTCTTGGGGATACCTTTAATTACTTTTCAGGTCTGTTTAAGCAGTGAAGTCGCTTTCTTATAGTTTTGCCTGCTAAACTTGTTGTAACCGCTTAAGGTATGAAAACGGCTACTCAAAAACGATTACAGAGCTTTAAGGGACGTTAGAAGAAATTATAGAGCTTTTCAAGATAAAACTTATGATAGGTCTATCAATTTTAAAAATCGGAAATCGAATAAGCAAGTGGCAATAAAATTCAATTTCAGCTGTATTTGCAAGGATAAAAAAAAATACTGCCGATATTCTCCGAAAATAAACTTCAAAATTGCTCGGACTTTTGCTATTTTTTTATTTTATATGGGAACCAACCCACTATTGCACAGCATCGTACAACTAACGTCCCTACATAAGCTCCACAAAAAAATAGTCAAGAATGAGGCACACCGAAATTTTAGGCCAAGCTTCTCTTCCAATTTGCGACGTGCTCCTTTTAATTTATCCTAAAAATTGGCGGGATGGGACCTACTTGCTTTATGCCGACTCAGAACGGCAGATGAGTTTACACTGAGAGCTTTTAGTGGCAGAAATACACTCGTAGTGCTTGCCAAACACTGCCGAGGGCGACCCCGCTTAGAAAAGTTTTCTTCTAATTGAAAAACCTTGTTTCTAAGATTTTGATGTTGCTTTGCCTGGCGCGTGAACCCAGAATCTTCGGTGTGGTAGACGGAGCATGCTACCGTCACACCACGGCTCGCTTCGCACAGTGTAACGAGTGCGATTAATGCGTAATAGAATCTATGGACAATAAAAAATTGATTTTAGTTATAAACGAAAAACAAAATCCAAATTTTACTTTTTTAAAGTTAAATATTTTTACAAAACTTTTTCTTAACGACGTCGATCCTTGCAGTTCCAAGCGGAACTTTTTGTGATAGGTATTTCATTCTTTTTGGCCTCTGAAATACGTTTTAAATTTCAAGCCACTATCTCTCAGGGAGTGGCATAAAAAGCGATTGAAAGATTCAAAATCTTATATGATTTTTTTAATTATTTCGATTCATGCGCCATCTAGAGGAAATTTTTCTTTTCTTTTCACTGTCTTAGTCCTTTAAACTAAGTGCGAGGTGTTAAATTGTGTATAAAGTTGAAACTATTTCAAAAATTTATCGCAAGATTCCATTATATCCCCACAGTTTTTTAAAATACTTAGATCCAAATATCTCGGTCACAGCTCCATGTATTAGAAGTTCTTATCCTAGGTATTACATTTTAATGGAACTCTTAGCAATATTCAAAGTTTGAAGTTACTCAAAAATGGATTGCAAGGTTCCCCAATCTCGTACTGAAATTCGCGAACAAACATGAAGCGGAATTAAAGAGGAGATTATTCCTTCACAAATTTTCAGAGCCTCCTTTCGAATTTGCTAACTGAAAATGTTGTTAATTCTAGCTGACATTTTCATCTACCAACGTTATTAAACAATTCCACGTTCACACAGTTTGGCCTTTCCCGAAGGTATGAAATATTTAAAAAAAAAATATTTTATTACTGCAGTTTGAATGTAGTTTAAAAGGATAATTATTACCACAAAATAAGTAATTTTTTCTCGTGTTAGTCAAAATTCCTATTATTTAAGATAATTCAATTAATTCAGTGAGTGACAGTAAACCTGAATGCCTTTATGCAATTTTTGGTATTATATAGTGGTGACTGTGACGCGAAGTGTCACGGCGTCATACATAATATGGTCCTAAATTTCGTTAAGCGTGGTATCCACATCATAAGAAAACGCTCTAGAAAAATTTCGTATATATTTGTTTTGTGAAAAATAGTAGTAGCCAAGTAATTTTGATATTTCCTTTATCTCGCTTTGTTCTTTAAGAATCAGCGTCACTGCCCTGCAAGGCACGAAATTCGGATTCAGCAATGCATTGGAAGAAAATTTGTTAAAATTAACATATTCGAAGAGAAAATGCACTTCAGTTAAAAAGAATAAACTAAACAAGAGGAAACAAAAATTTTGTCTCAAATAGAATTGCGAATTCCATTCAACAAACTCATATATACAGGTACTTTTATCCCTGGTATTTAGCCCACTGTGTTCTGACAGGGTCGTTGCTCAGGATATAATGAGACGCACAGATATTTCTTACGGAATCCAGGGCTCCGCTGTTCATGTTCGTTAAAGAGATTTTTAAAGACAAGTTGCAGAAAGTATATGAGTTTTCTTGAGAGGTGGCTACTAAACAATTTCACTTTTACGCTGTTTTGCCTTTCACTGGCGGTATGCAAAATTAACAAACAAAAAAAATATTTGCACTGCAGTTGGAATGTGAGTTAAAATTTCGTTAGCCAGAAAATAAATCTGACTACAAGTGTTTTTCATACTATATTTACTCTTATTTATTTTAATTTTAGGTTAAGATATACTAACAAATCTTTTGATAAATGGCAGCTTTTTAAATTTTCCAGTTCACTTATGGTTACTAGAAAACTTTACCGTTAATGTGATGTGAAAACTTTTTAAAAATATTCTTATTTTTCAATCCTCACAGTACACAATTCAATAGTATTGACTATTCACCATTCATTTCATTTTACAACATTTAACTAAGAACATTCAACTTTGTATAATTGTTTGATTTTTTCAAAGTAAACTGGATTTTAATTTCCGGAATAACTACCAACCGCACGAAACACACAAACAAATCCAATCATAACCAACTTCCGCATTTAACTACCATACCGACGGCGTGTCACTGCGCATATGAGAGAAATAAATGATTGTTGCAGACAGTCACAGAAATACACGTTGAATAATGCGAATATACGATTGCAATTCCGATTCAAATTCACACTCGTACAAATTTTGTAAATACACATCCGGCGCACCGCCCAAATATAAAATCGGCAAACAGTCACAATCACACAGAGCGCCAACAAAAGTAATTGAATGATATTGTTGGGGCAACACGCGATTATACATACACACACACACCCACACAGATATCCATACATACATTCACAAAACAGAGAGCAGAGACAAACAATTACATTACGTATACAAACGCAATTGCAGAAGGAATCGAAACGGATCAGAAAAGAAAAAAGGAAATGATATAAAAAAATACGACAACTTCAAACAACAACGTCAATGAAAAATGCGCAGCGACGACGTTGACAACGATGGCGGTGCAGCAAAATTGGCAGTGACGCCAGCAGCGGAAACAGCCGTAGCATCAGCAGCAAGGAACACATGAAATGACATTCAGCTGGAGATGCGTCGGAAATGAGAGAAATGTGTGTTTGTTGTGCGGCTGCCGAAACGATTCAATTCGTGTTGATGCTTTTATTTTTAATTTTATTTATTTTGCTTGAATCGAAACGTATTGGCAGTTGAATTGTTTTGTTTATTTGAAGAGGGGAAGTTGATGCGGTTGTATGTATGCATAAATGTATGTACATACATATATAGCTAATTCTTTTGCTCTTTGTGATTTAAATGTTAGGGTTGGTGTTGAGTATTAATAATTTTATGTAGCGAGTTTGGGGTTGATTTCGATATTGTATTTACAATTGAAATTAAAGCACATATGCATCTACGTTCATATATGTATTTATGAAAGAAAAAGGTTTGAGTATTGTATTTTAGGTTTTTTTGTGGTGCTCTCTACATGACGACGGCTATGAAAGGGACCTCTTAAGGACGAAAAACGCTTGGTATTGGTTGCGAAAGCAACTCCCTATTCTACGTTTTGGTTTGCAATAGCCGTCGGGTTGTTTTCGTTTCAGCTAGTTAAGCGACTTTTATGTGGTTTTCAAATAATCATCATACTTTTAAACAAATTTTGTAAGGGATCGTAGCTTTTGTGACTTTTAAATTAGAAGTTACAATTTAAAACTATTATTTCAAAAATCATGTTAACCCATACAATTATGAATTTAAAAAAATGGAGACTATGTATGTTTAAACTAGAATCTGGAATTTACATAGTTTCGCAGGTGTAAATGATCAAGTAAAGTAAATTTTAATAATTGTTTGTATACAGCAAGAAATATGTGATCCGCATCTTGAAATTTGTATTGCTTCCATGATCTTTGCTAAAGTTAGTAAGCACACTGACGCCTGGAAGTATACTACAAGCCAGCTCATTCATGATTTGATATAAAGTGTAGTTTCATCCATATTTTTGCAATAGATTTTACAAGGTTTTTCAGTGCGATTTTAAACTTCAGTTGACTAAATTCAACCCTAGCCGTTTTTGATAATTAGGCCCAATTTTTCAGTGCGAATTTAAGTTGTTAAAGTTAATCGATTTACAAAAATGCGCATAACAGTTAAAGGGGCCGGGGTAGGGTAGAGTTAACTCTAATTAACTTAAACTTGCAATAAGAAACGAACTTTTGGAAAGGCACGATTAACTAAAAATTACGACAGTCAGAAAGTGGTCTAACAAAACCGACACCATTATATTTGTAATATTTTAGTTTTTCAAATAAGGCAAATGTTAAGACTTTGCAACCAGTTTGTTCAAATTTAAAGGGCTTAGTGCGTTGGTTTTGCATTTGGACTGGGCATTGGCATTGGTATTTCTTTCTCAATTTTCCAAATTGTTATGCCTTCGGGAAAAATTCAATTTGTTTGCTTTGCTCACCTAATATTTCATGCATCATTCATGAATGATCTTAAGTGAGCTGATAAGCTGTGTTTTTTTGCATATGTATACTTAAGTATTTTCGAAACAGCTGTTTCGATTATACCTTGTAAATCTCTTAAAGCTTTTTCTCCCAGAAGTGGGATTTGAAATAATACTCTGCACTTTTTTCTAAGAACAATTATTAATTTTTTAGGCCTTTTTCATACGTCTGGTCTAAACTATCAAGCAAATTAGTGCTAGTGAAGGAAGTGAGTTGCAAGTAATATTTTCATACCCGCCACGTCGAAGCATACTCCAATGAAATATACCAACAAGCCTCGGATAAATACACTCTCTATTGATGACGACCATGGCAAACGTTTGAAGGACAATGAGTTGAGGGCATGCACCTGGAACGTCCGCTCCCTTAATGGGATTGGTGCAGATGCCCGCCTCGTTGATGTCCTCTTCAAAGCAAAATCTGACATCACCGCCATCCAAGAAATGCGTTGGACGAAGCAAGGAAGAAATAAGATCAAAAATTGTGACATCTATCGGAGTGGCCATACGAATAAGCGCAGTTTCAGCGTCGGATTCGTGGTGGGAGAGAGACTTTGTCGCCAAGTTCTGGCGTTCACGCCTGTGGACGAGCGTCTCGCCGCTATCCGAATAAAAGCACAATTTTTTAATATATCATTCATCTGCGCCCATGCGCCGACAGAGGAGAAAGACGATGAGGTGAAAGACACTTTTTTGAATGAAACTTCTCCTAACGGACTGAGACTGACGACTTTGCCGGTGCACGAAACATGGTCATATCCAGCACGAGGTTCATGTATAAAAAGATACATCAAGCTACATGGCTGTCTCCTGATCGAAATACTCGCAATCAATTCGATCACGTTGTGATAGATGGACGGCATGCCTCCAGTATTTTAGATGTGCGCACAATTCGAGGACCTAACATCGACTCGGACCATTATCTCGTTGTAGCCAAAATACGCATGCACCTCAGCGCGACGAAAACCAAGGAACAAAAAACACAAGAAAGCTAGACGTCGAAAAGCTTCAATCACAACAGACTGCCAATGATTTCGCAACTCGACTCTCACACCTGCTTTCTGAGAGCACAACTCAGCCTGAAGGAATACAGGAACAGTGGGAGCATATCCCCAAAGCACTTCGTACTGCCGCCGAGGAAAAAATTAGTTACCGGCGGCCACGAAAAAACAACTGGTACGATGAAGAATGCCGCGTTGCAACCGAAAGAAAAGACGCTGCCTACAGGGCTAAGTTAAAAGCGAGCACAACAAGAGGAGTGTGTGAACGCCATCGTGAGTTGAAAAGGGAAGCGAGACGCCTTTTCAGGAAGAAAAAAGCAGAATTAGAAAGGCGTGAGGCTGCTAGCCACCAGGAATAACGCCCGAAAATTTTACCAAAAAATACGGCGTCAGACGGAAGGTTTTAAGACTGGGGCACACTCCTGTAAGAACGAAAACGGCAACCTTGTAACTGATGTCCAGAGAGTGCTTAGATTATGGAGGGAGCACTTATCTGCTCTCCTAAATGGTGGTAGCGATTCACCGCGCAGAGATGACGAAACCGATCCCCTAATCGTTGATGATATATGTTCCCCCGCCCGATTATGACGAAGTTAGAATAGCAATAACCAGATTGAAAAACAACAAGGCCGTGGGCGCTGACGGATTGCCTGCGAAGCTATTCAAGTACGGCGACGATGAGTAGGTAAGGCGCATGCAGCAGCTTCTTCGCAAAATATGGGCGGACGAGTGCATGCCCGTCGATTGGAATCTAAGTGTTTTTTGCCCAGTCCACAAGAAGGGAGATACTGCAAAATGCAACAACTATCCTGGAATCAGCCTTCTTAATATCGCATATAAGATCCTTTCAAGTGTATTGTGCGAAAAATTGAAGCCCACCGTGAACCGGCTGATTGGACTTTATCAGTGCGGCTACAGATTTTCACAATGCGCCAAATCTTGGAAAAAACCCGTGAAAAGAGAATCGACGACCATCACCTCTTCGTCGATTTTAAAACCCCCTTAGACAGCACGAAAAGGAGCTACCTATATGCCGCTATATCTGCAGAACTTAAGAAAACTAGAATAATATACTATGAAAGCGTGCAATTACTGGCATATGCTGTACACTCAGAGAGAAACGCCGTTCTAAAATCCTGCACCACCAGACTCAATTCAAGCTTTTCATGTTCTTACCTTTTTGTTCTTGAAACACGACCGACCTATTCTCAAAACAACAACCTTGTTCTTGAACTGACAACCATTTTCTTGAAAAGAGAACGGCTGGTCTTAAAATATGAACAAATGTTCTATTAATGAAAACAATGTTCTTAAATTAAGTTCAAGTAAAAAGAAACGGTAAAATTCGTGTGTACGACAATGTTAAATACAACATTTGGCGCAAGCTATAAAGCAGTCATAGTGGCCCAGCGGTTATGATGTCGTAGTTGCGATCGCTTGGCACGAGTTCGATCCCCGTCAAACTATAAAGTTTTCTAAAGCAATTTTTTAACATTTATTTTTCGTTCAATGATTTTTCAATGACATTCACTTATGCACAGATAATTCTCAAACTTGTTATGAAATGTTTTAAGTATATATGCAGATTACACCTGCAAATAAGAATAATTTCTCAATAAGAGAAACATATGAAAAAATGCATCGGTCACGAGTTTAGAAAAAACGTACTTAACAGACTTTTGTCAACGAGTGTTCTTAATTTTGAACTTGTTTCGTTCGTTTTAGAACGATTTTTTCTCAGAGTGTACCCGCGCTGTTAGTTCTGCTTACCCCAAACTGGAAAAAGAAGCGGTAAAGATGGGTTTGATGGTGAATGAGGACAAAACGAAGTACCTGCTTCATCGAGCAAAGAGTCAGCGCATACGCACCTTGGCAACCATGATACAGTTGGCAGCCATAATTTCGAAATAGAAAAAGACTTCGTTTATTTGGGAACCAGCATCAACACTAGCAACAACATCAGCACTGAAATCCAGCGAAGAATCAATCTTCCCAATAAATGCTACTTTGGACTAGGTAGGCAATTGAAAAGGAGTCCTCTCTCGGCGAACGAAAATCTTACCCTACAAGTCACTTATCGTACCCGTGCTGGTATATGGGACAGAAGCATGGACTATGACAGATGAAGCGACTTTGGGAGTGTTCGAGAGAAAATTTCTTCGAAAGATTTATGGACCTCTACGCCTTGGTGATGGCGAGTACCGAAGAAGATTTAATGATGAGTTGTACGAGCTATACGCAGACATCCACATAGTCCAGCGAATTAAAACGAAGAGGCTGCGCTGGCTAGGCCATGGTATGCGAGTGAAAGATGATGATCCGGCCAAGAAAGTGTTTATATCGGAACCCGCTTATGGAAGCATAGGTAGAGGGCGGCCCCCCTCCGTTGGAAAGACTAGGTGGAAAACGACTTAAACGACTGGCGCGCCTTTTTGGACGGCCATAACCGTTAAGACGGTTAAGCGCCAATTAGTTTGCCCAATATAGGGAACTGTTATAAAGTTCATTAAGTAGGGCTGAAGATCCGAAAAATATATTTGATATTGAAATGTAATTTTTTCGATAAGATTATGCTTTATATAGGATTGATAAACAATTATGCGCTAGTTCAAAAACTCAGACTTGAAAATAAATAACAACATGGAGAGCTTTATGTGTAAACTTGGCAATAGCTTTCTAATGGTCAGGGAATAAGTGTATTTTAGGGTTTTAAATAGAAATATATCATAAGGCAATAGTCACACTTATATACTTTAGAAGTCCTTTAGGGTACTTAGATTCATTTTGATATAATTTAAGCTTGTTTTAAGAGCTCAATTTTGTTATTGGAACTTTTTCCAGCAAAAGAGCGACGGTGAAAAGCGAAACAAAATCGCTTAATTCAACAGAAATTTAAGTCAGCTTTTTCTTCGAAGTGTTATAGTAGTTCGTAAGATTTCCTTAATTATCAAAGTTGAAGTGTGATTTAGGCGATCGAAAAATGTCTATTCCTTGTCGGCTGAAGAGATAAGGGGCAACAGTTTAAGATATCCATTTTTGAAATAAGTTTTAATAAAACCAAAAAGTTTTAAACCGAACTACTAACTTTTGAATTTTAAGAGTTTTCTGATAATTTTTTATATGACCCCGAAAAATATACTATGAAGAAAATACAAAAAAAAAACATATCGCGCATCTTGACAGTTTCAGACGGCGGTATGTTAAAGTTGAGATAAATTAAACATTTTTTGAAATTAGTAGCTTTTGTGCAGAATTTTTTGTTTTAAATGATTTTATGATGAAATACTTTGATTTCGGGTTTCTACATTGATTTACTATTTATATAAGGATTTTCTGAACACTCATTCATTATATGAATTTTGCACTGGAACTTAGACACATTTACAATGCACTCGGATTTCAACATTGGCAGAAATATGCGCCATATGTTAAAAAAATGTCCTAACTTTTTCTTGGCGTTAGTGTAACCAACAAAAATAAAATTGTAATGGAGAGGGTTTTAAGGGTTGCACTCCTTGATTCTAAAAGGCAAACTTCCAATTGGGATTTTGTCAGTTTTTGTATTGTATCAAATGTTTTACTATGAATTATGCCGCTGTTTAACAGAACTTTTTAACTCCTGTAATTTTTTATTTTCTATTATTAGGCTGACGACAGAGTGGAAGCGAGAAGCGCTGTTATAACATAAAGATGGAAAGCTATGAAAATTGTTTCTAATCGAAAATTGTAAAGTATGCCACAGTGTCAGAAACATTTGAAGCTTGTAAAATATGTGAAAATAAAAATTGCTTCGCACCTAGCATAGCTTATAGTGAGCCTAAAATTGCCGTAAGGCTCGATATGCTTATTCAGACACAGTTCACTGCACAAAGTACACGGTAATTGTTTTTTACTTTTAATTTTAATAAGGGATGTTAGGATTTTGTGCAAATGGTCTAGCATCATTGTAATTGCAAACTGGTGAAGCATTTTTACAAAAACGAAACCAAATTACACGGCTATGCATCTGCTAATTCATGGCAAATATGCAACATCAAAAACCATAGTTTATTTTTTCAACACAGAACAGCAAATCAGCAACTGTCAATTCAAAACAAAATGTGAAAAGAAAAATTTTAAAATAAAAATAGTTGTTCACAATTCGTAGCTTATATTTGCTATTGCAACGTTCCCAATATCAAATGCGCAAAACTCTCAACTGCACTAATATATATTTTACATCTTTCATACGGTATGCGACGTTAAGTTGCACGAAACTAGGAAATTTTTTAGTGCTGTGATGGTTGAAATAATTTTCTTTAGTTAAAAGTATTGGGTAATCACATTTTATTATATATGTAATTTGTTTTTTTATTTTTGTAGAATATCTAAAATGATAATTGGATAAACCATGGATTAGTATTTTGCTTTAAATCTTTAATAGTACTAATATTTCTATGTTTTGCCACTACTTTACCGATTTTGTTTAATTGTAGGTTTATTATAAACAAACACACTTATAATTAGTTTTACGCAAATCGAATTAAAAACAAATCCGCACTAACACTAACCGATTATCATATGTCAGTTGCTGTAGCTGACACCGCTCACTTAACGAATGTCACCCATTGGCGACGGCGTAATCCAGCACACACTGTACTATACTTTTCACGTACAGGTAGCCACGCACACACACACTTTAATGCGACTCCATTTAAAAACCGTATTTTATTTGATTACTCACAACACGAACCGAATAACCAATTTGTCAAAGTTATACTTGTATAAGCCACCGAACCTACACAACAAATAACAAACCGAACGAATGGCAATGGAAACGCGACGCAAAGAACTGAACGAATTGTAGAGTAAGCGCGCTCAGCAAAAATTTTATTGCATTACCTTCGCTTACGAATGACAAATTCGTAATGAAACCGATTTGAAATGTGTGCTGCTTGCCGTTGCGCGAGCATGAGCGACGCAACAACACACAATACACATTTCCCCAATTATATCAGCAACTGATTATTTTCTGATATGGCCGGGGTATAACTATAGCTCTATAAATGTATGTTTGCATCCATATATTTCATACATTCAAATGGATTTGTTGTTGTGCCTCATTTTTGTTGTATACAAATATAGAAGCATACAAAAAAATACAATCGTATATATAATTCGAAGTGAAATAAGAGAGTATTAAAGTGGTTAGTTGGGATTGATATTGGATAAAGGCGCACGGGTGGTAGGTAGATGGTATGTACGTGTGCTTCAAAAAAAAAAAAAACTAGTCGGGGAATATGAAATGTTGAAAACGAGTAGCAGTAGCTGAGGTGAGCATGCAAAAGAGCGATCTGCTGCTGCTGTTGCTGTTAGTACCGAAGCTAGTAATGGTATGGGTAGCTTGGGGATAGGTGAATACACTCGCTAATATGGCATTGGGGCAGGCAGGTACAAAGTTGTTGTTGGTCGCTGTTGTTTGTTTATTTCTTTGTATTTATTATTTTGAATATTTGATGTTGTTGTGACACTACGTTTGCGTTACGACCGATTCATATCTCTGTATAATCTGGTAACGATTATAAATGTGTGCAATACGAATGTGTGAATTGTGAGTATACGAATGGGAATGCGAGACAAGTATGAGAATGGAAATAGAAATGGAAGTTGGCATGGCAGATGGGCGTATGCATTTGAATCGTTCAAATTTACATACATCCATATGTGGCATGAGTGCATGCGAATGTGTGTGTGAAATGGTGACAAAACATAGTTGTTCAATGTGTGCGCGTACGAGACAGCAAATGAAACAGCAAATAAACAGTTGAATAGTAATTGAAATGGAATCGGAACGACAAGAAAAATACCACAATCGCAACGAATTGTATTTATACAACTATGCAACTGTAATGACAATACTTTAGGCGAAATTGGTGTACTTGAGTGTGTGATATTTTGTGTATTGGTATGAATTGCAACCCCAAAATATGCTTCAATGCATACGAATATAAGAAAAGACATTGTGTTATGTACAAATCAATGTAATGAAATATGAGACAGAAAATCTAAAGATATCTGCAAATAAAATTAATATTACTGGTCGTATTTACTTTGTGGTGGATATGTGCGTTAAAATTTTTTAATAGTGTTCTAACACTAGGAAGAATAATGTCAACAAGAGTGACACTGAGGATGGCATATTACCGAAACTGATACAAATAATCTTAGCAGTTAATTGGCAAGCATCATACGTAAAATCTATGCTGAGCCCTCCAAGATTTTGAAAATATAAAATATTTTATAGGAAAGTGTATATAAGTAAACGCCATTATCCTTATACCTTTCATGATCCGCCATCAAAAGGAAAATTCCAATGCACTTAATGCTTTTTGATAAGAAACTCCTAATTTTTAAAATATGAGCTTCCAATTTTAAAGGAAAGTGATAAGCTTATTTCGGCATCGTCTCGTCTACTTTAGCTTCCATTCTGCTAAATATTTTTGTAATCACTTATTCTATGTATCTCACGGATCAGCTATTTTCAAACATTTTTATTATATTTATCTACTTAACTTTTTAACTTTCCGGGAATTTTCCAAAACAAAAATAAGCCAAATCAATCAGTCGTTCTTGAGTTTTGGCGAGACTAACGAGTATAAATATGAAGTATGCCGGAGTCTGGTCTGATATACATATGTAGATCATATCGGTGCGGTGCCTATACGGGAAAACAAAAATAGTAATTATTTATTGCCAAAATGCACTTAGTAGGTTTTGAGCAGGAACTCTGGTGTGGAACCATACTACGGCGGCCGCCCAAGAAATGGTAGATCGATTATTTTACCTACTGGAGACTTGCTTCGAAATCCACTTTTAGTACGTTCCTTAAGCTTCTATAAAGGGAGCTTTTACGAGACTGAAAATATTTAAGCATTCCATTTTTTTGTATCAGCTTATGATTATTACCCCCAAAACTGGTATAAATTAAGGGCAACATTATTATTTTAAGCTGATGTCATGCAAAACTTTATTTTTGTTAATGTCATTGTGCTGAGTTTTATGTAATACTCAATGATATACAGCTGGGGGAAATAGATGTTTTTGTAACTTTATTTTATAACTTTTTATTTGAATGGGAACATAAAACAACTTGTTGGCAAAAAGCAATTCTAATTTTTTTATACAGATCGTTTAAAAAAATTAAATTCAAAGACCACTGGGTCCGGTCGTTTTTGCCTCTGGTATTATTCTATGCATGCGAACGTTGTTTCACCAGTCAAACGTTGGTTATTTTAAAATCTCGAAAAATTTTAATTTTACAATAAAACGGGAGATGTGTTCAGAAATACTCCGTATTAATTTTATTATGAAAGTTGTATTTGGGGGAAACAGTTTTTTTTATAGTAGGTAAAGTGTATTAACAATTATGAAGGAAATTTATGAGAATAACATCAATATATTTTTTAAAAATATGTAATTTTAATAACTGAAGTTTGCCCTTTAACATCGAAAATTAGCGTAACTTTTTCAGTGCCGTAGAAATCTCAGAATCACCTATCAAAAATGACAAAAATTAACCTTAAATCCGTTTTCCCAAAAAATCTTAAATTTTGCGTTATATATATTTACAATAAAATGTGCTAAAAATTGAGGTAACATTTAATTAATATGCTTGTCAAAATTAAAAGAGTTACTGTTAACGTGATTTCTTAACTTGTACGTAAGAAGATTACTCATACGCTCCGGTAAGCGGAAATAAAAAAAACGTATTTCCTGATATGCCGACATGTGGTGTGTTTTTACAAAATAATTTAGACTGGAAGGGAAGGGCGTTATGCCGAATCTGAACGGCAACTGCAAGGCAGATGAATTTTCACTGACGAGCTTTTCATGGCAGATATACACTCGGAGTGTTTGTCAAATTATTTCCAAGGAGCGACCACGCTTAGAAAAACATTTTATAATTGAAGGAGACCCTTTTTTCTAAAGTATTTTTATGTAGATCCTTCCGGGATTTCAGCCCAGAAGCTTCGATGTGGTAGGAGAACACGCTAAATTCATACATTAACCGTGGACCGTAAAGTATAGATCTTGAACAGAATTCTCAAGCACGGCTCTACTTGCAAATAGACAAAGATATGTTATTAGCAACATGCAAGGCAATCGAGCGGTAGAGCCTAAGTACTTTCAATATAAAAACCACGATCATAACAAATCTATCCATGAAAAGCAATGAAATTCCTCTCTCAATCTTATAACCTGCTTGGAGAGACTACGCTACTTTGGTACAGCGTATTGGTTGACCCAACACACTACCAAGGTATTTCCTTTACTAACTCTATTTCTGTTTAACAACGACTTACATCAAAATTCATATTTTTGAAGAACTCATTATCGCAAATTTTGTTCTTAGAAATGTCCATCTCAAAACTATTTCTCCTTTTCGCAGCTTAAAATTCATTGAATTTATAATGCAATATGGAAGTTTTTGAAACAAAACGCTAGATATTTTGCTCAATAGAATTTTGTGATGGGACGCTGTTCAATAAAATTGTGAGATAGGGAAAGAGCATTTTTCAAATACATGATACAGGGCGTTTTTCCAAAGTTTCGTGGGTTCGGGCGTTTTTGAGACAGCAGCAGTGATACTCCTCTCAGCAATCGATATAATATGCAGTATGACATGAAACCAATTCCATATAATGCTCTAGTTTCGGATTTTATTCAACAACGTTTTTCGGTTTCAGCTTTGTTTTCATTGCCTTGTCAGTAACAGCAGATTTAGAAAACGCAAGCCGCAGGAAGCAACGGGTGAACACGTTTTGTGTTCATGTACTGCGATCGCGACAGGCTCCAGTTACTAACGGCGGCAGTGTTGCCGGATTTCGAAGCAGCGGTTTAGTTAGGACCTAGACAACTTCGAGAACCTGGTACCTAATTGCAGTTTTTCCGTTCGCTCGTCAAGTTTTTCATATAGATGAGTTTAACACAAGCTTATGCATTATGAGTAGATTGCACGTATTTTTATGGAGAATGGTAGAATGAGCGACACTGGCGCCATCTGATATTGAAAAGTAACCAACTTCTGAATTTTGTTCCAAGCATTCCATAAGAAGAAGAATTTGACATTTGCTTTGGCTAAGGGTGTTGGCACACTTTGCAAGTGAAATTATTTTTCCCGCTGGTTGGTAAATTTTCTAACATTTTTCACAATTAAAAACTGCAATATAACAATCGAATACGACACAAAATATGTTAGCAAGTATTTTTGTTGTATAGGGAGAATATTTACAACAGTGCTTCGCGAAATGTTGTATGTGAGTGGGCAAGGCGTAATAAACTTCAGTAGCCAAGTCTGAAGTTCCTTCATATTTAAAAACGCATGATCTTGGTTGATTGTGGCGATGTTATTGAAATGCATAAGCTAGTGTTAAACGCATCTATATGAAAAATGTCATTGTGTCACCGCCTTAAGTCAAATTGATGCCTTCACTGACTGGCTACTTCAACCTAGCCTTACTCATTGAGTTGTCAATTTGTCTTATATTCTACCTTCATCCATACATAGTTGGAAAAAGGAATGAAAGGTGCCTGTGTTGGGGAAAGAAGAATTTTGAACATTAAATACAAAGCATTTACACACAAACATACACTTTTATGAGCCAACGAAAAACGATTGAAAGGCAATGATATCTGCAACTGCTGTGCTGCCAACAAAAGCAGATTCCCACACGGTAGCTGAAATGAGAGAGGAACAACGCCAATTCGGCATAGTTATTTATATTCCAACTGAGACGGCAACGCCAGCAGCAGCAGATGTCCTCTCCTGACAACCATTTCGATTTCGTTCTTAATTTATTTTTTTATGTTTGCTATTTAACTGTGCATTTCTACATATCATTTATTATTAACAAAAAAATCTACGTTTTCTCTTCTGACGACACACAAATGCCAAATGTGCAAGAAAGACAAAATATGCGCCAAACCAGTCAAATATCCAAGATGTTCAAGTGGCAGCAGACAACAAACAAACAAACAAAAAAAAAAAAAAAAACAAAACAACAAAACCAAATACAAATCGCCTGCAGACAAAATTAAAGCCAAGAAAAAAGTAAAAGGAATATCTACGCCAATATTAAATAAAACGGATTGGAAACGGATGGATATGAAACACATGCCAATAATAAGAGCGGACGTTCTTACCTATTTAAAAGAAAGTTGAGGCTGTATTCTACTACAAGCACACACTACACCATAGCCATACTCACAAATGCTCTCGCCTTTCGCATTTACTATTTGCTCTCGAATTTGACGTTTTTAAATACGATTGCTATTTATTTTATTTTGCTATTTTTACCAAAAATTGTCTTTTCTCCTCCTATTGGTTTGTAGTTAGCTTGAATAATTTTAATTTTTGTTTTTGTTAAATTCATTTCGTTTCCATAGCTCATAAACACATACTTACACATGCTCAACGTTCGTTTGCATAGCTGCTCTATGCGGCATGCGGCTGAGTGTCGGCATCGCATTCACACCTGTCCCGTTTCACCCATGTTAATTGTGCTCTCAGTTGCACTCACGATTCATGCGCCGGCCATTTACAGTAACATTTAATTTGCTATCTCACTCTAAATACTCAATAACAGCTATGCCTTGCGGTGTTTATTGTATTTGTATATTTTGTTTTTTTTTTCTTTTATTTAAACCATATAGCAGCGGGCAGGTGGGCTGAACCAATAAACATGCGCTTTTTTTACTTCTCTCTCTTTACGAATGTTTGTACCAATTCGAATAAGCTTTTTATTTTTTCGAAGTCGTTTTGCTTCTATTTTTTATTTTTTTGTTTTTTTTTTTTTTTTGTAGAAGTATTGGTATATTTGGGCACATAGGTATGTGTACATTGTATATATATATGAAGCCAGCTGCCAGCAGAAAATGTTTTCGAAAGCAATGACAATTGTAGGGATATTTTTTAAGCACATACACACATACCAAACAATGAGCGCCTATGAATGTATGTAATTTGAACAAATTTAAATTATATGTTATTAAAATTTCAAAACAACCACTTTATTCATACACATACATAAGTACGATGATACAATGTGTACCTATGTAAAAACTTATACCCTGGATAAAAGTAAAAAATGTTTCATACATACATGCCGCAGTGAGGATTCCTGCCTTTGGTAACCCACATACAGTCCTGGGCTTTGAAATAGGAACATACGTAAATCGTTTTTATACTCAGTTGAGCAGAGCTCACAGAGTATATTAACTTTGATTGGATAACGGTTGGTTGTACAGGTATAAAGGAATCGAGATAGATATAGAGTTCCATATATCAAAATCATCAATATCGAAAAAAAATGATTCAGCCATGTCCGTCCGTCCGTCCGTCCGCCCGTTAACACGATAACTTGAGTAAATTTTGAGGTATCTTGATGAAATTTGGTATGTAGGTTCCCGAGCACTCATCTCAGATCGCTATTTAAAATGAACGATATCGGACTATAACCACGCCCACTTTTTCGATATCGAAAATTTCGAAAAACCGAAAAAGTGCGATAATTCATTACAAAAGACCGATAAAGCGACGAAACTTGGTAGATGAGTTGAACTTATGACGCAAAATAGAAAATTAGTAAAATTTTGGACAATGGGCGTGGCACCGCCCACTTTTAAAAGAAGGTAATTTAAAACTTTTGCAAGCTGTAATTTGGCAGTCGTTTAAGATATCATTATGAAATTTGGCAGGATCGTTACTCTTGTTACTATATGTACGCTTAATAAAAATTAGCAAAATCGGAGAAGGACCACGCCCACTTTTAAAAAAAAATTTTTTTTAAAGTAAAATTTTAACAAAAAATTTAATATCTTTACAGTATATAAGTAAACTATGTCAAGATTCAACTCCAGTAATGATATGGTGCAACAAAATACAAAAATAAAAGAAAATTTAAAAATGGGCGTGGCTCCGCCCTTTTTCATTTAATTTGTCTTGGATACTTTTAACGCCATAGTCGAACAAAAATTAACCAATCCTTTTGAAATTTGGTAGGGGCATAGATTTTATGGCGTTAACTGTTTTCTGTGAAAATGGGCGAAATCGGTTGATGTCACCCCCAGTTTTTATACACAGTCGTCCGTTGTCCTTCCGCATGGCCGTTAACACGATAACTTGAGCAAAAATCGATATATCTTTACTAAACTCAGTTCACGCACTTATCTGAACTCACTTTACCTTGGTATGAAAAATGAACGAAATCCGACTATGACCACGCCCACTTTTTCGATATCGAAAATTACGAAAAATGAAAAAAATGCCATAATTCTATACCAAATACGAAAAAAGGGATGAAATATGGTAAGGTAATTGGATTGTTTTATTGACGCGAAATATAACTTTAGAAAAAACTTTATAAAATGGTTGTGATACCTACCATATTAAGTAGAAGAAAATGAAAAAGTTCTGCAGGGCGAAATAAAAAACCCTTAAAATCTTGGCAGGTATTACATATATAACTAAATTAGCGGTATCCAACAGATGATGTTCTGGGTCACCCTGGTCCACATTTTGGTCGATATCTGGAAAACGCCTTCACATATACAACTACCACCACTCCCTTTTAAAACTCTCATTAATACCTTTCATTAACTCCTTTCGTTTGATACCCATATTGCACAAACGAATTCTAGAGTCACCCCTGGTCCACCTTTATGGCGATATCTCGAAAAGGGGTCCACCTATAGAACTAAGCCCCAAGCCCTTTTAAAATAATCATTAACACCTTTCATTTGATACCCATATCATACAAACAAATTCTAAAGTCACCCCTGGTCCACCTTTATGGCGATATTTCGAAAAGGCGAACACCTATAGAACGAAGGCCCACTCCCTTTTAAAAATACTCATTAACACCTTTCATTTGATACCCATATCGTACAAACAAAGTCTAGAGTCACCCCTGGTCCAGAAAGGCCCACTCCCTCTTAAAATACTCATTAACTCCTTTCGTTTGATACCCATATTGCACAAACGAATTCTAGAGTCACCCCTGGTCCACCTTTATGGCGATATCTCGAAAAGGGGTCCACCTATAGAACTAAGCCCCACGCCCTTTTAAAATAATCATTAACACCTTTCATTTGATACCCATATCATACAAACGAATTCTAAAGTCACCCCTGGTCCACCTTTATGGCGATATTTCGAAAAGGCGAACACCTATAGAACGAAGGCCCACTCCCTTTTAAAAATACTCATTAACACCTTTCATTTGATACCCATATCGTACAAACAAAGTCTAGAGTCACCCCTGGTCCAGAAAGGCCCACTCCCTCTTAAAATACTCATTAACTCCTTTCGTTTGATACCCATATTGCACAAACGAATTCTAGAGTCACCCCTGGTCCACCTTTATGGCGATATCTCGAAAAGGGGTCCACCTATAGAACTAAGCCCCACGCCCTTTTAAAATAATCATTAACACCTTTCATTTGATACCCATATCATACAAACAAATTCTAAAGTCACCCCTGGTCCACCTTTATGGCGATATCTCGAAAAGGCGAACACCTATAAAACGAAGGCCCACTCCCTTTTAAAAATACTCATTAACACCTTTCATTTGATACCCATATCGTACAAACAAAGTCTAGAGTCACCCCTGGTCCACCTTTATTGCGATACCTCGAAAATGCGTCCACCTATAGAACTAAGGCCCACTCCCTCTTAAAATACTCATTAACTCCTTTCGTTTGATACCCATATTGCACAAACGAATTCTAGAGTCACCCCTGGCCCACCTTTATGGCGATATCTCGAAACGGCGTCCACCTATAAAACTAAGGCCCACTCCCTTTTAAAATACTCATTAATACCTTTCATTTGATACCCATATCATACAAACGCATTCTAGAGTCAACCCTGATCCACCTTTATGGCTATATCCCTAAACGGCGTCCACCTATAGAACTAAGGCCCACTCCCTCATAAAATACTCATTAACTCCTTTCGTTTGATACCCATATTGCACAAACGAATTCTAGAGTCACCCCTGGTCCACCTTTATTGCGATACCTCGAAAATGCGTCCACCTATAGAACTAAGGCCCACTCCCTCATAAAATACTCTTTAATGCCTTTCATTTGATACACATGTCATACAAACACATTCGAGGGTTTCCCTCGGTTCATTTTCCTACATGATTATTTTCCCTTATGTTGTCACCACAGCTCTCAACTGAGTATTTAATGTTCGGTTACACCCGAACTTAACCTTCCTTACTTGTTTTTTTTTTTAATTCGCAATAAGTCTATGAATTAAAAAACCAATTTTCTCAGTTAATTTGTCTTTTTAAATTTAAGAACAAATTCATAGAAACACAGTTAAAAATAATCACCTAATGCCTGAGGTATCAAAATTTTGCATAAGTCCCTCATCTTCTTTAACGGAACTGGCGCTTAACCATTTAAACTGCTTTGGATGCTCCAAAATTCGCGCCAAAAGTCGAGCAGGTCGCTTTTTTCATTTTTTGGGCTAAATGGTAACACCAAGGGAATTTAAATGGGTTTTCATCCAGTCCTTCCAGCGGAGCGATAACCTTCCTCCCCATCTGCCTCCGAATTCGGGTTCCATTAAAAATACCTTCTTCGCCGTAACATCATATATCATTCGCGTAAAATTGCCAAGCCACCGCAGGCGCTGTGGTTTAGTTCGCTGGACTATGTTGATAGCTGCATAAAGATCGAACAGCCCATCACTAAATCTTTCGAAAACATTTTCTTGCCAGTGCTCCCATAGCCACCTCCTCTGATGTTTTCATGGTACATCCTTCAGGACGAGTAAGATAAATGACTTTTAAAGAATGATTATCTTATGCCGGGAAAGGAATTTACTTTTCAATTACTAATTTAGTTCAAAGTAGCATTTATTGCCAAGGATGACGCTGGAGCTGTAGGCTGATTAGCAAATAAACAACGTCCATAAATATTTAGAAAGTATGGCTGTCAACAGTGACGTCGTTGCCAAGACGGAAATACGCTGGTTCATCACCAGTCATCAAGCAAGGTACTTCACTTCGTCCTTATTCACCATGAAACCCAACTTTTTCACTTCCTTTCCCAGTCAGTGTTGTCAGCAAGCACCAGTTATTATATTATAACAATGTTCCATTGTGCTTAAGTTCTGTAGCATGAAATCGCACAATTGGGGATCACTCTCTCTGAAGCCTCGTTCAGTTTCGAATGGCTCGGTGAGGTTATTTCCCAATTTTGATTTATCGGATGGTGTTGTTAAATGTCAGTGTCATGGATGCAGCTTCTTTTCGTGCTAACGAAGGAGGCTTTAGATTCAACAAAGGTCTGAAGTCGCACTGATAAGTTTCAGTCTACCGATCAATTAGATTCCAATTGTCACGCATGCACTCGTCCGACCATATTTTGTACGTGTTTGAATAGCTTCGTAGGCAAATCATCACAGCCTGCTGCCTGGATTCTTAGCTTCCCTAGTTGGGCACTCGGGTTCATTATCTTCTGTGCGTTTCAATTCCGTCTCCATTTAAGAAAGCAGAGAAGTGTAGACTCCATAATACAAGTACTTTCGTGACATCGATTACCAGGTTGCTGTTTTCGATCATACAGGAGTTTGATTCATGTTTACAACCTTCCGCCTTTACCAACTCGCGGTCTCGTTGACACACTCTTCTTGTTGCGTTCGATCTTAACATTACCCTGTACGCAGGGTGTTTACTTTCGGTTGCAACCCGGCATTCTTCAACGTACCAGTTGTTTTTTTGTGATCGCCAGTACATAATGTTTTCCTCGGTAGCGATAGTGATCTTGAAATATGGTCACACTACTCTTGCGTTCCGGTTGGTTGTCTTGTACTCTCAGCGATAAAGTATGAAAGTTGAGTTGCTCGATCGCTGTAAGGTTTGGTTTCTACAAATTTGTTTTCTGCTCTTGCGGTAGGCAAAGTTGCGCTGATGCCTGAACTAGATCAAAAGCTTATACAACAGTATTAGCTTCACCACTGTTTCATGTCTTTCATGAGCGCCACACAATTTTCAAATGCACTCGATATTTACGCTAATTTGGCTCTAAACTCTGTTATTGCGATGAGTGGTTGAGTGACAAGTGCTTTCTAATGGTTTCACCACTTACCTTTTCACAAAATGGAACTTGCCGTGTGATTCTTTTTGTAGCAGTGACTGTTATAGTTCCGGAAATCGCACGACACAAATATGCAATGTTGGTCTCAAAAGACTTGGATGTGACTTTCTGCATCCAAATGAAGCTTGTAGTTTTATTCAAATGGTTACAAAGCGAACGATATTGACATTATGAACATCCTGCTTTCCCGAAAAGGTCATAAAGTCATCTCTTTTTTTTTTTTGCAATTTCCTAAATGGTCATAAGGTCAAATTGCGAAAATCGTAAAGTCCTTACGTCCATTTTAAGTGGTCATAATGCCAATTGATATGTTTGGGCCATTTGAAGTATTCATTTACAATTGATATTATGGATGTTGACCTTAAGTCACCCTTCCTTGTAGCATACCAAATCATTACAGTTATTAGAATATATATATGAAAATAGATGACCCAGTTATCTGCTTTTTAACCATCCGAAGACCTTATCGAAACTATTGGAGAGGTAGTACCTAGCAGTAATTGGAAACAAATTGTAATCACGCACGACGTCATTCCTGTCCATTGTAACCTTCATTAATATGTACATACCTACTGCATTTCTGTCGTACTTATTACATTGCTCGCAGGATTCCATATCCTTGCCTCATACTAACCCTACATACTTTCCCTCAACTACACACGTATACAATAGTCGCCGTTGATATCGCTCACATTTATTGGAAAAGCATTTTCATATTTAAATTAAAAAAGCAAATGACAAATTGAGTTTTTCCTTTTCAAAATTCCTTGTGCGAATGAGATGGCAATGACAAATATTATATCAATTGCCATGGCGGGATGCTCGTCTCGGCGCTTTCGTTACTTGAGTTTACTCACAAAGTGGATCCTTCGGTAGGTAATGGCGCTCTCGCTCTGCGACATAGCAAACCAACATCTTCCGTCGGTGCTTTGTCGGTGTACCACTTTCTACTCAAATATTTTTCGGGGAGCTTTCGTTGCAACAACAGCAACAATTTATCTTTCAATGTAAGCACACACATTTGTAGATTTCAATCCAATAACACATTCATATTCACATCCCCAATGAAAATATGTTTGTATGACTGAATGTGTGGGGAGCCTGCTTTTGTCATTATTTGTCGTTGCCCCTATACCTTCATACATACATACATACAACCACTCGCATACCGTTATTCTGCAATACAATTTTGGCATTACGTTTCATCGTTTACAATGACTATGTAGTATACTTGTTCTTACTTTTTGTTTTATTTATTTTAATTTCTTTTCTTTGCCAATTTTGATTGTATTCTGAGTGAGATGGCAATATGATCTGGTGATGTCGCGAGTCAATTTTTATATGCTCTCTACTGCGGCGGTACCATGTTTTTATTAGTAAGATAGGGTGTAATTTTTTTTTTTTTCTTCAGAATGCTAGTTTATACTACTATCTACATACATAAATATATAAATACCCCAACATTTCGATGTGAAAACGGATTTGGGAGTCGTTGCGCATTAGTAGCTTAAAACAATGTTGCAGTGACTTGTTGTGGATTTGTTTTTCGGGGGCTATGTACATTAAACCAAAGTTCTTCATTGATGGGGGTCCCATTGACTGTCCTGAAGCTTCGTACAATGTTTAATACTTTTCCGTAGATGCTTTAGTAAAAAGCTTCTCAGCGTATACAATCGCCCTTGCAGATGCTGATGGATCATCGATAACAAATTGATAACATTCCTATAAAAAAAATCGATCACTTTTCGATATCGAATAGATAACAATCGATGGCACTGAGTCTATAATTTTTCGAAAACAAAACCGTAACTTATCGATAACTTTTTTAACAAAACGATGACACGCCGATAACAAGCTGATAACACTTCGATAACAAATCGATAACTTCTCAATAACTTTTTTAAAACTTATCGAAAGCTTGCCGGTTCCGGTTTCAGATTCCGTTCCGGTGCGGGTGTGCTTCTTGATTAGGTTTCCGTCCAGGGCTCAGTTCCTTTCCTGTCCTTACCTTGTTTAACTGTCTAGTTTCACTCATATCAGCACTGCCACGTACATTGTTCCCACCTTACGCTACAGTGTAGTAACTAAGTGTTCTGTATCACTCCATACAGCTTACCAACACCATACACTACGCCTACGCTTACACATTCTATTTTGATGATACCAATGAAAGTTGTTCCCACATATTGCCTGTCCGTAATGAGGTAACTTCGTTTGTAGTATGTATGTCCTGCCCTAAAAAAAGTTACTCATACGACCTGTCTAACGATTATTAGGTTATTTTTGAAACCCTTGATGTGCTTAGCACCCTTGTTGTTTGAAATGTTTGGTTCGTAAACTTCTCAAAAGGCATTTTCTAGGAGGACGAAGTTATTCCATAAAATAAGTCCTGGTGCCGAATTGCGGTTTGTCTGTTTGGTCGTCAAAGAAATTCTAGTAACACTATGGACTCATTCAGTATTTGTGAGGTGTTTTTTGGCTGGCCACTTCAAACTAACCTAATACCCCTTACGGCGTCACTGTGAAGTTCACACACTGAATGGTTCATGTATAAATATATGCATGCCTGTCTTTTATTTTATTCCAATTCTGCAAATGTCTCTGTTGATTTGCCGTTGAACAACTGTTCGCACTATAAGTAGATATTTTTGTATAAAAAAAATATGTAACCCTCAATATACATAAAAATACATACATATGTATAATGAGATCTGCTCGACATTTGCCATCTTGCTATTATATTCTTTTTATATAGTTTAACTTATTTAAATGTATGTGTCTAACATTAGGGCGAACCAAAAATTTTTTTGCAATTACTTATTTACTTACATAATTGGATTTGGTAGAATTAATCAATCTTAAAATGAACAAAACAGGAATAATAATTTTTATTATAGTAATTTATACATTCAAAATTGAAATAATTCAGAGTAATACATAGTAATAAGTTTTTTTGATTGCTCTCGCTCCACTACAAACAGCATTTCATTGGGATTTTTTTCTACTATTTGCTTCGCTCTAAAACACGACGTAGCTCGTAGCGGAGCACAAGAAATGCTACAACTTATATGCTATGGCTCTGCTTTATGCTTGGTTCCTGTTCAGAACCAGAGCAGTAGCAGAGCATATTTTTCGTTGATACTGCTGCTCTGGAGTAGCAAATGCAAACACTGATTTATTCTTTGTATTCTATAAATATAACAAAGCAAAAGAAAACGTTCTCTGAACAGCAAAAAACAAAAAGCGTAGCTTTGAAAAATGGTCAGGGCCGTAGAGAGAAAATCTGGGCCCGGGACTAAACAATTTACGGGCCCCTATAAAAAATCCACTAATACATTTGATTAACTTGAATTAATGACGTCTCATTCATGAATCATTATTGAGGGATTACATCAAAAAAATTTTTTGCCACATCAACTAAATGGTTTTTAGACTAAGAGCTGAAAATAAAATTAACACAGAATATTTAAAATTTATATTGTTTTAACAGCCAAATATTGATTCAAATAATTTTTCTAGTTATTTGGTAACATTTTAATACATTTCCGATAAATTTAATGATGATTATAAATTTTAATTATTCAATATAGAAAGCTCGAATATCAAAGAGTGACTTTACTTCCTTTTTTCGCTGCAAAATTTTTATAATAATATCAAAATTTTACTGTCTTGCCAAAACGGATTCAACACAAAGCGTGGCAAGTCCTGAAACTCGCTCTTGAGATGAACACGATCGATGAAAGTTTTTGATTCTTGGAAGGTCGCTGAAGGAACGTTCTGCACTAGATACAGTGACAGGTATAGTGCAAAAGATACGCAAATCAACACAAATGTTGGGGAAAATTGTATACAGATTTTGAACATATGTAGATGGCATTTAGCAATTCCAATGGTGGTCAAGTGAATTATTTCATATTCTAAGCTTTGAGAAATGTCCGACTTGTATTTTACCGGCAAATTTTGCTGCGCTCACCCGAACCGTAGTTTCATCCATATCTTCAAATTGCCACAAAAAGGAAAACGTCTCGCTCAAATTTCTCAAAGCTGCAAATCGTTCAGTAATGCGAGTGATTACCGAATCAACCGTCACCAGGAATGTATTGTTTTTAAAATCAGACTCTGAATCATCCATAATCATATCATTTAAATTATCTTCAGAACGTCTTTTGGGTTTTCTCTTTCGAATGTCCGGAAACTTTGGCGAGGTGTTCAATTGAATAGCAACTGTTTTGCATTCGTTTAAAGTTGTTTCCCATTGGTTCCTGATCAACTTCAAATCAGCTAATAAGGCATCTAGATGTCGGACCTCAACATCTATGGTGGCGTCTCTAACTTAGAGGACCACGTTTCTTTCATTAATGGTAGTCAGTGTTTTCAACCAAATTGAGGACAGCAAAATACATTCGAACTTGTTGATGTACTTGAGAATGCTGGTAACAGCGCCGTATGCGTGCGCAGTCAAATTTGACTTTTGGCTGAAAGAATATGGAGAGAGCTCGGTACATTTTTTTTTTTTTTTTTTGAGGATGTCCTATCGTTGTGGAGTGCTGCTGAAAATAGTAAAACATTTTTGTACAACTCTGAAGAAAGTAATTGCATCCGTACAACATTCTGCAGCATCAAGACCACATAAATTCAGACTGTGGGTTGCACAAGGCGAGTAATCAGCATTCGAGTTTTTGTCGAGAATGTGACGTAGTGCTCCATTGTAAGCTCCTTTCATATTGGTGCCGTTATCGTACCCTTATGCACGACAATCTTCAATCAAGTATGAAAAATTAGATCAGCGATTTTCTGACGAGTTTTTTGGTGACAATTTACGAAAGCCAAAAACCGTTCTTCTTTCTTGCTTTCGAATTGAAATGGAGTTAGCCCAAAATGAACGTAGTCAACGTGACTAGCATCAGGCGTAGCATCAACGATAATGGCAATATACTTGGCTTTCTTGCCTTTATCTAATATAGTTCCTAAAAATTCTATAAACTCGTCCTAAATGTCTGGGGAAAGATAGTGAACTTGTAAACGTTTGTGCTGCTGTTGTCAAATCCTAACTTTCTCCAAATGATTTCTAAGTATTGGATCATATTGGCTTATGAGACCTTAGATGCCCAAAAAATTTCCATCGTTTCGTTCACCAAAATATATACCTTCGCCTTTGACAGCTAGGCCTCTTTCACTCAAAAATAAAATAGTGTACAAAAATCCTATATAAAATTTCTTTCCACTTTTGAGTTTCAGTGAATAGCTGTCATTGATAAGTATATCAATTGTAGCCTCCTTTTAATTAGATTTTGTAAAAATCGCCATTGAATATAACATTTAATGTGATCTTGAGTATTTTCGTGTGATGGCAGTTTATCGTATAACTCCTTCCATACCTGGAATTTCGAATATCCGCCAGGACAACAAATTTTAGGTCGATTTAAAGTATTGGTGCTTAACAGACGACATGGTAAGCAAAAAAAAAGCATTGCTACTGGCACTCCACACTAACCAGTCACGCTCCACTTTCTCTCCATTTTACAAGATTCTGTTTAACAACGAGGTAGGAAATGCCTCGTCATGGCTATCACGTGGAAAAATAACAGGACACTTTTGATGACCTCGACGAATTATTTCGTTGACTTCTTCAGATCGCAAAAACTCATTATTCACGGTACCGATATCGAAGTCTTTTAAATAATCTGGACTTTGATACAGAGTTGGTGGTATTGTTGGAAAACTTTTTGAAGATGAGCCTTCATCAGTGTAACCCAGGCAAAAAATCTACATCAATATTCGTTGCTTTTGAAATTCGGCTTAAAATTTGTACATGGAACAACTAAAGACACTCCCGAATTAAAAAAATTGTCTTAGTACCTCTAAATCGCGGGCCCCCTGAGAAACCCCGCGCCCGGGGAATCCCCCCCCCCCCCCCCCATCCTCTCTCGTCGGGCCTGCACATGGTAATATACAAATTATAAACTATGCAAAGAAGCAATTGGGATGAGTTGTAAAACAACTAATGGCTCTTTCTTTTCTGAAAATAACGTCACCCTGTTGGTTCTTCTCAGCTCTCTCGTAAGATTATGTGCTCTTCTCACAAAATTGTTTCCACTGTATAAGAAAAAGGGTTTGATTACTATATTTGGTAATAAACAAAATATTTATTTTATTTTTAAAAATTTATTTTTGTTTATTTTTGAATTTAGATATTTTAATACTAATTAGAATTTTCTTGTTTGAAGTTATTCTTTAGTTAACACGAAAACTCAATTAAAAATTAAAGTAAAGAGTACAAAGTAGTTAACACTGTAATTACCTACCCCTGGAGCAAATTTGGATACCGCCAGGTGACCTAGTTCAAAAATTAGAATTTAAGAGGTCAACATGCGAAATGAAACTCAATAATACATAGCGTGGCTGAATACGTTCGTAACTGTTCAACCATCGCAAATGTGCCGGTTCAAATTCCACTCCGGGAAAAAAAAGCTTTGAAAATATTTGAAAATGGTTATATCACCCCAATGCCATTGTATATTTTTTAATATTCCATATATTTTTCCATCCACAAAATATTCTTTTTTTTTTTCATTTACACACTGACTTACATATTTATTATCCATTTTGAAACATAATTTTACGTTCTTTCTTTCCATTTTCAATTCAATTTACATCTCGCAGTGAATTCTGCAATATCCACACCTCACCTTCTTTGCTCCAATGTCTCAGGAAATGTGCCGACCAATCGGAAATCGTATACGTATTTCCACATTGAAATGCCGTTTTTGTATTTTTATGTTTATTTTTTTTTTTTTCGAAAGCTTTTGTTTTACTGTTTGTGTGCGCTTTTTATTTGGTTTTGCAGATTAAGTTGTTTTCCTGTGCACACAAAAGCATATAAACACCCATATATATACAAACTTTCTGAGAGCTTAATACATACAATCCTACATATATAAATAGTGTATTTTTATACCTTTCATGAAAATGAAATGGTATATTAATTTCGTCACGAAACCGAAAATTGTAAGTCCTTAAAGGAAAATAGATAGACCCACCATTAAGTATACCGAAATAATCAGGTTGAAGAGCTGAGTTGATTTAGCCATGTCCGTCTGTCCGTCTGTCCGTCTGTCTGTTTGTATGCAAACTAGTCCCTCAATTTTTGAGATTTCTTGATAAAATTTGGTGAGCGGGTGTATTTGGGTGTCCGATTAGACATTTGTCGGAACCGACCGGATCGGACCACTATAGCATATATCCTCCATACAACCGATTTTTCAGAAAAAGAGGATTTTTGTAATATCTTACCCAATTTAACAGATTGAAGCTTCAAACTTCACCATATACTTTCGTATATTGCACATATTGTTGCCTGAAAAAATTTATGAGATCGGTCGTATATATAGTATATATCCCCCACAACCGATTGTTCAGATAAGGAACTTTTCGTAATTACTGCCCTATTTTAAGAGCTAGAGGCTTCAAATTTCAACGAATGCTTACATATATAGCATATATTGTTGTCTGAAAAAATCATAAAGATCGGTAGTATATATAGTATATATATGGTGGTATATATAGTATATATATATAGTATATATATATATATTTTCGCAAATTTTAGCCCCATTTTAACAGCTAGAAGCTTCAAATTTCACCGATTGCTTACGCATATAGCATATATTGTTGTCTGATAAAGTCATAGAGATCGGTGGTATATATATTATATAACCCATATAAACTCTAATTTGTGCCCCCTTTTTACGGCTAGAAGCTTCAAAATTCATCAAATTTCATCAAATAGTTACGTTTACGTCATATATTGTTGAAATACGTGATTCGTAGTCATAGTTTTTACACGCAGACCACAAAAAACCTGAAACTTTGCATCCTCACACAAAGTACCTACCTATTTTTAATTTTATATTTATCTTAAAAAGCGTTAAGGTATGCAGATCTGTTCACTATATATTTCTTATCTTATACATCCGATTATTCTGAGATTACGAACGGGATAAGATTATTGTTCAGCCCCATTTATGAAAGGTATGAAGTCTTCGGCACAGCCGAAGACAGTCCCGTTCTTACTTGTTTGTATTATATTCAGTTCACGTTTTCTCTTATATACTGCTACAAATTTCTTGTTATATACTATGTACGGATGTATGTATATAGTTTTGAATGCTTTAGCGTAGTATCATAGCATTTATATATTAAGGTGCGCATTTGTGCTGTAGTGTGTGCTGTTGTGTGTACTATGTATATAAGTAAATAACTGCAACTTTGTTTGTCCTTAAGGTCTCATTTATTTTGTTGAGATACAACAAGTACATATGAAACAAATAAAATCGTTTAATTTAATTAAAAGTTTAACACTTCTCAATTTCCTATGGATTTATAATTTGCACAGAATATTGGTTAGTTAGTTTTATGAAAAACCAAAAAAGATTTAGGGCAGTTGAGGTGAAATAGCCGTTATATGGATGGGTTGTGGAATTAATTAAATTTAGTGTGAGTTTTTGAGGTATGTGATCTGGAAGTATGGAATACGAATCTTCAGATAAACATGAGCTCTGGTAGCTCCGGTAACCACGTCACTGTTGACGGATATAAATTCGTGACTGCACAGGGCTTCGTCCATCTGAGAATCAACATCAACAGCGAGACCAATGTCAGCTTAGAAATCAAACGCAGAATATTTCTTGCCAACGAATGCTACTTTGGACTGAGTAAAGAATTGAAAAGAAAAGTCTTCCCTCGACGAACGAAAATCACGCGCTACAGGTCGCTCATCATATCTATCATGGACGGTGTCGAGAGAAGATGATATCTCCCAGTGGGTTAGGGGCTTAGCACATACCCGCGACGGTATGCCTGTTGTAAGAGGCGTCTAAAACACCTAAATTATTCAAGTGGTTGCGTAACGCAAACCTTTCTAGGCGCTGTCAGCGCAATTTATAGTTTATCCAACCCAATTGTCAACCTTATTTACTTGTATCTTTAGCAGGCGAGGCTCTGGCGACTTCAGGTTCCTTAAGGAAGAAGGGTTCGGGATAGTCTAGCAGGTTCAATGTAGTCATATTAAATCTTAAAGGTGCTTGTTACCGGAACGTACCGGATCTATGTATATCCGGGAAAGGACCATCAACATCGATAATACTTTCCAAGCCGGGAAGTGTCTTTATCGCTACAACAAGAACAATACAAAAGATGGTGATGCTTTTGGAGTGACAGGGTGAAAACGCTCCGGAGAACCAAGTGATCGCGACCGAAATACTTTCGCCTAGTTCTGGAAAAGGCTGAGTAATAAAGCATAAGGTGATTCCACCTAATCACCTCTATATAGCTGCAGCAGGATTGTATTCCCAGTATATTGAGTCGTACCGCATGGATTTCCATTGGACAGTGCCCTGTCAAAACCCCAATGACCTTTGATAGATAAGGCTTAGTGAACCCAATAATTTCGGCAGACCTCCTACCATACACTTCCGGCCAGACGGATCTTGCTACTCTGCAAGAGGTGATGTCCCCCCAACGCTTGCTGAGCTGACTCGCGCCCCATTTATACAGGAGCAGACCACAGGTGGCCAACGGAATATCGAAATGCGTGTACCGATGTGGGCTAAGAGATACGCTATATAGTTGCTCAGGATATCACTGTGGCCCGCGACCCAGATAATATTAATCTTTAAATAGTTCGATACAATCGCAAACGAGGTCGGGCACTCCCAGACCACCGATAACCGCTTGGCTACCAGTATAGATGCTAAATTCTCTAACCGTAGTAGCTCTGGACAGCATTTAATCCATCGCATCCTTAATCGCAGCAACTTCCGCCTGGAAGACGCTGCAGTGATCAGCCTACCTAAACTGGCGACTTCCATTTAACTCTTGACAAAAGGCCTCCCACAAACCTTTTCGTCCATTTTCGACCCATCGGTGAACAAGTTAACTGAGCGCCTTCCCCATTCCTCTTTCGGAGGAATGACTGGTCTGAAGGTTGCACAGGGAGTAGTTATCGGTACACAATTGTCCGTCAGGAAGTCATAAAGCCCACGACCAACGACCGAGCTGATACCGCCTTTCCCTCAATATATAATGGATGCTGGAGTTTAGAGATATTTTGATGGTCTTCATGTTAATAGATAAGAACGAAGAAAGTTTCATGGAAAAATGTCTATGCGCACATAGAATGCTACAGCAAAAGAGCGAGGTATAGTCCAAGGACCAACAAAGAAAAATAATTGACAGTCGGTACCTAGTTGTGAAGATACCCTCGAGGGGCTCTCAACACACATTTCCCATGTGGAATAATGCAGCAGAGTTGGGAATCAACGCCAGATATATAGAAAACAGTACCAGCTGCGCAGAAAAAACTGGAGAATATAACAGAAGGTGAAATTCTTTCACTACAGGTTTGATGACTACCTCTGAACTGACTACCTCCGGATGCCGAACGGAACAGTTGGCAGTCACACATGTACACGCAGCTCTTAAGTCTGAACTATATGAGTTTAAATAATTAAAAAGAGCAAGGCAGTGACTCTTACACAGCCATCTACGACTAGATCAGTTAAAAACACGGTGCAAAGAAGAACAAACGGGGGCGATTACTATTTTGTAGGACGTCACGTTTTTAAAAGTGTCAGGTGAAACCAATGTGAGCTGACAGAATTATAACTAGTACCCGTCTCCTAATGCGTTAGGTCTACGCTAGTTCGGAACAGTGCGATTCACTGCAGGGTTGTTCTTAAACAACGATATTGGAATGCAGATTGCCATCAACATATCTGCGCTTACCAGGCTAAGACTCTAGCTTTTAGTAGTGGTTCAGATATCAGACCTATAAGCAGCCAGTGATATATTCTTAGAAAGCTTCTAGTATTTGCCAAGAGGACTGAGTTATTTTATTACAACTGTTTGGTCGTTTAGCAAACTTAACACTAAGGACTCATTCAGTCTACATGAGGTCCGCATGGACCTCAACCTAACCAACGAATCAAAATCGATATATTGAGTTCTCCACCTTTTTTTTATAGGATTGTAATGATGGCTGAGGCTAAACTTTCCGATAAAACGAAATACTACTACTTTGGCCATCTGGTGCTGAAATCGCTAAGCACAATTGTAATTTTTTGTTTTTCGTAGAAGGAATCATCAGTTAATCGCCACGGAAAGGCACCGCTTCCACAAACATGTGAGGCTTTGGATAGGGAACAGCGTACATAGGTAGATTTTCGACATTTAGGCGGCCATAATATAATTTCTGAAAGTTGCCACAATTACAAAAAAAAGCACTCCCTTAAGCAGCTTAAGAATAGACAGGGGAACAATAATTCTATCCCTTCCCAACCATCGCATACCTTGTTTTAGCTGTCAAGTAATCGGAATTTAGCTATTTCTGAAACGCGTGTTATAGTTTTTTTTGTTTTTTAACCTATAGGATTCTGATATTTCAGTTAAATACTAACATTATTAATGGTGTTTGTGTTTTTTAACAGTTATATATTGATAAGGAACCTATTTTATATAGGATGTTAAAAATTTTTTTGATTTTTTATAACTTTCATGAACATGAAATGGTATATTAATTTTGGTCCGATGTTTGTAACGTTGAGAAATATAGAATATAGATTCACCATTAAGTATACCGAATTGATCAGGGCGACGAACTGAGTTAATATAGCCATGTCCTTCTGTCCGTCCGTCTGTCCGTCCGTCTGTCTGTTTGAATGCAAACTAGTCCCTCAAATTTTGAGATATCTCAATTAAATTTTGCACAAGGATGTATTTTTATATTATATTAGACATTTGTCGGATCCGGTAGGATCGGACCACTATAACATATATCTCCCATACAACCGATCGTTTAGATAAGACGATTTTTGTCATTCCTGCCGCAATTTAGAAAGTATAAACGTGAAACTCGGTGATATATATTTTAATATATCATAGAACATTTTCTGAAAAAATCACCTTGATCAGAGCTATATATAGTATATATCTCATACAACCGATAGTTCAGATAGAAAGATTTTTGGCCATTTCTCCCTTAGTTTCCAATATAAAAACGTGAAACTTGGTGATATTTATTCTAATATATTGTTACGAATATTAGCAAAACTAAGGGGTGCTGCTATCTCTAAGCCGATGCTAAGCAGTGACGTGAATTCACATCAATAATTCAATCATTATATATCTACATAAACGAAACAATAATTGCGTCTACACACATGTACCATGTACGTATACGAGCAGCGGAGAATCAAAGCGCAAACACATGCATATATCTGAGATACTCCTGAAAGTATGCAATGAGAGAAGCTATAAAATCGTGCAATTGTAGTTACAGCTGAGAATTTTGAGAGCTGATGGCAACTAGTAGATTCTGGAAGCGCCTAGAAGATGCGAACGTTGAAATCAGAGAGTATAAAATGCAGCAAATGTAGAGCCGCTGGAATTCAGTTTGATTTGAGCTATCAAGCAGTTTCGATTAAGACGCTATCTAGTGAGCCATAGCAGTATTATTTTGAAAGTCAGTTTCATTTAAGCTATCAGTCAGTTTGGTTATTAAGCCAGCTAGTCGCAAAGTATAAGTGTTATTGTGAAGTACTTTAATAAAGGCCATTTTTCCATTATTCAATATTGCAGTTATTTATTCAACAGTTTAGTGATTCGAACTTAGATAAAGGTGGCAAATAAGAGGATTTGCAAGTAAATTCGTTACAATTGGTGTCAGAAGAGGAATTGTTGAATAAATTCCAGAGGACAACAAGGACATGGCAAAGTTCAGTGAATTGAAGATCCAGCAACTAAAGAAGGAGTTGGACAGCCGTGGATTGAATACAAGCGGCGTTAAACTCGAACTTCAGGCACGGCTACGAGAGGCAATGGAAGCAGAAGGAATTGATGAGGACGAGTATGTCTTTTATCCTGATGGGGACGAGATAACAACAAAATTGGAGGAGAAAAATGAAACACCGCAGACAATGGCGAACACAGACTTGAACATGATATTGGTTGCAATATCGGCACAAATGTCCGAAATGTCATCACAAATATCCACCAACATGTCATCACAACTGGAAGAACAGAAGACATATATGGCATCCCAACTGGAAGAGCAGAAGACATATATGGCATCCCAACTGGAATCACAGGAGGCACGTATTTCAGAAATGACGTGGCAAGTGTCATCTCAACTGGAAGATCATAAGACATATATGGCATCTCAATTGGAAGCGCAAGAGGCACGTATATCTGAAATGTCGGCAATAATTTTGGAATAGGTATCATCAAAACTGGAAGCGCAGGATGCAAAAATGGCTCAATTTCAGGCAGAGGTAGATGATTTAAAAGGTCGTATGGAGCAGTTACAACTAAATCGCCCAGCTGTTTCAGCAAACAATCTAAAGGTAAAAACACCATCCTTTGACGGGTCTGTTACTTTCCAGGTCTTTAAGCTACAGTTTGAGAAGACCGCAACAGTGAACAACTGGAATGCTGAAGATAAAGTTGCTGCACTCTTCGTGGCATTGAAAGGGCCTGCAGCGGAAATCTTACAGACGATACCAGAGTACGAACAGAAAAGTTATGAAGCATTGATGGCTGCTGTAGAACGACGTTATGGAAGCGAGCATAGAAAACAGATATTCCAAATTGAGTTGCAAAACCGCTACCAAAAAGCAAATGAGACATTGCAGGAGCTTGCTTCAGATATTGAAAGATTGGCTCATCTTGCAAATGCGGACGCACCCGTGGAATACACTGAAAGGGTAAAAATCCAGAGCTTCATGAATGGCAACCGAGATGTGGAAACGAAGCGGGCTGCATATGCGAATCCAAAACTAACATTCGCAAAAACGGTGTCACAAGCTCTGATTCAGGAAACAGCGTCGCTTCTGTGTAAGGCAGTTTTCAAAGCACGCCGTGTGGAAATAGAAAGGCCAGAGTGGGTAGACGCAATATTGGAGGCGCTGGAAGGATCGCAAAAGCGGAGTGAAAAAGTTATAAAATGCTTCAAATGCGGGGAGTCCGGTCACATTGCACGTCATTGCGATCTTGATCCTAATAGTTCCAACAATGTGGGTGGCCGTAAACGCAAAGCTGGAGGAGATGAGCAAGAGCGAGTAAGAGGTAGAGATTGAGAGCTAGATCCAGCTATTGAATGCCCTGTGATATCTGTGTTGCAAATTGGTAGAAAATCGAGCAGTCTCACCGTCAGAGGGAATGTGGATGGTAAAGAACATGTACTGACTGTAGATACGGGCGCATCTCATTCCTTTATTCTATCTGATTTGGTCTACAGGAGAGTAAAGTCATTAGCTGGAGCGAGGTTGCGTACGGTCACTGGCGAGTATAACCAAGTCCGGGGAGAAGAGATCTGTGAAGGAAGGTCATGGTTTTACACAAATTCGTTGTGGCGGAGATCGTCGATGAAGTCATATTGGGAGTGGACTTCTTGGTTGATCATGACATCAAGATCGATATGCAGAAAAGGGTGATGCGTTATAAGAACCAGGATGTACCACTTAACTTCAGTTTGCAGAAAGGATTCAGCAGTAATCGAGTACTGGTGGAGAAGAATCGACAAAAACCACGGAAGTCAAAGGCAAAGGTTAATAGGTCGAATGGGCCAAATAAAGCAAAATCAAAAGTACCTGCGAGAGAAACACTGACATTGACAAAACCTAAAAGACGCAGAAAAACGAAGCAACGAATTTCCGAGAAAGAATGCGAGGGTAGTTTCAAGCCGGCGCGCACAACTGTTGTAAAACTTGGGAACGATACTGATTATGCGAAGCCAATCCGTCAAGCGCAAGCTCTACGAAGTAGTTCATTGGACAAGCAACAGAGTGCGAGGGAACGATCCAGGATAATGAGTAGTAAGATGAAACACAGGTAAGACAAGGAAAATAATTTGGAAGGTTTCCGGGAGGGAGATTTGGTACTGCTATACAACCCTCACCGGCGGTAAGGTGTTCCATCCAAATATCGGTGCAGTTGGGAAGGCCCGTACAGAGTTGTGAAGACGATCAGTGATGTTATCTACCGCAAACAAGCAATTGGGAAATCACGAAATAGAAGAGTGGTACATTTGGCGATGCTAGCAGCGTTTAGATCGAGAGATTTGTCTGATCGGGACGATCAGACTTAGGTGGAGGGCAGTGTTACAAATATTAGCAAAACTAAGGGGTGCTGCTATCTCTAAGCCGATGCCAAGTAGTGACGTGAATTCACATCAATAATTCAATCATTATGTATCTACATAAACGAAACAATAATTGCGTCTACACACATGTACCATGTACGTATACGAGCAGCGGAGAATCAAAGCGCAAACACATGCATATATCTGAGATACTCCTGAAAGTATGCAATGAGAGAAGCTATAAAATCGTGCAATTGTAGTTACAGCTGAGAAGTTTGAGAGCTGATGGCAACTAGTAGATTCTGGAAGCGCCTAGAAGATGCGAACGTTGAAATCAGAGAGTATAAAAGGCAGCAAATGTAGAGGCGCTGGAATTCAGTTTGGTTTGAGCTATCAAGCAGTTTCGATTAAGACGCTATCTAGCGAGCCATAGCAATATTATTTTGAAAGTCAGTTTCATTTAGGCTATCAGTCAGTTTGGTTATTAAGCCAGCTAGTTGCAAAGTATAAGGGTTATTGTGAAGTACTTTAATAAAGGCCATTTTTCCATTATTCAATATTGGAATATATATTTCTTATCTTATACATCCGATTATTTGGAGATTACGAACGGGATAAGATTATTTTTCAGCCCCATTCATGAAAGGTACGAAGTCTTCGAAAACAGTCCCGTCCTTACTTTTTTTTTTTTTTTTTGATTTTTGGGTGTTCAAAACCAGTTTTGTTATGTTTCCAAGTCCGTCCAAGTGAAAATGAGTTTTGAACGTGGTACAAGGCACAATTAGCTTGCCAACTGCATTAAATTTAGCTCCAGATACTTGCAGTTAGGGGGTTAGATAGAGGGTTTGATACACCCTTGTTGCTGTACAATGAGAAAAATAGCCGCACTGCGCAGTTATTTTTTAGTGTTACACAGTGTAGTATCAATTTTATTAATATAACCGATTAGTTACACAAATTATTATAATTTTTCATTTATTAAACAGTTTTAAGAAGATATAGACAATAAAATATTTTTGGCCGCCTAAAACTTGAAAATCTACCTACATATGTGCAGCGTGGCATCGTTTACTCAAATACCTCAAATTTCCAGTTAAGCGGTTACGCATAAGGCCACTGATATGAACTTTATGCGTGTACTTTCGTAAAATCTTAAAATTCTATAGATCCTGTGTTAAATTTTTGTTCAATTTCACTAAAAAGTTATTGGAGAAAATCGATATTATGCAAATTTTGGTAAACATTAGTGAGACAGCAAATATTTGTTTATGACTAGATATATCCATAATTTTGTACGTCTATATAAAGTTATGTACATAGGTATATACTTATATATTTATAAAAAAATTGCTGAATACAATGTAGGAATGTTTATAGATAGTATGAATAAGGGGATTGTACACAAATATATATAAATTAGGAATAACGAAACCAATCGAGGTTTGAAGCATAGTCAACCTACATTGACTAAAGCATGTTTAACGAGCTTTTGAATATTTATAGGCAGACTTTTGTTAAATAAAATAAGTTTCATCATACAATTGGATAGCTAAGAATACCTTGCATAAGGGACAGTGAATCTCCACCCTGCCCCTCAGTGGTTTCACCTCCAGCTACAACGGCGTGCTGTAAAATCTTTGATTTGTGGGTTTCTCTTACAAATTTTAGCCTAGGAAAATGAACTCAACAGAGACCTTGTGAAAAGATACGTTGCGAAGCTCTATTTTCTACAATAACTAAGCGGATATCTGTAGCTTCCTTGGACATTCCAATTACATGCCCTCAAATAATATTCCTTAAATCGTTTTCCGTAATTACTATCTGAAAAAAAAAAATTATCATCCAAGGCCAGTGCTGCATTTTATTGGTAGTAGTAGTCTTAGCTTGGATTGGGATTGAGCACGGTGCTCTAAACAAGGCCCAGCTTCCCAAAACCAATTTGGAAGCTCTTGTTCGGTCAAATGGGTTAAAATGTCAACTATATTTTCTCTCAAACAAAGGTAATCTGTTTATACCAGAACATTTGGCGATGACTTCGAATAAATCATCGCTTGGATTTACTTACTATAATCTCGCATTCCCTTTATAATTTTTTTTACCGAATAAGAGCTTCTGAATCGGAGTTCAAGCCGCATTGTCGTTTCACCGTATCTGAGGAACAATCCTCGCAGTTAAGCAACGTATTATTACAAAAGGGCTATATTGTGTAGTACCATTTTAATTTCCCCTGGAATAACTTCCTTATCCTCTAATGTCAGTGGGAAAAATTGTCTAACGCTGGTGTGATAATAAAAAGAGGACATGCCTCTTGTTGTTGTAGCGATAAAGACACTCACCGAAGGCCTTGGGGAGTGTTACCGATGTTGATGGTCCTTTGCCGGATGCAGATCCGGTACGTTCCGGTAACAAGCGCCATAAAAATACTAGCCCGACCATGTCGGAAACGATTTGGTATGATCACATCCAACCTTCTAGCCCATACCGCCCTCCCACACCCTACATCCATCAGGAGTTCGGAGTCACCAGAGCCTCGGCTATTAATGAAACAGGATTCGCCACCAGTAGGTGAGGTTGACAATTGGTTTGGAGGAACTATATATTGCGCTGGCGAGGGTTGCGCTACACAACCCCTTGAATCAATTTGATATTTTAGTCGCCTCTTACGACAGGCATAGCTACGGCTGGTATATTCTAAGCCCCCTAACCCGCTGGGAAGAGGATATGCCTCTTCCTCCTCATAATCAAGAAGTTCTCCTTCATCTTCAGGAAGATTGTCTTCGTCAAGTTTTTTTGACTCATCGGCTTGATCCATTGGATCAGCGACTTCGGTCAAAACAACTTGTTCGTTTATCTGCAATAGTTCACCAGACTCTTCTTGAAGAGTATTCCATTCTAAATACAAGTCTTCATCGTCTTCAGAGTTATTACCTTTTTTTTTGTTATCGAATCTATATCTCAAAATACGCATTATTACCAAACGAGCAAATATATATTGGATATCATGGCAGATGGATGGGTAGTGATGCCTTGACTAGCTCGAATTTAATGAATAAGGTTTTCAAGTGCATTTGGATTCAATTTAACCAATAACCGTGGTGTGATGGTAGCGTGCTCCGCCTATCACACCGTATGCCCTGGGTTCAACTCCCGGGCAAAGCAACATCAAAATTTTAGAAATAAGGTTTTTCAATTAGAAGAAAATTTTTCTAAGCGGGGTCGCCCCTCGGCAGTGTTTGGCAAGCGCTCCGGGTGTATTTCTGCCATGAAAAGCTCTCAGTGAAAACTCATCTGCCTTGCAGATGCCGTTCGGAGTCGGCATAAAACATGTAGGTCCCCTCCGGCCAATTTGTAGGGAAAATGAAGAGGAGCACGACGCAAATTGGAAGAGAAGCTCGGCCTTAGATCTCTTCGGAGGTTATCGCGCGTTACATTTATTTATTTTTTTTTATATATTCAACTTTAGGGTGACCCTCAAAAATTACTCTATATAAAGTTATCATAGCTTTAGTAGTTAAAATTAACTTCGCGAAGCATGTCACTTTATCATTGTGTTTACAATTTTCTCAAGATATTCGACGTGCTTCATCAATCTTTGTACTTTTAAATTGTTTTTCCTAGTCGTAGGCCATTTAGCGGGGTTATTGTCTTTTGCCTTTATACCATTTTTAACAGTATTATAAGGTAAAACATATTCCCAATGAGAAGTTATGCCTTTGACTATGAAGAAGCAGCACTTGTCTGCAACTTGCTGCTTTCTTCTATTGTCGCCAAGGTCAACAAAGCCATCAATTAGATCTCCATCTTTTGTTCTATTGTATACGAGATCCCTTGTGATCGAAATTACGTCTAAAAGTATCTCACACAATTTTTCTTCAGCAGACATCTCGCGTACAACAGTCTTCAAATTGGAAATAATGTTAGTATCAATGCCGGTACTACATATTTTATTGGTCGCCAGGACCAAAGCTTTTGGGTTTGTGAGGCAATGCAAAATGTAAGTTGTCGCGGAGCAAGTTGTAGGCCTTTATGGACATATAATTAATATTTTGTGCCAAGGTTTTACTTTCTGGGTTTGGATATGAAGACGAAGTGTCGACTATCGTTCTTGCGAATGTAATAGCGTCAGAATTAGCGTTTTTCGAAGGTATAATAGCCTTTTCAAGTACTATTTTCAAATCCTGAACTTCTTTTTCTAAATTTAAAATGCGTTTGTAACGCTAGTGGGTTTTTTTTTTTTTTCAGATACATCTGAAAAACTTTCGTTATAAGTTCAGGTTGTTGAAAAATGTCTACGTCACCGCCTACCAACTCAAACGACTACCCGTGCCCGCGCTTGGCGCAAAGGTCAGAAAGATTTTCAAACTCATGAAGGGTGTTGTCCAGTCATCCGGCAATACAAATATGCCTTCAGGCATTTCCTTCAGGACGCTAGCCTTTGAAAGATGTTTGCTGTCAAAGTGACGTTTGCAAATGCTCCACTTGTTTCTACTTTCGAAAACACATGCCGTCACCCACGATTTAAAAACAGCCTTGTCGCTAGGGAATGAATGCAGCACGCAGCTTTCGTCCTTTGGGCAGGACCCTATGCAACATTTTCTGGCCCGTTTCCGTGGCTCCGCAATTGGAGTCGAAGAAACGGGCGCAAAAGTGACTGCATAGGACATTGGCTCCACATCCACGCAGAATCTATGTATATCGAAAATGATATACTTTAGTAGCTTTTCCTAACTTAAAATTTTCTCAAAAAAAAACTCAATAAATTTAACAAAAAAACAAGTAAGAACGGGACTGTCTTCGGCTGTGCCGAAGACTTCATACCTTTCATGAATGGGGCTGAACAATAATCTTATCCCGTTCTTAATCTCCGAATAATCGGATGTGTAAGATAAGAAATATATAGTGAACAGATCTACATACCTTAACGATTTTTAAGATAAATATAAAATAAAAAACAGGCAGGTACTTTGTGTGAGGATGCAAAGTTTCAGGTTTTTTGTGGTCTGCGTGTAAAACCTATGACTACGAATAACGTATTTCAACAATATATGACGTAAACGTAACTATTTGATGAAATTTGATGAATTTTGAAGCTTTTAGCCGTAAAAAGGGGGTAAAAATTAGAGTTTATATGGGGTATATAATATATATACCACCGATCTCTATGATTTTTTCAGACAACAATATATGCTATATACGTAAGCAATCGGTGAAATTTGAAGCTTATAACTGTTAAAATGGGGTAGAAATTGCGAAAAGTTTCTTATCTGAACAATCGGTTGTATGAGATATATACTATATATACAACCGATCTCTATGATTTTTTCAGACAACAATATATGCTATATACGTAAGCAATCAGTGAAATTTGAAGCTTATAGCTGTTAAAATGGGGTAGAAATTGCGAAAAGTTTCTTATCTGAACAATCGGTTGTATGAGATATATACTATATATACAACCGATCTCTATGATTTTTTCAGACAACAATATATGCTATATACGTAAGCATTCGTTGAAATTTGAAGCCTCTAGCTCTTAAAATAGGGCAGTAATTACAAAAAGTTCCTTATCTGAACAATCGGTTGTGGGGGATATATACTATATATACGACCCATCTCATAAATTTTTTCAGGCAACAATATGTGCAATATACGAAAGTATATGGTGAAGTTTGAAACTTCAATCTGTCAAATTGGGTAAGATATTACAAAAATTCTCTTTTTCTGAAAAATCGGTTGTATGGAGGATATATGCTATAGTGGTCCGATCCGGTCGGTTCCGACAAATGTCTAATCGGACACCCAAATACACCCGCTCACCAAATTTTATCAAGATATCTCAAAAATTGAGGGACTAGTTTGCATACAAACAGACAGACGGACAGACGGACAGACGGACATGGCTAAATCAACTCAGCTCTTCAACCTGATTATTTCGGTATACTTAATGGTGGGTCTATCTATTTTCCTTTAAGGACTTACAATTTTCGGTTTCGTGACGAAATTAATATACCGTTTCATTTTCATGAAAGGTATAATTAGAGCAAAACAGCTATCGCCTTCTTGCAAGGAAAATACTAATCGAACAATGCATTTCAATAAATAAATAAATCAGTTTGGTGCCGCTAAATACCCAAAATCATGGCCAAAACCAGAAGAGACATACCTCATGTTTATGACGAGTAGACGTCGCGAGGTGCATAAGTTGAATTAGACTGTTCTTAAGGTTTTTAGCTTGCATGAGGTGAATTTGAAAATTTCTACGAATATTTCCAATTTCACCATCTGCTTTTTCAACTTTTTCTGGTTTGAATTTCACCTGGTTTGGCTGGTGAGTACGGCTGCTCACCTGCTTTATCCACGGAGTTTTGATAATCCAGGTATGAGGTGAAGTTGTAAATTTCTACGAATATTCCAATTTCACCATATAGCATTTAGCTTTTTCAACTTTTTCCAGTTTGAATTTCACATACTTTGGTGGTGTCTATAGACTCTAGCTTCTGAGCTGCTTTATCGACGAGTTTATGATAAGAGGGTGATATCCGGTAAACTACTGCAAGCAGTAACTACGAATGCTCCAATTTCACCATCTAGCTTTTTCAACTTTTTCCAGTTTGAATTTCACCTGCTTTGGTGGTGACTATAGACTCTAGCTTCTGAGCTGCTTTATCGACGAGTTTATGATAAGAGGGTAATATCCGGTAAACTACTGCAAGCAGTAACTACGAATACTCCAATTTCACCATCTAGCTTTTTCAACTTTTTCCAGTTTGAATTTCACCTGCTTTGGTGGTGACTTTAGACTCTAGCTTCGGAGCTGCTTTATCGACGAGTTTATGATAAGAGGGTGATATCCGGTAAACTACTGCAAGCAGTAACTACGAATGCTCCAATTTCACCATCTAGCTTTTTCAACTTTTTCCAGTTTGAATTTCACCTGCTTTCGCTGGTGACTATAGACTACAGCTGCTGACCTGCTTTATCAACAGGCTTTTGATAAGAGTGATAGCCGGTGTAGTAAATTGGCGGTAGTTATTTTGTGTAGGTTGAAGTCTTTGGCGACAAGTTATAACGGTCAATGCCAACAATTAGCATTATTTCAAAGCTAGTTTTTATATGCTGAAGACAAATTTTTTGTAATAATATATGTTTTCGTGATTTATTATTTTTCCTACGAAACAATGACTTCTCTTACCACACGTGTTTTTTTACCCTGTGTAGAGTTATGTTGTTTTTTCAGCTTCCGAACTTGTTCTAGTTATATTTGAAGGGCTTATTGATTTTGAATGACCTGCCAAACTTTCTTGTACTAAGTACTAAGCTTCAATTCCTGAAACAAACATATGGTGAGAAAAAAAAATGAAAAAGCAAACTAAAATAAATGGAAACTCAGCTGCTGTACAGCGATAAGGACACCTCAATGGCCTCAACGAGGGGCAAACAAACTAACGTCTTCCGATTTTTATTTTTCTATAGTTTTCACTTCCCACTATAGGCATTTTTATAAAAAGCTTCCGAAAAATTCCAGAGAAGTCACGTTCACAGTATGTTGTTGTTGTTTTTGTTGCGATAAGAACACTCCTCGAAGATTTTGGGAAGTGTTATCGATGTTGATCGGGCTTCGCCGGTAACAAGCACCATTAAGGTACTAGCCCGATCATCACGGGAACGAATTAGTATGACCACAGAAACCTACTAGGCTATACCGCCCTCTCTTCCTCTAGATCCACGAGGAACTTGCGGTCGCCCGAGTCTTGGCTGTTAAAGAAACAGCATTCGCCACGGGGAGGTTGACAATTGGATTGGAGAAGCTATAAATTGCGCTGGCAACCTCTTGAAAGGGTTGCCTTACTCAATCCCTTGAATCAGTTTGGTATTTTAGTCGGATCGTACAACAGGCATACCTGCCGCGGGTATATTCTAAGTCCCCTCACTCGCTGGGAGTCCCCTGAACCTGTGCCGATGGAAACCTTGGTGAAATCAAGTAGGGTCAGTGCTCTTGAGTGGCGCCAGTTTTTGCGATGATCGAATGATTTTGCCGACTTTAGAGTATTAAATTACCGGATCGCTCGAATCAGATTCGTAGACGAACCAGACTTTTTAAACAGTTTCGTTTATATCTTAGCCATTTTTATTGTGTACAATACCAAGTGTGTCAACTAAGCGATAAACGTCAAAATTACAAACAGCCTCGTTCACCTGATGTAAATCTCAGGTCTAGAGTTGCATTTTTGGTACGTAAGAGTACTTCAAGCTGAGTTGCATTTGATAGTTTAATAATACTTTGTAGTATTTACAGATGAAATAGGTGCAATATTCCCGAGGAAATATAAATAATAGAAGATTTGTAGCCTCCAAAAATGCGGAGACATACGGAAAGCAAAATTTATTTAAATTAGAGCCAAAAAAGTCTAGAGTAACTTAACAAAGTATAAAGCACCACACGTGTAACATGTTTGCCCGCAGGAAAAATTTCACTTATATGGCTGTTTACACAAACGCATAAAGGGCAAAATTATATAAACGCTTTGGTCGCTTCAAAGCAAAGATAACACAAGACGTTTCAAAGTTTGTTGAATGTTAAGGGACTCAAAAAGTTGAGAAATGAGGATTTACAACTCTTTCATCGCTTCAAAACGAAGAAAATGGTAAGGAGTCTAATTTTTATATTATGGGACTGCCAAAGCGTCAGATCGATGCAACACAACCAAAGCGTCTATGTAAATCCGCCTTAATTTCTGTAGCTGTATAATTCTCCCGCAAATAAAACTGTGCTGTGAGTGTAAGCAAACCAAAGGAGCAAGGAAAAATATGAATGCATGAAAGTTTGATAAGTTTTTTTGCAATAACATTGTTGTTTTTATATTCAGCTGAGCAGAGCTCACAGAGTATATTGACTTTGTTCGCATAACGGCAATCCGTAACGGCATAAACCAATCGAGATAGATATAGACTTCTATATATTAAAATGATCTGAGCGAAAAAAGAAGTTGATTTAGCCATGTCCGTCCGTCCGTCCGCCCGTAAACATGATAACTTGAGTAAATTTTGAGGTATCTTGATGAAATTTGGTGTGTAGGTTCCTGGGCACTCATCTCAGATCGCTATTTAAAATGAACGAAATCGGACTATAACCACGCCCACTTTTTCGATATCGAAAATTTAGAAAAATTCAAAAAATGCGATAATTCATTACCAAAGACGGATAAAACGATGAAACTTGGTAGGCCGGTTGGCCTTACGACGTAGAATAGAAAGCTTTTTTTTTAAAAGAAGGTAAATCAAAACTTTTGCATGCTGTAATTTGGCAGTCGTTGAAGATATCATGATGAAATTTGGCAGGAACGTTACTCCTATTACTATATGTACGCTTAATAAAAATTAGCAAAATCGGAGAAGGACCACGCCCAAAATAAACGAAAATTTCAAAATGGGCGTGGCCGCCCTTTTTCATTTAATTTGTCTAGAATACGTTTAATGCCATAAGTCGAACAAAAAATAAACAATCCTTGTGAAATTTGGTAGGGGCATAGACTCTATAAAGATAACTGTTTTCTGTGAAAATGGGCGAAATCGGTTGAAGCCACGCCCAGTTTCTGTACACAGTCGACCGTCTGTCATTCCGCTCGGTTAACAAGATAACTTGAGCTAAAATCGATATATCTTTACTAAACTCAGTTCACGTACTTATCTGAACTCACTTTGTATTGGTATAAAAAATGGCCGAAATCCGGCTATGACCACGCCCACTTTTTCGATATCGAAAATTACGAAAAATGAAAAAAATCCCATAATTCTATATCAAATACGAAAAAAGGGATGAAACATGGTGATTGGATTGGTTTATTGACGCAAACTATAATTTTAGAAAAAAACTTTGTAAAATGGGTGTCACACCTACCATATTAAGTAGAATGAAATGAAAAAGTTCAGCACGGCGAAATCAAAAGCCCTGGGAATCTTGGCAGGAATACTGTTCGTGGTATGACATATATAAATAAATTAGCGGTACCCGACAGATGATGTTCTCGGTCACCCTGGTTCATATTTTGGTGGATATCTCGAAAACGCCTTCACATGTACAACTAAGGATCACTCCCTTTTAAGACCCTCATTAACCCCTTTCATTTGATACCCATATCGTACAAACACATTATGGGGTCACCCCTGTTCCACCTTTATGGCGATATCCCTAAATGGCGTCCACCTATAGAACTATGGCGCACTCCCTTTTAAAATACTCTTTAATACCTTTCAATTGATACACATGTCATACAAACACATTCCAGGGTTACCCCAGGTTCATTTTCTTACAAGGTGATTTTCCCTTATTTTGTCTTCAAAGCTCTCAGCTGAGTATGTAATGTTCGGTTACACCCGAACTTAGCCTTCCTTACTTGTTTTAAATAACTTTTGAACAGTTAGAAAGAGTTAAATTCCGCAATTAGTTTCTTATAACTGGCAGTGATGCCTAAACTTTTTTTTGCTGTTACCAGATTTTTATATTACACAAATATAATGAACTTGGGTACAGAAATTCAGAAATCCTTGAAACAGGCCGTAGAAAGAAAACCCGGCCCAAGACTAAATATTTTACGGGCCCCTATAAAAAATCCACTAATACATTTGATTAATTTGAATTAATGACGACTCATTCATGAATCATTATTAATGGATTACATCAAAAAAAATTTTGCCACTTCAACTAAATGATTTTTGGACTAAGAACTGAAAATAAAAATAACAGATTATTTACTATTTATACTGTTTTATTGTAACGTAGAAATAAAATTCTCTTTTAACAGCCACATATTGTTTCAAATAATCTTTTCTAGTTATTTGGTAACATTTTAATACATTTCTGATAAATATTTAACGAATTATTTAACGAGTTTATAGAATTTACTATTTGTTTACCAGCTATAAAATTACCAGCTGTAACTACAGATGCACGTTATAGCTTCTCATATGAACGTGTATATGTGAGTGATACTTGCACAAATGATTGCCTACTTTTGTGAGCATCTCAGATAAGATGTATGCATGTGTTTGTGCGTTTTCCTCCGCTGCGTGTACGTACATATGTGTAGACATAATGATTGATTCGTTTATGTAGATACAAGTGACTGCTTAGTATCGGCTTAGAGATGATAGTATGCCTTAATTTTGCTAATATTTGTCACAATATAATGATGATTATAAATTTTAATTATTCAATATAGAAGTTTCGATTATCAAAGAGTTGCTTTTCTTGTTTTTTTGATTTTTGAAAGGACGCTGAAGGAACGTTCTGTACTAGCTACAGTGACAGGTATAGTCCAAAAGATACGTAAAGCAACACAAATGTTGAGGAAAATTGTATACAGATTTTGAACATATGTATGTAGATTAGACTGGGTCGATTTATTGACAGATATCGCGCCATCGATTTTTCGATAGGATTTGGGCTCAGGAAAAAAAGTTCCACTAGGCACACCCAAGAAAATAATTTCGAGCCTGCGAAAATAAAATGGCGAGAGGGTACATTTTTCGACCAAAACACTCCCCAAAGCCCAAAAAATATGGAAAATTTACCCTTTCGCAAATTTTTTTTTTTGCAGGCTCGAAAATTATTTTTTTGGGTATGCGTAGTGGAACAAAAATCGATGGCGCGATGTCGGTTAACTTTCGTCCATAAAAATCGACCCAGGTTAATGTAGATGGCATCTAGCAATTCCAATGGCGACAGAACTTTATCAAAATTTGCTTCGTAGATGTGTTTCAAGTGAATTACTTCGCATTCTAAGCTTTGGGAAATGTCCGACTTGTATTTTTCTACAAATTTTAATGCACTCGCACGAACCGTAGTTCCATCCATGTCTTCAAATTGCCACAAAAAGGAACACGTCTCGCTCAAATTTCTCATAGCTGCAAATCGTTCAGTAATGCGAGTGATTACCGAATCAACCATCACCAGGAATGTATTGTTTTTAAAATCAGACTCTGAATCATCCGTAATCATCTCATTTAAATTATCTTCAGACCGTCTTTTGGGTTTTCTCTTTCGAATGTCCGGAAACTTTGGCAAGATGTTCAATTGAATAGCAACTATTTTGCATTCGTTTAAAATTGTTCCCAGTGGTTCCTGATCAACTTCAAATCAGCTAATAAGATATCGGACCTCAACATCTATGGCGGCGTCTCTAGCTTGGAGGACCACGTTTATTTCATTAATGGTAGTCAGCATTTCGAACTAAATTGAGGAAAGCAAGATACATTCGAACTTGTTGATGTACTTGAGAATACCGGTAACATCTCCGTATGCTTGCGCAGTCAAATTTGGCTTTTATCTGAAAGACTATGAAGAGAGCTCGGTACATTTTTTTGAAGATGTCCCATCGTTGTGGAGTGCTGCTGAAAATAGTAAAATATTTTTGTACAACTCCGAAGAAAGTAATTGCAGCCGTAAAACATTCTGCAGCAAAAAAAAAAAAAAATAAAAATAAATAAATGCAAGGCGCGATAACCTCCGAAGAGATCTAAGGCCGAGCTTCTCTTCCAATTTGCGTCGCGCTCCGTGTTTTATGCCGACTCCGAACGGCATCTGCAAGACAGATAAGTTTTCACTGAGAGCTTTTCATGGCAGAAATACACCCGGAGCGCTTGCCAAACACTGCCGAGGGGCGACCCCGCTTAGAAAAAATTTCTTCTAATTGAAAAACCTTATTTCTAAAATTTGTATGTTGCTTTGCCCGGGGTGCGAACACAGGGCATACGGTGTGGTAGGCGGAGCGCGCTACCATCACACCACGGTAGCCGCCAACTGCAGCAACAAGACCACATAAATTCAGACTGTGGGTTGCACAAGGCGAGTAATCTGCATTCGACTTTTTGTCGAGAATGTGACGTAGTGCTCCGTTGTAAGCTCCTTTCATATTGGCGCCGTTATCCTACCCGTGTGCGCAAAGTACTTGGCTTTCTTGCCTTGATCTATTATAGTTTCCCTCACGTGTTTTGCACAAATTTCTATAAACTCGTTCTCAATGTCTGGGGAAAGATAGTGAACTTGTAAACGTTTGTGCTACTGTTGTCAAATCCTAACTTTCTCCAAATGATCTCTAAGTATCGGATCATAATGGCTTATGAGAACTTAGATGCCCAGAAAATGTCCATTGTTTCGTTCACCAAGTTATATACTTTCGCCTTTGAAAGCTAAGCTCCTTTCACTCCAAAAAAAATAGTGTCCAAAATTCTATATAAAATTTCTTTCCACTTTTGAGTTTCAGTGATTAACTGTTCATTGATAAGTGTATCAATTGTAGCCTCCTTTTTTAATGTGATCTTGGATATTTTCGTGTGGCTTCGTATAGCTTCTTTCATACCTGGAATTTCAAATATGCGGCAGCACAACAAATTTTAGATCGATTTAAAGTTTTGGTGCTTAACAGTCGACATGGTAGGCAATAAAAACATTGCTACTGGCACTCCACACTAACCAGTCACGCTCTACTTTCTCTCCATTTGGCAAGATTCTGTTTAACAACGAGGTAGGAAATGCCTTGTCATGACAATCACGTGGAAAAATAACAGGACAGTTTTGATTACATCGGCGAATATTTTCGTTGACTTCTTCAGATCGCACAAACTCATTATTCATGGTACCGATATCGAAGTCGTTTAAATAATCTAGACCTTGATACAGAGTTGGTGGTATTGTAGGAAGACTTCTTGAAGATGAACCTTCATCAGTGTCACCACGAAAACTTTACGATTTCCGATTCATGTAAACATACATTTTTGTTTTATATTTTCATTGTCCGCTCACTGTTCGAAGGCCCAGGCAAAAAATCATTATCAATATTCTTGCTTTTGAAATTTGCACATGGAACAACTAAAGATTGTCCTGAATTAAAAAAAATGTCTCAGTTCCTCTAAGTCGCGGCCCCTGAGAAACCCCGGCCCAGGGGGAATCCCCCCATTCCCCCTCCCCTCTCGTCGGGCCTGCCTAGAAATTATTTTACGGACATACTTTGTTGTTGAAAAAGTTTTTCACAATAATTTGAAAAACTACGTTTTCTATGCTTTTTAGACTTAGAGGAGTAACCTTATGTAATAAATTAAACTTTTAATGAAAATCAATAACTCTGAACTGAACAATTTTCACCATGATATAAAATTAAAATGCTGTGCAACAGGAGCAATACTTTTGTGTTAACATACACCCTGTTTCAATCTTTTACATCCCTGCACAGAACCCTAATTGACCGTTTTCAACCGAAACAACAATAGCAACCCAGATTTTCCCGTTATGCTAACTTAAGCGAGTTCCTGTCAGAAAGAAGTTAACACACTTGTACTTATCCACAATGACCATTAACCTTGATTAAGTTGTATGTAGGCCTGCGCGACCGCTTTAATCATGTTGTTGTTGTTGTTGTGTTAACAGTGCCGCAGGGATCAACCGGAGGCCCACGACAAATGCTGTCACGACGGGTTTTTGCGAAAGAGAGATTGAGATTAGAATTGGGCGCGGAATTCTTCAGATTAAATACTTGCATACTTACTACGGGCCCATTCAGTCCATAAGAGGTCCTCATGGAAAGGCTAGTTCAACCTAAATATATAGGTTTATCAAAATTTCGATTTGGATAAGTCTATTATAGTAGATAAATGCAATAAAGTTGTGCTAAGACTAATGGCACGTCAGTATGTCGATACCTTATATCGCGGCCTCACTCTTCTTCAAGCCGCCTCAGGTTCAATCAGGTGCCCGTTTGGAGCACAACTAGAAATGATTATTAAGCATATCATGGTGTTCTTTTAACTGTGACCATCTCTGCCTAGCTGAAAATATGCTGTTCTGTCATCATAAAGATTAATTTCATATAAGATTTAAAAGCCGATCTATAAATGAGTCCCTTTTCCTTGACGTTTATTAGTCCATGTCCCAATATTTCCATCGAACAGTTCACAATTGTCAGCCGATAGCTGGCTCTGCTTTGTCTTCAAGTAGCACCAGAGAATTGTTTGAGGATTTGGATGCGGCCCTGTTTGTTGGTATCCGCAGCGGTTGTAAATATAGATAGTACGAAGATATCACAGAGAATAATACCCAGAACGTTTATGTCTTTAAGTTTTGGGTTTGAGTGGGTTGGTTTGTGCCTGGAATGTATATGCCTAACATTTTCCGCACCGTGAAGATCCTGTTTCGGTGATATTCAAGGTCATAGTATTGTGAATGGGTAAAACTGAACCGTAGGTAGGAAATAGGGTACCATTTAAGATGAAAACGATGTTGTTGCGCAACTGTCAACCTGATCTTCGCGTAGGGAACGCTATTGTTAACAGAAGTGAGGCTCTAGCGTCCCCAAGGTGTTAAACAGAAGGAGATAGTGACGCGGTATTTTTGGGTGATTTATTGATATGATACTCCTTCATGTTGGTCGCCTTGTCGTGGAGAAGGGGCTTAAGTATCATGTTGGAATCTCCTCTGCGGTCGGGTCCCAAAACGAGACGAACTAAGAGGAAATCCTACAGCGTCAACGGGGTGTTCAGAAGAACGCACTTGTCGCTGCAAAAGATGTGAGAATTGCAGCACCAACAACACCCAAGCCAAGGTGTTGAGGTACCCGTGCTGATGGCTGTGTGGTCAGCGGGTGTATATTGAAAGGCTCATCGCGAACGGCCCCTCCGATGTCCGGGCAAGGTCAGTTGTATCAGTGCCTTACCCCCGGTATGCTGCTTCTGCCGGGGGTTGACTAACCATTCCATGCACACTCGTGTGAACTTCATGTCAAATATTAACAAAAACATTAAAAAGAAAGGGGGAGAACGCTCCCTGAAGAGGATTTCTGGCTAGCAGGCAGGAGAGCGTCAAAGAGGTCGGCCAGGGACCAGCCATAGTACCCCTGTCGCACCCAGCCAAATCAATAACCAAATACAAAATATAAAGGGGAGCACACCAGCCAAAGTGGCTCCCAAGATATCGAAGAAATCCTCAGGCACTCTGCTGAAAGCTAGGTAACTGAGGGCTCTCTTCATCCTCAAGAATATAGCCAAGAATGAGGAAAAAGGTGAGGCTCACGAGCGGGACGCCGAAGATAATATGTGGTACGAGGCAGTGGTCAAGGAGTACGAGACCGCCCCGCGCACAAGCCCGCAGTGAAGCCCTAAACCAGCAAACAACAACCAGCTCAAAAACAGTCGGCGAAGCACAACCGGTCACAAGAGGTGAACGAGCGCGACGTCAACAAAGGGAAGTACTCCAGGCAGACTGACGGCCCTTCTACCAATGCTGCGGTATCAGACAGATCCACTTACAGAGAGGTGGTGAGGAACCAACTCCAAGTGGCTCTGGTCGATACTGAGAGCAATGGCGGGAGGGAAGTTCTGGCGGCTTGAAGCTCCATCGAGTGACGGCTATCGGAGATGGTCGCCGAGCACCTGATGGGGTACAAACTCCAGTTCCCGCCTTCAACTGCGAGGAGGTATGCCGCGGTTGCAGGGTAATTAAATTCGCGGTTGGGCTCTCAAGGAAGTTTCTTGAGAGATGCGTTGCTAAGATTAACAAATTCCAAAACTGGAACTGGATGCACAGAAGCTAATACACTGCCTAAAGCTCCAGAACTTGGACGTCCGGATGGACGACTGGGCTCTGATCAAGGTAGAGCAACAACAGAAAAACAGCCAGCCCGTGCTGCTGCTGATCAGCAACGAGTCCCTGGAGGCACTCGAGCGTAGGGGAAACCACCTGAAGTATGGCCGGAGGGATCGGGGCAAGGAGTACGCGATACAGAGACGGCACATCAGGAAGTACCTGTTGGCCTCATAGACAACCTTTTAGCGGAGAAGAAAATTGCCTGGGCAATAGATAGCTTCTCTCTATATAAATCACCGGGCGTGGATGGTATTCTACCTATTATGCTGCAGAATGCTCAGAAATCTTTGGTTAAGGAACTAAAGGAGATCGTCGAGGCATGCATTCGTCTCAACCACATTCCGGTCTTGTGGACGAAAACAAGGGTGGTTTTCATCTCTAAGACCGGAAGAAGGGGGCATGAAGTAGCCAAAGACTTTCGGTCAATAAGTCTCGCGTCCTTTGTTCTGAAAACGTTCGAAAGGCTACTAGATATACATACACGGGAGCTTCTAGGCGAGGCTCCACATTCCACGGCACAGCACGCGTACCTGGGAGGGAAATCCACAGAAACCGCGCTACATCAGGTAGTTCCAACTGTTGAAAAGTCCCTTCATTACAAGCAGTTCACTCTGGCTGCGTTTGTTCATGTGGAAGGCGCGTTTAACAATGTAAGAGCCGAAGCGACTGAGGCTGCCCTCGGTAGGGCAGATATTGAAGAACCACTACGGCTTTGGATTTAAACCCTGCTTCGCAACCGCCAAATAACAGCAGAGCTAGACGGAGCTAGTGCTGGCAAGCAGGTATGCAGAGGCACACCACAGGGTGGGGTGCTTTCTCCTCTGCTTTGGTTGATCGCCGTAAATGAAGTCCTAGGAAAACTTAACGCAGAGAGGGTTAAGATCGTGGCGTATGCGGACGACGTGGCGATCTTGGTTTCTGGTCCTTTCCACTCCGTAATGAGCGAAATCATGGAAAGGGCCTTGGCTATACTCAGCAGGTGGGCACAGGAATGTGGCCTTAGGTTAAATCCCGACAAGAAGAACCTGCTTCTCTTCACTAGAAAGTACAAGCCACTTGCCTTCAGACTACCATTCTAAAACGGCCAGCAAATAACATTGTTATCGAATACCAAGTATCTGGGACTAACAATTGACTGCAAGTTGAATTGGAAAGTATGCATCGAAGAGCGGGTACGGCAGGCCTGCATCGCCTTCTATGCCTGCAAATCAATGTTTGGTAAGAAATGGGGGCTCAAGCCAAGCATGGTACTATGGATGTACGAGGCGGTGGTGCGACCGGTGCTTACCTTTGGTTCCATAGTCTGGTGGGAAGTTCTAAAAAGAGCTAAAATCTCACCGGCCTGCAAAAAGTCCAGCGCAATGCGTTTGTTGGTGCCATAGAGGCCGGGCGCACTTTCCCCACAACTACTTTAGACCCCATTTTGCACCTGCTTCCGATCGACATGCATATACTTTGTACATCGTCAAAAACCGCACTGAGACTCAGGGAGTGTGGGTGTTGGAAAGATACTCAGCAAGGGCATAGTAGTATCCTAAAGAAACTTCCGGATGGTACATGTAGTACCGAGACAGATTACTACCCTCGCAAACTGAAGTTTGAGTACGGTTGTAATACCGCCGTCATTAACAGGAATTAGTGGAAGAGAAACCCGGGCATAAGGACCGACGACATCCAAATCTACACTAACGGCTCCAAGATGGAATCGGAAGTAGGGCCGGAGTCTACTCTGAGTCCCTAGATTTGTCTGCATCATTCAGACTCTCATCGCAGCGTGTTTCAAGCAGAAATCCTCGCGATTTGGAGGGCTTGAACGTAGCTGGTAAAGTTTGCATCCTGTCGGATAGCCAAGCAGCGATAAAAGTGCTTTCCTCGCCACACATAAACTCAAAATTAGTGTGGGCTTGTAAGCGACTCATATCTCAGTTAACCACCAATCTAGAACTATGCGTTATCTGGGTCCCGGGATATAGGGGGATAGAGGGTTACGAGAAGACCGACGAGCTGTCACACAGGGGCTCATCGGAGATGAGCGAGGAAATAACCAGTGTCGAAGTAGGTATACCCTTAGCAGTACCCAAGGGGAATATCCAAAGCTTCTACTTGAACAAAAACAAAGTGGAATAAAATCACCATCTGTGCACTATCAAAATCCATTTGGCCAAGCTAAGATAGAAAGAGGACGAGAAGTCTTCTGAACAAATCCAGGGCCAACACACGCAAACTGATAGCAGTCTGCACCGGTCATTGGGCAGTAGGTGCGCATGCGTAAAAGATGGGCATACCGTATAACGACTACTGCACAAGCTGCAAAGTTCCAAATGCCAGGGAGACAGTAGAAGTCTTTATGTGTAAATGCTCGGCTCTAGCTATAGCCCGACAAAAGTTCCTTGGAACCCTGCTTCTAGAAGATCTCAGAGGTTTATCTGTGATAGCAATCCCGAATATTCTTAATTTTATCAACAACTCTGGCTGGTTGTAGTACAGTGACCGTAATATTCCGAAGGTTTTAAACGAGTTACATGGCATCAAAACGGCTTTAAATAGCTACTTGGGCGACCAAGGTCGCAGCCATTTCACCTACCTACCTACCTATTGATATGATATATTCATATGTCTCCACGAGTCTTTTGCATAATCGTTTCTCGATTTCCGACGAAAGACTCCTCCAAATTATGAACAACTGGAGTGAATTTGCGGTTTACTTGCTGTGATCCTGGTGGTAATCTGATCTGATTTCAACACTCACAAAAGGTTGCATACTTTGAGGTTGCTTTCAGCCGAACATGCTTATCTCAAGAGACGCTTGAACGAAACCGCGCTACGTGCAGTGATTTTAAGGGTGGAAGCATCGCTTGAGAGTAAGCAGCCTGCGCTTCTAGACATAGCTGGAGCCATTAAGAATGCTCGGCAGGAGGCAATAAAATATTATCTCCTGCCATTGGCATTGTCGCTGCTGTATAAACGGAATAAAATCAGTGACACTGTCAAGAATCATTAAAGCCTAGTAGGGTGCATTTCAGCACATCGGCGGAAGAGAACATCATAGGATTGCTGTAGTTCTAGCTTCGCCGTATCCAATCGATGCGACCACTCAAATATTGTCATCAACATACAATTACAAAGTAATATGGTACCAATGATTCGCTTATGAAATGTTTAGGGTAAAGAACATGGAGCCGATATTTGAGTCTTTGATCACGCAACTAGATCCGTATTTGACACCATCAGGTGGAGTCTTTCATTGACAGGTACTCACGTTAAAGCATATTGAATAATCCTCTAACGGGAGTCCGAGGAATCTCATTGTTTCAAAAGGGTTGTAGAGATAAGGGTAGGAGCGTTGGTTCCACTTTGAAATTGAAAATATGGTTGGTATCATGTGTGGACATGCTCCAAGCAGGATACATTGAGTATGTCGGTGTTCATTAAATACAAGTAAGTTTTAGGTAATAGATTACAGTATTCAAATCGAAGTTGAGCTAAAATGATGCGCGTCTTCCTGGGGAAGTTCTTTTGCTCAACTGAAAGCTCTGGGAACTTTTCTTTTAGAATGGGGTTTACCGTGCAATCTCTGGTACGGCTTAAGCCTTAAGTGTCGGATTTCTACAAAGGGTGCTATCCTATAATGATTTCTTATAGGTATATAGACACTCTCAAAAATTTTGGGGAGTGTTATCAATGGTAATCTTCTTGCAATTTCCGGAAACTCCCGGGAACGATTAAATATGACCACGCAACACCTTGTAGGTGATCCTTCCGAATCAAGTTCTGCTCACCAATAAAAGAAAATCTGTTAAAATTCATCGTTCCAACAGTATGAAATGTGTATAGGTCGTTTCGACACCTAAGAGCAACCGGAAAGTACATTTAGATTTCAGACCTCTCTTTTCCGAGCTCACGAAATCGAAGAACAAATCGGTACCTTGACCGATTTTGCACTGTTGTATTCCAATATTAACAATAACACAGGGTCTATGAACAAGTACACTTGGAATGAAACGTGCCACTCCGCGCTACCTTACCAGAACAAACATCTTACCTCCATAGTGTTTTAGATAAGAAGGTCAATGAAGTAGCAGAGACAATCATTAAAATATTTGTAATCACGTCCACGTTCGTCTCAAGATTTAACAAGCCACTCTTTGAGATCTTCGATATTGTAAAGGGTATTCATCTTCTCGACGAGCCAGATGGCTCTTAAGGTATTAGGGTTCGGTGCTGTAGAGAGTGGTTCAGAAACTTAGCTGATTGGGTAGATAGGCTCTTGCTATAGCGATCAGTTTTTGACCAGAATTATAAGCTCTACTCTGTATGGTTCTCTTTCTTCATCTGCTGAAAGAGATGAAAGAACGTTTACAGCCAGCGAAGCCTTCTGGATTTTATTCATTGCATTCTGCTTATATCTGTGTAAACTCGTACTCAATATCTTAATGACTGCGTAACGACCACGTGTCTCAATGTGAATGATACACGTCGTTGGAATTATGGAAAGCACCAAAAATATTTCGTAGATCTCAAAGACTGCAAAGGTACTAATTCTGCGCCATAAATAAAGGCATGCCTGAGGCAAAAGTTAGAGAGTATGAGTTGTATTCATCCATGAAAAATTTTCTTTGGATTGCTTTCTCTGGTCAAATTTCATATATGGGTAAATTACTTACTTAGTTACTTAATTGGAGCTTAACCGTCTAAACGGTTATGGCCGTCCAACAAGGCGCGCCAGTCGCTCCTTTGCTCCGCCAACCGGCGCCAATTGGTCACACCAAGGGAGTTTAAATCGTTTTCCACCTGGTTCTTCCAACGGAGTGGGGGCCGCCTTCTACCTCTCCTTCTATAGGCGGGTTCGGATAGAAACACTTTCTTGGCCGTAGCATCATCTTTCATTCGCAGAACATGGTCTAGTCAGCGCAGCCGCTGCGTTTTAATTCGCTGGACTATGTTGATGTCTGCGTATAGCTCGTACAGCTCATCATTAAATCTTCTGCGGTACTCGCAATCGCCAACGCGTAGAGGTCCATAAATCTTTCGAAGAACTTTTCTCTTGAACACTCCCAAAGTCGCTTCATCTCCTGTTGTCATGGTCCATGCTTCTGCCCCATATTGCAGGGCGGGTACGATAAGTGACTTGTAGAGTATGATTTTCGTTCGCCCAGAGAGGACTTTACTCTTCAATTGCCTACCTAGTCCAAAGTAGCATTTATTGGCAAGATTGATTCTTCGCTGGATTTTAGTGCTGATGTTGTTGCTAGCGTTGATGCTGGTTCCCAAATAAACGAAGTCTTTTACTCTTTCGAAATTATGGCTGCCAACAGTAGCGTGGTTGCCAAGGCGCATGGATAAATATCCCCTAGATTTTTAGACTGAGATTGTTTTCACTATTGGCGCTGGTTTCTAGATAGACGAGCACCGCACAGGTAAGGTTTTACAAGCATTTAGGGGAAGCAGTTGCATAGTTTTTTGAGGGTTTTTGGCTTTTATGCGCCCGTCGATCCTACCGAAGTCTTTGGGTCCACCATGCATAGATGAGAATGGAATACAAGCCCGGAGAAAGAAGAAACGACATTAGTTTATTAAAATTGTTTTTAAGAAGTTTTTACCGAACGCCTCTCACAAATCAGGAATGTGGAGGTTAGGTTGAATTGGTTAGTCAATAAAGATCTCATATAGACTGAACATGTCTATAGTGGTTTTCACCTAGTGAGATTGTCTAAGTCAAAGATATCAGTGTAGACTGTGAGGAATTTTCGTTCTCTGCTGTAAGCCTCCAGAAAATTCTTTAAATCCGTCTTCCACTAACAATACCATCAGCTCTGAAATCCAGCGAAGAATCACTGTTGCCAATAAACGCTTCTCTGACTAGGTAGGCAATTGAAGTCCCCGCTCGGCAAATGAAAATCATGCTCTTCATGTCACTTATCGTACCCGTCTGGCTATATGGTGCAGAAGCATGGACCATGACAACATCAGATGAAGCGGCTCTGGGAGTTTACGAGAGAAAAGTTCTTCGAAAGATTTATGATCCTCTCCGAGTTGGCGATGACGATGACTGAAGAAAACATAACGATAAGCTGTACGAGCTTAACGCAGACATCAACATAGTCCAGTGAATTAAAAAGCAGCGGCTACGCTGGCTAAGTCATGTTATGCGAATAAGAGATGACGTTCCGATTAAGAAAGTATTTTTATCTGAACCCACATATGGAAGCAGAGGAAGAGGGCGGCCCAAACTTCGCTGGAAAGACCAGAAGGAAAATGATTTTAAGTCCCTTGGTGTGACCAAGTGGCGCCATTTGGCAGAGCGAAGAAGCGAGTGGTGCGTCTCGTTGGGCGACCATACAAGTTTAAAAGGTTGAGTGCCAATTAAGTAAGTGTTGGAAGACTGTCGGTACTTTGAAGGTCGTAAATGTGTGGCTCCAGTTTCAGCAGCTCTGAGCCTTGTTGCTCAAAGGATAAAAAAAGGGTAACACAAATCACATATTTTTATTTAAATTCTTTATTTTAATTCATTCGTTTATTCGTAAATATATGTATATATATACATTTGCAGTATGTACATAAGCTTAATAGGAAAATGTCAGCTATAGGAATATGCAATGGAACTGTAGATTTTCAAATTTTTGTTCCACATAAATAGCCGCTTTTTTGCTATGCATTTTGCACATGAACTTAATTCTAGAATTGACAGCAAAATATTATAAAAAATTTAAAACAAAAAAATTATAAAAAACATAAAATATTCAATCTTTTTCTGGCAAGTACGAAGTGATCAATTTCTACTTCACCTAACAAAAACTCCAGCTCGAACATCATCATCATCCGAAACGTTTACTTGCTCACGCCTTCACTTAAAAAGAAATCGATTACTCGGCTCCTCAAATGGTCCATGACCAAAATGCAATGCATCACGTTGTAGCTCAGAGCGTGTACGAGCATTTCTCAAATCTTCTAAGTGTTGTTGTGCGGTAACAAAATTCAACGAACCCGAACCCAAAGATATCGTACCATCAGGCAAACGTACAAATCCTATGCCACCTGAGCCCAAAGCAATGGTGTCACCCCGTCTACCAGCGCTAGAACCCTGTTGTGCTAAACGCTGTTGCTCCAGCAAAATAACATTCGCCGTCGAAGCCAATTGCATAGACGAGGGTAATGGTGCAATAGCACCTGTACCGGATGCACCAACTAATGCGCGATAATTATTAACAAAAGATTGTGTGAGGAATGGTTTGGTATCTTGCGAGATATCATTATCAACGAATTCCACAACAGCATATTGCTTCAACTGGCGTCCATTTACTTCATAAATTTTATCATCAGGATCTCCAACATAGCTGATAATGGGTTGTTTGCCAAATGGTATACGTAATGGAGGACCAGAAGGTGCAGAAGCAGTCGATGGCGTAAATTGAAAACCAATTAGCGGAGCTTGGCTAGGTGCATGTGGTGAAGCAGGTCGTAAATAGTTGTAACCTGTATTGAAATTAGCAGGAAGTTGTACGGAGGATGCTGTATGCCCAACTTGTGGACGTTGTTGACGTGGCGGATTTTGATGCACGTGTACGACTGTTTGCACTTGTGGTTGCGTCCGAGCAGGAGCTTTAGGTAGTGGTGGTATGGATGGCACTGGTGGCAAAGGCGCTGTGGTTGGTATTGGTGCAAAGTAGTGTCCAGAGTTGGTGTTGATGACAGCGTGTAAAGGTGTTGATTGTGGTGTAGGTGGATTGTAGTGATATCCGCCAGCATTTACGTGACTTAAGAGGAGCAATAATATTGTGGCAACTGTCAATCTGTGAACGTATGTGTATGTAGTAATCATCTGTGGATGAGAAAAAAAAGAAGCGAGTAAAAATTGGGTAGCTATCAATTGAGCAGCAGAATAAGTAAATGTTTATAAAATAGTGATAATAATATAAGGACGACTTAGTGCATCACCACTTTATCATTCAAAGTGGCCTAGTAGAATTTCGTTGAACATCATCGAATTTTAAAACTTAGCTCAAAAATACGCTATCACAGAATAAGCTGAAATTTCTATCTTAGCTGAAAGTCTTATTTTAACTCGAATAGTTAGGATTCTGCACTTGGATTGGGCAGTTTTAAAACAAACCCTGAAAAAAGGCGTTCTAAAAAGAGGGCATTTTTTTCTTAAACTTCTCAGGCAGAGATATAAAAAAAATAGTCATATTGGAAGTTTTTCATAGTCTTGTTAAGGTAATGCGATTTTAAAACAGTGGCCAAGATAGAGCGATCGTCCATTCAGGTATCGATATGTTGTATCAGGTAATAGAAGTGGAAGTAGAAAACTGGAATTGAGTATTCACATGAGTCGGGTTATGATCTGTTTATGTGCTCAAATTTTTTTACAGGTTATAATGACAATTGCACTGTACAACAGCAGTTTCGTAAGAGAATTATCAACACATTTTTTGGAAAGGTAGCACTTATAATTTTTTCTGGGCAAACTTATGGTCTTAATTATTTGTTAGCTGTGTATTTTTTTACATTTATATACACCTAAATTTGCGGGTAAAAACGCCCATCATAACTTAGATAATGTTTAGGGGACCCATCTAGTGGAAATTATTGAAGAATCGCGGCTAACCGCAGCTGTGGTTAAATGATTCGCTAGAAACCGGGTTATGCTTAATAGCAGAGATACATACCTCTGTCAGTCATAGTGATTAACCTATAGCTTAATCGGTTGCGATAAATCGTGGACACACACTCTTTTCAGTCAACGAAGTGGAAAATAGTATAGAGATAAATGCAGAGACACATTTCAGTTGTAATTGATTATAAGGCATATTGAAATTTGCTTGCTTGCTTGCTTGCTTAATTGGCGCTTAATCGTCTAAACGGTTATGGCCGTCCAACAAGGCGCGCCAGTCGCTCCTTCGCTCCGCCAACCGGCGCCAATTGGTCACACCAAGGGAGTTTAAATCGTTTTCCACCTGGTCCTTCCAACGGAGTGGGGGCCGCCCTCTACCTCTGCTTCCATAGGCGGGTTCCGATAGAAACACTTTCTTGGCCGGAGCATCATCTTTCATTCGCATAACATGGCCTAGCCAGCGCAGCCGCTGCGTTTTAATTCGCTGGACTATGTTGATGTCTGCGTATAGCTCGTACAGCTCATCATTAAATCTTTTTCGGTACTCGCCATCGCCAACGCGTAGAGGTCCATAAATCTTTCGAAGAACTTTTCTCTCGAACACTCCCAAAGCCGCTTCATCTGCTGTTGTCATGGTCCATGCTTCTGCCCCATATAGCAGGACGGGTACGATAAGTGACTTGTAGAGTATGATTTTCGTTCGCCGAGAGAGGACTTTACTTTTCAATTGCCTACCTAGTCCAAAGTAGCATTTATTGGCAAGATTGATTCTTCGCTGGATTTCAGTGCTGATGTTGTTGCTAGTGTTGATGCTGGTTCCCAAATAAACGAAGTCTTTTACTATTTCGAAATTATGGGTGCCAACAGTAGCGCGGTTGCTAAGGCGCCTATGCGCTGACTCTTTGCTCGATGACAGCAGGTACTTCGTTTTGGCCTCATTTACCATCAAACCCATCTTTACCGCTTCTTTTTCCAGCTTGGAGTAAGCAGAACTAACAGCGCGGGTGTTTAGGCCGATGATATCAATGTCATCAGCATATGCCATTTCTGCGCAAAAATTTCATAAATGTAGATAAAGTAAGTTTAAGTGCATATGTATATACACAGGCGGATACAATGGGGGGGTGGGGGAGGGGGCACGTGCCCCAGACGGATTTTTTTTTTTACTCATGAGATTCCACAGTACATAATTCGTAGGATTATACGAAAAATCAAATAAATCAAATAAAAACTTGTAAAAAGGGTGTTATAATTGTGGTACAATTTTGGATTATAAAACAGGCCTAATAGATCAAAAACCTGCTTGGGGTTTTATTATCAGAGTCGTAAAATATCTCTGTCTTTTTTGTAATTTATTTTTAATTTCAGGTACACTACCAATCAGGCAAAAAGACGCGGTAGCTCTTACAGACGAAGAATTCAAATTTCCAATGGTGAGTGAGGGGAAAAGAATCGGTCTTTTCAAATGAACTGGTTGAAACAGCATGAATGGCTAGCGTATAGTAAAACGGCTGGTGGCGGGTTATGCAAAATATGTATTCTCTTTGGACGAGATGAAGCGGGTACAAATGATGTGAAATTGGTAAAATTGGTGTCGGAACCACTCAAAAAATATAAGAAAGCAATCCAATAGTTTACGCAATATGTAAGCGGGAACTACTATATAGCGAACGTGGTAGCTTCTAAAAATTTTTGTTATGGTAATGGAGGGAAAAGCTACGGAAATTGTTGAACAAATCAAATCCCAAGAAATGGAAACGGCCGAAAGTAATCGGAAAAAAATGATACCAATCAATAAAACTGTAATGTTTTGTGGAAGGCAAAACATACCTTTAAGAGGTCACAGAGATGACGGTCCTCTAAGCTCTAACGAGCACGGAGATGGAAACTTCAGAACGTTGCTGAAATTTCAAATCGGTGCTGGAGATGAAATACTGCAAGAACATGTAAACAAGTGTGCCCGAAACGCCTCCTTTGTCAGCAAAGACCACTCAAAATGACTTAATTGAATGCTGCGAGGAAGTGATCACGAACAAAATAGTGGCCAAAATTAAAAAGGCAAAATATTTTACCATTATTTCCGATGAGAGCACAGATGTTTTTATTCACGAGCCAATAGCCATTTGTATTCCCTATTTCGATGTAGATACAAAACGAAATTCAAGAAGACTTTCTAATGTTTGTCGAAGCTGTTGAAACTACTGGGGAAAACATTGCGCACCATATTTTAAAGGCTTTGGAAAAACTTAACCTGGACATAACATTGTGCCGCGGACAAGCTTATGATGGAGGAGTTAACATGAGAGATAAAGTAAAATGTGTCCAGGCACGTATATGTAACATTCAACCTTTAGCCTTTTTTATCCACTGCGCAAGCCACCGACTCAACTTAGCTATTAGTACAGCCTGCACCACACCGGACATAAGAAATTCCGTAGGGGTTATCTCTAGTGTAGCAAATTTTTTTCGAGAATCAGCTCATCGAATACATATCGTCAGAGAAGTAATGAAATCTCATCTGCCGAATGAAAAAGAGAATATATTAAAAACATTGTGTGAGACTAGATGGGTTGAAAGACATGAGGCAGTTATACATTTTTGAACCTATTGCCATGTCTTTCTGCAATATTGCAAAAAATTTCGGATAGAGGAAACATAAAAACTGCTACACCTTCATTTTCGTAGCTCCAGTCTATTACCTCATCGGAATTTCTGATAAGCTTGGTAATCCTCTCTGATATTTTGGGAATCACGCTGCCTTTATTCCCGATCATTATAACAGAAAGAAATTGATATACTTTCTGCAATTCAGCTTGTCAATATGACCACAGCGAGTTTGCAGAGGCAACGTGGAACTAGCACACTCACATTTAAAAAAATTTTCAATCAGGCTGAGGACATCGCAAATGAAGTTAAACAGCAATCACAGTCCGCAGAATCACAAGCCGTCAAGGAAATCGGCCAAACATTCAGAGTGAGTCAGTTGAAGACTATTACCGGATTTCAGTATACATCCCGTTTCTATACTATATGCTAACTGAAATGAAATCCAGGTGTGCCATTGCAAGGAATAGGAAATTTGCAAAAGTTGTTGTCCCATAACCTCAGCGACGGAGATGCAGTTCGTGGATTACGAGGCGGGGAAATGTATAAGGAAAACCTTCCTTGCTTTATAGCTTTAAGGGGAGAATTAAAAGTTTGGCAGCAGATGAAAAAAGATATTTCACTATCTCCAGTAGATGCTTTCTAACATTCAGCAATACTGCCAAATATAAGAACACTTTGCCAATTACTGTGTACGTTTCCAGTGACTACTAGTACTGCCGAGCGCTGCTTCTCCACATAACGGCGATTGAAATCATATCTTCGTAGCAGGATGACAGAAGATCGTTTGAATGTATTGGCTTTAATGCACATTTATGACGATATTGCGTGGAAAATGGACCCCAATGAGGTGCGTCCAATAGGAAACATAGGAGAAAACTGTCTTTATTCAACATTTAGTATTTTTAGTATTTACATTTTCTTAAACGTTCTTAAAGACTATAACTTGCACTAATGAATTTGAAGTATGTCACTTCTTGTATTCCTACCAGTTTTTGTTGATTTTTTTACCATTCCTCCTTTGTGCCCTTCCCCCCCCCCCCCCCCGAAAAAAATCCTGGATCCGCCCGGTGTATATAGATGTAAAACACACAGCTATTATCCATGGCAAAGGCTGTAAATGGATTACCGATTTTTAGCGACGAGTTGTCGACTTATTATCAAAAACTAATCAACTATTTATTGAAAGGTTATCGATATGTTATCAAAAATTTATCGAATTGTCTAATAGTTATCGATTTTATATCGCAAATTTAACGATTCTTAAAGCTACCGATTTGTAACCAAAAATGTAGCGGTATGTTATCGAAAATTAATAATATTATTATGGAAAAGTTATCGATTATCTATCAAAAAACTATCGATATGATATCAAAAAGTTATGTAAAAGCTCTGCATTTAGTCTGGAATAATTATCAATTTGTGATAAAGCGTTATCGATTTCTTATAGGTGTGTAACCGATTTGTTATCGACTGCTCATCGGCTGGTTATAAAATAGATACCGATAAGACTTTAAAGTACATTTACAACTGATGCTTTATAGTAGAATTTATTTTGATCACACCCTACACCTTAAACTATATAAAGTTGCGGTCAAGAGCTTAGTAGTACCTATGACTCAGTAGCCAACATTTTTTTTATCGCAACAGCGTTAAGGTATCCACTGTAAAATCCATTAGATTAAGAAGTCGGATTCAAAATATGCAATCACTGGTTAGGCCTAACCTGTTGGTCTTTAGTCGGTCAATATTTTATTAGTGCGTGAAAAAATGTATAAAAAAATAATATTATCACCACTATCTTTGTGAAAAATTCAAAACCTCACCATTAGTTTATTTAATTGATATTGATATAACTAATGACCAAATTTTTATACAATAATGCCGAGTAAAACTAACTGTGCACCTGAGCAGCGCGTACTCGTAAAAAAATTGATTGCTGATGACAAAACTTATGAGGAAATGCAAAACGTCAATGGTTTATCACCAACAACGTTACGTATTGCCATCAAGTACCAACCACTTGGCAAAAAGTGTTGAAGAAAGCCAACAATGTCGGTAAGAAAAGTTAAGTCAGTCTTTAGATACTCAAAGCAGTTTCTATTTGAGCTGTTATTGAGTTTAAGTATGCCTTAAAAGTGTCTTCAAACATTCAGACACTCTGTCGGCATTTGAGTAAGTACAACTTGGGTGCCCACAGTTCAACAAAAGTACCGTTGTTGACTAAAACATGTACAAAAGATACTTCAATTTTCCAAAGTACAATTGAATTTGCTTTTCGCTGAATCGTGCAACATTTTATGGTCCGGCGCTTCGAAGATTGTCATGTATGGTGGAAAGGGATCATGCCAGTATACCGTCCGAAGTATGCATATGATAAAAACCGTAAAGCAAAGCGGCATTAAATCGTGGGAATGCTTTTATTGGCTAGGCGTAAGTTAAGGAAGTTACGACTGCCGCTTCATATGATGATATACTCAAAGGACAGCATGTTGCCATATGCCGCAGATTAAATTTGAACGTTCCAACTAGACAACAACCCGAAATATACGAGCAAAGTAGCTAAAAGATGGTTTAAGGAAAGCCAAATGATGAACGTGATGAAATGGCCACTCCAGTCACCAGACATAAAGCCCATTGAAACTTGTGTAGCTCAATGCAAGCCAACATCGAATCGCAACTACCGGAAGCTTTATAAAGCGCATGGGAGTCGGTTTCGGTTGAAATATGCTAAAAACTTGTTTAGTGCCACGTCACTGTGATGGAATTTCACAGAGTAAGGGTTATGCAAATCAATAATAATTTAAATATTAACCAACACCCAATGTAAAAAAAGACTAAAACCACCGTTGTATAAAAGTTATGTCAAAATTTGACTTACAATTTGTTACACTACTAAGGTTTTGAAGGCGCAAAATTCACTGCAGTTTCTAAATAAATATTGATTTACCTTATCAAAATAAGATAAAAGTCAATATTGCTTAAAGATTTTATTTGCTATATATTTGGGCTATAAGAGGGAAAAGTAAAATTATTAATAAAAGCGATTACAAGTACTTCTCAATCTCTCTGTTAATCAATTTCGAGTTCATCATTTGCAGATGTTTGTGCTCGCAGCACCAACGTACAATTTGCTTATATCATAAAATTTAGCTTACCTTGCAATTTCCTTTTCAAGTTCGCTTCTTAAGTCTTTCAATTATGCAGAACTAGATTTCCTTAATAAAGCCTTAGTTTTTGCAGACATATTTAATTAAGTGCTATGCCATAAAAAATTATAATATATATGTATCCATGTATGTGTGTTTTGCGCTCGCAGCTGTAAAACAGTGCGTGGCATAGATTTAGAAGTTGAAGTCAATCGCGACTGTCACAAACAACATTCCAACTTTGCGCACACATACTATTTTCTTAAAGCATATCGGAGCTTATAAGAGCTCAAATATAAGGTAAAACTAGTTGTTTTTTTTCAATAAAATTTAATTAATAAAATAATGTTATACTTTGTGGTAATACTTTAGCAAGCTTAAAAGACTTATGTAGTATATGTGACAGGTCAAAAAAAAAAAAATTTTGCAAATAATTAAAGCAATCACTAATTAATGTAGAACTATTGACAGCCAAACCGTTGTACTAATTGTATAATTTAGTTTATGAGTGTTTTTATACGCCTTTGTATATTTGTATATGCAATACTGATATTTGTCATTGCCATTGATCGTTTTCAATGTTTAGAATTAATTATTCGATTTTGTCATTTTGGCATTTTTTTTTTTTTTTTTTTAGTTCATAGAGAAATTCTTTTTGGGTTTTGCATAGCAAGAAGTAAATAAAAAGCTAACAAGCTGGGTGTACTTTTTCCGTCATTAGTGACAAATTAATTAGCACCGAGAAACTAAAAAAAGCATAAGCTAAGTTGTTGTTTGTGCTACGCTTGTATCATCTTAGTACATAAAAAAACACGTGTCACAACATTTTGGGCGCGATGGACTCCTAAACTACTGAACCGATTTTGAATTTGTTTTGCATCCCGTGTATAGTTTGATCTAACTAGAGAGATAGGATAGGTTATATCTCAGTTTATGGTCGCAATATTATGTTATTGCAAATTTTTTTATTTGTTTATACGTAATAATAAAATGTTACGTATACGCAGTGGTGCATCTCTTTTCAGTTGGTATGGATATGTTTGTGCACGTGCTTATTTAACTTTACATATATATATATATATATATTAGGCCGGGTCGATTTGTGGGGAGGCAAAAAAATCGCCCATTGCTCTGTGAAAATCATATTCGAGGGATCAAAACAAGATACTTTGCCGAATGAACCATACCTCTAAAACGAATTCTGATGTCCCCCCCCCCCCCCCTTTTGGGTCGTAGGGGCAAATTTTGAAAAATCCCACTTTCAAATGCCCATGTTTTTTCTTTTTGGAGTTTATTTTTCTCTTTAGAAATTTATTTAGTCAGAAAATATGTAATTGAAAAATGAATTTAACTTAGTAATAGAAATAATATTAAAAAAATTTATTAGAAATTAGCGTTTTTACAACCCTTTTAAAACCAAGGCATCACTGTGATGCATTTGCATGTCGTAAACATAGTTGTGTGGGTTTTTTATTCAACCGTTTTAAAAAATGAAGGTATCACTGTGACAAAATTGCAGATCGTAAAATTGCTTGTGTTGTTTTTTTTTAAGCCAACACAAGACACAGCAGGTAGATTTGAAATTACCCCTACCCAAAAGTTCAACCCAAAGGGGGGAGGGGGACATCAGAATTCGTTTTAGAGGTATGGTTCCTTCGGCAGGGTTTCTTATTTTGATCCCTAGAATACGATTTTCATAGAGCAATGAGCGATTTTTAAATCGACCCGCCCTAATATATATATATATATAGCACATCACCAGGGTCAGCGATAGGGGGGCCTGGGGTTTCTGAGGGGCCGCGATTTGAGGTACTAAGACATTTTTTAATTCAGGAGAGTCTTAAGTTGTTCCATGTGCAATTTTTAAGCCGAATTTCAAAAGTAACGAATATCTGCATTTCGTTTTAATATTATAGTGAAGTGTGAAAAATAAAAATCTATATATATTAAATGAAGGGCTAAAATGTGTGTTAGTTGGTTGCCGGTGTTTGAAGAGATGCGTCGGTCGATTTTGTTCAAACATACCTATTTACATACGTCCTATTCGATTTGCCTGAAATTTTGTATATAAATTTCCCTATATTAGTAATATTAGTATTTACGATTATTTTTTCCGGGAAGTAGACCAGAGACTGACTGGGACTGAGACTCGGAGTGGGACTGGGACTGGGACTGGAACAAAATACATACCACCCTCTGGGACAGGCAATAAGGGATGAAGAAGAATGAGAAGAACTTGAGAGAAGAGAAAAGAGAGAAGGAGACTGAGAAAGAGATAGAATGAGACGAAGATAGAGATAGGTGAAGCGAAAAAGAGGGGGGGGGGGGGGGGAGTGAATAAAAGGATTAGGAAAAAGTGTAGATTGCGGGAGGGCAGAGTTAGACGGAAAAAGCTCATTAAAATGTGTGCAGATAGGCCAAATTTAGGGCAGAACAACGTCTGCCGGGTCTTCTAGTTGTTTATGAAATGTACAGTAACAAAGCAAAAAGTAAACCTGCTTATAGCTTAGGAAAAAAATCAGAAATGTCATGTCTATTTTCCTTGGTGCCTAACTGCCTAGACAATTTTGCTGATGTCTATTGATTGCAGTACGTCAGTCCTTCCTTCTTTGTAATATTTGTGTTCAATTTGAAACACCTAATGAATGGTGTGTTTGTCTTATCAATGTGATGGAACTTAGTAAGAAACAGTGTTGGCTTCAGTATAGTTATCTATTTGCATAGTTTTATCGCTATAGGGGGTGTATCTTAGGCTACTTAACTATAGCGCTGTCTGCATGTAGAACTAAGAGTCATATTAAATAATAACAATGCGAGAGAAAAGCTGAAGGCTGAGTGCTATAGCAAGCGTTAATTCTGCTAGGCGAGAAAGCCTTTTTATTTCCTTATATTTTAAAATCTCGAAACGTTTCTGACACTGATAACTTTAAGAATTTCCATAAGAGGTACTTTGCTGAGCTTTCTATCTCTATATTATAGCAACATTTCTCGCTTCCACATTGTCGTCAGCCTTATGAGACGTATCGCATAGCTTTACTGCCCGTTTCACAAAACAAACCTCTCCTCCGAGGGCCAAAAATAAAAAATCGGGAGTCACAAGTTCTCAGCTCTCATGAAGTTCGATATGTAGACATAGAGGTGAACGTCAAGAAAAGTAATGTTTTTAAAGTAACTCGAACCCTCCCAGGGATTGAAGTTATTTAAGAACGAACCTAACTTTACCAGAAACAAATAATTTCGGACTATTTGAGAAAAGTTTCGTCGGCTTCTTATCGCGAACAACCGATACCGACAAGTTTTTGCCTTAAGTATTATCGGTTAATTTTCTAAAGCAAAACTATCGTCGAGTTGAGGGTTTGTTATCGAGGATTTACTGAAGTTTGATCGATTTTTGCTGAAATTTTATTAGTATATGTTTCATAAAAGTCCTATAAGTCATCGATAACACGCCGATAACAAACTCAGATAACAAATCGATAGCATTCCGATAACAAGTTGAACATTTTTCGATTAAAAACCAATAAATTTTCGATAGCAAACCCATAACTCTTTGGTGACACTCCAAATCATATATGTAATACAAAAATAAGGCATTTTGTAATTGTAGCAGCATAAAGGTGACAAGAATAAACATTTTAACTGCAATTTATCGTCATTCTGATGTTTGTGGGTCTAACCAGCCTTTAGTAGAAATATAGATGTAAACATATATGCCACAAAACCGTTTTTTTTTCATAAAAAGTCGATATTTTTTCCCCACATCGATAACTTTTCGATTGTATGTCGATAATTTCCTTATAACAAACCCATCACTTTTTTAAAACATATCGATATTTTTAAATAAGTAATCGGTAGATTTTCAATACCAAAGTGATATCTTTTTGATAAATATAATCGATATATTTTTGATAGCATATCAACTTTTTTTTTGATAAATATTCAATACGTTTAAGCTTTACAGTCGATAAGTTGTCGATAACAAATCCATTACTTTTGACAAAAAGTCGATATTTTTTCGATTACAAATCAATAATTTTTTGTTAAAATATCGATAACTTTACTATAAGTTATCGAAAAAGTTTCCAAGGAAAATCCATAACTATTCGACAGCAAGCCAATAACTCGTCGACAAGAAATTAATAGCCCATCGATAAACCTTGTTATTGATTACAGCTTTATAATACTTCGATAACCAATCGGGTATTCGTCTATATCTTGCCGATAACAATCAAGAACCTCGTCGATAAGTTGTTAATTACACGCTCATGTCACGTCGATAGCAAACCAATAACTCATTGATAAAATGCCGTTTACCAACAGGCCGTCCTGTCACGTTCCTGCTTGGTTTTGGCTCCAGTTTTGACTTCCAATCTTCCCTTTACTATTCACACGCTTGCTATGTTTTCCATTCAGTGCCCTTTCCTTTCCTTTACTTTCCTTTCCTTTCTTTTCCTCTCCTTTCCTTTACTTCCCTTTCCTGTCCTTTCCTTTCCTTTCCTTTTCTTTCCTCTCCTCTCCTTCTTTCCGTTTCCTTTCCTTTGCTTACCATTCCTTTACATTTAGGTTTGGTTAGGTTGAACTGGCCGGTCCGTGAGGAACTCACATAGACTCAATTAATCCACAGTGCAGCCAAAAGAGTGCTCAAAGAACAAAAAAAAGCGCTATCAAAAACCAGGACCTATGTTATGAAATAACTTCGTCCACTTGGCAAATACTAAAAGCTGTCTGGGACCTTTTCTTTTTGCTACTTCTAGATCTGATTGCTGTGGCACTCCTAATAGCAGGAGTCTTAACTGACGAAGCATTATTTAAAAGCAGAACACCCGTAATTGGTCAATCATATGCAACTCTCGTGATTCTCTTAATCTCGTCTAATCTGATTGGTATGTCTACGGTACAAGATTCGAGGGATGTACCCTTTTCTAGCCCATTCGCTTTTTTCCATTTCTACTTTACTTTTACTTGTTTTTCTTTCCTTTCTATCTTTCCTATATTTATCATCTATTTATCCTGCTGCCTTCATAAACTACTGGTAACTGTTTTGCTCTCTGATTCTGCCCATATCAAATCCACCACATAGAGTGTTCACACATTACACAATGAAGTGACTACACTAACGCTTACATTCTGTATTCATCCCTATAGCATACCACTTTCAAACAGAACGCTTACGCTTACACTCACCTTACACTTACAACCTGTTTACCATGAGCAAAGATGTTTACACATCAAGTTTTAAGTGCAATAAAATGAAATTTCCCAGAAAACTCGTTTTCGAGATCCTCCCAGAAATGAATGATGTTATGTTCCGGCAACTTCTAACGTCAATATCTCGTCATTATTTTCCAAATACTTTTCATTGTTTAATTCTGCTTGATATAAGTACACTTATAAAATGATACCCAATTAGCAGTGTTGTTAACCACACACTTTATGAACAAACTGCAGTCCATAATTCTAACTACAATTACCTTTTTTCTTTTTATAGTATTCGGCAGCTGATTTGTCACCTTTCAACAGCTCATTCTCACTTTTGTATGCTGCAATGCGATACAGCATAAGAAAACAAAGAACAATACCTATAACTGTTAACACAACAACAACAACAACCAAAAACTAAGTAAGCGCAGTCAACAATTTGGACAAACGATCGCTTGTCGGTCTTGACATGCAACTCAACAAACCGTTGATTATAATTGTAACGCTTACGATTTGTCTTTGTCGTTAATTTGCCATAATTATGGCGGGTGATTGTGTTGCAATGCGACTGCGTTTTGCGCTTAAGTCAACTTAAGCTGGTGTTGTTGAATGCAGTACGGTGGCGTTCAGCTGAAGCAAGCGTTGAATTTTGTGAGAAATGCAAGTGCCACCAAGTGACGCCTTTCAAGCCGAAAATTTATATAGAGCTAACAACCTGCAATTGTTCATTGTTACTTACTAATGAAAATATATGCTTAGGAGTTCAAATAGATGTACATGTGCATGTATGTATTCCTTTATACATTTTCATAAGTCAAGTCAACAATTATCACAAATTAAACTAAACTAAAACTTTAATCGAATAAGCAGGCATCGGAATTTTATTTTGGCATATTCTTAAATATGTATTTAATATTTATAGCACAGAAAAGTTTGGAATTTTTATAATTCACTTACTACCTCCCCCATATGCCAACGAAATTTTTATTTCTTCCAAACTATTTTTTTCTCATTAGTGGGACGTAGCTATAAATTGAGTATTCGGTTCGGTATATTTTGAATTGGGAAGCCTGAAGGTATTCATAAAGATCATAACCTCCAAATTGAAGAGTTTTGAGTTATCTGCTTATTGATCTAGGCATGTTATATATCTTACAAATAAAAATTAAAATGCGTGGGTGTGTGTGCGCACTCAGCCGATCTTGAGGAGACTTTCACAATACGTACGCGTGTCCACTCGGTATTTTTTATGGTTATAAAATATTCGAAAAAACGGGGTGACCACGCCTATAGTCAAATAACACAGCCTGTTGTGCTGAAACTAGAGATATTTCTAAGTATGGACTTTATATATCAACTCCATAAAGCTTTGGAAAATTTGAAAGTGGTGCCACACCTGGGCGTAGTAGAGAGAGTGAGATTAGAGTGGAAGTGAAAGTGGGTGGGAGTGGTAAAGCTAATAAGGTTTGGACGTGGAATGAAACTGGACTGGGCCTTTCAAAGCATAAAGTAAGAGTTCTTACAGTTATCCTCGATGGACATAACAAACTCAGTAGCCGCATGCATAAATTGGATACAAAATCGAGTGATACCTTACGGTTCTGTGATAGATTACGGGAGACGGCGGAATATATCCTGCTGGAATGCGATGCATTCCGAAGATGTAGCGCTATATTTGACCAGAGTATTCCCACATTGAAACCCTCCATCCAAGGGAATTAATAGGCCTCATTAGAAAAAACGGCTTGAATGATATTCTGCGAAGGAGTTGAGGGCGCATTAGATCAATAGTCGTAGTGTAGTCCTCAACAATTATCTATCTACTATATATCTATTGGAGAGATGTGGAAGAGGATGAAAAGATAGTGATAAAGGGGAGGAGGGAAGACCACTGTTCAAATGTCGAAAAACCAATTTTTGGGCCAAACAAAGTATACCGGGTGTGCTTGTTATAAATAACAGGTAAGGAAGGCTAAGTTCGGGTGTAACCGAACATTACATACTCAGTTGAGAGCTGTGGAGACAAAGTAAGGGAAAATCACCATGTTGTAAAAAGAACCTAGGGTAACCCTGGAATGTGTTTGTATGACATGTGTATCAAATGAAAGGCATTAAAGAGTATTTTATGAGGGAGTGGGCCATAGTTCTATAGATGGACGCGATTTAGGGATATGGCCATAAAGGTAGACCAGGCCTGACTCTAGAATTTGTTTGTACGATATGGGTATCAAATGAAATGTGTTAATGATAATTTTAAAAGGGAGTGGGCCTAAGTTCTATAGGTGGACGCCTTTTCGAGATATCGCCATAAAGGTGGACCAGGGGTGACTCTAGAATATATTTTGTACGATATGGGTATCAAATGAAAGGTATTAATGAGTATTTTAAAAGGGCGTGGGCCTAAGTTCTATAGATGGACGCCGTTTCGTGATATCGCCATAAAGATGGATCAGGGGTGACTCTAGAATTTGTTTGTACGATATGAGTATCAAATGAAAGGTGTTAATGAGTATTTTAAGAGGGCGTGGGCCTTAGTTCTATATGTGGACGCCTTTTCTAGATATCGCCATAAAGGTGGACCAGGGGTGACTCTAGAACTTGTTTGTACTATATGGGTATCAAATGAAAGGTGTTTTAAAACGGAAGGGCCTTAGTTCTATAGGTGGACGCCTTTTCGGAATATCGTTATAAAAGTGGACCAGGGTTGACTTTAGAATGCGTTTGTACAATATGGGTATCAAACGTAAAGTGTTTTAAAACGGAGTGGGCCTTAGTTCTATAGGTGGACGCCTTTTCAGAATATCGTTGTAAAAGTGGACCAGGGGTGACTCTAGAATGCGTTTGTACAATATGGGTATCAAATGAAAGGTGTTAATGTGTATTTTAAAAGGGCGTGGGCCTTAGTTCTATAGGTGGAAGCCTTTTCTATCAAATGAAAGGTGTTAATGAGTATTTTGAAAGGGAGTGGGCCTTAATTCTATAGGTGAACGCCTTTTCGGAATATCGTTATAAAAGTGGACCAGGGTTGACTCTAGAATGCGTTTATACAATATGGGTATCAAATGAAAGGTGTTAATGTGTATTTTAAAAGGGCGTGGGCCTTAGTTCTATAGGTGGACGCCTTTTCTAGATATCGCCATAAAGGTGGATCAGGGGTGACTCTGGAATTTGTTTGTACGATATGGGTATCAAATGAAAGGTGTTAATGAGTATTTTAAAAGGGCGTGGTCCTTAGTTCTATAGGTGGACGCCTTTTCGAAATATCGCCATAAAGTTGGACCACAGGTGACTCTAGAATTTGTTTGTACTATATGGGTATCAAATGAAAGGTGTTAATGAGTATTTTGAAAGGGAGTGGGCCTTAATTCTATAGGTGAACGCCTTTTCGGAATATCGTTATAAAAGTGGACCAGGGTTGATTCTAGAATGCGTTTATACAATATGGGTATCAAACGAAAGGTGTTAATAAGTGTTTTAAAAGGGAGTGGGCCTTAGTTCTATAGTTGAACGCCTTTTCAGAATATCGTTATAAAAGTGGACCAGGGGTGACTCTAGAATGCGTTTGTACAATATGGGTATCAAATGAAAGATGTTAATGTGTATTTTAAAAGGGCGTGGGCCTTAGTTCTATAGGTGGACGCCTTTTCGAGATATCGCCATAAAGGTGGATCAGGGGTGGCTCTAGAATTTGTTTCTACGATATGGGTATCAAATGAAAGGTGTTAATAAGTATTTTAAAAGGGCGTGGTCCTTAGTTCTATAGGTGAACGCCTTTTCGAAATATCGCCATAAAGTTGGACCAGGGGTGACTCTAGAATTTGTTTGTATATATGGGTATCAAATGAAAGGTGTTAATGAGTATTTTGAAAGGGAGTGGGCCTTAATTCTATAGGTGAACGCCTTTTCGGAATATCGTTATAAAAGTGGACCAGGGTTGACTCTAGAATGCGTTTATACAATATGGGTATCAAACGAAAGGTGTTAATAAGTGTTTTAAAAGGGAGTGGGCCTTAGTTCTATAGGTGAACGCCTTTTCAGAATATCGTTATAAAAGTGGACCAGGGGTGACTCTAGAATTTGTTTGTACAATATGGGTATCAAATGAAAGGTGTTAATGAGTATTTTAAAAGGGCGTGGGCCTTAGTTCTATAGGTGGACGCCTTTTCGAGATATCGCCATAAAGGTGGATCAGGGGTGACTCTAGAATTTGTTTCTACGATATGGGTATCAAATGAAAGGTGTTAATGAGTATTTTAAAAGGGCGTGGTCCTTAGTTCTATAGGTGAACGCCTTTTCGAAATATCGCCATAAAGTTGGACCAGGGGTGACTCTAGAATTTGTTTGTACTATATGGGTATCAAATGAAAGGTGTTAATGAGTATTTTGAAAGGGAGTGGGCCTTAATTCTATAGGTGAACGCCTTTTCGGAATATCGTTATAAAAGTGGACCAGGGTTGACTCTAGAATGCGTTTATACAATATGGGTATCAAACGAAAGGTGTTAATAAGTGTTTTAAAAGGGAGTGGGCCTTAGTTCTATAGGTGAACGCCTTTTCAGAATATCGTTATAAAAGTGGACCAGGGGTGACTCTAGAATGCGTTTGTACAATATGGGTATCAAATGAAAGGTGTTAATGTGTATTTTAAAAGGGCGTGGGCCTTAGTTCTATAGGTGGACGCCTTTTCTAGATATCGCCATAAAGGTGGATCAGGGGTGACTCTAGAATTTGTTTGTACGATATGGGTATCAAATGAAAGGTGTTAATGAGTATTTTAAAAGGACGTGGTCCTTAGTTCTATAGGTGGACGCCTTTTCGAAATATCGCCATAAAGTTGGACCAGGGGTGACTCTAGAATTTGTTTGTACAATATGGGTATCAAATGAAAGGTGTTAATGTGTATTTTAAAAGGGCGTGGGCCTTAGTTCTATATGTGGACGCCTTTTCGAAATATCGCCATAAAGTTGGACCAGGGGTGACTCTAGAATTTGTTTGTACTATATGGGTATCAAATGAAAGGTGTTAATGAGTATTTTGAAAGGGAGTGGGCCTTAATTCTATAGGTGAACGCCTTTTCAGAATATCGTTATAAAAGTGGACCAGGGGTGACTCTAGAATGCGTTTGTACAAAATGGGTATCAAATGAAAGGTGTTAATGTGTATTTTAAAAGGGCGTGGGCCTTAGTTCTATAGGTGGACGCCTTTTCGAGATATCGCCATAAAGGTGGATCAGGGGTGACTCTAGAATTTGTTTCTACGATATGGGTATCAAATGAAAGGTGTTAATGAGTATTTTAAAAGGGCGTGGTCCTTAGTTCTATAGGTGGACGCCTTTTCGAAATATCGCCATAAAGTTGGACCAGGGGTGACTCTAGAATTTGTTTGTACTATATGGGTATCAAATGAAAGGTGTTAATGAGTATTTTGAAAGGGAGTGGGCCTTAATTCTATAGGTGAACGCCTTTTCGGAATATCGTTATAAAAGTGGACCAGGGTTGACTCTAGAATGCGTTTATACAATACGGGTATCAAACGAAAGGTGTTAATAAGTGTTTTAAAAGGGAGTGGGCCTTAGTTCTATAGGTGAACGCCTTTTCAGAATATCGTTATAAAAGTGGACCAGGGGTGACTCTAGAATGCGTTTGTACAAAATGGGTATCAAATGAAAGGTGTTAATGTGTATTTTAAAAGGGCGTGGGCCTTAGTTCTATAGGTGGACGCCTTTTCGAGATATCGCCATAAAGGTGGATCAGGGGTGACTCTAGAATTTGTTTCTACGATATGGGTATCAAATGAAAGGTGTTAATGAGTATTTTAAAAGGGCGTGGTCCTTAGTTCTATAGGTGAACGCCTTTTCGAAATATCGCCATAAAGTTGGACCAGGGGTGACTCTAGAATTTGTTTGTACTATATGGGTATCAAATGAAAGGTGTTAATAAGTATTTTGAAAGGGAGTGGGCCTTAATTCTATAGGTGAACGCCTTTTCGGAATATCGTTATAAAAGTGGACCAGGGTTGACTCTAGAATGCGTTTATACAATATGGGTATCAAACGAAAGGTGTTAATAAGTGTTTTAAAAGGGAGTGGGCCTTAGTTCTATAGGTGAACGCCTTTTCAGAATATCGTTATAAAAGTGGACCAGGGGTGACTCTAGAATGCGTTTGTACAATATGGGTATCAAATGAAAGGTGTTAATGTGTATTTTAAAAGGGCGTGGGCCTTAGTTCTATAGGTGGACGCCTTTTCGAGATATCGCCATAAAGGTGGATCAGGGGTGACTCTAGAATTTGTTTGTACGATATGGGTATCAAATGAAAGGTGTTAATGAGTATTTTAAAAGGGCGTGGTCCTTAGTTCTATAGGTGGACGCCTTTTCGAAATATCGCCATAAAGTTGGACCAGGGGTGACTCTAGAATTTGTACTATATGGGTATCAAATGAAAGGTGTTAATGAGTATTTTGAAATGGAGTGGGCCTTAATTCTATAGGTGAACGCCTTTTCGGAATATCGTTATAAAAGTGGACCAGGGTTGACTCTAGAATGCGTTTATACAATATGGGTATCAAACGAAAGGTGTTAATAAGTGTTTTAAAAGGGAGTGGGCCTTAGTTCTATAGGTGAACGCCTTTTCAGAATATCGTTATAAAAGTGGACCAGGGGTGACTCTAGAATGCGTTTGTACAATATGGGTATCAAATGAAAGGTGTTAATGTGTATTTTAAAAGGGCGTGGGCCTTAGTTCTATAGGTGGACGCCTTTTCGAGATATCGCCATAAAGGTGGATCAGGGGTGACTCTAGAATTTGTTTCTACGATATGGGTATCAAATGAAAGGTGTTAATGAGTATTTTAAAAGGGCGTGGTCCTTAGTTCTATAGGTGAACGCCTTTTCGAAATATCGCCATAAAGTTGGACCAGGGGTGACTCTAGAATTTGTTTGTACTATATGGGTATCAAATGAAAGGTGTTAATGAGTATTTTGAAAGGGAGTGGGCCTTAATTCTATAGGTGAACGCCTTTTCGGAATATCGTTATAAAAGTGGACCAGGGTTGACTCTAGAATGCGTTTATACAATATGGGTATCAAACGAAAGGTGTTAATAAGTGTTTTAAAAGGGAGTGGGCCTTAGTTCTATAGGTGAACGCCTTTTCAGAATATCGTTATAAAAGTGGACCAGGGGTGACTCTAGAATGCGTTTGTACAATATGGGTATCAAATGAAAGGTATTAATGTGTATTTTAAAAGGGCGTGGGCCTTAGTTCTATAGGTGGACGCCTTTTCGAGATATCGCCATAAAGGTGGATCAGGGGTGACTCTAGAATTTGTTTGTACGATATGGGTATCAAATGAAAGGTGTTAATGAGTATTTTAAAAGGGCGTGGTCCTTAGTTCTATAGGTGGACGCCTTTTCGAAATATCGCCATAAAGTTGGACCAGGGGTGACTCTAGAATTTGTTTGTACTATATGGGTATCAAATGAAAGGTGTTAATGAGTATTTTGAAAGGGAGTGGGCCTTAATTCTATAGGTGAACGCCTTTTCGGAATATAGTTATAAAAGTGGACCAGGGTTGACTCTAGAATGCGTTTATACAATATGGGTATCAAACGAAAGGTGTTAATAAGTGTTTTAAAAGGGAGTGGGCCTTAGTTCTATAGGTGAACGCCTTTTCAGAATATCGTTATAAAAGTGGACCAGGGGTGACTCTAGAATGCGTTTGTACAATATGGGTATCAAATGAAAGGTGTTAATGTGTATTTTAAAAGGGCGTGGGCCTTAGTTCTATAGGTGGACGCCTTTTCGAGATATCGCCATAAAGGTGGATCAGGGGTGACTCTAGAATTTGTTTCTACGATATGGGTATCAAATGAAAGGTGTTAATGAGTATTTTAAAAGGGCGTGGTCCTTAGTTCTATAGGTGGACGCCTTTTCGAAATATCGCCATAAAGTTGAACCAGGGGTGACTCTAGAATTTGTTTGTACTATATGGGTATCAAATGAAAGGTGTTAATGAGTATTTTGAAAGGGAGTGGGCCTTAATTCTATAGGTGAACGCCTTTTCGGAATATCGTTATAAAAGTGGACCAGGGGTGACTCTAGAATTTGTTTGTACTATATGGGTATCAAATGAAAGGTGTTAATGAGTATTTTGAAAGGGAGTGGGCCTTAATTCTATAGGTGAACGCCTTTTCGGAATATCGTTATAAAAGTGGACCAGGGGTGACTCTAGAATGCGTTTGTATAATATGGGGATCAAATGAATGGTGTTAATGAGTATTTTAAAAGGGCGTAGGCCTTAGTTCTATAGTGGACGCCTTTTCGAAATATCGCCATAAAGGTGGACCAGGGGTGACTCTAGAATTTGGTTGTCCGATATGGGTATCAAATGAAAGGTGTTGATGAGTATTTTAAAAAGGAGTGGGCCTTAGTTCTATATGTGGACGCCTTTTCGAGATATCGCCATAAACGTGGACCAGGGGTGACTCTAGAATTTGTTTGTACTATATGGGTATCAAATGAAAGGTGTTAATAAGTATTTTAAAAGGGCGTGGGCCTTAGTTCAATAGGTGGAGGCGTTTTCGAGATATCGCCATAAACGTGGACCAGGGGTGACTCTAGAATTTGTTTGTACGATACGGGTATCAAATGAAAGGTGTTAATGAGTATTTTAAAAGGGTGTGGTCCTTAGTTCTATAGGTGGACGCCTTTTCGAAATATCGCCATAAAGTTGGACCACAGGTGACTCTAGAATTTGTTTGTACTATATGGGTATCAAATGAAAGGTGTTAATGAGTATTTTGAAAGGGAGTGGGCCTTAATTCTATAGGTGAACGCCTTTTCGGAATATCGTTATAAAAGTGGACCAGGGTTGGCTCTAGAATGCGTTTATACAATATGGGTATCAAACGAAAGGTGTTAATAAGTGTTTTAAAAGGGAGTGGGCCTTAGTTCTATAGGTGGACGCCTTTTCGGAATATCGTTATAAAAGTGGACCAGGGGTGACTCTAGAATGCGTTTGTATAATATGGGTATCAAATGAAAGGTTTTAATGAGTATTTTAAAAGGGCGTAGGCCTTAGTTCTATAGTGGACGCCTTTTCGAGATATCGCCATAAAGGTGGACCAGGGGTGACTCTAGAATTTGTTTGTACGATATGGGTATCAAATGAAAGGTGTTAATGAGTATTTTAAAACGGCGTGCGCCTTAGTTCTATAGGTGGACGCCTTTTCGAAATATCGCCATAAAGGTGGACCAGGGGTGACTCTAGAATTTCTTTGTACTATATGGGTATCAAATGAAAGGTGTCAATAAGTATTTTAAAAGGGCGTGGGCCTTAGTTCAATAGGTGGATGCGTTTTCAAGATATCGCCATAAACGTGGACCAGGGGTAACTCTAGAATTTGTTTGTACGATATGGGTATCAAATGAAAGGTGTTAATGAGTATTTTAAAAGGGCGTAGGCCTTAGTTCTATAGTGGACGCCTTTTCGAGATATCGCCGTAAAGGTGGACCAGGGGTGACTCTAGAATTTGTTTGTACGATATGGGTATCAAATGAAAGGTGTTAATGAGTATTTTAAAAGGGCGTAGGCCTTAGTTCTATAGGTGGACGCCTTTTCGAGATATCGCCATAAACGTGGACCAGGGGTGACTCTAGAATGTGTTTGTACGATATAGGTATCAAATTAAAGGTATTAATGAGGGTTTTAAAAGGGAGTGGCCCTTAGTTGGATATGTGGACGCCTTTTCGAGATATCGCCATAAACGTGGACCAGGGGTGACTCTAGAATTTGTTTGTACTATATGGGTATCAAATGAAAGGTGTCAATAAGTATTTTAAAAGGGCGTGGGCCTTAGTTCAATAGGTGGATGCGTTTTCAAGATATCGCCATAAACGTGGACCAGGGGTAACTCTAGAATTTGTTTGTACGATATGGGTATCAAATGAAAGGTGTTAATGAGTATTTTAAAAGGGCGTAGGCCTTAGTTCTATAGTGGACGCCTTTTCGAAATATCGCCATAAAGGTGGACCAGGGGTGACTCTAGAATGTGTTTGTACGATAGGGGTATCAAATTAAAGGTATTAATGAGGGTTTTAAAAGGGAGTGGCCCTTAGTTCTATATGTGGACGCCTTTTCGAGATATCGCCATAAACGTGGACCAGGGGTGACTCTAGAATTTGTTTGTACTATATGGGTATCAAATGAAAGGTGTCAATAAGTATTTTAAAAGGGCGTGGGCCCTAGTTCAATAGGTGGATGCGTTTTCAAGATATCGCCATAAACGTGGACCAGGGGTGACTCTAGAATTTGTTTGTATGATATGGGTATCAAATGAAAGGTGTTAATGTGTATTTTAAAAAGGAGTGGGCCTTAGTTCTATATGTGGACGCCTTTTCGAGATATCGCCATAAACGTGGACCAGGGGTGACTTTAGAATGTGTTTGTACGATATAGGTATCAAATTAAAGGTATTAATGAGGGTTTTAAAAGGGAGTGGCCCATAGTTGTATATGTGAAGGCGTTTTCGAGATATCGAATAAAATGTGGACCAGGGTGATACAGAACATCATCTGTCGGGTACCGCTAATTTATTTATATATGTAATACCACGAACAGTATTCCTTCCAAGATTCCAAGGGCTTTTGATTTCGCCCCGCAAAACTTTTTCATTTTCTTCTACTTAATATGGTAGGTGTCACACCCATTTTACCAAGTTTTTTTCTAAAGTTATATTTTGCGTCAATAGACCAATACAATTACCATGTTTCATCCCTTTTTTCGTATTTCGTATATAATTATGGCATTTTTTTCATTTTTCGTAATTTTCGATATCGAAAAAGTGGGCGTGGTCATAGTCGGATTTCGGTCATTTTTTACACCAATACAAAGTGAGTTCAGGTAAGTACGTGAACTTAGTTTAGTAAAGATACCTAGGTTTTTGCTCAAGTTATCATGTTAACGGACGAGCGGAAGGACAGACGGTCGACTGTGTATAAAAACTGGGCGTGGCTTCAACCGATTTCGCCCTTTTTCACAGAAAACAGTTACCGTCCTAGGAGCTAAGCCTCTACCAAATTTCACAAGGATTGGTTAATTTTTGTTCGACTTATGGCATTAAAAGCATCCTAGACAAATTAAATTAAAAAGGGCGGAGTTGAATGTTGGCATAATTTACTTATATGCTGTAAAGATATTAACTTTTCTTTTAAAATTTGAATTTAAAAAAAAATTTTTTTAAAAAGTGGGCGTGGTCGTTCTCCGATTTTGCTAATTTTTATTAAGCAGACATAAAGTAATAAGAGTAACGTTCCTGCCAAATTTCATCATATCTTCAACGACTGCCAAATTACAGCTTGCAAAACTTCTAAATTACCTTCATTTAAAAGTGGGCCGTGCCACGCCCATTGCCCAAAATTTTACTAGTTTTCTATTCTGCGTCATAAGCTCAACTCACATACCAAGGTTAATCGCTTAATGTGTATTTGGTAATGAATTATCGCACTTTTTCGATTTTTCGAAATTTTCGATATCGAAAAAGTGGGCGTGGTTATTGTCCGATATCGTTTATTTTAAATAGCGATCTGAGATGAGTGCCCAGGAACCTACATACCAAATTTCATTAAGATACCTCAAAATTTACTCAAGTTATCGTGTTAACGGACAGACGGACGGACGGACGGACATGGCTCAATCGAATTTTTTTTCGATACTGATGATTTTGATATATGGAAGTCTATATCTATCTCGATTCCTTTATACCTGTACAACCAACCGCTATGCAATCAAAGTTAATATACTCTGTGAGCTCTGCTCAACTGAGTATAAAAACAAGTAAGGAAGGTTAAGTTCGGGTGTAACCGAACATTACATACTCAGTTGAGAGCTATGGTGACAACATAAGGGAAAATAACCATGTAGGAAAATGAACCGAGGGAAACCCTGGAATGTGTTTATATGACATGTGTATCAAATGAAATGCATTAAGGAGTATTTTAAGAGGAAGTGGGCCATAGTTCTATAGATGGACGCCTTTTCGGGATATCGCCATAAAGGTGGACCAGGGGTGACTGTAGAATATATTTGTACGATATGGGTATCAAATGAAAGGTGTTAATGAGCATTTTAAAAGGGAGTAATCCTTACTTCCATAGGTGGACGCCGTTTCGAGATATCGCCATAAAGGTGGACCAGGGGTGACCCTAGAATTTGTTTGCACAATATGGACATCAAACGAAAGGTGTTAATGAGTATTTTAAAAGGGAGTGGGCCTTAGTTCTATAGGTGGACGCCGTTTCAAGACATCGCCATAAAGGTGGGCCAAGGGTGACTCTAGACATTGTTTGTACGATATGGGTATCAAATGAAAGGTGTTAATGAGTATTTTTAAAAGGGAGTGGGCCTTCGTTTTATAGCTGTTCGCCTTTTCGAGATATCGCCATAAAGGTGGACCAGGGGTGACTTTAGAATTTGTTTGTATGATATGGGTATCAAATGAAAGGTGTTAATGAGTATTTTAAAAGGGAGTGATCCTTAGTTCCATAGGTGGACGCCGTTTCGAGATATCGCCATAAAGGTGGGCCAGGGGTGACTCTAGAATTCGTTTGTGCAATATGGGTATCAAACGAAAGGAGTTAATGAGTATTTTAAGAGGGAGTGGGCCTTAGTTCTATAGGTGGACGCATTTTCGAGGTATCGCCATAAAGGTGGACCAGGGGTGACTCTAGACATTGTTTGTACGATATGGGTATCAAATGAAAGGTGTTAATGAGTATTTTTAAAAGGGAGTGGGCCTTCGTTTTATAGCTGTTCGCCTTTTCGAGATATCGCCATAAAGGTGGACCAGGGGTGACTTTAGAATTTGTTTGTATGATATGGGTATCAAATGAAAGGTGTTAATGAGTATTTTAAAAGGGAGTGATCCTTAGTTACATAGGTGGACGCCGTTTCGAGATATCGCCATAAAGGTGGGCCAGGGGTGACTCTAGAATTCGTTTGTGCAATATGGGTATCAAACGAAAGGAGTTAATGAGTATTTTAAGAGGGAGTGGGCCTTTCTGGACCAGGGGTGACTCTAGACCTTGTTCGTACGATATGGGTATAAAATGAAAGGTGTTAATGAGTATTTTCAAAAGGGAGTGGGCCTTCGTTCTATAGGTGTTCGCCTTTTCGAAATATCGCCATAAAGGTGGACCAGAGGTGACTCTAGAATGAATTTGTACGATATGGGTATCAAATTAAAGGTATTAATGAGAGTTTTAAAAGGGAGTGGTGGTAGTTGTATATGTGAAGGCGTTTTCCAGATATCGACCAAAATGTGGACCAGGGTGACCCAGAACATCATCTGTTGGATACCGCTAATTTATTTATATATGTAATACCTGCCAAGATTTTAAGGGTTTTTTATTTCGCCCTGCAGAACTTTTTCATTTTCTTCTACTTAATATGGTAGGTGTCACAACCATTTTATAAAGTTTTTTCTAAAGTTATATTTCGCGTCAATAAACCAATCCAATTACCATATTTCATCCCTTTTTTCGTATTTGGTATAGAATTATGGCATTTTTTTCATTTTTCGTAATTTTCGGTATCGAAAAAGTGGGCGTGGTCATAGTCGGATTTCGTTCATTTTTCATACCAAGATAAAGTGAGTTCAGATAAGTACGTGAACTGAGTTTAGTAAAGATATATCGATTTTTGCTCAAGTTATCGTGTTAACGGCCATGCGGAAGGACAGACGGACGACTGTGTACAAAAACTGGGCGTGACATCAACCGATTTCGCCCTTTTTCACAGAAAACAGTTAACGCCATAAAAACTATGCCCCTACCAAATTTCAAAAGGATTGGTTAATTTTTGTTCGACTTATGGCGTTAAAAGTATCCTAGACAAATTAAATGAAAAAGGGCGGATCCACGCCCATTTTTAAATTTTCTTTTATTTTTGTATTTTGTTGCACCATATCATTACTGGAGTTGAATCTTGACATAATTTACTTATATACTGTAAAGATATTAAATTTTTTGTAAAAATTTTACTTTAAAAAACGACTGCCAAATTACAGCTTGCAAAATTTTTAAATTACCTTCTTTTAAAAGTGGGCGGTGGCACGCCCATTGTCCAAAATTTTACTAATTTTCTATTTTGCGTCATAAGTTCAACTCATCTACCAAGTTTCGTCGCTTTATCGGTCTTTTGTAATGAATTTTCGCACTTTTTCGGTTTTTCGGAATTTTCGATATCGAAAAAGTGGGCGTGGTAATAGTCCGATATCGTTCATTTTAAATAGCGATCTGAGATGAGTGCTCAGGAACCTACATACCAAATTTCATCAAGATACCTCAAAATTTACTCAAGTTATCGTGTTAACGGACGGACGGACGGACGGACGGACGGACGGACATGGCTCAATCAAATTTTTTTTCGATCCTGATTATTTTGATATATGAAAGTCTATATCTATCTCGATTCCTTTATATATGTACAACCAACCGTTATCCAATCAAACTTAATATACTCTGTGAGCTCTGCTCAACTGAGTATAATAATTCAGGTATTGGGTGTTCGAAGCTCTCAATCAAAATTGATAACATTTTCACGTTGGACTCATGATGTAATATGTAAGTCAAACAACTCCGAACATTAAAGATTTTACTAGGCTATTCAATCATTACTCCCAATCTTTTTGATTGAAATTATGTGTATTTGGGAATAAGTCACACGTTTCATTTCAAAATTTTCATGTTTCGAGATCGTATGCTACCACATAATATCCCAGTGCTTACATTGTTATAGCTGTTTTTGAATGTTATTTCTATAATGAAACTGTACGAAAAGGTAAAATTTCGTTTGCGTGTTCTATAAAATATTTAAACATATAAGTGCGCTCATTTGAACAGTAGAAGTTTTCCAATATTTTGATAGAGATGTTATAAAGAAGGGAGTAGCGCTGGGATGTATGTACGTGTTTAGGAAGCGATATACAGGGAGAAGAAGAGGAAGAATAAAGGAGAAGAAAAAGAAAGATAGATGTCAACAAAAAGAAAATGATGGACGAAGAGGAAAGGGCGACGATTTTTCGAATTTTCGAACTTTACAACATCTGTCGGGTATTCTACCCTAAAACAAATAGGCACAAGTTATAGGTAATCCCATCCTACTGGCTCAAGGAGTAAAAACGCTTATCCAAGAGCTTCGCATAAATAGCGACAATGGCTTTGATAGACGGGAGCGATGGATTTTTTTGCTTGGTGATTTACCACAAGATGCCTCTGTGTATGTGGTTAGAATCTTAGTGCAAAGATAAAGAATATAATGGCTATGCATTCTTTAAAATCGGAAATAAATAAATACATAAATCCTCCTCAAAAGCGGACACAATGACAGAGTTAAACTCAAGTCAAATTTAGCTGTAGTGTCTTAGAATGTAAACAAAATCGGAATAGGGAGAACCATTCATCTTTAATGGGTCCCAGGGCATATGGGAATAGATGCGAATGAAAAAGCGGATAAACAAGCTAACAAGGCTTGGAAGCTTGCTCTATAAGTTGTGCAATAAGATTAGGCGATATTAAGAGAATACGGAGTTGCATATGATCGACCAAGCCGGAAATGCGTGGACTCAAGCGCGGAGCTGTAAAGTGTTGAAGATCACGTGTAAGTATTACAACCACAGACTAACAAAGTTACTATAATCATTGAAAACTCATGACGGGTATTCTGACTTGGCACTTCCTATTGGCGTCACATGCTTTTAAATTAGGTCCGTCTGTAATAGCAGATGTGGAAAGTACTGGTTGGATGAGAAAACGATCGAGCATGTTTTGTGCATGTGCCCTGCGCTTGCCAGGTTAATACTGCTGCTATTGGGAGTGATACAGCTATCAGATCTAGAAACAGCAAGTGGTATAGGTCCAAGAAAGCTTCTAGTATTTGCCAAGAGGTTGGAGTGACCTTATAACTAAGGTCCTAGTTTTTAAAATGGTTTTTCAGTTTAGCCGTTAAACAAACTTTTGGTAAAAATATGAACTCATTCAGTCTATGCGAGGGCGTCATGGACCGGCCAATTCAACTTAATCTAACCTTGACTGTTGTTTAAAGTCGCACCGAAAACCCAGGCCCAAATAATAAAAACATTTTAATATGTATGTACTTGTGCGATATTTATGAAAAGCACTTTGCAATATCAAAGTAGCCTTATGTGTGTATGCTATTGTAAATTTGTTTAAATTTTGCATACAAATTGCATGAGCTCATTTGAATTGGTCATTACAGCATATTAGCGATTATTGCTAAAAGTGTTGGCGCAAATTATGCAGTTAATGTCCAAGCAATGTGCCGGCCGGCTGATTTTTTTTTTTTTTTTTTTTATTAAGTATATGAAAGCCGTGCTTAAGTTACAAACATTTGTTTTAACTGGTCTGTGGTAAAGTTTGTCGTGCGCGGTGCAATTTGCAAATTCACAAGCTTTTTTGCTTTTATTATTATTGTTTTGAGCATAACTTTTGTTAAGTGGTTGACAATGAATTAGAAATCGTTACTGATTTCATAATGAGCACTACTATTAATCGAATTATAAAAATATTGACTTTGTGCTATTTCACTGGTAATGGGTGGTTTAGTAAGGAGTTTTACAGGCACATATTGATAGAACAACGGGAAATATATTTATATGTTGATCGAAGTAGATGTGAATCGTGATTCAGTTGATTGTAAACAATTGACTTGATTGTAAACAATTGATTTATTGGCAATGTTGAATGTAAATTATATAGATTCTCAGAAATGATTTCATTGGAAATGCACATGATTTCCTGTACACATTTTAATTATTGAATGCTCTAAAGAAACATAATGGTTTGCAATTCAATTTGAATTCCAAGTCATCTTGATAAGCACTCAGCAGACAGAAGCATTCAATTTAAACTTTTTTGAGAAGTAGACAGGCCTGGATCATTTAATTTGGAACAATTTCAGAATCACATCAGGATTATTTTAGATATAATTTCGGGAAAAATCCAAACCATTTCGTTACTTTCCGGAACAATTTTTAGGCAGTTGAAGCATCCTTTGGAATACACTTTGGGACTATTTTTGGAATAATTTCGAAACTTTCTAGAGACTTATTCACAGCAATTTTAGGTCAGTTACATGATCATAAAATAAACACAAAATCATCTTGAAACTATTCCCAAACTGATTTTGTTGTGCTCCTGTAACTGTCCTAAAACGGTTTCGAAACAGTCCTGAAATTATCCAGAAGTTGTTTCGAAATGATACCATAAAAAATTCCCGAAGTGATCCTAAAATTGTTTCGAATTGAATGATCAAAGATTGTCTGCCTCTTTTGGAAAAAACAATAAGTCCATGTTTCAAGGGAAAACAAGATAAATACAGCCTTTACTCCTGTTGTTTTTACATCACTTTTACGGCTCTATAAATATTTATCCTTTAAATATTGAACTTGATTGAAAATACCTCATGAAAATTTGCAAAATATAATTTTTTTGAAATAGGAACGATTCTCAAGCAAGTACTTCAAAGTTGAATTACCTTGTTTCCTTGTATCGTGGTATCAACAATGATCTTATTTTTTTTGTAAGTAGGAATCGGCTAATTTTTTATCGATAATAATCTGATGAAGATCCTGTATAAAGTTTTGGGGAGATTTCGATTGCTTCAAGTGGCAACACTTGGCGTGAAAAGCCCCTTAGAAACATCTATACATATTATTAATCAAATTCTTAAAATTTCGAAAGCGGTTATCTCGGATACTACTAAATATATTACGTCTGAATTTTTCTTACAAAACAAAAAAATCTTATATTTAGCTCTAAAAATATTAAACTAGCTTTTAATCTTAGTTAGTAAATTTCTTAAATATATAAAAATTAAGGTTTAAAACATGTTAAATTATGCATGGCTTTGGAAGAATCAAAGCAAATTCCATGCTGTAGCGACAAGAAGTGTTATAATATGAGTCGTCAAATACTCGGATAACGAATTTCTTTGCCATGTGTGTTGTTGATTTCACCTTACCATTTAGCGCTTCACACCTGTTCAAGTAGGCAAAATGATATATAATGGGCTTATTCTGCCTTTCACTTATGTATGGTAACAATTTTTTAACGCAAACCATGAAGAAAACAATAAGATGGAAGGAAGTCAGTGTCGAGTTCAAATGAATTCGCTTTTGTATTATGCAAATGCATTTGACCCTTACGATGTGTTTGTTTTGGATTATTTTACTTATTTACTTACTTAATTGGCGCTTAACCGTCTAAACGGTTACGGACGTCCTACAAGGCGCGCCTGTCGCTCCTTCGCTCCGCTAACCGTCGCCAAATGGTCACACCAAAGGAGTTTAAATCGTTTTCCACCTGGTCTTTCCAACGGAGTGGGGGCCGCCCCCTACCTCTCCTTCCATAGGCGGGTTCCGATAGAAACACTTTCTTGGCCGGAGCATCATCTTTTATTCGCATAACATGGCCTAGCCAGCGCAGCCGCTGCGTTTTAATTCGCTGGACTATGTGGCTGTCTGCATATAGCTCGTACAGCTCATCTTTAAATCTTCTTCGGTATTCGCCATCGCCAACGCGTAAAGGTCCATAAATTTTTCGAAGGACTTTTCTCTCGAACACTCCCAAAGCCGCTTCATCTGTTGTTGTAGAAGGACGGGTACGATAAGTGACTAGTAGAGTATGATTTTCGTTCGCCGAAAGAGGACTTTACTTTTCAATTGACTACCTAGTCCAAAGTAGCATTTATTGGCAAGATTGATTCTTCGCTGGATTTCAGTGTTGATGTTGTTGCTAGTGTTGATGCTTGTTCCTAAATATACGAAGTCTTTTACTATTTCGAAATTATGGCTGCCAACAGTAGCGCAGTTGCCAAGGCGCCTATGCGCTGACTCTTTGCTCGATGACAGCAGGTACTTCGTTTTGGCCTCATTCACCATCAAACCCATATTTACCGCTTCTTTTTCCAGTTTGGAGTAAGCAGAACTAACGGCGCGGGTGTTTGCGCCGATGATATCAATGTCATCAGCATATGCCAGTAATTGCACGCTTTTATAGTATATTGTTCCAGTGCGGTTAAGTTCTGAAGCTAGTATAATTTCCTCCAGCATCAAATTAAAGAAATCGCACTATAGGGGGTCACCCTGTCTGAAACGTCATTTAGTTTCGAACGGCTCGGAGAGGTCCTTCCCAATTCTAACTGAGCCGATGGTGTTGTTCAACGTCATTCTGCACAGCCGTGTAAGTTTTGCGGGAAACCAAGTTCAGACATAGCGGCATATAGACAGCTCCTTTTCGTGCTGTGGAAGGCGGCTTTAAAATCGACAAAGAGGTGATGTGTGTCGATTCTCTTTTCGCGGGTTTTTTTTACAAGATTTGGCGCATTGTGAAAATCTGGTCGATGGTAGATTTACCAGGTCTGAAACCGCACTGATAAGGTCCAATCAGCCGGTTCACGGTAATGATTTCACGGTAGTTGGTGCATTTTTCAGCATCCCCCTTCTTGTGGACTGGGCAAAGAACACTTAGACTCCAGTCGTCGGGCATGCACTCATCCGCCCATATTTTGCAAAGAAGCTGCTGCATGCGTCTTACCAACTCCTCGCCGCCGTACTTGAATAGCTCCGCAGGGATTGCCTTGTTGTTTTTCAATCGGGTTATTACTGGATTATTTTACACTTTCTAATTAAAATTCTGCTATGTGTTTTCTCCTTTTATCGTTTTCATTAATACATTTTTAGCGAATTGGCAAAATGCCATTCAGATGAAATTTTATATGAGTAATCGGGTGGCCGATTAATGCTTTATGGCAACTTTCAAAACGTAGTGGTAAGTAACCATATAACGGTTAGTATTTTTACGTGAAAACCAAGGAGGCTGGGATGTAAGTGAATATAAGAGTGGGAGTGAGAGTAAGAGTAAGAGTGGGAAGGGGAGTGGTAGTGGTAGAGGTAATGGGAGTGGGAGTGTGAGTGGTGGTGGGAGTGGGAGTCCGATTTGAATATGGGAGTATGACAGGAAAAAGGAGGGAAAATCGAAAATACGGAAAGAAGCGGTGATGGGGAGGGAAGAAAAGACAATTTTTCAAATTTGAGCAAGCCAATTTTCAGGCATATTAACGCCTGTCGAGTTAGCTAGTTATAAATAGAATAAAAGTACTGGCTACAAAAACAAAAGCGGATGTTTTACTAACTCAAATTGAGTCTTCCATCGAATTGAGTACTGTGCACGCAGAAGATATGAATGCATAAATCCATATGGGGTATTCCATCCCATTTCGACCAATTTTGAACCCGACCCCTTAAGAATTGGCTGAAAGTTTTTCTTCTTTTTCTAGCTTAAGAAAGACGTTTTCCAGAAATTTTTCAAATTTTTTCATCCAACTCAAAAAAAGTTATGAATTTTTAAAAACCGTTTTTGTTTTCAAAATGCTATAACTTTTTCAAAAATGGACCGTTTGGGATCGTTTTTTTTTTTTTCAAAATATTTAAAACTTATTTTGAGTTGAAAAACGGTGTTTTTTTTTCCAAAATACTATAAATTTTTCAAAAATTGACCGTTTGTGATCATGTTTTTTTTAAATATGGTTTTAAATGTACTTTTCGGAAAAAATACAAAAAAAATTTTAAAGTTTTTTTTTTTTTTAATTAAATAAAAAAAAAAAAAAAAATATTGGCCCACTCCGGGATTAGTGGGGATGATTGCAGAATTGATTGAAGTTTTTTATGAGAAAAAAAAAAAAAAACAAAAAAAGGGCGAAATTCGAAATATCTCGAAAAACTGAAAAATTACAAAAAAAAAACTTTAAAAATTTTTTTGAATTTTTTCCGAAAAGTACATTTAAAAACAAATTTAAAAAAGAAAAGATCCCAAACGGTCAATTTTTGAAAATGTTATAGCATTTTGAAAACAAGACCGGTGTTTTTTTAAAAATTCATAACTTTTTTTGAGTTGGATGAAAAAATTTGAAAAACTTCTGAAAAACGTCTTTCGTAAGCTAGAAAAAGAAGAAAAACTTTCAGCCAATTCTAAAGGGATCGGGTTCAAAATTGGTCGAAATGGGATGGAATACCCCATATACATCTGTACTTTAATAATACTTCTTTGTACATATTGAGCCTCAAAGCCATTTACTTTTACAGCGCGATACTTAAAACTAATAACTGCAATCAATAACTAGCTACGAAAGACTTAAGAAACAAACTTGCTTTATTTTCATTCTTCTGCTTGTGCTAATACTTGTCATTTGTAGTCATTAGTAGCACTTACAGCTCTATGAATAGCTATTGATATCAATATCATTTGACTCACTTTTTTATAACTATGTAATTTTAATTTCACAGCATATTTTAATGCTCAAGTGCGAAGCAACAAACTACAAACAAACATACGTACGAAATAACAAACTGGCGCTTATCGCGCGGCTAATGGCTTAATTAACTCACCATGAAATAAACAAACATTGCTAACAAAAAGGCCGACACCAATGACTGGGTAAATGTTACACAAAAAAGAGTGAGATAAATAAATATTGTATTAAAACAAAAAACAGGTGTGGGTGTGGGTGTAAAAGCATTTATTTGAAGGCGTTGCTGTTTGTATATATTTTTTGCAGAAAAATATCTTGCGCCAAGATAAAATAAACCGCTAAAGGGGCAAATACACTTTTTTATATAACCACACTTTACCAAAAAAGAAATAAATAAAAATCATACACCTCACTTAGAAAAGTCCAGCAGCTAGCAAAAACGTTGACGCGCATACAACAAACACGGATTCGCTACAGCCAGTGCCGCTATGTTTTTATACTCAATTGAGCAGATCTCACAGAGTATATTAACTTTGATTGGATAACGGTTGGTTGTACATGTATAAAGGAATCGAGATAGATATAGACTTCCATATATCAAAATTTGATTGAGCCATGTCAGTCCGCCAGTCCGTCCGTTAACACGATAACTTGAGTAAATTTTGAGGTATCTTGATGAAGTTTGGTACGTAGGTTCCTGAGCACTCATCTCAGATCGCTATTTAAAATGAACAATATCGGACTATAACAACGCCCACTTTTTCGATATCGAAAATTTCAAAAAGTGCGATAATTCATTACCAAAAATGGATAAAGCGATGAAACTTGGTAGGTGAGTTGAACATATGTAATTTGGCAGTCGTTGAAGATATCATGATGAAATTTGGTAGGCACGTTATTCCTAATACTATATGTATGCTTAATAAAAATTATCAAAATCGGAGAACGACCACGCCCACTTAAAAAAAAAGTTTTTTTAAAGTCAAGTTTTAACAAAAAATTTTATATTTTTACAGCATATAAGTAAATTATGTCAACATTCAACTCCAGTAATATTAACGCCATAAGCCGAACAAAAATTTACCAATCCTTGTGAAATTGGTAGGGGCTTAGTTTCTGGGACGATAACTTATTCCTGTGAAAAGAGGCCGCTCGGCCTTTAGCATGATAACTTGAGCAAAAATCGATATATCTTTACTAAACTCAGTTCTCGTACTTATCTGAACTCACTTCGTATTGGCATAAAAATTTCCGAAATCCGACTATCACCACGCCCACTTTTTCGATATCGAAAATTACCAAAAACGAAAAAAATGCTATAATTCTATACTAAATACGAAAAAAGGGATGAAACATGGTATTTGGATTGGTATATTGAAGCAAAATATAACTTTAGAAGAAAACTTTGTAAAATGGGTGTGACACCTACCATAATAAGTAGAATGAAATGAAAAAGTTCTGCAGGGCGAAATAAAAAACCCTTGAAATTTTGGCAGGAATACTGTTCGTGGTATTATATACATAAATAAATTAGCGGTGTCCAACAGATGAAGTTCTGGGTCACCCTGGTCCACATTTTGGTCAATATCTGGAAAATGCCTTCACATATACAACTACCACCACTCCCTTTTAAAAGCCTCATTAATACCTCTAATTTGATACCCATATCGTACAAACACATTCTAGAGTAACACCATTCATTTGATACCCATATCGTACAAACATATTCTAGAGTCACCCCTGGTCCACCTTTATGACGATATCTCGAAAAGGCGACCACCTATAGAACTAAGGCCCACTCTCTTTTAAAAAGACTCATTAACACCTTTCATTTGATACCCATATCGTACAAGCAAAGTCTAGAGTAACCCCTGGTCCACCTTTATGGCGATATCTCGAAAGGGCGACCACCTATACAACTACCACCACTCCCTTTTAAAACCCTCATTAATACCTCTAATTTGATACCCATATCGTACAAACACATTCTAGAGTAACACCATTCATTTGATACCCATATCGTACAAACAAAGTCTAGAGTCACCCCTGGTCCACCTTTATGGCGATATCTCGAAAAGGCGACCACCTATAGAACTAAGGCCCACTTCCTTTTAAAATACTCATTAACACCTTTCATTTGATACCCATATCGTACAAACAAAGTCTAGAGTCACCCCTGGTCCACCTTTATGGCGATATCACGAAAAGGCGTCCACCTATAGAACTAAGGCCCACTCCCTTTTAAAATGCTCATTACCCCTTTCATTTGATACCCATATTATACAAACAAAGTCTAGAGTCACCCCTGGTCCACGTTTATGGCGATATCACGAAGAGGCGTCCACCTATAGAACTAAGGTCCACTCCCTTTTAAAATGCTTATTACCTCTTTCATTTGATACCCATATCGTACAAACAAATTCTAGAGTCACCCCTGGTCCACGTTTATGGTGATATCTCGAAAAGGCGTCCACCTATGGAACTAAGGATCACCCCTTTTAAAATACTAATTAACACCTTTCATTTGATACCCATATCGTACAAACAAATTCTAGGGTCACCCCTCTTCCACCTTTATGCCGATATCTCGAAAAGGCGACCACCTATACAACTACCACCACTCCCTTTTAAAACCCTCATTAATACCTTTAATTTATACCCATATCGTACAAACACATTCTGGAGTCACCCACGGTCCACCTTTATGGCGATATCTCGAAAAGGATTCCACCTATAGAACTAAGGCCCACTCCCTTTTAAATTACTCATTAACACCTTTCGTTTGATACCCATACTGTACAAACGCATTCTAGATTCAACCGTGATTCACCTTTATGCCCATATCTCGAAAAGGCGACCACCTATACAACTACCACCATTCCCTTTTAAAACCCTCATTAATACCTTTAATTTGATACCCATATCTTACAAACACATTCTAGAGTCACCCCTGGTCCACCTTTATGGCGATATCTCGAAAAGGTGCCCACCTATAGAACTAAGCCCCACGCCCTTTTAAAATACTCATTAACACCTTTCGTTTTATACCCATATTGTACAAACGCATTCTAGAGTCACCCCTGGTCCACCTTTATGCCGATATCTCGAAAAGATGACCACCTATAGAACTAAGGCCCACTCCCTTTAAAAATACTCATTAACACCTTTCGTTTGATACCCATACTGTAAAAACGCATTCTAGAGTCACCCCTGGTCCACCTTTATGGCGATATCTCGAAAAGGCGTCCACCTATAGAACTAAACCCCACGCCCTTTTAAAATACTCATTAAGACCTTTCGTTTGATACCCATATTATACAAACGCATTCTAGGGTCACCCCTGGTCTACCTTTATGGCGAAAATTCGAAACGGCGTCCACCTATGTAACTAAGGATCACTCCCTTTTAAAATATTTATTAACACCTTTCATTTGATACCCATATCGTACAAACAAATTCTAGAGTCAACCCTGATCCACCTTTATGGCGATATCCCTAAATGGCGTCCACCTATAGAACTATGGCCCACTCCATCATAAAATACTCTTTAAATTCATTTGATAAACATGTCATACAAACACATTCCAGGGTTACCCTCGGTTCATTTTCCTACATGGTTATTTTTCCTTATGTTATCACCATAGCTCTCAACGGAGTATGTAATGTTCGGTAACACCCGAACTTAGCCTTCCTTACATGTTTATTGTTGTGATTCATATCATTTTTATAAAGCGTCGAAAATTTTTGCTACCACTTTGCTACTGTTAACATAATGTTACATAGTACTTATACTGTTAGGTATGTAAGCACATTGACAGCTCTCAGACGATTCATTGAAGCCGGTAAGGCGTTCATATAGCTGCTTCTTAAGCTCGTAAACAATGTAAGTTTACCAAATTTACAGCACTCTTTTTTTTGTTGTGACTTTTTTGTAACTTTATTATAAAGCCTTAGTAATGCCGCCGTTTTACACGCACCACCCTCACTTTGATGTTTATCATTTTGACATTTTGTTGAGAAAATTGAATTTGAATGCCATATAAACTAAGTAATTGCTTGACTATTAAAAATAATTGCTTTATTTATAATGGAAGGTTGGGAGTGTACAAAATATATATATGTTTAATATATATGTATGTAGCTGAATTTAGGTAGATATTGAAGCGTACTATATTAGGTGCTGAGTTGCGATTTTATTTTGTCAGAGTGTAATAATCCTCAACTAACATCTTTATATGGAAAACCTTGAAGATAATGAAGAATTTCCAAAGTGAGCTCCGAATCTGCAGAAGGAAGTATTTTTAAATGCTTTTTATATATGTTTTATTTCTTTTACAGTTCCCGGCTATTATCGAGATCATTTTGGGACTATTCCAGAAAATTTAAGTTTTCAAGAAATTTTGGGAATGTTTTGCTATTGCTTTCGGAATCATTTTTTCTTGCTATTTAAAGTATGTGTTCGAAATTATTACGGGAATATTTCGAGACTTTTTTGGCACTTTTCCGGAATTATATCTAGATAATTTGCAGCTACCTCGGAAACGTTAATTATAATTTTCGGATAATTCGGGAATATTTCAGATTTGTTTCGAGAAGAATTTCCCAATTGTTGTCGGCATAATTTTGGGACCATTTCATATTCATTTCAAGGACCATATCTAGACTTTATTTGAACCATTTCAGGATTATTCCCAAGATAACTACGGGACTTCTTACAGAATTTTATGATCATTTCGGAATCATTGCGGAGAAATAAAGGAGCATATCGGGACTCTTTCGGCATGACTATTTCCGGAATGCTTCACTTTCACCTTCTTATGCAATAACATTTTCAATTATCTCAAAAAAAAATTGTTTACTTTCTATGTCTTTATGATTCCAGATGAAACCACGGTAGGGATGCATACTTGCATGGGCCATTTTGGGTCAGCGACCAATACAGTTGAATGTTTGGCTTTAACTGCCATCTTGCAGTAAAGGGGAACGCCTAGAATCTTAGGAAAAATATTTCATGCAAATGCGCTGTTGAGAGTTTCACCACTCGGCTCTCACATACTCTTAGATATCAATTCTCGATTATATAATTAAAATACCTGGTAGTACAATGGGTAATGTTGCATCTAGTCGAAAAGGAATGAATCCGCCTATAAGTACACTTTGTGTTCCGTCAAATGCAGCTCCATCATGTTTACGAAAACCCCCCCTAAAGCCTTGGTTTCCTCGAAAGCGGTGTCGCTATATAGCGGCCGGTAAATAGCGGTAGAGTGCGATGTCGAAAATATTGCAATGTTAAAGAAATTATGTGGAAACTAAGAAGACGGTGAAGTTTACCGTAACATATTGTAGCGCCAGGTCATAAAATATTACGGCCGCCATGATGGTACCAACTCTTTCTTCAATGTCTTTTCCTACCGCAAGTGGCAGCACGGCGGTGAACATTATGTCAAGTATTTGAAATTATTTAGGAAATAAACCACATTTTTGAATTTGAATTTTTTCTTGCACGTGCATTTTAAAAATAAAGATACTGTGACGAATATTAGTGAACCTAAGTGATACTCACATCACTAGTCCGATGCTAATTAAATGAATCCACAACAACAAAAAAGCAGGCAGTCACTTGCATCTATATAATCGAATCAATCATTATGTCTACACCTATGTACGTACACGCAGCGAAGAGAGACGCACAAACACATGCATATATCTTATCTGAGTTCCTCCCAAAATTAGGCAATTATCTGTGGAAGTATCACTCACATATACACGCGCCTATCAGAAGCTATAACGTGCATCTGTAGTTATGTTATAGCTGCTGGTAATTTTATAGCTGGTAGCAAATTCTAGGAATAGAAACGCCTAGAAATATGTCAACGAAGGAACCAAAAAGTATGAAAGCAGCAGCAGCTGAGGCACGACGAATCAGTATGATTTAAGCACGCTATCTGTCGAGTAGTAGAAGTGTTATTGTGAGGTACTTTAATAAAGGCCATTTTGCATTATTGAATAGTGGAGTTATTTATTCAACAGTTTAGTGATTCGAACGTTAGTAGAACGTTGCAAATAAGAGGAATTGCACTAAAATTCGTTACAATACTAAAAAAACATGCAAAAATTCAAAATTATATTTTGCGGATCGCCTGATTTAACTTTCTGTAGTTTAAAGATTGCGGTGCCGCTGAAAACGCTGAGATTACTGGCCGTTCATTAGCGGTTGTAATACAGCAGCACCACTTTTGGATGAGACCAAGCCTAAAACCTACCGAGATTGTTTTTATGAGGTTGCAGGTGACTTGTGCTTGAGGAGATAATTCAATCCGCAGAAATACACTGCTCAGATACAAAAGCGTGCAATTGAAAAAGGAAAAAGTTTAATGCTAGGTTTCTGGCTTGCTATGCCACGTCAATTACTAAATGATGACGGATGTTAAAAATGTCATTAACTACTATGTATAATGTTACGTTTTTCCATGAACGAAGACCGCTCTATTGTTTTTAAACCAAATTACAAACCAGACAAAAGACAATAAAAACGATTTAGCATTGTTCGTATCCATCTGAGTAGGAGTGTAAATAAAAAGTTCATGAAAACAATACATACATTGCAAAGCGTGCCACTATGTCGCCAAAGGAGATTTCAATAGAATCACGAGTAGTTACACACTAAGTGCCTTATATAATATCTAATCGAGTTTTCGCGCCAATTCCGCACCGACGCCAAATGCTGCCAAACACCACCAACAACGTTTGTGATCAAACGAATGATGGTGGCATATTGTAAGTCTTATGATTACGCCAAGTTGATTTGGCATTTCGAAAAGTTGTACTACAACCGTTTTGTACATAATGTTTTTTTGACATATAAAAATGACCTAAATCTATAACTGGAGACATGTGTAGGCACATAGTAATTTGGTACGCGTATGCTGAGCTCTTAAGACGAGATATTACATAAAATGTGAATCGCTAACTACTGTTGAAAGTTTTTGATTATGGTGCGAAATATTTCAGCGGCGATTGCGTGCGTAGACGGTGTAAACGGCTGTTTATTCAACGATGATTTGCTAAAAATGTAGTGCTGCTACTTGAAATTTTTGAATGACTTGGATAATGCGTAATATGTTGTTGTAGTTGATGTCTGGGAGAGAGAGAAATTGTGATGTATCTTTATGGTTAACTTTTTTTATGTTAGGTTGAATTTGCTACTCCTTAAGGATCTAAGAAAGACTGAGTATGTATCCATTGTGCTTCCAAAAGCTTTTTTGACCGAACAAACCTATAAAAACACAAATTTCCTCCTTTTTGACCTGGGCCTGCTGTTTCTAATTCCTAAAGCTGTACCACTCATGCTAGCTAAAGTCTCTGTTACGTACATTACAAGGTGCAGATACCCTCTAGAACGGATTGGGCGGACGACAGAGTTGGCAGGAAGTAGGCCACTTCAATCTACACTGACTGGTCCAAATTGGACAGCGGCGTTGATGCAGGTGTCTACTCCAACCAATTAAAAGTCGCAATCCCCATCCGTCTTCCAAACACAGCCAGTATCTTCCAAGCAGAGCTGCAAGGAATAGAGAGGGCCTGCATCTTCTTTTTGCAGAACCGGATAGACGGTGAGGTAGTTATATACTCCGAGAGCCAAGCGGCACTTAAAGCGCTAGAATCACCGTACACATCCTCTAAAGCCGTCGATAACTGTAAGAGGGTGCTACGTGAAGCAGCCAACCAGGCAGCTGTCACTTTCAGCTGGGTACCCGCCCACAGAAACATTGACGTCAACGAAAACGCGGATGAAATAGCAAAGGAACGAGCATCGTTAGACATCACGGAAGCAGTCGCGGTCCATCGACCACTCACATGAGTTCAAAGAGACATTCTCACCTATCGAAGGAAATTAGCAATTCGCAACTGGTACTCTACGGACACCTGTAGAATCACCAAATTAATATGGCCAGACTAAGGAAGGAAATATACAGAATCACTGCCACTATTACAGGGCACTGGCCGTTTGGCGCACACGCGAATAGAATGGGTATCCCCTACAATGAAAGGTGTAGGAGCTGTAGACAGGAGGGTGCCGAGGAATCGGTTACTCACTTTCTCTGCGATTGCCCAGCCCTCGCGAATGTTCGGTCCCGAACTCTAGGCAGTTATGTGTTTCCGGACTTAAGGCCGCTGTCAAACTGCCGAATCAAGGACATGAGAAGGTTTATTGATCTAACCAAGTGGTTTGAGTAAAACTATAGCTGGGTACATCAATCCAAAACGTAATGGGTTCCAGGAGGAAGTGCATCAAAATGGCGCCTGGAGCGCTACTTGGGCCCGGCTTCATAGCCGGGCAGCACAGCAGCCAACCAACATTCAGTAATTCGTCGACTTATAATTCCTGAGATAATATCACTAAGCCAAAAACTCGTTACTTTACATTTTTGGAACTGGTACTTTTTGGAACCAGTTAATTTTTTGGAACTGGCAAATTTTTTTATTGGTATGTAAATACGGCTTCCTTTGGTTTACTGAGCTACTGCGGGCATCGAGGAAGCCAAATGTAAGCGCAAGTTAACCGAAATGGCTTTACATGCGATTTTAAAACCAATAGGCATATTCCTAGAGTAAAAAGATCTTCCTTAAGGCGGGGGCGTATGACAAAGTATTGACCGGGATAACCAAAAAGGGCCCGAATTTTAACAAAAACAAGCAAATTTCTGTACATGAGTGAGTTGGGTTTCCAATCGACAGAAGAGAGTTCAAAAGCACGACACTGAGAGGTTTCATGTACCCTCTATTAAGCGTTGTGGGAGTAACATAGCTTCTGCTGGACGCCTTGACCAGCGATAAATTTGTGAACACTGCGCGTGATGTTTTATTGCGCTATCTTGAGAAGGTGGCTAGGCGGAATGAGTCATGTAGACTACATGCGCTGGGAAAACGGACCTTCTATTTATAACCAGGAGATGTATTAGGTAAGGTTAAATTTGCCGGTCCGCGAGGACGTCACATGGATTGAAAGTGCTTATAGTGTTATCGAATGTGTAATTGGGGTAAATATTTAGAGATTCTTTGAAAGGGAATCTCTCTTGGACTTCTAGGATCATCGGAAGGTGCTAGAAAATCTCTCCAAGGGTCATACACTCGTGATTCAATCAAGCAGATTCTGCTCTATGCTGTTTTAGTGGAACGCGAGTATTTCCAAAATTTCGCTATCAGTAAACGGATAGCGCGCTTTGGTATCATCAAAATACCTTAGGTTTCAGCCAGGAGCTTCAATGAAAGCTTTAAGTTCAAACTGCGAAAACACTAGTATCTTCCAAGAGGAGGTGGCGACTAAAGATGTAGTGAATTGTATGCGATGCAGTGCTACTACGGCAAGATAATTTAATATCGGACAGACAATCGACAATAAAGTCAAATAGTTTGTCAATATTGCGAACGAGGGTGATCGGAGAGTGTTTGACTTTCCTAGGAGTAGCTGTGCCCCGGGCCACAGCAGAATCCTAGGAAAGTGTAACGTTAATTTTTTAGTTCGCCTGACTAAAGTTGAACTGTCGTAGCGTACTGTAGGCTACCACTGGCCACCTGTGATCTGCTCCTGTACAGACAGGCCTAGCGTCAGTTTACCAAGCGCTCTTGCTGGATTGCTAGATTCGTATAGTGTTTAACACGGCGCATTTATCAATGGGGATTGTTGTCTTGCGAGACTCCATGTAAATAAATAAAAAAATAAATAAAAGGCGCGATAACCTCCGAAGAGATTTAAGGCGAAGCTTCTCTTCCAATTTGCGTCGCGGTCTTCTTAATTTTTCCTACACATTGGCGGGAAGGGACCTACTTGTTTTGTGCCGACTCCGAACGGCATCTGCAAGGCAAAAAATGTTCTTCTAATTGAAACACTTTTTTCTAAAATTTTTGATTTTGTTTTGTCTGGAAATTTCCTTCTGTACCTGCATGGTGAATGGCACGATGGAATCATCGGATAACTTTATGCTGGACCATGCAGCTTTTGCCAAACATATGCAGGTGGATTTATAAGGGGTTGACATTGAGATTAACACGATATACTTTTACTTATATAACGATTATTTAAGTAGTTAGTAAGTAACTTACCATCACATTTTAAGAATTTGTGTTTGAGTTTTTCGGCTGTCTTTAAAAAGACCGCGGGCTAAGCGAAAATGCTGCACAACTACTTTTTTCAATAAGAGGCTTAAAGTGCAATTATATATGCAAACGGAAAATCCATAAAATGCAATTTTAATTGCAGAAAAAGTAAAAACTAACAAAAAATGCCGCACGCGCTTACATAATTGGAAATCTCTAATGACTAAATACAAGATAATAAATTAAAGAAAACAAGTAAGGAAGGCTAAGTTCGGGTGTAACCGAACATTACATACTCAGTTGAGAGCTATGGAGACAAAATACGGAAAATCACCATGTAGGAAAATGAACCTAGGGTAACCCTGGAATGTGGTTGTATGACATGTGTATCAAATGGAAGGTATTAAAGAGTATTTTAAGAGAGAGTAGGCCATAGTTCTATGGATGGACGCCATTTAGGGATATCGCCATAAAGGTGGACCAGGGCTGACTCTAGAATGTGTTTGTACGATATGGGTATCAAATGAAAGCTGTTAATGAGTATTTTGAAAAGGAGTGATCCTTAGTTCCCTAGGTGGACGCCGTTTCGAGATATCGCCATAAAGGTGCACCAGGGGTGTCTCTAGTTGTACGATATGGGAATCAAATGAAAGGTGTTACTGAGCGTTTTAAGAGGGAGTGGGCATTAGGTCTATAGGTGGACGCCTTTTCGAAATGTCGCCATTAGCGTGGGCCAGGGGTGACTCTAGAATGTGTTTGTACGATATGGGTATCAAACGAAAGGTGTTACTGAGCATTTTAAGAGGGAGTGGGCATTAGGTCCATAGGTGGACGCCTTTTCGAGATATCGCCATTAGGGTGGGCCAGGGGTGACTCTGGAATGTGTTTGTACGATATGGGTATCAAATGAAAGGTGGTAATGAGTATTTTAAAAGGGAGTAATCCTTAGTTCTATAGGTGGACGCCTTTTCGAGATATCGCCATAAAGGTGGACCAAGGGTGACTCTAGAATGTTTGTACGATATGGGTATCAAACGAAAGGTGTTACTGAGCATTTTAAGAGGGAGTGGGCACTAGGTCTATAGGTGGGCGCCTTTTCGAGATATCGCCATTAGGGTGGGCCAGGGTGACTCCAGAATGTGTTTGTACGATATGGGTATCAAATGAAAGGTGGTAATGAGTATTTTAAAAGGGAGTAATCCTCAGTTCTATAGGTGGACGCCTTTTCGAGATATCGCCATAAAGGTTGACCAAGGGTGACTCTAGAATGTTTGTACGATATGGGTATCAAACGAAAGGTGTTACTGAGCATTTTAAGAGGGAGTGGGCATTAGGTCTATAGGTGGACGCCTTTTCGATATATCGCCATTAGGGTGGGCCAGGGGTGACTCTAGAATGTTTGTACGATATGGGTATCAAACGAAAGGTGTTACTGAGCATTTTAAGAGGGAGTGGGCATTAGGTCTATAGGTGGACGCCTTTTCGAGATATCGCCGTTAGGGTGGGCCAGGGGTGACTCTAGAATGTTTGTACGATATGGGTATCAAACGAAAGGTGTTACTGAGCATTTTAAGAGGGAATGGGCATTAGGTCTATAGGTGGACGCCTTTTCGATATATCGCCATTAGGGTGGGCCAGGGGTGACTCTAGAATGTTTGTACGATATGGGTATCAAACGAAAGGTGTTACTGAGCATTTTAAGAGGGAGTGGGCATTAGGTCTATAGGTGGACGCCTTTTCGAGATATCGCCATTAGGGTGGGCCAGGGGTGACTCTAGAATGTTTGTACGATATGGGTATCAAAGGAAAGTTGTTACTGAGCATTTTAAGAGGGAGTGGACATTAGGTCTATAGGTGGACGCCTTTTCGAGATATCGCCATTAGGGTGGGCCAGGGGTGAGTCTAGAATGTTTTTACGATATGGGTATCAAACGAAAGGTGTTACTGAGCATTTTAAGAGGGAGTGGGCATTAGGTCTATAGGTGCACGCCTTTTCGAGATATCGCCATTAGGGTGGGCCAGGGTTGACTCTAGAATGTGTTTGTACGATATGGATATCAAATTAAAGGTATTAATGAGGGTTTTAAAAGCGATTGGCCCTTAGATGTATATGTGAAGGCGTTCTCGCGATATCGACCAAATGTGGATCAGGTGATCCAGAAAATCATCTGTCGGGTACTGCTAATTTATTTATATATTCAATAACACTAACAGTATTCCTGCCAAGATTCCAAGGCCTGTTGATTTCGCCTTGTAGAACTTTTTCATTTTCTTCTACTTAATATGGTAGGTGTCACACCCATTTTACAAAGTTTTTTCCAAAGTTATATTTTGCGTCAATAAACCATTCCAGTTACCATGTTTCATCCCTTTTTTCGTATTTGGTATAGAATTATGGCATTTTTTTAATTTTTCGTAATTTTCGATATCGATAAAGTGGGCGTGGTTATGGTCGGATTTCGGCCATTTTTTATACCAAGATAAAGTGAGTTCAGATAAGTACGTGGGCTAAGTTTAGTAAAGATATATCGGTTTTTGCTCAAGTTATTGTGTTAACGGCCGAGCGGAAGGACAGACGGTGGACTGTGTATAAAAACTGGGCGTGGCTTCCACCGATTTCGACCATTTTCACAGAGAACAGTTAACGTCATAGAATCTATTCTCCTACCAAATTTCAAAAGGATTGGTAAATTTTTGTTCGACTTATGGCATTAAAAAATTCTAGACACACTAAATGAAAATGGGCGGAGCCACGCCCATTTTGAAATTTTCTTTTATTTTTGTATTTTGTTGCATCATATCATTACTGGAGTTGACTTTTGACTTAATTTACTTATATACAGTAAAGATATTAAATTTTTTGTTAAAATTTGAATTTAAAAAAAATTTTTTTTAAAAAGTGGGCGTGTTCTTCATCCAATTTTGCTAATTTTTATTTAGCACATATATAGTAATAGTAGTAACGTTCCTGCCAAATTTCATTATGATATCTTCAACGACTGCCAAATTACAGCTTGCAAAACTTTTAAATTACCTTCTTGTAAAAGTGGGCGGTGCCACGCCCATTGTCCAAAATCTTACTAATTTTCTATTCTGCGTCATAACGTCAACCCATCTACCAAGTTTCATCGCTTTAACCGCATTTGGCAATGAATTATCGCATTTTTTCGGTTTTTCGAAATTTTCGGTATCGAAAAAGTGGGCGTGGTTATAGTCCGATATCATTAATTTTAAATAGCGATCTGAGATGAGTGCTCAGGAACCTACATACCAAATGTCATCAAGATACCTCAAAATTTACTCAAGTTATCGTGTTAACGGACGGACGGACGGACGGACGGACGGACATGGCTCAATCAAATTTTTTTTGGATCCTGATTATTTTGATATATGGAAGTCTATATCTATCTCGATTCCTTTATATATGTACAACCAACCGTTATCCAATCAAACTTAATATACTCTGTGAGCTCTGCTCAACTGAGTATAAAAAGTAGTACGAAAATCATTGATTTGCTTAAATTTAGGTCAACCAATTTCCTGTAAGTAATAAACTTGTGACAAACCTACTATGTGTGCACGCACATTGGATTTACGTTGGCATGTATGTATGTATGTTTGTTACAGTTTTTGGCTATAAGGCATATGCACTAGTTTGGGTCGATTTATTAACCTATATCGCGCCATCGATTTTTCGATAGGTTTTGCGCTCAGGAAAAAAAGTTCCACTAAGCATACCCAAAAAAATAATTTTCGAGCCTGCAAGATTTGAGTTTTTTGACTTTTTTTTCTTTGATTTTTAAGGTTTTTTTCATGACCCACTTAAAAAATTTTCGTTTGATTTTAAAATTTTCATGTATACCCTGTCCGACTCAAAATTATCCGCTCAAAATTTTGGCGATAACAGGTTTTTGAAAAAAAAAATTTTTTGGGTTTTGAGGAGTGTTTTTTGGTGAAAAATTTTATATTTTCGTCATTTTTTTTTAAGGGATTCTTCAGAAACGTGTAAAAGTGTTGCCGATGAAAACGAATTTGTCTCATAGTTCCTATCCCACTTAAAATTATGCGATAAAAACGTTGGCATTAACAGTTTAAAAAAAAAATTTTTTTTTTGTTTTTGGGACTTGTTTTGGTCGAAATCGATTTTTTTCATTTTCAAGGCTCCAAATCATTTTGTATGTATATGTTTCCGTTACGCCACCGTGGTGTGATGGTAGCGTGCTCCGCCTATCACACCGTATGCCCTGGGTTCAACTCCCGGGCAAAGCAACATCAAAATTTTAGAAATAAGATTTTTCAATTAGAAGAAAATTTTTCTAAGCGGGGTCGCCCCTCGGCAGTGTTTGGCAAGCACTCCGGGTGTATTTCTGCCATGAAAAGCTCTCAGTGAAAACTCATCTGCTTTGCAGATGCCGTTCGGGGTCGGCATAAAACATGTAGGTCCCGTCCGGCCAATTTGTAGGGAAAATCAAGAGGAGCACGACGCAAATTGGAAGAGAAGCTCGGCCTTAGATCTCTTCGGAGGTTATCGCGCCTTACATTTATTTATTTATATGCTATAGTGGTCCGATTCGGTCGATTCTGACAAATGTCAAATAAATAAATAAAAAAAATGTCAAATCCCCCATCAAAATAGGCTTGCTTACAAGATTTCATCAAGATATCTCAAAAAATGAAGGACTAGTTTGCGTTCAAACAAACGGAGAGACGGACAGACGTACGGATAGACGGACGGACGGACAGATAGACGGACATGGCTAAATCAACTCAGCTCGTCCCCTGATCATTTTAGTATACTTATTGGTGGGTCTAACGGAAACATATACATAAAAAATGATTTGGTGCCTTGAAAATGAAAAAATCGATTTCGACCAAAACAAGTCCCAAAAACCAAAAAAAAAATTTTTTTTTAAACTGTTAATGCCAACGTTTTTATCGCATAATTTTAAGTGGGATAGGAACTATGAGACAAATTCGTTTTCAACGGCAACACTTTTGCACGTTTCTGAAGAAACCCTTAAAAAAATGGCGAAAAAATAAATTTTTTCACCAAAAAACACTCCTCAAAACCCAAAAAAAAATTTTTTTTTTTTCAATAAACTGTTATCGCCAAAGTTTTAAGCGGATAATTTTGAGTCGGACAGGGTATACATGAAATTTTTAAAATCAAATGAAAATTCTTTAAGTAGGTCATGAAAAAACCTTAAAAATCAAAGAAAAGAAGTAAAAAAACTCAAATTTTGGAGGCTCGAAAATTATATTTTTGGGTATGCTTAGTGAACTTTTTTTTCCTGAGCCAAAACCTATCGAAAAATCGATGGCGCGATATGGGTTAACTTTCGTCCATGCAAATCAACCCAGCTTAATATGCACCGATACAACGTTACATACGCACATTGGCGCATGCGCATGCTGTCAAAGTGCGTAATGTGGCTGAAAGTAATGCATTTGATTTATATACCACATACTCCGCTAAAGTTGTACTCCATGCTACACTCAGACTCATTGAACCGGTATTGTATATTAATTCTATATTTATTCCTTTTTTGAACTTTTTTGACAATTTAATGTTTGCAAATGTTTCAGCTTATTTTATATGTACATATGTATACAACTTATTTATGATTCTTATTTTTTTGCGTATAGCCACTTTACTGCACTCTTAAATCAAATATTGGTTTGTGGTTGCACTCGCCAATTTATTGCAAAATTTATGTTAAATATTTTTGATAATGATGTGTCTGTCTTTGGTTGCCATTTATTTATTGATTGATTGATTGATTATTTAACATTTTTATGATTTAATTTATTTGAATTAAATATGGCGTCTGCCTGTCAAATATGAACTTGTTATTGAAATTAATTATTTAACGTTAATTTGTAATTAGCAATTTGATACATACATACCCATTAGCATTTTGCTAAGCGGGTTGAATTTGATACACTAATTAAAGGCAAATATAGTTGTGCATTTTTTTAATTATCGCGCAGAGTTATGTAATACCAAGGTAGTCAGAGTATGCTTTTTTGCAGTTTTGTATTTTCCATGGTATAAAACAAAATACAAAATAAAAAACTACTTTGGCATGCTTCGCCATTGTTTATGGTCTTCTTAGTATTTGTTGAGTATCTTCTCGGAATCAGGGCCACCAAAAATCAGTTGTAGGTCATTTTGGAATAATTGGTTACTGCTTTTGAATCAGTTTCGGATCTCTATACCTTTCATGAACATGAAATGGTATATTAACTTTGGTCCGGTGTTTGTAACGTTCAGAAATATAGAAGATAGATTCACCATTAAGTATACCGAATTGATCAGGGCGACGAACTGAGTTGATATAGCCATTTCCGTCTGTCCGTCCGTCCGTCTGTCTGTTTGAACGCAAACTAGTCCCTCAAATTTTGAGATATCTCAATGAAATTTGGCGCAAGGATGTATTTTTGTATTATATTAGACATTTTTCGGATCCGGTAGGATCGGGCCACAATAACGTATATCTCCCATACAAACGATCGTTCAGATAAGACGATTGTGGTCATTTCTGCCGCAATTTAGAAAGTATAAACGTGAGACTCGGTGATATATATTCTAATATATCATAGAAGATTTTCTGCAAAAATTACTTTGATCGGAGCTATATATAGTATATATCCCATACAACCGATCGTTCAGATAGAAAGATTTTTGGCAATTTCTCCCTTAATTTCCAATAAAAACGTTAAACTTGGTGATATTTATTCTAATATATCATAGAAGATTTCCTGAAAAAATCACTTTGATTGGAGCTATATATAGTTATATCCCATACAACCGATCGTTCAGATAGAAAGATTTTTGGCCATTTCTCCCTTAGTTTCCAATATAAAAACGTGAAACTTAGTGATATATATTCTAATATATCGTAGAAGATTTCCTGTAAAAACCATTTCGATCGGAGCTATATATAATATATATCCCATACAACCGATCGTTCAGATAAGGGGGTTTTTTGCCATTTTTTATTTTAAACTTATCTTAAAAATCGTTTAGGTATGTACATATGTTCACTATATAGTCCCGTTCTTACTTGTTTTTGGTTGATGATGTAGGTATTACATCGGGGTCAGTTTGGATATGTGCGTAGTCAACTCAGGCCTACGTCGGAATTATTGTTTGTCGATCCCGTGATTTTCGAGAAGCAACGTTATTTGTGACAGCCTCTGCAAAAGTCTTCATGAGCAGCAGTTACATACATATGTTATGTATGCCACTGCGACATTTTTGTGGCTACAAGCCATTACAGCTTAAGACAGTTTTAATTGGTGCTCAAATCGTTTCTTGAAATTTGGGAATTGTCATGAACTCGAAATTAGTATGGTATTTAGATGTAAGGAAATAATATGTATTTTAGTAATATTGACAATATTATAATATTTTGTAATATATACAAAAATTGGCAGTTTGGCTTTTTTTCCAAACCGTTTGTTTGAGATTTTAATATAAATTTAGCTCTAATGTTATTATATTTGTGATAGCTTTTTCATATTTAAAACTTTACTTTCAATATCAATAAAATTTGTAAGATCAAACTAATTTACTTGCGTTAAAATTTCCAGTTGTTGCAATACTCTGATTTTTGGTAACGATGTGATCATTCAGCACACCTCCTTTAAAACCATATCATTCTATTCGTTCACATGGTTCAGTCATTCAATTTAGTTTTTGCTTTTGTTTTTCGAAAAAAAATCGATATATTTTCGTTAACAAACCGATAACTAATCGATAAAAAAAATTTTTCGATAACAAATCGACAACTCGTTGATAACCTTCCTAAAAGAAATCGACAACTCCTCCATAACAAGCCGGTAATGAGAAGATAACAAAACGATAACAAACATTTAACGCCTCCATAACAAGTCGACAACATACCGTCCGATTTCGCAACGGTTTAGGATTTACTTTGGTGGTATTACGCTCATTAAGCTAATAAATTGCGTATTTGAACACAAAACAAATATTTTTAGACCAGTGATCGGAACTTCCGCCTCAGAACTTCTTCAAATATAAAACAAGTTGAAATTTAACGTTCGAGAAAATGTTTACATACACAAAAACAAAATTTTGGTTTAAAAACCGCACTTTGTGGTCTTGTTCTATATAAAAACCAAACTAGTGTGAATTTCATTCCCAAGAAGTGTTAATATAAACTATTCTTAAAATAGAAGTTAAATTAGGATAATAGTGATTAAAAAAATCGATGTTGCTTCGTCCGGGACTTGCACCCAGAATGTTGGGTGTGAAAGGCGGAACACGCTACCAACACACCACAGCGGCCTGCCATTAACGAGGAACAGCGTTGACTGCAAAATTAGTTTTGATATCACTCTGAAAAGTGTTACTACTGCACTAAATTTTGTATGTGTAGTGTTCGTGCTTAAAATGCTTAATTTTGTGCAAAGAATTCGAAGAAGTGTTCATGCTGGTCGCATTTTGTAATTGCATGTTTTCGAAAAACCTAATCAGATGTTTTTTGTTTACCAAATTTCGAGCCATGTTCTTTTCGTTTACATAAAAGGTTTATTCAGATATTAAATTTATGTTAATGTGCATTATTTAAATATTGTACAACATAACAATATCATACATTGAATAAAATATCAAATAAACTAAATGCACACAATAATCTCCTAGGAATAGGTACGCTGTTCATGCTCAGCTCGCATTTAGCATTTTTGACGCAATTAAGAATTTAACCAAAAGTGAGGCACTAATTTTCCCATAAAAATTTCGACTCAAAGGAAAAACGACATCGAAAATCAGACTTATATTTAACATTTCCTCTAAGTTTTGAAAAAATTGTTTCCACTTTTATTGTGTACTAGCTTCTGCCCGTGGGTTTTACCCCACGTTTCTATAAAAATATGCAGGCTACGCGTAACTGGCCATGGGCAAAACATGAGTAGTTAAGATTGACTTCTGCTACAGCTAATGACTGTTGTTGTATGGTATATTCATATTTGTAACAGGATTCCCCTCGCGTAGGTGAGGTTGACAATTGAGTTGCAGAAGCCCTGAAGCTATAAAGGTTTGTATTGCGCTCATCAGCTAATGATCGTCCTTTAGCTTCATTGATAGGGATAGGAAATTTGAGGCATTTAAAACTGAAAAGACAAATATATCGGTATCAATGGAATCCTTGATTTTAAACTTTTTTGTTTTCGAAATTTTCCTATAAAATGAATTGCTTCAATAACATTCGTAAAAGTTTTGTGATGAAAAGCCTTGTCCCACTACATAAGCGTAGAATCGAAATAACGAAGCATAAATATTATGATATTATGGGCCATTGTTTAAAAATCATTTTGCAGCGACTATTCAGGAGTCATGGTGCACACCTCGCACACCCTCACTTTGGCCTGACCGTTTGCTTATGTTGCACATCGGTGTATCAGATGTTTGCAGACAGTGCTCACTTAAATGCGGAGTTGTACGTCCACCACACAAAGGGTATTCGCGGTATCTGAGAAAGCAACTGCCATAGCGATTTTTCTTTTTGCTCTTACATCAATTAATATCAAATTAAACAGAAATTTTTTTTTTTTCCGGTTCCTCCAGGCGTATCCAAATATACCAACCCTAAAGATAACATAAAAGAATACTAAAGGAATAACAGCCAAACCCAACTCTGCAATCAAATTTTACGTGTTGAAATAAACTAGGTTTTTAAGGCAGCCATAGATCTGAAATTTGTCTTTTTTTTTTTAATTCCATATATTACTGGTGCTGTTAGGACTTAAAGTCATATAGCTCCTTACCAATTTTCATAATTCTATTTGTATGGGGTGTGGCATCCCTTCTTCCTCACCCCTTATTTTCTTAGTGGTGTTAGAGATTGATCCAATTTAACTCATTACTGGATTTCAATGTTCTTGCATGAATACTTCCAGAGTTATGCTGTATCAAACATTCCATTTGTATGGTAGGTACACACCCTTTCTTATATTGAAGTTAGGTTTAGCGTATGACCATCTTTGGAAGGTTCCTAGTGGGTGATTAGAACTTAGTTGTGATCGGCCGATCCGTTTAGGGCGCAACCCGATTTATACCTACATACAAACATTCATAATTTTAACTTTATATATATATATATAGACTGGTGGATAGACTGAAGTTAACAATAAATTTTAACGGCGGAAGATTAATAAACATCCAAAAGGATAACAGCCAAACAACTATGTAGTCAAACTTTAGCTGTTGTAATAACCTAAGTTTCTACGGTAGCCAAAGTTCTTAAAAAATCCCATTTTAAGAAGGTTCCACGCCCACTTTACCACAATTCCACATTTTACTGGAGGTGTTAGGACTTAACCTCATATAGCTCCTTACCAATTTTCATTATCCTACCATTACTACATCCAGAGATATGCAGTATGATAAGTTTCATTTAAATGTGAGGTGCCACGCCCCCTTCTCACCCACCCCACATTTTCTTGGTGGTGTTAGGGATTGACCTCATATAACTCCTTACTGAATTTCAATGTTCTAGCATGAATACCTTCAGAGTTATGCAGTAACAAATATTCATTTTGCATGGGAGGTGCCAAGCCCCTATTATATATCTATATTATATTTAGCCTGTGGCCATCATTGGAAGGTTTCTAGTGGGTTTTGCAAATTTGGTTGTGACCGGTCGATCAGTTTAGGACGCAACTCGATCTATACCTGCATACATACATACATACATAATTTTAATTTTATATATATAGATGTATCAACCTTTGCTCAAATACATAAATTCAGATATAGAGTTCCATTACGCGAGAGCCAATTTTTTGTGTTAAATTAAAAAGCCATTAATTCCATTATACCGTTAAATTTATAAATAATAATCTCGCCTTATTCACTTACATTGCTTGCAAGCAATAACATAAATTAATCATAAGTTATTTTATTAAAAATTTAGTCGAATATAAATGATTGATGGTGTGGTTATGAATAGCGAAATGCATATCATTACGAAGATTCCAAAAAGTATCTCACGTCTGTATTTGGCGAAAATATTTCAAGGGCGATTTTCAACTAATGAAATCTTTCTAAACGTTAGGAAATCTATAAATTCAAAGAAAAGTTAATTAATTACAAAACCATGAAATATCAAATCAACAACATAAAAAACAAGTTTGTTTATATTCTTACGAAGGAAATGAGGTTTAGTAATGAAGTTTTGTTTTTTTAACAGCGGTAAGCCAAAACAAAATGTAAACAAAATGATGAGTGCATTTAACCAAAATGCAACTAAGGAGGCAATTGATTGTTTTGAATTAAAAATAATTTCAAAGCTATTTCCATTCATGCAATCTCTAACGTGTTGCTAAGCATCAGCAACAAAACGCCTTTATTGGCCGTGGTTGAAGTTGTGCGACTATAAGCAGGAACAGGTGCCGCTACTTAAACTCGTTTACTTAAACTTAAATTAATCATGTATCGCTTTGACTCTAATTAGACTATTAATTCTGCTGAAACAAAGTCAGAAATAGAAAAAAGGCAAAAAAACTTAAATGTGTTTTAAAAAGTTGAGAAATATTAAACAAACTCTGAAATAAATCTTCACTCGAATATTTAAAAACTAGATCTGAAATGAAGATAACGTATACGAAAATACTCCATTTGCCAGAGTTTTTATAAGTCTGTTACTGTATGTGAAGACTTTTAATGTATTAAAGTAATTCATCAAGCTTCAGTTAAAGTATTCATTTGATATTTCCACACACCACCTAGATGAGAGATTCTTTGCGCTACCAGAGCGACGCATTCGCAGAGAATGGGAACTCACTTAGTACCCAATTAGAGTTCGTATCTACTTAGATCAATGAGTTTGCCTTTTTCTCTCGTCGCTGGTAGTATAAACAATTTGGCCTGCTTTTGCCCCGGACATTCAATTCAGTATGGTCTGAACTGCTTTTTATCCCAGTAATAGCTCTGTCACATAAGCAGTTTTTCATATAGATGAGTTTAACACAAGATTATGCATTATGAGTAGATTGCACGTATTTTTATGGAGAACGGTAGATTGAGCGACACTGGCGCCATCTGATATTGAAAAGTAGACAACTCCCAAATTTTGTTGCAAACAAATCATAAGAAGAAAAATTTGACATTTGCTTTGGCTAAGGGTGTTGGCGCACTTTGCAAGTGAAATTATTTTTCCCACTGATTGGTAAATTTTCTAACATTTTTCGCAATTAAAAACTGCAATACAACAATCGAATACGACACAAAATATATTAGCAAGTTTTCTTGTTTTATAGGGAGAATGTTTATAGCAGTGCTTCGCGAAATTTTGTATGTGAATAGGTAAGGCGTAATAAACTTCAATTGTCAAGTCTGAAGTTTCTTAATGTTTACAAACGCATAATCTTGGTTGATTGTGGCGATCAGGGCCAGATTAACAGGTAGGCAGAATAGGTAGTTGCCTGGGGCCCCCGAAAAATGAAAAAGAGTTCTAAAAGACTTCTTACAAACAAAAAATTCTAGAGAGTGAAAGAAAAATATAATCAGAACTGAAAATAAATTTTACTCAAATAAATAAAACTCAATTGACCGCATTCAAAAGGCCACGACCGACAAACTAGACAAGGTTCCTAGAAAGGACATTCCCGACTCATTTAAAAAATTGTATGAGCGTGCAAAGAAGTGTATCGAAGTGAAAGGAGAATATATTGAATATTAAAATGGGTTTATATCTTTTCTTCAGTTGGAAGGTCATACAGGTGAAAGTTTAGCCAATCAAATTTTAAAGTTTCTTACTGAAGACTGTGGTTTACATATTCAAAATTGTAGGGGACAATAATATGACAACGCATTAAACATGTCCGGAAAGTATAAAGGTGTGGAAGCAAGAATATTGAGTTTGAATGAGAATGCGATCTATGTTCCCTGTTCCGCGCATTCCCTTAATTTGGTTGGAGAGCATGCTGTGAAGTGCTGTTTTTATTTTTTATTTATTTATTTATTTATTATTTAAAGTCGACGACAAACTATGGTCGACTGCATAATATAAAAGACATATAAATATACAACTCAAAAGATAAAATTTAAGATATATCAAAATATTATATCAAATATTATATCAAAATATAATAATAATAAGAAATAAGAGTAGAAATAAGATCTTATGCCGAAATCTTATACTGGCGGAATGCATCAGATTCCGCTCAGCATGATTTCGGAATGCAGTGGATTCCAATCTCCTTTTGGAATGCAACAAGATTCCAATCAGCATGTCATGGGAATCCGGTAGTGCTAAGAGTAGTGTAATGAGGATACGCCATCACAAGGCATAAAAGTAACATGACCTGTTGTGTTGGAATGCACCGGATTCCAATCAGCTCGATGCCTGACCCATAAGATTATACTGCCGGAATGCATACGATTCCGGCCAGTGACTCATGAAAAAGCATGTTTTTTACGTTGTTGGAATGCACCAGATTCCAATCAACACATTACTGTCTTGTTCCTTCTTAATGATACATGTTGATAAATGTTCCTCCATCCTTAATCGAGATAGTTCCTGTTTTTTATCGAAGGAATAAAATGCCGGCAAATTAAATTAGCTTGTATCTCTTAAATTAGATAGGCAAGTATTGCATTACGTATAGTGGCAAAAGTACATTCAAGACTGATGCAGTTATATAAGTCATTGTAGTGCGCGCACCAGATAAGAAGAGGATTATTTTTAGCAAATTTTCGTCGACAAAGGGATAAATAGAAAGGAACGTAGTGTCTGGATACTCTAGGGGGAACCGCAAAAAACAAGCGGCTGAGGAGGTCCGCGGAATCAATTTCTCCAATAATGAGCTTATGGATGAACAATACCCCCAGTAATATTCTCCGATTTTCCAGAGTGGGTAAGTTAATAAGAAGAAGTCTACTTCTGTTTGGAGGAAGGTGGAGAGTAGGTGGAGTAGATTTTTTCGCCATTATGCAGACATTATACCTATCGTTGGGGCGTATTATAAAATAAAATAAATAATGAGAAAACTTTGAAGACATTGTCAACTACTCGCTGGGAAGTACATTGGAATGCAACGAATGCAGTTTACCATTCATTTTATATCATATTAAAGATTCTAGAAATAATTGCTGAAGATGAATCACAAAATACTGATACTCGTTAGGAGGCGACGTGTATCACGAATAAAATGCAAAAATTCGAATTTTGTTTCACGTTGATTTTATGGAACTCTATTTTGACTGCTATGCGTTCAGTGAGTAAGTCATTGCAAAGTGAAAAAGCAGATTTGCAAACGTGTTGCTTTTTGTACGGATTGTTAGAAGAGAGTTTAGTTTCATTCCGTGAAAAGTTCAATGATTTAGAGGAAAAACACAAAAAAATTTTACCTGGTGTAGGTTATACAGAAATCATAAAATGTACTCGTCGTAGAAAAAACCAACTTAATGACGGAAATGCTCCAGAAGTCCAGAGGTAGAATTTTCGCCTCGCGATGATTTTGGACAAAAGGTTTCCTCGAAATCATCAAAAATCTTCACAGTGAAATTAAACGACGTGCGAGGGTGTGTATGAAAGTTTCAGAGAGATTTGCATTTCTCATCAACTTTTCTCTAAGTGATGGAGACGTTCACGAAGCTATAAATAATTTTTAATTCATTTTTATTCTAGAGATTTGGAATAATTTTTCATTGAAATGAAACTATTCCAAAAATTTGTAATCAAAATTGATTCATAAATAAAATTTAAATAGATAATTGACCGCGGAGCTGAAATATGTATATGGGGCATATAACCTAAGTATGTAAGCAAAACTCTACCAAAACTAGAAGAGCCTATTCTAACTTCATATGATATTAGTTAAATACCCTCAAGGGAAGTCAGTAACTAGTGATACAAAATTCTGGTTCAGAACTACACCTAGAGTCCCAAATAAGTATTAGTTCGTTAATAACTAGATTTTTATACTCAGTTGAGCAGAGCTCACAGAGTATATTAACTTTGATTGGATAACGGTTGGTTGTACAGGTATAAAGGAATCGAGATAGATATAGACTTCCATATATCAAAATCATCAGTATCGAAAAAAATTTGATTAAGCCATGTCCGTCCGTCCGTCCGTCTGTCCGTTAACACGATAACTTGAGTAAATTTTGAGATATCTTGACGAAATTTGGTATGTAGATTCCCGGGCGCTCATCTCAGATCGCTATTTAAAATGAAGGATATCGGACTATAACCACGCCCACTGTTTCGATATCGAAAATTTCGAAAAATCGAAAAATTGCGATAATTCATTACCAAAGAGGGATAAAGCGATTAAACTTGGTAGGTGCGATGAACTTATGACGCAGAATAGAAAATAAGTAAAATTCTGGACAATGGGAGTGGCACCGCCCACTTTTAAAAGAAGGTAATTTAGAAGTTTTGCAAACTGTAATTTGGCAGTCGTTGAAGATATCATAATGAAATTTGGCAGGAACGTTACTCCTATTACTATATGTATGCTTAATAAAAATTAGCAAATCGGAGAACGACCACGCCCACTTTAAAAAAATTTTTTTTTTTAAGTGAAATTTTTACAAAAAATTTAATATCTTTACAGTATATAAGTAAATTATATCAATATTCAACTCCAGTAATGATATGGTGCAACAAAATACAAAAATAAAAGAAAATTTCAAAATTGGCGTGGCTCCGCCCTTTTTCTTTTGATTTGTCTAGGATACATTTAATGCCATAAGTCGAACAAAAATTTACCAATCCTTGTGAAATTCGGTAGCGGCTTAGACTCTAGGACGATAACTGTTTTCTGTGAAAAAGGGGGAAATCGGTTGAAGCCACGCCCAGTTTTTATACACAGTCGACCGTCTGTCCTTCCGCTCGGCCATTAAAATGATAACTTGAGCAAAAATCGATATATCTTTACTAAACGCAGTTCACACAATTATCTGAACACATTTTCTATTGGTATAAAAAATGGCCGAAATCTGACTATGACCTCGCCCACTTTTTCGATATCGAAAATTACGAAAAATGAAAAAGTGCCATAATTCTATACCAAATACGAAAAAAGGGTTGAAACGTGGCAATTGGATTGGTTTATTGACGCAAAATATAACTTTAGAAAAAAACTTTGTAAAATAGGTGACACCTACCATATTAAGTAGAAGAAAATGAAATAGTTCTGCAGGGCGGAATCTTGGTAGGAATACTGTTCGTGGTATTAAATATATAAATAAATTAGCGGTACCCGACAGATGATGGTCTAGGTCACTCTGGTCCACATTTTGGTCGATATCTCGAAAACGCCTTCACATATACAACTACCACCACTCCCTTTTAAAATTCTTATTAGTACCTTTAATTTGACACCCATATTGTACAAACACATTATAGAGTCACCCCTGGTCCACCTTTATGGCGATATATCGAAAAGGCGTCCACCTATAGAACTAAGGCCCACTCCCTTTTAAAATACTCATTATCACCTTTCGGTTGATACCCATAATGTACAAACGCATTCTAGAGTCACCCCTGGTCCACCTTTATAACAATATCCCGAAAAGGCGTCCACCTATAGAATTAAGGCCCACTCCCTTTTAAAATACTCGTTAACACCTTTCATTTGATACCCATATCGTAAAAAAATTCTAAAGTCACCCCTTGTCCACCTTTATGGCTATATCTCGAAAAGGCGTCCACCTATAGAACTAAGGCCCACTCCCTTTTAAAATACTCATTATCACCTTTCGGTTGATACCCATAATGTACAAACAAATTCTAGAGTCACCCCTGGTCTACCTTTATGGAGATGTCTCGAAAAAGCGTCCACCTATAGAACTAAGGCCCACGCCCTTTTAAAATACTCATTAACACCTTGCATTTGATACCCATATCGTACAAACTAATTCTAGAGTCACCCATGGTCCACCTTTATGGCGATATCTCGAAAAGCCGTCCACCTATAGAACTAAGGCCCACTCCGTTTTAAAAAACTCATTAACACCTTTCATTTGATTACAAACAAATTCTAGAGTCAGCCCTGCTCCACCTTTATGGCGATATTTCGAAAAGGTGTCCACCTATAGAACTATGGCCCACTCCCTTTTAAAATTCTCTTTAATACCTTCTATTTGATACACATGTCATACAAACACATTCCAGGGTTACCCGAGGTTCATTTTCCTACATGGTGATTTTCCCTTATTTTGTCTCCATAGCTCTCAACTGAGTATGTAGTGTTCGGTTACACCCGAACTTAGCCTTCCTTACTTGTTAGTTATAAAATCGACAAAAAAACTGATACCAGCTTTAACGAGCTGTGGCTACATATGCCTCTTTCTGAACACTATTACCAAAAAGAAATTTGTATATAGTTAGGAACTAGCGAAAAGTTATAGCAGCGGGGACAATTTCCACCGCTTAGGACATCGCCATGTTAAATTAAGTTGAAACATTAAAAGAGATAGATGGCGAACTATTAGTGGTTCAGAATGCAGTAGCAATGCACTCATTTTGAACTAGAGACTCTCCTTACGGGGTAGTTTCTGTGACTTTTGGTTTCAATTCGGTATATTATTTTTCTTGGTTATGAGACATTTTTTGATTTGAAGTGGGGGGAACCGTAAAGTAACCATGCCTATCATTTACTTGTTAAACATTTTATTAATTTCAAATGGTATTTCAGCACCTCAGTGGTCTCTGCTGCTAATATATTGTGATGAATATTAGCATCACAAACTGTTTGTAAATAATCACGCAACAACAAAAATATGAACCAGCCACTCTTATGTACATGTACACATTAAAGCTAGCAACACTTATGTAGAAGGCGTCGAAGAGCTATCACATACACAGATGTAGTTGTTGTTGTTGTTGCTGTAGCGATTAGGTTACTCCCCGAAGGCTTTGGGGAGTGTTATCGATGTGATGGTCCTTTGTCGGATACAGATCCGATACGCTCCGGTAACACAGCACCATTAAGGTGCTGGTCCGACCATCTCGGAAATGATTTATATGGCCACATTAAACCTTCAGGCCATCCCTCCCTCCCCACCCCCAAGTTCCATGAGGAGCTTGGGGTCGCCAGAGCCTCGTCTGTTAGTGAAGCGGGATTCGCCGCTCGAAGGTGAGGTTGACAATTGGGTTGGAGAAGCTATATATTGCGCTACACAACTCCTTGAATCCCACACACACATGTAGTCATCAGCCGAAGTAGTTACTCACACATACGCACTCATATGGCAATAAACTACAAATATACATGTACTTATATAGCTGGTAACTAACCAAGCAGGAGATACAAAAGTTCTAGAAGGTGAAACGTCTAGACCTTAGGAGAAATATGCGAACGAAGCAACGGAGAGTATAAAGGCAGCGCAAGCTGAGCAATCAGTAATTCAGTTTGATTAATACACGCTATTTTGAAATACGTGATATTGAATTATAATTGTACTACTCCCGAAGTATTCTCTATAAAAACCAGTTTACAATACTGAATATTGGAATGATTTGTTCAACAGTTTAGCGATTCGAACGTTAGCAGAAGGGTTGAAATAAACGGAATTTCACTAAATTCGTTACAATATGTATGTAAATTTGAACACAAATTTAAAACAAACCACGCGGAACCCTCTAATTAAGCATTTCAAAAGTTTTCAAATTCAATTTCCAATGCAACATTCGCGGAAATCTTTACATTCACTTTTAGTATGATCATTGAAACCCAAATTCCGACGATATATGTATATAGAATATGTTCCCACAAAACTTGAAACTAGAGTTCAATATAATTTTTCCCTACTTTCAGAATTAAATTTATTGGCTCTTGTATGTTGGTGATATAACTATTTACGTAATATTTTAAGCAAATATTTTGTAACGTGAAACCAAATATTCAACTTTTTCCAACCTCAAACAATTAAAAATTGTTTAAATATATTTTTTTTAAAAAGTTTCAGTGCACATACAATTTTGTACATTTATTGTGATTCGCAGTTCCATATAAAAATTTTTTAGCAGCCGTGCTCTTAAGCATCTTAAAGCACTTGTTATGGTAATAATATGCTGTCTGTCAAGTCCTTAAGCTTGTATACGTACATACATACACATATTGTGTGTATTACTGCCCCAATAAAGGCACAGTAACTGCGTGACTGCGTGACTAGTGAAAAGTTGCATGTTGCAAGCTTTTTGTCGTTCGCTGCTCATGCGTTTGCGCATATTTTTTTTATTTTTCGAAGCAAATGGTAATTTATTTTTACTTTATTTCGATTATTTTAGGTAAAATATCTTTTTATCATATGAAGGTGTGTCTGATCGTGTATGCAATTTTTTTATTTTTGTTTTGATAACCAATGTTATGGTAACAACAATATTTAGTAATACAGATCGGAAAGTTGATTGAAAGCTGATATACTCTACAAATGGCTTACACTTTTGAAAAACCAAAAACAAACATTGCGCTCATTTACATAGAGCTGTTGGTATACAAATTGTACAAAGAATAAAGCTTTTGCTAACATTTCCGGAAACTTTATCAGAAATTCATAATTTTGGCAACTCTGGAAACAAATCGATAACTTTTCAATATAAAATCCTTCATTTTTTGAATATTTTTTAGATAAAATCTCTGATATTAATTTGCTTAAACTCAAAAAAAGATTAGATAATTTTTTTCGATAACATATTGATCACTTATTGAAAAAATATCTATAACTTTTCGATAAATTATCCACAAGTTTCCCAAAATATATACATAACATATCGAAAAAGACAAAGATAACATTTTCATAACAAATCAAAAACTTTATGATAACATATCGAAAACTCTTCCATAGAAAATCGAATTCATATACAAATAAATATTAAATTTCATACACTCTAATAACAAATCGCTAACCTTTTTCGGTAACAAGATAACTTATCGAATAATACATAGGCACCTTTTTCGAAACAAATCCATGACTTTATAATAACATATCGATAGCTTTTTGATAGCACATCGATAGCTTTTCGAAAAATGTTCGATAATTTTTCTACAATAAATCGCTTACTTATAGATAACAAATCGAAAATAAATCGATAATTTTCCGATAACATATGCACAACATTTTTAATAAAAAATCGATAAGTTTCTGATAACAGATCGCAAACTTTTCGATAGCAAATGGTAAAAGCTTTCCAAAACACCCGACAGCTCGAAGATAAAATATCGATAACTCATTGCTAACCTTTGTTTACCAAATTTATGGCTCGTAACCTCGTCCATGACACAGCGATAACAAGCCGATAACTCGTCGATAAGAAATAAGTAACACGCACATATCTCGTGGATTAAAAACCGAACGCGATATTAAACCGCTAACTCTTTGATAACAAATTGATAACACGCTGTGCAGTTTCGCTTCCGGCTTCAATTGTGACTTCAAATATTTTTTCCAGTCTCTTCTCTTTCGTTTTCCATTGCCTTGTCGCAGCTACGAAGCTGCGACAATAAAGATAAGTATCGTTATTTCCAACCACATCATTATCGACGTTGTTTTTGTATTGGTCTTTTTTATCCTCTGTTTCATTTATAATACTCAGCGTGTTTTGCACAAAGAGTATATTAACTTTAATTGGATAACGGTTGGTTGTACAGGTATAAAGGAATCGACATAAATATAGACTTCCGTATATCAAAATCATCAGTATCGAAGACAAGTTAGATTGAGCCATGTCCGTCCGTCTGTCCGTCTCTCCTTTAACATGATAACTTGAGTAAATTTTGAGGTATCTTGATGAAATTTGGTATGTATGTTCCTGGGCACTCATCTCAGATCGCTATTTAAAATGAACGATATCGGACTATAACCACGACCAATTTTTCGATATCGAAAATTTCAAAAAATTGAAAAATGCGATAATTCTTTACCAAAGACAGTAAAATTTTGGACAACGGGCGTGGCACCGCCCATTTCAAAAGAAGGTAATTTAAAAGTTTTGCAAGCTGTAATTTGGCAGTCGTCGAAGATATCATGATAAAATTTGACGGGAGCGTTACTACTATTACTATATAAGCGCCAAACAAAATTAGCAAAATCGGATGAAGAACACGCCCGCTTTTAAAAAAAAATTTTTTAAGTTAAATTTTAACAAAAAATGTAATATCTTTACAGTATATAAGTAAATTATGTCAACAATCAACTCCAGTAATGATATAGTGCAAAAAAATACAAAAATAAAAGAACATTTCAAAATGGGTGTGGCTCCGCCCTTTTTTATTTAATTTGTCTAGAATACTTTTAATGCCATAAGTCGAAAAAAATTTACCAGTCCTTGCGAAATTTGGTAAGGGCATAGATTCTATGACGATAAACGTTTTCTGTGAAAACGGTCAAAATCGGTTAAAGCCACGCCCAGTTTTTATACACAGTCGACCGTCTGTCCTTCCTCTCGACCGCTAACACGATAACTTCAACAAAAATTGATATATCTTTATTAAACTAAGTTCACATAATTAGCTAAACTCACTTTATCTTGGTATAAAAAATTGCGGAAATCTGACTATGACCACGCCAAATTTTTCTATATCGAAAATTAAGAAAAATTAAAAAAATGCCATAATTCTATACCAAATACGAAAAAAAGGGATGAAACATGGTAACTGGATTGGTTTATTTACGCCAAATTTAACTTTAGAAAAAAGTTTGTAAAATGGGTGTAACACCTACCATATTAAGTAGAAAAAATGAAAAAGTTCTGCAGGGCGAAATCAAAAGCCCTTGGAATCTAGGGAGGAATATTGTTCGTGGTATTACATATATAAATAAATTAGCGGTACCCGACAGATGATGTTCTGGGTCACCCTGGTCCACATTTCGGTCGATATCTCGCAAACGAATTCACATATACAACTAAGGTCCACTCCCTTTTAAAGTACTCATTAACACCTTTCATTTGATACTCATATTGTACAAACACATTCTAGAGTCACCCCTGGTCCACCTCTAAGGCGATATCTCGAAAAGACGTCCACCTATAGAACTAAGGCCTAATCCATTTTAAAATCCTCATTAACACCTTTCATTTTATTCCCATATTGCACAAACACGTTCTAGAGTCACCCCTGGTCCACCTTTATGGCGATATCCCGAAATATCGTCCATCTATAGAACTATGGCCTACTTCCTTTCAAAATGCTCTTTAATACCTTCCATTTGATACCCATGACATACAAACACATTCCAGGGTTACCCTAGGTTCATATTCCTACATGGTGATTTTCCCTTATTTTGTCTCCAAAGCTCTCAGCTGAGTATGTAATGTTCGGTTACACCCGAACTTAGCCTTCTTTACTTGTTTTAGATTTACTTCTTTTCTATTGTCATTTCATTTTTCCTTTGTATACTTTCATCCATTTATCTTTTTTTTTTACTTCGTTCATTTCCACTAACTGATTTTTCTACAGAAGTCATGCACAGTCTTTGTTCGCTCGAGTTTTCTAAACTGTGCTCAAGTCACCAGTCCAACTTAATAAATAAATGTAAGGCGCGTTAACCTCCGAAGAAATTTAAGGCCGAGCTTCTCTTCCAATTTGCGTCGTGCTCCTCTTTATTTTCCCTACAAATTGGCCGGACGGGACCTACATGTTTTATGCTGACTCTGAACGGCATCTGCAAGGCAGATAACTTTTCACTGAAAACTTTTCATGGCAGAAATACGCCCGGAGCGCTTGCCAAGCACTGCCGAGGGCCGACCCCGCTTAGAAAAATGTCTTCTAATTGAAAAAACTTTATTCCTAAAATTTTGATGTTGCTTTGCCCGGGGTGTGAACCCAGGGCATACGGTGTGGTAGGCGGAGGACGCTACCATCACACCACGGTGGCCGCCAGTTCCACTTACAAAGTCTAACATCTTCAAACGTTTGCAAAAAGACCAAATGAGCTCGAAACTCAGCCCTAGCTGTGCTGTTGTCTCCACTTCAATGGCAGAATTATCCCACCTAAGGAAATAATCTACATGGCAGTCGAGCGAACTAGAGAAACCCTCGGTTTTAAAAATTAAGGAAGCGGGCATGCTACGATATTGAGCATAAATGCGCAATATCCATACCAATAGACACTGATTATTGTACGTCTAAAAGCATGTTCGTTAGCCTCAACAGTACGAGCTACTACAATACAAGAATAGGACAACAGAAAACACATTATTCAGAACATCATCAAGATATTCCCCAATAGGTCTAAACTTAATGAAAATGTTGTAGGCACCTACAAAAATGTAAACCTTATAAACTGTCCAAGAGGTTCCATAAAGTGGTCCGATAGCTATACCTATGGCACTTTTGAACCTAAATAATCCGGTGCAGTCGTACTGGTAAGGATTTTAAGGGACTCTGGTTGAAAGGATCATACACTGCTAGAATAGACATTTAATTCTATGATTACTGCCGCAGCTGCCGATGTATTGAGAAGGAAGAAAGCATGCGGCATCTGCTGTGAAACGGTTTTCTTCAGATTGCGGTTAGCTACTCTTGGCCAATCCTGTCTCGATCACCTTGCGGAAATATTCAAACTCGAAATAAGAGCATATGCTCAAATAATCGACTTTTCCGGCTCGTCGAAGTTGCTCGACGCACAGCAGCTGGTAAAGCGAACATTAAAGATCGGTAAATTAAATTAATTTTTTGGTCCAGTCCTTTTGACCGCACCTAGCCATGCTTAATATTTGTGGAACTATCACACCGATGGTCTGGGTTTATGTCGGTAGTTGTTTGGTGAGCTGTACGGCAATATTCTTGCTGTGAAAGGCTTCTTAACTAAAATTTATCTGCCTTCGGAGTCGAAGTACAACATTGTAACGAACTTAGTGCAATTCCTCTTATTTGCAACTTTCTACTAACGTTCGAATGACTAAACTGTTGAATAAATAACTCCACTATTCAATAATGCAAAATGACCTTTATTAAAGTACTTCACAATAACACTTCTACTGCTCAACAGATAGCGTGCTTAAATCAAACTGAATCCATGATTCCTCAGATTGCGCTCTTTTATACTCTTCGATTTCCTCGTTCCATACTTCTAGGCGTTTCTAGAATTTACTTAGTTACCAGCTATAAAATTATAACTACAGATGCACGTGTATAGCTTCTCATATGCGCGTATATATGTGAGTGATACTTGCACAAATAATTGCCTACTTTTGGGAGTATCTCAGATATATGCATGTGTTTGTGCGTTGCTCTCCGCTGCTTGTGTGGACATATGTGTAGACATAATGATTAATTTGGTTATGTGCATACAAGTCACTGCTCAGTATCGGCTTAGAGATGATAGTATCCCTTAGTGTTGCTAGTATTCGTCACAATATGTATGAAGGTCACGCTCTGATAATGGTGTGAAAAATTTAAAAAGCTTACGTTACGTTGACTAACGTACCCGGGAGTCGTTGTGCTTCCCCAAAATTGGTTTGCCTATATCTAAAGGTGGTACTACCTTTTCACTCTCTATCCCATCCTCGTCTACTCTATCTTCCATTTCTTTTTTCTTATTCGTCTCCTTTCCTCATGCTGTGGGCATACTGTCTGCTATAAGCAATACCAAGAATGAAGCAATATATTTTTTTCATATATTTTACAAGTTGTTTTGTTTTTATCGGCTTATGGATAAATGATTCCAGGTTCGATTCGAGCTCAAGGCCAGAACAATCATTTTTTTCTAATGATAATTATTGCTATTTTTTTTTAATATTTCTCAATTTGAAAAATTGTATTTTGTTTTTGGAATAGTAAGTAGAAAATTTTTCAGACAACCTGCCATAGCTGCGCAGAAATTTTCTACTTACTATTCCAGAAACAAAATACAATTTTTTAAATTTAGAAAAATTAAAAAAAATAATAATTATCATTAGAAAAAAATATTGTTCTGGCCTTGAGCTCGAATCGAACCTTGAATCGTATATTTTACAAGCTTAAACTTTGCTTAAAATTTTCCATAAAAAATATATTTATAGCTTTCTATTTTTATGTAGCAGCAATGCTTCTCTCTTCCACTCTGTCGTCAACTTTATTCACTTTATATCCATCGCTCCCACCCTTACTTCCATTCTCACTTTAATGCAACTCTCTCACCCACTCACACTTTCACATCCATCCTCTCTACAAGAAATATTGTATACTGCTTCAAATAACCTCGGATATATGGTGGATTTAAATTTTTCCAAGTAAGATCGTGACACCGCCTACTTTTTAAATTCCTACGCTGATTACTATATAAAATAGATATACTCAATAGATTGAGCTGAACAGAGTTTGACTTTTTGGCAAATTAAATTGCTTGGAAATGTAACCCGCCCCACTTTTCCAAAAATGGTTGTAGCCAGAAAAATTAGGTTGAGAACATTGAACGCCTCATTTTTGTTGCTCTTTTTGACATGGTGCTACTGGTCAACTATATCTCGGTGGCCATATGAAAAATGGCCAACTGTATTTAACGAAATACGCATATCACATTTGCCTGCGGCTCCCAACTACCAAACACTAATAAATGCTCCACCTCAATAGTGTTCAAATTCTTGTAAAGTTGCTTTCAAATTGATTAAATATTGTAAATGTACACGCAAAATTAATGAAAGTAATTCACTTGCGATGCTCAGCGCAATGGAACTGCGTAGTTGCAATGAGAAAATTTATTTTTTTTTGTCGAAATTTTCTTCTCAGTGCGTTTCTGCTCAATGCATTTTGCCTGCAGCAAAGACGATTATATGTCGTCCAAGTGGCTATTTGACACTGTTGGATATGTGTGTCCTAAGTCGCCTCTGCGCTTGTAATTGCTCTAGTTTTAATCTGCGACCGAAAAGTGATAAAGTGTATAGGCGAAAAGTGCTTTGCGCATTAGAAACTTGAAAGCTAGACACCAGGAGTGAGCGTATCTTTAGTGCCTGGACAACACCGGAGATTGCAAAACACTTTTAGCCAGCTAAAGTGCGTTACTGCCAACGCATGCGTTTAATAAATTCATTGTTGTTTTCGCAAATTCATTGTGGTTAGACTGCCATAGCACTGTTGCGTCATGCACTAAAATGTTTAGTAAATCAAATTAAAAATTTAAAATCGCTATATAACAATGTGCTGCAATAAATTTGCAGCTATGCAAACATGTATTGCTACTTTTTGACGTTTTATTTTTATGTAAAAATATTTGTTTTTATTTTGATCCTGAAAAAATCTATGAAAGTACAGTGAAACCTCTCTATGGCAGACACTCACCGTCAGTGAACTTTTGTACGCCCAAGAGAGGTGTCCCCTCAAGGAAGGGTCGGTTTTTTTTTTAATTTTTAAATTCCTTGATAAATTTAGTATTCGCACCTTCAATTTCATATCCACATTTTTATTCTACACTGCTTTCAAAAGTATTTATGCCTTTGCTTTTGTGGAGACCTTATAGCCCCAGTAGATATGGAAGAGTTGGAGCAACGGCGCGAAAATATCGGAAGATACGATACATGTGCACCGTGCATGCGCTGGAACCAGGGCATCCTATGGTGTTCTGTGCCGCTCCCTTAATAAGCACAGATTATGACAAAAAGGCGAATGAACTAAGAAAGGAAATAAGCGCTGCATATGATCAATGAAGCAGGAAAGGTTTGCAAGAAACCATTCAATTCGAATCTTCTGGTCTAGAAATTGCTAGTGGGGTCGGTCTTAGAAAACATGTAGTATTTGTCAAGAGGACGTAGTTATATTATAATACCAACAGACCCGGCAGACGTTGTTCTGCCCTAACTTTGGTCTATCTGCATAACTTTTAAAAAGCTTTATATCTGATTCTACCTCTCCCTCTCTCCACTTTTCCATCACCTTTTATTCATTCCTTCTTTTGCATTTCTCTTTCTCTGCTTCTCTTTTTCCTCACTTATTTTCCGCTACGTCTATACCTATCTCTCTATTTTCGTGTAAGCCTATCTCTATCTCTTTCTCAGTCTCTTTCTTCTTCTCTCTTTTCTCTTCTCTCTAGTTCTTCTTATATTTCTCCATCCCTTATTCCCAGTCCGAGTTTCAGTTACAGTTCCAGTCCTCTCCCAGTCCCAGTCGGTCTTTGTCCATTTCCCAGAAACAAAAATGTCGTTAATACTAATCTAGGCAAAGGGCTACCTATATACCAAATTTCAGCCAAATCGACGATGACGATAATTTGTTCGAATAGTTCTGTCCCTGGTCCAATTTCCCGAAAAAGTTTCGTAAATGCTTATTTATGCAAAGGGCTATCTATATATCGAATTTCAGGCAAATCGAACTATGAATAGAATTTGTTCGAATAGATCAATCCGTGGTCTACTTCCAGGAAAAAGCATTGCAAATACTAATCTAGGCAGAGGCCTCCCTATATAACCAATTTCAAGCAAATCGAAACGTGAATGGAGTTTGTTCGCATTGACTAGTCCCTGGTCCACTTCCCTGAAAGAATTTTTCTCTCCGTGAGAGCCCTTCTCGTACCTTAAGGAATATTTGCCGTCATCCGGTGGAAAAATCCTGAGCCAGATAAATAATTTTGCATGTAAATGCAACAACACCGATTTGAGCCAGATAAATCCAGATAGAAGTCTGGTTCAATTTGTGAGCCAGATAATTTGTTAATTACTCTATTTTAGGTTGGCAACGCGGCCTTTAATAACCCTACTTTTTGAAAAATAGATCTCGCTGCTTAGACTTTCGCCGTATGAGTTAAATGAAAAACAGCGGCGACATCTGCCTATCACATTTCACGTGTGCGAAAATTTCACCACATCTGCTTTTCAAGTCTCTCAATGATCCAGAGCATTCCCGTGAGAAGTGAGCGTGAGCCGGAGCTGTAAAACTCACTGAAAGACGGCAATTATAAAAAAGGAATTATCGAAATCAGATCAACTGTTCCCGAGTTTTGCGCTTAGCAACACATTCAGCGACTCTTTTTTTATATAATAGCTCTTTTGTTTTATTTGAGTAACCCCATTTTTTAATATGGCAAGTACAGTACGATGCTTACAAGAAGTTCGCGATCGTCCAGGAGAGGTATTTAATTGTTTTGGTATGAAAACAACAGCGTACGTCTGTTAGGAGAGGTTTATCTGAATAAGTTAACATATTTAGAATAAGAAAATGATGTATTAAACTAGTTTTCAGCAAACTAGTTTAGTAGTGATATTTTGGTAATAAATTTTAATCGCAGTTAGATTTATCGCTTAAGCATGTTATTAAAAATATTTTGTCAATATCTCTTGTCGTTCAACCTGTTTAACTTTTATTGACATACTTTCTTTTAATACACATATAGTACAGGATATATTGGCATGATTTAAATATAGACGTAAGAGTGTATTAAAATCCATGGCATGACATTTTTTGGTAATGTCATTGTTCTTTTTTAATTTCTTCTAGACTAATTTCTGCATGAGCTCTCTGCCTTCAGAGAAACTACTGGATATTGTAACAAATTTACTGCAAATCCTCTTATTTGCCCTTTTGCTAAGTTCGTATAGCTAAACTGTTGAATAAATAACTCCAATATTGAATAATGGAAAAATGGCCTTTATTAAAGTACTTCACAACAACACTTATACTTTGCAACTAGCTTGCTTAACAACCAAACTGATTGATAGTTCAAATGAAACTCTACTGTTGCCCGCCAGATTTCGTGCTTAATCAATAACTGCTTGAAAGCTCAACTAAAACTGAATTCCAGCGCCTCTACATTTGCTGCCTTTTATACTCTCTGATTTCAACGTTCGCATCTTCTAGGCGCTTCCATTTCCAGAATCTTCTAGTCCATCAGCTCTCAAACTTCTCAGCTGTAACTACAATTGCACGATTTTATAACTTCTCCCATTGCATACTTTCAGGAGTATATCAGATATATACATGTGTTTGTGAATTGACTCTCCACTGCTCGTATACGTACATGGTACATATGTGTAGACGCAATTATTGTTTCGTTTATGTAGATACATAATGATTGAATTATTGATGTGAATTCACGTCACTGCTTAGCATCGGCCTAGAGATAGCAGCACACCTTAGTTTTGCTAATATTCGTAACATTATGATAACTTACAGAGAAAAGATACGATTTGCAATCAACTGTTTCTCCCTATTCAAAGGGACTGGCCTCAAAGGCGTCAACCCAGTGATGCTTCTAAAGCAAGGTGACCCAATTGTACTTTGGCTGGAAAGGGTCTACACGGATAGTATCACACATCCTTTATACCACAAAGCTGAAGGAAAAGAAAAAATATCTTCCTGTTCAATGCCGGCAGACGTACGCACGAAAACAGCAAAGGCTAAGGACCTATGTATAAGCCTTACAACCTTTATAATTTTGCACTTCAGCGGCTGTTGAACATCTACAATAGGTCAATAATAATACAACCAAGACGTTTTAAAGCGCATCACACTTACATGAAGATCATTTTAACTGAAATTTCCCTTTATGAGCTCATTGGTTCTGTGGAGCGGTCACTATAAACAGTACACTCTTGCTACCTTCATATATTTATAGAAAGCTTTCAGCAACATTGAAAGCAGCGCTATTGTCAAATTTCTCCAAAAGGGCGGAGTAGATTCCTTTATTTACGGATGGACGAAATCAATGCTAGAAAACAGAATTATTCAAGCAGCACCTAAGGTGCATCCGCCAGTTCTGTCCCCTCTTTTTTGGGTTGTTCACTTAAAGAATACTACTGTGGCTACATAAATAGTGACATATGCAGTTGCTACGTCTTTACCATCAACGTCAAGCGAAATACCACAATTTCGAATGACCACGCTAGATTGCACTTAGCTCTCCCTCTCAAAGAGAATGAAGTACCTTCGCGCCGAAATATACAACACGTTAAACTGGAACGTCAATAATGATGAATAAATAGAGAAGGTATGCATTGCATACTACTGGGGTAAGAGAATAGTTAGCAGAAACTGGAGCCTAAGGCCGAAGCTTATGATGCGGCTCTACACAGCGGTCATAAGACCCACTCTAGCGCATGGAGCGTTTAAAAAGATACATCGGACAGACACGCGTGTAGGTAACAGTAGCACTTAGATAGTGTCCAAAGAAGGCGCTAAGTTTATACCTAACTAGCTGCAATTGAACTTCCAAATACGCCTGACAGGTACTATCTCAGCCGTCAGAATTACCAAGTCTAGAAATTGGAACGGAAAGCTGTATGGTTACATCGGTATCCTAACAATGCTTCTTAATGTAGATGCGACAACAGATTACATATCCCCCACATTGAAGTTTGACAAGAATTTAACCTTTGTTTAAGCGACTTAAACTATGAACATTTTTCGTTCGTTTGTTTCAGTAGCCATTGAGTGTGCTTGTAATTCTCAACTGGTTAGTGAAATATTCTAAAGACATAGTTTGAGTTTTTTAATTAAAAGCGAGGTTCTTCGGATGGTGTGCTAATACATCAGAGCCCAGTGCTCACCTCCATATCACACTTTCAAGGGGTTCTTCAAATAGAAGATGAGGTGGCTCATTAGAGCGAAACCTCAGAGTGCCCAACGCTCGCCCCAAATTAAATACATAGAGGTTTTTCTTGTAGAAAATGGGGTGCCAATACCTCAGAGCCGTCCCGTGCTCGCCTCCATATCACATTTTAAAGGGTTCCTCAAATAGAGGATGAGGTGGCTCAGTAGAGCGAAGCCTCAGAGCCCCCAGTGCTCGCCCCCAAATTAAATAAATAAAAGGTGTACTGATGCTATGCATCCTCCCATGACTTAAACACACCAATAACATTAAAACTACCCAACTTAATAAACTGAATCCCTTAAAATAAACACAAATAAATAAATAAAGGTGTACTGATGCTATGCATCCTCCCATGACGTAAATACACCAATAACACTAAAACTACCCAGCTCAATAAATGGAATACATTAAATCAAAAACCCCATAAACTCAATACAGTCCATTAATAATAATAATTTATAAATTTAAAAAAACGGAATGCTTGGTGGGAGTTGAACTCGCAACCCCGGGCGTTTGGTCGGGTACGTCAGCCACTGTGCCACGACTCATACGCTTACAAGCACTTAAATTACTCATTTATAACTCTTATTAAACTGCTCGCCCTCAATTGCCCAAAGCTTAGACATGGTCCTTCGAGCCGGATCACTGGCTCGTATGGAAGTTTCATTAGACGACTAAGCCGTCTAAGGGGGGAGTATGTTTAAGCGACTTAAACTATGAACATTTTTCGTTCGTTTGTTTCAGTAGCCATTGAGTGTGCTTGTAATTCTCAACTGGTTAGTGAAATATTCTAAAGACATAGTTTGAGTTTTTTAATTAAAAGCGAGGTTCTTCGGATGGTGTGCTAATACATCAGAGCCCAGTGCTCGCCTCCATATCACACTTTGAAGGGGTTCTTCAAATAGAAGATGAGGTGGCTCATTAGAGCGAAACCTCAGAGTGCCCAACGCTCGCCCCAAATTAAATAAATAGAGGTTTTTCTTGTAGAAAATGGGGTGCCAATACCTCAGAGCCGTCCCGTGCTCGCCTCCATATCACATTTTAAAGGCTTCTTCAAATAGAGGATGAGGTGGCTCAGTAGAGCGAAGCCTCAGAGCCCCCCGAGCGTCTCCCCCAAATTAAATAAATAAAAGGTGTACTGATGCTATGCATCCTCCCATGACTTAAACACACCAATAACATTAAAACTACCCAACTTAATAAACTGAATCCCTTAAAATAAACACAAATAAATAAATAAAGGTGTACTGATGCTATGCATCCTCCCATGACGTAAATACACCAATAACACTAAAACTACCCAGCTCAATAAATGGAATACATTAAATCAAAAACCCCATAAACTCAATACAGTCCATTAATAATAATAATTTATAAATTTAAAAACAGGGAAGGCTTGGTGGGAGTTGAGCTCGCAACCCCGGGCGTTTGGTCGGGTACGTCAGCCACTGTGCCACGACTCATACGCTTACAAGCACATAAAATTACTCATTTATAACTCTTATTAAACTGCTCGCCCTCAATTGCCCAAAGCTTAGACAACCTTACTCTACAGTGACGGGTCCAAAATGGGCTGCGATGTTGGTGCGGGGTTTTTCCCTAATAGCTAAAAATCGCAATATCTATTCGTCTTCCAAACTCAGCTAACATCTTCCAATCAGGGATGCTAGGCATAAATGGGGCCTTTTTTGCAGTTAGAGAATCGGGTGAGGAGGCCATGTGGTGGTAGTGTGGTCCGCCAGGGATCAATTCCCAGGCAAATTAACATCAAAAATTTTGAAAAATGTTTTTTCAATTAGAAAAAAAATCTAAGCAGCAAGATAGCGCTCAATGACTGCAATGAAACCAGCTGATGAATTGGCGATATATAGATTTGGGAAACCCGGTATTATGCACGACTTCAAAAGCTCAGATTTTCTCTAATCTCCCTCTAAGTGAGCGATATACGTATGATGTTAAGTATGATGCGTTTATAAAGAAGTACATACAGGTGTTAAATCTAGTTGCTATGTGCCTCAATTTCGCTCCAAAAACAATTGTAATACCCCTCTTCCCGTGGCAGTATCCTGACTATGCCATTGATGTTTGTTAACACTCTATGTAAAAGCACAGCTTGGTATATCAAACCTGCCTACCAAAAAATATTTATGAATTTAATTTTTGGTTTTTTCACAAATTCGGAAGGACGTTAATCAAAAATCGGTTACGCCAAATACCACCTAAAGCTATTACAACTCGTATTACGCATTATCATCCTATCAGCACATAAATAATATGACTATCGCAATATATTTTCGCCTGAATGCTGTAGGAGATCGTTACATGTAATATTAGGGTGATCTTTAATAGTTAAATGAAACGGTAATTGCATGATCACAGATGTAACATAAACCAAATATCTTTGAACTTTTTTGTTCACGATCTTCGTTTCACTTACAGACGTACGTCACCGTCGAGGTAATATAAAGAAGTGTTATATTGGCTGTATTTCGTTGCTAACTAGTACAATTAAAACACCAGCTAGCTTATCGAATTGCATGGAAAGCAACATTAAAAAGTATTCGAGTTGATTTGGCTAAGCGCTTTCAGTTGAAACCGCTTAGGTAATTGTCGACCTGAATGATAGTGTTGTATAGTGTTGCATATTCAAAAATAGGGCACTATTGTGAACGAGCGAATGAAATGAACATATGAATATGCAGATAAACAAAAATAACAAAATAACAGCGTGGCGGCAGGGTGACATACATACAAACAAACACACGCATTTCACGTATTTTGTTTTTGTAATTCTCTGGTTGAGTGTCAAAAACATACTGCGCTGGAAGTAGAAATGACATAGCAGGGCAAAAAAAGTAACAAATTAGCTGATAAACCTCCACCATCTGTATGGTTTTGGCATAATGAAACTGTTTAGCTAGTTAAGCGTTTCTTCAAACTCGCTTGAAAAAAAATACACCTATTATATGGGAGAATATAGCATATAAACGTAAGTGTAGTTACTGCACTGTAGTGTATTAAGGATCAAGGATATTGTAGAGTCAATGCATATCACGAAATTATTTTTTAATGTGAGCAAACAGCGTGCGCGGTCGTTTTCCTTCATTGCTCGTTGATTAACGACTGAAATACTACCACTACAATTATAATAATTTCACTAGCGCAATCACAGTTTCAGTTTTGAAGAGCCATGTATTAGATAAACTACACACATATGCTCAGAAGGCAACAGCGAATATGAGATGCAGAGAGATGGGAAGATTTACTTCTCATCGCATCGAATAGGTTGCTCGCGAAGAGCGTAGACTTTAAGAAAAATAGGCGAAGGAGGAAACTGAGATTACAATAGCAGCGCAATGTGAAGAATATTCCATCGGATTTATTTTAACACATACACCCCTATTATGAATTTTCATACGATAAACGATAAACGCTTGCTAGCATATCGTAAAAAATAAGCTTTCATATTGCGATTTCCACACGCCCGATAGATGTACTATTGTGAATGACAGCAGATTTTTGTTTACAAATTATTGTGAAACTATACGAAAAAGATAGCAAAACAAAACACAAATATTAAAAATTCAATTGTCTTGTACGTAAAAGTGGCAAAAGTTTTTAAAAGCTGTAATAATGTGGTGTCTGCAACCTCTGTTGCCTTTTCTATAAACTCAAATGAACAAGTTGACGAAACTCGCATAAAGGCCATAGAAAGAAGAAAATTGAGAGATGCTTCCAATCTTCTTAAACTGAACCCTACACTGTATGTACTTGACATACGAGAATTAAAACAAGTAAGGATGGGACTGTCTTCGGCTGTGCCGAAACTTCATACGATTTTTAAGATAAATATAAAATAAACAAGTAAGGAAGGTTAAGTTCGGGTGTAACCGAACATTACATACTCAGTTGAGAGCTTGGCGGCAACATAAGGGAAAATAACCATGTAGGAAAATGAACCGAGGGTAACCCTGGAATGTGTTTGTATGACATGTGTATCAAATGAAAGGTATTAAAGAGTATTTTAAGACGGAGTGGGCCATAGTTCTATAGGTGGACGCCATTTAGGGATATGGCCATAAAGGTGGATCAGGGTTGACTCTAGAATTTGTTTGTACGATATGGGTATCAAATGAAAGGTGTTAATGAGTATTTTAAAAGGGCGTGGGCCTTAGTTCTATAGGTGGACGCCTTTTCGGAATATCGTTATAAAAGTGGACCAGGGTTGACTCTAGAATGCGTTTGTACAATATGGGTATCAAACGAAAGGTGCTAATAAGTGTTTTAAAAGGGAGTGGGCCTTAGTTCTATAGGTGGACGGCTTTTCGGGATATCGCCATAAACGTGGACCAGGGGTGACTCTAGAATGCGTTTGTGCAATATGGGTATCAAATGAAAAGTGTTATTGAGTATTTTAAAAGGGCGTGGGCCTTAGTTCTATAGGTGGACGCCTTTTCGAGATATAGCCATAAAGGTGGACCAGGGGTGACTCTAGAATTTGTTTGTACGATATGGGTATCAAATGAAAGGTGTTAATGAGTATTTTAAAAGGTCGTGGGCCTTAGTTCTATAGGTGGACGCCTTTTCGAGATATCGCCATAAAGGTGGACCAGGGGTGACTCTAGAATTTGTTTGTACGATATGGGTATCAAATGAAAGGTGTTAATGAGTATTTTAAAAGGGAGTGGGCCTTAATTCTATAGGTGGACGCCTTTTCGGAATATCGTTATAAAAGTGGACCAGGTTTGACTCTAGAATGCGTTTGTACAATATGGGTATCAAACGAAAGGTGTTAATAAGTGTTTTAAAAGGGAGTGGGCCTTAGTTCTATAGGTGGACGCCTTTTCGGGATATCGCCATAAACGTGGACCAGGGGTGATTCTAGAATGCGTTTGTACAATATGGGTATCAAATTAAAGGTATTAATGATGGTTTTAAAAGGGAGTGGCCCTTGGGTTTATATGTGAAGGCGTTTTCCAGATATCGACCAAAATGTGGACCAGGGTGATCCAGAACATCATCTGTCGGGTACCGTTAATTTATTTATATATGTAATACCACGAACAGTATTCCTTCCAAGATTCCAAGGGCTTTTGATTTTGCCCTGCAAAACTTTTTCATTTTATTCTACTTAATATGGTAGGTGTCACAACCATTTTACCAAGTTTTTTTCTAAAGTTATATTTTGCGTCAATAAACCAATCCAATTACCATGTTTCATCCCTTTTTTCGTATTTGGTATATAATTATGGCATTTGTTTCATTTTTCGAAATTTACGATATCGAAAAAGTGGGCGTGGTCATAGTCGGATTTCGGCCATTTTTTACACCAATACAAAGTGAGTTCAGATAAGTACGTGAACTGAGTTTAGTAAAGATATATCGATTTTTGCTCAAGTTATCGTGTTAACGGCCGAGCGGAAGGACAGACGGTCGACTGTGCATAAAAACTGGGCGTGGCTTCAACCGATTTCGCCCTTTTTCACAGAAAACGGTTATCGTCCTAGAATCTAAGCCTCTACCAAATTTCACAAGGATTGGTAAATTTTTGTTCGACTTATGGCATTAAAAGTATCCTAGACAAATTAAATGAAAAAGGGCGGAGCCACGCCCATTTTGAAATTTTCTTTTATTTTAGTATTTTATTGCACCATATCATTACTGGAGTTGAATGTTGGCATAAAATACTTATATACTGTAAATATATTAACTTTTCTTTTAAAATTTGAATTAAAAAAAAAATAAAATTTAAAAAGTGGGCGTGGTCGTTCTCCGATTTTGCTAATTTTCAGTAAGCAGACATATAGTAATAAGGGTAACGTTCTTGCCAAATTTCATCATGATATCTTGAACGACTGCCAAATAACAGCGTGCAAAACTTCTAAATTACCTTCTTTTAAAATTGGGCGGTGCCACGCCCATTGTCCAAAATTTTACTATTTTTCTATTCTGCGTCATTAGTTCAACTAACTTACCAAAAAACCCTCCTTATCTGAACGATCGGTTGTATGGGATATATATTATATATAGCTCCGATCGAAATGATTTTTACAGGAACTCTTCTATGATATATTAGAATAAATATCACCAAGTTAACGTTTTTATATTGGAAATTAAGGAAGAAATTGCCAAAAATCTTTCTATCTGAATGATCGGTTGTATGGGATATATACTATATATAGCTCCGATCAAAGTGATTTTTACAGGATATCTTCTATGATATATTAAAATATATATCACCGAATTTCACGTTTATACTTTCTAAATTGCGGCCGGAATGACCAAAATCGTCTTATCTGAACGATCGTTTGTATGGGAGATATATTTTATAGTGGTCCGATCCTACCGGATCCGACAAATGTCATACATCCTTGTGCCAAATTTCATTGAGATATCTCAAAATTTGAGGGACTACTTTGCGTTCAAACAGACAGACGGACAGGTAGACGGACAGACGGACATGGCTATATCAACTCAATTCGTCGCCCTGATCAATTCAGTATACTTAATGGTGAGTCTATCTTCCATATTTTTCAATGTTACAAACAGCGGACCAAAGTTAATATACCATTTCGTGTTCATGAAAGGTATAAAAATAGATTTCAGAGTATGTCTTAACAGAAGTAGAAGGCAGTTTCCGCCCAAGTAAAAACAGGCCATCCATCCCAAATATTTTGAAGGTTTGTGACACTTTAAGGTTTCTTGCCCAGGGTTTTGCAACAAAGTGTTGGATTCTTTTGGATTTTTAATTTTATGTTTACTTTTATTTAAATAGCTCCCAACGTATCGTGCAGAAATTTATCAACGATAGCTAGCGTAGAAAATTGAACAGCTGATGCGATAGTTAGCGCGTGGCAATACCACGATAAACGATAAACGCTAACGATCGGGTTTCACACGCTAGAATTTATTTCATAAAACGGTATAACAGATTGCAAGCGTTTATCGTGTATCGTATGAGTTCATAATAGGGGTGATATTAAGTAAATTACGCGAATAATAGTTCTACTACCATAGTAGTGCAGTAAATAAAGAACAATTTTATATACTGAAAATTTGGGTTATTTATGCGACAGTTCAGTGATTTGAACGATAGCGGAAGGCTAGTAATAATCGAGAATTCTTTAGATTCGCTACAATGTGATGGATACATAGTAAGAAAACAATAGTTATATTAATTTTTTAAGTTCCCATAGCAAATTCTAATCGGACACAAAAGTATACTTAATCTCAGAGCATTGAAATGTCGTTCATTGTTAAGGACCATCCAGTGCATACAATTTATATAAAATATATTAGAGATATCAGATTGCGCGAGCAAAAAATATACAATTTTGTTTTTGTGTTCATGCGTTACTCTTAATTTTGCATAAAGAAAAAAAATTGCAGCAACTTTAATAGCTTAACTGTAATTTATAAGTAATATTAAAATCACAGCATATTCACGCAAGCAACGGTTGCCTTAGCTTATCAGCACAATCCGCTTGCTAAATCTAGTCTAATGCGAAAATTTGCATCATACATAAAAGAGAATAAAAACGATGTTAAGCGCGTGCAATGCGCCATAAATGTTAAACAATTTTTTTTGAAATCTCATACATATGATGGCATGATTTTTTGTTTGTGCGAATAAAATGATCTTTTATGACAATTTGAAGGCTTAACTTAGCATATAATTATAGCTATTTATGAAGGTAAGTGCAACTTTAATATTTGTGCAACGCAAAAAAATTTATAAAAATGAAAGTATTTTTTTTTTTTTTTTACGGTAAGCAGCAATCTCTGCTCAAAACAACTGCTTAATTAAATGCAACGGATTTGTTGTGTGTCTATAAGGGGTAATAAATATGTATGTAATTAATAATGTAAATATTTTGCTTTAATTTAGGACAATACAAAAATATATTTCTTCTTGCTCAAAATGTTTTCATTATACCTTTCATGAAAATGAAATGGTATATAAAGTTTTTCACGAATCTCAAAATTGTAAGTCCTGAATACTGAATTGACCAGGATGACGATCTGAGTTGATTTCACCATGCCCGCCTGTCTGCCTCCCCGCCTGTCTGCTTGAACGCAACGACTAGCCCTCAAGTTTTGAGATATCTTGATAAAATTTGGTGAGCGGGTATATTTAGTTGTCCGATTAGACATTTGTCAGAACCGGCTGGATCGAACCACTATAGCATATATACCTCATACAACCGTTTTTTGAGAAAAGAGGATTTTTGTCATATCTTCCTCAATTTATCAGATGTAACCTTCAAATTTTCTACAAATGCTTACGTATATAGCACATATTGATGCCTATATATGACCTGGTCGTTTGATGATTCCAGGTCACATATATTAAATACATATATTATACAGCCGATTATTCGGATATTACTAGTGGGATAAGATTATTGCTTGGCTCCATTCATCAAAGGTATGAATTATTCGGCACAGCCGAAGACATTCCATCCTTACTTGTTTTTACTCAACGTTAGCCAAACGTGCAACAACCTTTATACAGTCAACTTATTGTACCAACTAGGTTTTTGATATGATTTTTTATAGAGTTTCTTTTGTTTTTGCTTTATATGAACTACTTATTATTTTTTTAACAACAATGCAGTCGTTCTTTGTTTTCGTTCACAAAGTCAAATGACGTTTAGTGACATTTAAAATTTCGTTGATTTATTTCGCCATTTAAAAACATTCAATTGTATGTCGATAGTTAAGTGGTGCACTAATATTTTATTATATTTGAATTATGTTTTACATTTAATTTCCGTTGTGTTTATAATAGATTTATTTGTTCAATTTAGGAGTGATTTATTTTTCTAGGTTTATTATTTTTCGAACCACTTAAAAAAAAACAATTTTATACAATTCATTAAATTTTGATATAATTTTTCTGAAAAGAAAAATTGGTACCTTATTACATTGTCCTTTAAATGGGATGGTTTTCTTTTTCGGAAAGCGGACTAGGGACCGACCTAATATAAGCGCCATGCGTTAAATTTGAAATTTGGTAATTAGCTTGGATAGGGCTTAAGCTTATAGTTATGTGGATTAATATTATTTCCGAGAAGTGGATCAGACGCAGTCTTATTCTTGGTATACGCATATATGATGGGTTTTTTCGGTATTAAGTACCCTTTGCAAAGGTTAAGGATTAGGATACTTTTTTTTGAAAGGCTGATCGAAACCCTCGTATTTTTGTGAGCAAGAGAGTGAAAGCAAAAGAGAGCCAGGGATGATAACTTTAGGTAGTGTGAGTGACAGTGAGAAAGAACGGTGAGAGGGGAGGGCGAAGGGTATGTATTCGAAAGAGAAAGGATAGTAAGGTGGTGAAAAAGGGGGATGCTAAAGTTAGAGAAATGGAGAGAGATATGATGATGGAAAAAAACGAAGAGAAAAGGGAATGGGAGAAAGGAGAGGTAAAAGAAGAAGAGAGTGAGAGCGAGAAACACAGCCACAAGTAGAGGGAGAGGTCGAATGAATTCGCGAGCAAGAAATAAACAATTTTGTTCTTGTGTTTAAGAAGAGTAAGCGTTAGAGCGATAAATACAGCTACAAAGAGAACGAGCCTTCGAAGAGCATATATTGGAGGATTAGCTGGTAGGGTAAAGGATGAGAAGGGGATACATATAGTTAGGGAAAGTGGTAGGAAGAAGATGCGTTGGAAAAATTGGAGATAGGGTAATGAGAACAGAACAGAGATTGGTATAAAGGATAATGGAAAACGGAAGTTGAAGACTTCTTGAAATTATTCTCAGATATGCAAGTAAAGCCGAGCTACACAAAGGTATTTTTTTATCATGGAAATAGTCTAGGGACCTATTTAAGAAGGAAGAAAGCATAACTGGGTACGGAGAGAAGTGAAGAGAAAGCAAAGGCAGAAGCAAGGGGAACAGAGGAGGATAGCAATAGCAAAAGGTTGGGAGAAATAAAGCAAGAGTGAGAGGGAGTTTGAGATTGAGGAAGCCGTTTTCATTTCGAAAGCCGCTTTCATTTATAAACCAGTTATTTTTCTTAAACTAGTTACATTTTTTAAAGTATTTTTATTAAACCGGTTACCCTTAAGAAGGGCTTCTGAATAACCTTAGACGTGTTCGCTTTTCTTTAACCGGTTTCTCTTAATAAGGCATTTTTAAAAATCTTAGACGTATCCTAGCTGGAGGCGGGCATTTACTTTTTTGAAACCGATTCCTTCTTTGAAACTTTAAAAAATTTAAAAATCCCGTTAAAGTTTTGAAAACTGGTTACTTTTTTCAAACCGGTAAATTTTGGAAAATCGGTTAATTTTTAAACCGGTATCATTGAAACAGATAACTTTTTTGAAATCCAGTTAATTTTGTGAAGCCGGTTCGTATTTTGAAACCGGTAACTTTTTTGAAACAGGTTAATGTTTTTAAACCAATTACATCATTCAAACAGATAACATTTTTGTAGTCCGTTAAGATTTTAAAATCCGGGTAATTTTGTGAAACCGGTTTCATTTTTGAAACCGGTTACTTATTTCAAACTGCTAATTTTTTCGAAACCGTTTCCTTTTTTATTAAACCGGTTACATTTTTGAAACCGGTTACTTATTTGAAATTGCTCACTTTTTCGAAACCGTTTACTTTTTTGTCAAACCAGTTACTTTTTTGAAACCACTGACCGGTTCTTTAAATTGGCTAGTTTTGTGAAACCGCTTACGTTTTTGGAACCACTGACCAGTTCTTTAAATTTAGCTAATTTTGTGAAACCGCTTATTTTTTGAAACCGATCCCTATGTGCTTTTTAAACCAGTTAATATCATAAAATCTGGTTACTTTTATGAAACTGGTTACTTATTTTAATTTGGTTACTTATTTGATACTGTTTATTTTTTTGACACCAGTTACTTCAATTAAACCGCTTACTTTTGTGAAACAAGTTACTTTTGTGAAACCGGTTACTTTTCTGAAACGGGTTACTTTTGTGAAAGCGGTTACTTTTGTGAAACCTGGTACTTTTGTGAAAACGGTTACTTTTCTTAAACCGGTTACTTTTCTGAAACCATTTAATTTTCTGAAACCGGTTACTTTTCTGAAACCGGTTACTTTCATGAACCCGGTTACTTTTCTGAAACCGCTTACTTTTCTGAAACCGTTTACTTTTCTGAATCCGCTTACTTTTCTGAAACCGCTTACTATTCTGAATCCACTTACTTTTCTGAAACTGCTACTTTTCTGAATCCGCTTACTTTTCTGAAACCGATTACTTTTCTGAATCCACTTACTTTTCTGAAACCGGTTACTTTTCTGAAACCGATTACTTTCATGAACCCGGTTACTTTTCTTAAACCGGTTACTTTTCTTAAACCGGTTACTTTTCTTAAACCGGTTACTTTTCTTAAACCGGTTACTTTTCTGAAACCATTTAATTTTCTGAAACCGGTTACTTTTCTGAAACCGGTTACTTTCATGAACCCGGTTACTTTTCTGAATCCGCTTACTTTTCTGAAACCGCTTACTTTTCTTAATCCGCTTACTTTTCTGAAACCGATTACTTTTCTGAATCCGCTTACTTTTCTGAAACCGCTTACTTTTCTGAATCCGCTTACTTTTCTGAAACCGATTACTTTTCTGAATCCGCTTACTTTTCTGAAACCGATTACTTTTCTGAATCCGCTTACTTTTCTGAAACCGATTACTTTTCTGAATCCGCTTACTTTTCTGAAACCGGTTGCTTCTTTGTTGTTTAATGCATTTAGCAAGGAATCACTTTCTCCAACAAGTGCTGCTGAGCAGGCAATTGAAAAGTAAATTACGAAAAAAAATCTCGCTCTAAAGCCGAAAAGCCTCACTGGGGAGTATTACTATTTATAGCTGCATTAGGTTGAAAGAGAAGGTCTCCAAAAGGTACCGTCTTATAGTTTGTGTGTTTTAGGTACCTCTTTTACAAAAGGAATGTCGATTAAAAGAAACGTATGGCGTTCTTTGCTTTAATACGGCCAAAATCTCACAGGTGGTTGGGTGTGAAGTCGTAATTTTGATGACGATTATATTGGTTTTTCATCTGTGTCTAAACCATTGGCCTCCAATAATTTTAAGTGATTACTCTTTGGAAAACGCAATGGGGATGCTATTGTGGTATTGATGCAAACCCTTGGAGTAAACAGGTGCAAGCTTCTAAAATATAGTTGCAAAGTACTTAATGCATGATCCGGGGGACTTGCATTTCGCATGTATAATCGAAATATGTAAATTTATGGAAAGGAAGATTCCATAATATTACATTGAATTTGGTTAGCATTTAAAGCAAACTATGGGCCCTTTTCGCATGTGAACTTTAAAATTTAACCGCTCTATAAACATAAATTTTGTTCACAATAAATATTTTTATCGATCCGATACACCTTGAAGTTTACTTGAGAAAACGGTTCTAATATATTTAAATGTGCTAAAATGTTTAAATTTCACATTACGCTCTATTTGTTTAGTCACAAGCCTGAAATACTCTCTTGATTATATGTAAGTATGTAACTTATTTGTAAACCAAAAAAAAAAATCATCAAAAATTAATAGCAAATATCATGTAATAAATAATCGTGATAGGCCATTGTAAAGGTAAGTGCAAACTCACCTTGTAATGTTTCAAACTTGTGAACAGGCTCATCTTTATAAAGGCGTGAGAATAAAACCGCTGCAGCATGTTATGCTACATAAATCAAGTGAATCCATTTGTATGACGTCTGAATACAATCAAATTGGACGTAAAGAATTCATGCAGACATGAATGACATTTGTGCTGATAATAATAACAAATGAAATATTTTTTGCATAAATTAGAATAGAAAAAAATCCCTACAACAGCCACATCTCTTAGATAAACGATGCAAATATGTAGTTGAGGTGGAATTTCAATTTTCAAAAACTTTATGTATTGGGTCGCATTTATACTACGCGCAAGTTCGTTTCTTAAGTCTTTCGTTCTTTATGCCTCGAATTTGCTACTTTAACGTTTTTATTGGTGTTTTAACTGAAACGCCGCTTAATTGTTAAATTAGCAAACTTATGCGAATTGCATATATGTATGCACGATAAATGCTTTCAGCGCTTTGCTTAATTAGAAAGCAGCTTTGTCACATTTTGTCTAATTAAATGTAAATATCGTGTAGAGCCAGTGACATATTGTACTCTGCTGCTGAAGTGCATACCAGTGGCAGCGTCATGTTTTGTATGCCAAAAGGTGTGGAATATAGTGTTAGTATGAACACGTAATCGTTGTATATACTAGCTATTTCAATCGATATATATATTTTTAAGATGCAAATTTGAAGTATTCAATTGAAGTCTTACAACATTTTGAGTCGCACCCAATAACAAGGCTGACAATCATGCCATGCACACAGTAAGATTACTAGATACGTTGAACTTGAACAACGACGACGTCAACACCTGGCTGTAAGAGGCTTTGCAATAGGCCGTTTTGCGCTGATGGCTGTATTTTCTTGCTTTTATTAAAAAGTTTTATTTAAAACTTTTTTAATATTTTTTATTTAAAAATTTTCTTGCGTTGCTAATTTATGCATGAACTGAAACAAACGACATGAAATTAAAACTTTTTATGACAATAGCTGAATATCAATGGTGATTAAGATTTAAGTTTAGAAGAATTTGAAACCGTGTAACAGCGTTTTTAGGTTGTAGTTGTTGCTATAGGCTTTGATATCGTTGTATATTTACTTTGTAAATTTGTTTTTGCACCCTCTGAGGCTGAATTTTTATTTTTTTATTGTTTTCAAATTCTTTGCAGCTGCACCTTTTTTAATTGTCAGCCTATTCGCAATGTTCTGAGCTTTGAATAGGCTTTCCTGAGCACAATGCCGCCGGCGTTTAAGTGTTCTCGTTTTAGCAAAATAATTTAACCATAAACAGAAATATTTCAAAATCCATTAGAATGCGAACATGACAGAGATCAATTGCTGATTGCGTCAAAAGCGCAATATTGTTTTTATAGTAAGCTGTTTATGTCACGCAGTATTTTAGTTTTAATCCAATGACGTTAAATGTAACGGTATAAATGAAACAAGTTGTTACTGTATAGGCTCCTATATATGAAATCTATTATGCAGGCTCCTTGGTCTCATACACAATCGGAAGAATATTTCCTAAAAGTTGGCCAAATCAGTTAACAACCAGGTCCACTTTTTATAATGTCAAAAGAGATCTCAAAACATTAGAAAAGTGATATTACTGCAACTAATGAAATTTACAGCGCTATAAAACTCATAGCTGAATATATTAGGTTCAGTTTCGTTGGTCTCCCTTACCATTTCTCAGTCCCACAATAATTCAAAAATGCTTCCAAAATAACCACGAAAACGCTAAAAAATTCTCTGAAAAAAAAGTTATGAATAGCTTTGACAAGATTTCGGTTACAATTCTAAAATAGTTTTCTACCCAGCCTGTACTCAAAGTTACTAAAAAAACAAGTAAGGAAAGCTACGTTCAGGTATAACCGAACATTACATACTCAGCTGAGAGCTATGGAGACAAAACAAGGGGAAATCACCATGAAAGGTGTTAATGAGTATTTTAAAAGAGCGTGGGCCTTAGTTCTATAGGTGGACGCCTTTTCGAGATATCGCCATAAAGGTGGACCAGGGGTGACTATAGAATTTGTTTGTACGATATGGGTATCAAATGAAAGGTGTTAATGAGTATTTTAAGAGGGAGTGGGCCTTAGTTCTATAGGTGGACGCCTTTTCGAGATATCGTTATAAAGGTGTACCAGGGTTGACTCTAGAATGCGTTTGTACGATATGTGTATCAAATTAAAGGTATTAAGGAGGGTTTTAAAAGGGAGTGGTGGTAGTTGTATATGTGGAGGCGTTTTCGAGATATCGACCAAAATGTAGACCAGGGTGACCCCGAACATCATCTGTCGGGTACCGCTAATTTATTTATATATGTAATATCACGAAGAGTATTCCTACCAAGATTCCAAGGGCTTTTGATTTCGCCCTCAGGCACTTTTTCATTTTCTTCTACTTAATATGGTAGGTGTCACACCCATTTTACAGAGTTTTTTTCTAAAGTTATATTTTGCGTCAAAAAACCAATCCACTGTCCATGATTCATTCCTTTCTTCGTATTTGGAATAGAATTATGGCTTTTTTCGCAATTTTCGAAATCGAAAAAGTGGGCGCGGTTATAGTCGGATTTCGGCCATTTTTTATACCAATACAAAAGGGGTTCAGATAAGTACGTGAACTTAGTTTAGTAAAGATATATCGATTTTTGCTCAAGTTATCATGTTAACGGCCGAGCGGAAGGACAGACGGTCTACTGTGTTTAAAAATTGCGTATGGTTTCAACCAATTTCGCCCTTTTTCACAGAAAACAGTTATCGTCCTAGAATCTAAACCCCTACCAAATTTCACGAGGATTGGTAAATTTATGTTCGACTTATGGCGCTAAAAGTATTTTAGACAAATTAAATGAAAAAGGGTGGAGCTACGCCCATTTTGAAATTTTCTTTTATTTTTGTATTTAGTTGCACCATATCATTACTGGAGTTGAATGTTGACATAATTTACTTATATACTGTAAAGATATAAAATTTTTTGCTAAATTTGACTTTAAAAAAAATTTTTTTAATGGTAGGCCTGGTCGTTCTCCGATTTAGCTAATTTTTATTAAGCATACATATGTATAGTAATAGGAGTAACGCTCCTGCCAAATTTCATCATGATATCTTCAACGATTGCCAAATTACAGCTTGCAAAACTTTTAAATTACCTTCTTTTAAAAGTGGCCGGTGCCACGCCCATTGTCCAAAATTTTACTAATTTTCCATTCTGCGTCATAAATTCACCTACCATGTTCGATCGCTTTATCCGTCTTTGGTAATGAATTATCGCACTTTTTCGGTTTTTTGAAATTTTTGATATCGAAAAAGTGGGCGTGGTTATATTCCGATATCGTTCATTTTAAATAGCCATGTGAGATGAGTTCCCAGGGACCTACATACCAAATTTCATCAAGATACCTCAAAATTTACTCAAGTTATCGTGTTAACGGACGGACGGACGGACATGGCTCAATCTAATTTTTTTTCGATACTGATGATTTGGATATATAGAAGTCTATATCTATCTAGATTCCTTTATACCTGTACAACCAACCGTTATCCAATCAAAGTTAATATACTCTGTGAGCTCTTCTCAACTGAGTATAATAATTAAAACGCAACTGTTAGCAGGGGCTTGGAGCTTCCGTTTTTTCCAAAAAATATATGTTGCAAAATAATTGTGGGAGAGTTTTGAGATCAACTGGAGATTGTTTTGGGTGATCAACGGGATTGTTTTGATTGTTTTCAGCAATATTGCGAGCCAATTCGAAGCCCAATTTTTCCTGATCATCTCGGTGAAATTACGTCCTTTAAATCTGAGACCACTAGAGTTTTGGCTCGTTGAAGAGAGGATGCCAAAATCCTTTAGTAGCTCGACAGGAAAAACCTAAAATAATTTCTGTTGTTAAAGCTTTATTGCCTAAGAAGCTGAGTTAAGTTTTGTCCACAATTTCATGTAATATGTGCCGTTCCCATGGAGGGCTGACAACTTAATAAGACTCGTAAAAGCACAGTTCGTTATTTGCGTTTATGAATAAAAGGAATAAAATATGTAGTGCTTTGGGTTAGGGTTTTTGACAAAAAGAAAATTGAATAAATTTGCATTCGTTATCCTCAGTGAAAAACTGTAGCTTATTCCAATACAAAAAATTCTCCCCCACACCTTTCTTCTCCGTCTGCTCCTTCCTTTTCTATTAAGCTTTAGTCTTGGTAGTACTCTCACTACTCCTCCACTTGTTATTGTCTTTCCAAATTTTTGAAGAACAGCTACTTAACGAGTTGTACCTAATAACGGAGACACGAACCTCTGTGCTACGTTGCTATCAACGTCAAATATGTAAGCAGATTTTAGATACTTAGGTGGCACCATATCTGCGTGTCTTTTAGTTTTTTTTAACTATATTATTACCTTTATATTAAGTCCCTTTCATGTTTGTCGCCTCATTTCCATACGAATTTTTGACCCACAGAAAAATCTCTTTCGATAACTTCCCATTGAGTTAGTCACTTGATACTTAGAACATAGTTTAGATCTGGGAGACATTACAATGCAAGTGAAAACAAGTCCGCTAGATGGCGCACGGATCGAGATATACAGAAAAATAATTTTAAAATGGGAATTTTGCGATCGAATTTTAACTAACTTCTCGGTGATTCAGAGACTTGAAACTTATCACGTAGTTTGCGAATCGATGGCACTACAATTCGTGGAAAACAAAACGCCGCCAGGTCGCAGACGAATCGAAATAAACGAAAATACCTGAAAATCCCTGAAAAAACGCAGGGAATCTTGCGATCGATTTGTAAGTAACTTCCCGGTAAGCTAGATACTTGAAACTTGGGCCGTGAGTCAGAACCCGGTGACAATGCAATATCTTATCAAAAAACATCAACTAGGTGGCGCATGGATCGAGATATTAGGAAAATTAATTTTAATTTGGGAATCTTTCAATCCATTTTTAACTAACTACCCGATTAGAGACTTGTAACTTAGCACATAGTTCGAGACCCGGTGAGAATACAATTTATAGAAAACAAAGATCCGCTAGGTGGCGTGCTAATTGAGATAACTACAAATCCCTGAAAAATGAGGGGAATCTTGCGATCGATTTTTGAGTAACTTCCCGGTGAGCTCGAGATATGAAACTTGAGTCGTAAGTCAGAATCCTGTGACAATGCTATATTTTATCAAAAAAATTCCGCTAGGTGGCGTGATATTAGGAAAATTAATTTTAATTTGGGCATCTTTCAATCCATTTTTAACTAACTACCCGATTACCTAGAGACTTGTAACTTAGCACGTAGTTCGAGACCCTGTGAGAATACAATTTATAGAAAACAAAGTTCCGCTAGGTGGGGTGCTAATTGAAATAACTACAAATCCCTGAAAAACGAGGGAAATCTTGCGATCGATTTTTGAGTAACTTCCCGGTGCGCTGGAGATATGAAACTTGAGTCGTAAGTCAGAACCCCGTGACAATGCAATATTTTATCAAAAAACATCCGCTATGTGGCGCATGGATCGAGATATTAGGAAAATTAATTTTTATTTGGGAATTTTTCAATCCATTTTTAACTAACTTTCCGGTTACCTAGAGACTTGTAACTTAGCACATAGCTCGGGACCCGGTGACAATACAATTTATAGAAAACAAAGTTCCGCTAGGTGGGGTGCTAATTGAAATAACTACAAATCCCTGAAAAACGAGGGAAATCTTGGGATCGATTTTTGAGTAACTTCCCGGTGAGCTGGAGATATGAAACTTGAGTCGTAAGTCAGAACCCGGTGACAATGCAATATTTTATCAAAAAAATTCCGCTAGGTGGCGCATGGATCGAGAAATTAGGAAAATTTATTTTAATTTGGTAATTTTCAATCCATTTTTAACAAACTTCCCGGTTACCTAGAGACTTGTAACTTAGCACATAGTTCGAGACCTGGTGACAATACAATTTACAAAAAACAAAATTCCTCTAGGTGGCGTGCTAATTGAGATAACTACAAATCCCTGAAAAACGAGGGGAATCTTGCGATCGATTTTTGCGCAACTTGCCGGTGATATAGAGACTTGAAACTTAGACCGTAAGTCAGATCCCGGTGACAATGCAACATTTGATCAAAACAAATTCGCTAGGTGGCACGCGGGTCGAGATAGTAAGAAAACAAATTTTAATTTGGGAAAATTTATTTTAATTTGGTAATTTTCAATCAATTTTTAACAAACTTCCCGGTTACCTAGAGACTTGAAACATTGCACTTATTTAGAGGCTTGGTGACAATACTACTTATAGAAAACAAAGTTCCGCTAGGTGGCGCGCTAATCCTTTAAAATGGGGGGAATATTGCGATCGATTTTCGAGTAACTTCCCGATGAGCTAGAGACATGAAGCTTGGGCCGTATATCAGAACCCGGTGACAATGCAATATTGTGTCAAGAAAATTGCGCTAGATGGCGCATGGATCAAGATATAGTGAAAAATAGTTTTAAATTGGAAGTCTTGTAATCGATTTTTGACTAAGTTCCTGGATATCTAGAGACTTGAAACCTGAAATATAGTTTAAAACTCAGGGACAGTGCAATGTTTTGTCAAAAAAATTGAGCTACGTAACGCACAAGTCCAACTATTTAGAAGATTAAGACATACTTCATAGCTAGCCTCCTGAGTGTTGCAGGCGTTGTAGAATTCCACCTCGTTGAAGGCCCTACTCAATGCACGTCCTTGCATACTATTAGGCATACGCGAGTTTCACCACGATTCTTTTAGACTTTCAGGCGTATGCGAATTTCACCACCATTTTCAGCTGTGCAAATTAAGTAGCTGACAAACGAGGTGGAAATCTCTTGTTATGATGGGAGGTGGAATTATGTTGTTTTCGCCAGTGTTGTCAGCGAAATTTCCACTAATTCGCTTTTTCTTGCCATTTTGAACAAATAAAAAAAGATAAGAATTTTCACTTAGGAATTACTTAAATTACTAATCAAAGTTCCAATTGCCTTTTTGTATGCAGTACTAAAAAATTGCAAATAAAGAGATGATAAAAAAATTTTAAGGACTACCTTTTTATAAATGGACCAAAAAATAGAAGACAATTTCTCCTTTAATACAAACATAGTCTTGTTGAATTTTGACTAGTTTTAAATCCCAAAATTCTTTTACAAGAGCTATTGTTATTGGTCTACATTTTTTATTTATATTATTACTAGCAAACCCGGCAGACGTTCTTCTGCCCTAAATTTGGCCTATATGCATACATTTTAATAATCTTTATCCGTCTAACTCTACCCTCCCCCCTCTTTACTTTTCCTAATCATTTTATTCACTCCTCCCTCTGTCTTTTTCGCATCATCTATCTCCATCTTCGTCTCTTTCTATCTCTTTCTCAGTCTCCTCCTTCTCTCTTTTCTCTTCCCTCAAGTTCTTCTCATTTTTCTTCATACCTTATTGCCTGTCCCAGAGGGTGGTATGTATTTTGTTCTAGTCCCAGTCCCAGTCCCACTCCGAGTCTCAGTCCCAGTCCGTTTCCGGTCTACTTCCCGCAAAAAAGGGTCGTAAATATTAATATAGGCAAATTTATATACCAAATTTCAGGCAAATCGCACAAGATGTATGTAAGTAGTTATGTGGGTATTATTAATTCATGTCCTTATTTCGGATTCGCATGCATATTTATCATTTTTGCCAGGTTGATGCGACTAAATCGAATATCACATTGAAAATTACTTTAGAGCTCTCAGCAACGGCTTTCATTTGATATCCATATTATCCACTCATTCTAGGGGTACCCGGGTCCATTTTTCGGCCTATATCTCTAGACCCTGTACGTCGATCGCAATCAAAGCTAATAACCACCGCGTGAGGTATACGCAACTTGTGTGAAAGGTTGAACAAATCGACCGACGCATCTCTTCAAACACCGGCGACCAACTAACACACATTTTAGCCTTTCTTTTTATATATATAGATTTTTATTTTTCACACTTAATTATCATATTAAAACGATTATTGCTTTTGAATTTCGGCTTAAAAATTGCACATGGAACAACTAAAGACTCTCTTGAATTAAAAAAAAATGTCATAGTACCTTTAAGCCGCGGGCCGCCTCAGAAACCCCGGGCGTGGGGTAATCCCACCATTCCTCCCCCGTCTCGACGGGCCTGATAATGTGCTATACTTGATATCATTCGCTATAATAGTTTTTATTGATAAGCAAGTTGTTTAGTTTAACACCAACCAAATACACGGAAGTGCCACCTGAAAATATGATTGCCGGTGCGTATACGTAACATTTTATTAATACATATAAACATTTAAAAAAAAATTGCAATAAAATAATATTGCGACTATAAACTGATATATAAGCTATCCTATATTTCAAGCTAGATCAAACTACACGCGGGGTGCAAAACAAATTCAAAATCGGTTCCGTAGTTTAGGAGTCCATCGCGGACAAGCATTCTGACACGTGATTTTTATATATAAAGATGTTGTTTGTTCATTTTCATATTTTACTTAACCATTAAACACATGAGGCGGCCACCATGGTGTGATGGTAGCGTGCTCCGCCTATCACACCGTATGCCCTGGGTTCAACTCCCGGGCAAAGCAACATCAAAATTTTAGAAATAAGATTTTTCAATTAGAAGAAAATTTTTCTAAGCGGGGTCGCCCCTCGGCAGTGTCTGGCAAGCGCTCCGATTGTATTTCTGCCATGAAAAGCTCTCAGTGAAAACTCATCTGCCTTGCAGATGCCGTTCGGAGTCGGCATAAAAGATGTAGGTCCCATCCGGCCAATTTGTAGGGAAAAATCAAGAGGAGCACGACGCAAATTGGAAGAGAAGCTCGGCCTTAGATCTCTTCGGAGGTTATCGCGCCTTACATTTTTTTTTTTTTTTTTTTATTAAACACATGAGGTAGAATAATAGTTTAATGTAAGTATTTACATATTATTAAGATGTTGCGATCTACCTTAGGGCGATTTATATACCTCTCATTCAGTATGCAGGTTTTAGTGAGAATAGCATAGCCAAATTTTAATATCTTTAACCGATTTTTAATTATGTGTTATGTGGCGGCCACCGGGGTGTGATGGTAGCGTGCTCCGCCTACCACACCGTATGCCCTGGGTTCACACTCCGGGCAAAGCAACATCAAAATTTTAGAAATAAGGGTTTTCAATTAAAATTCAAGAAATTTTTTCTAAGCCGGGTCGCCCCCGGCAGTGTTTGGCAAGCGCTCCGGGTGTATTTCTGCCAAGAAAAGTTCTCAGTGAAAAATCATCTGCCTTCCAGATCCCGTTCGGAGTCGGCATAAAAGATTTAGGTCCCATCCGGCCAATTTGTAGGGAAACTCGAGAGGAGCACAACGCAAATTGGAAGAGAAGATCGGCCTTAGATCTCTTCGGAGGTTATCGCGTCTTACATTTATTTATTTTAATTATGTGTTGAAAAGTTTTTAAATTTTCTCTCTTAAATGTAGGTGGATTCACACCCGTGTTGAAATATTTAAAACTTGATTAGTTTCATTATCGGTGTTCGTTCATGAATTAACTAATTTTGTTTTTTCAAAAGGAAAAATGGGCATTGTTTTCAATCGGTTTTGACTTTTTCAATATTAATCAAATCAAACCAATGTAGCAATTTTTGTAAAGATTTCAAATTTGTCCTCAAACTAGCGGAAGAGCAAAATGGTAGACGGACGGACGCACAGGGGACACGGGCGAATGGACATGATCAAATTTAAATATTTTTCGGCTTTTACAGATTTGATATTTGGAGATATATATGTACCTCATACCATTGGAAATCACCATTTACCGACTCGAATTATATACTATGTGTAAAAAATTGGGTATAAATGCACTACCTTGTTTTCATCCAAACATATTAGCAATAAAATTGTTACAACGAAAATATTTTCTTATTTTGTTTACCATATTTTAGAGCCAATTCCGTTGGGTCATTGCAAAATACTCACCCACAATAAACTCAATTTCCATCAGAGACAGCATACAAGTAAAAAAAAAAGTTCCAAATTATATACAAATACGGATTCCAATATACTCGTATATGGAGCTTTAAACGCATTATACGCATGCGTGCTAACAACATTCATTATTCAATTGAACGCACCCAAAAATTTAAGGCATGCAGACCATTATCGTTATAGCAAAGCAAGAAAAAATAAGAAAGGGTGGTTAAGTTCGGGTGTAACCGAACATTATATACTCAGCGTGAGCTTCCAAACTTGTTTTATATTTAAATTGCCGTAGTCTGCCACCGTGGTGTGATGGTAGCGTGCTCTGCCTATCACACCGTATGCCCTGGGTTCGCACCTCGGGCAAAGCAACATCAAAATTTTAGAAATAAGGTTTTTAAATTAGAAGAAAATTTTTCTAAGCGGGGCGGCCCCTCCGCAGTGTTTGGCAAGCGCTCCGAGTGTATTTCTGCCATGAAAAATTCTCAGTGAAAACTCATCTGCCTTGCAGATGCCGTTCGGAGTCGGCATAAAACATGTAGGTCCCGTCCGGCCAATTTGAAGGGAAAATCAAGAGGAGCACGACGCAAATTGGAAGATAAGCTCGGCCTTAGATCTCTTCGGAGATTATCGCGCCTTACATTTATTTATTTATTTTTTTTTTTCTGCTATAAGGATAATATGTGTACACAATTTCATTACGATACGTTAATTTTTCTTCGAATTATGGCTCCCGAAACATAGAAAATTGCGTAGTCATAAAAGGGGCGGCGCCACACCCATTTTCAAAAATTTTAGTGTTTTCCAATTTAATGTTATAATTCAATTTAGAAAGTAAAATTCTATTGATCAAAGCCTTTTTCGCTAAGATATAGCTTATTATTTTCGTCTACGACCCTTTTAAAAATCTTTTATATAAAAGGGGGCGTGGTCTTTAACCGATCTCGTCCATTTTTTCCAGAAATATTTCCTGCTATAGGAAAAATATATGTTCCAAAATTTATTACGATCCGTTTATTTTTCTTCGAGTTATGGCTCCCGAAACATAGAAAATTGCTTAGTCATAAAAGGGGCGGTGCCATGCCCTTTTTTAAAATTTGAAGTTTTTGCTATTTATTGTTATAAATACACTTTGGAAACGAAATACCTTTGATATAAAGCTCTTTTTTGCAAAGATGTAGCTTATTTTTTTCGTACACGACCCTTTTAAAAATCTTTTATACAAAAGTGGGCGTGATCCTTAACCGATTTCGCTAATTTTTCTGCAAAGCATTCATAATAGTAAAGCAACCTCTTTGCCGAATTTTGTTACGATAGGTTTAATGATTTTTGATTTATGATTAATAATATTTGTAAACTTTATTTTATCACAAGTGGGCGGTGCCACGCCCATTTAAAATTTTTTTTTCTCAAGTTTTTATCAAGAGTCTCAATATCAGTCCACACGTCTAAATTCAACATTCTAGGTGTAGTATTTACTAAATAATCAGGTTTTTTGTGTTTTCCAAAATTATATATATATAAAAGGTGGGCGTGGTTTTCATCCGATTTCGCTCATTTTCAACACCAATCTATTCTGGGTACAGATAAGCTCGTGTACCAAATTTGGTGAAGATATCTCAATATTTACTCAAGTTATCGTGTTAACGGACAGACGGACGGACGGACGGACATGGCTCAATCAAATTTTTTTAGATACTGATGATTTTGATGTATGGAAGTCTATATCTATCTCGATTCCTTTATACCTGTACAACCAACCGTTACACAATCAAAATTAATATACTCTGTGTGCAAAGCACTCTGAGTATAAAAATACTTCAAATAAATGGGGTAATAGTTTTTCAATTCATTTTGTTAACATGCGCAATTTCTTATGGAATTTTCTGTTGTATGAAAAATTTGGCCATATAGCACACAAACACTTGAATTGAATTTTTACAAAAAATAAAAAAAAAATACATTTAATGGAAAAATATTATGCAGAGGTAATAAAATAAGAAGAAAAATTTGACTCCAAAAAAAAAGAAAAAAGCTTAGAAAAAGAACCTACAAAACATTTTTTTTTGGTAGATATGATATGTAGATGTGTTTTGTAAATAAATAATGCATGATCGTGCAATGATGGCACTGTTGTTGTTTGTGGCATTCATTTGTGTTTTCGTGTGCATATCTAATTTTTGTACGAATATTTAATTTGGTTTGCGAAATTGCATATGTATGTGTAGGTATTTTTGTTGTTAGTCACTGGTAAGTTAGTTAAATTTGTGTTTTTTGAAAGGTGGGAAAAATTCATTGGAATTGTTTACAAAGAATCGCGCCTATCATGCAATCGACATTCACCTACTAAATAAAATGAAATAATAAAACAGTGAAAATAAAATAATGCTTAAATAAGTTTGTTGATTAAGTCTTCTGTTTTTGAAGCAGCATTAGTAAGAAGCAGGGTGGGCATTTTCAGAAAAAAAAATGTGTGCGCCAAAAAAAATTATACCGTATTCGTATTCAGTTTGGAGGTCTTATTTAATATCATTGATGTACCCACTAATGTTCCTTTTGCTTCTATATATGTCCTCTGGGACTACTTCAAGCTACATTTCGGTTCCAGTTAATATTGTAGCGAATGGCTTAAAATAATATTCGATGGGTGCATAAGGCTGAATCATGTACCGCACTCTTGGAGAACTGCTCGTGTAGCTTTCCTACCAAAGGCGGGGAAGATCGGTCACATGTATCCCAAAGACTATTGACCCATTAGCTTAACATCAGACACCACATTGCATAGGGTGGTAATTAGCATAGATAAATTCCTGGAATATAAGGAGTATGATCTAGGAGACATTGCCGGGGCTTTCAATAATGTTTCTAAATGGGCGATTATGGATGGTCTTAATTACATTAAATACATTCCGCCTTAATCAGATGGATCGGCTGCATGTTCAATTGCAGGAAGGCCACGAAATCAGTGGACAGGGGCGCGCCGCAGGGAGGGGTGCTATCACCTCTGCTGTTGACGCTGGTCATCAACCAACTGCTCAGGCGATTCGATAAGGGACCCGTAAAACTTAGGACTTACGCAGATGACGTTTCAATTGTAATAAGTGGAAAGTGCCTTCCAACGATTAGTACTTTAATGGATCGGGCGCTGCTGGATACTCATTCCTGGACGTCTAATGTCGGGTTGAAAGTCAGTGCGGAGAAAACGGTACAAAGGCCCAAATTGGACCAGGCCTAAGTTAGGAGCGGTTACCTTACAGGAGAAACCTTGCACAAAATATCTAGGAATCATCTTAGACAGTAAGCTGTCATGGAAGCTCAACGTGGAGGAGAGGGTGAAGAAGGCCTCAACGGCACTCTAAGCATGTTAAAGAATGCTGGGGTGTACGTGGGGTTTATCACCCTCTCTTTCTCATTCGGTTTTTACAGCGATTGTAAGCCCTATTCTATACTATGGAGTTCTTGTTTGATGGAAAGCCACAAAAAAAGCAACATACCTCAGGGGTATGCATATTGTCGATGTTTAGCACTACGGGAGCCCTGAAAACAACCCCGACGACGGCACTGTATGCCATTCTGTACATTCCACCTGTAGACCTGGTAACAGAACAAGAACATAGAATTAACAACTGCAACCAGGCTCGGTGCCTCGGGACAGCTCGAGCGCCAACCATATGGCCACAGTAGTATAGCGTCATCAATCACAAGACGAACAGACTACCTGATTCCCTATCTGCGCTTCGAGGGCGATCTTAAGACCATAATAGAGAAGTACGGTTGGCGCAAGGGTGCTCAAATGGCAGACAAGGCGATACATGTGTACACAGAAGGTTCCAAAGTAGTGGAAGGAAATAAACAGATCCTAGAGGCTTCCGGATTACTGTAGCGTTTTCCAAGCGGAAATAGTAACCGTAACCAAAGGAGTAGAAACCCTGGAAGAAAATAGCACAACCTGCAATCGTGTTAACTTTTATATTGACAGTCAAGCAGAAATTAAGGCAATAATCATGCGTAGTACAGCATCTAAATGCGTGCTAGAGTGTAAGCAGTCACTGAAGAGAATCGGGAAAGGGAGAACCATATATCTATATTGGGTCCCAGGGCATATGGGAATAGATGGAAATGGAAAAGTGGACGAACTAGCTAAAAAGGTGCATCGCTTGAAGCTTGCTCCTTAGACGTCCCAAATAGACAGGGCGAGATTAAGCAAAGGCGAGAGGTGCACATGATCGATCAAGCCGGAAAGGCATGGGTTCAAGTGCGGGGCTGTAAAGTGTCGAAGATTATGTGTAGGTCTTACAACCTTAGACTAACAAAGTTGCTTCTATCATTAAAAAGAGAGGACTACAGACTCATGACGGGTATTCTGACTGGACACTGCCTTCTGGCGTCACATGCCTTTAAATTAGGCTTGGTCAGTGATAGCAGATATAGGAAGTACGGGTTGGATGAGGAAACGATCGAGCACGTTCTGTGCTCGTGCCCTTCACTTGCCAGGCTAAGACTCCAGCTATTAGGAGTGATACAGCAGTCATATCTAGAAGCAGCAAGTGGCTTAAGTCCTAGGAAGCTTCTAGTATTTGCCAAGAGGACGGAGTTATTTTATAACATAACTCCTGGTTTTTGATAGGGTTTTTCAGTTTGGTCGTTAAGACAAACTTCTGGTAACACTACGGACTTAATCAGTCTATGTGAGGTCCTCACGGACCGGTCCAATCTAACCTAACCTAATATTGTAGCGAATTTCAAGAAATTCTTGATTATTCTACAACTTCTGTTATCATTCGAATCGCTGAACTGTCGAATAAACATCTAAAATATTCAGCCTAGCAAAATTTTCTTTATTTACAATCTATTATGGTCGTAGTAGTTCACAAATAACATACTGGCATACTTCACTTACAACGTTTCAAAATCAAACTGATTTATCATCATTAGGACTGTGCGTCTTTTATACTCTTAGCTCACCTCCCTGTCTTATTTCTCTCATGGTCTCGACTTTTCGCGAACAGTCGTGTCGAATAGTTGCTTATATATTTCTCGTTTCTGTATCTCATATTGGCTTTGGCTATATGAGAATGTGTATCCTTAGTTTATAAGGCAGTAACGATCTTTTCCTACCCACGGGCGCAGATTTTTAATGCTCTCACATAGATTAGCGCACACATATAAGGCAAAAGTACTATCTGCCCTGTGAGGTACGAAAGTGTACTTGCCAATCAGTTGAATAACGACTTATGACCTTGAAGCAGGTTGTTTGTATGTAGTTGCTTCAGTGATTCAAGGGGGTATGTTTCTCTCCTTTGTAATTTATAAAGGCAAATAGACAAATTAGAGTTTTTTCGGTGCAGCGCTGAAGACCCTTATTTTTTAAGACCAGCGGGAAATGCTATTGTACGAGTTTGAGCATCACTAATTTAAATCCATATGTGCCCTTTTTTGCAATGTGTGAAATATTCTCTTCACTCTGAGCTGCTGTTTACATGTGTGTGAAATATTCTCTGTTTCTTTCTCTGTATGCAGGTGTATATATATGTCTTGCTGTTAATATGTGCACTTATTACTAGCGGCATAGTAACGTATCGAAACTCCTAATATTTTCTACAATATATTTTTTCGGGACTATTCAATAGCTTCCCAGTCTATGCCAGGATCACTTGAAGATCATTTATTAATATCTTACTAAATCGAAGGATCAATACGAAAAAGTTTCGGGTGAATGTCGGCATTACTTCAGGTCTATTTTGGGATTTTTTTTAGAATAACTTGAGATCTACTTCGTGATCATTAAAAATTGATAACCGATCTCAAAACAGATTTCGATCGCAAAAAGAATCGGATACCAGAGTTTAGCTGATAGTAAAAACTTCCTGGTTCCAATAATGGTTGCGGTTCTAATTAGCTGATAGTAAAGAATTCCTGGTTCCAATAATGGTTGGGATTCTAAAAACTAACATATTTAGGGTATTTGTATCCAAAAATATTGGTATTTCGTGAAAATTGCCAGTTCCAAAATAACATCCACATCGATAAAAAACCGCATTCAAAATGGAATTGGATCCAAAAAGTTAGCTGCTTTCATAAAAATCTCGGTTCGAACAAAGGTTGCGGTTTTCAAAAGTTAAAATTTCGAAAAATGGGCCGGTTCCAAAAAAAATTATCTGAAAAGTAGATACTTCCAAAAAATGGGCCACTCTGGAAAAGTAGCTGGATCCGAAAAGTAGATGTTCCCCAAAAATGGTTGGATAAAAAATATACGCTTTTAAAAGAGCATCCAGTTTCTTAATAGTAACCGTTTTCACAAATTCATGGTTCCAAATGACCACCCGTGTTATCAACCGGTTCCAAAATGTCAATAACCTGTTTTGTAATTGCAATCGGTTCCTTAATAGTAACCGATCGGTTTCTAAGTAGTAACTGATTCCCTCATAATAACCGGGTTCGTTTTAGTAAATTTTTGCGTAATTGTAAACTGTTGCTTCATAGAAACTGATCCCGGTTCCAAAAAGTACAACCGGTTTCGTTATATTAACCAATTTCGTAATAGTAACGGTTTCCATAATTGTAACCGGTTCCATGATAGTAAGTGATCCCCTCATAGTAGCCGTTTTCGTAATATCAACCAGTTTCGCAATAATATTGGGCTTGGGTAATTGTATCGGTTTCTTAATAGTAACCGATCCCCTCATAGCAACCGGTTTTAAAAGGTTACAACCGGTTTCGTAATATAAACGGTTTCTAAGTAGTAACTGATTCCCTCATAATAACCGGGTTCGTTTTAGTAAATTTTTGCGTAATTGTAAACTGTTGCTTCATAGAAACTGATCCCGGTTCCAAAAAGTACAACCGGTTTCGTTATATTAACCAATTTCGTAATAGTAACGGCTTCTGTAATTGTAACCGGTTCCATGATAGTAAGCGATCCCCTCATAGTAGCCGGTATCGTAATATTAACCATTTTCGTAATAATAATGGCTTGGGTAATTGTAACTGGTTTCTGAATAGTCACTGATCCCCTATTGTTGTTGTTGTTGTTGTTGTAGCAGTGCTTCGCCCCACCTAATAGCTGCGACCGATCACAAATTATCATCAATATCCTCTAACGGGAGTCCAAGGAAACTTGCAGTTTCAACAGGGGTGGACCATAATGAGAGGGGTGTTAGGGGCGTTGGTTCCACATTACAACTGAAGAGATGGTTGGTGTCATGTGGGGACACATTGCAAGCGGGGCATACATTTCGTATTTCGGGGTTGATTCTGGATAGGTAAGAGTTTAGCCTCCTAAAGTATCCAGAACGAAGTTGAGCTAGAGTAACTCTCGTTTCCCTGGGGAGTGTGCGTTCCTCTTCCGCAAGTTTTGTCTTTGAGTAGTGGATTCACCAGGTAATTCTTGGCATAAAGGTCCGACACCTGTTTGTGGAGTTCACTGAGGACCTGCTTGTGTTTTAATGCTTACGGAGATGACTCCTTAAGCCCCTAGGCGGTGTTGGCTCATCAATCAGATGTCTGTTAGGATGCCCAGGTTTCTGGGTATTCAACAGGAACTGTTTCGTTAGCATCACATTTCTCTCCCTGATGGTGAGTATTCTTGCCTCATTATATAGATGGTGTTCCGGGGACATAAGAAGACAGCCCGTGGCGGTTCTGAGAGCAGTATTTTGGCAGGCCTGCAGTTTCTTCCAGTGAGTAGTTTTTAGGCTTGGGGCCATATAGGGTACGCGTAGCATGCAATCGGCTTGCCAATTGCTTTGTATGTGGTAATGAGCGTTTCTTTGTCTTTTCCCCAAGTACTGCCAGCAAGGGATTTGGGGTTTTTTTACGGATCTGTATTTTCGGTACAATTGCGGCTCACCAAAATGTAGGTCCTGATCAAACGTCACACCCAAGATTTTGGGGTGTAGGACAGTCGGTAGCGTAGTGCCATCGAAGTGGATGTTCAAAATGGTCGACATTTGGGACGTTCATGTTGTGAATAAGGTGGCGGTGGATTTAGTCGGTGATAATGCCGGGTTTCGCGAGGCGAAAAAACTGTAGAGATTAGAGAGGTAGCCGTTTATTCTGTTGCAAAGTTCATCGATCTGTGGGCCTGGGCCTGTGGCCATTATTATGCAGTCATTGGCGAAGTAAACGATAGTAACTCCTTCTAGTGGCGAAGGTAGCTTAGATATGTAGAAACTAAACAAAAGTGGGGATAGGACACCACCCTGTGGCATCCCTTGTTCAGTTATTCTTGGTTTTGATGCTTCGTTTCTAAATTTGATGTTTCGCTTTCCAAGGCAGTCGGTTCTATGTACCGGAGCGACTCGGGATTTTTCCCGACCAAGGACTGTCTTTTCAGTGTAACTAACTTAACTGATCCCCTCATAGTAACCGGTATTGTAATATTAACCAGTTTCGTAATAGGAATGACATGCATAATTGGAATTGTTTTCTTAATAGTAACTGATCCCGTCATATCTAAGTTACAACAGAGGCAACTACACCAGACGGAATTTTGGGGTTTTGAGAGGAGCTTTACTGTCTCCTTCTATCAATACTGACAATTGGTTTATTATCGGCTTATTATCGATAGCTATTTATTATCATCGAACTATCGGTTTGTTAACGGCTTGATCTCGCCGAGTCATTGGTTCTTATCGGCTTGACATCAACGGGTTACAGATGTGTCATTGATTTGAACAATATTTAAGTAATTAAAGTATCTGTTTAAACTTTTTGCAAACAAACATACATATAACTGATTAAGGAAATAATCACCACGTGTTTGATATATTACTGGAAATTAATTTCTGTTATTGTTAGAAGTTAATATTTATTTTAATAGGCACACAAAATTTAAAAATCGATTAATTTTAGTACATATAATGCGTATATTGCTCTTGAAAACCGCACATTAAAATAAAATAAATTTAGCTAGTAATTAAGTACTACCTTAAATTACCTTATTAAGTGATTTTTAGAAAGGTTGTTGCAGGTAGCATAAATGCTTTTATGTTATTCACGTGAGTGGAACTGGCCAGTCAATACCCTGCAAAAATCGTTTGATCATGTGGTCCACTGGAGTACTTACCATTGTACTCCATTGTAATGCAGCAATGGACCAATTCATATTTCTACACGAACATATTGTAAGCCGATCATTGCTCGTTTTTAACGATAGTAATCACTACACGATGTTTATTAGACTGTAGGTACTCCATGGATTACTCTGATGTAATGCGGAGCGGGAGTTTATGGTCCAGTCCTAGGACATCGCATTGTAAATTGGACCATATGTTTTGTATGAATTGTGGCTAATTTTGAAGCACTCGGTTGGTCCATAGCGAGTACTCCATACATGCATGCATGGAGTACTCGCGATTTTTGCAGGGATAAAAGTCTGAATGTGTCCATAGTGTTGCGCGTTAGGCAAGCTTTTTGTTTTATACTCAGTTGAGCAGAGCTCACAGAGTATATTAAGTTTGATTGCATAACGGTTGGTTGTACAGGTATAAAGGAATCGAGATAGATATAGACTTCCATATATCAAAATAATCAGGATCGAAAAAAAATTTGATTGAGCCATGTCCGTCCGTCGGTCCGTCTGTTAACACGATAACTTGAGTAAATTTTGAGGTATCTTGATGAAATTTGGTAAGTAGGTTCCTGAGCACTCATCTCAGATCGCTATTTAAAATGAACGATATCGGACTATAACCACGCCCACTTTTTCGATATCGAAAATTTCGAAAAACCGAAAAAGTGCAATAATTCATTACCAAAGACAGATAAAGCGATGAACTTTGGTAGGTGAGTTGAACTTATGACACAGAATGGAAAATTAGTAAAATTTTGGACAATGGGCGTGGCACCGCCCACTTTTAAAAGAAGGTAATTTAAAAATTTGCAAGCTGTAATTTGGCAGTCGTTGAAGATATCATGATGAATTTTGGCAGGAACGTTACTCCTATTACTATATGTACGCTTAATAAAAATTATCAAAATCGGAGAAGGACCACGCCCACTTTTAAAAAAAAATTTTTTTTTAAGTAAAATTTTAACAAAAAATTTAATATCTTTACAGTATATAAGTAAATTATGTCAGCATTCAACTCCAGTAATGATATGGTGCAACAAAATACAAAAATAAAAGAAAATTTCAAAATGGGCGTGGCTCCGCCCTTTTTCATTTAATTTGTCTAGGATACTTTTAATGCCATAAGTGGAACAAAAATTTACCAATCCTTTTGAAATTTGGTAGGGGCATAGATTTTATGAAGTTAGCTGTTTTCTGTGAAAATGGGCGAAATCGGTTGAAGCCACGCCAAGTTTTTATACACAGCCGTCCGTCTGTCCTTCCGCATGGCCGTTAAAACGGTAACTACAGCAAAAATCGACATATCTTTACTGAACTTAGTTAACGTACTTATCTGGACGCACTTTATCTTGGTATAAAAAATGAACGAAATCCGACTATGACCACGCCCACTTTTTCGATATCGAAAATTACGAAAAATGACTCTCATTAATACCTTTAATTTGATACCAATATCGCACAAACATATTCTAGAATCACCCCTGGTCCACCTTTATGGCAATATCTCGAACGAAGGCCCACTCTCTTTTAAAAATACTCATTAACACCTTTCATTTGATACCCATATCGTACAAACAAAGTCTAGAGTCACCCCTGGTCCACATTTATTGCGATACCTCGAAAAGGCGTCCACCTATAGAACTAAGGCCCACTCCCTTTTAAAATACTCATTAACACCTTTCGTTTGATATCCATATTGTACAAACGCATTCTAGAGTCACCCCTCGTCCACCTTTATGCCGATATCTCGAAAAGGCGACCACCTATACAACTACCACCACTCCCTTTTAAAACCCTCATTAGTACCTTTAATTTGATACCCATATCTTACAAACACATTCTAGAGTCACGCCTGGTCCACCTTTATGGCGATATTTCGAAACGGCGTCCACCTATAGAACTAAGGCCCCTCCCTTTTAAAATACTCATTGACACCTTTCTTTTCATACCCATATTGTACAAACGCATTCTAGAGTCACCCCTGGTCCACCTTTATGGCTATATCTCGAAAAGGCGATCACCTATACAACTACCACCACTCCCTTTTAAAACCCTCATTAATACCTTTAATTTGATACCCATATCGTACAAACACATTCTAGAGTCACCCCTGGTCCACCTTTATGGCGATATTTCGAAACGGCGTCCACCTGTAGAACTAAGGACCACTCCCTTTTAAAATACTCTTTAATGCCTTTCATTTGATACACATGTCATACAAACACATTCCAGGGTTTCCCTCGGTTCATTTTCCTGCATGGTTATTTTCCCTTATGTTGTCACCATAGCTCTCAACCGAGTATGTAATATTCGGTTACACCCGAACTTAACCTTCCTTACTTGTTTTAGTTCGAAAGGGAGCTAACTTAAAAAAACCGATATGTGTAATCGATTAAATTACTGAATATACACCAACAAAACCTTGATAAACACTATCAAAACCTTTAACATATATGGGAAAATCAATCAGTTTTTCAAGCTTTTTGCAACAGCTGATTGGGAGTATGTACCGTTGGCCGACTGAATTACTAGTAACAAAAATCAAAAGTACCCGATTCTCTATGAGTATACGGTTCTAAAACGTACCTGATTCTAAAAAAGTTTCCGGGCTTAAAAAATACCAGACTCAACTTAAGGCCTGTGTTTGCGGGGAGAATGTGGCACGCGGGTCGTGGGGCGCGATCGCACGCAAATAAAGGAAAAAATAAAGAGAATTAGGAACTAGTAGGTAACAATATTTATTCACTGTATAGATGCAGTACAACTAATTGTTGTGTATATAAAAAGGGGATAAATTATTTCAATTACCAAATCGCGGATTCACGTTTATATACAATGCAAAATTATTGATTACACGTATCAAAATTTATAACATTAATTATAAAAAAAATGTTTGGATTTAGCTTACTCACCTGTGGGATAGTTCCCGGCTCTTCAACGTTCGTAAAAGAAGTGAAAGAGTTTAAAACGAAAAAGGTTCGCACCACCTGCCGATAGCTAACTTCCGTCGAGTTTTTCCCCTTTGAAGATAGCACACCTTCCTTACTTGTTTTAGTTCGAAAGGGAGTTAACTTAAAAAAACCGATATGTGTAATCGATTAAATTACTGAATATACACCAACAAAACCTTGATAAACGCTGTCAAAACCTTTAAAACATATGGGAAAATCAATCAGTTTTTCAAGCTTTTTGCAACAGGTAATTGGGAGTATGTACTGTTGGCCGACTGAATTACTAATAACAAAAATCAAAAGTACCCGATTCTCTATGAGTATACGGTTCTAAAACGTACCTGATTCTAAAAAAGTTGCCGGGCTTAAAAAATACCAGACTCAATTAAAGGCCTGTGTTTGCGGGGAGAATGTGGCACGCGGGTCGTGGGGCGCGATCGCACGCAAATAAAGGAAAAAATAAAGAGAATTAGGAACTAGTAGGTAACAATATTTATTCACTGTATAGATGCAGTACAACTAATTGTTGTGTATATAAAAACGGGATAAATTATTTCAATTACCAAAACGCGGATTCACGTTTATATACAATGCAAAATTATTGATTACACGTATCAAAATTTTTAACATTAATTATAAAAAAAAGGTTTGGATTTAGCTTACTCACCTGTGGGATAGTTGCCGGCTCTTCAACGTTCGTAAAAGAAGTGAAAGAGTTTAAAACGAAAAAGGTTCGCACCACCTGCCGATAGCTAACTTCCGTTGAGTTTTTCCCCTGTGAAGATAGCACTCGGCAGGGGTGGGCGGTTAGCGGTAAATAATAATATTCTTAAAAATCTGCATTAGGGGGGTCGTCAATATTTAGGCTGGTGGCCTAAACAGCCTGGTTCTAAAAAATTGTACAGGTTCCAAAAGTACACAGATCAGAAAAAACTACCCTGTTCAAAAAAGTAGCAGCCTTTAGAAAAGTACCCGGTTCTAAAAAAATACATAGTTGTAAGAATTACACGGTTCTAAATAATGACTGCTTATAAAAAAGAATCTATTAAAAAAGTACCCGGTTCTTAAATAGCACCCGGTAATTAAAAAGCACCTGGTATCCGGTTCCTAAAAAGTAACCGGTCCGAAAAAATACCCGATTCAGCAAAACTGTACCCGGTTTTACAAAGAACCCGTTTCTAAAAAAAAACCAGTCCTTAGAAATTGACCGTTTCAAAAATTTCCCGATTCAGAAAAATTGCCCAGTTCGGAAAAGTACACGCCTTTAAAAAAATAGCCCGGTCTAAAAATTCGAAAAAAATACGCCTATCAAAAAAAGTACCCGTTTCCAAAAAAGTACCTAGTTATAAGGAGTACACGGCTCTAAAAAAAATTCCGGACTAAAAAAGTACCCCGCTCTAAAAAGTGGTAATTCGAAAAGTTCCAAAAAGGTACCAGTATTTACTTCAATACTCTACAACTGCGAGATTTAGCTAATGAGATATACTTACTTATTTATCTTATAATCGCAATTTTGGGAAAAAAAATCTGTTTTAGACCAAATACAAGTCACACAAGAGACATTGAATAATTGCAACAAAATACTGCGAAACATACTTTAAAACTCATCGTTGACGAAACCCTCTGAGTTATAATGATGCATACATGTATATATGTATGTATGTTTAATTATTACTGTTTTTTTATATTTTGTGCGAAATTAATGGCTTATGCCATGGTCATATTACTCTTAAGATACACTCTGACTGTTTCGCTCGTAATTGCTTTGTTGCTCTGCTTTTTTGAGTTGTGTTATTTTCAAATGACAATGAGAGATATGAGACCATAACATGAATTTTGCAAATTTTTTGACACCTGTTATATACAGTCTAGCATAGTGTCTGCCAACATCTTTTTTAACCCTGCAATTAAATCAATTGGTATATCAAACATTCGACATGACTTTTTTATACTCAGTTGAGCAGAGCTCACAGAGTATATTAAGTTTGATTGGATAACGGTTGGTTGTACATATATAAAGGAATCGAGATAGATATAGACTTCCATATATCAAAATAATCAGGATCGAAAAAAAATTTGATTGAGCCATGTCCGTCCGTCCGTCCGTCCGTCCGTCCGTCCGTCCGTCCGTCCGTCCGTCCGTCCGTCCGTTAACACGATAACTTGAGTAAATTTTGAGGTATCTTGATGAAATTTGGTATGTAGGTTCCTGAGCACTCATCTCAGATCGCTATTTAAAATGAACGATATCGGACTATAACCACGCCCACTTTTTCGATATCGAAAATTTCGAAAAACCGAAAAAGTGCGATAACTCATTACAAAAGACAGATAAAGCGACGAAACTTGGTAGATGGGTTGACGTTATGACGCAAAATAGAAAATTAGTAAGATTTTGGACAATGGGCGTGGCACCGCCCACTTTTACAAGAAGGTAATTTAAAAGTTTTGCAAGCTGTAATTTGGCAGTCGTTGAAGATATCATGATGAAATTTGGCAGGAACGTTACTACTATTACTCTATATGCGCTAAATAAAAATTAGCAAAATTGGATGAAGAACACGCCCACTTTTTAAAAAAAAAAGTTTTAAAATTCAAATTTTAACATAAAATTTAATATCTTTACTGTATATAAGTAAATTAAGTCAAAATTCAACTCCAGTAATGATATGATGCAACAAAATACAAAAATAAAAGAAAATTTCAAAATCGGCGTGGCTCCGCCCATTTTCATTTAGTTTGTCTAGAATACTTTTATTGCCATAAGTCGAACAAAAATTTACCAATCCTTCTCAAATTTGGTAGGAGCATAGATTCTATGACGGTAACTGTTCTCTGTGAAAATGGGCGAAATCGGTGGAAGCCACGCCCAGTTTTTATACACAGTCCACCGTCTGTCCTTCCGCTCGGCCATTAACACAATAACTTGAGCAAAATCCGATATATCTTTACTAAACTTAGCCCACGTACTTACCTGAGCTCACTTTTTCTTGGTATAAAAAATGGGCGAAATCTGACCATAACCACGCCCACTTTATCGATATCGAAAATTACGAAAAATGAAAAAAATGCCATAATTCTATACCAAATACGAAAAAAGTGATGAAACATGGTAACTGGATTGGTTTATTGACGCAAAATATAACTTTGGAAAAAACTTTGTAAAATGGGTGTGACACCTACCATATTAAGTAGAAGAAAATGAAAAAGTTCTACAAGGCGAAATCAAAAGCCCTTGGAATCTTGGCAGGAATACTGTTAGTGGTATTGCATATATAAATAAATTAGCAGTACCCGACAGATGATTTTCTGGATCACCTGGTCCACATTTTGGTCGATATCGCGAGAACGCCTTCACATATACATCTAAGGGCCACTCGCTTTTAAAACCCTCATTAATACCTTTAATTTGATATCCATATCGTACAAAAACATACCAGAGTTACCCCTGTCCCACCCTAATGGCGATATCTCGAAAAGGCGTCCACCTATAGACCTAATGTCCACTCCCTCTTAAAATGCTCAGTAACACCTTTCGTTTGATACCCATATCGTACAAACATTCTAGAGTCACCCCTGGCCCACCCTAATGGCGATATCTCGAAAAGGCGTCCACCTATAGACCTAGTGTCCACTCCCTCTTAAAATGCTCAGTAACACCTTTCGTTTGATACCCATATCGTACAAACATTCTAGAGTCACACCTGGCCCACCCTAATGGCGATATTTCGAAAAGGCGTCCACCTATAGAACTAAGGATTACTCCCTTTTAAAATACTCATTACCACCTTTCATTTGATACCCATATCGTACGAACACATTCTAGAGTCACCCTGGTCCACCCTAATGGCGATATCTCGAAAAGGCGTCCACCTATAGACCTAATGTCCACTCCCTCTTAAAATGCTCAGTAACACCTTTCGTTTGATACCCATATCGTACAAACATTCTAGAGTCACCCCTGGCCCACCCTAATGGCGAAATCTCGAAAAGGCGTCCACCTATAGACCTAATGTCCACTCCCTCTTAAAATGCTCAGTAACACCTTTCGTTTGATACCCATATCGTACAAACATTCTAGAGTCACCCCTGTCCCACCCTAATGGCGATATCTCGAAAAGGCGTCCACCTATAGACTTAATGCCCACTCCCTCTTAAAATGCTCAGTAACACCTTTCGTTTGATACCCATATCGTACAAACATTCTAGAGTCACACCTGGCCCACCCTAATGGCGATATCTCGAAAAGGCGTCCACCTATAGAACTAAGGATTACTCCCTTTTAAAATACTCATTACCACCTTTCATTTGATACCCATATCGTACAAACACATTCTAGAGTCACCCTGGCCCACCCTAATGGCGATATCTCGAAAAGGCGTCCACCTATAGAACTAAGGATTACTCCCTTTTAAAATACTCATTACCACCTTTCATTTGATACCCATATCGTACAAACACATTCTAGAGTCACCCTGGCCCACCCTAATGGCGATATCTCGAAAAGGCGTCCACCTATAGACCTAATGCCCACTCCCTCTTAAAATGCTCAGTAACACTTTTCGTTTGATACCCATATCGTACAAACATTCTAGAGTCACCCTTGGTCCACCTTTATGGCGATATCTCGAAAAGGCGTCCACCTATAGAACTAAGGATTACTCCCTTTTAAAGTACTCCTTACCACCTTTCATTTGATACCCATATCGTACAAACACATTCTAGAGTCACCCCTGGCCCACCCTAATGGCGATATCTCGAAAAGGCGTCCACCTATAGACCTAATGCCCACTCCCTCTTAAAATGCTCAGTAACACCTTTCGTTTGATACCCATATCGTACAAACACATTCTAGAGTCACCCCTGGCCCACCCTAATGACGATATCTCGAAAAGGCGTCCACCTATAGACCTCATGCCCACTCCCTCTTAAAATGCTCAGTAACACCTTTCGTTTGATACCCATACCGTACAAACATTCTAGAGTCACCCCTGGCCCACCCTAATGGCGATATCTCGAAAAGGCGTCCACCTATAGACCTAATGCCCACTCCCTCTTAAAATGTTCAGTAACACCTTTCATTTGATTCCCATATCGTACAAACACATTCTAGAGACACCCCTGGTCCACCTTTATGGCGATATCTCGCAACGGCGTCCACCTATGGAACTAAGGATCACTCCTTTTCAAAATACTCATTAACAGCTTTCATTTGATACCCATATCGTACAAACACATTATAGAATCACCCCTGGTCCACCTTAATGGGGACATCTCGAAAAGGCGTCCACCGATAGACCTAAGGCCCACTCCCTCTTAAAATGCTCAGTAACACCTTTCATTTGATACCCATATCGTACAAACAAATTCTAGAGTCAGCCCTGGTCTACCTTTATGGCGATATCCCTAAATGGCGTTCATCCATAGAACTATGGCCTACTCTCTCTTAAAATACTCTTTAATACCTTTCATTTGATACACATGTTATACAACCACATTCCAGGGTTACCCCAGATTGATTTTCCTTATTTTGTCTCCATAGCTCTCAACTGAGTATGTTATGTTCGGTTACACCCGAACTTAGCCTTCCTTTCTTGTTATTTATACTTTTTGCCAGCAGATCTCCGACTTCTATAAAGAGATGAATGTGACAGTCACTTGTATGATACATATATCTCTGAACCCCAACGACTCTAGCTTGAAACTATTAAGAGGCATTCGCAAGTGAGGTCAAGCACTCCTAGGTCACCCTCGTTCGCACCGCAGTCGACCTGAACGCCTTAACTGCAGCGATAAGGAACTTTAAAATTGCGGCTTTCCTGTAGCTTCTTATAGAAAATTCCTTTGTATACTTACTCTTTCAATTTCAGCCTATCTATCCATGCAGCGGTTAACTGATTTACAACCACGTGAAATGTATTTGCTTGGGATTAGGTGGAAGCTGCTTAAAATGCTGGAATGGACGAAGTGAGAGAGGATTTTCTTAATATTACGAAGTCTGATCAAACAACCGTCTTGTCGCTGCTGCCTTGCAAGCACTGTTCGCCGAATTCATTGTCATCATGATCTTGCAGGCCAAGGTGGGAGATGTTCTCAAAACCCTCTTGTGGCGCGTGCCTGCACATTATTCACTCGCTTGAGGTCCCACCAACTCATTCTCCTGCCAAAATACTGCTGCAAAAACTTTTAGAATGGATTTAGCTTCAAAATCAAGCAATTTCGATAGTCCAGAAAAGACTATGATAAACAATCCCCTTTTGTCATCTAGAGCAAACTATTTGTATACGTATATACTTATCTCATTTACACTCGAAAAGTGAATCGTTTCCATTAATCTTTCCTTTCAGTAGGCTCAATGCGACACTGACCGTAACCCCAAGAGAAACTCTGTCTCAAATAAAATTGTCAATCAGGGGATTTGCAGGCTTGGGAGAAATTTGAAATAATCATTGGTCTAAAAGCTCTAACCAGTGTTAGGAGTTAATATGTATTTGACTATGTCCCAAGACATCGATAGAATAGCCACTATTCGGATAAAGTTTGACTATTTGGAGAACAGTAGCTTGAGATATTATAAATACATTACGCACATATCCGCTAGACTTGTTTTAATTCTCTATTAAACTTTTTTTATCACAGTCATTAAATATTGGCTAACGGGAATTGATCATGGACTAGAATTTTTAATGTGAAAGTTGCTGCTTTTCGGTAAGTTTCCGAAGCCGGTTTATATTTAAATTATAACTACCTTATTTTGAATGTTTGCGTATTTTAAAATTTGAAACATTAATTAGATACAAATGTCGTCCATTGCCAAACAAATGCTAAATAAACTCGATATACGTGCACTGAAAGAAATGGTGCTAGTAAAATTAACAAGTCGGTTCTGTTGTTCTTGACTTAACGGGGATTCGGTGAAATTAATCGAATTATGGTTAAATCGACCGAGTTCTTTGTCAAGCGAACAAATTAATTTAGTCATCACAACAGAAGAGAAATTGTCGCTCTTAAGTTAACAAAATTCTGTAAAATTGACAGTTTCCTAATCAATTTAACTGATTTTCTGTTAACACAACTGATCTTCATGGTCATTTCAACAGCGATAAACAGTCAATACATAAGCAAATTTCAAAGAGAATTTAACGCTCACTGCGCTCTCTATTTTGTACTTATGATGATGGTGCCACTTGATTAAAAAAAAAACACAAAAATAAGAAAACCACCAAATCGAAAAACACACAAAATGGGAAAACAACAAAAAACTAGTTTTTTAGTTATCAATACAAAACGAAAAAACCCGTTTTTGAATTTACTGTGCAAAAAATTATGATATACCGGGACACCTATTTACCGGGTACAATTTTGCATATAAAAATTTTGGAATCTAATAAGATATTAAAAAACATCATTTTTAATGTTGATGTTTCCGACAATATAAAGTTTGAGTTGTTTTGAAATCGTTTCAACTTAAAGTGTTACTTGTTAAGTTACTCCAGTGGTGAATTACCTTCCTGCGATTTGATTCTTCACTTTTGTATAACTTACAAGTTCTCTATTTAAAATGTTAAATAAATAAAAAATAAATGTAAGGCGCGATAACCTCCGAAGAGATCTAAGGCCGAGCTTCTCTTCCAATTTGCGTCGTGCTCCTCTTGATTTTCCCTACAAATTGGCCGGACGGGACCTACATGTTTTATGCCGACTCCGAACGGCATCTGCAAGGCAGACGAGTTTTCACTGAGAGCTTTTCATGCCACAAATACACCCGGAGCGCTTGCCTAACACTGCCGAGGGGCGACCCCGCTTAGAAAAATTTTTTTCTAATTGAAAAATCTTATTTCTAAAATTTTGATCTTGCTTTGCCCGGGGTTTGAACCCAGGGAGTACGATGTGGTAGGCGGAGCACGCTACCATCACACCACGGTGTCCGCTATGTTATGTCAAATATTTATACTACAAGTTTTGTTCGAAGCAATCAAGTGTGGCAACTACATGCGAGAGAAGAAATTGAGAATGAGCTGACCTGCAACTGAAAGAATTGAGAATCAGTTTTGTGACTACTATTTTCATTTCTATTTGAAAATCGAAGTTCAAACCTATAAATGAAATAAATTATGCAAGTGCGTTTAATAAAACAAAATAATAAAGTGTATAATGTTTAATGTGTGCCAGCATAATTGATGCACGCACAATTGAAACTCGGTTAGTAAGTGCGTACAAATGTATGTAGGTATATGCAGCAAGCATGCGCATTTATGTATTCACATATTTACGTATGTATATGGCAACATAGGTACTTTCGTACAAAGCTGTCGCAACAACTTTTTTTGTTCATTTGACTACTAAAACGGTCAATTCCGAATCAACGATTTGATTCAACATCTTGTTGCGATGGATAAAAATTGACAGAAATTTCGGTTGAATTGGCCGGTATTTCGGTTGATTTTACCAGTCTTTTTCTTTCAGTGTGATACGTATCAATAAACATAAAGTAAAACATATAACATTAGAAAAAATTATAAATATTTAAAAAACTGGAATGCAATTATAAAATTCAACAAACATGTTTTAAAATGTTTTCGGTCAAAACGAAAAAAATGCTCTAGATGGCTTAAATGATCGTTTTCAATTCGATAATCATTTTATAAGCGTAACAGCTTTTTTTTAAGGTGAAAAATATTCATCATTAATTTCAGTTTTTTTTTTTTTTTCGCTACGTTATTGTTATAATGAGCTTATTTGTCACCAATTGTATAATACACATATGTATCTAAGAAATGCTTCTTAATTGCTAAGTGTACGCTATTCAAGCTAAAATGCGCGGCTAATTTGCTGCGCGGAATGAATTATTATTTACCGCTTATAGAAAATTATTTATGGGTAAAATTGTCTGAAGTTTATCAGAATGTTTCGATGGTGAAACTTTTTTTTTCGTTATACGTTTATTTGGTTCACATAACTTAATAACACGCAATTGTGTTGACAAATTCAAAATTCGATTTTTTTTCAAGTTAAAGCATTTTTGGTTTTGGAAAACAAGCTCAACTTTTCTTAATCACTCTTGATGACGTGAGCTGAATTTACTCATTTGGCGGTTTTTTTTTTTGGTAATCCACTTTTCCTTTTCCTCTCATTTTTAAATCTTCGATAGTATTTTAATTGTGAAGGTTATGAGTAAATAAAATATGTGCAACTTCTTAGTGTTGTCGAATATAAACATAGAAAACTGCTGTGCAAAGAAGTAAAATCACAATATTATCAAAATTTTATAAAAGCAATGAGAAATTGGACATATTTATTTACTTATACGTTTCACAAGTAATTTATTTTAGAACATGTAAAAATGAGGCGATCACTAAGAAGCGTGCGAAAAATTTTCAAAATTTGCCCACGCCATCACTAACTATGAAAAAAAGTTTCATTTGCTCAGGAAAACCAAGGTTACTATAACTTAGAAAAAAATGGAAGTTCGAAAAAACGTCCACACATTTTTTGTTTTTTATACACAAAAAATTTCTCATACACCTCCAAAAATATAACTCTTCTACAGTTTGGAGCCGAACAAATTAAACTAGGTAAATCTATAAAATATTGAAACTCATTGAGATGAGTACATTGAGCAACTTTTTATTAATTTTGTTAGTAAGTAAAAGCAAAAATATTGTGACGAATATTAGTGACCCTAGGTGATACTCACATCACTAATTTGATGCTAAGCAAATAAAACCACAACAACAATAAAGCAACAGTCACTTGTATCTACGTAAACGAATCAATCATTATGTCTACACATATGTACGTACGAGCAGCGGAGAGTAACACACAAACACATGCATATATCTGAGATACTCCCAAAAGTATGCAATCATTTGTGCAAGTATCACTCACATATACACGCGCATGGGCTATAAGAGAAGCTATACAATCGTGCATCCGTAGTTATAGCTGAGAAATTTATAGCTGATAACTAACTAGTTAATTCTAGAAATACAAATACAAAATACAAAATAGTGGAGTTATTTATTCAACAATTTAGTGATTCGAACGTTAGTAGAAGGTTGCAAATAAGAGGAGTTTCAGTAAAATCGTTACAATATATTTCATTTATTTTATAAGACATTAATTGATATTTTATTTTTAAATATTCTAAATAATCTCATCAACACATGGTACACATATGTGAAGAAAACTCTTTATTTTCCTATGAAGCTAACTTCTTCTGAACAAAATGGGCTAAGTGGTTTCGGGCTCTACAGGCATATTCATTAGGGTAGTTCATATAAATCAAAAAGCATTTTTCCAGCCTCAGCCCTTCAAGCGGTTATATCTAGGTAAAAAATATCATATATACAGTTGCAGAGTGGTTAGATGCTCTAAGGATGCTTAAAAAAATTAAAATTGAAGTTTTTGATTTTCAATACACAGAATCGATAATATTATAGTTGGCTATATCACATATATATTTCAGAAGCGATTGGAAATGGTTAGGGCGTATTGTACAGGGCTCCATGCTGAAATTACCCTACGAAGATCCACAATACTAAAACCAGAATCTTAATCACTGTACTGCTCTCCTTAACCGTTCCCTATCGGATTCAAAACTTAAATGTGCTGTAGCAAGAAAAAGGCCCTACGCAGGGACGGATCCAGAAAATATTTTCGGAGGGCGTCCAATGTTCATTTTCATAATTCTGATTTTGAAGGAGCGTTAAATGTATATAAGAAAATGAGGAAACATATTTTCAGAATAAATTAGAGTTTAATACTGTTATTGGTGTAGCCACAGCCAAACAACTTATCAAAAGGTCGGGCAGACGTTTTTCTGTTTTTATTTAGCTGCACAACTTTTAGTAAGTTTTTACCCTAGCTCTCTTTCCCCATTTTCTTTATCCTCTTACTCTCTCCTCTCCTTTTGTCTATTTCTATCTCTCAGTATTTTCCGTCCCTTCTTCTATCTCTCTATCTTCTTCTAACTCTATCTTTTTTCAGTCTCTTCCTTTGAAATTTGTCTTTCTAATTTTCTCAATTCATTGTCGTCACATACAGTGTGCGGTTGAAATTTAACCTCTTTATGTAGAGATCCCTCAATTTTCTTTAAGAATCTGAATTGCTCGTCATTTTTGTAGTATTCTGTAAGGTACAGATAGATCTTTATTGGAATACGAAGTTTGCGATGAGATACTTCTAGTGTTAGATTTAAAAGCCAAAATATTTACAGGCTAACTTTCTTTATGTCTTGAGCAATATACGAGGTGTGTTCAAAAAGTATCGCAAATTTTGTGTTTTTTCAAAAATTATTTATTTATTCAAGAATTTATTTATTTATATTATTATTTATTTATTCATGAATATCGAATTTGCCCCTTCAAAGTAATCCCCATGAGATATTATACTCTTGTGCCAACGGTTTTTCCAATATTGGAAGCACTTCAAAAAATCATTCTTTTATCTTGTTCATTTCCTCCTTCGATACCGTCTTTATCTCGTCAATCGTAGCGTAGCGTCATTTTTTCATGGGCCTCTTCAGTTTAGGGAACAAGAAAAAGTCACCAGGGCCATATCTGGGGAATGCGGTGACTGTGGCATTATTAGTGTATTGTTTTTGGACAAAAAGTCGCGTCGAAATTGATCCTCAGCAACTTCTCTAACGGTGATTTGACGATTGGCCAATACCATTTTCCCCACTTCATCAATTTTTTCGTCTGTTGTTGAAGTGATCGGGCATCCGGCACGCTCTTCGTCGTTCACATTTTCTCGGCCTTCTGGGAAAATTTTGTACCACCGATAAACGTTGCTTCGGTCCAAGGTAACTTCTCCGTATGCCACAGTCAACATTCGTAATGCATCCGCGCACTTAATCTCGTTTTTCGCACAAAATTTTATACAGGTTCTTTGACCAAATTTTTTGAATAGGTAAAAGGCGAATTCGAGCCAAAACACGTCCAAGCAAAGCAGCTGTCAGCAATTAAGTGAACACTCAAAATGGCCGAGCTTATCGACATAAGTGAAAGACATGAGTACCACCATAACGCCACAAAAAAATTGAAATTCGAATATACGTAACCCGTGAAAATTCAAAATCCGTGATAATTTTTGAACACACTTCGTATTTCATATACATACATAAAGAAACATTTTTTTATTCGACCCACCTTAATAAATTTACATATCGAATTTTGATTAGAATAGCACCCCATATCAGCATATGGTACAAAAACCGGTAAGTAACAGAATATTTCATAGAAAACGCCCTATCTCAGGATTCGATCCAAAAACTCCCTATATCAGAATTTGGTTGCAGAATGCCTTACCTCCCTTAGATTTTTTTTAAGAACTTTTGAAATAAAAGTCTGACATAGGGCATTCTTCAAAAAAAAATCCAAATCAAGTTGTTTTCCAACAGTTTTCGTATATACGGCATTTTCGAATAGACACCCGAGATAGGGTCATATTACATTTACGACTCGAACAGCCGTTTAAAGCACAACATTTCTTAGCTTCAAAGGTCAAAGAATATTTTGAAATTACAAAACGTATATTTTTGTTGCCAAGAAAGTCTCATTTTACTTGAAAAAAAGTTTGATTTGAAATGAAAAAAGTTTAATTGTATCTGAAAATCTTATAACTTTAAACGAGCAATTCTTGTTTGTTTGTATAGGCTCACGATCTCGGGAACGGCTCAACCGATTTAAATGAAATTTGGCACAGAGATAATGTATCACCTTCTAAGACTTTCTACCTAGGTGTTGCCACTCAGAATGTTTTAAAACGTTGCCACCTATTCTAAATTTAAAAAAATTGCATGAGATATGCCGATATGGATATCAAACGAAAGGTATTTCACTCCGAATTACAATAGGGACTTTTTCTAGTAGGGTTGCCAATAGGGTTGCCACCTATTCGAAATTAAAAAAAATTTCATGAGATAGGCCGATATGGGTATCAAACGAAAGGTATTTTACTCCGAATTACAATAGGGACATTTTCGAGTAGGGTTGCCAATTAGGGTTGCCACCTATTCTAAATTAAAAAAAATTGCATGGTATATGCCGTTATGGGTATCAAACGAAAGGCATTCACTCCGCATTACAATAGGGATATTTTTAGTTGGGTTGCCATTTGGAGTTGCCACCTATTCGAAATTAAGGAAAATTGCATAAGGTACGCCGATATGGGTATCAAACGGAAGGTATTTCACTCCGCATTACAATAGAGACATTTTTGAGTAGGGTTGTCATTTAAGGTTGCCACCTATTCGAAATAAAAAAAAAATTGCATGAAATATGCCGATATGGATATCAAACGAAAGGTATTTCACTCCGCATCACAATAGGGACATTTTTGAGTAGGGTTGCCATTTAGGGTTGCACCTATTCGAAATTAAAGAAAATTGCATGAGATATGCCGTTATGGGTATCAAACGGAAAGTATTTCACTCCGCATTACAATAGGGACATTTTTCAGTAGGGTTGCCATTTAAGGTTGCCACCTATTTGAAATTCAAAAAAAAAGAAACGTTTCCAGCACAACTAAACATTGCCGAGCAAAGCTTGGTCGCCCAGGTACTTATATATTAAATATAAACTTTCAGCTGAGTATTTATTATTTGAAATGTGTCAATACTGAACTGTGTAAGACTTCCATCGAAGCTTAAACAGTACCAGTTTTGTTGAAACAAAAGTTAATGATTCGTTCTTTATAAACAAAAATATAATAAAGATATGGCTACGGAGTATGAACAAGCACAAATTTATAACCATAAATCAAGTAGAAGTTTAAATTTTCAATCTATGAATGCAAAAGTATGATTCCACATAAGAGAAAAGAATAACAATTGCAACTAAAAGAAACAATTTCAAATTTTATTCAATATTTTTCTAAATTGGTATAAAATCTATAAAATTGGTTTGTGGCTTGACTCAACTTTTTGAAAATGTTGCGAAACCGGTGCTTCGATTCTAGTCCCGATAATGTTGTTCATAACAAAAAGAGATTCAAATAAAAATAAAAATATATACTTAGCTCAATTTCAGTCCGGGGGGATTTAGGCCCAGCTTCTCTGTTTTTCATGCCTTTAGTTTCTTATTTAAAGCTACGCCTGCATTTCCAATATCAAAGTTAGTTGTGGGCGAAGAATTTTCTAAAGATATTGATATCACTCTCAACCGCCCAGAAGGCACACTTCACAATTTTTTATGTATTATAGTTCAAATACTGAAAATTACAAAAACATTGGCTCACATATATTTAAGAATTTCCCTTCAACAATAAACAATAAATGAACATAATTAAAAGAACAAAACATTCAAGTGAATACAGATATGAAAAAATATTTAATACAAAACCAAATAAACACATCGGTATATAAGGTATAAATATAAATGAAATGTAGCTTAAACTATCAGTTCTAATTTAGATTTATAAAAATGAAGTTTATTCTAGCATCTATAATTACACTTCTTCTATTAGGACTTGTTGGGCCCTCTCTCTCTATACCAAGGTGTAAGGGGCCTAACCAACCAAGTATTTGTAAAACTTATTACGAAAATGCAAATAAAAGGTTTGGAAAATAAATATTGCAATTTTTTTAATTATTCGCTCCTTTTTATTTGGATAAGATGTTGCTCATATTCCTGATATGGCTATACATTTTGCTAAGAGACATAAAATTATGAAGGTAGGTCTTTAAATAAACAAAACGCAAAATCGCAGTATGTGAAGGTTGTGCTTCATTGCACTGACGAGATCTGGATTATTGCGAAATCGTTTTCAAGGTTTGTTCGGAACAATATCATGACTGCTTTAAAATCGATCAAAGTAGTATAAGGTCTATTTTATTTTGCTCTACTACGTTCGCTCCCTGTTTATTACTGTTTCGCTGTCACTTCGGAATTATTTTGTCATCAAATCTAAGCTATTTTCGGGGCTATGCTCAAACTATGTCGGCATTTCTAGGCTGTCTCGAAATTTTTCTCGTATAGTGCAAAAATTTAAATATCTTTAACAAATTCCGTAACCAATTTTATCCGCACAAAATATATTGGTATTGAAAATAGCCGACATCAAATTACTACCACGCCCATTTTTTCGATATCGAAAATTTCCGAAAATATAGAAAATTTGACAATGCAAAAACCAATAATGATAAAGTGAAGATGGATTAATGAAGTTTATGAACCAAAATAGAAATTTATAAAATGTTCGTTGCCCAGCTTCCTTTTGGTTAATCTCATCCCTACCCTTTTAAGGTCATAACCCGAACAAAAATCGACCAAATCTTATGGAATTCCGACAGACAGATAGACGGACATGGCTAAAACAACTCAGTTCGTCATCCTGATCAATGCGGCATACTTATTGGTGGGTATATTTCTTCTTCTTTAAGGACTTACAATTTTGAATTTCGTAACAAACTTAATATACCATTTCAATATATTTTACTTCTTTATTTCTATCAATAAAAATTCTTATACCGTTTTCACACAGAAACTTAATCGAATCGAAAATTATATTTAATGAAATAATCAAGTTTCCCTTTTTATACATTAAGCGAATATCTGTCAGTAGCCCCAAAAAAACATTTCGTTTTTACAAAAAATAGTTAAAATGGAAAGCAGCCGTTTTCTTCTTAACTATAAATACAATCAAAATAAAATGCATGCGGCACCTAACCAAATATGTGCCTCTTTTGATATATTCTTATGAAATATCTGCGACTTTCTAAAATACATTTGAGTCTTTCTCAAATGTAGTTGGCAAGTTCTGAAACACTTTTTACATCTACTGAAAAAAATTTGGGATTTTCTGAAATACATTTGGGGTTTTCTAGAATATATTTGGAAAATCTGAAATACGGTTGACTTTTTCCGAAATACACTTGAGCTTTTCTGAAATAAAGTTGAGGTTCTCTGAAATACAATTGATGCATTTAAAATAAATGATGTATATTGGAACGATTTTCCGTCATCCCTTGTCGAATTTGGTTTCGTGACAAACTGGTTACGGCATTGTGCCATCATCAGTGCCGATTTTCGTTCTGAATATGGCAATGAAAATCGTTCCAATATACTCGTACATCATTTATCCACCCTGTCGGAAAATCAACTAAACAAAATAAGTTACTTAAAATAAATTTGCGGATTTCTGAAACACATTTACACTTTTCTTATATTCAGTTGAGCTTTTCTGAAATATAATTGATTTTTCTGAAATACATTTATTCATTTACAAAAAATAGATGGAAAAACCGTAGATTTAAACTCTTTTTCCTTAGTATGTTGCGGGTAATATATATATAATATATTGGCATTGAAAATTAATAATGAGAGCAATTCCAACCCACTGTTAACCAACAACAACTGAGATTCCAAACAAAAAATTTCGTTTTTTCTTGGAATGTCCGATATAACTGAATAATCACGTTTTTTGTGTTTTTATATACATATGTAAGAAGTGAGCGTGGTCAGTTTCCGATTTCGTCTATTTTAACTGGCGATAGGAGATGACGGACGGGCATATATCAAAACAATTCTTTTTTCACTCATCATCTATTTCGATTTTTATATCGAATAATTCATGCCGTTACAAGCTCCCGTTATGCGGTCCAAACAAAATGTACGCAATGAGCTTTGCTTAGCTGAGTATTATTATTAAACTACTCGAAATAAGATATGTATGTATATCTTGTAAGTTTCCGATTTCGGTGCAATTCCGATAACGATAAAATTTGTCATTTTCGAATGGGGTGCCGGTAACACACTTCCATAAAATTCTTAGCATAGATAGTATAGAACAGACTGTAGGTTAAGAAAAAAAAAAAGTTCGTTTCTGAAGTCTTTTATTGACTGTTGATAATTTTGTTTAAGCTAATCGAACAAAGAAACGAATCACATAAAGTTCAAACAGACATAACAATCATCTTATCATTTCACCTTGATGTTTATAAAATATTTCGAGTTGTTATGATTAAGTTTATAGTACTGCAGCAATTCAAATGAATATCGTTTCAAATTAAGATGCTTTTTATGCAAAATTTAATTTTTATCATATATTGTACAACAACATATGTACTAAGATGATTTTTTTCAAAATCTTTCAAATTTTTCAGATATTTTATTAGCATATTTCAAAATCGGCTACATTCTAAACCAAACATTAAGTTTTTATTTTTTATTGCTGTAAAGATTTTTATTACACTTACCGTAACAAATTGTGTTAATCCAAGTTGTATGCAAATTTTTTTTTTTCAATTTTTGAACGTTAAAAAGTAGGCTGGCCAACTGGAGAATATTTAAAATTTTTATTTTTAGTTTTATATATCGTATTTGAATTTTTTATTAGCACATTTTTCAACTGTTTGCTCTTCAATATTCAATTGTATGTTTGAAACTAAATTTATTATTATTATTATTATTGTTTTAAGATTGTACGCACTTAAAACCCAACAAAACTACAATAATCTCCTCAGTAACTATAAACTTAAAACGCATCACTTTTTATTAAAATTTGTTAATGATGATTTAATTAAGAACACCGTTATTTTTAAATATAATTATCCGTCGTCGTACTTTACTATTTGAAAGCGTTCACGCGTGACTCTTACTTGCTGAAGCCATTCACTTAACTGAACTAATTTTTATGCAATGCAGTGCAAAAGTAGTCCCCACAATCAAAAGCACTGAGTTCGTGCACAGCTTTGTCCGGCAGCCGACCGGCAAGAGTTAACTCTGAATGTACTTCAGCAACAACAACTATGGAAACTAGCAGCAACTTAGCACAGCGTTAAGAGACGATATTAACGAAGCGTCCGCGATTAATGCAGAAACACGCGAGCCTTCAAGAAACGTAGAAAAAATAATAACAATAGAGAATATTTATATGAAAAGCAACACTACCGAATCACACACACACACACACATACAAATAGTCAAATAAACCAAGTGACGAACTGTTGACCTACCGGATAAAAAAAGAATTATATAAATGATTAAATTTTTAGGGGGAACTTAAATTCGGTTGATTTATGTTGTGATGTCTGACGACTAAGCAGTTGAGTCGAGTGCACATGAATCTGAGCGTATTTTTGTACGGGAGGTATAAGTTATGCGAAAGTTCGGCATTGTGAGCTCGTAACTGGAGTTGTAATACGAGGTGCTTAAATGCATTTGTAAATCAATAGGTGAACGTTTAACCGTATGTATAGTTTAAACCAATAAAGAGCAAATATAAATGTTGGCGGGTTTTCTACATAGAAAACGGCATTCTACATAGAAAAGTGGGTGACGTGGCTTATTCCACCGTAAAGAAGAGGAATCAACTGGAAGTTTTCTTCCAAATATATGAGGCTCTACATTTTTTTTTTTTATGTAAAATGTGAATTTGCAGTAAGATCATTTTTCATTTGGAGGTGGCGGTTAATAATCAAAGTTGACAAAATATATTTCGTTTAAAGCTCCTCAAAGATTGAATAGCCATTCATGTTAGCACCTTATTTTTGATTACCAATTAATTATTTCACTACTGTGGAAAGTGTATTTTTTTGATGGGAAATATAATTATAATGTTTCGCTCCATATAAAATTAACGTTTATTAAAACATATTTAAATTGTATACAAAATATAAAAAAAAAAATAGTTAAGAATTCAATTTTGTATTAATTTCTCACAATCTTCTTCACTTTCTGATACCACTTCCGGATTGTATTCAGTGATACATCTGAAAGCAGTGACAACACATCTTTGCTTAAAAGCTCAGCACTGCGATAACGATGAGAAGGGTTTGTATCGCGAATGTCCACTGCTACCATCACATCCCCACTTATATGACAAAATAAGTTCATTACAATTATACAATTCTAGTACTTCTTTTTGCAGCTTTACAAGCCTTTTTGCGGTATGGTCTACTAAATTCCAAATAATTAACTTCTTAACTTCTTCTTTAATGCCACTGCTGGGATAGCACTCAGTCTTAGCAGCCAAAAGTTTTTCGTACGATGGATATATATTAGCATTGCGTTCCTCCCCCCTGCTCGCATGATGTTATAAGAGCTTTTTGCGTAATCGCCGTCGATATACAAAGCTAAAGCTGCATTATTGGAAGAAGGTATTGCTGATTTAGAAGAAGAGCACAATTCTTCTTTAATTTTTTGAGCTCTAGTTTGTGAGGAGTCAATGGATCTTATAATGTATGCAGCATTTCCCTTCCCAGATTTATTCAACTTGTTCTAGCAGCAAAGGTCAATTCCTCCGGGGCCAATTATCAACTAATTGTGTTACCTTCATTCTTTTCGCTCTATCGACTTTTTATAAAAACTACTTAGAAGGGCGCCCATGAGACATTGAAGGTATATCGTCATCGGAAACATTCAACAAAGCTTTTTTTGGGATAATAAACATTCCTTCTAATCAACTTTTATTGTTAGCTTCAAACACTTGCTTTGTTCGATTGGCCTGCGCGAAAACCTCATTTTCTCTATTATCTACTTCAGTTTTATTATAAATATGTTCTAAAACAGGATCTTCTTTTTTATTGCTCCGCTTTTCGCCACACCAAACATTGAAAAGTTCACTCCTTTACCTCGACATGTTTACTGAAAACGAAATAATGAGTATTAAGCAGATTCTGGCAGCCAATAATGAAAGAACTTACAAGTTATTAACACACAGGTTGCAATAAAAGCAAAACTAAAGGTTGATACGAGTGGAGTACTAACTAAAACTTTAATAGTAATTGGGAAATAAAACAAAATTTTACGATGAGGTACACATGTACCATAATACATTTTTGACTACATAAAATACAATTTTTAACATATTTTAGTGGTGTTAATTCTTAAACTTACGTTTTTCACCTTATCACCAAAAAATATTTGAAACACAATTTCTGTATTTTTGTGCACTCACTTCACTTGCGCTGTTAAAAATCAACTATTATATGAAGATCAGCAGTGCATTTCAATTGCCTCTGTTAAAAGCAATAAATCAAAGCAACTACAACGAGTTGAGATGAAATAAGTGAACAGTTATACACTATAGACAATTAAAAACGTACCTCTTTCAAAATATTTTCTCCCGCTGTGTTCAAAAAATTTGACTTTTTCCGACTAGCTTGGTGTTTGGGACCACTGTGAGATTGCATCTGTAAACCAGATGAGTTTTCACTCAGAAGTCAGAAGTCTTTTCATGGCAAAAACACACTCGGAGTGTTTTCCATATCACTGCCGAGTGACGACGCGCTTATAAAAACTTGTAAATGAAAAATGTTGTTTCTAAGCTTTTTATGTTGCTTTGCCATGGATTTGAACACAGGATCTTCGGTGTGGTAAGCGGGGCACCACCACACCACGGCAGCCGGCCAAATGCATTACAAATATACTTTTAAGTGATGGGGAAAATAGCTTTGTTAAAAGAGATAAGTACCTCATAGAAGTTTACAACCTAATTCAGTTTTATTGCAGAAAAATAGCCACACTTGCCAGGTTATAAATTAACGGTTCATTTTACTTAGTTAGTTCTTTTGTATAGAATGAATAAAAAAATAGGTGAATTCAGAGGTGGGAGTTGCATTTTGTGCAATAAAAATAAGTTTTTTTCCTGGCTTTTGCAAAATAGGATCACTTCTCTGGTGGGTAGATTTAGTAGGGTTTGTGGGAGATTCGCCACAGAATGAATTTCATAACTATGGTATTCGTTGTCGAAGTCTGGGAAACTCTTTAGAAGGTCAAACAGCTTGCGCCGTAATTACTTCTACCTGCAAAGTTTTATTGTTTTTTCATGGATCCTCTACATCCCAAACAGCTTATTTTAAATAGAAACTTACGTTTTCGGTACCCTCTCACTACCATCTTCTTATGACTATGTTGCAACAGAAATCTCTGTCTTTCAATAGTTTTCGTTTTTAACTGTGAAAAATTTTAGAGAAGTAAAACCAACTTGGAATAACAATTTCACTAGCAAACTGTGAAAGCACCCTAAGCAAAAGCAAACGTCCAATTTTTCTTCTTATGCTTTGCTTGAAACAAAATTTGGAAGTTGGCTACTTTCCCATGTTAGATGGTGCCAGTGTCCTCGATGTGCCATTCTCCATTAAAATGCGTGCGTTAAACGTATTTGCGTATGTGACAGGATTTTTGCGTATTCATAAACAAAAATTTATGCGAGTTTGATTCAAAAGCCTTTTGAAAGTTTACAGAAACTTCAGTTGAATTCAACAGTAATTCTTTTGATTTTACGAGCTTTTTTCTTTCAGAGTAAAAACTTTTTTTAATATGAAGGACATAATCTCTGTCACTGTCGCCGCCTACATAATAAGTACTTGTATGATGTTAGTCTCAATTCTAGCAGCATACAAATTACCGCTACCGACATCTTCTCGGACAAAACTGATAATTTCGGGGCACTAGAACAGAGGCTGTATGTTTAGTAGCCGTTGAATATGCATTAGAACAACATCTAAAGATACTATTGTTTATTCCTCATTGCTAGAAACAAACATTCGTTCAAGTAATGATACTTTCATAGCGTTTATTTTTTGAGTATTAACAAACGTGCGAGCATAAGTCTTTCCTGGTTGCTCGTACATCAACGACTAGATCACTACGACTACGACGTTTTTACACTTACCAACACAGGCAAAGTTCCAAGTTTTGTGACCACTGATCTAGAGAACTCGGCTCTCGCGAGATTCCCGAATCTTGTTATACTAATTAAGCTCGCGAGCCGCTCGACACTAAATTAAGTGGCTCAGTCTGCGTGATTAAAATTTATCAATTGATTCATTCCGCGGCCACGGTGGTGTGAAGGGGGCGTGCTCTGCCTACCACACCGACGATCCTGGGTTCACGCCCCGTCCAAAAAATTTTAGAAACAAGTTTTTCAATTAGAAGAAAATTTTTCTAAGCGTGGTCTCCCGTCGGTAGTGTTTGGCAAGCACTCCGAGTGTATTTCTGCCATGAACACCTTTCAGCGAAAACTCATCTGCTTTGCAGATGCCGTTGGGAGTCGGCATAAAACAAGTAGATCCCGTCCCGCTAATTTGTAAGAAAAATTAATAAAAGGAACACGAAGCAAATTGGAAGAGTAACTCAGCCTAAACCTTTTCGGGGGTTATCGCGCTTTACATATGTGTAGCGCAACCCTTTCAAGGGGTTGCCAGCGCAAGATATAGCTTCTCGGAACCCAATTGTCAACCTCACATACCCGAGGCAACTCCTGCTTATTTAATAGCAGAGGCTCTGGGGACCCCAAGCTCCCCATGGATGTAGGAGGTAGGAGGGTGGGATGGTCGGGCTAATCCATTAATGGTGCTTGTTACCGGAACGTACCGGATCTATATCCGGCATAGGACTATCAACATCGATAACACTCCCCAAGGCCTTCGGGGAATGTCCTTATCGCTACAACAACCACAATAGCAGGTAAGTTTTGATTTTAATAAGATAGTATTAAAATGTAAGCTTTAAATTTACTAAAAGTCCTATTTCAATAGTGAGATCGCTTATGGAAGCCTTTTCAAAAAAATCACCGTACACTAAATCAATTGGTTATCGTTGAATGAATAAAGCTATTTTACTCAACGCGCAATATATTTAAATTCTTTAGCACAAAACATAACTCATTTGCTATACAGTCACCTACATAAGAGCAACAAATCAGCTTAGCTCAGTAAAAAGGGAAGTAAATGGCTTCGAGACATCAATAAATGGTGGTCAGAAATTCAAATTATTGCAAATGAAATTAAACCCTGAAGGTGTTCAAAACAATTTCAAACAAGCATAAACAACAAAGCTTATTAATGCGAACAAAATCAATATCCTCGTAAATATTTTTATAAACACCCGCTCACTTAGGCTTTTACAGCGAATCAAATAAGTTTTGTTGCGAATGTACGTAAATTTATGAATGCTTGCAATTGATTTAACGGTAATAAATTTAGCATGTGACTTTATCTGTTTTTTGTTTTTATACCTTTCATGAAAATGAAATGGTATATTAATTTCGTCACGAAACCCGAAATTGTAAGTCCTTAAAGGAAAATAGATAGACACAACATTAAGTATACCGAAATAATCAGGTTGAAGAGCTGAGTTGATTTAGCCATGTCCGTCTGTCCGTCTGTCTGTTTGTATGCAAACTGGTCCCTCAATTTTTGAGATATCTTGATAAAATTTGGTGAGCGGGTGTATTTGGGTGTCCGATTAGATATTTGTCGGAATCGGCCGGATCGGACCACTATAGCATATATCCTCCATACAACCGATTTTTCAGAAAAAGAGGATTTTTGTCATATCTTACTCAATTTAACAGATTGAAGCTTCAAACTTCACCATATAATTTCGTATATTGTACATATTGTTGCCTGAAAAAGTTGATGAGATCGGTCGTATATATAGTATATATCCCCCACAACCGATTGTTCAGATAAGAAACTTTTCGTAATTACTGCCCTATTTTAAGAGCTAGAGGCTTCAAATTTCAACGAATGCTTACGTATATAGCATATATTGTTGTCTGAAAATATCATAAAGATCGGTGGTATATATAGTATATATATGGTGGTATATATAGTATATATATATAGTAAATATATATATATATATATTTTCGCAATTTTAGCCCCATTTTAACAGCTAGAAGCTTCAAATTTCACCGATTGCTTACGTATATGGCATATATTGTTGTCTGAAAAAATCATGGAGATCGGTTGTATATATAGTATATATCTCATTCAACCGATTGTTCAGATAAGAAACTTTTCGCAATTTCTACCCAATTTTAACAGCTATAAGCTTCAAATTTCACCGATTGCTTACGTATATAGTATATATTGCTGTGTCAAAAAATCATAGAGATCGGTGATATATATAATATATATATGATGGTATATATAGTATATATATAGTATATATATATTTTTTTTTGCGATTTCTGCCCCATTTTAACAGCTAGAAGCTTCAAATTTCACCAAATGCTCACGTGTATAGCATATATTGATGTCTGAAAAAATCATTGAGATCGGTGGTATACATAGTATATATCTCATACAACCGATTGTTCAGATAAGAAACTTTGCGCAATTTCTTCCCCATTTTAACAGCTAGAAGCTTCAAATTTCACCGAATACTTACGTATATAGCATTATTGTTGTCTGAAAAAATCATAGGGATCGGTTGTATGTATAGCATATATCTCATACAACCGATTGTTGAGATAAGAAACTTTGCGCAATTTTTTCCCCATTTTAACAGCTAGAAGCTTCAAATTTCACCAAATGCTTACGTGTATAGCATATACTGTTGTCTGAAAAAATCATTGAGATCGGTGGTATATATAGTATATATCTCATACAACCGATTGTTCAGATAAGAAACTTTGCGCAGTTTCTGCCCCATTTTAGCAGCTAGAAGCTTCAAATTTCACCAAATGCTTACGTATATAGCATATATTGTTATCTAAAAAAATCATAGAGATCGGTTTTATATATATTATATACCCCATATAAACTGTATTTTTTTGCCCCTTTTTTACGGCTAGAAGCTTCAAAATTCATCAAATTTCATCAAATAGTTACGTTTACGTCATATATTGTTGAAATACGTGATTTGTAGTCATAGTTTTTACACGCAGACCACAAAAAACCTGAAACTTTGCATCCTCACACAAAGTACCTACCTATTTTTTATTTTATATTTATCTTAAAAATCGTTTAGGTATGTAGATCTGTTCATTATATATTTTTTATCTTATACATCCGATTATTCGGAGATTACGAACGGCATAAGATTATTGTTCAGCCCCATTCATGAAAGGTAGGAAGTCTTCGGCACAGCCGAAAACAGTCCCGTCCTTACTTGTTTTATACTCAGTTGAGCAGAGCTCACACGATAACTTGAGTAAATTTTGAGGTATCTTAATGAAATTTGGTATGTAGGTTCCTGGGCACTCATCTCAGATCGCTATTTAAAATGAACGAAATCGGACTATAACCACGCCCACTTTTTCGATATCGAAAATTTCGAAAAACACAAAAAGTGTGATAATTCATTACCAAAGACGGATAAAGCGATGAAACTTGGTAGGTGAGTTGAACTTATGACGCTGAATAGAAAATTAGTAAAATTTTGGACAACGGGCGTGGCACCGCCCCCTTTTAAAAAAGGGTAATTTAAAAGTTTTGCAAGCTGTAATTTGGCAGTTGTTGAAGATATCATCATGAGGTTTGGCAGGAACGTTACTCGTATATATATAAGCTTAATAAAAATTAGTGAAATCGGGGAACGACCACGCCCACTTTAAAAAAAAAAATTTCTAAAGTCAAATTTTAACAAAAAAATTAATATCTTTACAGTATACTAGCAGACCCGACAGACGTTGTTCTGCACTAAATTCGGCCTATCTGCATACATTTTAATAAGCTTTTTCCGTCTAACTCTGCTCTACTCCTCTACACTTTTTCCTAATCTCTTTATTCACTCCTCCCTCCGTCTTTTTCGCTTCATCTCCATCTTCGTCTCATTCTATCTCTTTCTCAGTCTCCTTCTCTCTTTTCTCTTCTCTCAAGTTTTTCTCCTTCTTCTGCATCTCTTATTGCCAGTCCCAGAGGGTGGTATGTATTTTGTTCCAGTCCCACTCCGAGTCTCAGCCTCACTCCCAGTCCTAGTCCTAATCCCAGTCCCAGTCCGTCTCTATTATACTTCCCGGCAAAAAGCATAGTAAATACTAATATAGTCAAATTTATATACGAAATTTAAGGCAAATCGAGTAGGACGTATGCAAATAAGTATGTGGGTATTATTAGTTCATGTCTTTTTTCGGCTTCGCATGCATATTTATCAGTTTCGCCAGGTTGATGCGACTAAATCGAATATCGCAATTATCGCAGTGAACTTCAGAGCTCTCAGCAACAGCTTTCATTTGATATCCATAACACACACATTCCAGCGGTATCCGGGTCCATGTTTTGGCCTATATTTCGAGACCCTAGTCACTCAGCGGAGTAAAATTTACTCTGTTTTGTATCACACATCAACAGCATCAATGTGATACCCATAATATAAAAACACATTCTAGGTGTATCCGGGCCCACGTTTTGGGCTATATCTCGAGACCCTATCCTCCCAGTTGTATGAAAATGATTTTGTACTATAGCACTCATCAATAGCTTTCATTTGATATCCATATTGTGTAAACACATTCTAGGAGTACCCGGGTCCACGTTTTGGGCTATATCTCGAGACCCTAGCCTCCCAGTTGTATGTAAATTATCCTGTACTATAGCACTCATCAACAGCTTTCATTTGATATCCATATTGCATAAACACATTCTAGGGGTACCCGGGTCCACGTTTTTATATTAAGACCCTAGAAACGTAGCGAAAAAATAGGTAGACGTTGGCCGATTCTCAGACCTACCCAATATGCTCACAAAATTTCATGAGAATCGGTTCAGCCATTTCGGAGGAGTTCAGCCTCTAAAACCGTGACAGAATAATTTTATTTATTAGATAAGTAAATTGTGTCAACATTCAACTCCAGTAATGATATGGTCCAACAAAATACAAAAATAAAAGAAAATTTCCAAATGGGCGTGGCTTCGCCCTTTTTCATTTAATTTGTCTAGGATACTTTTAATGCCATAAGTCGAACAAAAATTTACCAATCGTTGTGAAATTTGGTAGGGGCTTAGATTCTAAGACGATAACTGTTTTCTGTGAAAAAGGACGGAATTGGTTCAAGCCAGGCCCAGTTTTTATACACAGTCGACTGTCTGTCCTTCCGTTCGGCCGTTAACACGATAACTTCAGCAAAAATCGATATATCTTTACTAAACTCAGTTCACATACTTATCTGAACGCACTTTATCTTGGTATAAAATATGGCCGAAATCCGACTATGACCACGCCCACTTTTCCGATATCGAAAATTACGAAAAATGAAAAAAAATGCCATAATTCTATACCAAATACGAAAAAAGGGATGAAACATGGTAATTGGATTGGTTTATTGACGCAAAATATAACTCTAGAAAAAAACTTTGTAAAATGGATGTGACACCTACCATATTAAGTAGAAGAAAATGAAAAAGTTTTGCAGGGCGAAATCAAAAAGCCTTTAGAATTATGGCAGGAATACTGTTCGTGGTATTACATATATAAATAAATTAGCGGTACCCGACAGATGATGTCCTGGTCACCCTGGTCCACATTTTGGTCGATATCTCGAAAACGCCTTCACATATACAACTACCACCACTCCCTTTAAAAACCCTCATTAATACCTTTAATTTGATACCCATATCGTCCCTGGTCCACCTTTATGGCGACATCTCGTCCACCCATAGAACTAAGGCCCACTCCCTTTTAAAATACTCATTAACACCTTTCGTTTGATACCAATATTATACAAACGCATTCTAGAGTCACCCCTGGTCCACCTTTTTGGCGATATCTCGAAAAGACGTCCACCCATAGAACTAAGGCCCACTCCCTTTAAAATACTCATTAACACCTTTCGTTTGATACCAATATTGTACAAACGCAGTCTAGAGTCACCCCTGGTCCACCTTTATAGCGATATCCCTAAATGACGTCCACCTATAGAACTAAGGCCCACTCCCTTTAAAATACTCATTAACACCTTTCGTTTGATACCAATATTGTACAAACGCATTCAAGAGTCACCCCTGGTCCACCTTTATGGCGGTATCTCGAAAAGACGTCCAACCATAGAACTAAGGCCCACTCGCTTTTAAAATACTCATTAACACCTTTCGTTTGATACCAATATTGTACAAACAATTCTAGAGCCAGCCCTGGTCGACCTTTATGGCGATATCCCTAAATGGCGTCCACCTATAGAACTATGGCCCACTCCCTCTTAAAATACTCTTTAATACCTTGCATTTGATATCCATGTCATACAAACACATTCCAGGGTTACCCTGGGTTCATTTTTCTACATGGTGATTTTCCCTTATTTTGTCTCCATAGCTCTCAACTGAGTATGTAATGTTCGGTTACACCCGAACTTAGCGTTCCTTACTTGTTTTTTTTTTTTGAAAATTTATATTTTATGTCACGCCGGATTTATTTGCAAATATGAACTATAATGAAGGTGGATTCATACAGTTGTGTGTAATTATATGCTTTGTTTTTAATAAAAATTAGTTCAATTATGTCAGCATTGAGCCGTATGGAGTTGTTAAAAACTTTATGTTAGACATTAAATTTCTTTGTTTTCATAATTCATGTGTAAATGGATTATAAAAGATTGTATTGTACTTGTTAAGTTTGTTAGAAAAATTATGATTCACGTCTAATAAAAATTTACGACACTGGTAATTAAAGAACAGGAGATTGTCATATTTTCCATAGTTGGGGGTAGTGCATTAAATTTTGATTAATTATCATTACACTATATTGGAAAACTCTGAGTGCACAATTTTTTTCCCAGCTTAGTGATAGTACTGCCACGACAAACAAAAAATTATTGCAATCATTTAATTTTTTCACTACCACTATACTCATTGAAAAATAAAGAATACAATTATTGGAAATTTTCTATGTCTCCACTGAAATGAGTGGAGAAAAATTTTTGTGCACTGGCTGAAGCTGAAATTTTTTTCACTACCAGCTTTAAAAAAAAAAACATCAAAACCTCGAAAATATCAGAGTTGGGGGTAGTGCATTTATACACCAGCCTTCACTTACATTCGAGGGGTAATGTAAAAAATATCAATCTCACTCAGCTATAGCGAAAGTTGCAATTATTGCAATCATTTAATTTTTTCACTACCACTCAACTCAGAGAAAAACCAAGAATACAATTACTGGAAGTTTTGTATGCATCCAGTGAATGAGTGGAGAAAAATTTTTGTGCACTGGCTGAAGCTGAAATTTTTTTCACTACCAGCTTTAAAATGTTCACTACCAGCTTTAAAATTTCATTGAAAATTTTTTAGCTTCAGCCAGTGCACAAAAATGTATCTCCACCCATTCAGTGGATGCATAAAAAATTTCCAATAATTGTGTTCTTTGTTTTTCTCTCAGTTGAGTGTTAGTGAAAAAATTAAATGATTGCAATAATTGCAACTTTCGCTATAGCTGAGTAAGGATGATATTTTTTATATTACCACTCGAATGTAAGTGAAGGCTGGTGTATTAATGCACTACCCCCAACTCTGATATTTTCGCGGTTTTTTTTTGTATAAAAGTTGATAGGATTTTGCTTTTGACAACTTTAAATGAAAGTTACTTCCTTATTGAGCACAACATTGAAAAGAGTAATTAAATTAACAAGAACAAACATAAGGCGCAAGTTTTCATTGCGAAAATAATTTTAATTTTAATTAGCTGTTTCAATGACCTTAAATAATCATAAAAGTGTTAATTAACAAAAACAAAAAATTAAGCACACATATTCAGTAAGGTCGTAAGCTTTGGTCTTTGTTAGTTTATCTTAAATATCTTTGCTAAGCTTATTTCAGACAAAAGCATCAAATAAGAGCGGGAATATCTTGTGCGTGCCGACGACTTTATAGCTTTTCTCATAGTAATTGAAAAAACAAGTTAGTTGTATCTTTATTATCTCGCCCAAAATAATTACAGCGGCACACAACAACCAAAATAATCTGGACATACTGAATTTTAAGTCAGAGTTTTTGAAATTATTGCAAACAAGTAAGGAAGGCTAAATTCGGGTGTAACCGAACAATTCATACTCAGCTGAGAGCTTTGGAGACAAAATAAGGGAAAATCACCATGTTGTAAAATGAACCTAGGGTAACCCTGGAATGTGTTTGTATGACATGTGTATCCAATGAAAGGCATTAAAGAGTATTTTATGAGGGAGTAGAAATAGGTGGACGCCATTTAGGGATATCGCCATAAAGGTGGATCAGGGTTGACTCTAGAATTTGTTTGTACTATATGGGTATCAAAGGGAGTGGTGGCAGTTGTATATGTGAAGGCGTTCTCCAGATATCGACCAAAATGTGGACCAGGGTGGCCCAGAACATCTTCTGCCGGGTACCGCTAATTTATTTATAGATGTCATACCACGAACAGTATTCATGCAAAGATTCCAAGGGCTTTTGATTTCCCCCTGCAGAACTTTTTCATTTTCTACTACTTAATATGGTAGGTGTCACACCCATTTTACAAAGTTTTTTTTTAAAGTTATATTTTGCGTCAATAACCCAATCCAATTACCATGTTTCATCCCTTTTTTCGTATTTGGTATAGAATTATGGCATTTTTTTTAATTTTTCGTAATTTTTGATATCGAAAAAGTGGGCGTGGTTATGTCGGATATCGGCCATATTTAATACCAAGATAAAGTGACTTCAGATAAGTACGTGAACTTAGTTTAGTTAAGATATAACGGTTTTTGCGCAAGTTATCGTGTTAACGGCCGAGCGCAAGGACAGACGGTAGACTGTGTATAAAAACTGGGCGTGGCTTCAACCGATTGCGCCCATTTTCAGAGAAAGCAATTATCGTCATATAGTCTATGTCCCTACCAAATTTCGCGGGGATTGATAAATTTTTTTTCGATTTATGGCATTAAAAGTATTCTAGACGATTAAATGAAAATGGGCAGTGTTGCGCCCATTTTGAAATTTTCTTTTATCTTTGTATTTTGTTGCACCATATCATTACTGGAGTCGAATGTTGACATAATTTACTTTTATACAGTAAAGATATTAAATTTTTTGTTAAAATTTGACTTAAAAAAAATTTTTTTAAAGTGGGCGTGTTCGTCATCCGATTTCGCTAATTTTTATTTAGCACACATATAGTAACAGGAGTAACGTTTCTACCAAATTTCATCATGATATCTTCAACGACTGCTAAATTACAGCTTGCAAAACTTTTAAATTACCTTCTTTTAAAAGTGGGCGGTGCCAAGCCCATTGTCCAAAATTTTACTAATTTTGTATTTTGCGTCATAAGGTCAACGCACCTACCAAGTTTCATCGCTTTATCTGTCTTTGGTAATGAATTATTGCACTTTTTCGGTTTTTCGAAATTTTCGATATCGAAAAAGTGGGCGTGGTTATAGGCCGATATCGTTCATTTTAAATAGCGATCTGAGATAAGTGCTCAGGAACCTACGTACCAAATTTCATAAAGATACCTCAAAATACTCAAGTTATCGTGTTAACGGACGGACGGACGGACGGACATGGCTCAATCAAATTTTTTTTCGATCCTGATGATTTTGATATATGGAAGTCTATATCTATCTCGATTCCTTTATACCTGTACAACCAACCGTTATCCAATCAAACTTAATATACTCTGTGAGCTCTGCTCAACTGAGTATAAAAATGGCAAAAATCCCCCTGATCTGAACGATCGTTTGTATGGGATATATATTATATATAGCTCGAATCGAAATGATTTTTACAGGAAATCTTCTATGATATATTAGAATAAATATCACCAAGTTTAACGTTTTTATATTGGAAATTAAGTGAGAAATTGCTGAAAATCTTTCTATCTGAACGATCGGTTGTATGAGATATATACTATATATAGCTCTGATCAAGGTGATTTTTTCAGAAAATATTCTATGATATATTAAAATATATCACCGAGCTTCACGTTTTTATATTGAAAACTAAGAGAGAAATTGCCAAAAATCTTTTTATCTGAACGATCGGTTGTATGGGATATATACTATATATAGCCCCGATCAAAGATTTTTCCAGAAAATCTTCTATGATATATTAAAATATATATCACCGAGTTTCACGTTTATACTTTCTAAATTGCGGCAGGAATGACCAAAATCGTCTTATCTGAACGATCGGTTGTATGGGAGATATATGTTATAGTGGTCCGATCCTACCGGATCCGACAAATGTCTAATATAATACAAAAATACAACATTGTGCAAAATTTCATTGGGATATCTCAAAATTTGTGGGACTAGTTTGCGTTCAAACAGACAGACTGATGGACAGACGGACGGATGGACGGATAGACGGACATGGCTATATCAACTCAGTTCGTCGCCCTGATATTTTTGGTATACTTAATGGTGAGTCTATCTTCTATATTTCTCAACGTTACAAACATCGGACCAAAGTTAATATACCATTTCATGTTCATGAAAGGTATAATGAAAAAACAAGAAAGGAAGGCTAAGTTCGGGTGTAACCGAACATAACATACTCAGTTGAGAGCTATGGAGACAAAATAAGGAAAATCAATCTGGGGTAACCCTGGAATGTGGTTGTATAACATGTGTATCAAATGAAAGGTATTAAAGAGTATTTTAAGAGAGAGTAGGCCATAGTTCTATGGATGAACGCCATTTAGGGATATCGCCATAAAGGTAGACCAGGGCTGACTCTAGAATTTGTTTGTACGATATGGGTATCAAATGAAAGGTGTTACTGAGCATTTTAAGAGGGAGTGGGCCTTAGGTCTATCGGTGGACGCCTTTTCGAGATGTCCCCATTAAGGTGGACCAGGGGTGATTCTATAATGTGTTTGTACGATATGGGTATCAAATGAAAGCTGTTAATGAGTATTTTGAAAAGGAGTGATCCTTAGTTCCATAGGTGGACGCCGTTGCGAGATATCGCCATAAAGGTGGACCAGGGGTGTCTCTAGAATGTGTTTGTACGATATGGGAATCAAATGAAAGGTGTTACTGAACATTTTAAGAGGGAGTGGGCATTAGGTCTATAGGTGGACGCCTTTTCGAGATATCGCCATTAGGGTGGGCCAGGGGTGACTCTAGAATGTTTGTACGGTATGGGTATCAAACGAAAGGTGTTACTGAGCATTTTAAGAGGGAGTGGGCATGAGGTCTATAGGTGGACGCCTTTTCGAGATATCGTCATTAGGGTGGGCCAGGGGTGACTCTAGAATGTGTTTGTACGATATGGGTATCAAACGAAAGGTGTTACTGAGCATTTTAAGAGGGAGTGGGCATTAGGTCTATAGGTGGACGCCTTTTCGAGATATCGCCATTAGGGTGGGCCAGGGGTGACTCTAGAATGTGTTTGTACGATATGGGTATCAAATGAAAGGTGGTAAGGAGTACTTTAAAAGGGAGTAATCCTTAGTTCTATAGGTGGACGCCTTTTCGAGATATCGCCATAAAGGTGGACCAAGGGTGACTCTAGAATGTTTGTACGATATGGGTATCAAACGAAAAGTGTTACTGAGCATTTTAAGAGGGAGTGGGCATTAGGTCTATAGGTGGACGCCTTTTCGAGATATCGCCATTAGGGTGGGCCAGGGTGACTCTAGAATGTGTTTGTACGATATGGGTATCAAATGAAAGGTGGTAATGAGTATTTTAAAAGGGAGTAATCCTTAGTTCTATAGGTGGACGCCTTTTCGAGATATCGCCATTAGGGTGGGCCAGGGTGACTCTAGAATGTGTTTGTACGATATGGGTATCAAATGAAAGGTGGTAATGAGTATTTTAAAAGGGAGTAATCCTTAGTTCTATAGGTGGACGCCTTTTCGAGATATCGCCATTAGGGTGGGCCAGGTGTGACTCTAGAATGTTTGTACGATATGGGTATCAAACGAAAGGTGTTACTGAGCATTTTAAGAGGGAGTGGGCATTAAGTCTATAGGTGGACGCCTTTTCGAGATATCGCCATTAGGGTGGGACAGGGGTGACTCTAGAATGTTTGTACGATATGGGTATCAAACGAAAGGTGTTACTGAGCATTTTAAGAGGGAGTGGACATTAGGTCTATAGGTGGACGCCTTTTCGAGATTTCGCCATTAGGGTGGGCCAGGGGTGACTCTAGAATGTTTGTACGATATGGGTATCAAACGAAAGGTGTTACTGAGCATTTTAAGAGGGAGTGGACATTAGGTCTATAGGTGGACGCCTTTTCGAGATATCGCCATTAGGGTGGACCAGGGTGACTCTAGAATGTGTTCGTACGATATGGGTATCAAATGAAAGGTGGTAATGAGTATTTTAAAAGGGAGTAATCCTTAGTTCTATAGGTGGACGCCTTTTCGAAATATCGCCATTAGGGTGGGCCAGGTGTGACTCTAGAATGTTTGTACGATATGGGTATCAAACGAAAGGTGTTACTGAGCATTTTAAGAGGGAGTGGACACTAGGTCTATAGGTGGACGCCTTTTCGAGATATCGCCATTAGGGTGGGCCAGGGGTGACTCTAGAATGTTTGTACGATATGGGTATCAAACGAAAGGTGTTACTGAGCATTTTAAGAGGGAGTGGACATTAGGTCTATAGGTGGACGCCTTTTCGAGATATCGCCATTAGGGTGGGACAGGGGTAACTCTGGTATGTTTTTGTACGATATGGATATCAAATTAAAGGTATTAATGAGGGTTTTAAAAGCGAGTGGCCCTTAGATGTATATGTGAAGGCGTTCTCGCGATATCGACCAAAATGTGGACCAGGTGATCCAGAAAATCATCTGTCGGGTACTGCTAATTTATTTATATATGCAATACCACTAACAGTATTCCTGCCAAGATTCCAAGGGCTTTTGATTTCGCCTTGTAGAACTTTTTCATTTTCTTCTACTTAATATGGTAGGTGTCACACCCATTTTACAAAGTTTTTTCCAAAGTTATATTTTGCGTCAATAAACCAATCCAGTTACCATGTTTCATCACTTTTTTCGTATTTGGTATAGAATTATGGCATTTTTTTCATTTTTCGTAATTTTCGATATCGATAAAGTGGGCGTGGTTATGGTCAGATTTCGCCCATTTTTTATACCAAGAAAAAGTGAGCTCAGGTAAGTACGTGGGCTAAGTTTAGTAAAGATATATCGGATTTTGCTCAAGTTATTGTGTTAATGGCCGAGCGGAAGGACAGACGGTGGACTGTGTATAAAAACTGGGCGTGGCTTCCACCGATTTCGCCCATTTTCACAGAGAACAGTTACCGTCATAGAATCTATGCTCCTACCAAATTTGAGAAGGATTGGTAAATTTTTGTTCGACTTATGGCAATAAAAGTATTCTAGACAAACTAAATGAAAATGGGCGGAGCCACGCCGATTTTGAAATTTTCTTTTATTTTTGTATTTTGTTGCATCATATCATTACTGGAGTTGAATTTTGACTTAATTTACTTATATACAGTAAAGATATTAAATTTTATGTTAAAATTTGAATTTTAAAACTTTTTTTTTTAAAAAGTGGGCGTGTTCTTCATCCAATTTTGCTAATTTTTATTTAGCGCATATAGAGTAATAGTAGTAACGTTCCTGCCAAATTTCATCATGATATCTTCAACGACTGCCAAATTACAGCTTGCAAAACTTTTAAATTACCTTCTTGTAAAAGTGGGCGGTGCCACGCCCATTGTCCAAAATCTTACTAATTTTCTATTTTGCGTCATAACGTCAACCCATCTACCAAGTTTCGTCGCTTTATCTGTCTTTTGTAATGAGTTATCGCACTTTTTCGGTTTTTCGAAATTTTCGATATCGAAAAAGTGGGCGTGGTTATAGTCCGATATCGTTCATTTTAAATAGCGATCTGAGATGAGTGCTCAGGAACCTACATACCAAATTTCATCAAGATACCTCAAAATTTACTCAAGTTATCGTGTTAACGGACGGACGGACGGACGGACGGACGGACGGACGGACGGACGGACGGACGGACGGACGGACGGACGGACGGACGGACGGACGGACATGGCTCAATCAAATTTTTTTTCGATCCTGATTATTTTGATATATGGAAGTCTATATCTATCTCGATTCCTTTATATATGTACAACCAACCGTTATCCAATCAAACTTAATATACTCTGTGAGCTCTGCTCAACTGAGTATAATGAGCCCCATGCCTTGTAAATATTTTAATACGATATATCAGCCTAGAAAAGAAGGTTTTTAATAAGTTTTTCGAGCTCTCGAAAATTGTTTTGGTGGAAGAAACATGGATCGAAGTATGCAAAGCAAGGGAAGAAGTAGCCTTCTTAAGTGTCCGTACGTTTGTTCAGAACATTTTGACAAAACAAACACGTTCGTCAATTGCTTGCTCAAAGGATGTTCTTATAAACCGACACTGCAATTTCTTGATAAATTGGCTACAAGTCCACATTTTTTATTTTTTTATTTATTGTATAATTCAAGCGTTGCGCTTTAGGAGGGAATTGTTAAACCATTTTTTAGGGAGAACATTACCCTGTAGCTCTGCAGGTTAGCCACTAGTTATTGCCCACTGTACCAGGGGTCACCTTGGGGCAGCCCCGTCTATATATATTATGTGCCCTTTTAGCATTAACATAGATTTGCAGACTTTCGAGGTACACTTTTTCTGAACATGCCTTGAGAAATTCCACTGTAGGGGAATGATAATAGGGCCATGTTAGAACAACAGGACTTTTCGTGTATTTTTTTTTTTCTGTCTATGGGTCGAGCTGCCATAAAGATATGAGTCATTAACCAATGTATGAGTCATTAGCCACTATTTTTCAATAAAATTGCATGTTTTACTGTATTCTCAATCGATATATATGCTCATAAATCGTGCTAAAGTATATTATTATTGTCTCAAATCACCATTGCGTTTTCATCCTAAAGGAAATTTCCATCTCGAAAAACCACAATTTCGCCTTAAACAGTAACGGTATGGCAACGCTTCTGGCGAAACAACAAACATTATGAAACTTCAAAAATCCCCAAATACGTCAAAAAATTTCGAGTGGAACTACCTTCCTTTTTGTATCATGATCGAGTGTACCTAAATTTAAATATTTTCTTGTCACACTGCCACAATTACAAAAATTATATAGGCTGTCTTGTTTTGATTTCGAATTCAAAACATATTGCGAGCATTTTCTATTATCAATTACATATATAGTATTTACTTTCAGCCTTTTCAAATCCGAACTGAATAGGTTTCCTATTAAATTAAAGCTCTTGAGACTGAAAGTACTTAACAGAGTTCAGATAAACCTTGGCTTTACGTACGTAATATTTCAGAAATTGCTTTCTTCTTTTCAGAAACTTCGAAACTTCTGTACTTTCTTTGTAGTAACTTATTTTTTATGTATTTAAAATTTTCGGCATCTGCTTTCGTAGCTTTTATCCCGCCTTTTTTAATTTTTAGTTTTTCGAGGTTTGAAAAATGTGAAAGTTTCGTAATTTGCAAGGGTTGTTTTCTACTTTTAAGAAATTATAGAACTATTCAGGAACTACTTAGAACAACTTTATTCAATTTTTTTATACTTGACTTTTTCCTTTTTTCCAGATAATCCAGAACAATTGAAAAATACAGAATTTGAAGACTTATTTTTTAATTTTTTTGACAGCGCAGTTTTGCAGACGTTTTTTCCTTTTCTTGAACTGTTAGAAATTGTTTAGTATTTTAATTATTTTTTTACCTTTTAAAAAAGTATCAACATTTGTCGTAATACTGCAGAAACTTTTGGAAAAATGTGAGCTTTAAAACTTTTTGAGAAGTTTTTGCTCTTATTTTTTTTTTTTTTTTTTTTTTGTATTTTCTTGAATATTTCAGATTGTGTGTTTTGGAAAAACAGAAAACCCAGAACTATTAAAAAGCTACTTGGAACAATTTTTTTAAATTACTTTTAAAAATTTTAAAACTTTTCTTCTTTTTAGGAACTCCAGAATTAGTGAAAAACTTTACTTTTTTCAGTTTTTCAGAATATTTTTCGCTTTTTCAGGATCTATACAAATATTAAAAAGATATTCAAAACAGCTTTTATTCAATTTTGTTTGTTTGTTGCAATTAAAATCTTTTCAAACTTTTTCTACTTCTGTTCCAGTACTGTTGAAACGATACTCAGAAGAACCGTTTTTAATTTTTTAAAAATTTAAAATTGTTTGAGCCTGTAGAAAAATGTGAATATTTTGCTTAATTTATTTGTCCTTCTCAGGAACTTTGTAATTACTGAAAAGCTACTTAAAGCATTTTTGTTTAATTGTTAAATTTTTTGATATTTGAAAGAGTCTAAATATTGGCGTTATTTTGCAGAACTTTTTTCCCCCTTTCAAGAACTCTAAAACTAGCAACATTGTTTTTTGTTTTTTTAATTGTTTAACTCTTGAACTTTTGAAAAATTGTGAATATTTGGCGGAATTTTGCATACATTCTGTCTCTTACTCAGGATTTCCAGAACGTTCTCTTGAAAGTCAAAAGAACTGTTTATATTTAAAATCTTTTAATATTTAAGAGCTTTGGCAGATGTCTAAATTTTTTTTTTCTTCTATTCTAATTTAATAATTTTTTCAATTAAGAAAAAATTTATCATAACAATAATAATGATAAAATAATTATTGTTAGGCCTTGAGCTCGTTTCAAATCCGCGATCTTTAAAATAAATAAATTTTCAGACTTTTTAAAAAGTCTTAATATTTCGCGTCATTTTGTAGAACTTTCTGTCTTCTTTTCAGGACCTCCGAAACTATTGAAAAGCTACTCAGAGAAACTTCTTAAAATTCTTTTTAAAATTTCCAAACTTCACTTTTTTCTCCCTTTAAACGCTTCCTATGCAACTTTTTTGTAAAATTTTTATTTCTAAGTACTTCAGGTTTTAGACAAAATGTGAGTAGCCTATGATTGAGATTGGTATGCATAAATTAGAAAAAAAAATTGTTTGTCTAAAATGCCAAACTTTTTTTTTTCTTTTTGAGGAACCCCAGAACTATTGGGAACCTATACAGATTTTTTTTTATTTTGCGAGACCAACATCACAATTATTGTGTATCTATGTGTGTCATCCACGTCTTTTCTAAACATGATTAAGTCGTTATAAGATCTAAAATGCAACATTCTCTGCTGCCGAAAGTCTGCTGAAAGTATTTTGGAGTACATTAAACAAATTACTTAAGTTAGTGCCATCGATAGTTTTGCAACTCTTTACAACTAGAGAACCAATATTTTTTTATTTCTACGACATCGAGGTCTAAAGTATACTCCCTCCTTAAAGCCTCTATCTTATTGGGAAGTTGCTTGAAAACTGTTTGCACGATTCTCCAATTTTTCAGTAAATGAAGACAAAATTATTTCAAAATGGTTTCGTACTGGTCAAAACCGATGCTGGTAGAACTATTTCCAGCGTCGGTTTTGACCAGTACGAAATCATTTTGAAATAATTTTTAGAAATTTCTTGGAATTATTCCGAACTGATTTAGTGATAGTAATTTTTATACTCAGTTGAGCAGAGCTCACAGAGTATATTAACTTTGATTGGATAACGGTTGGTTGTACAAGTGTAAAGGAATCGAGATAGATATAGATTTCCATATATCAAAATCATCAGTATCGAAAAAAATTTGATTGAGCCATGTCCGTCCGTCCGTCCGCCCGTTAACACGATAACTTGAATTAATTTTGAGGTATCTTAATGAAATTTGGTATGTAGGCTCCTGGGCACTCATCTCAGATTGCTTTTTAAAATGAGCGATATCGGACTATAACCACGCCCACTTTTTCGATATCGAAAATTTCGAAAAAATAGAAAAAGTGCGATAATTCATTGCCAAAGACCGATAAAGCGATGAAACTTGGTAGGTAAGTTGAACTTATGACGCAGAATAGAAAATTAGTAAAATTTTGAACAATGGGCGTAGTACCGCCCACTTTTAAAAGAAGGTAATTTAGAAGTTTTGCAAGCTGTAATTTAGCAGTCGTTGAAGGTATCATGATGAAATTTGACAGGAACGTTACTCCTATTACTATATGTATGCTTAATAAAAATTAGCAAAATCGAAGAACGACCACAAAATGGGCGTTGCTCCGCCCTTTTTCATTTAATTTGTCTAGGATACTTTTAATGCCATAAGTCGAACAAAAATTTACCAATCCTTGTGAAATTTGGTAGGGGCTTAGATTCGAGGACGATAACTGTTTTCTGTGAAAAAGGGCGAAATCGGTTGAAGTCACGCCCAGTTTTTATACACACTCGACCGTACGTCCTTCCGCTCGGCCGTTAACACGATAACTTGAGCAAAAATCGATATATCTTTACTAAACTTAGTTCACGTAATTATCTGAACTCACTTTGTATTGGTATAAAAAATGGCCGAAATCCGACTACGACCGCGCCCACTTTTTCGATATCGAAAATTACGAAAGATGAAAAAAATGCCATAATGATATACCAAATACGAAAAAAGGCATGAAACATGGTAATTGGATTAGTTTATTGACGCAAAATATAACTTTAGAAAAAACTTTGTAAAATGGGTGTGACACCTACCATATTAAGTAAAAGAAAATTAAAAATTTCTGCAGGGCGAAATCAAAAGCCCTTGGAATCTTGGCGGGAATACTGTTCGTGGTATATTCTGTCTATAAATCTTATAAAATAAAGTCACTAAATGCGATGTATGCATATAAACTCACACAGAATGCTCCGATTTTAAAACGGTTTTTTGCATTTGAAAGTTTAGTTACGTGAGATGGTACAGTTAATATAATTTGGAGGTATATATTATAGTGGCGTGGAAAATTGCAAAAATGTAGTAAAAAATCATAAAATGTTTGTTTACACAGCTATAACTCATAAACGGAAGGATGGATTTGAAAAATTCTACTTTCCAGTAAAACCTTGAAATATTTACCTTCGTTCTGCTTCAAAAAACATACTTGGTTCCATTCTTATATCAGCCAAATTGTTTAAACAAAAGTAACATTTTTACCAGAAATTCGTGTGTGTGATTGTTCGGTGTCAACTGTGCGCGCTAATTGCTTTTGAGTGAGGCCTGATGAGACACATACGTACATATGTACATAGCATTCGCTGCGTTATTTAACTTCGGGCGTAGGTTTATAGGCATGTATGGATGTACATATGTATGCATTTTCATATCATATCAGCTTGACATAGATATGTACATACATATTTATGCAACATAAATGGTTAATTGTTAATGCAACATAAATGGTTAAGAATGCATACATCTATTAAAAAATAATCTTTCGTTAAAAATATTAAACATTTCCTTAAAATTCTTCAAAAAAGTTTTATGTTTTGGTATTTTTGCATGTATCACTATCACTTCATATTATAAAACAAAGTCGCTTTCGCTGTCACATGTCCCTTTGAATGCTTAAACCTTTAAAACTACGCAACGGATTTTCATGCGCTTTTTTTAATAGATAGAGTGATTGAAGTTTGTAGATTTTATAATAACATCCATTAATACTGTTATTTTTGAAGTTTCTAATGTGATGTATATATGTACATATATATGGGGTATTCCATCCCATTTCGACCAATTTTGAACCCGACCCCTTTAGAATTGGCTGAAAGTTTTTCTTCTTTTTCAAATTTTTTCATCCAACTCAAAAAAAGTTATGAATTTTTAAAAAAACACCGTTTTTGTTTTCAAAATGCTATAACTTTTTCAAAAATTGACCGTTTGGGATCTTTTTTTTTTACTTTTCGGAAAAAATACAAAAAAATTAAAAAAATTTTTTTTTTTAATTTTTCGAGATTTTTCGAATTTGGCCATTTTTTCCACATAAAAAACTTCAATGCATTCTGCAATCACCCCACTAATCCCGGAGTGGGCCGATTTTTTTTATATTTTTTTTTTTATTTAATTGAAAAAAAAATTTTCAAAAATAAAAATTTTTTTTATCAATTTTATTTATATAACAAAAAAATGTAAGAAAATGATTTTTAAGTATTATTTTCTTTATATATTATGGTAATTTTTAGAAAACTTACATGTTTACTGTGTCAGTCATTAATCCTGGTTATTTTAATCGTAGATTACCATAATATATAAAGAAAAGAATACTTAAAAATCATTTTCTTACATTTTTTTGTTATATAAATAAAATTGATAAAAAAATTTTTTTTTTCAATTAAATAAAAAAAAATATAAAAAAAATCGGGATTAGTGGGGATGATTGCAGAATTGATTGAAGTTTTTTATGGGGGAAAAAATAGCTAAATTCGAAAAATCTCGAAAAACTGAAAAATTAAACAAAAAAAATTTTAAAAATTTTTTGCATTTTTTCCGAAAAGTAAAAAAAAAGATCCCAAACGGTCAATTTTTGAAAAAGTTATAGCATTTTGAAAACAAAAACGGTGTTTTTTTTTTAATTCATAACTTTTTTTGATTTAGATGAAAAAATTCTGAAAACGTCTTTAGTAAGCTAGAAAAAGAAGAAAAAGTTTCAGCCAATTCTAAAGGGGTCGGGTTCAAAATTGGTCGAAATGGGATGGAATACCCCATATGTATATAAGAGAAAGTGGTGATAGTTACACTATTTATGAACGGATGAACATATTTGGCTGAAAATTGATGGAGGGGTAGCTCAGAACCAGGAGACAGATATAGGATACTTTTTATCCCGTTCTGGATAGGGTCTTGAGATCAAAACGTGGACCTGGGTAATCCTGGGATATGTTTGGAAGCTGTTTATGAGTACTTTGATACGGAGTATTTTTTCGTACCCGTGGGTGACTAGGGTCTCGAGATATAGGCCAAAATGTGGAACCGGGTACCCCTAGAATGTGTTTATAGAATATGGATAACAAATGAAAGCTGTTGATGAGTGCTTTACTACAGGGTAATTTTCATATCTATTTGTGACTAGGGTCTTGAGATATAGGCCAAAGCGTGCATCAGGGTAACACTAGGATGTGTTTTTACATTATGGGTATCAAATTGAAGCTGTTGATGTGTGCTTCAGTACAGAGTAATTTATATATAGGCCAAAACGTGGACCCGGATACCCCTAGAATGTGTGTGTAATATCATGCGTGGTTCCAGGGGGGGGGGGGCTTTTTTTGTATTGACTGTAATGAAGTATATAATACTAATCTACATAGTACTTTCTTATCACACAACGGATTTTTACTCATTTTAAATTTTTCTTGATTTTTTACGTTAATATTATATATAATTTTAAAAAAAAGTTGCCCCCCCCCCCCCTCCCAGAACGTAAAAAAACAAGAAAAATTAAAAATTTGTAAAAATCCGTTGTGTGAAAAGAAAGTACTATGTAGATTAATATTATATACTTCATTACAGTCAATACAAAAAAAAAGTTCCCCCCCCCCCCCCTGGAGCCGCGCATGATATAGCTGTTGCTCAGAGCTTTAAAGTAGTGTTCATTGTGATATTCGATTTAGTCGCATCAACCTGGCAAAACTGATAAATATGCATGCGAAGCCGAAAAAGCATGAATAGATAATACCCACATACCTATTTACATACGTCCTATTCGATTTGCCTGAAATTTGGTATATAAATTTGCCTATATTAGTATTTACCATCCTTTTTTCGGCGAAATGAGATTAGGACAAGGATAGGGACTGAGCCTCGGAGTGGGACTGGAACTCGGAATGGGGCTGGAACAAAATACATACCACCCTCTGGGACTGGCAATAAGGGATGAAGAAGAATGGAAAAAACTTGAGAGAAGAGAAAAGATGGAAGGATAAGGAGAGTGAGAAAGAGATATGGTGAGACGAAAATAGAGATAGATGAAGCGAAAAAGACGGACGGAGGAGTGAAAAATAATTAAGAAGAAGTGAAGAGGGGAGGGCAGATTTAGAGAGAAAAAGCGTATTAAAATGTATGCAGATAGAGCAAATTTACGGCAGAACAATGTCCGACGGATCTGCTAGTTACATATATAAATAAATTAGCGGTACCCGACAGATGATGTTCTGGGTCACTCTGGTTCACATTTTGGTCGATATCTCGAAAACGACTTTACATATACAACTACCACCACTCCCTTTTAAAATACTCATTAGCACCTTTCATTTGATACCCATATCGTACAAACACATTCTAGAGTCAGCCCTGGTTCACCTTTATGTTGATATCCCTAAATGGCGTCCACCTATAGAACTATGGCCCACTCCCTCTTAAAATACTCTTTAGTACCTTCCATTTGATACACATGTCATACAAACACATTCCAGGGTTACCCTATGTTCATTTTCCTACATGGTGATTTTCCCTTATTTTGTCTCCAAAGCTCTCAACTGAGTATGTAATGTTCGGTTATACCCGAACTTAGCCTTCCTTACTTGTTTAGTATTGTTTATCTCTATTGCATTGTTTTTTCTACATATTAATATCCACTAAATATACAACACTTTGATTATGTTATTTACAACAGTCAATGAAATTTTAAAATTCATTTAATGTTTTTTGACATCATTTTTGCTTGAATATGATGCCAATTAATGAAACTTCCAGTCATATAATATGTTGAAAGACTCATTAACCAAAAAAAAAACTTAGAAAATAAAATATGTTTTTCACACCATTAATGATAAATTGTTTCCACAATAGGACATTGGGGCTTTTTAATGACAAAAGTATCATTAGGTTCAATACGCTGCACAGCTGAAGATAAAAGATATGCGCTACGGGGAAGTGAACTGCAAATTCAAATAAATTTTACTGTGCAGGGATTCTTTTGTTGAAAAAACAAATCAATACGATTTCTTTTGAGCCAAGACTTTATAGTCAATTAAAGCTTTGAGTAAAATGTGTTTTATTACCAAGCTATCAGGTTAGGTGATGCTGCAACAAATTTCTCTATAAATTTTCATTAAAAGGCATTTATAAATAAATGTGCTGCAAAATACCCCAAATGAAAGAAGTACTTTGCGAAAAGTAATTAAATAAACCATACAAGCCTTGCCGCTACATTTCCAAACAAATAAACAAAGTGTGAAATATTACGCTTGAAAATATCAATAAAAAACAAAAGCAAAAGCAACAATCGAGGGTTTATAGCAGGTCAAAGCGCAGCGGGAGCCTATAGTCACGTTTAACACAAAAGCTGCTTCGAATAAACTGGATTATATACATATTCATGTATAGTACTTGTACTACAGGCGGCGGCCGTGGTGTGATGGTAACGTGCTCCGCCTACCACACCGAATGTCCTGGGTTCACACCCCGGACAAAGCAACATCAAAATTTTAAAAATAAGGTTTTTCAATTAGAAGAAAATTTTTCTTAGCGGTGTCGCCCCTCGGCAGTGTTTGGCAAGCACTCCGAATATATTTCTGCCATGAAAAGCTCTCAGTGAAAATTTATCTGCCTCGCAGATGCCGCTCGGAGTCGTCATAAAAAAGTAGGTCCCGTCCCGCCAATTTGTAAGAAAACTTAAAAAGGAGCACGACCCAAATTGGAAGAGAAGCTAGGCCTAAAAGCTCTTCGGAGGTTATCGCGCCTTACATTAGATTTTTTTTTTTTACTTGTACTTGTATAATAAAGAAAATAAAAACGGAATTTGAAAATCAATGCAAATATAAATATTATATAAACACCAGCACTTTCATAGTCAAAGAAATAAGGTTTGACACTGCTCAGCTGGAAATTGGGCTCAGAATTCGCAAAAAAAATATATTGCCGGTGGTTTCCAATTAGTTTGCATCCGCCACATTCACACAATCTTTTGACATTTGAAGCAAATAACACGGGGCTGATGACTAAAAGCCCCGTCACATGAGCAGTGGTTCATATACATAAATGCGTTTAACGCAAATCTTATGTATGATGAGTAAGTTGCACGTATTTTTATGAAGAACGGCAAATCCAGCGACACTGGCACATCTAACACGAAAAAGTAGCCAACTTCCAACTGTTGTTGAAAGCAAAGCATAAGAAGAAGAATTCGACATTTGCTTTGGCTAAGGGTGCTTTCACATTTTGCAAGTGAAATTATTTTTCCCACTCGTTAGTACTTTTCTAACATTTTTCACAGTTAAAAACTGCAATTAACAAATGAATAGGACACAAAATATGTTGGCAAATATTTGAATTTTCTTAGGCTTTGCTGGTATAGTATAGCTAGTCCAAGTAAAAACTCGTACTTTTCTTCACTATCACCCAAATAATTTTCTTATATAGTGAGAATATTTTCAACAGCGCTTTGCAAAATTTTGCATGTGAATGGGCAAGGCGAAATACACTTCAATTGCTAAGTCTGAAGTTGCTTCTTATTTACAAACGCAACATCTTGCGTGATTGGGGTGTTGTTACTGGCATGCATAAGATTGCGATAAACGCATGTTTATGAAAAAGTCGATTGTGACTCGGCCTTTAATCTTCCGTAACAATCTGGAGTAAATTTACATATATAGTTTTTGTTCCTTGAGGGTTACGTTAAGGTTTTGACTTTTTATTTTTATGGTTAGCATATTAAAGGCAAACTGATAGACCTAAAAAAATTACTTTATTAAACTTAATTCAAAGGGGCCCAAGCACCCAAACATCTGCTAATAAAAAATTTCTTAATATGGCCTCGAAGGGAGGTGTTTGGAAAAACCCCGTTTTCGTCACTTTTGTCGTTGATCATGTGTTTTTTGAATGGCCGGATCGATCATCGGTTAACACTCATGTAAATTGGTCTTCGGGTCACTCATACCAAGTAATGTTATAAAATACATCCCCCTTCCATTATAAGCTGGCGTAATTTTGTGGAAATTGTTACCTTTTCATTACCACTTACAATTAAGTATCTATATTAGGCAAAGTCGTTAGTTACAATAAAGTATCTGGTACTGAAAAAAAATTCGGTTAAGTGTTCAGTAGCAGTTATTTTACTTTAACATTTGCTAATTCAGTATCAAATTCTTTACTGCAACCGGTCCTTTTTCAGTACCAGATTTTTTTTACTGCAACTAGGTTTTTTGCCAGTGCCAGACATTTAATTTTTACCGGCACAATAACTTAATTGGAAGAGGTTAATTTTTACCAAGCTAACTTTTCACAACCGCAATATTTGATCCAGAATTAGTCAAAGAAGCACATCACTAAACCAATTACTAATAGTATCAAAAGTATCCAGAAAACAATTGCAAAATAGTCCAGAGAGGATTTGAAAAATAGTTGTGTAACAATATAGGAGTAATCCCGATGAAAAACGTATGTTGTCCCAAAATATTACGGAAGCGATGCCGAAATCAATCAAGAATTTTACCCAATCCATAAATTAGTCTCGAAATGATCCCGCTAAAAATGGTTACCAGAAAAAACTCCGAATGAATTCCAAAACAGTCTTGTCAAGATATCGTGTTATACGATCCCGTATCGAAAAGCAATTTGACTCAAACTTTAAATAAAAAATTGTCAAAAAATTCGTGAAAATGATAATTAGTTATGGATTTAATCCGTACTTCCTGAATTTTGACTTCTGAATTTTGACTTCTGAAATTTGACTTCCGAATTTTGGCTTCTGAAATTTTATTTCTGAATTTTTGTTTCTTAATTTTGACTTCTGAATTTTGGCTTTCTGAATTTATGGGGGGAACCGGTTCTTTTGAAGTTCTAAATACTTAATTGTAACTGACAAATTTGTGTTAACAGTTTACTCAATTTCAACCTGTTAGTTTTTCGGAACATTTACTTAAATTTAAGTACCGAAATTTTTGATCCAGAATTTGTCAGGAAAATACATCACTTAAACAATTACTAAATAATAGCAAAGGTATCCAGAAAACAATCGGAGTAATTCATCTGAAAACCGCGTATTGGCCCGAAATATTACGGGAGCGATGCCAAAATCAGTTCCGAATTTTATACAATAATAATAATAATAAATTCCGAAGTCTCGAAATTGTTTGGAGTACAGTCATTAATTATGTTCGAAATGGTGTCGATACAAATGATACCAAAACAGTGCCCTGGTAATATTTACTAAATACATATCTTTTACTAATGGTGTACTTTTATCTACATTTTTAACTGCAGTCTACACCTAAACCATTTAATTGAATCTAACAAAATTTTGTTTAAAAAAAATTTACTATTAATCTAAGCTCCATTCACAGACGACAGGCGTGACACCGTACAAACACTTAAAAACTTTAAACATCATTAAATTCGTTTGGCTCATTGGTCGCATCGTATTGAAATTTGGTAAATATAAAATCCGACTAATAGGCATATGTTTTGGAAAATTAATAATGAGTTAAAGATTTCGATACAAATTATCGCTTGAAATAAAAACCTTTATGATCATATGTATTTAATTAGCTAGCTTTGCTCATATTACTTTATACAACGGTTTTTGTTATTGATATTAGAGAAAAATTGTGAAGATTACAAACGGCGATGGTTACTAGGACATGTTTCTGAATTTCACTTCTTTTCTTCACACTTTATTGTTAATGTTACTAAGATTTCAAAAGCGCGCCTAAATCATATCCACACTATTAGGAATAAACTACATACAGAGTGCATGTGCCTACATAGTGAATAAAAGGAATAGAAACAAAAAGGCAATTGTTAAGCGAGCAACGGGACATTCATATGGTTGAGCAGCTAAAGGCATCTGCCTTTGCACTGATATGAATGTTGGAGATTCGAGATCAATGCTCAGCTCCCGAAAAGCTAGCTGATGAAGAAGTGAAATTCAGAAACATGTCCTAGTAACCATCGTCATTTGTATACTTTACAATTTTTCTCTAATATCAATAAAAACTTTATACAAAAATTTTATTTCGCTCCGCTAGCGAACGCAAATCACCTGCCATGCGAGTTTACAGTTTTATATTCCACCAAATTTGGCGCCTGATCTATGATAGACTACCCATAATACATTTTCCCTTTATATTAAGATGTTCTATACATTTAATTATGCCGATTTTTGGTGTTTATCTCTTTGAAAAAAAAAATTAAAAATGGTTTTCTGTGACTGTTCTTTTTTTCTTTATAAAAAAAGGATTATTTGTTAGCTTCAATACAAATTTCGACGGGTTTCAAGGCGCGCCTGGGGCATGCCCACAGCTCTTCGTCATTTCAAAATTCTTTATAGCTGCTATTGAGTTTGTAAACGTTTTTTAATTTACTGCATACTAAATTAAATATATGTAAGTATGCAGAATACATATATATATATATATATATATATATATATATATATATACATAAAGTTGTAACTACATTTATAATCAGTTGTGTCAGGCCACAGATTTTATATATAAACCATTAAGATATAACTTCTATATAAGCATAAAATATGGATTCTATTAAGAACCCTTCACGAATATATTAACTTCAGTTTTATTAATGATCATGCCCACTTCTTATAAATACATCGAAAAATTTAAGAAAATTTGTTCAATATGGAAAATAAACGAATTTTCTACAGCACGTGGTGGTTGGCTGGCTGTACCCTTACGTGAACGACTGGATAATAACTAGGAGGAATGTACAAGCTCCCACAAAACTTCTCTTGACGATCAATAATTTAGCTGTTTTTATGTTGCATACGGCCTAGGAAGCTCTTTTGACATCTAAGATAAATTTTAGGCTAAATACAGAATAACACGTCCACTGGGCTTTGAATTTCTGCAAAATAATTCTGCATTAAATGTTTTGCCTGGATATATAAACCAGTTCACCAACCAATATTGCCATAAAGCTCTGGAGTAAACATAGCGTGCTATAAGAATAACTTGCTGGGGTAAGCTCACCAAGCTGCCATACCTTTACCGGTCAGATGGGTTCTTGAATTGTGTTCTATACGAGTTATGAAAATTCAATAAAAGACCGGTAGTCGGAGGTGTTGAGACTCTGAGGAGAATGTAAATATGAGCAAAGTTTCATCACCTGGTCCATGTTCTCGGATATCCAGGTGGCTCTTTCGAGTGCTTACATTCGCAAAAAAATCTAATCTTCCTGGGCATTTTAGATATTATACCGCGGCATAGCGTTTTTGAATTCGTACGCTCAGATATTGCAACAAATATACAGGAAAGCTGGGTTTCCAATGAGCTAGGTCGGATATAGATATTGCAGAAGGGTTGTATCATATGTAATAATGTTAATACCGCAACTATTGAGAACATATAGAAACGTTTGTGGTCTTGTAGATTTTCCATAAATTTTCATTTAGGGCTATACGATATTCAACCATAATTAATATTGTAACGAATTTACTTGCAATTCCTCTTATTTGCAACCTTCTGCTAAGTTCGAATCACCAAACTGTTGAATAAATAACTCCACTCTCCAATAATGCAAAATGGCCTGTATTAAGTTACTTCACAATAACACTTATACTTAGCTTACTGATAGTTGCTTAACTCAAACTGATTCTCGCGCCTCTACTGTTGTCGCCTGTTATACGGTCTGGTTTCCTCGTTGCATACTTCTAGGCTTTTCCATTCTAGAACTTACTAGTTAGTTATCAGCTACAAAATCACCAGCCACAACTACGTTTATAGCTTCTCATATGCGCGTGAGTAATACTTGCACAAATTATTGCCCTCTCTTGTGAGCACCTCAGATAAGATATATGCATGTGTTTGTGCATTTCTTCTCTGCTGCGTGTACGTACATATGTGTAGACATAATGATTCAATTATTGATGTGCATCAAGCCACTGCTTAGCATCGGCTTACAGATGACAGTACCCCTTAGTGTTGCTAATATTCGTAACAATATGGATAAAGAGAACATGTCCAGATTAGTGTCCGATGTTAACCGCAGAGGCAGTGTTAACCGTAGTATCTCAGTATCAGCCATACGTGGTGTTAGTGAGTGCTAGGTGGGCGTGGTCACTTTTATGTAACATATTTTAAAGAGCCGTAGAGTAATGCAAAGTTTAAGTTTTTGAGATAAAAATTTCCTTTTTTCCAGATAGCGAGGGTGTTGACAAACCCGATACCCCAACCCTTGGCAAAAGTCATGTTGCAAACAATCTCCCATCATACCTATCCTTATAGATTGTTCACATGAGTCATGAATGACGCTTAGGGCATTCGAGATAAAATTTCTTATGTTTGATTTCTCACGTAATTCTGATGATACAAAAATAATTCTGACATAAATCATGTTGAGTTGCATGACCATTACGCTGATCAACACATATCCCAAAAGGTTCTCTGGCTAAGGTAATGATATGCGAATGTATTGAGACACTCCGAACCAAAAAAGTTCTTTTTGACAACCGTATTTGGAAGCATAAAAATTGGTGCTCTGCGCTGAGTTGGCAGATAGGTGGGAGAGGACCTGATTTCTCTTGGCACTTCCAATTGGTGGCAGCTATCGCGAAGTCGGCATAACTTGCGTAAGTTGCTATACAATGGCCAAAACCGCTTAGTCGGTTAAGCGCACACTAACTATCATAATGATAGCTGAGTATAAAATATTCGAATGAACCCAAACTTGGGCGGCCTTTTTTTCTCTTTATAATACTGCCCAGGCTTGGTCCACAACTTAATTTATATTTACATTTCGTTATATCTTTACCATTGTCCATAATTGCAATACAACAAAAATATTTTAAACAATAATCAAAAAAACATAATCAAAGCTCATTATGCATGTTTGTTGTTGTTATGTATATTTGCCTGCATATGATCCGAGTATTTAATAGAACCATCACTGCCGCTTTGAATAGGATTTTTATTTGATTTAGATTTGCCGCATAATATTAAGCAATACATGGAGTCAAACTTTTTCTAGCTTGTTTATTGCAGCTGTTCAAAAACACAGCTGATGACAAGCGCAGATAGACGGACGCGCGGTGCGCAGCGTGTTACAATCAAACGCTTGTATGTAGTAGCCTTACAAGCTTGCTTAACATATTTATACTTGTGATTTGCAAACATTTTTTGTTGGTCATTTATAAAAACATTTTCTTTTTGTTTGGGTATGGGAAAAAATTAAGTTGTTTGTAATAAGGTTCTTGTTTATCTTTTAACAAAGGTTAAATACGAATATGGCTCCAAATTTTTAATAAATCAATGGGTCAACTAAAAGTCATCGCAAATATGGTAATCATTCCCTTGTTACTACGTCCTTGCAATTAAGACAACATGTAAAATATAAAACCTGATTTTGTTGCTTTTTACTTAGATGGAATTTTCAGAAGATTTTTAAAACGAGTCAATTATCGGACGCCTCCTTCTACATGATGCAGTAGAATGAAAATATAGGCTACGTTGTCTAGGCCATGTTATTGAAATGATGCTTCGGCCAAGAAGGTATTCTTTACTCAACGCGGGAGAGCAAAAGAGGGTGTTTCCACGCGAAAAACAACTTGAATTCCCTTGGTCTAACTAAATGGCACCAGTAAGTCACGCGAAAAAGCAGTTTCAGATACCGTTCTATCTTCTGTTTCATATTTGACTTCAGATCCGGTTAAGAGACATTAATTTGGATAAAATATTTGAAGATTTTTCGCGTAATTCAAATTTTCCGTTTCGGGTGCGTTTGATTTCTAACTAGTTTTTGAATTCAGACACAAATTGTAGTTCTGTTTTAAACTACAGTTTGCAATTCGGTTTAAGCCCAGGTTTGCATTAATTTCCAACGATCTTTGATTTAATAGTCTTTTCATTTATTACATTCGTAAATTTAATGAGTTTAAGACGTATTCACAATAATTTTTCTTATTAAATTATTGTATTTTTTATTATGATGGAAAAACTGAAGGGAATTAAACACACTAGCTGATATTATAGCTATTTCGACCCTGCCAAAGATATCTTCAAATATCTTTGTATTTTTAAATTAAAAAATATATTTTTACCGAGTGAAATTTGAACTCGAATCGCCAAATTTCTAACACCGCCAACGACATTTTAGAGATTCATTAAATAAGATATGAGATGGAAAATATTTTGTAGGAGATCTTGGCAAAAAACAATTATTTCACCAACAGGCGAATTTGGAATCGTACAGCGTAGTATAGGAAATTAACATCAAGACAGTTATAACAATGACCAACGGTACCCAAATAGGTTGGTGTGAGCCAGCCACACGGCGGGAAAAACTTCTCGAGCCGCCTTGCTACACCAACAAACCATCCCATATTGCATGTACTATTCTTTTTTCATTCAAAGATCTTCACAAGAGCTGCAACATTGGTAGCAAAACCTCATGAAGTATGTGAAAATCTGCATACTGTTAAAAGGTCAACGCACATATGACCATTGCAAATAGCTAGAAGGCCGCACTATTTTATGACCTTTATAAATTGGATTGTCTTTTGGGCGAATTACAAAGGATATAAGGGCATTTGACTTTGTTACGAAAATTCGGTTTGACTTTATGACCTTTTCTGGAAAAGGGTCACAACCATATATTTACAATTTATGAATATGTTGAATGAAACTATAATGATTATAGTAAAAAAGCGCCGCGGGTGACAATTTGGAAAAATCTCATCTACATGTATTTTTTTAATTAAACTTTTAGAATAAGTTTTTTATTTCAAAAAATAAAAATAAGAATAACCCGATTTTTCATTGGAATGATAAAAATGACAATAGGCGGTAATTTGTTAGTTGTGAAATGAAAACTAAATAATCGTGGAGGTGAGAAACAAAATTATTGACCTTGTGACCGATTAAAAATGTATGAGTTGATATTTCAGCAAAATAGAATTGGCATAATGTCCATATTATTGAAATTGTAACCATTTGAAATTTGATGTTGTCATCAATATCATATGATTATTCCTTCAATTGACCTTTGGGCCATTTAAGGTGGTCATAAGGACAATTGCCGTTTGGCCGCTGACCTTATGTCAACCCTCTGTGAAAAAGTTATGATCAATAATTTAGCCTGAATAATCCAAAATTTACTGCGTTCTTTTCTTATTATGCAGCGAACCCATGGGCAGCCACACACGTACATAGACTTTTTACTATAGCGCCTTCACTATTCCAATTTTTAAATTTCTTTTATAAGCTAACCTTCGAAATAAAAAAGTGGTCATCCGAATGTATTTCGGTCTTGAAAGTCTTAGTACAGTATTTATTAATGTTTTTCAAACAAAGGTTTTACTCAAAATTATAACTATCAAATTATTAGATATAATTCAAAAAAACTAAAACAAGCGCTTTTAAAGCACATCGAAAAAAAGTTAACCGGCACTTCTTGAAACGGGTACTTTTAAGAATATGGTAATTTTCCAGTACCGGTTACCCTTTTTTTTGTACCTGGCATGTTTTTAAAGCGGTTACTTTTTGACAACCGGGTACTTTTTTAGAACCGGGTTCATTTTCGAATCGCTTAGTTTTTAACATCCGTGTATTTTTCGAAGCGGGTACTTTTTTGACCCGGGTACTTTTCTACATCATTTAAAGTTTTAAAGCTTTAGATGTAAATGCGAAAACGTAATTTGTTATTGAGAATATAAAAATATTAACAAATCTAAGACATGTATGTGACAAAGGGCGTATCATCTTGACGAGGAATTGCCTATGTTTCGACTGACATCTTAGAGTGATAGAGTATTTCGATGAAACGACTGGAAGGTCTTGTTGGATGGCCAAACCGTGTAAACGGTTAAGCGCCAATTAAGCAAGCAAGTCTCCGTCAATTGCTGATATCTTCGCTTCATCCGCCGATAGATCTAAAACAGTATTGCAGCTGTTGCTCTTCATACTGCACACTGTCACGAATATGGGCAAATTCCGCTTATTTGAAGCCTTCTGCTAAAGTTCGAATCGCTAAACTGTTGAATAAATAACTCCAATATTCAATAATACAAAATGGTCTTTATTAGAGTACTTTAAGACTACTACACAATAACACTTATACTTCATAACCAATAGCGTGCTTAAATCAAAACTTTTTAGTCATGCCTCAGCTTGCGCTGCTTATATACTCTAGGTTTCCTCGTTCACCCATTTCTTCTAAGGTCTAATAATTTCGCGAACTTCGTGCTTGGTTACCGGCCATATACATGTATATTTGTAGTTTGTAGCCATATGCGTGTGTATATGTGAGTACTAATTCGGCTGATAATTACATGTGTTTGGGAGTATCCGTTGCCTTGTATGTATGTATATAAATGATAATTAAAGTTTAGAGTGGCAGCTTGTTTTATTGTTGTTGTGCCTTAAGCCTGATCGTCCCGATCAGACAAATCTCTCGATCCAATCGCTGCTAGCCTCTCCAAATGAACCACCCTTCTATTTCGCGGTTTCCCAATTGTTTGTATGCGGTAGATGGCATCACTGATCCTCTTCACAACTTTGTACGGGCCTTCCCACCGGCACCAAAATTTGGATGGAACACCTTTCCGCCGATGAGTGTTGTATAACAGCACCAAATCTCCCTCTAAGAAACCTTCCGAATTATTGTTTTTGTCGTGCCTGTGTTTCATTCTACTACTCATTATCCTGGACCGTTACCTCACACTTTGTTTTTTGGCCAATGAACTACTTCGCAGGGCTTGATCCTAACAGATTGACTTTGCATCATCAGTATCATCTTGACGGTTCACAACAGTACTGCGCCCTGGCTTGAAACTACCTTTGCATTCTTTCTGGGAAATTCTTTCCTTCGTTTTAGTGCGGCAATTTGGGTGTGTCAATGCCAGTGTTTCTCTCGCAGTTATCTTTGATTTTGCTTTCTTTGACCCATTCGTTCCATCAACCTTTGCCCGATCTACTGCTTTTGACTATGGTGGTCTTTATTGAATCGCCTCCACCAGCACTCGCTTACTGCTGAACCCTGATTCAAAATTGAAGTTAAGTGGTACATACTGGTTCTCATAGCGCATATTCCTTCTTTGCATGTCGATCCTGATGTCATGGTCAACTAAGAAGTCCACTCCGAATATGACTTCATCAACGATCTCCGCCACAACGAATTTGTGTTGAACCGTGAACTTTCCAATTAATAATTCACAAATCACTTCTTCCTGGACTTGGTTATACTTGCCAGTGACCGTACGTAACCTTGCTCCAGGTAATGGCTTTACTCTCCTGTTGACCAAATCAGATCAGATTAAGGAATGAGATGCGCCCGTATCTACAGTCAGTACACGCTCCTTGCCATCTACATTTCCTCTGAGAATAAGACTGCTCGATTTTCTTATGATTTGTGATACAGAGATAACGGGACATTCCACAACTGAATATAGCTTTCGATCTTTACATCTGACTCGCTCTTGCTCATTTCTTCCAGCTTTGTTCTTAAGACACCCATGCTGTTGAAACCACTAGGATCAAGATCGCAGTGACGTGCAATGTGACCTAGCTTCCCGTATTTGAAGCATTTGTTAACTCTTTCACTCCGCTTTTGCGATCCTTTCAGTGCCTCAATATTGTGTTTTATGTGTATTAATGATAACTAGTATCGCCAGTGGTCGAAATTCGACCAACTCTTATTTTTTTCAACTCAGTCTATGCATCCAGTGTTGGGGGTAGTGAAATAATGCGTTAATAGTTAAGCAGTGAGCGGAAATATAGCAAACTGGTCTAACTTACTTAAATTTTTCATTAAGACATTGTAATTTTTATTGTATTTTCTTAAATTTTCAAATGTAATTCTAACCTTTTGGTATGGAGCTCCTTAAACAAAAATATAAAAAATATGTAAAATCAAAAGAAATTGACATAGAATTAAGGTGAAATTACTTGACATTAAATTGAAAAATAGTTTTCCACACCACCCGGGAGGTCCCCGTTGGGGCGCTACCGAAGTTAATTTTGTGTGCTCGGTTCCCCAGTAGGCCTATATCTCCCATATACATATATCGCCCATTTACTTCAATAGTGTCATAATTCAAAAACACGAACTTTTAGTTAAAAACGAAGAAATGTGCTTAAGGAATTTAGCCTATTTCACGTCACCCGTTAGGTATGCAGTTGGCGCTTTACCGAGTTTAATTTTGTATAAATACATACATATGTAGTATGTACATAGGTGTGACACAAAACGAAAATTTCGAATAGAATAGAGGATATCTTCATAAAAAATAAAAATATAAAAAAATTATGTAATGAGAAGGAAGGCAGAGTTTACTTAAAAAATTTAAATGAAAGAAAAAAAATAAAGTACTTAAAGTGCGAAAAAATTAAGTGATGTGAATAAACAGTTCCATATAAAAACGCAATAAGTGCACTTGACCCTTTTTCCGGATTTTAATGTTATCATTGTGGAAATATGAAGATTCTAATATTCGGATATTTAATGTTGGGATTCCCATTGAGATCTATGTACGTAATGAATTTGTATTAAATTTGAAAACATTCATATTCATGAAATGGAGATGAATATATATGACCATATCTACCATAAAATATCGTGTGTGAACGATATAATACTAAGATATAGCAAAACAGAATAAATTAGAAAAAAAAGAAAAAGAAACAAAAACATTGAAATTATTCACGCAAACATATTTACTAAAATAAAATTGATTTCATAATTTTAAGCGACATAATCAAATTAGGATTATGGGATCTAAGCATCCGATTAATGGGCATATAATCAAACTAAGTTAGCCTAATAATAAATATAGTGGGTAATATACTGCCTATGCAATATTTCGACCTAAAATCGAAAACATTTTTGGGTCGTTTTTTTTCGTTTAATATACAACGTGAAATTTTCCGATTCAATCAAGTTTCATTTAAATAATAATAAACTAAGTTGAAATAAAAGATAATATAATAAAATAAAATAAGAAATATCAAAATAAATTAGCATACAAGACAATATACACATTTTAATGTAATATCTTTGTAGCAAATTTACTTATTTTTTGTTCACTATAAGACGTGCTATATCTAAAATGAGCATAAAATCTGGAAATGCAAAAAACATTTGGGTCAAATTTGCAATTAATTGTTATAAATAAATAAATTTAGTGAGTTTGAACAAAAGTTGACTCATTATTTCTGATTTCATTTTTTTTAAAGCACCTAAAATGAAAAACAAAGAATCTGTTAAATAAAGACCTATGCTTTTACGTGTTAGTAAAATTTGTCCAAAAAAAATAGACCGGTTAAGTTATTACTTCTCTTTAAAGTTTTTTTTGTGCGCTAACAATTATTTTAGAACAATTTTTTTAGGATTTTGGTACAAACCAATATAGGTAATTGGAAACAATGGGAAGCAATATTTTATTTCAACAGAAAATGAGCGAAGCAATAGTTCTCTCACCGTTTGGCGTGTACAAATATATACATATGTAGAAGTGAAACATTTTAGCAACGCAACAATTGAGAATTTGGAGCTATTTACTCAGGGGAGTTTGTGAACATAATGCGTACTACAGATGGCAATTTCGATAGTTGCACAGATTTTCGAATTTAAGAAAAACTTTTTCTATTAATTATAAACCAATAGAGTAATATTTGTTAACAAAACTAGGCCTATGCACTGCGGCTGATCAATACGAATCGATTCATATAACTTTTTTATGATTTTATGTATGCTAAGTATGCGAAACAGCCTGTCAATTGGATGCTGATGGAAATTTTGTTAGCGTATTAATATATAGATTAATGTTTTGAGTGGCAGCTTGCTTTATTGTTGTTGTGCCTTAAGTTACTTAGTATCAGCTTAGTGATACTAGTATTCGTCACAATACGTTTGTCAGTGGTATGGTAATTAGAATCAGCATTAGCGACCAAAGAACTGAATGCATTACTTCCATGTGACCATTTTAAGTATCAGCTAACGCTGACTTGATTCTCAAATGCCATTCTCAATAAACTGATATCGCGCCAAATAAATAAATGTACGTTCTTCTTGCAATTACAATCGGCGCTTTGGCATATTCAGTTTATGCTTTCGCGTTTACACCTGACTTTTCTCATTTTCATATGAGGCTTTCACATTTACATCTGTTGCTTTCTCATTTCTAACTGACTACTCTAAAATACAAATTACGCTTTCGCATTTTCATTTGACGCTCTCTCGTTTACAAATGGCTATTCTTATATCGAAATGACGCTTTCGCATTTACAATTGACTATTCTCATATTCATATGACGTTTCCTCGTTTACAGTTTACCCTCTTTAATTTAGAATTGACCAATATAATTTACAGTTTACATTCCTTATTTCCAACTGACGCTTTCTCATTTACAATTAACTATCTTTATTTCGAAGTGACGTTTATTCATTTACATTTGGAGTGTACTTTTTCAAAATCGGCTAGTTTTTTAGAGCCGGGTGCTTCTTTATAAACGGCTAATTTCTCAGAACGGGACAATAGAACCGGATAATTTTTTGGAGCCGGTACATTTTTAGCACCAGGTGTTTTTAAGAGCCGGGTGCTTATTTTAGAAACGGGTCATTTTTTGAACCTGGTACTTTTTTAGACCAGATACTTTTTTGAATCTGATACTTTTTCAGAACAAAGTACTATTTAGAGGCCTGTAAATTTTGTATTACTTCTTTAGAATCGGTTACTTTTTAAGAGCCAGGTACTTATTTTGAGCCGAGTACGAATGTACTATAAGTGGTGGTATATAGTAAGTAACAGTAATAAGCCACCAGCTTCTAGTCCAAAGGCAAGTTACATACTCACAAACATACAAGCGAAGCTCATACAAATAAGCCTGTTAAAAAATTGTATTTTAAAAAATTACTAATAAATTACGTTAGAATCAATAAGAAGCTGCCTAAGAAGAAAACAACTCCTCAAGACCAAACTAATATTGTGCTCTTTCATTCGAACTTAATACGGTTTGACCGTTTTAAAAGCAATGTGCCAAAATTGGTATTTTCTAACAGCAGTGGCACTTAGAAAATTTAACAAGTTTCAACAAAAATGAAAATAATACAACAACAATTTACAATACAATTTCAATAACAATTTGCGAACATTAAAATTGGTAAATAACAAAAACTAAATCAAAAGCGAAGGCACATGCGTACAAACAACCTCACAATATAATTGCGTTCTATTGTTTATGTTGAGTCAAGAAGTTTTATAGTACTACTAGATGGTTTAAGTTGTGGTCTTGACTATTCCATGCGATTATTGAACGTGAGTACTGTTTGAATGCTACTACACCATCACTTAGTAATTGCGACATGACCAAAGCAGCAATATCGTGCAAACATTTTTGTCGTGCTTTTAGAACCAGCGAGTGGCAAGCAACAAGCCTAAGCGCTAAACGGCTGATTATACAGAATAAGAAAAATAGCCAAAGTTTTTTGGGTAACAATGAAAGCGCGCGAACCACGGTCAACATGTGTGACCCCGGCTAGACGGGCGTAAAAGTTCAAAACAAAGCTAGCAAACGACTACCGTTCGATGTTTGTAGGTGCATGGTGAATAAGAGACACACAGAGTTCGAAGCGCGAAGGCTCGGCACCAATTGACGCTCAATTAAACTATGCTGGAGCAGCAATATTCCAATACAAATTCATTTCACATAATAGGCAACTATAACACAAATGTTGGCAACAGCTGGTGGCATGCATTGGGACTATGCAAAAGTTGCTTGCAGAGTAAGGAAATAATCGCGACTATAGCGCAGAACGTTTCAAGAGTATAGAATAACTTTTCTAATACCTTGATTCGTACCATATCCGAAATTCTTTTCACAGTTTGCGTCGAGTCGTAAGACGCATCAGCACCATCCTTTAACAAGGTGTTCACCTACCCAAACTGATGTTAAAACAGTTGGCGGATTATTGATAATACAAGTCCCTAATTGATATCTCAAGCACCCCTAAGAGAAAAAACTTTAAGAAAGCATTCCTCTGTATGAGGTTTTAGCAATTTTTATTTGTGGAAACTCCTCGAAGCCTCATTTAATTTGCTATTTTTAACACCGACATGAGCTGGTAATGGCCATTCATGTAAGGACCAACTCAGTGGGTGCAGTCTCTCATCTTTGCTCTTAACGGAAGTTTTTTAAGATCAAAGGATAATCAAGTGCAAAATTCAGTGAATTATTACCTGCCGCAATGATCGGATGGACCTAACTCTTAAGATTACTGAAATAACCTACAATCCGTTGCCATCTAAAGCTCGTGTATGGATCATGCGAATCAAATTGACCACGGAACGCTATTAAGGTAATCGCAGACTCACAACAACGATTTGCTTTTGGCTGACTAAATGGTTATATGTTCATTGTAAGGAAACTGAAACGAGTTGGCCGATTAGCTAGCATAACGTGGATCCGCGTTTGGTGTCACAGGAGCGGTAATTTTCGTCACAACATTGGAATTTATCAAGTATCGCAATCTTGGCACTAGCTCGAGGAGTTGCTTGTTTATTGAGGCTCATTGCTTATGCAATTGAAATACAACAAATAATGTCGCAGCTTAAGCTTTTGGGCAAAACAAACGTTGGATTACCTATTGTACGTACAACGAAATTCCTTACAAACTCTTTTTTCGAGAGAGTCTCGTTATTATTCTCAATTAGGCGTATTCAAGTCACGTCGTTATCAACTTATCTGCTTAAAAAATTATTTGCTTCCAGGTTATTTTATTACATTCAGCTGAGCAGAGCTCACAGAGTATATTAATTTTGTTCGCATAACGGCACCGCGTAACGGCATAAACTAATCGAAATAGATATAGACTTCAATATATCAAAATGATCTGGGTAATTGGGTTGACCTTATGATGCGGGATAGAAAATTAGTAAAATTTTTGCAATCGGTGTGGCAACGCCCACTTTTAAAAGAAGGTTATTTTTAAAGTTTCGCAAGCTGTATTTTGGCAGTCGTTGAAAATATGATGATGAAATTTGGTAGGAACGTTACTCCTATTATTATATGTATGCTTAATAAAAATTTGCAAAATCGGAGAACGAACACGTCCACTTTAAAAAAAAATTGTTTAGTCAAATTTTAACAAAAAATTTAATATCTTTACAGTATATAAGTAAATTATGTCAACATTCAACAATACAAAAATAAAAGAAAATTTAAAAATGGGCGAGGCTCCGCCCTTTTTCGTTTAATTTGTCTAGAATACCTTTAATGCCATAAGTCGCACAAAAATGTATACATCCTAGAGAAATATGGCAAGGGCATAGCTTCTATGACGATACCTGTTTTCTGTGAAAATGGGCGAAATCGGTTAAAGCCACGCCCAGTTTTTGTACACAGTCGACCGTCTGCCCTTTCGCTCGGCCGTTAACACGATAACTTAAGCAAAAATCGATATATCTTTACTAAACTTAGTTCACGTACTTATCTGAACTCACTTTATCTTGGTATTAAAAATGCGCAAATCCGACTATGATCACGCTCACTTTTCCGATATCGAAAATTTCGAAAAATTTAAAAAATGCCATAATTATATACCAAATACGAAAAAAGAAATAAAACGTGGTGATTGGATTCGTTTTTTGACGCAAAATACAACTTTAGAAAAAACTTTGTAAAATAGGTGTGACACCTATTAACCATATTAAGTAGAAGAAAATGAAAAAGTTCTGCAGGGCGATATCAAAAGCCCTTGGAATCATGGCAGGAATACATTTCGTAGTATTACATATATAAAAAAATTAGCGGTACACGACAGATGATGTTCTGGGTCACCCTGGTCCAAATTTTGTTCGATATCTCTAAAACGCTTTCACATATACAACTAAGGGCCACTCCCTTTTAAAATCGTCTCTAATACCTTCAATTTGATACACATATCGTACGACCACATTATAGAGTCACCCCTGGTCCACCTTTATGGCGGTATCTCGAAAAGGCGTCCACCTATAGAACTAAGGCCCACTCCCTTTTAAAATACTCATTAGCACCTTTCATTTGATACCCATATAGTACAAACACATTCTAGAGTCACCCCTGGTCCACCTTTATGGTGATTTCTCGAAAAGGCGTCCACCTATAGAACTAAGGCCCACTCCCTTTTACAGTACTCATTAACACCTTTCATTTGATACCCATATCGTACAAACACTTTCTAGAGAGTCACCCTGGTCCACCTTTATGGCGATTTCTCAAAAAGGCGTTCACCTATAGAACTAGGGCCCACTCCATTTTAAAATACTCATTAGCACCTTTCATTTGATACCCATATCGTACAAACACATTCTAGAATCACCCCTGGTCCACCTATATGCCGATATCTCGAAAAGGCATCCACCTATAGAACTAAGGCGCACGACCTTTTAAAATACTATTTAACACCTATCATTTGATACCCCTGTCATATAAACAAATTCTAGAGTCACCCCTGGTCCACCTTTATGGCGATATCTCCAAAAGGTGTCTACCTATAGAACTAAGGCCCACCCCCTTTTAAAATTCTCTTTAATACCATCCAAATTTTTAATTTTTATAAGCTTTTCTGATCTAATTGTTGATAGTGCGAATTAAAGTTAAGATATCTCTATTTATTTAATAAAATAAAGCGAACATTACAATAAGTTTTGTGTATTTTTTTTTTTTTTTTTTTTTGACATACATATATATAGAGATATGTAAGGAGACGATGAACATTATTACACATAAAACAAAAATTACACTTGGCAATAATGTTAATTTTGCACTTACTTACATACAAATGTGTTGATTTAATTATTAAAATATGTGAAAACCATTAAACTATTAAAACTAAATCAAAAATCGATACCATCGTTTTTTGTGGTAAAATGGTCACTATAAATGTTATAAACATAATAAATATGAAGCGGCAATATTGTCAGTGTCTTCTCTTCTGTTAATCGTATGTTCTCTTTTTTGAAGTATTCGAAGGCTCTCTATGGTGTATCTCGTTTTTTCTCTTTTCTCTTTGTCCAATATTCTTGTATTTGCAAAGTCAGCTGTGTGGTTGTTTGTTACCGCGTGTTGAGATAAAGCTGTGCTTTGTTTTTGTTTGCGTATGTCGGCTTCGTGTTCAGCTAATCGCGTACCTAGTGTTCTTTTAGTTGTATCGATGTACACTTTGTTGTTGTACAACAAAGTAATGTAGTTTACGAAATACAGTGCAAAGGCAACGACAGCGAAAACTGCAACAAAGTGTACATCGGTACAACCAAAAATTTTTGAATATAAAGATATTGCATGCGCGAACTTCGGTGGAAAGCAGCGGAGCGTAACAAAATTCTAGTAGGTCACTTTCACCACACCAAAAACTTTAACACAATTTTTAACATAATTTAAGCACAGAAATACACTGATTGGAGTTTTAGTGAGTAAAAGTTAAAATTCTATACACATTAGCTGAATAAAAAAGTGTACAAATAATTATTAAATAACAAATACAGACAGTGGTAGTTTAACAAATTCTGCTGTGGTAAGTGGTGAATGTGACCTACTAGAATTTTGTGAAGCTTGCCTCACACGATTTTTCGTCTATGCAATGTCTCTATATTATATCGTTTCTCGTACAACTAAAAGAGCACTAGGTACGCGATTAGCTGAACACGAAGCCGACATACGCAAACAAAAACAAAGCACAGCTTTATCTCAACACGCGGTAACAAACAACCACACAGCTGAATTTGCAAATACAAGAATATTGGACAAGGAGAAAAGAGAAAAAACGAGATACACCATAGAGAGCCTTCGAATACTTCAAAAAAGAGAACATACGATTAACAGAAGAGAAGACACTGACAATATTGCCGCTTCATATTTATTATGTTTATAACATTTATAGTGACAATTTTACCACAAAAAACGATGGTATCGATTTTTGATTTAGTTTTAATAGTTTAATGGTTTTCACATATTTTAATAATTAAATCAACACATTTTTATGTAAGTAAGTGCAAAATTAACATTATTGCCAAGTGTAATTTTTGTTTTATGTGTAATCATGTTCATCGTCTCCTTACATATCTCTATATATATGTATGTCAAAAAAAAAAAAAAATACACAAAACTTATTGTAATGTTCGCTTTCTTTTATTAAATAAATAGAGATATCTTAACTCCTGATGATACCAAGGAAATTTGGCGAAACGTTGAGTTAAAAGGTGGAATAAGTCTCTTTAATTCGCACTATCAACAATTAGATCAGAAAAGCTTATAAAAATTAAAAATTTGCATGCCAAAAAAACTGATCGGTAACAAAAATCTTGTAAACTCTTTAATACCTTTCATTTGATACCCATGTCATACAAACACATTCCAGGGTTACCCTAGGTTCATTTTCCTACATGGTGATTTTCCGTTATTTGATAAAGTATGAAGGAATATCGTTCCAAAAAAACGTCACCCTTGGTCTACAATTTGGTCGATATTTCCCAAACATATGTGATATGGAATTAAAAACCACTTATAAACCATCTCCGAAACCCTACGAAACCAACGCAGCTAAGCTCTCAGCTGAGTATGTAATATTCGGTTACACCCGAATTTAGCCTTCCTTGTTTGTATAAACTTTGTAAAAAATATAAACACGGAGGCGGATAGCCAGAGTCACATGAATACCCCAATTGAATGGCTGGGTAAGTAAAAATTTTATATAATTTTTGGGACAGACCGTGAGATTCAAAAAATTTAAAAAAGTCGAAAAATCATTAGCTTTGTCTGTTTACTTACTCTGGCTGTTGACAATTTTTATTGCACCACAGACTTACTCGCAGGTTTGGCTGTGCTCGCTGTTGCGACTAATTACACGCTTGCTCTTGACGTTCGATTGTAAAATAATTTTTGGGCAAGTAGTTGGCTATTACACTTTATTTGGCGAGTTCGATGTTGTTCCTTCCGTTTATTCTTGAGGTAATTCAGCAGGGCTGTTGTTTTCACTTCGATCAAAAGATTTCGTTTTTTTTTTTAATATATCGACACATCCTCCCTGTCAAAAACACTTTACTTCGTGATACATGTTAGGCTGAGACTTCGCTTTTAAACCATCCGATCTTTGTTTTAGTAATGTGCAAGCCAGGGACCAATTTTAAAATGTCGCTATAGGTTAAAAATCCAGATATTTAGGAGATTGGTAAACAAAATTTGTTTCATTTGCATAAGCAGTTCCTTAGTTATGGGCACTGACGTAGTGAGGTTTTCTTGCGCCAGCGGAAAAATATTTTTTATATGTCAAAATCAATTGTAATTTGCTGAATGAACATTCGCACCTTAGCAATTGATACTGAGATAGTCAAGAGCATTTGAAGTGCAACTCGCAAGTTTGGAAAAACATCTTCTCCATACGAGATTACAAAAGTAAGTAATTCTAACGGAGTTTAAGGTTCAATTTCTTTTCTACTGCGAAGTAATATTTTGCAGTCACATATTTCGATAAAAGGTTCTGTTCCATCGAAATCTGTAATATAAAATTCACCCAAGTTCTTACATTTTCTTTCGAAGTCGTTACTAACATTATGCTTGTTAACAAATTTCCAACGTCTAAGAGAAATTCAATTTTAAAATTAAGGTAATTTAGTCGTGTAAATCTTGTACGTATTTCTTGTTGGAGACGATCGAGAACACTTTTCATAACGCGAGAAATTTCACATTATGCGGAAAGGCCAACAGCCGCTTTTCCGAGCATTTTGCGGCGTCTTCTTACACGTTTTACTATATCAGTATCCCGTTTTTCTCAAAGAGACTTCGCTTTTTCTATTGCTTCTTCACAGAGAGTGTCTCGAATTTCGGATAGTTCAGTCCTAATGTTACGCTTTTCTAAAATTCATCCCGGATCTTGTAATCTGAGGTGCACACGATCAATCCTCCTTTAGATTTCATACAAGAATTGATCTAATGTTATCAAACTAAAGTTTAGTATAATTTGCAAGAGAATTGTAGATTCGCTCCTGGTATCACTTCTGGTGTTAGTGTCCTCTGCTAATTGTTCTAAGAGTTCTACTACATTATCTAGCCCATCGACGATAACGCTAACCGCTTCTATTCTGGCGCTCCATCAGATTCACGTTGGCAGCATTTGGTGAAGCATTTTTTAATAATTCCCATTGTAACGTTGAACGTGAGAAAAAAAGATATATGCTTTTAATTATTCCAAAACATGATGCAACGATTGAACCTTTTTAGCTGCAGTAACGCCTACTAAAATTATTCAGGAAGTTCTGCTTTGCGGACCAATTAGCCCTCCCCTCTCCCCTGTGAGCAGCCTCCCTCACTACGCCACTGGATATGAGATCGGGCTTTTATTCTGTCCTTTCCTTGAAAAAATTAAATTCCGGATTTACTAACTTCTTTCGGACTAAAAAATGTAAATTCCTGAAACAAATTTTTTTTAAACTATTATTATAAAAGGAGTAACAGTTTCAGCTCCTATTGTTAACATATGCGCTCATGGTATGCGGAAATCTATAATGTAAGCGTAGTTACTGCACTGTATCATACTATGGAAACAATGTATTTAGTAAGTCGATATAAGCGAATTCAGTTAGCAAATCGAGGAGGGCAAGGCAAGGGAAGGAAAGCAAAGGTTTGTTACTGGTGTGTTATCGATTCGTTATCGAAAAATAATGATTAATTGTTGAAAATTTTGCATTTATCGAAAATTACTTGATAACATATCATATATCATTAAAAAGTTATCGATTTATTAAATAGAATTTATTAGAATGTCAAGTCAAAAAAAAAAAACAAAAAAAATTTTCAAATGGGTTCTTGGTTTTCTCCTTTCAATTCTCCTAATTTTAAACAGCCGGCAGCCCTGCATTTGGTCATGCTCCGCATTTATTTCTATGCAAATCAAGTGTATCGGTTAATTGGCTACTTGAATTCATTCATTCATCTATTGGTGTTGCAGTTTGCTAATTTTTATACTCCACTGAGCAGAGCTCATAGGGTATATATTAACTTTGTTATTCATTACCAAAGACGGATAAAGCGATGCAACTTGGTAGGTGCGTTGACCTTATGACGCAAAATAATGGGTGTGGCACCGCCCACTTTTAAAAGAAGGTAAGTTAAAAGTTTTGCAAGCTATAATTTGGCAGTCGTTGAAGATATCATGATGAAATTTGGTAGGTACGTTACTCCTATTACTATATGTGTGCTAAATAAAAATTAGCGAAATCGGATGACGAATACGGCCACTTTTAATATCTTTACAGTATAAAAGTTAATTATATCAACATTCGACGCCAGTAATGATATAGTGCAACAAAATACAAAGATAAAAGGAAATTTCAAAATGGGCGTAACTCCGCCCTTTTTCATTTAATTCGTCTAAAATACTTTTAATGCCATAAGTCGAACAAAAATTTACCAATCCTTGTGAAATTTGGTAGGGAGATAGATTTTATGACGGTAACTGTTTTCTGTGGAAATGGGTTGAAGCCACGCCCAGTTTTTATACACAGTCGACCGTCTGTCCTTCCGCTCGGCCGTTAACACGATAACTTGCGCAAAAAACGATATATCTTAACTAAACTTAGTTCACGTTCTTATCTGAAGTCACCTTATCTTGGTATAAAATATGGCCGAAATCCAACTATGACCACGCCCACTTTTCCGATATCGAAAATTACGAAAAATGAGAAAAATGCCATAATTCTGTACCAAATATGAAAAAAGAGATGAAACATGGCAATTGGATTGGTTTATTGACGCAAAATACAACTTTAGAAAAAACTTTGTAAAATAGGTGTGACACCTATTAACCATATTAAGTAGAAGAAAATGAAAAAGTTCTGCAGGGCGATATCAAAAGCCCTTGGAATCTTGGCAGGAATACTGTTCGTGGTATGACATATATAAATAAATTAGTGGTACCCGACAGAAGATGTTCTGGGTCACCCTGGTCCACATTTTGGTCGAAATCTCGAAAACGCCTTCACATATACAACCAAGGGCTACTCCGTTTTAAAACCCTCATTAATACTTTTAATTTGATACCCATATCGTACAAACACATTCTAGAGTCACCCCTGGTCCACCCTTACTGCGATATCTCGAAAAGGCGTCCACCTATAGAACTAAGGCCCACTACGTTTTAAATAATCATTAACACCTTTCATTTCATTTTGCTAAATTGTGATTTTCCCTTATTTTGTCTCCAAAGTTCTCAGCTGAGTATGTAATGTTCGGTTACACCCGAACTTAGCCTTCATTACTTGTTTTCATTTGCCGTTTTCAAAACGTACATATTCTAAGCCCAAAAACGTGGGTGATGCCTTAATTATACTCAGTTGAGCAGAGCTCACAGAGTATATTAAGTTTGATTGGATAACGGTTGGTTGTACATATATAAAGGAATCGAGATAGATATAGACTTCCATATATCAAAATAATCTGGATCGAAAAAAAATTTGATTGAGCCATGTCCGTCCGTCCGTCCGTCCGTCCGTCCGTCCGTCCGTCCGTCCGTCCGTTAACACGATAACTTGAGTAAATTTTGAGTTATCTTGATGAAATTTGGTATGTACGTTCCTGAGCACTCATCTCAGATCGCTATTTAAAATGAACGATATCGGACTATAACCACGCCCACTTTTTCGATATCGAAAATTTCGAAAAACCGAAAAAGTGCGATAACTCATTACAAAAGACAGATAAAGCGACGAAACTTGGTAGATAGGTTGACGTTATGTTATGACGCAGAATAGAAAATTAGTAAGATTTTGGACAATGGGCGTGGCCCCGCCCACTTTTACAAGAAGGTAATTTAAAAGTTTTGCAAGCTGTAATTTGGCAGTCGTTGAAGATATCATGATGAAATTTGGCAGGAACGTTACTACTATTACTCTATATGTGCTAAATTAAAATTAGCAAAATTGGATTAAGAACACGCCCACTTTTTAAAAAAAAAATTTTTTAAATTCAAATTTTAACAAAAAATTTAATATCTTTACTGTATATAAGTAAATTAAGTCAAAATTCAACTCCAGTAATGATATGATGCAACAAAATACAAAAATAAAAGAAAATTTCAAAATGGGCGTGGCTCCGCCCATTTTCATTTAGTTTGTCTAGAATACTTTTATTGCCATAAGTCGAACAAAAATTTACCAATCCTTCTCAAATTTGGTAGGAGCATAGATTCTATGACGGTAACTGTTCTCTGTGAAAATGGGCGAAATCGATGGAAGCCACGCCCAGTTTTTATACACAGTCCACCGTCTGTCCTTCCGCTCGGCCATTAACACAATAACTTGAGCAAAATCCGATATATCTTTACTAAACTTAGCCCACGTACTTACCTGAGCTCACTTTTTCTTGGTATAAAAAATGGGCGAAATCTGACCATAACCACGCCCACTTTATCGATATCGAAAATTACGAAAAATGAAAAAAATGCCATAATTCTATACCAAATACGAAAAAAGGGATGAAACATGGTAACTGGATTGGTTTGTTGACGCAAAATATAACTTCGGAAAAATCTTTGTAAAATGGGTGTGACACCTACCATATTAAGTAGAAGAAAATGAAAAAGTTCTACAAGGCGAAATCAACAGCCCTTGGAATCTTGGCAGGAATACTGTTAGTGGTATTGCATATATAAATAAATTAGCAGTACCCGACAGATGATTTTCTGGATCACCTGGTCCACATTTTGGTGGATATCACGAGAACGCCTTCACATATACATCTACGGGCCACTCGCTTTTAAAACCCTCATTAATACCTTTAATTTGATATCCATATCGTACAAAAACATACCAGAGTCACCCCTGTCCCACCCTAATGGCGATATCTCGAAAAGGCGTCCACCTATAGAACTAATGCCCCCTCTCTCTTAAAATGCTCAGTAACACCTTTCGTTTGATACCCATATCGCACAAACATTCTAGAGTAACCCCTGGCCCACCCTAATGGCGATATCTCGAAAAGGCGTCCACCTATAGACCTAGTGTCCACTCCCTCTTAAAATGCTCAGTAACACCTTTCGTTTGATACCCATATCGTACAAACATTCTAGAGTCACCCCTGGCCCACCCTAATGGCAATATCTCGAAAAGGCGTCCACCTATAGACCTAATGCCCACTCCCTCTTAAAATGCTCAGTAACAGCTTTCGTTTGATACCCATATCGTACAAACATTCTAGAGTCACACCTGGCCCACCCTAATGGCGATATTTCGAAAAGGCGTCCACCTATAGAACTAAGGATTACTCCCTTTTAAAATACTCATTACCACCTTTCATTTGATACCCATATCGTACAAACACATTCTAGAGTCACCCTGGCCCACCCTAATGGCGATATCTCGAAAAGGCGTCCACCTATAGACCTAATGTCCACTCCCTCTTAAAATGCTCAGTAACACCTTTCGTTTGATACCCATATCGTACAAACATTCTAGAGTCACCCCTGGCCCACCCTAATGGCGATATCTCGAAAAGGCGTCCACCTATAGACCTAATGTACACTCCCTCTTAAAATGCTCAGTAACACCTTTCGTTTGATACCCATATCATACAAACATTCTAGAGTCACCCCTGTCCCACCCTAATGGCGATATCTCGAAAAGGCGTCCACCTATAGACCTAATGCCCACTCCCTCTTAAAATGCTCAGTAACACCTTTCGTTTGATACCCATATCGTACAAACATTCTAGAGTCACACCTGGCCCACCCTAATGGCGATATCTCGAAAAGGCGTCCACCTATAGAACTAAGGATTACTCCCTTTTAAAATACTCATTACCACCTTTCATTTGATACCCATATCGTACAAACACATTCTAGAGTCACCCTGGCCCACCCTAATGGCAATATCTCGAAAAGGCGTCCACCTATAGACCTAATGCCCACTCCCTCTTAAAATGCTCAGTAACACCTTTCGTTTGATACCCATACCGTACAAACATTCTAGAGTCACCCTTGGTCCAGCTTTATGGCGATATCTCGAAAAGGCGTCCACCTATAGAACTAAGGATTACTCCCTTTTAAAATACTCATTACCACCTTTCATTTGATACCCATATCGTACAAACACATTCTAGAGTCACCCTGGCCCACCCTAATGGCGATATCTCGAAAAGGCATCCACCTATAGACCTAATGCCCACTCCCTCTTAAAATGCTCAGTAACACCTTTCGTTTGATACCCATATCGTACAAACATTCTAGAGTCACCCTTGGTCCACCTTTATGGCGATATCTCGAAAAGGCGTCCACCTATAGAACTAAGGATTACTCCCTTTTAAAATACTCCTTACCACCTTTCATTTGATACCCATATCGTACAAACACATTCTAGAGTCACCCCTGGCCCACCCTAATGGCGATATCTCGAAAAGGCGTCCACCTATAGACCTAATGCCCACTCCCTCTTAAAATGCTCAGTAACACCTTTCGTTTGATACCCATATCGTACAAACATTCTAGAGTCACCCCTGGCCCACCCTAATGGCGATATCTCGAAAGGGCGTCCACCTATAGACCTAATGCCCACTCCCTCTTAAAATGCTCAGTAACACCTTTCGTTTGATGCACATATCGTACAAACACATTCTAGAGTCACCCCTGGCCCACCCTAATGACGATATCTCGAAAAGGCGTCCACCTATAGACCTCATGCCCACTCCCTCTTAAAATGCTCAGTAACACCTTTCGTTTGATACCCATACCGTACAAACATTCTAGAGTCACCCCTGGCCCACCCTAATGGCGATATCTCGAAAAGGCGTCCACCTATAGACCTAATGCCCACTCCCTCTTAAAATGCTCAGTAACACCTTTCATTTGATTCCCATATCGTACAAACACATTCTAGAGACACCCCTGGTCCACCTTTATGACGATATCTCGAAACGGCGTCCACCTATGGAACTAAGGATCACTCCTTTTCAAAATACTCATTAACAGCTTTCATTTGATACCCATATCGTACAAACACATTATAGAATTACCCCTGGTCCACCTTAATGGGGACATCTCGAAAAGGCGTCCACCGATAGACCTAAGGCCCACTCCCTCTTAAAATGCTCAGTAACACCTTTCATTTGATACCCATATCGTACAAACAAATTCTAGAGTCAGCCCTGGTCTACTTTTATGGCGATATCCCTAAATGGCGTTCATCCATAGAACTATGGCCTATTCTCTCTTAAAATACTCTTTAATACCTTTCATTTGATACACATGTTATACAACCACATTCCAGGGTTACCCCAGATTGATTTTCCTTATTTTGTCTCCATAGCTCTCAACTGAGTATGTTATGTTCGGTTACACCCGAACTTAGCCTTCCTTACTTGTTTTTTGATTACGTTCTTGTCTGCCAATTTAAATTATTCAATAAACTTTTATGTGATTATTGTTATTGTTTGTTGGTTTAGCCCCCCAGTTGGTTGCTGAAAACATATGTACCATTGACACCTGTTGTTGGTGGCACACCATTCACTCTGTGGCCAAATTAAAAATGTTTGTTTGTGAGTTTGTCGACATACTTAGAGGGTACATCCAATCGATATGTTTCCTTAGTCAGTTTAGACACATTTAGTTTGGAACGTGACTGGGGTGATTTTTGGCTCCCGTGTTGCACTTTTGCTTAACAAAGCCATACAAGACTATTGCATGTCTGTAACAAATTATTAAACATTTAATTTAAACAACATGCAAATATGGTATGAGAGATTTATGTACAAAGTACATATGTATGAAGTAGAGATATGGGCTTCAGACTTTAAGCGGGTGGCACATTATTTGATGTTTTAAGGAGGCGTGTCTCAAAGTAGATTTCTTTTCTCGATTACGCAACTTGGCTCTCACACCTGCACGCAGAGAGGAGTGCAGGACTAGTGGAAACGTTTCTTTGGAGCTTTTCGTTACATATGCCATCCTGCAAGAGAAATAAACGATGCTGCTTACATGAATGCAAGTGGAAGAGCGCTTTAAGTTAGTATCGTTAGCTGAAAAAGAGAGCGACGAAAGAAAGGATAGTCAGAAATGCGTCAGTGCGAAGAGCTAAAACTGGTAGTCAGCAGAAATAGCCCAACGAAAACGGAAACCTGGGAACACTTGTTTTCCCACTTAGGCGGCTACGAAGCACCCAGGGAAGATACTAATGCTTAACCCACTCTTGTCAATAAATACTACTTTAAGCTTCAGCATTATACTTTTAAGCAAAGTTTTTATTCGCCGCAGGGAAAAGATGGCATTTAAGCACTAGCGTTGGTGAATGACTTCCATAGTTTTATTGCAAAAATCCATCTGCCTTGAGGGAACTTTCAAAGCATCGGCTGTCATTCAACGTAGTTTATGAGTCCTTCACTGACGATGGACATGTCCGGCGAGCTGTGAAAATTTCCTACAACTCGAGGGGTGGGGGCATCACAATTTACCGTACAGAAATTTTGCATTATCTAGTTCTTGAGCTTATTTCCTGCCACTACTGACGGCTCTCAGGCTGGAATGCCAGAGGTTGTGGTTGGCGTAAGAATAAGATGGGGTTCCCCACTAAGTAGCGCGCTGATATCAGGGCGATAGCCTCTTGAACAGCATGTGGCAGGAGGAATGTAGATGCTTATAATCTCAAGTTTGACATCGTCTGACCGCACAATTATGCCTTGACATTCTAACATTTTGTCCCAGCGGCAGATGTTGGGGAGAAATGGATTATATTGCAAGATATGATGGATGTTAAATGCGAGGCAGTTATCATTACCCCCCACCTGATTTTTCCTCTGGGTGTTGTATCCATCGCAATTTCGGAGATCGGAGCTGGCAGTTGAATTGCGGTAATTTTTTTTTTTTTTTTTTGTGTTAATGTAATCCAGTTAACTCCGCGATCTTTCAGATTAGCCTTTTGCATTTTAGTTGTAGAATTCTGAAGTGCAACGGGGGGCATACGGGTGGAAACACCTTGATGGATTTAGGCTTAGACGTTCGTGCTGGTGTACCTGGTATTGTTTAGTTGGTGTATGTGTTTTGGCGACACGGTGCAACGAATGCCCCTGGCGGAGGATTACCATTGCTAAGCCCAGAAAACCTGTGAAGGTAGTAATGGCCAAGGCATGTACTGATGTTGCAATCGCGCTGTTAAGCGCGAAGGTGCCGAAGGTACGTTTAAGCGTGAACCGCGTGGGCATAGGAAAATCACAAAAGTTTTTTAAAAATTTCAGGGATTTAGCTCAAATCATCCCGAACGATGCAACCATCCTTTACACGTGAAACACGAACATGAGTATGACCGTATTAAATTCTTTTCCGGTAAAATCAGTAACCCAACTTCCTAGGACCAGAGTTGGGTTCAATACATTCACGGAACAGGAAGGTATGGAGCAGTCCAGCAACAAGGAGCTGCTTTGAGGACGACAATTCGTGGGAGGGATGTAACAAATTAAATGGATTTTCATTGAAATGACAGCACTTGGTCGGGAAAAAAATACCAAGTCACTCCTGTACATAGAACCGGATGCCGTGGGAAGCGTCAAATGTCACCCCAACAAAACACCAATCACTACAATGCCCAACGTTATAATATAGTAATCCAAATAAAACATATTTATATGCAGTGCCTTACTTTAAGTGAGTTTTATTTTATTTTTAAGGAAATATATTTATTTGTATATATAGATATATATTTTTATATATACTATATAGGTATTTTTGTATATAAGAATAGCATGCAATTTTTAATTTTTCTCAATTTTGTACTTAATATTAACATTAATTTTAATTGTATATAAATATTCATTCAATATTTCGTAAATATACTACGTTTATTAAATTGTATAAGTATGTGTAAATGTGTATATAGTAAGCGTCGAAAACAAAAGTATCCAAGTAGCTGAGATCAATAACGAAATCTAAATAAAATTTATTAACATTAGCGAACAGAAAAATAACAGTGGCAAATTTTATTAAGTTTTGTGAATTAATTTCACATTTCTTTTTTTCCATAATTTAAGAAAAAATGTCAATGAATTTTGCAACCAATACTATACAAACCGATTTCAAAAAACATTTTCGAAAAAGTTCGAATAAATCAAGCTTTTTATTGGGGGTTCTCTAAAATTGTATGATTATGCAGTTGTTTAGCCCGGTAAAATTTAGTTAAGCAAAAAATAAGTTATAGGCCTCTCAATATTTTTTTTTCGAAAGGTGTTTCAGATTATCTTCCAAATAAAAAAAAATGTCACCCTTTGTATGGAGGAAATTCTGAAACTTCCTTCAGAAAAAAATTTTCAAAAATCATTGCGTATTTTGAAAAGCCTCTTTCTTGTACTTTGTGAGAATAAAATTCATTGGACTTCCAAACTGCATACGCAACAAAGATCAGATAAAGTCCAAATAAAATGTTCGAAATTTTCGTAAAATTTACGAATTTTTTTCGAAAACCTTCTTGAGATTAGTTTGCATAGTTTCAGTGAAAGAATTTCACAATTTTTTTCTTAAAATAAATAAAAGAAAAAAAATTAAAATTTAATTGATGAAATTTGGTAAAATTTGCAGCCTCTATTTTTCTGTTTGCTGCTGTATGTATTACCAAAGATTTATCGAAGAGTAAAGATGTTGCAGGGACGAAAAATAGTGTGAAGCAAGCTTCACAAAATTCTAGTAGGTCACATTCACCACCTACCACAGCAGAATTTGTTAAACTACCACTGTCTGTATTTGTTATTTAACAACTGCGAATAACGTTTTAAAAGCCAATTTTTGCAAAACGTGTTTTTTTGCAGATTTCCGTTACTGTTACTCTCTTGCATCTCTAAAACATCAAATAAGTTAAAATTACGTACTAAAGGGCAATTAAAAAGCAATTAGAAGAAGTCAGTCCGTGAAGAACGTCGTAAGTTACACGCAAAATGATACGATCGCAGTTGTCGCAGGTAATTGATAAGTGTAACAGAGGTACAAAAAGGAAGTGTAATGTTGAAAATTGGAAAGATATTAAAGACAAAAAGTTAAGAAATAGTGGAAATGCATATACAACCAGGAAAAACAAAAGTATCCCTCAAAAACACGCCAATTGCCAAAAATTTAGTGTTGGTCAAATGAAGGACTATTTTGTCAAATTCTATGTAAAAACTTATAATGAATAAACTGTTTTTTTATCGTATTTGCTCGAATTGAGTGAGCCTCGAAGAAGAAGAGTTAAACATGTTCATGCTATAATTTGATTAAAAAAAACGCGGAACTTAACAAATTATGCGATGCCTCTACTTCGAAAGGAATACATTAATATAAGTGATGAGAAAAAAAAATATCTCCTTGCAATGACGTCATACTTGCCTGAGAAGTACGCAGAGTTCTATAAATCGATCTGCAGTAAATAAAGATAGTATATAAATCTCTTACTTGAAAGAGCACTCTTACACGATGGTTTTTCGCCCTCTTTATGTAAAAGTGGCGGTGAAAACACTCGGAAATTAATATTTAAAAAGCAGTAAACAAAAAAGATAGGTTGGAAAGTTATTGTGTAAATGGGCTCAAAGCAAACCAAGCTTTATTCACAATTTTTGGAATATTTTCATTTCTGTTTTGAATACATTTTTGTCTTGATGCCGAATTAACTTTTTGTATGAAATAAATAAACTGTAAGCATTCTATAATATACTCCTTATTTAAAAAACAAACAAATACATATTTTTTTGCGATAGTAACATTTTAAATCCGTTCCTACAAACCGTATTGCCCAGTGGAACAACGTTTTAAAAGCCATCAGTACAGATGCTGTGCATAATGGAAAAACGTTTTAACTGCTGTCGCGCTTGGGATATGAAACGTTTTTCCACTGAAAAAAGTTTTAAAATGACCGCTTACTAGTAATTCGAAATTGAAATTCCTCAATTTTTTTCATATAAGTTATTAGTGTCATTGTTTTGGACAAGCCAACAATACAGGAACAAAAAACAATCACAAAGCCTCCATAAAACGTTTTTTTTCTTTCCTGTAAAAAAACGATTTTGTCATTTACAACGTTATTCGCGGCTCCGCTTCAATTATTTGTACACTTTTTATTCAGCTAATCTGTTCAGTATTTATATTTTTACACTCAAAAACTACAATCGGTGTATTTTGTGTGCTTAAATTATGTTAAAACTTGTGTTAAAGTTTGTGGTGTGGTGGAAGTGACCTACTAGAATTTTGTTACGCTCCGCTGCTTTCCACCGAAGTTTGCGCCTGCAACATCTTTACTCTTCGATCAATCTTTGGTATTACTAAGAACTTATGTATAATTAAAAATACGTACGTAAATATGTGTGTGTGTGTGCATTGAGAATTACTTAAACAATTTAAGTATGCAACGAAAATGCTTGTGGTAGTTTACAGTTCCGATGAATAGTGATCTAGATCCCGAAAAATTTAACATGTAAATGCAACAACAAATGTATCCGTATGGATAACATTGTTGCTGCATTTGAATGTTAAATTTTGTGTCGGGATGTAGATCACTGTCCATTGGAACGCGGGGATTGATATTGATATGACATGGTTGGCAATATCGCGCTATGAGTCGATATGTAGCGATATGAAGTCGATATCACTAAGGTACGGTTTTTCAAAACAAGTTCAACTCAGTTAGTCAGTCCACTTTAACTAAAGTTCACGTTGAGTTTAAGCGGTCAAGCTGGTAGGGTTTAGACTCTAGTTAACCTATCAGTTATTTGCGTTCGTTCGCAATGTCGTCGAATATACCCAACAAGCATTTGAGCTTCAGTATCACTAGAGCTCATGCTGATTACTAGCATAATTCCAAACACCAAAGCGTTGTTTCGAGACAGTGGCTCAACTTCCCAGCAAAAAAGGGAATATTTTTTAAAAGTAAAAAATGCTATTACTTAAATTGAGAAAAAAAAAAATAGTTCTTAATTTGTACTCAAGTGTAGTTCTCTAATTGGACTCAAACGTTAAAGCCAAAGCTAAAGAAATTTCACGAAAATAAATTAAATCATGTATACATTATTTTTTAATTATGACGCTTCATTAATCCTACCAACAACTTCTTAATTTCTCGCAATAAACATCCATTGACTTTGGTGGCACCACCTTGGAGAAGATTGTTTTTCAACTCTACTTCAACTCAATATACAATGTAGGATACTGGGGAAATGTGCTAGATATTGTTTTAAGAACTATAAATTTCTCAAAATCTCTCAAAGGTTGGGGAATAATTTGAGAATGATGTTGGACATCAACTCGAGAACCATAAGTTTTACAAAATTTCCCAAATTTCAGTCAGGTTTAAAAATAATTAGAGAATGATGTTGGATATCAACTCCAAAACTATGTAGATAAATATTTCTCGAAGGCTGAAGAAATATGTTTTCATTGTCTGTTGGATAAACAAAATCCAGCTGTTACCGGATTTATAAGTTATATAAATAAAGAAAAACCAGTGTTGCCGTACAAAAAAGCTTACCCCAAAGTCGGCCTTAAGCTGTGACTGAAAAACTGCTCTGTAATTTAACTCGAGTTTAAATTTGACTAGAGTTTAAGCAAACTTAGTTTAAGCATACCTTAACCAACTACTGAAAAACCGGGTCTTACTTCGCCTTCATAAAATCTTGTGTGGATTATGTATGGTCTAGTCTGTATTATGTTTAGTCATATTTTTGTCGCAGGTTTTTGTATTTCTTTTGTCTCTGTCGAAATTTTTAAAAAAAAATATAACACAACAGTGAAATGAAATAATACAATAACATATTTTAAAGTTTTTTAATTTGAATTAGAAATATTAAAGAAAAAACTAATTCATGTCCGATAAATTTAAAGTAATGTTTTTAAAGGGTTTTTCTTTTACATATTTTTAAATATAACAACACATTTTCTTAAAATTTAAAACATCAATTTCAAAATAAATTACTTAAATTTTATAAATTTTTTTCGACTACTCAAATGTTCACTTCATTAATTAGGTATTATATATGTATATTTATATATCAATATATAAAGGTAGCCTATATAGCAAACTATTTGTAATTTCTTTGTAATATATGTTATTTATTAGAGTGAATTAACTTCTTTTGCGTCGTCAGGTTCCGATTCTTCAGAAAATCTTTTGAAAAAAACTCCATTGTACCATGGTTTTAAACCTGGAGTTTGCATTACATAGCACAATTGTACCATTATTGCATATGCTAAAGTGCAGAAACTTTTATTTTTTGGCTCGTATATACTCGGCTCAATTTTCTAAGAAACATGGCATTATTTCTCGATCTTCCTAAAGCTTCGTACAGCAAGTTTCAATGACCCAAAAATTGCGTTTTCTACGTTATCATGGCATTACCTGCAATATCCAGAGAGGAACCCGAAGTATCACAACTTACGATATTTGTGCAGAGTTTCCAGATATCGAAAACTATAACGACCCCGATAGTTGGCTGCTGTTGATTCTACACCCACGATCTTTTGTACTTGTTTTTCATAATTTTATGTTAGAGTTTGAATCAGCTGGGAACGATGTCCAAAAGAAAAACTGATTAAAAATCGCAAGAACAAGCAATCATCTGATGTGATGTGAGATCATTGTGAATTCATACAAGTGACGTATATTTGAAAAAAAAAACGTTCACAATAGTAAACAGCCTGGATCACCTGTTAAATCGCTTTTCGATTACTTAAACCATTTGCTCTATATCGTTTTTCAAATATTTTTGTAAACAACATTTTTTTAAATGTTTGCGGAACTGGCTGAGTATTAATATGTAGTCCAATTTTCGGTAGACACTTTCAAAGGAAAAGTTGGTTTGAAACAAAAATGGAGAGTTCATGTCTATTCAATTTATTTACCATGTGTAAAAAACATACCTATCTTCCATTCTCTGGCCATTCGCGACAACCATTCTCCGTGCCAGCTATTATTTGACAGTTAGGTATGGCAATCGAGGAATAGAAAGATTTTTCAATTGTATGAATTCACAATATGTGAGATAAAGCGAGTTTTCGGGAATCCGCTTTGTTTATTGGAATGTGTTTTTTTTTTCCTTCTTCTGATCTACTCTTATACTATGTTCACGTTGGCCATAAATACGTATTCTCCTTCTTAATGAGTACTGTCAAACTGAAAAACGGCTCATAGGCTCGAGATAATGAAATAATAATAAAGGACGGAATGCAGACTGGCACAAGGCTCTCCAAAAGAAAGTTTGTTTAGGATGAAGGCAAATCCTTCAAAAATTATGCAAAATTAAAAACATTAAATATTTGTGTTTGCAAATACATACATAAATTCTATATTTTTGACACTAAAATATTTTTGCAGTTATGTATGTATGTATGTATGTATGTAAAATGCATAGGTAATATCATTTCTGTATATATGTAGATATAGTTTGGCCAATACTAAATTTGGTGAAAGCATTTAAAATACATTTTAACAGCGCGTAGATATTTTGTATAATTTTTGTAATTCTCGTTAAAAACAATTTGACTACATTTAACATCGAAATATTTTTTCAAACAGATCAAATATTTTCTTCCCTTCACAAAATCACATTCTTTACTGTCTAAAGGTCATTTTTAGAAAATAAATTTGCCTGATTCTTAAATACTTATGATTAATATATAAGTATTTACTTTAATAATTTTTTTAGTATTCTCCTTAGCTCTTTATAATTAACTATTATTTTCTTATTTGTGTAGTTGTGTATGTTTTTGTTTAAGTGTTGAGATTTTGTTGTCATCTTTAAGCGAAATGACCATCAGGAAACTCATTTTTATCTTCCTCATCACTGACATACATTCGCGTCAAATCGGAGGCGACAGAAGCACAGTCGCTGCTGTAATGCATAAAAAGAATATTAAAAGAAAAATTAGTAAAATTTTGTTTCAGATAGAAGTTACTAAAACTCGTTAGATTTTACGTGTACAATTTTTTACATAAGACCATGCGCAGATACGCCTTGCATATGACCATACAACGAATATAAAACGCTAAGTATATGGGGTATTCCATCCCATTTCGACTAATTTTGAGCCCGACCCCTTTAGAATTGGCTGAAAGTTTTTCTTCTTTTTCTAGCTTACGAAAGACGTTTTTCTCGGCCCACTCCGGGATTGGTGGGGATGATTGCAGAATTGATTGAAGTTTTTTATGAGAAAAAAAGGCGACATTCGAAAAATCTCGAAAAACTGAAAAATTACAAAAAAAAACTTTAAAAATTTTTTTGTATTTTTTCGAAAAGTACATTTAAAAACATATTTAAAAAAAAAAGATCCCAAACGGTCAATTTTTGAAAAACTTATAGCATTTTGAAAACAAAAAGGGTGTTTTTTTTAAAAATTCATAACTTTTTTTGAGTTGGATGAAAAAATTTGAAAAACTTCTGAAAAACGTCTTTCGTAAGCTAGAAAAAGAAGAAAAGCTTTTAGCCAATTCTAAAGGGTTCGGGTTCAAAATCGGTCGAAATGGGATGGAATACCCCATATACAATTAAGGCGAATCCGCTACAAGCTGGTGACATGCTAAGGCGAATCGGTATAAAGTGATAGCAAAGCGAATTCAACCCAACTCGCCGTACAGCAGAATGTTAAATCTATACAAGGTGATGACAAAGCGACTTCAATCGATTCGTGATTTCAAAAGAAAATTGGGATTGATTTCGATTAACTGACATATTGCTGTACCAAGGAGTTTTATGGGAAATTATTAAGAACAAGCAATCAGCTGATAGGATAACACCACCTGGTACTGAATTCGCCTTGATAAATGCATACTAATCGAAACTAAACCTCACATACATCGTATTTGTTCCGTATAATCTATGCAATAAACTCATTTCATTGAAATGGAATATTTGCTAATAATACCGTTGAATAATCTCGATTAAAACTATTGAATTATCGTGACGCCTAGATAGGGTGCTGCTTCAACAACAAGAACATAGACTCACATGCGATAATATCGGTGCTTCAAAACGAGTCATGAATATGAATTTTTTTAATGTTCCGACATGGTAGGTTTACGCCGAAAAATGCTCACCTACTACACTGGATCTATACTTAAAAATACAAATTTTTATGAATAATAAAATAATAAATGATTATTGATGATTATGAATTATGAATAATAAATAATAAAATAATAAAATTGTTTTCAAATACCATCAAATGTAGAAAAAAATAGCCTTCACATAGCAAATAATGTTGGCGCCATTCACTCAACCGATAAACCAAATTTTTGGGTGCATTCCACAATCAAGTATGGCTCGTAAACTAGCCAGAGTTGCAACTAAAGGTACTTGGTGGTATACATACACATACATGTATGGGCTCAAGTACTAAAAACAATAATATTATTTTAAAGTACGTCAAATAAAAAGTGAGATGCAAGTTACGGCTTGTCGACAATTAACCAAATATGGCGAAGGGATTAGGAAAATGGCAAAATAAACTAATAAAGAGCCTAAAGCACAACTGAAGCGCTCAGATAAAGAGTGCGTTTAGTAGTGTTATTATTTGTTGGCATATGTATGTAATTTAAACCATACATAAAAGTAAAACAATTGCAGACATAAATATACAAATATGGACTTAAACAAATGCTCATGAATAAGTATAAATACATGTACATAAGTACAGCAACAAATAGAAAAATAGTGCCAATTTTTTTTTAATATATTCAGTTAATTTCTTTTACTCAACATTTTAAGAAAAACTTGTATTAACTTTGTAACTGAAACTATACAAACCAATCTCATAAACGTTTTCGAAAAAAATTGGAGTGACTTTTAAAAAAATTCGATAAAATTTTAGGAAAGCTTCGAACTTTATATTTGTGGTACCCAGAACTTTTTTGAGTATGCATTTTTTTAGCCCAACCATTTTTAGTCCAACAAAATACAAGTTATAAATCTCTTAAAATTTGCATTGATTTTTGACAATTTTTTTTCAAAGGTGTTTCAGATTTTTTTCCACATAAAAAGAGTTTCACACTTAGTATGGAGGAAAATCTAAAACAACCTTCGGGAAAAATATATTCATAAATCAATGCAAATTTTGACAGACCTATAACTTGTATTTTATTATATAAAAATTGATCGGGCTACAACACTGCATAATTATAATAGAAAGTTCAGGAAACTCTAAATAAAAACTTCGAAGTCTTCGCAAAATTTTCCAATTTTTTCAAAACAATTTGGAAATTGATTTGCTTAGTTTCATTTACACAATTCACACAATTTTATCTCTAAAAAAGTATTTTAAATTTAAAATGACATGAGCCCGATTTTAGTTTTTTAAAATAGGTTTTAAGTTGGTGGTCTGCTGTCAAAATTTGCGAGAAATTAAAGAATTTGCTATTTAAACGCGATGAACTTAAATGGAAGTGAAAAAAGGCTTCCCCGACAAGCAAATATACGTCAGGAGCTAATTTAATATATCTAGAATGCGTATTAATATGTTTGTGACGAAAAATACACAATCTTAAAATGTGCGATGGTTACTTGGCTCCACATATGCGAAATCTTTAATTAAGACTATTCCGCATTGAAAGATATTTGTGAGTTTTGATATTTTAGTATCTTTTGAGGAAAAAGTAGCATCCTATACTGATTTTGGCATTAAATTTAGAAATAAATATTCAATGAAAGGAATTATTTACCACAGGCGTCGATTTTTAAACATGTCAAAAAATTTCGGGAGAGGTGTCAAATGACGCGTTTTAATTTCGGAAGCAATAATCCGAAGGCGGCAAAGTAATACTTGTACTCTGTCAAGATGTTTTTGCAAGAAAAAAAGTTTAAGACTTTAATGTGGTTGGTGTAATTTTGGTGATATTGTTGTACACAGAAAAGATTTAACTAAAAGGGCATTTTGCGATGATACAATTTTCACCAGTTTCGCAGCCGTTTGAGGGTAATTATTTGGTTTTTTGTGAATATCTATTAATAAAAAACAATTTCCTAATTCCGACTCCTAATTATTGAATTACGTTACAGAATTCTTGAATTCAATTCTGCTGGCATTTCCTTTTATGTCTTCTATTACCCTTTACAATTGCCAATTTCTTTTAAAAGAAAGCGTGAAATAAAACACGGAATACAACAAGAATTAGCAACAAAAATTTTAAAAACTGCTTGGGCGCTGCTGAACTACTTCCCCCTTTTATCACCCTCTTAGCCTATGTCATGATCGACTTGGGTTCAATGATTTTCTAATGTAAAAGGGACTTACACTTTGCAGGTCCATATACAATGGCTCAACATTCTAGGTCACTTCTTTCCTATAGAAAACTATACTAAACTCTGATTTAACCTGCTTATCATTGAATGTCCTGCATACTTATTAGTATCGAGGTTAGAGATATCCCTATTCGGTTTCGGCTATATTAAATTAAACGTCTTTAACGGTTAGGACCACCTAACATTTAAGCTTTGCATCATTTTGGCCGTCACATCTGTCTTAATGAAAACAACTTTTCTTTGCAACATTCTACAAACTATATAAACTATTCAACATGAATACGAGTGTATGAGTGGATAGCCTTGTTGCTTTAAGGAGCACATATCCGCCCTAACTATTTATTCGTTTATGTTGCGAGATTTGAATAAGTATGTTCATGTTCAATTAAAAGATTGTGCACTCAATTTTAAATTGACGGCTGATAAAAAACAACGATTTTTTACAAAACGTTTGCTAATAACTTTTAAATAGAATTGAATGATAATTATCCGCCACCGGATTATGAACAAAACGCGTTTTCAGGGACTCCTTTGACATTTTTTGTGCTATTGTAAGAGTTTTTGTTCAGTAAAAAATTACCGTTTTTTATACGTGGTGTCAAGTAACCACGCTTGTAAGGAACAGGGTGAACTTTTAAAATTTCTAAAAAATTTCTTCATAGCGCCAATCAATACCTTTTTTTCTTGCGGATACCCTGTACATCCTTATTTTAGCTGAAAACTGTGTTTAATATGTGTATGACAGACCAAAATTTAAATCCCATTTTTAATTTAGGCAAGATTTTAACTAAAGAGTATTTTAGTCAGCGACTATGATTACGGGTCTAAGAATTTAATTGACAAAATTTGATAAAACATTTACCATTGCTATTTTTGTGTTCGCTACTGTATGTATGTGAATACGTTCAACTTGTGAGGGATAAATGCTTGGCGTTCAGTTTGCCGTGCGTATTTGGATACCTTCATTTGTTACCTGATTTTTTAGCTTCACTGGTGTTAAACCTAACGGTCTCAATAAAACTAGCACGAATAGCCAAAACAAGAGAGCTCATATATGGAAAAAAAGTAATAGTAACTATCAACATATAGAGCAATGTTTTCTTTCTTCTATTCATAAATTTATATATTGAAGTCAGATCCGTTAACCACTTCGTAAATTTTAATCGCATAACGAACAAAATACTTTAGTGCATGTTTGGAATTTTTTTTATTGTGAAATGGTATGTACGGTATTTATGAATGAATACATTTTTTATGCATTGTGAACATACTATTATGTTCTGAATGCAAAATAGACCAGCAACTGATAATTAGCGTTTAATGAAGCTTAATCACAAACAATCGCATTGTGGTGATTTATGGTTTTGTTGTAGTACATATGCCCATTTCGCACTCATTGCCCTTTTACACAGTTCAACCTTGAGCGAATTTTCAGTACTTTTTCGCTGCTGACTTTTTCGTAACCGGTTCATTTCTCGGAACTTTTGATTATTTCAAGTACATTTTGTACCCAACTACTTTTTTTGGATCGATTTCTTTTCGGTACTTTCATTAACTAGTTTTTTCTCGGTACTCTTGACTTTTCAGAACCAGGGACTTTTTTGGTAACAGCGAATTTTTGCAACTGGTTCTTTTTCTGAGCCGAGTGTATCGAAACCGGATTTCAGTACGACTGACTTTATGATTCAGTTCCTTTTTGCCAATAGACGGGTAATTTTTTATAATAGTAGTATACTTATTTTAGCCGGTAAATATTTCAGTAGTAATAACGTTTTCGTAACCGTTTTTCTTTCTTTCCGCATCCGGATAATTTCTCATAATCGGAAGATTTTCTTTTTCTGTTTCGGACGGAAGCGCATGAGAATCAGTAAATCAATCAGCGGTACAACTCTTGTTGTAGTAGGTCAAACAATTAATTTCAAAATTTTTCGAAACAAATCTTGAGATAGGGCGACCAAAACAGCTGATATTCCACTCAGCAGTCGATATATTTTATCAAGAGCCTTTCCTTCATCAGATCCCTTTCGGGTGCCTCTAAGAGATTTTTAACAACGGCTATAATGTAATTACATGGAATCGGATCCCAGTTCCCGAAGGATCGGAGGGTAACGAAACAAGTTATCCACGCATCAATATGTTTGAAAGAGTTGGCGAATTTATCTAAATTTGTCATTAGAAAACATGCAGAAAATTTGTGGTTATATCCATATATGAAATAATGCGGGAAAGAAAGCATAACGATTTCGGAAACTGAGCTATCTTCTTGCGCATATCGACACCCGCCAGCAGAGAAACCCGAAGGTCTACATCGCGCTGGAAAAACAGATTGAGAATGAATTGAACTCCCTTTGTGTTTACAAAAAAACGTAAATATCAATTTGGGACTAATAAACGGACATATCTATAACTTTTTGATAACAAATCGATAACATGTCGAAATCTTTTTGGTAACATATCGTTAACTCATTGATAAATAGTCGAAGACTTTTCGATAAATAATCAAGAACTTTTCGATTCAATATCGAAAACTTTCGATAAAAAGTCGATAACTTGCCGATCAAACATAAGTTACTCATTGATACGCTTTGTTATCGATAAAAAAATTTATAGTACATTCCCTCACAACTTCATTAATTTATTTTTATAGTTAGAGTTATTTACTATCCAATGTACTCGGTTTTATGGTTCGAAGAGGTTCGCCTTTTTTTTTTTTTTTTTTTGTTTTTTGCGTGTCATATGTAGTATGTAGATTCGTACCCAATTAAAATTGAGAAACTAAAATATTTAGTTTTCTGTATCATAGTCGAGGTTTTGCGTTAGGAGTAGCAGAGATGTCACTTCTTCGGATATTTCCTCATGCTTACTAAGTAATTACGATCTTCTCGATGAAATAAATGGGTCAGAAGTAACTAACAAATTATTTAAAATGTCCTCATTTGTGGCTTTGCGGCTAATTTTTCTTGCATGGTCTCGACGATATGATCTAAAATCTTTATTTCTGGATTCAGCGGCTTATTCGGACAACTTTCCGATAGGAATGGAACCAAAATGCTCTATTATTGAAGCTCCGTGTAATAAAATTTTATGTACACTTGAAGGCATGTAATACCATTCATATAAATAAAATAAATAAATGTAAGGCGCGATAACCTCCGAAGAGATCTAAGGCTGAGCTTCTCTTCCAATTTGCGTCGTGCTCCTCGTGATTTTCCCTACAAATTGTCCGGACGGGACCTACATGTTTTATGCCGACTCCGAACGGCATCTGCAAGGCAGATGAGTTTTCACTGAGAGCTTTTCATGGCACAAGTACACTCGTAGCGCTTTCCAAACACTGCCGAGGGGCGACCCCGCTTAGAAAAATTTTCTTCTAATTGAAAAACCTTATTTCTAAAATTTTGATGTTGCTTTGCCCGGGGTTCGAACCCAGGGCATACGGCGTGGTAGGTGGAGCACGCTACCATCACACCACAGTGGCCGCTCATATAGTTCGACGTAAACTCGAATGGTTTCTCTGGCGTACACGTTGAACTTTTGTACATTTATTGGACACCCACATGAAAGTGCCGCTAATATTATAGAGAATCTTTGAATGAGATTTTAACTAACACCAGTTATACAGGCGGTAGATTTAATGGCAACGAAAAATCGTCTAACGGTATTTTCATCATTCGTTGTACCGTGCCCTTGCTTTACCACGTCTACCAATAAACCAGTCTGAATAGTAAAAATTATTTTACTGAAAATTGGAAAAAATACCTAGATGTACACTAGACTGGGTCGAAAAAAAAGTTGCTAATGTCCGCCCCTAAATTTGAAGATTATGTTGAGAGGGTTTCGGAAAAATTTTTTTTAATTTTTTTTTTTTTGATCCTTCGAAATACAGCCCAAAAGGGTATTTCGTTGTAACTTGGTTATTTGATGTCCGATTTTTAAAATTGATATGTCATTATTTTGGCCTTGAAAAGCTTCACATTTCCGTTTAATGTCCTTTTAAGCTATGAAGTCGTTTTCCATGATTAGGTCTGCTAACAAATGTGGACGTGGTCCGCTCTTTTCCTTTATTTGAAGGGCTGAAATATTTTTTTGAGAAATTTAGTATAACAGCTGTTATACGAGGTGAAATGTCAGAAGTCAGAGTCTGACTTTAGTCAGAAGTCAGAGTTCGACTTTTCACCTCGTGTAACAGCTGTTATACTAAATTTCTCAAAAAAAGATTTCAGCCCTTCAAATAAAGGAAAAGAGAGGACCACGTCCACATTTTTGATTTTTCAATTTGCTGAACGCGTTAACAAAAAAATAAAATTTCGAAATGTAGAATTTCGAACTTCGAACTTCGTAAGCCGATACCTAAAATTTTGTTAGCTGACCTAATCATGTGAAAACGACTTCATAGCTTAAAAGGACATTAAACGGAAATGTGAAGCTTCTCAAGGTCAAAATAATGACATATCAATTTTAAAAATCGGACGTCAAATAACCAAGTTACAACGGAAAAACCTTTTCTGCTGTATTTCGAAGGATCAAAAAAAATTTTAAAAAATATTTCCAAAACCCTCTCAACATAATCTTCAAATTTAGGGGCGGACATTAGCAACTTTTTTTTTTTGTATGGGGACCAACCCAGTCTAATGTACACATATGCTCGTTAGGGTATGTCGATATGAAACCCAGTTACTAAAAGTGTCATTAAACTTTTAAATTAGGTTTTACGAAAAAGTGTTATATAACAAAAAATTATGGGAAAAGATCACAAAATACGAAAATAAAGTCCTAAGTCCCAAATTCTCAATTTCGTTCCACTGTGCGTCGCCCCGCTTATATTCTGGCTTCCGCCATACCAGGCATTTAAATTTTTTGTGTATCCAGTAGTTCTTAAGTAAATATTTTACTAAACGTATTTATATGCGTATATGCATTTAAAATAAATTTGATTAAAATAAAAACTTAAAAACAAAATATTTCACTTACAATGCAGATCCATGTTCGTAAACAGCAGCAACCATGGCGCTATATTCACTCTCCAAATTTACCTGAACACCGCCAACTGCACCGATCGTCGTACCACCAACATCAAAGCTTAAAATATTACCAGCGGCGACACCTACACCGCCATCAGACGCGGCTGTAGCAGCAGCAACTGCAACCTCCGCTGTGGCAATACTTTTTATATCAACGCTTGGCTGTTGTGCCTCGGTACGTTCGTATGTCTTTAATGCTGCATCAATTTGTTGTTGTTGTTGTTGCAACAATTGTTGTTGATGATGTTGTTGTTTAGCTTGTAATTGTTGTTGTTGATGATGATGTTCTTTTTGCATTTGTTGCTGTTGTTTTTGATAGATAGTTAAATTGTTTGTAGCAGCTGTTCCTACCGCTGTCATTGCTGTTGCTGTCACCGAAGACATTTTTGTTGGTGATGATGCTTGCATTGCTGCAGGTCGAATGTTTGCAACGCACTGTGTTGTGGCTGATGTTGTTGTTGTTGCATTATAATTCTCATTTTTGTTGTTATGACAATTGTTGCTACTACTGTTCGTATTATTCTCGTTGCTGCTGCAACTGTTACTCTCGTTGCCAGCGCCGTTGTTATTGTTGTTGCTGCTATTTATATTGTAGTTGCTGCAGCATTGTACCAAATCATTTGAGCTTTTGTTATTATCATTCTGGTTGTTGTTGCTTGTGCTGCTGACGGCGTTGCTGCTAGTGCTATTCGATTCAATATTCGATCCAATTATTTTGTTGACGGATGGACACTGGTCTGTGGGGATTTTTATTGTTAAAATTGAGTCTGTAGCAGTTGTTGATGTATGAATTGATCTATGTTGCTGAATTGTTGTATTTGTTGAGGTTGAAATTGTTGAAGTTGTTGCTGTGGTGGTTGTCACCAATCTTGATAATGCTGCTTCGGTTGTTGTGCTATAACAAGAACAGCAAAAAAATACATACAAGTTTATTGTAATACTTAATAATAGCAATCAAAGTTGTTGACATATAAAAGTGTCGCTTTGCAGTGTTAGATGAAATACCTAAATATACAGTGGAGGGTTAAGAAATTTAACAATTAACTAACTTCGTTATGAACAGAACCAATAATATGAAGCAAAATTAATACAAATGCGACTATAAATATAGTTTGAAACAGCAATACAAATCCGAGTAGCAATACGAATTACAAAAAGCAAATGAACATGAGATAGATAAGGATTATGAATTACAGTACTGAAAATAATATGTCAACTCGAGCGGCGCAACAAAATTTACTCTGTTGGATCTAGTACCTATGATTTTTTTGTTGATTTATAGACCAATTTGAAACAATTTCCAGAAGTTGTTCCGAAACATTTTCTAAAATAAGCGGAAGTGATTCTGAAATAATCTCGAAATAACCCAGAAGTAGTCCCGAAATGTTTCCTAAAATAATCCCGAAATTATCCTAAAGTTGTTCCTAATTGGTCTTGAAATGGTTTTTAAGTGATTCAGAAAATAATCCAGGAATGATCCTGAAATTACCCTATAAGCGCACCGAAATAGTTTCGTTATGATCCTTGAAACAACACTGAAGTGTTCCTGAAGTCATCCCGAAAATAGCTCCAAAGTGATCATGAAATGATTCATAAAATAGTCACGTAATGATCCTGAAGTTGTTCCCAATTAGTCTGGAAATGGTTTCGAAATTATTTAAAAAATAGTCCGGAAATCATCCTGAAATAGCCCCATATTCGTACCGAAATAGTTTCGTTATGATCCTTAACAAAATCTTCAAGTGTTGCTGAATTCATCCCAAAAATATCCCCGAATAAATCTTGAAATGATTTTGTAATTTTCCCATAATAGTTGTGAAAGAGTCTAGATCCTGAAGATGTTCTAAGTGAAACCTAAAATGATTCCGAATGATACTAAAATTTCTCCAAATTGGTCTTGAAATAAATTCTAAATGATTTCGAAAATAGTCCAGAAATGATCTTGAAATTGCCCCATGACTGCGCCGCAATAGTTTCGAAATGATCCTAAACGTATACTGAGTCTTTCCAAAGTCATCCCGAAATGTTTTAGAAATATCCGCAAAAGTGTTCAAGAATGTACGATACAACTCGATCCCCTTCAAATTGGTTGGAAGGCCTTCAATTTGTTTCGCATGGAGAACGGTGGTACTTTATTCTATATTAATTAATATACACATGCACGCCCTCTTTCCTTTTACTGAATGTCGAAATGTGGCCATCTTTAATTGACTGATTTGATATCTTCTTATGAAGGAAAATGAAGAGATCCTATTTTATTGTATGAATCAATGTGTCCTAGTTTTTATTGCCCTTTTTTCTTTTACCCCACTTTTACGAATATGTTTCTAAGTTCCGCACCTATTCACTTCAAATATTAATAAACTTTTTATCACCAATCCTTCATTTCAGTCAACCGGCTTCAGCTTGAAAAATTGTCAACAGCGTGGTTTTAGATAAATTTGGTCTCTACCTCAGATTCTGGGCGAGTGGACTAATTCGCCCTTATCCTACACAAACTCTCTATATTTATTTTTGTTGGTGGCATTGGTTACCACGGCGTCAAGAGACTTTGAGCGGTCGCTACGTTATGGCTCGCAGAAAACCTCGTTAACAAGAGACTGATGCGTCCACAGTCATGGTACATATGGAAGTAGACGAACAAATAAATTTGGTTTCTATCTTTACTGACCCATCGGTTATTTTATCAACTGTTAATCTTTCACAGATCCCTTTATTGTTATTTTGACAGCTACAACATCTTGTGATTTCATCATACACCGGTACATGGTTCACTAGGTCCGTCATCTTACATTTACTTGTAACTTTGGCATCGATCAACTACTAACTGAGATCTAGTAATCTATATCTCATTTTTGTGTGAGTGTGTCTGACTCAAATAACATCAACATATTTGGGTGTTTTCATTAAGTATTCATTGAGGAAATGGCTGAGTGCCATCGCAGCCTTAGAAAAAAACCCAAATTACAAGTTGTCCACTGTTATCTGATTTGGATTGGTCTGTTGTATAACACATTTCATCTGGAGTTTTGCTATAAATTGCTAGTTAGTGCATCCGCCGCGTAAATTTGAGCAAATTTTCCTGGGAGTGTGAGTGTGAGTTAGAATGGAAGTGAGAGTAGGAGTGAAAGTGGGAGAAAAAAAATGAAATAAGGAATGGGCAAGAATAATTCAAAACGGAAGATAATGTAGCAGAGAATCGGATGTAAAGTGAAGAAGGGAGGCAAGCCTCACTTTTAAAATTAAGGCAAACCAATTTCATTTAGACGTTCGCTTATTATAACTTAAAAATTTATTTCCGAGAAAATTTCGGCGTAAATAAGAAGAAGTTTGGGCATATGTCAGCGTATTTCGTGGATACAATAAAGATCTTATTAAGAGTCTGGAGACAACTCATAGAAGGTAAATTGTCCGCCTGTACAGGATATACTCTTAATGAAAAATAAAATAAATATAATTCGCGATAACCTCCGAAGAGATTCTAGACCGAGCTTCTCTTCCAATTTGCGTCGTGCGTGCTCTTTTTAATTTTACTTATGAATTGGCGGGACGGGATCTACTTGTTTTATGCCGACTCCGAACGGCACCTGCAAGGCAGGTGAGTGTTCCCTAAGAGCTTTTCATGTCAGAAGTACACTCAGAGTGCTTTCCAAACACTGCAGAGGAGCAAACCCGTTAAAAAAATTTGTTTCTAATTGAAAAAACTTGTTTCTAAAATTTTGATGTGGCTTTGCTCCGGGCGTGAACCCATGATCTTCGGTGTGGTAAGCGGAGCCGCTACCATCACACCACGGCGGCCGCCAACTTCTTTTAATGACTTCCAGATTTTTATGAGCTCAGTTCGTCGTCTTTTAGAATGTAGTTCGGTTTCTGTTTTTTTTTTTTAATAACTTCTGACTTTAGAAAACATTCTACATGTTGTCGAGATGAATTTTGAATTGCTATGTAACCAGTACGAAATCTGTTCCACATGATTTCGACACCATCAGTGCGAAATCTTGTGGGATGAAAAAACTGGCTAGTATTTTGCACGCCACTGTACTTAAGCACACTTGCATTGGGGAGCACATACATATATACATATTTATGCATTTTAATTTTATAAAAAAGTAATAGAAAGTTTTCCTTGAGTGCATAAACAATGCAACATTCTGTCATGATTTTTTATAAATTAAAATTGAATTTGAATTGGCGGTGGAAATTGTTTAACCAACTTAGTAAATCACCCACGAGCATGATTTAATACAGAATAAATTACATAAGTTAATTATGGCAAAGTGAGTTTAAAATTATGTTGTATAACTGCAAGCAAAAGAAACGCATGTCAAACAACATAACGGTGGATTCTTGAGAAAAAGTGCTAAATCCACTTTGTATGTGCATATTGTTGCTTTTTTGAAGTAAGAGTACTTCGCGGCCCAAGGAAACTAGATGCTTCAACATAACAGCTCAAAACTCAGTGTGTGTCATTTGAGGTCACATCGAGATTAAGGCTAGATAAACAGGAGCTTAACCTGTTAAAATATCAATATCGTAGTTAAGGCAGAATGACGCACGTCTATTAGCAGCGAAGAAGTAATCTTATTGGCCTTGGAAGTGATTTTGAAGTTGCCTGCTTGGATACAACAACAATAACCATCGACGGTATACCTAAAACTTGAAGTAGGCGGGCGTTGGGAGCGTATATTTGTATATGAGAGATACGGGTGTCAAATTTGACTTATGTGATCTCTCGATTTTGCAGGTAGCTCAAGTTTATAAATTTGTGTCGTAATCAGCATAACAAAAAGAGCTTCGCGAAATAATATAAACCCGTTGTCTCAAGCTTTGTCTCTGAATTATATTTGTCTATTGATGGCGCCGCCGTGGTGTGATGGTAGCATGCTCCCCACACCGAAGATGCCGGGTTCAGGCCCCGGGCAAAGCAAGAGCAAAATTTTATAAACAAGTTTTTTTCAATTTTTCAAAATTTTTCTAAGCGGGGTCGCCCCTTGGCGGTGTTTGGCAAGCACTCCGAGCCTATTTCTGCCATGAAAAGCTCTCAGTGAAAACTCATCTGCCTTGCAATAAAACAAGTAGGTTCCGTCCCAACAATTTGTATGAAAAAAATTTAAAGGAGCAGGACGTAAATTGGAAATTGGAAGAGGAGCTTGGCCTAAAATCTCTTCTGAGTTTATAGCGTCTTACATTTATGTTTTATTTATTTCTATTTATTCTTTTCATGGTTGAAAGAATCGATATTCTTAAAGCGTCCGAAAGCCAAAATTTCACTATATTTCAGTAAATAGTCTAGAAAACGTAGAGTTCAAGCACTTAGAAGGACTAATTGAATAGGAGCAAAAATTGATTCGTCCCAGTCTTTGGTATCTTAACCAATATCTACACATATTATAAATCAAAGTCTTAAATTTTAGAAAAAGGTAACCTCGGGCACTGCTGAACGGCATGCTATGCATATAAACTAGCCCATCCATTTCTGAAAAGTTTAGAAATTATGTTTTACAGTTTTTTATATGACGCGCACCATTGGTACGAACGAATACAAAGTCAATGCTGTACCGGATAGATGTATAATGGTGTGAGTAGTAAATCAACGGCCTTTTTTTAATTGGGTAACGGATTGATTTTTCGTATGTGCTGTTTATGCTAAAAACAATTTCACCATATATTAGCCACCTTTCAATTTTCCAAGTAGGTACACGTTAATCAAGCAAATAAAAAACAAGTAAAGAAGGTTAAGTTCGGGTGTAACCGAACATTACATACTCAGTTGAGAGCTATGGTGACAACATAAGGGAAAATAACCATGTAGGAAAATGAACCGAGGGAAACCCTGGAATGTGTTTGTATGACATGTCTATCAAATGAAAGGCACTAAAGAGTATTTTATGAGGGAGTGGGCCATAGTTCTATAGGTGGACGCCATTTAGGGATATCGCCATAAATGTGGATCAGGGTTGACTCTAGAATTTGTTTGTACGATATGGGTATAAAATTAAAGGTATTAATGAAGGTTTTAAAAGGGAGTGGTGGTAGTTGTATAGGTGGTCGCCTTTTCGAGATATCGCCATAAAGGTGGACCAGGAGTGACTCTAGAATGCGTTTGTACGATAAGGGTATAAAATTAAAGGTATTAATGAGGGTTTTAAAAGTGAGTGGTGTTAGTTGTACAGGTGGTCGCCTTTTCGAGATATAGCCATAAAGGTGTGACTCTAGAATGCGTTTGTACAATATGGGTATCAAAAGAAAGGAGTTAATGAGTATTTTAAAAGGGAGTGGGCCTTAGTTCTATTGGTGGACGCCTTTTCGAGGTATCGCAACTTAGACTTTGTTTGTACGATATGGGTATCAAATGAAAGGTGTTAATGAGTATTTTTATAAGGGAGTGGGTCTTCGTTCTATAGGTGGTCTCTTTTTCGAGATATCGCCATAAAGGTGGACGAGGGGTGACTCTATAATACGTTTGTACGATATGGGTAGCAAATGAAAGGTGTTAATTAGTATTTTTAAAAGGGAGTCGGTCTTCGTTCTATAGGTGGTCGCTTTTTCGAGATATCGCCCCAAAGGTGGACCAGGGGTGACCCTAGAATATGTGTGTATGATATAAATCAAATGAAAGGTATTAATGAGGGTCTTAAAACGGAGTGGTGGTAGTTGTATGGGTGGTCGCCTTTTCAGAGATATTGCCATAATGGTGGACCAGGGGTGACTCTAGAATGCGTTTGTATAATATGGGTATTTTTAAAAGGGAGTGGGTCTTCATTCTACAGGTGGTCACGTTTTTGAGATATCGCCATAAAGGTGGACCAGGGGTGACTCTAGAATATGTTTGTACGATATGGGTATCAAATGAAAGGTGTTAATGAGTATTTTAAAAGGCCGTGGGGCTTAGTTCTATAGGTGGACGCCTTTTCGCGATATCGCCGTAAAGGAGGACCAAGGGTGACTCTAGAATGTGTTTGTACGATATTGGTATCAAATTAAAGGTATTAATGAGAGTTTTAAAAGGGAGTGGTGGTAGTTGTATATGTGAAAGCGTTTTCCAGATATCGACCAAAATGTCGACCAGGGTGACCCAGAACATCATCTGTTGGATACAGCTAATTTATTTATATATTTAATACCTGCCAAGATTTCAAGGGTTTTTTATTTCGCACTACAGAAATTTTTCATTTTCTTCTACTTAATATGGTAGGTGTCACACCCATTTCACAAAGTTTTTTTCTAAAGTTATATTTCGCGTCAATAAACCAATCCAATTACCATGTTTCATCCCTTTTTTCGTATTTGGTATAGAATTATGGCATTTTCTTCATTTTTCGTAATTTTCGATATCGAAAAAGTGGGCGTGGTCATAGTCGGATTTCGTTCATTTTTTATACCAAGATAAAGTGAGTTCAGATAAGTACGTGAACTAAGTTCAGTAAAGATATGTCGATTTTTGCTCAAGTTATCGTGGTAAGGGCCATGCGGAAGGACAACGGACGACTGTGTATAAAAACTGGGCGTGGCTTCAACCGATTTCGCCCATTTTCACAGAAACAGTTAACGTCATAAAATCTATGCCCCTACCAAATTTCAAAAGGATTGGTAATTGTTTGTTCGACTTATGGCATTAAAAGTATCCTAGACAAATTAAATGAAAAAGGGCGGAGCAACGCCCAATTTGAAATTTTCTTTTATTTTTGTATTTTGTTGCACCATATCATTACTGGAGTTGAATTTTGACATAATTTACTTATATACTGTAAAGATATAAAATTTTTTGTTAAAATTTTATTTAAAAAAAATTTTTTTTTAAAAGTGGGCGTGATCCTTCTCCGATTTTGCTAATTTTTATTAAACGTACATATAGTAATAGGAGTAACTTTCCTGCCAAATTTTATCATGATATCTTCAAAGACTGCCAAATTACAGCTTGCAAAAATTTTAAATTACCTTCTTTTAAAAGTGGGCGGTGCCAAGCCCATTGTGCAAAATTTTACTAATTTTCTATTCTGCGTCATAAGTTCAACCCACCTACCAAGTTTCATCGCTTTATCTGTCTTTGGTAATGAATTCTCGCACTTTTTCGGTTTTCGAAAAAGTGGGGGTGATTATGGTCCGATATCGTTCATTTTAAATAGCGATCTGAGATGAGTGCTCAGGAACCTACATACCAAATTTCATCAAGATACCTCAAAATTTACTCAAGTTATCGTGTTAACGGATGGACGGACATGGCTCAATCAAATTTTTTTCGATCCTGATAATTTTGATATATGGAAGTCTATATCTATCTCTATTCCTTTATACGTGCATTAAGTGTTAGGAGAAATGGAAGCCAATAGTTGGCTGCCCTGGTGTGATGGCAGTGGCTACGCCTACCACACTGATGGTCGTAGGTCCTGGCCCCGGAAAAGCAACACCAGTATATTACAAACCAGTTTTTTTTAGTTATAAAATAATTTTCTAAGGGCGGTGGCTCCTCGGCAGTGATATGACAAACACTCCGAGTGTGTTTCTGCTTGCAGATGCCATTCGTAGTCGACATAAACCATGTAGCTCCCGTCCCACCAATTTGCTGGAAAAATTAAAAAGTTGCACGACGCCAATGGCACTTTGCATTTATTTTATTCACTGTCTAATTTTTCAAGACCGCCCTAATCGAAAAACCCAGCTCGAGAACAACCACATTTAGGAGCTAGCATGCAAAAGATACAGTTCTTCCCATAGAACATCAGCACTATTCGTTATTTGAGGGGAGAATTGGCACAGCTTGTTATTTGCGTCACTAGCACAGCTCAGTTGTGTTAGCCTGCAGCAGCTTTTGGACGCAAAACGCAACCGGCGTCAATAGTGTTTCCGGATATTCGGGCTAGTTCCTAAACAAGGTAGTTTCCGAGCACCCCCAAAATCTTTGAGAGTGTTTGGTGTTGATAACAAAAGCTACTTTTAGCTCAGTATAAGCCGAATAACGTAGGGTACGTCATATATATATCTTTAGTAAATAACTACATACTTATGTGCATATGTACATATGTCTGTATCTTTGTATACTAAAGTAAAAAAAATATTCTTTAAAATCACGTCTGTAACTTCAATTAGCACAGATTCACCTTAACCTTTCCAATTACAAATAGATCAAAGAGCAAAAGGTTTCGCAAACCATATTCAATCCCAGAGGCAACACAAAAAGGTCACAAAAACAAGTCATAGTTTTTAAGAGCGTTGCTCAAGTACTCGGGCATAAAAGTGCTATTGTGACGATTTTTTTTTGTTTTCATACCAAACAATATTTTTTTGCGTTTGTATCTGCAGCTTAACCACATAGTACCTGTTGACTACTAGAAAAAATGGGTTGGGTGTTGTTATTGGCATTAACAAAGCTGGTAAGATACTCATGAATTGTATATGATGTGCGAAGTCTTACTTACGTACTCACTTATGGCACGGTTCAATGGCATGTAATTTTTGTTGTTGGACAAGCATCAGTCACATAAATCAAATTAATTATTAAGTAAACAAGACTTGTAGTCAAAAAGTTCTCGATGGCGTAAAAAACGTTCTCGTTAAGCAAAAATAGAATTTAGTGCAAGAGCAAAAAAAAACAAGTAAGGACAGGACTGTCTTCGGCTGTGTGGGATCAAATCGGGACCGTATTTGAAGGATTCTTTTAGGGTCTTTAGATGTAGTAGAACATCTTCAGGCAGCAAATGTGGGGCATATATTGAGTTACTAGAATGGAGCTCATACAGATAATTTGTAGGTGATGAATCAACCACAGCAGAGTAATTAGAGTGAAAGAATTGAGCGAAGAAGTTTGCAATCTCTTGATCGTCGCTGGAAATGCTATTTCTAAACTTCATGGCTCAAGGAAATCCGTTATTTCTGCGTTTAGAATTTACGAAATCATAAAAAGACTTCGGGTGGCAAATAATGTTTCTTTTAATTTTACATATGTAAGCTTTATAACACTTTTTATTAAGTTCAAAATACTTATGACGGAAAATAGCGTACTGTGCATAATGAGAATGTAAACTGGTTCTCTTATATAATTTGAATAAACGTGATTTCTTATTTTTTAAAGCTTTTAAATCTTTAGTAAACCAGGCTTGCACTGGTTCAATGTACGAGCATGTGCGTTTGGGCACATGTTTTTCAAATAAAATATAAATGGTTTTATTAAAATGTAGAACGTTTTCCTCTACATCCTCTTTATATCGAGGCCACGTTATCTCAGAAAGCTCTTTATTTAAATTGTTGAAATTAGTTTTGGAAAAATCAAAGCATCTGGTAGAGACACGTGTTTTGTTAGTGCAGCCGACTTCGTTGCTTATGATTTCGTAAGTTATCTCAAGAGAAGGATGGTAAACGTCTTCTGGCAAAACAAGAGGTTCACACCGATTTATAGAGAATTTAGATATGTCGTCAACAAATGCTAAATCTAAGAATTTTCCATACTTATTCGGAAAGAAGTTGACCTGATTAAGGCAAAGATCAGTAATTCCATCCAAAAAGTCATTTTTATGCATCTTGGATGATACGGGGACAATATTGTGATCAACGGTATTCCAAGATATATGTGGCAGGTTAAAGTCGCCTAAAACAATCATTGTCATCGAATTCAATCATTATCATCGAATTGACTGATTGTAACAGTGAAACACTGATAGATCAGAAGACGGTGGAATATAGCAAACGGCTAAGTAAATATAACCCCGGCCTAGTAAGATTCGGATGCATTTAAACCCGATGGAGTCAACTTCGGCTAAACTCTGAGGGGCCGCGATTTAGAGGTACTATGACATTTTTTTTTAATTCAGGAGAGTCTTTTGTTGTGTAGAGGGTAATTTTCATACCCATGGGTAACTAGGGCCTCGAGATATAGGCCAAAACGTGGGCCAGTGAATGCCTGGACAGTGGTTATACAATATGGATATCAAATGAAAGCTGTTGATGAGTGCTTTAGTTCAGAGTAATATATGATCCAGAGACGGACTGGGACTAGGATTAGGACTAGGAATGTGACTGAGACTCGGAGTGGGACTGGGACTGGGACTGGAATAAAATACATACCACCCTCTGGGACAGGCCATAAGGGATGCAGAAGGATGAGAAGAAATTGAGAGAAGAGAAAAGAGAGAAGGAAGGAGTTAGGAAAAAATGAAGAGGGGGGAGGGCAGAGTCAGACGGAAAAAGCTTATTAAAATGTATGCAGATAGGTCAAATTTAGGGCAGGACAACGTCTGCCGGGTCTTCTGGTATAAAATAAAAAAAAGGTAGGTACTTTGTGTGAGGATGCAAAGTTTCACGTTTTTTGTGGTCTGCATGTAAAAACTATGACTACGAATCACGTATTTCAAAAATATATGACGTAAACGTAAGTATTTGATGAAATTTGATGAATTTTGAAGCTTCTATCCGAAAAAAGGGGCAAAAATGACAGTTTATATGGAGTATATAATATATATAACACCGATCTCTATGATTTTTTTAGACAACAATATATGCTATATACGTAAGCATTCATTGAAATTTGAAGCCTCTAGCTCTTAAAATAGGGCAGTAAATACGAAAAGTTTCTTATCTGAACAAGCGGTTGTGGGGATATATACTATATATACGACCGATCTCATCCATTTTTTCGGACAACTATATGTGCAATATACGAAAGTATATGGTGAAGTTTGAAGCTTCAATCTGATAAATTGAGAAAGATATGACAAAAATCCTCTTTTTCTGAAAAATCGGTTGTATGGAGGATTAATGCTATAGTGGTCCGATCCGGCCGGTTCCGACAAATGTCTAATCGGATACCCAAACACACCCTCTCACCAAATTTTATCAAGATATTTCAAAAATTGAGGGACTAGTTTGCATACAAACAGACAGACGGACAGACGGACATGGCTATATCAACTCAGCCCTTCATCCTGATTATTTCGGTATACTTAATGGTGGGTCTATCTATTTTCCTTTAAGGACATACAATTTTGAGATTCGTGCCAAAGTTAATATACCATTTCATTTTCATAGGTATAAAAAGGCAGCAACAGTGGCTGAAATATACTACCATATAATTACCCATTCATAAATAGGTAGCACCATAGGCAGTGGGTTGAATTTACTGTTAACCAAATTATAAAAGATTTATCTGTAGCCATTACTTCTACTGTAGCAAATTATATACTGGGGATTTGATGCATTTTTAATGCACGAAAATGATGTACTTACAAGCAAAAATAATATACTGAACCGATTGGTAATAAATCGCAAATAAATGTTGTGGCTTATGTAGAAATGTGTGTAAGCGGAGGTGTTGGCATTTAATGCTGTTTCAGATTGTTAAGCAGTAGTTGCCGCAGTTATTGACTTAAAGGTTATTGTGGTATCAATTATATTTACACCTTTACAAATATATACATACTTATAAAAGGGTGTAAGGGTGCGCCTTACAGTCAGGGATTTACATAAGAAGTACGATAAATGAATTTGCCAGCGTGTTACTCGCGGCATGTATGGCTGTCGTAAGAGGCAACTAATATACCCAATCGATACGAGGTGTTGTGTAGCGCAACCCAACCAGGGGATGCCATCGTATTGTATAGCTTCTCCAACCCAATTTTCAAACTCACCTACACGTGGTGAATCCTGTTAATTAAGCAGACGAAGCTCTGGCGAACCCCAGTTCCTATTGACACTAGGGCGTGGGGAAGAGCGGGATGGCCTAGAAGGTTCAATGTGGTATTATTAAATAGTTTCCGTCAAAGTCGGGCTTATACCTTAATGATGCTTGTTACCGGAACGAACCGAATCTATATCCATCAAAGGAACATCAATATCAATAACACTCCTCAAAACCCTCGGAGTGTGTCTTAATCACTACAATAACAACAACAACAACCTTTTAACTTTTGGAGTTTTACTATTAAAATAAAAAAAAATAATTTTTAAGGGAGGTCAGAATTTTTTGTATTTGACTTCCAATGTCCACGTTGTAATAGCAAATATAAGCTACGGATGGTGAGCAACCCTTTTCGTTTTAAATTTTTTCTTTGCACTTTTTATTTTGCTTTGACAGTTGATGATTTGCTATTCAATATTGAAAAAATAAACTTCGGTTTTTGATGTTGCGTTTTTGCAATGACGTAGCAAATGCATAGCCGTGTATTTTGTTAGTGTAATGTAATAAATATGCTACGGAAATTTGCGATGATGTTAAACCATTTGCACAAAATCTTCAAATTGTTATATTTTTTAGTATTTATTTCCCTGGGAAAATAATAGTATTTTTTTTTTTTTTGATTTCACTCGGAAAATAATGTTTATTTTTAGATTTTTTCAATTTTTGTAATTTTTTGTTTAGTTCTCTCCTTTTCCAAATTTTTTTTGTTTTTGTTCTGTTTTACGATTTTTTTTTTATTTTGTCAGATTTCCATAGATCTTAGCCCAAAAGGCAGCTAACTAAAAATCTGACTTTCAATCCAGACTTCCAGTTCAATACCTATCGATTGTATAGGAATCTTTTTTGACAATCAGTCTCTCGAGTTTTCTGAACCTTGCGATTTACTGGGAAGATCGCGTTTAGTTCTAGGTGTTCGAAATATATACATATTTGTTGTGTTATTGTGTATGTTTTCGAGATCCTCCTTAACGGCTGAACCGATTTTGGTGCAAACTTTTGTCCGTTTTTATACTCAGCGCGCTTTGCACACAGAGTATATTAACTTTAATTGGATAACGGTTGGTTGTACAGGTATAAAGGAATCGAGATAGATATAGACTACTATATATCATAATCATCAGTGTCCGTTAACACGATAACTTAAGTAAATATAGAGGTATCTTTACCAAATTTGGTACACGAGCTTATCTGGACCCAGAATAGATTGGTATTGGAAATGAGCGAAATCGGATGATAACCACGCCCACTTTTTATATATATAACATTTTGGGAACCAGAAAAATCCGGATTATTTAGTAAATAATACACCTAGAATGTTGAAATTCGACGTGTGGACTGATATTGAGTTTCTTGATTAAAATTTGAAAAAAAAAATTTAAAAAAAAATTTGAAATGGGCGTGGCACCGCCTACTTGTAATAAAATCAATTTTACAAATATGTATTATTAATCATAAATCAAAAATCGTTAAACCTATCGTAACAAAAGAGGTTGCCTTTACTATAAGGAATGCTTTGAAGAAAAATTAACGAAATTGGTTAAGGACCACGTCCACTTTTATATAAAAGATTTTTAAAAGGGTCGTGGACGAATAAAATAAGCTATATTTTTGCAAACAAGAGCTTTATATCAATGGTATTTCATTTCCCAAGTGGATTTATAACAATAAATAGGGAAAACTTCAAATTTTAAAAAATGGGTGTGGCACCGCCCCTTTTATGACTAAGCAATTTTCTGTGTTTCGGGAGCCATAACTCCAAGAAAAATTAACGGATCGTAATAAAATTGGGTACACAGATTTTTCCTGTAGCAGGAAATATTTTTAGAAAAAATGGACGAGATTGGTTAAAGACCACGGCAACTTAGATATAAGACAAATTTAAAAGGGTCCTAGACTAGAATAATAAACTATAACTTAGCAAAAAATAGTTTTGAATCAATGATATTTCACTAATCAAGTTTTATTGTAAGAGGAAATGGTGAGACATTTTTTTAAACGGGTGGTGCCACGTGTTATGTAGAAAAGTAATTTATCTGAAATGAAATGTACAATTGAAGCTCACGCTGAGTATATAATATTCGGTTACACCCGAACTTAGACACCTTTACTTGTTTTCGTTTCTTTCCAGGAAGTACAACAAAGGGCGAGGTGTTCTTATCTCCACGACTAACTTTATGTTTGAGAAACTTTACTTTCCAGAAAGGTAACCAGGGACCGACCTATTAAAAAAAAAAATTGCTTTTGATGCGACTAGCCTTGAATTTTAACCAGGGATCTTTGATCAAATAGAAAGGTGAGCAAGTCCCAACCTATTGTAAGAAATCTTATTTATGGTGGGATTTGTTAAAATATATTATTTTGGTAACCTTTTGGGTATTTGAGTATTTGGGATACTTTTATCTCTATGAAGGGGAACAGATTCCAACCTATTTTGGGCTTATTTCCAGGACTTTGTCGCAGCGGCTCTGCCCACAGGCCCAATGAAACAAGTCTAATCCTGTTCATGTGTTTTGTTGCGATTTATTTCAAATTTATTATATACATAGGCAGTTTTTCGAATAGGTTAATTTTTGGGGTATTTTCCGTCAGGGAAGTGGATCAGGGTCGATCTATTCTTTTGTATGATGCGATTTTTTTCAAACTTAATACATCGAGTGCGATTTACCTACCAACTAATGAGCTGTTAGCCAGGCCATATAAGCCTTAACTACTTTTTTCGGGATGTGGGCGATGTTGGTTCTTTATGAAAAAATCGAAATCGTAGTTCGAGAGGGAGAGAAGCGGATAAATAAATTAATAAAGAGACAGAGTGTCGGAAAGGTAACGAACATCTTCAGGGATGGGAAAGGAATATCATCAGGCAGGAGATCGGTTGTAAAAGAGATCTAGGGAAAATTAGAGGCATAAGAGTATAGTGATGACAATAATGTAAGGAAAGTAAAGAGGGAGAAGATGTAGAATAAAATATGAGACAAAATGTGGTACAGAGTAAATGGAAGATCGCACAGTATTAGAGTTATAAGAGACAGGCTGGCGCATTTGGTAATGGCTAATATACGATAAATATTATAGAAAGAATTTAGCTTAGCTTAGCAATATGATTAAGATATAATTAATTTAATAAAATAGAGTTAATTTTTTATTGCAGGAAGGATGGAAGTTTCCCTCTCAGAAAAAGAACTTGTTTGGATGGAAATTAATAAAATTTGCCAAAATGAAATGATATATATATATATGTACAGTCACAAAAGGTGGACCTAATAAAAAATTTTTGGGCGAGGTTAAAGCATAAGCGTAATTAAAATGCAAAGACCTATCTCACAACATTTGCGTAAAAATAAATTTTTTTCAATTGGATATTCCGTTTATTGCCGGGACGCTTCTGTGGAAAAGATTTCTCCAAAATTTTCGACACATTTTCAGATCCCCCTAATGTACTCTTTCACATTTTTCCCATTAAACTTCCAAAGTGTTGATTACATGCAATAGGCGAAAACCAAGAAACAACCTAATTCTCATTCGTTTTGTTTTGGCGCGATTTTATTGTTATTTAACCATCAATTGCCAATTGTTGAAGGCATTCAATTTGATGAATTGCTCACGCTTCGAGCGGAATTCTAGCAAACAATCGTAATTAACTGGTTTTTATACCTTTCATGAACATTAAGTGGTATATTAACTTTGGTCCGATGTTTGAAACGTTGAGAAATATAGACGATAGACTAACCCTTAAGTATACCGAATTGATCAGGGCGACGAACTGAGTTGATATAGCCATGTCCGTCTGTCCGTCCGTCCGTCTGTCTGTTTTAACGCAAACTAGTCCCTCAAATTATGAGATATCTCAATGAAATTTGGCACAAGGATGTATTTTTGTATTATATTAGACATTTGTCGGATCCGGTAGGATCGGACCACTATAACATATATCTCCCATACAACCGATCGTTGAGATAACACGATTTTGGCATTCCTGCCGCAATTTAGAAAGTATAAACGTGAAACTCGGTGATATATATTTTAATATATCATAGAAGATTTTCTGAAAAAATCATTTTGATCGGAGCTATATATAATATATATCCCATACAATCGATCGTTCATATAAGTAGGTTTTTTGCCATTTTTATACTCAGTTGAGCAGAGCTCACAGAGTATATTAACTTTGATTGGATAGCGGTTGGTTGTACAGGTATAAAGGAATCGAGAAAGAAATACACTTCCATATATCAAAATCATCAGTATGGAAAAAAAATTCGATTGAGCCATGTCCGTCCGTCCGCCGTTAACACGATAACTTGAGTAAATATTGAGGTATCTTGATGAAATTCGGTATGTAGGTTCCTGGGCACTCATCTCAGATCGCTATTTAAATTGAACAATATCCGACTATAACCACGCCCACTTTTTCAATATCGAAAATTTCGAAAAATCGAAAAAGTGCGATAATTCATTACCAAAGACGGATAAAGCGATGAAACTTGGTAGGTGAGTTGAACTTATGACGCAGAATAGAAAATTAGTAAAATTTTGGACAATGGGCGTGGCACCGCCCACTTTTAAAAGCAGGTAATTTAGAAGTTTTGCAAGCTGTAATTTGGCAGTCGTTGAAGATATCATGATGAAATTTGGCAGGAACGTTACTCCTATTACTGTATATATTCTTAATCAAAATTAGAAAATTTTTCAAAGTCAAATTTAAACAAGTAAGGAAGGCTAAGTTCGGGTGTAACCGAACATTACATACTCAGTTGAGAGCTTTGGAGACAAAGTAAGGGAAAATCACCATGTTGTAAAAAGAACCTAGGGTAAACCTGGAATGTGTTTGCATGACATGTGTATCAAATGGAAGGTATTAAAGAGTATTTTAAGAGGAAGTGGGCCATAGTTCTATGGATGGACGCCTTTTCGAGATATCGCCATAAAGGTGGACCAGAGGTGACTCTAGAATTTGTTTGTACGATATGGGTATCAGATGAAAGGTATTAATGAGTACTTTAAAAGGGCGTGGGCCTAAGTTCTATAGATGGACGCCTTTTCGAGATATCGCCATAAAGATGGACCAGGGGTGACTCTAGAATTTGTTTGTACGATATGAGTATCAAATGAAAGGTGTTAATGAGTATTTTAAAAACGAGTGGGCCTTAGTTTTATATGTGGACGCCTTTTCGAGATATCGCCATAAACGTGGACCAGGGGTGACTCTAGAATGTGTTTGTACGATATGGGTATCAAATTAAAGGTATTAATGAGGGTTTTAAAAGGGAGTGGCCCTTAGTTGTATATCAAACGAAAGGTGTTAATAAGTGTTTTCAAAGGGAGTGGGCCTTAGTTGTATGGGTGGACGCCTTTTCGGGATATCGCCATAAACGTGGACCAGGGGTGACTCTAGAATGCGTTTGCACAATATGGGTATCAAATGAAAGGTGTTAATGAGTATTTTAAAAACGAGTGGGCCTTAGTTTTATATGTGGACGCCTTTTCGAGATATCGCCATAAACGTGGACCAGGGGTGACTCTAGAATGTGTTTGTACGATATGGGTATCAAATTAAAGGTATTAATGAGGGTTTTAAAAGGGAGTGGCCCTTAGTTGTATATCAAACGAAAGGTGTTAATAAGTGTTTTAAAAGGGAGTGGGCCTTAGTTGTATGGGTGGACGCCTTTTCGGGATATCGCCATAAACGTGGACCAGGGGTGACTCTAGAATGCGTTTGCACAATATGGGTATCAAATGAAAGGTGTTAATGAGTATTTTAAAAGGGCGTGGGCCTTAGTTCTATTGGTGGACGCCTTTTCGAGATATCGCTATAAAGGTGGACCAGGGGTGACTCTAGAATTTGTTTGTAAGATATGGGTATCAAATGAAAGGTGTTAATGAGTATTTTAAAAGGGCGGGGCCTTAGTTCTATAGGTTGACGCCTTTTCAAGATATCGCCATAAAGGTGGACCAGGGGTGACTCTAGAATTTGTTTGTACGATATGGGTATCAAATGAAAGGTGTTAATGCGTATTTTAAAAGGGCGTGTGCCTTAGTTCTATAGGTGGATGCCTTTTCGAGATATCGCCATAAAGGTGGACCAGGGGTGACTCTAGAATGTGTTTGTACGATATGGGTATCAAATTAAAGGTATTAATGAGGGTTTTAAAAAGGAGTGGTGGTAGTTGTATATGTGAAGGCGTTTTCGAGATATCGACAAAATTTGGACCAGGGTGATCCAGAACATCATCTGTCGGGTACCACTAATTTATTTATATATGTAATACCACGAACAGTATTCCTTCCAAGATTCCAAGGGCTTTTGATTTCGCCCTGCAGAACTTTTTCATTTCCTTCTACTTAATATGGTAGGTGTCACACCCATTTTACCAAGTTTTTTTCTAAAGTTATATTTTGGGTCAATAAACCAATCCAATTACCATGTTTCATCCCTTTTTTCGTATTTGGTATATAATTATGGCAGTTTTTTCATTTTTCGTAATATTCGATATCGAAAAAGTGGGCGTGGTCATAGTCGGATTTCGGCCATTTTTTACACCAATACAAAGTGAGTTCAGATAAGTATGTGAATTGATTTTAGTAAAGATATATCGATTTTTGCTCAAGTTATCGTGTTATCGGCCGAGCGGAAGGACAGACGGTCGACTGTGTATAAAAACTGGGCGTGGCTTCAACCGATTTCGCCCTTTTTCACAGAAAACAGTTACCGTCCTAGAATCTAAGCCTCTACCAAATTTCACAAAAATTGGTGAATTATTGTTCGACTTATGGCATTAAAAGTATCCTAGACAAATTAAATGAAAAAGGGCGGAGCCACGCCCATTTTGAAATTTTCTTTCATTTTTGTATTTTGCTGCAACATATCATTACTGGAGTTGAATGTTGACATAATTTACTTATATACTGTAAAGATATTAACTTTTCTTTTAAAATTTGAATTTACAAAAAAAAAAATTTTTAAAAGTGGGCGTGTTCGTTCTCTGATTTTGCTAATTTTTATTAAGCAGACATACAGTAATAAGAGTAACGTTCCTGCCAAATTTCATCATGATATCTTCAACGACTGCCAAATTACAGCTTGCAAAACTTCTAAATTACCTTCTTTTAAAAGTGGGCGGTGCCACGCCCATTGTCCAAAATTTTTTATTCGGCGTCATAAATTCAACTCACCTACCAAGTTTCATCGCTTAATCCGTATTTGGTAATGAATTATCGCACTTTTTCGATTTTTCGAATTTTCTGATATCGAAAAAGTGGGCGTGGTTATTGTCCGATATCGTTCATTTTAAATAGCGATCTGAGATGAGTGCCCTGGAACCTACATACCAAATTTCATCAAGATACCTCAAAATTTACTCAAGTTATCGTGTTAACGGACAGACGGACGGACGGACGGACATGGCTCAATCGAATTTTTTTTCGATACTGATGATTTTGATATATGGAAGTCTATATCTATCTCGATTCCTTTATACCTGTACAACCAACCGTCATCCAATCAAAGTTAATATACTCTGTGAGCTCTGCTCAACTGAGTATAAAAAAGTTAATATCTTTACAGTATATAAATAAATTATGTCAACATTCAACTCCAGTAATGACATGGTGCAACAAAATACAAAAATAATAGAAACATTCAAAATGGGCGTGGCTCCGCCCTTTTTCATTTAATTTGTCTAGGATACTTTTAATGTCATAAGTCGAACAAAAATTTACCAATCCTTGTGAAATTTGGTTGGGGTGAAAAAGGGCGAAATCGGTTGAAGCCACGCCCAGTTTTTATACACAGTCGACCGTCTGTCCTTCCGCTCGGCCGTTAACACGATAACTTGAGCAAAAATCGATATATCTTCACAACACCGTTCACGTAATTATCTGAACTCACTTTGTATTTGTATAAAAAATGGCCGAAATCCGACTAAGACCACGCCCACTTTTTCGATATCGAATATTACGAAAAATGAAAAAAATGCCATAATTATATACCAAATACGAAAAAAGGGATGAAACATGGTAATTGGATTGGTTTATTGACCCAAAATATAACTTTAGAAAAAAAACTTTGCAAAATGGGTGTGACACCTACCATATTAAGTAGAATGAAATGAAAAAGTTCTGCAGGGCGAAATCAAAAGCCCTTGGAATCTTGGCAAGGATACTGTTCATGGTAATACATATATAAATAAATTAGCGGTACCCGACAGATGATGGTCTGGGTCACCCTGGTCAACATTTGGTCGAAATCTCGAAAACGCCTTCACATATACAACTACCACCACTCCCTTTTAAAACCCTCATTAATACCTTTAATTTGATACCCATATCGTACAAACACATTCTAGAGTCAACCCTGGTCCACCTTTATGGCGATATCTCGAAAAGGCGTCCCCCTATAGAACTAAGGCCCACTCCCTTTTAAAATACTCATTAACACCTTTCATTTGATACCCATATTTTACAAGCAAATTCTAGAGTCAGCCCTGGTCCACCTTTATGGCGATATCCCTAAATGGCGTCTACCTATAGAACTATGGCCCACTCCCTATTAAAATACTCTTTAATACCGTCCATTTGATAGAAATGTCATACGAACATATTCCAGGGTTACCCTAGGTTCATTTTCTAACATGGTGATTTTCCCTTATTTTGTCTCCATAGCTCTCAACTGAGTATGTAATGTTCGGTTACACCCGCACTTAGCCTTACTTACTGGTTTATTTTATATTTATCTTAAAAATCGTTTAGGTATATACATCTGTTCACTATATATTTCTTATCTTATACATCCGATTATTTGGAGATTACGAACGGGATGAGATTATTGTTCAGCCCCATTCATGAAAGGTATGAAGTCTTCGGCACAGCCGAAGATAGTCCCATCCTTACTTCTTTCTATTTGTTATTACCTTTGTATATTTGTGCATTTAGAAATGAATTTGAAAGGGTGTGAAAAACTATATACCTGTATTAATTGGGAACATCTTCACATATTCTGTTTTTTTATTCGGTTTTGTTCAGCTCAAGGAAAACTAATTTCCATAATTTAAGAGGCTATTACTGCATAATTTAAAAAACGGCGGTCGCTGTGCTGTGGTGGTGGCGTGCTCCGCCTACCACATCGAAGATCTTGGGTTCGCGCCCGGGCAGAAAAAACATCAAAATTTTAGAAACAAGTTTTTTCAATTACAAGAAAGAAGAAAGTTTTACTAAGCTGTGTACAAAGAGCCTTTCGCCGTGAAAACGAGGGCAGTGAAACATTACATGTTCTACGCTTTCCAATTCAGAGGGACAGTGTGGACAGAAAGGATCCTCCTCTATCCCACGCTTATGTAGATATTCCTTGAAGCCGCCGTGCCCGCTCAATATCTGTGTGAGGTGGTTATTTAGTTCGCCGTGTTTTCGTTCGTACCATTCCGCTATATTCCGAACTAGCATGAAGATCCAGCGTCCTTTTCTTGACTCTTCCCACCGTTCTCGCCACCTAACTATTGTTCGTGACCCTGCGCTTTTCTTAGCATCTTCAGATGGCCGGCCAGATGGATTCCAATGCCATACAGTTTGGCCATTTCACCTGAGAGTAGATCTACTGCGATTTTCCTCGTTAGAAACGTCTAGACGGGCCCCTGATAGCTCATTAATTCTCTATTGGTACTGGTCCCTGAAAGCAAACCTTTGAGAGGTATTTTGAAAGTTACCTTCGTTAAATGCACAGAAGCCAATTTTATTCATTTTAAAATTTTGACAATAACCATTTTAAAAAATGTCATTAAATGCTCAGGTGCTAACTCGCTATGCCTTTTACTAACTTCATTCTGTTTATTCACATTCGCAATGCAGATAATTGTCTTATCTTATCCGTCAACTGCCTGAGAGGATGTTCAATATGGCTCCCTTTTAGCATTTTGGCAGCGTTTTGATAGGGTGTTCAATATGGCGGCGAATAGGGCCGGCTTCGTTCAGCGGGTGATAGAAAGAGATACAGAATGAGACAGCGATAGTCAATTAAAAATCAGGTGATCCATTATATTTGTAATTTTGACGTCTATGCAGAAGTTATCAAACCTGTGTTATCCACAATAATGCAGATAATGACCCTTAACTACAATGAGATTCCTGCTTGAATAATACTACGTAAATCCAGCGGCTATTCTGCATAGTTTCACTTAGAAAAATAAACATGTCGTCTATGCAAAACTGTCGGATAGACGGTGTCAGCGTCTATAATTTCCTAACCTGGTATAATGTAACGCCAGAAGGAAGTGTCGAGCCAAAATACCCTTCATGAGTGTGCACTGTACAGTCCTCTCTTTTGAATGATATATATGAGTAACTTTGTTAGTATAAGATTGTAAGACCTACATACGATTTTCGACCCTTAACAGCCCCGCGCTTGCGTCAACGCCTCACCCGCTTGGTCGCTTATGTGCAGCCCTCATCTCCTCTTAATCTTGAACACCCTATCAAACTAATTGGCACTAGATTATTGCCCTTAATTGATTCTTGGCTGTCATTATAAAAGTTGACGTGGTTGCTGTGTAAGCGAGTTTCTTCCAGGGTTTCTGCTAAAGTTACGACTACTTATTGCGCCTGAAAAATGCTACAGTGATCTGTCAGCTTGTATAATCTGCACAGTATACCACAGACCCTACACATTGCACTACTTTGGAACCATCGGTGTACACGTATATCACCTTGTCCGCCATTTGGGTCCTTTTGAGAGAACCATCCAATTCTATTGTGGCTATGAGAGCCCCTTCGAAGCGCAGGTGCGGAATCAGGTGGTCCGTTTGTCCTGTAATTGATGACACTATACTACTATGGCCATATAGTCTGCGCTCAAGCTGGCCCGAGACACTGATCTTCCTTGCAGTTGTCAACGTTTTGTTTTTTGCCACCAGCCCTCTAAAATTGTTATACCCAACTGTACTTGTATACAGGGTATTATAGCTTTGATTGGATAACTGTTGGTTTTACAGGTATAAAGGAATCTAGATAGATATAGACTTCTATATATCCAAATCATCAGTATCGAAAAAAAATTTGATTGAGCCATGTCCGTCTTCCCGTTAACACGATAACTTGAGTAAACACTGAGATATATTCACCAAATTTTGTACACCAGCTTGTCAGAATAGATTGGTACTGAGCGAAATCAGATAATAACCACGACCACTTTTTATGTATATAACATTTTGGAAAACACAAAAAACCTTATAATTTAGTAAATAGTACACCTAGAATGTTGAAATTTTACATGTGGACGGATATTGAGACTCTTGATAAAAATTTGAAAACATTTTTTTTAAATGGGCGTGGCACCGCCAACTTGTGATTAAATAAATTTTACAAATATTATTCATAAATCAAAAATCGTTAAACCTATCGTAACAAAATTCGGCAGAGAGGTTGCCTTTACTACAAGAAATGATTTGAAGAAAAATTAACGAAATCGGTTAAGGACCACGCCCACTTTTATATAAATGATTATTAAAAGGGTCGTGGACAAATAAAATAAGCTATATCTTTGCAAAAAAGAGCTTTATATCAATGGTATTTCATTTCCCAAGTGGATTTATAACAATAAATAGGAAAAACTTCAAATTTTAAAAAATGGGGGTGGCACCGCCCCTTTTATGTCTACGCAATTTCTTATGTTTCGGAGCCATAACTCGAAGAAAAATTAGCTCAGCATAGAACCATATGTTTATGTATTATTGCGCAGCCTTGTAACACTATTAAGCACACAAAACAAACAACAACAGCATTTCAAGTGTACAGCTGGGTATGTAGTGTTCGGTTTCACCCGAACTTAGACTTCCTTACTTGTTTCAGTTAGGTTCTCTTTTGTTTCCACCAAACAAGGACTCTATAGAAAAGAACTAGCTTAACAATCGCTGTTTGAGTATTAGTAGTAGTGCATATACAGCTGGGTATAAAACAAGGTTTCAATAAATTTTTTAAATTTCAATTATATATTGTAGATATTGACAGCAATAACACTTTTTTTAACATCATCGATAACGTATTACAAGTAGATATGCAATTTCGTACACGCTTTTGTGCATATTTATAGAATACTCGCTAACAACAAATATCAGCAACGTTAAACTATCGACGGGGTTCCAACGTTTCTATCAAATTTTAGCTTCTTTTTGCCAATTGTCCCAATTTATCAACACCTTATTATTTTTTAATTTTTTTTTTCACAATTTTTGCATACCATACGAGGCAATAGGGTCATAAAGTAACTCCCATACTAAAACCAGTATTATGAATTTTATTATATTGACTTAACATAGTACATACATAGTTGCAAATTTTACGCTCATAGCTGCGGAGTTGTAATCATAAATGGCATATGTTTGCTTAAAAATATTTTTAAGGTGTATAAAATGTTGTATAAGCACGCAATTTAAATTAGTTTTCGGCAGCCGAAAATATCAAAGGTTTTATAACAAAGCCAGAAATGTTTTAGGAAGATATAGATCATATGAAGGTGTGACGTCTTACAAGTTTGTATTTGTGTATGTATATGTGCATGAAATAAATTAAAATGCAAACACCTAATTTTTAATATTAAGATTTGTATTAGAGCTTTACTCCCGATAACGCCTAAGGATGTTAAAACCGGCACTATTGTCCGCAATTGGAAATAGGTTACTCCTATACCAAAGTAAGCTACGATCCCAAAAAAAGCGTAAGTCCCCATATGTCAGTGTTTTAACAGTGCGCACATCGAAACCTTCTTAAAGTACCCCCAGTCAAACGTATTGTAACGATTTTAGGAAATTTTTTGATTATTCTGCAGCTTCTGTTAATGTTTAAATCTCTCAATAAATAACTCAAATATTCAGCATAGCAAAATGTTCTTTATTTGCACTACTTTAGGAGTAGTACTTCACAATTGCAATACCCGCGTTCTTCAATTATAGCGTTTAAAGTCAAACTGATTCATTATTCTTCAACTTGCGTTGCTTTTATACTCTCAGTTGGCTCGTTCGCCTATTTCTCCTAGGGCCTAAGCTTTTCGCGAACAGCCATCTCGAACATCTGCTTATTTTTTTTTCCTTTATTTATTTTCCTACATGGTAATTACTTTTGTGTTATATGCGTGTGTATGTGTGAGTAATAACTTCTGCTCTGAACTAAATGGTGCTAGTAAAATCAACAAATCGGTTCTGTTGTTCTTGACTTAGCGGAGATTCGGTGAAATTGGTCGAATTATGGTTAATTCGACCGAGTTCTTTGTCAAGCGAACAAATTAGTTTAGTCATTTCAACAGAAGATAAATTGTCGCTCTTAAGTTAACAAAATTTTGTAAAATTGACAGATTCCTAATCAAACTAACTGATTTTTCTGTTAACACAACTGTTCATACAGGTCATTTCACCAGCGATCAACTGTAAATACATTAGCAAATTTCAAAGAGAATTTTACGCTCACTGCGCTCTCTCCTTTGTACTTATGACGATGGTGCCACTTGTTAAAAAAAAAACACCATCAATTCGAAAAAACACACAAAATGGGGAAAAAACAAAAAACCAATTTTTCAGTTATCAATGCAAAACGAAAAAACCCTTTTTTGAATTTACTGTGCAAAAAATTATGAAATACCGGGACACCTATCTATCGGCTACAATTTTGCAACTTCTCGTCCAAGCGAAATGCAAAATTGCGTCCTCTTGCAAAAGGTTTGCTTGAACGGACAGGATTTTTCCAAAGTTAGTAACATTTTGTTCAAGTTTTTATGAATTTTCACTCACGCGAACGAATCTAATAAGATAATAAAACAAAACATCCTTTTTTAATGTTGATGTTTCCGACAAAATAAAAGTTTGAGTTGTTTTGGAATCGTTTCAACTTAAAGTGTTACGAAAATTAAACTTGCCGAATTACATGTAAAGTTACTCCAGTGGTGAATTACCTTCTTGCGATTTGATTCCTTACTATTCTATAACTTACAAGTTCTCTTTTTAAAATGTTACGTGAAACATTTATACTACAAGTTTTGTTCGAAACAATCAAGTGTGACAACTACATGCGAGAAGAAATTGAGAATAAGCTGAGCTGCAACTGAAAGAATTGAGAATCAGTTTTGTGACTACTATTTTCATTTCTATATTCATATATATGTATATGTAGCAAGCATGCGTATTTATGATGATAGCGTGCTCCGCCTACCACACCGAAGACCCTGGGTTCACACCTCGGGCACAGCAACATCAAAATTTTAGAAACAAGCTTTTTCAATTAGAAGAAAATTTTCTAAGCGGGGTCGCCCCTCGGCAGTGTTCGGCAAGCACTCCGAGTGAATTTCTGCCATGAAATGCTCTCAGTGAAAACTCATATGCCTTGCAGATGTCGTTCGGAGTCGGCATAAAACCAGTAAACAAGTAGGTACATATTTATATGGCAACATACGTACTTTCATACAAAGCTGTCGCAACAATGTTTTTTGTTCATTTGACTACTAAATCGGTCAATTACGAATCAACGATTTGTCCGCAGTTGATTCAACATCTTGTTGCGATGGATAAAAATTAACAGAAATTTAGGTTGAATTTACCCGTATTTCGGTTGATTTTACCAGTCTTTTTCTTTCAGTGTATGTAAAGTAGACTCTTCGCTCGCTGTTTGCATGTATGTGTGGCTGCTTGCTTTGCTGGTTAATATGCATTTACTAGCGGCATAGCGGCAAATATTCGCCACAGTATGCTTGATTATATTATGCGGGTGAAACGCTGTAAACTCTGAGAGAGGACTTTACTCTTAAATTTCCAACTAAGTCCGAAGTAGCATTTATTGGCAAAAGTGATTCTTCGCTGGATTTCGCAGCCGTATAAGTTTTGCGGTGAGCAGGCTGACTACGCGCAAGTTGGCGCAGTTTCCAGGATTCTCCTTCTTGTGGATTGGGCAAAGCAGACTTGGATTTTAGTCGTCAACAAACTTTATGTAATTCGTGCGACCAAGAAGCTCAGTCTAAACCTCCCTGGAACTATATCCGCCGTGTATTTATTTTTTATTTTTTCTTTTTGCCGAAAACAAAATGTTTAATTTCTGCTATCGGGTCATTGGTACGAAAACCAAAACGTATCTTACGATGCCTCTCCCTATATTTTTGGAAGTGATTCAACTGATAGGTGGATTATATGGTAAGTGTGACCCAGCGGAAAACCTTTATCGGAACTTATGTTTCCGAATATAATCGATTTACAAACTCTATTCATGTACCTTTCGAGACCGGCTTGCCTTTTGACCTGGAGAAACTTGCTTAGGTAAGCGTTTTGGTGAATTTCATTCAAAATCATATCTCGGAAACTAACAATATCACAGGAGTCACACCAACGGGATTCTTGTGGTCATTTCGCAAGGCATATTATTATCATCAAGACATATTGTATATAGGTTTCCTGCTAATAGCATTTTTTAGACATACAATCATGTCTACTCTGTAATAAGCGCTAAAAATTTTGGTGAGATAAGGAAACGACCAAATAGTTAATTGATGTTACGACCTCTTCAAATGGCAAAAAGATCGGTAGACGCAATTTTTTATTTCAGATTTTCTCCAAACTCTTAGTTGAATAATTTCTTCTTATCTTAAAGAGGACCTCTTTGGGCCAGTTTTTTATCTTTTATATTGGGAAAGCAGCTCCGTATCCGAAAATTTTAAATAAAAATGTTTTCTTTTAATTCGACTGAACAAATATTTTAAGGCCACTTGAGAAAGAGAGTTGACTTTCTAATCGTCTGATCGTTGACATTCCAACTATATATTTGAAGTTTTACGTTGAGACCATTTCATATGGTCATAACTTCAATTGGCCACAAACTTTTGTAGTGGCCATAAGGCCAATTGACGTTTTGGCCATTAATCTTTTGCCAGCTCCCCCAAGACTTTATATCAAATAAAAGGAGAGTTGTCATTTTATAAAAAAAAGTAAGGAGGGTTAAGTTCGGGTGTAACCGAACATTACATACTCAGTTGAGAGCTATGGTGACAACATAAGTGAAAATAACCATGTAGGAAAATGAACCGAGGGTAACCCTGGAATGTGTTTTTATGACATGTGTATCAAATGGAAGGTATTAAAGAGTATTGTATAAGGTAGTGGGCCATAGTTCTATAGGTGGACGCCATTTAGGGATATCGCCATATAGGTGGATCAGGGTTGACTCTAGAATTTGTTTGTACGATATGAAAGGTGTTAATGAGTATTTTAAAAGGGAGTGATCCTTAGTTCCATAGGTGGACGCCGTTTCGAGATATGGCAATACAGGTGGACCAGGGGTGACTCTAAAATGTCTTTGTACGATATGGGTATCAAATTAAAGGTATTGATGAGGGTTTTAAAAGGGAGTGGTTGTAGTTGTATGGGTGGTCGCCTTTTCGAGATATCGGCATAAAGGTGGACAAGGGGTGACTCTAGAATATGTTTGTACGATATGGGTATCAAATTAAAGGTATTAATGAGGGTTTTAAAAGGGAGTGGTGGTAATTGTATAGGTGATCGCCTTTTCAAGATATCGGCATAAAGGTGGACCAGGGGTGACTCTAGAATGAGTTTGTACAATATGGGTATCAAACGAAAGGTGTTAATGATTATTTCAAAAGGGCGTGGGTTTAGTTCTATAGGTGGACGCCTTTTCGAGATATCGTTATAAAGGTGGACAAGGGGTGACTCTAGAATATGTTTGTACGATATGGGTATCAAATTAAAGGTATTAATGAGGGTTTTAAAAGGGAGTGGTGGTAATTGTATAGGTGATCGCCTTTTCAAGATATCGGCATAAAGGTGGACCAGGGGTGACTCTAGCATGTGTTTGTACGATATAGGTATCAAACTAAAGGTATTTATGAGGCTTTTAAGAGGGAGTGGTGGTAGTTGTATATGTGAAGGCGTTTTCCAAATATCGACCAAAATGTGGACCAGGGTGACCTAGAACATCATCTGTTGGATACCGCTAATTTATTTATATATATAAAACCAAGAACAGTATTCCTGCCAAGATTTCAAGGGTTTTTTTATTTCGCCCTGCAGAACTTTTTCATTTCATTCTACTTAGTATGGTAGGCGTCACACCCATTTTACAAAGTTGTTTTCTACAGTTATATTTTGCGTCAATAAACCAATCCAAATACCATGTTTCATCCCTTTTTTCGTATTTGGTATAGAATTATGGCATTTTTTTCGTTTTTGGTAATTTTCGATATCGAAAAAGTGGGCGTGGTCATAGTCGTATTTCGGCCATATTTTATACCAAGATAAAGTGACTTCATAAAAGTACGTGAACTGAGTTTAGTAAAGATATATCGATTTTTGCTCAAGTTATCGTGTTAACGGCCGAGCGGAAGGACAGACGGCCGACTGTGTATAAAAACTGGGCGTGGCTTCAACCGATTTCGCCCTTTTTCGCAGAAATAAGTTATCGTCCCATAATCTAAGCCCCTATTAAATTTCAGAAGGATTGGTAAATTTTTGTTCGACTTATGGCATTAAAAGTATCCTAGACAAATTAAATGAAAAAGGGCGGAACCACGCCCATTTTGAAATTTTCTCTTATTTTTGCATTTTGTTGCACCATATCACTACTGGAGTTGAATTTTGACATAATTTACTTATATACTCTAAAGATATTACATTTTTTGTTATAATTTGACTTAAAAAAAATTTTTTTTTTTAAAGTGGCGTGGTCGTTCTGCGATTTGGCTGATTTTTATTAAGCATACACATAGTAATAGGAGTAACGTTCCTGCCAAATTTCATCATGATATCTTCAACGACTGCCACTTTCTTTCAAAAGTGGGCGGTGCCACGCCCATTGTCCAAAATTTTACTAATTTTCTATTCTGCGTCATAAGTTCAACTCACCTACCAAGTTTCATCGCTTTATTCGTCTTTGGTAATGAATTATCGCACTTTTTCGGTTTTTCGAAATTTTCGATATCGAAAAAGTGGGCGTGTTTATAGTCCGATATTGTTCATTTTAAATAGCGATCTGAGATGAGTGCTCAGGAACCTACATACCAAATTTCGTCAAGATACCTCGAAATTTACTCAAGTTATCGTGTTAACGGACGGACGGACATGGCTCAATCAAATTTTTTTTTTCGATCCTGATGATTTTGATATATGGAAGTCTATATCTATCTCGATTCCTTTATACCTTTACAACCAACCGTTATCCAATCAAAGTTAATATACTCTGTGAGCTCTGCTCAACTGAGTATAAAAATTAACCAACTGATACATAAGCTGGCAGTTTTTTGCTTGATCAGAAAGCCATCATCAAGTATCAGGTGTCATCTCTAAATTGAATGCCCATATGACTAAGCGATTACCTCCGAATATGTACCACAATGCCGTTATAAAAATTTGCGTAAATTTTGCTCAATAACGATCGACAAACTATCTTTTACTCTATTCTTCACTAAAATTTTTCCCAAATTTGATGATTTAATCGTCATATTACACAAACACAGGCATACAAATTAGCAAATTAATTATTGAAACGGAAAACACCTGTGAACTGTAGTTATACAAAAAAAAAGATGTAGATTTATTACGTGCTAATCACTTAAATAGGATTTTTGCTCATTTGAGTTCATCAGATAAACAAAATTTATACAGACTTGATTTTTTTGGACAAATTTTACTTTTTTGCCCAAAATAGATACTCAGTGAAGCATTAAATGAACTGACCGACGTAGACGCCTTTAACGGGAATGTGAGTTTTATCTTATAAAGCAATTAAAAAAGCTTTAGTTGTAGTTTTATGCAATGTCTATCATTTTCAGTTTTTGTTTCTTTCATTCTTTCAATCGATTTTAAAGTTACTTTTAATTTGAAAGGCCGGCCATAAAAATCGCATTTTTTTAAGAGTGAATATTAAGACTGTTTCTGCATAATTTCGAGTCAGTTGAAACATCCTTTCGGGTACACTTCTGTTTTTTTAGGTTCCATTTCAGAATAATTTCAAGACTACTTCGAAACCACTGCGATTCAGTTACAGGATCGCTTCAGAATAATTTCGAGAATACTTTAGGAACAAATGCGAACCATTTCAAGATAGTTTTGGGATTATTTTATGATCTGTAACTGTCCTCAAATTGTTCCGAATTGGTCTCGAAATAGTTTCCAGGTAATTCCAAAAATAGTCCCGAGGTGTAGCAGAAAGGATGCTTCAACTGCCCCAAAACTGATTGTAAACGGTTTCGAAATGCTCTGAAGTTTTCCCGAAACGATACCATAAATAAACCCGAAGTATTCCGGAAATTGTTTCTAATTGAATGATCCGTATGTCTGCTTCTTATGGGAAAAAACGATAGGTCCATGTTTTAAGGGAAAAAACTATAAGTCAAGCTTATAATGCCGTTTAATTTTTTTACCGCACTTTTACGGATATTTTAATAAGTTTTGCTTTTATTCACTCATAAAATAAATACACTTTTATTCGCTGGCCTTTCATTAAGCTAGAGACTTGAAACATTGCACATTGTTTAATACCCCGTCAACATAAATTAAGGAACGTTATTATTATTTGGGCTCATCTGGGGCAGGGGATCAGTTAACTTTTTACGGATGTGTCGAAGTTGGACGTAAAGGTTGGAGGGGTATGTTTTGTCAAGAGATAAATGTATGCCGCAAGTTTAAGTTGGCTGATCACTGCAGCGTCTTCCAAGCAAAAGATGCCGTGATTAAGGATGTGGTGGATGAAATGCTATCAAGTGCTACTTCGGGTAGGAAATTTTATATCTACTCGGATAGCCCAGCGGCTATCAAGGCCTTGAGTTCAACTATAGTGCGATCGGGGGTGGTCTGGAAGGGACTGACCTCGTTTCAATGGCAACGAACTATTTTATGATTAATAATATCAGGGTCCCGGGCCATAGTGTTATCCCAACCAATTGTAAGCGGATTTCTTAGCGCCCCAACGGTAAAGCTCAACCGGATGAAAATGGCTGTAGGGGTTTCGGGATTCCGATGGCTACCTGTGGTCTGCTCCCGCATAGGTGGGCCTTGAGTCAGCTCAGCCAGCGTTGGGTGAACACCACCTCTGGCAGAGTAGCAAGATCCATCTGGCCGGAGTTGGATGGCAGGAAGTCCGCCAAAATGATTGGGTTCACTCAGGCTCAACTATTAATGGTAATTGGTGTTTTGATGGTATACTGTCCAATGGGAGTTCAAGCAGTACATCTCAGTATACTGAAAACCCTATCCTGCTGTAGCTGTATGGAGGACGTTGAGGTGGAATCATCGAGTTACTTAATGCTTGACTGCCCAGCTTTTGCCAGAACTTGGCAAAAGTGTTTCATTGGATCTCCGGAGGATTTTGCCAAGGTTCGGATCGGTCGAAACTATATCATTCCTACGCAACAACTCTCTAAGTAGCTATAGATTATGTTAACAGTTCTTTAAGTGGTATCACAACGGACCTTCAAGCTGTCAAGTGTGCTTCTCCTACCAGGACATGTACCACCTAACCTAACCTACGTCCAATTTTCGAAAATTGTAAGTTTTTGAAAGATAAGAGTACTTATTGGTGTATCTAAAATGACCAGGATGCCGAACTGTGTTGATTTAGCCATTTCAGTCTGTAAATTTGTCTTGCTGCAAACTAGTCGCTCAATTTCTGAGACATATTGATGACATTTGATGAGCGGGAATATTTTGATGTCCACACGTTTGTCTTTATGACTCAATCCTAACGGCTGAAAGGATTTAAATTAAATTTTGCACGCATATAGACAATAGTTCAGAAGGACCCGCTGGATTTATTTTTGTTTTTAAAGAGGGGTATGGGGTCCTACGCCGCTTGGAAACGGTAACAGTGACGGCCCCACTCCGCTGGAAGGACGAGGTGGAAAACGATTACTGTTGACCGATTGGCCCAGTTAACCCATAGATCGATGATTTATAGGGATTTTGGTCAAAATTATTTCAGTAAATTTGAAAGCTTTCGGGTTACTTTCGGGACTATTTTCGGATTATTTCGAGGCTGATTGCAGATCACATCACAGCTCTCTCCGGGCTGTTTCGGGACTATTTGAGATATTTTTTTAACCATTCCGAGACAATTTTCGGGTTGTTATTGGATTAATTTCGTGTATATTTTGGAGCCATTTCGGAACTATTTTCAAATGATTTTTGCGATAAATTCCGGACTATTTGGGTCAGTTCGGCACTATGTATGGAATCACTTCTGGACTATTTCTAGATAATTTCATGATTATTTATAGATCATTTTGGGTTTGTATTCAGAATCGGTTTGGGACTATTTCTTAATTATTTCAGGACTATTTAGGAAACGTTTAAGATACTGTTTCGGATCTGTTCTTTCGTTGTTTTCGTAATAATATTGCCGAGCCTATTTCATGAAAGTTTCGGCACTATCTGCGTAAAGTTTCGTGATTAATTTGGAACTATTTCGGACCGATTCGGAAAGATTTTCGGGCCATTCTGAGGCTAATCGAGAATCATATAAGTAGTGCTACGGGATATTTTTCAACTTTCGGCGAATCATTTCGATATTATTTTCTAGATTGCTTCAAGGTCATTTAGGAGTTGTTTCGTAAAAATAGTGTTTCAGTGTTCAGTGTTCCCTTCTTTTGGCGATTTTGTGCTATAATTTCAAGATCTTTTCGGGACTGTTTCAAGATTATTTTCTGGATTCAGATTTTTCCGATGAGATATTCATCGGCAGAGGTCTTTCACGTTGATAGATAAAAACATGAGACTGCGTGAGGATTACCAATCAATTATGCAGTTGAGATTTATCGCTATATGTTATAAACCCTATACACCGATTGTTACAGTATACCGAATTTTTTAAATGTGATCTCATTATTCTTTTGCTCCATTCGGATGTGCCCGTCTCTGTTTCTTTCGTTTCTATTTTAGTCTAATTCGCATTTTCGAATGAAACTCATTTCATATTCTCATCCATATTACGGTAAATGTTTTGAATTAATTAATTTGAAATGAATACTGCTATTTTGTACGTAAGATGCTCAAACATACTTACAGTTATGTAAGTTTGCAAACAAGTACATAAGTACGTGGGTATCATACATATGTACGTTAATATCAACGTGTTATTAAAACTTTTGTAATTAATTAATTTTTCACATTTCGCGTTGTTATCTGTTAACTCGTAAAAATTGCAAATGTTTGTTGATTACATATTGCCAATTGTTGATAGTTGATTGCCGATTGTTGGCGTTTTCGGTGCCTTTTTGGCTAGTACAGTAGTCGCTCACAAATTAGAACTTTTAGTAATTAGAATGTCCAGAAATTAGAATCAAATTGTTCAATACATTACACGATCTGAAATTAGAATCGAAAATTCTAATTTCTGAGCGTATTTTGTTTTTTTGTTTCAAAATAGACATGAAAAGGGGAATCCCCAATTTATTCATGTTATGCTCGGTATTCGTTGGGTTTTCGTCGCAGTTCTGTACAGTTTTTGTTAGGTTTTGTATGAAATTCGATATGCGTGCACGTGTTTTGGCATTGTTTGTTTAAACAAAGTCAAAAAAGTAAAAGTAATTTGTTGAAATGCCAAATAAACGTAAGAAAATACTTTATCCTTGGAAACCGAAGTTCAGATCTTGAAAAAGCTTGACAAAGGTGTTCAAGGGAAGCGGTTAGCCTTAGAATTTGATGTGGCGCCATCTGCAGTCAGCTATATCAAATCGAGTAAATCATGAATTTTAAACGCTGTTTCTAATACCTAGCATGGAGCTAACAAAAAATCATTGCACATCGCTGAATATTAGTTATGAAGTTTTTGATCCATTTGTGGCTTTTTTAATGTGTTTCTATCAATATTTTATGTATTTTTAATGAAAAAATATATTAATGGTAATTGGAGTTTTTGTTTTTTTTTTGATCTTTTTTTGATTTAGCGTCATCGATTTTTCAATAGGATTTGGGATCAGGAAGAAAACGTTCCAGTATGTATACCCAAAAAAATAATTTTCGAGCCTGCGAAAAAAAAAATTCCAAAGGGTCAATTTTTCAAAAAACGGTTGTAAGCACGTTGGCGATAATAGTGGAACTTTTTTTTTTCTAAGCCCAAATCCTATCGAAAATCGATGGCGGGGATATCGGTTAACTTTCGTCCATACAAATCGACCCAGGTTAATATACATATATGTATATTTAATAAAAAACCATGTGATATGTATTCTACTGGATTGTTACCTTATTTCTCGTTTCTATAAACAAAATTGAATAAGACACAATTTCATTTTAGTTTTTTAATGCAAATCGACTTAATTTTTAAGGTTTTATACAAATAAAAAAACGTCCAGGAATTAGAATTTTTCAGAAATTAGAATCACCCTGAAAACAAAGTGGTTCTATGTATGTAATAGAAATAGGCTGCAAATGACCAAAATTTTGCTTTAGTGCAAGTCAAAGTACTCTTCAAGCCCTACGTTTCGCTAATCTTCTTAGCTTCCTCAGGGAAAGAAATTTATGTGTATAAATGTGTAATTATAATTTACATAGTGCACAATTTTCATTAATAAATAATTTCATTAATAAATAATTTTATTTGAAAAGCATACCTAAATAGAAGGGTATCTAAATCTTTTTAAATTTTGACTTGAATTTAATTAATTTATTAATGAATTAATGACAATTGTGCATTATGTAAATTATAATTACATATTTATACACATAAATTTCTGCCCCTGGAGAAACTTAGGAGATTAGCGAAACCCAGGGCTTGAATAGTGGAGTCTTTTGACTTGCACTAAAGCAAAAATTTGGTCATTTGCAGCCTATTTCTATTAAATACATATACAAAAAGTATTGACCAGCTTAATCAAAACAAAGTGGTTCTAATTTGTGAGCGTCTACTGTACTTAATATACATACATTACAGCTGGTAAATGCTTGTAAATGAAAATAAGTACGTGTGTTATAATCAATCACAGATTTCATTGTACAATTTAAGTTTTTACTAAACATTTTTATTTTTCGTATTACGGTATATGTAGATATCCTAGTATATTTTTTAAAGTTGCTATGGTTGTTTATTTTGTTATACACAGCGTGCTTTGCACACAGAGTATATTAATTTTGATGGGATAACGGTTGGTTCTACAGGTATAAAGGAATCGAGATAGATATAGACTTTCATATATCAAAATCATCAGGATCGAAAAAAAATTTGATAGAGCCATGTCCGTCCGTCCGTCCGTTAGCACGATAACTTGAGTAAATATTGAGATATCTTCACAAAATTTGGTACACTAGCGTATCTGGACCCAGAATAGACTGGTATTGAAAATTAGTGAAATCGGATGATAACCACGCCCACTTTTTATATATATAAAATTTTGGAAAACACAAAAAACCTGATAACTTAGTAAATAATACACCTAGAATGTTGAGATTTGACATGTGGACTGATATTGAGACTCTTGATAAAAATTTGGAATTTTTTTTAAATGGGCGTGGCACCGCCCACTTGTGATAAAATCAATTTTACAAATATTATTAATTATAAATTAAAAACTGTTAAAGCTATCGTAACAAAATTCGGCAGAGCGGTTGCCTTTACTATAAGGAATGCTTCGAAAAAGAAATAACGAAATCGGTTAAAGACCATACCCACTTTTATATAAAAGATTTTTAAAAGGGTCGTGGACGAATGAAATAAGCTATATCTTTGCAAAAAAGAGCTATATATCAATGGTGTTTCATTTCCCAAGTGGATTTATGATAATAAATAGGAAAAACTTCAAATTTAAAAAAAATGAACATGGCACCTCCTCTTTTATAACTAAGCAATTTTCAATGTTTCGGGAGCCATAACTCGAAGAAAAATTAACTGATCGAAATACAATTGAGTACACACATTTTCCTTATAGCAGAAAATATTTCTAGTAAAAATGGACGGAATCGGACCACGGCAACTTAGATAGAAAACAAGTTTAAAAGGGTCGTAGACTAGAATAATAAACTATAACTTAGCAAGAAATAGTTTTGAATCAATGATATTTCACTTATGAAGTTTTATTGTAAGAGGAAATGGGGAGACATTTTTTTTATATGTAGAAAAGTAATTTATCTGAAATGAAATGTACAATTGAAGCTCACGCTGAGTATATAATGTTCGGTTACACCCGAACTTAGACACCTTTACTTGTTTTCTTTTGTTATTAACTAAATATTATATAAACGGTGGTCAATCGGCCGTAAAAGGAGTGTTATGCAATTCAGTGTGTGTACGCATGTCTTTGTTTTTTTTTATAGCAAATTTGGTGTGCAGGAATATTAAATTTATAGGCTCAAATTCGTTTTGCATAAATATAGAGAATTTGTGAATTTGTATTATTTATTATGTCATGTGAATTGCAAACTTCCATTCAATGTTAATTTTTATATAAAACTAGCAGACCCGGCAGACATTGCTCTGTCCTAGCTTGGGTCTATCTGCATAACTTTTAAGCAGTTTTTACCTCTCACTCTCCCTTCCCTTTTTTTTCTTATCTTTTTATTTACCCAGCCCCATTTCCAGTCTCAATCCCAGTCCCAGTCCCAGTCTCAATCCCTGTCCATGTCTCAGTCCCAATCCCAGTTCTAGTCCAAATCCCAGTCCCAGTCGGTCCCTGCTCCATTTCCCGAAAAGTGTCATAAATTCTAGCAATAGCTGCCTATATCCCCTATTTTTACAAAAAAATTAGGATAGGTCGATTTATTAGAGCACACATCTGGGTATATAAAGTAGTGTGCAAGAAGAAGGTGAAAAAATATGGCAACACAGGCATTGAAAAGAAGACTTTACAAACTTTTTCTGCGGCATTTCCATATTAGATATAACTTGAAAGATGAAAAGTGAACAATTCAGACCGCACTATCGACCAGAAAATATAAAAACTCGTCATATTTTTAGTAAAATATACGAAATCTTGATATATATTATATAGGGTGTATTCTATTTAAAACATTTTAATGTAAACCTATATATACATACTAGCAGACCCGGCAGACGTTGTTCTGCCCTAAATTTGGCCTATATGCATACATTTTAATAAGCTTCTTCCGTCTAACTCTACCCTCCCCCCCCCCCCCCCCTCTCTTCACTTTTTCCTAATCCTTTTATTCACTCCTCCCTCTGTCTTTTTCTATTCATCTATCTCCATCTTCGTCTCTTTCTATCTCTTTTTATTTTGTTTTGTTCTAGTCCCAGTCCCACTCCGAGTCTCAGTCCCAGTCCGATGCCGGTCTACTTCCAGGAAAAAAGGGTCGTAAATACTAATATAGGCAAATTTATATACCAAATTTCAGGCAAATCGCATAGGACGTATGTAAATAGTTATATGGGTATTATTAATTAATGTCCTTATTGTGGCTTCGCATGCATATTCATCAGTTTTGCCAGGTTGATGCGACTAAATCGAATATCACAATGAAAATTACTTTAGAGCTCTCAGCAACGGCTTTCATTTGATATCCATATTGCACACACATTCTAGGGGTACCCGGGTCCATTTTTCGGCCTACATCTCTAGACCCTGTACGTCGATCGCAACCAAAGCTATGTATGTAATAACCACCGCGTGAGGTATACGCAACTTGTGTGAAAGCTTGAACAAAATCGACTGACGCATCTCTTCAAACAACGGCAACCAACTAACACACATTTTAGCCTTTATTTTTATATATGTAGATTTTTATTTTACACACTTCACTATAATATTAAAACGAAATGCAGATATTCGTTTCTTTTGAAATTCAGCTTAAAAATTGCACATGGAACAACTAAAGACTCTCCTGAATTAAAAAAAATGTCTTAGTACCTCTAAGACGCGCGCCCCCTCAGAAACCCTGGGCCCGGGGGTAATCCCCCCCATTCCCCTCCCCCTTCTCTACGGGCCTGGTGATGTGCTATACTTGATATCATTCGCTATAATATTTTTTATTGATAAGCACGTTGTTTAATTAAACACCAACCAATTACACGGAAGTACCACCTGAAAATATGAGTGCGGGTGCGTATACGTAGAATTTTGTTAATACACATAAACATTTCCTATATTTCAAGTTAGATCAAACTACACACGGGGTGCAAAACAAATTCAAAATCGGTTCAGTAGTTTAGGAGTTCATCGCGGACAAACAATGTGACACGTGATTTTTATATGTAAAGATGTATATGCCGATTTATTTTGGTATAAGCGCTAGTATAGTACCCAGCCTATTTTGTAATAAAATATTATCTCTGTTGATCTCTTTAATATTAAATCTAGGTATATAAGTAGATATTAATTAGTATATGTTATAGCGATACTATAGATGACGGCTTTCGCATAATCACATTTTAGTAGTTTTATATGTAATATGTAAAGATGGTTTATGCTTACGCAAATAAAAGTGATGCGAATACTTGTCTGCATGTTGGTTATTGTCTAACGATATTTTCAGGATATCCATTTTTGTGGATCGAAATATTTGAAAAGTTTATAAAGTGAATTCGAGTTGATTGCTGTCATCTTTCCATCCGAGATCACCCTATGACGGTTGCTTTGTCACAAACGTCCTATCTCAAAAAACTGTAAATGAACACTTTATTTTGCAACCAGTTTCAAAAACGCTCCATATTAGAATTCAATTGAAAAACTCTCTCTCTCAAGATAAATACCAATCATTTTCAGCGGATATAGTTCATTTTTGAAACCAAATTCTGAGAGAGGGCATTTCTGTACAAAAAAATTCAAGATGTCGTCTTTAAAAAAGATTCTGAGATAGCACAATTTTCTACGATATTGGGTAGTCTAAATAAAAAATAAGTTACGTACATGTTTTCAAGATTTCACAAATTTGATGTACAGCAGCGAACACGAAAATGGCAGTGGAAATTTTGATCAAATTCATCTCTTTCTTTTCTATTTTCCATCATTAAAAAAAATTTATAAGAATTTGGCAACTGAAACTATGCAATTTTCTCAATTTTTTTCAATATGCTGTTTTGTAGTCCAACCAATTTTAGTTTAAAAAGGTACAAGTAATCGGTCTTTCAAAGTTCGCAATGATTTTTGGCAATTTTTTTCCTAAAGGTGTCTCAGATTTTCTTCCTATAAAAAATAAAGCACTTCGTAAAGAAAATGTAAAACACGCTTCGGAAAAAAGTTCTCCAAAATCAAAAGGAACTTCAAGAGAGCTTGACTTTGTTCCTTGTTAGACTAAAATTTATTGGGCTATATTACTGCATACTATAAAAAATTCAAAGAACTCTAAATAAAAAGCTCATAATTTTCGTACAAATTTTTCAAACTTTGGAATTTTATCGAAAACGTTTTTGAGATTTACATGGTTGCATGGTTTCAGTTACAAAATTCAAGGAAGCTTTATCTTTAAATATCGAAAGTTAACAATGAAGAGATTAATTGATGAAATATGAAACAAGTTTCCACTGCATTTTTTCTGCTCAATGCCGTAAATTTGCATGAAAAAAACTTCGAGATTGAATCTCTTTATTCACTCGACCCAATAAGAAAGAGTGATTTTGAAACATCACCGATATAGGATGATCTTTCTTGCAGCTGCCGATATAACGTATGTATGTATATTTTCATCATTTAGTGTTTATGTAAATTAGCTGTTCGTATTGAGTTGAATATTGACACATAAAATATTGCATGCTATTCCTTTTGAATTCTTCCCGTATCTAAATATTTTTTCACATGTCAGTATGTTTGTATCTATAGCTTTACGTCCATCAACTTTAAAGTTTTGTTTAAAAGAAATTTCAGCATCTTTAATATAGTTAAGACTGCATGTGGGTATATTCAAATGTATCAAAACGTGCGCGAATCCTTAAACAAAAGAGTATATTTTATAAAAAATTATTATCGTTGTCAGCTGACAAAACAAAAATAAAGAACGACTGACAAAAATGTTTAAGGCCAAATGAATCGAATTTGGGTAAATTTAAGCCGAAGCCAACTTAGCATTTACAAAGGTCCTACACAAACATTTCAACTTGGGAAACCCAGCGTGTACCCTCTCTTCGATCTACTGCGATATCGCCTAATTTCTCCATTCATATTAAAGATATTTTCCCGGTGAGCTAGATTTGAAACAAATGTATTTCTGAGCCTACATTACAATATAAAGGGAAAAGCCAGTTCCGCTAGATGGCACAGAGATCGAGGTATATCTTGCGATCGATTTGAGCGTAACATCCTCATGAGCTAGGTAGAGATTTGAGCTGTGGAATATATCTCGAAACCCTATGGCAATGTATGTATGTCGGGTACGATTTATAGTATTTACGGTCTCATTTAGCTCATAATTATTATTTTTTAACACGCTTATATTAGCTTCATTTGCATGTATGTTTGTTTGTAACCTTTCTAGGCTAGGTGCGCAAAGGAGAGCTACAAACATATATATATATAGTTTGAAAAAAAAATATAAAAAAACCCGCTTTTGAATAATATCGAACTAATAAGTTAAAAATAATTTTCAAAATAAGTTTAAAATAATAATGAAAGATAAATACTAGTATTATTGTGAAAAAGCGTGGGCGCTTTGTTCCATATATTTTGTATACAGGTAACTGATTTTTTACCCAATTATGTGTGTAAAAGGGGTTTTATAAAATATATAACACTATTTACATTTTTTTAGACTGTCTCTTGTTTTGTTTATCTTATTGCTTTTGCTTAATCTAAAACAAATTTTGTCTAAGGAGTACCCAAAAATAATTATTTACGAGTGCCTTTTAAAAGCGCTTTTCAAGGGGTTCATAAGCGCAATACAAAGCTTTATAGCTTCTCAGCTTCCACAACCCAATTTTCAAATGCACCTAATCGAGGAGAATCCTGTTACAAATATCATACACATATTAAAAGTACTCTCTTTGACGATCTCGGTAGAAAACAGAGCACACTGCCGACTTTCCAAGAAAATAAAATTTTATCACAAAAAAAAAAAATATCAACTGCTTTGTGAGAAATTTTCGTCCAGATCGAAACCGAACCTTAACGGAACCATATCTGACCACCGAAGGCATACAAAACCCTAAACATTGATCTTTCCCTAACAACACCCTAAATTATAAGATTATTAGGTAGGTACTTATAACTAACTTTTATTAATCCTACACAAAAATGTATGGTAACAGTGTATGTTTTTATTTAATTATGCATTATCTAATTACCTTTGATTTATTGTGGGTGTAACGGGATTATTCACAGTATTTGCTGTATCTCGCGCAGCTGATCCATTTGTATTGATTTTATTACGCATCACCAACTGCAACCAGTTTGGTAGTTGGGGCAACGGTGCTGCCTCAGGTGTGTATCTAAAAATAACACATATGTATATGCAAATTAGAAACAAAATTACCGAAGATATTTTTTTTAAGAATGTGAAATTAACAAAATGTCTTGAATATCAAAGTAAAAATACAACCGGAAGGGTACAATGGGTGTATTCTTTTGGCATCCCCCCATAAAAGTGGTAAGCATTAAATTTTTTCATTTTTTCACCAACTGCCTTGATTAAGTTCGGCACAAAGTTAAGCTGGTTAGTGGCACAGTTTTTCTCTCTCAGTTAATCTTTAAAAGCCCAATAGCCGAAGTAACGCCCACAAAAAATGCCTCCTTGAGCGGGCAACCTCTGAAGGTAATTGTAACTCATTGAACTATTAACTGCGTCGCTGACGCACCAGATCTATTTTGCACCAATAACAAAATTTGGTCTTCCTTATGGTAGAAACCGAATGGAAATCCAACGAAAGTACTTTTGCAGAAAAAAGTGAGAAACACGAAGTAAATTCCATCTGGACAGGAATCGCTTCAACGTCACATTCTCAAATTTTTGAGTCAAATGTGTATGAGTGGAATAACTCGCTTTAGAGACATGTCTTTGCAGGAATGTATGAGATAACAGAAGAAGGAGTTTGGTGGCGAGATCGCTCCGAAAATGGATCCTATATCAACAAGGATGCTTCGTTTATTTATACCTACCCGTAACATATCAAACTTGCTATCATCGTCTCTTCCTGTTGACGATTGGGTTGTAAACGTATACAAAGCCGTTTGTGTACTTGTGAAAGCCGAATACAGTTCGTTGCTCAGCCAAGCAAATCACTATCACTACCAAGGCGAGTTCAGCACCAGGTGTTGTTATCCCAACAGCTGATTGCTTCTTTTTGATTATTTTTCATACAACGCCTTGTACAATAATATGTCAGTTAATCGAAAATGGTATACAAGCTTGGACCACAACTCGAAAGTTTTCAGTACAAAAAGGGGAAGAGATATACCTATCAAAAAGTTTACCAAAATGATAAGAACGACTATTTTTATACCCAGCTGTACTTGTACACAGGATATTATAACTTTGATTGGATAACGGTTGGTTGTACAGGTATAAAGGAATCGAGATATATATAGACTTCAATATATCAAAATCATCAGTATCGAAAAAAATTTGATTGAGCCATGTCCGTCCGTCCGTCTGTCCGTTAACACGATAACTTGAGTAAATATTGAGATATCTTCACCAAATTTGGTACACGAGCTTATCTGCACCCAGAATAGATTGGTATTGAAAATAAGCGAAATCGGATGATAACCACGCACACTTTTTATATATATAACATTTTGGAAACACAAAACCTGATTATTTAGTAGAATGTTGAAATTTGACGTGTGGACTGATATTGAGACTCTTGATAAAAATTTGAAAAAAAAAATTGTAAATGGGCGTGACAGCGCCCACTTGTGATAAAATCAATTTTACAAATATTATTAATCATAAATCAAAAATCGTTAAACCTATCGTAACAAAATTCGGCAGAGAGGTTGCCTTAACTATATGGAATGTTTGAAGAAAAATTAACGAAATCGGTTAAGGACCACGCCCACTTTTATATAAATGGTTTACAAGGGACGTGGACGAATAAAATAAGCTATATCTTTGCAAAAAAGAACTCTATATCAATGTTATTTCATTTCCCAATTGGATTTGTAACAATAGGAAAAACTTCAAATTTTAAAAAATGGGCGTGGCACCGCCCCTTTTATGACTAAGCAATTTTCTATGTTTCGGGAGCCATAACTCGAAGAAAAATTAGTTCAGAAAAGAACCATATGTATATGTATTATTGCGCAACCTTTTATGGTGTTATAATATAAGCACACAAAACAAACAACAACAGCATTTCAAGTGTACAGCTGGGTATGTAATGTTCGGATTCACCCGAACTTAGATTTCCTTACTTGTTTATCTTAACTCTAAGTGAGATCTCTCCGATAGAAAGATTTTCTAGAAAATCATAAAAGATGCACTTGTGGTAGAATTAAGGCTCGTACTTTTAAAGTTACTGATTCTTCTGGTATGAGGAATTCCATTTTCTGATCAACTCATTACATAAAAATTTAACAAATTTATTTACAATCGATTATTAGAATAATCGTCTAGTCGAGTAGCAACTTTTGCATTGATGCAAAATTGACTAGCTGGCAATCGACTAACTTTGATAATTAGAATATTGACAGTTTCATAAATTAAACTTTTTGTCATAAAAATAAAAAAATATATAAATTTTTACTGCAAAATGAGTTTCCGAAAAAATAGTTGGGTATGAAATTTCTCTTCTAGGTTCGAGGCTGCCAAAAAACCAAGGTGCAAAATATGTAAGCTGCAAATGACTTACAAAGGCTCCACAACGTTGTTACTTATCGCAGAACTCATTGAAAAATTACAAAAATACTATTCGAATAGTCGAATATGTCACTAGTCGATAGAAAAATACTATTCGATTAGTGATAATCTATTAAGCCTGATAACATTGAACACGGTGGCTTCAAACCACAACCACAATAACGAAGATCTTGACGACAACCGAACTTTAATTAATTTAAATACGGTAGCCACAAATGTAAATTATAGCAAAATGGAACAAAAAATTTAGTAAAACCATTATGTTTAAAAATCTCGTTAGTTTTTATCGACAAAATAAAAAGGACGCCACTCACTGTCCCTACCCAAAAACATAATTATGTTTCATCTGGCTACAACGACATTTGTGATTTTTTAATATTTAAAAAAAATTTGACGGCTGTCGCTTTGTAGCTGCCGTCGTGAATGTAATCAGGCCTATTATTCTACCAAATAACTTTCGCTTATTGCCAAATCGATTATTTTTTTGTTTGATTATCTAGAGCGCTACAGTTGATGAGAGTACGCCTTCGACATAGTAAACGATTGTCCTATCCCCACTTATTTTTCAAGCTCGAGCGCATATTGCCAATATTGTGCGGAACTGTGCAAAGCTAAATCTTGCATCATTATCGACGTGCCAGAAAATTAGCTTAACGAGTGCAGTCACTTTTAAAAAAGAAAATAATATTTTCGCCTTACCTTATCAATGAATTGCAATGCTTCGCTTTGGGTACAGCAAAAATTTCATTATTCGCGCTCGCCTTCTCCAATTTGGCATCCACCTCAGGTACGGTTGCCAACATGCTTCCGTTTCCACTGCTCGCACGCCTATATCCGCTTACTCTTCCATGTCCATTGAATTGGCCATTTCCATTTCCACTAAAATGTCCACTATCCATTTCACTTACCAAAGTTGTGAGCTCATCATAACTTCCAGTATCCATTTCCAAACTCGAAATTGAAGAAAGTGATCCACGGTGCACAGCACCATGAATGCAACGTTGCAACTCAATTGCATTCGCTTCCTCAAACTGACTCTTATCGAACTTGATCAACACTAGAAGATCAGAAGCACAAAAAAGAGACAGAGCGAGAGAAATACACACAGAGACATTGCATAGAAGAACAAATAATAAAGAACACAACAAACAAAACGAACAAACGCACAAACGAAACGTTATTATTATGAGAGCATACGATTTTGAAAATTTTTCAATATTATTTTATTGAAATTGTGTATGCAGCGTTTTAAATAAGGTTCAATTAAATTAATTATTTTACGTTTTGCTTGTTTGAAATTATTAAGAATTTTCCATGTTTTTTTTTTTTAATATTATTGTCATCAATCCATTTGATTTGTGTTAAAAAGTAATTGCATATGTATGTATATTTGTATACATATTTATAAGAAATTGATTGTTGTTTCGTTGTCCAATTATTGATATAAAATTTTGTTTGATTATTAAAAGTTGTTTTTTTCATATGAAAAGAAAGGAAAAGAAGTGCACGACAAACGCGCTCAAAAGCATTAACATCGACCACTTAACATATAATCGCACCCTAATAATTACTTACATTTATCCAATGGTCCCAGTTTTCGCGCCAAACCAAACATCATTTCGGCAGTCCAATAATCGGGAATGCGTGCAAATATCGAGCCAGCATCGGCTGGTAATTGGAAGCCTAGCTTGTGTAGGAGAAGTACAAATGGTTGAAAGAGCATTGTTGTTGCCTGTTCACTGTTCCATTGTACGATCGGAATGGATCTATTTTTTACTGCAATTACATGAAAAATTATATGGCATTCAAATGTTTGTGAAAGAACATTATGATTGCATTATGATTGCATTGATAAATGATTGATTGATCATGATTCATTGAATCAATGAAACATGATGAAAGAGTTAATTAAATAGTGCGGATGAAATTCCCTTTTTATTCAAAGACAGAGAAATATTACAGTGGTATGCATTTTCGGAAATGGAATTCAGGTTCAGCGATATGGATTTGTCAACATCACTACTGAACTCGGCTCCCACACCTGCTCACCGAGAGAAATGTTCGATCTGACGATGTGACCGAGCAGTGGTAGCATATTCTCATAACGTATAAACATAAGTTTTCAGCGAGCCTGCAAAAATAACTGGTACGATGAGAAATGTCGTGCTGCCTCGGAAAAGAAGATCGCTGCTTATAGGGCCACGCTGAGTACGGGTGCGGCGACGTGCGGTATATTGGAGCATTATCGTGAGCCGAAGAAGGAAGAGAGATGCCCATTTAGAAGGAAAACAGGTGGGGCAGAGCGCCGTGAGTGAGAGAAGCTTCTACTGGCTGATAAGAATAATTCCCGAATATTCTACAAAAAAATCTCGCTTATGACAGAAAAAGTTCGAAGACGGGCGCAAATTACAGCAGGAATAATAATGGCGACTTGAAAACTGACGTATAGAGTGTTTTTAAGCTGTGGAGGAAACACTTATTGCTAGCTAGCGAGGGAGAAGATGAACCCGATACCCCGTTCCGGCACCCGACCATGACAAAGTGATAGTGTCAATATCCTGGCTAAAAAATAACAAGGACTCAGGTAATGACGGAATAGCCGCCGAGCTGTTCAAACACGGTGGTGCATAGATGGTATAGAGCATGCATCAACTCCTATGAAAAATATGGTTGGATTGGCGCATGTCTCCAGATTGAAACCTAAGTGTACTCTGCCCAAACGACAAGAAAGGCGATCTCGCAAACCGCGTCAATTTTAGCGGAATCAGCCTGCTAAATATCGAGTGTAAGAAGAGCGTTTAGCAATGTTCTGCCTGGGACTAGCGGAGGAGCCGTTTAGGTATAGAATTATTCTTGTTTTATTCACTAACAAACTTTCGTGCATCAGAGCTTTGAAAGAGCTTCTGGTGGACCTCGAAATCGGTGGCTGCCTAAGGGGATGACCTGGCGCTCCAGTTAAGAGGTAGGTTATGTGTGGTAGAGATACCTGCCCTACTAAAACGGAACTATCTTTCTGGTCGGTATCGAAAAGCGGAGTATCCCTGTTACTTCCTGAAGAGGAAACTATATTGGTAACTACATTAAGCTTTATTTACTTACATATATGATGATAAGCCACCGGTTCCATAACATATTGCAAATTTTGACGTTCCTCACGTGGTAAACTATTCTTTAAAGTCAATTTTATATAACAACATTCCAGTAAAAAATTTTGCAACCAAACTAGATGCTTTTCCTTGTTCTCTTTAAGAATGAGATCACGAAGAATCTGGAGATCCAAAAAACACATTTATTTAAGTATATATATATCACATATTTGTTAGATATATATACAAGAAAATACCTGTATATCATCAGAGGGCTCGGCAAAAGATGATGAGTTCTTTAGGTCAATGCCCGATTCACTGGAAGCAGAAGTTGGTGTGGCTATTAAAGCACGCTGATACTCGGCATCTTCGAATTTCATGAGATCGTCATATTCAACTAAGGTGATAATATCCTGCGGAAAAGAGAAGAAATAAGTTGAAATTATGTCCTAGAAAGGAAAGTTTTATATGGGATACTAAGGACTGTTTAAGCAATGTAAAGTTAGCGCTGGCATAAGTAAATTTTACAGATCATCTTTATTATCGTTAGTTGGCGCTTAATCGTCTAAGCGATTTTGGCCACTTCATAAAAATTCACGCTAGCAATCCTTTCGCGATAACTGACGCCAATTAACAGCACCGAGGGAGATCAAGTTTTCCTCCATCTGCCTCTTTTAACTCAGTGTCGAATTAAATACTTTCTTGGCGGGAGCATATTTGTCCAGTCGTTTAACAAGACCTAGCCAGCGAAGCCTTTGGCTTTTTATTCGCTGCACTATCGTCATATCTGCGTAAGGCTCCATAGAGCTCATCATTATAGCTCTTTCGGTACTCGCCGTAAATCATAAAACTTCCAGAGAAAATTTCTCTCCAACACTCCAAGAGCAATCTCGTTTTCTCTCGACACCGTCCAGGACTCCGAGCCATACACCAGGACAGGTATGATGAGCGACCTTTCAATTGCGTCCCAGTAACACTTGTTGGCAAGATTTATCCTCCGTTTGATTTTTAAGCTGATACTGTTTTCGCTGTTTATTGCAAAAAATGCCATATATACCATATAATTTATATCCGTCAAGAGTGACGTGGCTACCAAGGCGCGAATTCAATGGTTCTTTCTTGGATGATAGCAGCTACTTCGTCGTGTCCTTATTTACCGCAAGACTCGCTTTTTTGTTTCTATATCTAATTTGGAGAAGGCAGTACTCACAACGCGTTTGTGCTGGCCAATAATATTGTAACGAATTTACTGCAATTCCTCTTATTTGCAACCTTCTACTAACGTTTGAATCACTAAACTGTTGAATAAATAACTCCACTATTTAATAATGCAAAATGGCCTTTATTAAAGAACTTCACAGTAACACTTATACTTCGCAACTAATCGCTTCCTTAAATCAGACTGACTTTCAAAATAATACTGGTATTGCTCGCCAGATAGCGTCTGAAATCCAACTGATTGTCGTGCTCTACTGTTGCTGCCTTTTATACTGTCTGATTTCCTCGTTGCATATTTCTAGGCTTTTCTTTTTCCAGAACTTGCTAGTTAGTTATCAGCTATAAAATTACTCAGCTGTAACTACAGATGCATGATTTTGTAGCTTCTCTCATACCCCATACTCGTGTATGTGTGAGCAATATTTGCACAACCATTGCATACTTTCGGGAGTATCTCAGATATATGCATGTGGTTGTGCGTTGCTTCCACGCTGCGTGTACGTACATATGCGTAGACACAATGATTGAATTATTGATGTGCATACAAGTCACTGCTTAGGATCGGCTTAGAGATGATAGTATCCCTTAGTGCTGCTAATATTCGTTACAATATCAATATCATCAGATTACCGCGGGAGTGCTTTAGCTTTAACCAAACATTGAGTAAACATCACTAAGTTGGCGACCTTTTTTAACTTACCTGCTGTAGCAATTGTTGTATTATAGAAATCCTTGATTTTTGCTTATTGCCATTGTTACTAAATAATTTCACAATCTTTCCGACAACATCATTACTCTTCTTACTTTGTACATAATACCAATAAAGCGTGTCCATTTCTTCTTGAGTCCAAGCACTACAATGAAAAAACAGTATTAGAAATATATAAATATTACAAATCCAATAAAATTAAATCATACCAAACTGTATTCTCTAAATTATGTTCCTTGGTTAGTTCGGTCAAGGAAGTTTTGGGCAAGGATAGCGTAGTCTTCTGTGGTGTATTGATAAATTTATGTATGACATACTCAATTAAATCGGACCAATCCTAAGTGGGAGAGACGATACATTTTGTAGTGAGATATATTTATTATTTATAATTGTTTTCGTTTTATCGGCCTATTGATAAAGGATTCAAGGTTTGTATCGAGCTCAAGGCCAGAACAATAATTTTTTGTAATGATTATTGTTTTTTTAATTTTTCTTTAATTGAAAAATTGTATTTTTGTTTTTGGAATAGTAAGTAGAAAATTCTTCAGACAACCAGCCATAGCTGCGCAGATTGAGCCTTCATCATCACTACGCTTTAGGCACGCTGCGCTAGCCATATTCATTACAAAAAATTATTGTTCTGACCTTGAGCTCCTTTCGAACCTTGAATCCTTTATCAATAGGCCGATAAAACAAAAACAATTTGTTAATAAACCAAGAGCATTTGGGAAATGTCAAACAAAGTAATTGACAATAAACAAATCCAACATTATCAGTGTCTTGCAACGCTGAATAAATATAGTTGGTAAATAGGAATAGAAGTAGCAATTTATCAGTCAAACAAAACCACCGCTGTATAACTAAATGGTTAGCGCAGCGCGCCTAAAGCGTACTGATGATGAAGGCTTAGCACCCTTCGAAATGGTTCTATCTGCGCAGCTATGGCAGGTTGTCGGAAAAAAATTTTCTACTTACTATTCCAAAAACAAAAACATAATTTTCAATTATAGAAAAATTAAAAAAATAATAATCATTACGAAAAATTAGTGTTCTGGTCTTGAGCTCGTTTCGAATCTTGAATTTATTATTTATAGATAGATGATACTTACATCACAAAGGTCATAATCCGCTTCCCAAATGCGTGAGAATGTTTTCAATATAATCGGCTGGAATAGCGTACTAATCTGTCCTAGGTCACCGCCCACATGATGCATCATTGTGAAGATACAATCGTTAACAAACTCGCCATTATTATTAAAATCTTCCAAGAGCATGCCATAATAGTACATTACTTCAAGCGTAGCAAATCTGTGGGTTTAGATAATTAATTAATTAATTTTTTTATAAGCAGGCTTTTTAGCTTCTCTTGTATATTTTTATGCCAAATAATTTCAAAAAAAAATGTTACGTATTTACATCTGTACCCGTCTTTTCTAGTGGAACTGATATGTTTGCGTGTAATTGATTGGTTAAAAAAAAAAAAACATGTTTAAGTATTTTGTATGTATCGTGACTGCATCGATGAGTTTGCGTTGGCATAACGGGTGCGATGAGAACCCCTCTGCTGACGCACTTAGTGCTTTAGTGGGAATACCTTCCTTCCCTATTCTGATAGAGACTAAGACTTCCAAATATTTCTGAGTTGAAGGAAGGAAATATGATAGGGCATATGAAAGTAATAAGAAAATTTCACAGGAAATCCCTCATTACAACTGCGTGACTCAGAATCTCACGGAACTTTGAAGTGTCCATTGTGGACAGGACCCACTGGGAAATAGGGGATCCTTATAACGACCCTGACTCAGAGGTCTGGTACACGGATGGATCGAAATTCGATGACGGAAGAACGGGAGCTGGCATCTATGGGCCAAACTTCAAAAAATCGATACCAACGGGATGTTACCTCACCATATTTCAGGCAGAAATTCATGCAATAGAGGTCTGTGGTAGAGAATGTCTGCGGAGAGGCTCAACATCGAAGAGCATCTACATTATGTCGGACAGCCAGGCGGCACTGCGTGCCTTGCAATCCTACATAGTTACATCTAAGCTGGTGAATGAATGCACTGAAATCCTTAATGCCCTGGAAGCCAAAAACAAGGTTTTGTTTGAATGGGTTCCCGGACAGCAGGGACATGAAGGTAATGAACATGCAGATTACCAAGCAAAGGAGGGTGCTACATCAGCATTCTATGGTCCAGAGCCCTTTTGTGGACTCGAAAAAGCACACACCAGGGAAACTATAAGTAACTGGGAAACTAAACAATTCAGACGTCACTGGATTGATTGCCCAGGGCAAAGGCAGGCCAAACTGTTTATACTTCCGGCAACGAAAGTATCATCCAAACTCATTAACCTAAGCAGGGAGGACCTAAGAACTCTTACTGGGTACTACACGGGACACTGCGGTCTACGAGATATCACCTAAGTAAATTAAATCTATCTGATTCCCAAATTTGTCGTTTCTGTGAGCTGGTTGATGAAACGCCGGTTCACATTCTCTGCGAATGCGACGGTCTAGCTAGGCGGAGACTATATCATTTAGGTGGTGGGACTGTTAATCCCTATGTAATATGGAGTAAAAAGCCTGAAGAGGTACTTAGATACATCAAGAGCCTCCAAATACAAAATTGGGCTGAAAGGTCTTGCACAATAGATCTGCACAAAGGTCGCAGTGCTTCCAGGCCAATTAATAATAATAATAATGTATCGTGAGGGCAGCTAAAACTCATTAAGTATATTCAGAGCGAATTCTGTTTTAAATTTGTACAGAATCTTATTTTGGGTTCCACGAAGGTCTTTTCCTTTAATTTGTTCTCCCAAATAAAATGAAAAATAATTACTTTTCTGCAGGGAACGTGAATTTTTCCAAAAACCATACAACTTTCTTTTTCCAAAAACACTACAATTAGTTTTACCTGTAGCCCCACGCGATATTTTTATAATTTATACTCACTGTGATATATGTTCGGCCATTCTAATGCTGTTATCCCCCTCTGTTTGTGTAACAAAATCTAAAATCAGCAGTAATGTATGGTTTGTTACTACCAAATCCTGTAGGTATTGTTTCGTGTGTAAGTTGGGATTGAAACGTCGTAAGAGTAAAACGAAGAGGCAACGTAAATCTTCTGTAGAGCTGATTTGACTTTGTAGCCGACGTAGGTGGACACGATCTGCCTGTGGTGGGGGAAAAAAACTATTATATCCAAATTTAAAAAACTCTTGCAAGTATCCTCCCATTTTCGGTATCACTTAATAAAAGCCTAAGTCGATAACGGAAACTGATTTTGCAGGTGCTGTCTTGGCCGAAAATTAACTTTTCCAAATTATAAAAATTGTCTCTCCTTCTCTCTTTATCACTCCCCCCCTTTTCCAATATTTCGTTGCTACATACATCATATTTCCATTCCCAATATCTCTCTCTTCTTTGCACTTTCTCAATCCAACTCCTTCTACGAGTTCTGTTTCAACTCTCGATTCCACTACCAGAAACACTCAGTACTTGTACTTAGGAAGAGGTGGCACGATGTTCTCTGGGAATCTCGAATACCACTGCTACCCAAAACTCGCATTATTCCTTGACGCACAGTGAGCCCATGTCATCATCTGGTCAAATAATTATTCGTAAATATTGTGACGAATATTATCATCTCAAAGGTTATTAAATAAAGGCACAACAACATTTAAGCAAGCTACATAAACACATTAATTATCAGTACACACATACATACAAGCAGCAGAGAGATACTCACAAACGCATGTCATCATCAGCTACTACTTCGCTCACATATACACACGCATATGGTTACACACTACAAATATACGTACGTATGGCTGGTGACCAGGTAGAGGATTCTAGAAGAAGAAACGTCTAGACATTTGGGCAGAGAGTATAAAAGCAGCAGAAACTGAGTAGTCCGAAATCAGTTTAATTTAAGCACGCTAATGGTTGCGAAGTATAAGTGTTATTGTGAAGTATTTTCAAAGTAGTCTAATAAAGACCATCTTTCATTATTGAATATTGGAGTTATTTATTCAACAATTTAGCGATACGAACGTTAGTAGAAGAGGAGGTTCCCTAAATTCATTACAATTGGTGTCAGAAGAGGAATTCTTGAATAAATTCCGAAGATTTCGAGTACAACAAGGACATGGCAAAGTGGATTGAATTGAAGATCCAGCAACTGAAGAAGGAGTTGGAGAGCCGTGGATTGAATACAACCGGCAATAAAGTCGAACTTCAAGCACGGCTACGAGAGGTAATGGAGTCGGAGGGAATTAATGTGGACGATGATGTCTTTCATCCTGATGGCGACGAGACAACAACAAAAATTGAAGAAAAAAACGAAACATCGCGGACAGTTACGAGCACAGACTTGAACACGATTTTGGCTGCAATATCTGCTCAAACATCGACAGTGTCATCTCAGCTGGCAGCACAGGAAACCCGCATAACATCCAAGATGGAAACACAACTAGACTCGCAGGAAAATCGTATAACATCCAAGATTGAAGCACAAGAAACGCGTATTTCAGAAATGTCGTCGCAAATATAATCCCAACTGGAATCACAGAAGACACGTATCTCAGAGATGTCGTCAGAAATAGCATTTGAAATTGAAGCACAAGGGTCACGTGTATCAGAAATGTTGACACAAATTTCAGCACAGGTATCATCGCAGATCTCTGCACAACTAGAAGCGCGTATGGAAGAGAAACTAACGCAGTTTCAAGAAGGGTTCATTAGTCGACAAGATAAAATGGAGGCCGAGATAGATGCTATAAAAGATCGTATTCAGGAGTTAGAAATGAACTGTCCAATCACTTCAACGTCTTCTCTGTAGGTAAGGTCCCCAACGTTTGATCGTTCTGTTCCTTTCCAGGTATTTAAGCTCCAATTTGAGAAGACGTCAGCAGCGAACAACTGGAATGCCGAAGATAAAATTACTGCATTGTTCGTGGCTTTAAAAAGCCAGCTGCTGAGATCTTACAGACCATCCCAGAGTACGAACGTAATAGTTATGAAGCATTGACGGCTGCTGTAGAACGACGGTACGGAAGCGAATACAGTAAACAGATCTACCAAATAGAATTGCAAAACCGCTACCAAAAAGGTAACGAGACTTTGCAGGAATTTGCGTCGGATGTTGAAAGATTGGCTGATCTCGCAAATGCCGACGCTTCCGTGGAATTCACCGAGAGGTTAAAAATCCAGAGTTTTATAAATGGAATACGGGACGTGGAAACGAAGCGAGCGACATACGCAAACCCAAAGCTGACATTTGCTTAAACGGTATCCCATGCACTGACTCAGGAAACAGCGTCACTTTTGAGTAAGCCCGCATACAAAGCTCATCGCGTGGAAGTGGAAAGGCCAGATTGGGTAGACACAATTTTGGAAGCATTAAAACGAACGCAGCAGAAAAACGATGGTGCCGTCAAATGCTTTAAATGTGGAAAGCCAAGGCACATTGCACGTTATTGCAGAGCCAACCCTAACACTTCCAGCAATATGGGTGGCCGTAAGCGCAGAGCTGAAGGTGATGAACAACTCTCAAAATCTATTCAGTCGTTAAACTAAAGCGAGTCAGCCGCAAGGACCGGCAGCTGGCTCCCGCAATTGAATGTCCCATAATCTCTATCTCGCAAATTGGAAGGAGGTCGAGTAATCTTACTGTCGGAGGACATGTGGATGGAAAGGAACGGCTACTGCTTGTAGATACGGGCGCATCTTATTCCATTATTCGATCGGATTTAGTCAAAAAAAATAAAAAACCATTGCATGGAGCAAGATTGCGTACAGCCACTGGGGAGGACACCCAGGTAATTGGAGAAGTAGCAATTGGGAACGTCACGGTAGTATACAATTTTATAGTGGCAGATATTGTTCATGAAATAATAATTGGAGTGGACTTCTTAATCGACCAAGGCATAAAGGTCGATATGCAAAGCAAGACGATGCGATATAAGAACATGGATGTGCCACTTAATTTCGGCTACGAGAGAGGCTATAGCAGTAAACGAGTGCTGGTGGAAGAGAGTCAGCAAATACCACCAAAATCAGAAGCAGTCACTTGGGCAAAGGATGATGGAGATTGTGGGACAAACAAATTGTGGGTTGTCGAAACAGCGAACAAATCAACACCGAGTGTACTTGTAGGAAAAACCCTGGCTATGACAAAACAAGATGGACGTATTCTGGTAAGAAGACTCAACGAGTTAAAGTCACCACTCAAATTGGCCAGAGAAACTATATTGGAAAGATGCCAAGAGGCTGAAATAGTTATTAATTGTAAACAGCTCCAGGAACACGTTTCAACTAGCAATACTAATATTTCAAATGACATAACGGTATGGACGGAGGGGCTAGAAGAATACTATCTGAGTAAGGCAAAACAACTTCTCCTAAAGTTCGCGAACATATTTGACCAATATGGCTCCAAACCAGAGCGCACCAACGTTGTGCAACATCAAATTGACACTGGAGATGCGAGGCCGATCCGTCAAGCTCCTCGTAGTGTTCCACTGGCGAAGCGGGAAGTTGTGAGTCAAGTCGTACAAGAAATGAGCGACAGCGGCGTCATCGAACTATCAGCTAGTCCATGGAGCTCACCGGTGGTACTTGTGAAGAAGAAGGATGGAAAAATGAGGTTTTGCGTGGACTATCGCAAGTTGAGCGACGTTACGGATTAACGATACTCTGGGCTCGCTATCTGGTACGAAATGGTTTTCCACACTGGACTTGAAAAGCGGCTACTGGCAAGTTGAGGTGAAGTTGGAAGACAAAGATAAAACAGCCTTCAGTGTCGGTGATGGTCTTTGGCAATTTACAGTGATGCCTAGGCTGTGCACATATTACCGCCGGTTTGTACCAAACTTTTCCAGCGTAGCACATAGCCTCCACGAGCTTACAAGAAAAATTAAAGCTTTTGAATGGAAGAAGGAGCAAGAAATGGTATTCCAAACATTGAAAGAGCGTTTGTGCACTGCCCCAATGTTGGTATATCCGATTCCAGGAGCAACATTTATTCTAGATACAGATGCGAGCGGATATGCTATAGGAGGCGTTTTATCACAACTGGTCCATGGAAAGGGGAAGGTAGTTGCCTATTACAGCCGATCAATTGGAAAAGCAGAAAGGAACTATTGCGTTACACGGAGAGAGCTGTTGACATTGGTAGACTGCATTAAACATTTTCACAAGTACCTCTACGGGCAGCGATTCCGCGTCAGGATAGATCACGCAGCGTTAGTATGGCTCTTGCAGTTCCATAATCCAGAAGGACAATTGGTACGGTGGATCGAACGACTACAAAGTTATGACTTTTCCATTGAGCATCGGAAAGGTAGTACCCATGGAAATGCCGATGCAATGTCACGAAGACCTTGTAGTTTGGAATGCAAGCGCTGTTCAAAGGCCGAGGCTAAAAAGACATTATAGATGTCCGGCTAATGACTATAACATGTACGGATGAATGGGACAAGGAACAACTAAGGAAGTGTCAGCTAGAAGATACAGATCTGTCACATGTTATGCAAGGGCTCGAACGAAACGAAAGACCAAAAGAGAGGAGATGTCAGCAGAGAGTCCCATTGCGAAGTCATATTGGGCACAGTGGAACAGTTTAGAGTTAATATCCGGTTGCTTGCATCGAGTATGGGAAAGTGAAGATGGTCAATGTAAGAGGAACCTGATAGTTCTCTACGAGCTACATAATGGTCCAGGTGGATGTCATCTGAGAATCACGAAGACGCTCGAGAGGATTAAGCAGAAACTATATTGGGTTGGTTGCCGTCAGTCGGTCACTGAGTGGATTGCGAACTGCGAAGTTTGCAACAGAGCGAAAGGGCCCAAAACCCGAGGTAATGGCCAGATGAAGCAATATAACTCAGGTGCGCCATTTGAAGGGATCGCCATGGATGTCGCAGGTCCATTTCCTACTATCGGAAACAAATATGTACTAGTGGTTATGGATTATTTCAGCAAATGGCCAGAGGTATACTCAATCCCAAATCAAGAAGCGGAAACAGTAGCAGAAGTGTTCATAAACAAATGGGTTGCAAGGTATGGTGTACCAATGGAGTTACATTCTGACCAAGGGAGAAATTTTGAATCAGCTGTGTTCCAAGAAATGTGTAAAATATTGGGCATTCGAAAAACACGGACAACTGTATTGCATCCTCAGTCCGATGGTATGGTGGAACGATTCAATAGAACATTGGAGGAGCACTTAAGGAAAGTAGTGGACAAGCTCCATAAAGAGTGGGATACACGCATACCATTATTCTTGATGGCTTACCGATCGGCAGTGCATGAGACAACGGGCCAAAATCCCCCAAAAATAATTTTTGGCAATGACCTTCGACTGCCAGCTGATTTGGAGTTTGGGACAAATGCCGATGCGGAGAGAAATGCCAAGAAATTCACTGGTATCATGGAGGAAGAGCTGAGGGAAATACACGATCTTGTAAGACAACGACCCATGATTATGAGTGACAAGATGAAAGCCAGATATGATAAAGCAATTAATTGGAAAGGTTTTCGGGAAGGAGAGTTGGTGCTGCTATACAACCCACAACGAAAAAGAGGTTTGTCACCGAAATTGCAGTGTAATTGGGAAGGCCCATACAAAGTTATAAAACGGATCAACTGTAGTTTACCGCATACAAACCATTGGCAAACCACGCAATAAAATTAAAATGGTTCATTTGGAAAGGTTGGCAGCGTTAAGATCACGAAATTTGTCTGATCGGGACAATCCGACTTAGGTGGAGGGCAGTGTGACGAATATTACCATCTCTAAGGTTATTAAATAAAGGCACAACAACATTTAAGCAAGCTACATAAACACATTAATCATCATGTACACACATACATACAAGCAGCAGAGAGATACTCACAAACGCATGTCATCATCAGCTACTACTTCGCTCACATATACATACGCATATGGTTACACACTACAAATATACGCGCGTATGGCTGATGACAAGGTAGAGGATTCTAGAAGAAGAAACGTCTATACATTTGGGCAGAGAGTATAAAATCAGCACAAGCTGAGTAGTCCGTAATCAGTTTGATTTAAGCACGCTATTGGTTGCGAAGTATAAGTGTTATTGTGAAGTACTTTCAAAGTAGTCTAATAAAGACCATCTTGCATTATTGAATATTGGAGTTATTTATTCAACAATTTAGCGATACGAGCGTTAGTAGAAGGTGTAAAATAAGTGGAAGTTCTATAAATTCGTTACAATGTTATTATTGCCTTTCGTTTAGTAGTAGCTTAGTATGCAGATCAGCAACTTCGACAGAGCCTAATTATTTAATTAAATATGTTTTGCTTTAATCTTCTGTTAGACTCAAGCAATAAAACAGTATTTTTATACTTTTTTGAGTTAGAAAACATGCATGCATACGTTTTTCCTCGTTGGTCGTTCATCTAATCTAATCTAATCTAATCTAATATATATTATAAATGGGAAAGTTTGGATGTTAAGATGTTTGGATGTTTGGATGTTTGGATGTTTGGATGTTTGGATGTTTGTCCAGACGTTTGTCTTTGTGACTCAATAACGCAAGAACGGCTGGACCGATTTGGATGAAATTTTGCACACATATAGCCAATAGTCTAGAAGGATCTACTAGCTATATATTTTTCAAAAGGGGCGTGGTCCCCGCCCCCCAGGAACAGTTATAATTTAATTATTATATTTTTTCGTCTTTGCGACTGAATCACGCCAGAATGGCTACACGGATTTTGATGAAATTTGGGACACAGACAATAGTCTACTAGCGAAATTTTTTTCGAACATGGAAAGAGGGGTGGGGGTCCCACGACCCCTTCTAGAAATTATTTTTCATAATTTTTACACATTATAACTTTACGTATACTGGCCTTCACCAATATCACAGACTCAAGGTGTCAAATAAGTCGAGGGCTTACAAAGTAAGCAGTGACACCCTCCGCCCGCCCCCCTTTATCTCCCCCTCTGGTGTAAAATCCATAAATTTTTATAACTCAATCTAAATTTTCTCCTAAATCAATAGTTTTTGGTATCTGGTACATACAGAACGAGATCTAGACAATTTTGGAGGAACGATCAGTGGTCCTCTCCTCTACTTCCGCCATCCGCCCTCCATCAATTGTTCTTATTAGCACGCTTTTATTAGCTTTACCTGTATGTTTCTATCTAACTTTTTATTCGCTCCAATGCGCCTGCTGCCTTATTAACATGGTTTTATAATTAGCTTCACCTTATTTGTAATCATATCGAGACCCTTCCGGGATCATTTCTGGATGGTTTTCGGGATCGGTCCGCGATTACGCCGGGGTAATTTCGGGACTTTTTCGGGACTATTTCGGGATCATTTTGGGACCCTTCCGGGATCCGTCCGGGATCCCGTCGGGGTTATTTTGGAACATTTTCGGGACTATCCCGGAATCAGTTCGGGACTATTTCGCGATCATTTGGGGACCCTTCCGGAATCATTTCTGGATGGTTTTCGGCATCCGTGCGGGATCTCGTCGGGGTCATATGGGGACTTTTTCGGGATCATTTGGGGGCTCTTCCGGCATCATTTCTGGATGGTTTTCGGGATCCGTCCGGGATATCGTCGGGGTCATTTGGGGACTTTTTCGGGATCATTTGGGGGCTCTTCCGGCATCATTTCTGGATGGTTTTCGGGATCCGTCCGGGATCTCGTCGGGGTCATTTGGGGACTTTTTCGGGATCATTTTGGGGCTCATCCGGCATTATTTCTGGATGGTTTTCGGGATCCGTCCGGGATCCCGTCGGGGTCATTTCGGGACTTTTTCGCGACTAATACGGGATCATTTGGGAACCCTTTCGGCATCATTTCTGGATGGTTTTCGGGATCCGTCCGGGATCCCGTCGGGGTCATTTCGGGACTTTTTCGCGACTAATACGGGATCATTTGGGAACCCTTTCGGCATCATTTCTGGATGGTTTTCGGGATCCGTCCGGGATCCCATTAGGGTAATTTCGGGACTATTAGGGGATCATTTGGGAACCTTTCCGGCATCATTTCTGTATAATTTTCGGGATCCGTCCGGAATGCCGACGAGGTCATTCTGGGACTATTTCGGGATCATTTGGGATACCTACCGCCATCATTTCTGGATGGTTTTTGGGATTCGTCCGGGATCCCGTCGTGGTCCTTTCGGGACTTTTTTTTCGACTAATACGGGATCATTTGCGGACCCTTTCGGCATCATTTCTGGATAGTTGTCGGGATCCCGTCACGGCCATTTCGGGACTATTAGGGGATCATTTGAGGACCTTTCCGGCATCATTTCTGTATTGTTTTCGGAATCCTTTCGGGATCCCGTCAGGGTCATTTTGGCACTTTTTCGGGGCTAATACGGGATCATTTGGGGACCCTTCCGGCATAATTTCTTGATGGTTTGCCGGATCCATAAGGGTCATTTCGGGACCATTTTGGGATCATTTGGGAACCCTTCCGAGATCATTTCTGGATCCGTCCGGGATGCCGTAGGAGCCATTTCGGGATTTTTTGTTACTTTTCCGGGATCATTTCTGGATCTGTGCGGGATCCCATCTGGGTCATTTCCGGACTATTTCGGGATCATTTTGGGATCCTTCCGGAATCATTTCTGTATGGTTTTCGCGATCCGTCGTTGATTCCCTCGGAGCCATTTCGGAACCTTTTCTGGAGTATGTCGGGGTCATTTGGGGACTTTTTCGGGATCATTTGGGGCTCTTCCGGCATCATTTCTGGATGGTTTTCGGGATCCGTGCGGGATCTCGTCGGGGTCATTTGGGGACTTTTTCGGGATCATTTGGGGGCTCTTCCGGCATCATTTCTGGATGGTTTTCGGGATCCGTCCGGGATATCGTCGGGGTCATTTGGGGACTTTTTCGGGATCATTTGGGGGCTCTTCCGGCATCATTTCTGGATGGTTTTCGGGATCCGTCCGGGATCCCATTAGGGTAATTTCGGGACTATTAGGGGATCATTTGTGGACCTTTCCGGCATCATTTCTGGATAATTTTCGGTATCCGTCCGGGATGCCGACGAGGTCATTTCGGATTATTTCGGGATCATTTGGGATACCTACCGGCATCATTTCTGGATGGTTTTTGGGATTCGTCCGGGATCCCGTCGGGGTCATTTCGGGACTTTTTCTCGACTAATACGGGATCATTTGCGGACCCTTCCGGCATAATTTCTGGATAGTTGTCGGGATCCGTTCGGGATCCCGTCACGGTCATTTCGGAACTATTAGGGGATCATTTGAGGACCTTTCCGGCATCATTTCCGGTTAGTTTTCGGGATCCTTTCCGGGTCCCATCAGGGTCATTTCGGGACTTTCGGCATCATTTAAGATTGGTTTTCAGGATTCGTCCGGGATCCGTCAGGGTAATTTCTGGACTTTCCCAGACTATTTCGGGATAATTTTGGGACCCTCCCAAGATCATTTCTGGATGGATTTCGGGATCTGTCCGGGATGCCGTCAGGGTCATTTTGGGACTATTAGGTGATCATTTGAGGACCTTTTCGGCATCACTTCTGGATGGTTTTCGGTATCCGCTCAGGATCCCGTCGGAATTATTGCGGGACTTTTTCGGGATCATTTGGTGTCCCTTCCGGCATCATTTCTGGATTGTTTTTGGGAGTCGTCCGGCATCCCGTCGGGTTCATTTCGGGACTTTTTCTCGACTAATACGGCATCATTTGCGGGCCCTTTCGGCATCATTTCTAGATAGTTGTCGGGATCCGTTCGGGATCCCGTCAGGGTCTTTTCGGAACTATTAGGTGATCATTTGAGGACATTTCCGGCATCATTTCTGGATAGTTTTCGGGATCCTTTCGGGGTCCAGTCAGGGTCATTTCGGGACTTTTTCGGGATCATTTAGAGATGGCTTTCAGGATTCGTCCGGGAACCCGTCAGGGTAATTTCTGAACTTTTCCGAGACTATTTCGGGATAATTTTGGGACCTTCCCAAAATCATTTCTGGATGGATTTTGGGATCAGTCCGGGATGCCGTCAGGGTCATTTTGCTATTAGGTGATCATTTGAGGACCTTTCCGGCATCACTTCTGGATGGTTTTCGGTATCCGATCAGGATCCCCTCGGAATCATTGCGGGACTTTTTCGGGATCATTTGGGGTCCCTCCCAAGATCATTTCTGGATGGATTTCGGGATCTGTCCGGGATCCCGTCAGGGTCATTTAGGGGTGCGTTCGAGATCCCGTCAGGGTCATTTCGGGACTTCTTCGGGACTATATCGGGATCGTTTCTGGATGGTTTATGGGATCCGTCCATGACCCCTTAAGGGTCATTTCGGGACTATTAGGTGATCATTTGAGGACCTTTCCGGCATCACTTCTGGATGATTTTCGGTATCCGTTCGGGATCACGTCGGAATCAATGCGGGACTTTTACGGAATCATTTGGGATTCCTTCCGGCATCATTTCTGGATGGTTTTCGGGATTTGTCCGGGATCCCGTCGGGGTTATTTCGGGACCTTTTCGGGGCTAATACGGGATCATTTGGGGATCCTCTAGGGGTCGTATCGTGACTTTTTCTGTATTATTTCGGGATCATTTTGGGACCCTTTCGGCATAATTTCTTGATGGTTTGCCGGATCCATCAGGGTCATTTCGGGACCATTTTGGGATCATTTGGGGACCCTTCCGAGATCATTTCTGGATCCGTCCGGGATGCCGTAGGAGCCATTTCGGTATTTTTTGTTACTTTTCCGGGATAGTTTTTGCACCCTTCCGGGATCATTTCTGGATCTGTGCGGGATCCCATCTGGGTCAATTCCGGACTATCTCGGGATCATTTTGGAATCCTTCCGGAATCATTTCTGTATGGTTTTCGCGATCCATCGTGGATCCCCTCGGAGCCATTTCGGAACTTTTTTTGGAGTTAGTCGGGATAATTTAGGGACCCTTCCTGGATATTTTCTGGATGGTTTTTGAGATCCGCCCGGGAGCCCGTCAGGGTCATTTCGGAACCTTTTCGGGATCATTTTGGAACACCTTCAGGGATCATTTCTGTGTGGTTCTCTGGATACGTCTAGAATCGTGTCGCTCTCATTTCGGGTTTTTTTGGGACTATTCGGGGAACTTTTGGAGACCCTTTCGGGGCATTTCTGGATGGTTTTCGGGATCCGTCCGCGATAGCGTTGGCGTCATTTCGTAGCTTTTTCTGGATAATTTCGGGATCATTTGGGATCCTATCAGGTTATCAGCTCATTTAGTTCTTTTTTTTACTCAATTACAAAAATAAAATGCATTAGACAGAAAACAAAATTTTAAACAGATAATAAGCAGGCTAACGCGAATAGCCCATATATTTAAAATTTTCCTTGCGGACGGGGCCGCGGGTAAACGCTAGTATATATTATAAATGGGAAAGTTTGGATGTTAAGATGTTTGGATGTTTAGATGTTTGGATGTTTGGATGTTTGGATGTTTGGATGTTTGGATGTTTGTCCAGACGTTTGTCTTTGTGACTCAATAACGCAAGAACGGCTGGACCGATTTGGATGAAATTTTGCACACATATAGCCAATAGTCTAGAAGGATCTACTAGCTATATATTTTTCAAAAGGGGCGTGGTCCCCGCCCCCTAGGAACAGTTATAATTTAATTATTATATTTTTCGTCTTTGCGACTGAATCACGCCAGAATGGCTACACGGATTTTGATGAAATTTGGGACACAGACAGTAGTCTACTAGCGAAATTTTTTTCGAACATGGAAAGAGGGGTGGGGGTCACGACCCTTCGAGAAATTATTTTTCATAATTTTTACACATTATAACTTTACGTATACTGGCCTTCACCAATATCACAGACTCAAGGGGTCAAATAAGTCGAGGGCTTACAAAGTAAGCAGTGACACCCTCCGCCCGCCCCCCTTTATCTACCCCTCTGGTGTAAAATCCATAAATTGTTATAACTCAATCTAAATTTTCTCCTAAATCAATAGTTTTTGGTATGTGGTACATACAGAACGAGATCTAGACAATTTTGGAGGAACGATCAGTGGTCCTCTCCTCTACTCCCGCCATCCGCCCTCCATCAATTGTTTTTATTAGCACGCTTTTATTAGCTTTACCTGTATGTTTCTATCTAACTTTTTATTCGCTCCAATGCGCCTGCTGCCTTATTAACATGGTTTTATAATTAGCTTCACCTTATTTGTAATCCCGTAAGGGTCATATCGAGACCCTTCCGGGATCATTTCTGGATGGTTTTCGGGATCGGTCCGGGATTACGCCGGGGTAATTTCGGGACTTTTTCGGGACTATTTCGGGATCATTTTGTGACCCTTCCGGGATCATTTCTGTATAGTTTACGGGATCCGTCCGGGATCCCGTCGGGGTTATTTTGGAACATTTTCGGGACTATTCCGGAATCATTTCGGGACTATTTCGCGATCATTTGGGGACCCTTCCGGCATCATTTCTGGATGATTTTCGGGATCCGTGCGGGATCTCGTCGGGGTCATATGGGGACTTTTTCGGGATCATTTGAGGGCTCTTCCGGCATCATTTCTGGATGGTTTTCGGGATCCGTCCGGGATATCGTCGGGGTCATTTGGGGACTTTTTCGGGATCATTTGGGGGCTCTTCCGGCATCATTTCTGGATGGTTTTCGGGATCCGTCCGGGATCTCGTCGGAGTCATTTGGGGACTTTTTCGGGATCATTTTGGGGCTCATCCGGCATCATTTCTGGATGGTTTTCGGGATCCGTCCGGGATCCCGTCGGGGTCATTTCGGGACTTTTTCGCGACTAATACGGGATCATTTGGGAACCCTTTCGGCATCATTTCTGGATGGTTTTCGGGATCCGTCCGGGATCCCGTCGGGGTCATTTCGGGACTTTTTCGCGACTAATACGGGATCATTTGGGAACCCTTTCGGCATCATTTCTGGATGGTTTTCGGGATCCGTCCGGGATCCCATTAGGGTAATTTCGGGACTATTAGGGGATCATTTGGGAACCTTTCCGGCATCATTTCTGGATAATTTTCGGGATCCGTCCGGGATGCCGACGAGGTCATTTCGGGACTATTTCGGGATCATTTGGGATACCTACCGGCATCATTTCCGAATGGTTTTTGGGATTCGTCCGGGATCCAGTCGTGGTCCTTTCGGGACTTTTTTTCGACTAATACGGGATCATTTGCCGACCCTTTCGGCATCATTTCTGCATAGTTGTCGGGATCCCGTCACGGTCATTTCGGGACTATTAGGGGATCATTTGAGGACCTTTCCGGCATCATTTCTGTATTGTTTTCGGAATCCTTTCGGGATCCCGTCAGGGTCATTTTTGGACTTTTTTGGGGCTAATACGGGATCATTTGGGGATCCTCTAGGGGTCGTTTCGTGACTTTTTCTGTTTTATTTCGGGATCATTTGGGGACCCTTCCGGCATAATTTCTTGATGGTTTGCCGGATCCATCAGGGTCATTTCGGGACCATTTTGGGATCATTTGGGGACCCTTCCGAGATCATTTCTGGATCCGTCCGGGATGCCGTAGGAGCCATTTCGGAATTTTTTGTTACTTTTCCGGGATAGTTTTTGGACCCTTCCGGGATCATTTCTGGATCTGTGCGGGATCCCATCTGGGTCATTTCCGGACTATTTCGGGATCATTTTGGGATCCTTCCGGAATCATTTCTGTATGGTTTTCGCGATCCGTCGTTGATTCCCTCGGAGCCATTTCGGAACCTTTTCTGGAGTATGTCGGTGTCATTAGGGGACTTTTTCGGGATCATTTGGGGCTCTTCCGGCATCATTTCTGGATGGTTTTCGGGATCCGTGCGGGATCTCGTCGGGGTCATTTGGGGACTTTTTCGGGATCATTCGGGGGCTCTTCCGGCATCATTTCTGGATGGTTTTCGGGATCCGTCCGGGATATTGTCGGGGTCATTTGGGGACTTTTTCGGGATCATTTGGGGGCTCTTCCGGCATCATTTCTGGATGGTTTTCGGGATCCGTCCGGGATCCCATCAGGGTAATTTCGGGACTATTAGGGGATCATTTGTGGACCTTTCCGGCATCATTTCTGGATAATTTTCGGTATCCGTCCGGGATATCGACGAGGTCATTTCGGGATTATTTCGGGATCATTTGGGATACCTACCGGCATCATTTCTGAATGGTTTTTGGGATTCGTCCGGGATCCCGTCGGGGTCATTTCGGGACTTTTTCCCGACTAATACGGGATCATTTGCGGACCCTTTCGGCATAATTTCTGGATAGTTGTCGGGATCCGTTCGGGATCCCATCACGGTCATTTCGGAACTATTAGGGGATCATTTGAGGATCTTTCCGGCATCATTTCTGGATAGTTTTTGGAATCCTTTCGGGATCCCGTCAGGGTCATTTCGGGGCTTTTTCGGGATCATTTAAGGATGGCTTTCAGGATTCGCCCGGGAACCCGTCAGGGTAATTTCTGGACTTTTCCGAGACTATTTCGGGATCATTTTGGGACCTTCCCAAGATCATTTCTGGATGGATTTCGGGATTTGTCCGGGATGCCCTCAGGGTCATTTTGGGACTATTAGGTGAGCATTTGAGGACCGTTCCGGCATCACTTCTGGATGGTTTTCGGTATCCGTTCAGATTCCCGTCGGAATAATTGCGGGACTTTTTCGGGATCATTGGGGTCCCTTCCAAAATCATTTCTGGATGGTTTTTGGGATTCGTCCGGCATCCCGTCGGGGTCATTTCGGGACTTTTTCTCGACTAATACGGGATCATTTGCGGGCCCTTTCGGTATCATTTCTGGATAGTTGTCGGGATCCATTCGGGATCCCGTCAGGGTCTTTTCGGAACTATTGGGAGATCATTTGAGGACCTTTCCGGCATCATTTCTGGTTAGTTTTCGGGATCCTTTCCGGGTCCCATCAGGGTCATTTCGGGACTTTTTCGGCATCATTTAAGATTGGTTTTCAGGATTCGTCCGGTATCCGTCAGGGTAATTTCTGGACTTTTCCCAGACTATTTCGAGATAATTTTGGGACCCTCCCAAGATCATTTCTGGATGGATTTCGGGATCTGTCCGGGATGCCGTCAGGGTCATTTTGGGACTTTTAGGTGATCATTTGAGGACCTTTTCGGCATCACTTCTGGATGGTTTTCGGTATCCGCTCAGGATCCCGTCGGAATTATTGCGGGACTTTTTCGGGATCATTTGGTGTCCCTTCCGGCATCATTTCTGGCTGGTTTTTGGGATTCGTCCGGCATCCCGTCGGGTTCATTTCGGGACTTTTTCTCGACTAATACGGGATCATTTGCGGGCCCTTTCGGCATCATTTCTAGATAGTTGTCGGGATCCGTTCGGAATCCGTCAGGGTCTTTTCGGAACTATTAGGTGATCATTTGAGGACATTTCCGGCATCATTTCTGGATAGTTTTCGGGATCCTTTCGGGGTCCAGTCAGGGTCATTTCGGGACTTTTTCGGGATCATTTAGAGATGGCTTTCAGGATTCGTCCGGGAACCCGTCAGGGTAATTTCTGAACTTTTCCGAGACTATTTCGGGATAATTTTGGGACCTTCCCAAGATCATTTCTGGATGGATTTTGGGATCAGTCCGGGATGCCGTCAGGGTCATTTTGGTATTAGGTGATCATTTGAGGACCTTTCCGGCATCACTTCTGGATGGTTATCGGTATCCGATCAGGATCCCCTCGGAATCATTGCGGGACTTTTTCGGGATCATTTGGGGTCCCTCCCAAGATCATTTCTGGATGGATTTCGGGATCTGTCGGGGATCCCGTCAGGGTCATTTAGGGGTGCGTTCGAGATCCCGTCAGGGTCATTTCGGGACTTCTTCGGGAATATATCGGGATCATTTCTGGATGGTTAATGGGATCCGTCCATGACCCCTTAAGGGTCATTTCGGGACTATTAGGTGATCATTTGAGGACCTTTCCGGCGTCACTTCTGGATGATTTTCGGTATCCGTTCGGGATCCCGTCGGAATCAATGCGGGACTTTTACGGAATCATTTGGGATTCCTTCCGGCATCATTTCTGGATGGTTTTCGGGATTTGTCCGGGATCCCGTCGGGGTTATTTCGGGACCTTTTCGGGGCTAATACGGGATCATTTGGGGATCCTCTAGGGGTCGTTTCGTGACTTTTTCTGTATTATTTCGGGATCATTTTGGGACCCTTTCGGCATAATTTCTTGATGGTTTGCCGGATCCATCTGGGTCATTTCGGGACCATTTTGGGATCATTTGGGGACCCTTCCGAGATCATTTCTGGATCCGTCCGGGATGCCGTAGGAGCCATTTCGGGATTTTTTGTTACTTTTCCGGGATAGTTTTTGCACCCTTCCGGGATCATTTCTGGATCTGTGCGGGATCCCATCTGGGTCAATTCCGGACTATTTCGGGATCATTTTGGAATCCTTCCGGAATCATTTCTGTATGGTTTTCGCGATCCATCGTGGATCCCCTCGGAGCCATTTCGGAACTTTTTCTGGAGTTAGTCGGGATAATTTAGGGACCCTTCCTGGATATTTTCTGGATGGTTTCTGAGATCCGCCCGGGAGCCCGTCAGGGTAATTTCGGAACTTTTTCGGGACTATTTCGGGATCAATTTGGTACCCTTCAGGCATCATTTCTGTGTGGTTATCTGGATAAGTCTAGAATCGTGTCGTTGTCATTTCGGGTTTTTTTGGGACTACTTCGGGAACTTTTGGAAACACTTCCGGGGCGTTTCTGGATGGTTTTCGGGATCCGTCCGCGATAGCGTCGGGGTCATTTCGTGGCTTTTTCTGGATAATTTCGTTATCATTTTGGGATCCTATCAGGTTATCAGCTCATAAAGTTCTTTTTTTTACTCAATTACAAAAATAAAATGCATTAGACAGAAAAAAAATTTTAAACAGATAACTTTATAAGCAGGCTAACGTGAATAGCCCACATATTTCATTTTCTCCTTGCGGACGGGGCCGCGGGTAAAGGCTAGTATCTAATATATATTATAAATGGGAAAGTTTGGATGTGAAGATGTTTGGATGTTTGGATGTTTGGATGTTTGGATGTTTGGATGTTTGTCCAGACGTTTGTCTTTGTGACTCAATCACGCAAGAACGGCTGGACCGATGTGGATGAAATTTTGCACACATATAGCCAATAGTCTAGAAGGATCTACTAACTATATATTTTTGAAAAGGGGCGTGGTCCCCGCCACCTAGGAACAGTTATAATTTAATTATTATATTTTTTCGTCTTTGCGACTGAATCACGCCAGAATGGCTACACGGATTTTGATGAAATTTGGGACACAGACAGTAGTCTACTAGCGAAATTTTTTTCGAACATGGAAAGAGGGGTGGGGGTCCCACGACCCCTTCGAGAAATTATTTTTCAATAATTTTTACACATTATAACTTTACGTATACTGGCCTTCACCAATATCACAGACTCAAGGGGTCAAATAAGTCGAGGGCTTACAAAGTAAGCAGTGACACCCTCCGCCCGCCCACCCCCCCTTATCTCCCCCTCTGGTGTAAAATCTCTAAATTGTTATAACTCAATATAAATTTTCTCCTAAATCAATAGTTTTTGGTATCTGGTACATACAGAACGAGATCTAGACAATTTTGGAGGAACGATCAGTGGTCCTCTCCTCTACTCCCGCCATCCGCCCTCCATCAATTGTTTTTATTAGCACGCTTTTATTAGCTTTACCTGTATGTTTCTATGTAACTTTTTATTCGCTCCAATGCGCCTGCTGCCTTATTAACATGGTTTTATAATTAGCTTCACCTTATTTGTAATCCCGTAAGGGTCATATCGAGACCCTCCGGGATCATTTCTGGATGGTTTTCGGGATCAGTCCGGGATTACGCCGGGGTAATTTTGGGACTTTTTCGGGACTATTTCGGGATCATTTTGGGACCCTTCCGGGATCATTTCTGTATAGTTTTCGGGATCCGTCCGGGATCCCGTCGGGGTTATTTTGGGACATTTTCGGGACTATTCCGGAATCATTTCGGGACTATTTCGCGATCATTTGGGGACCCTTCCGGCATCATTTCTGGATGGTTTTCGGGATCCGTCCGGGATCATTTGCGTACCTTCGAGAGATAAATTCTTGATGGCTTCCGGGATCATTACGGGACTTTTTCGGGGTCAGTTTGGGTCCTTTCCGTAATCATTCCTGGATGGTTTTAGGGATCCATCCGGGACCCCGTCGGCGTCATTTTGGGACTTTTGCGGGATCATTTGGGGTCTCTTCCGGCATCATTTCTAGATGTTTTACGGGATCCGTCCGGGATCCCGTCGGCGTCATTTTGGGACTTTTGCGGGATCATTTGCGGTCTCTTCCGGCATCATTTCTGGATGGTTTACGGGATCCGTCCGGGATCCTGTCGGGGTCATTTTGGGACTTTTGCGGGATCATTTGGGGTCTCTTCCGGCATCATTTCTGGATGGTTTACGGGATCCGTCCGGGATCCTGTCGGGGTCATTTTGGGACTTTTGCGGGATCATTTGGGGTCTCTTCCGGCATCATTTCTGGATGGTTTATGGGATCCGTCCGGGATCCCGTCGGCGTCATTTTGGGACTTTTGCGCGATCATTTGGGGTCTCTTCCGGCATCATTTCTGGATGGTTTACGGGATCCGTCCGGGATCCTGTCGGGGTCATTTTGGGTCTTTTGCGGGATCATTTGGGGTCTCTTCCGGCATCATTTCTGGATGGTTTACGGGCTACGTCCGGGACCCTGTCGGGGTAATTTTGGGACTTTAGCGGGATCATTTGGGGTCTCCTCCGGCATCATTTCTGGATGGTTTACGGGATCTGTCCGGGATCCTGTCGGGGTCATTTTGGGACTTTTGCGGGATCATTTGGGGTCTCTTCCAGCATCATTTCTGGATGGTTTTCGGTATCCGTCCGGGATCCTGTCGGGGTCATTTTGAGACTTTTGCGGGATCATTTGGGGTCTCCTCCGGCATCATTTCTGGATGGTTTACGGGATCCGTCCGGGATCCTGTCGGGGTCATTTTGGGATTTTTGCGGGATCATTTGGGGTCTCTTCCGGCATCATTTCTGGATGGTTTACGGGATCCGTCCGGGATCCTGTCGGGGTCATTTTGGGACTTTTGCGGGATCATTTGGGGTCTCTTCCGGCATCATTTCTGGATGGTTTACGGGATCCGTATGGGACCCTGTCGGGGTCATTTTGGGACTTTAGCGGGATCATTTGGGGTCTCCTCCGGTATCATTTCTGGATGGTTTACGGGATCCGTCCGGGATCCTGTCGGGGTTATTTTGGGACTTTTGCGGGATCATTTGGGGTCTCTCCCGGCATCATTTCTGGATGGTTTTCGGGATCCGTCCGGGATCCTGTCGGGGTCATTTTGGGACTTTTGCGGGATCATTTGGGGTCTCTTCCGACATCATTTCTGGATGGTTTACGGGATCCGTCCGGGATCCTGTCGGGGTCATTTTGGGACTTTTGCGGGATAATTTGGGGTCTCTTCCGGCATCATTTCTGGATGGTTTACGGGATCCGTCCGGGACCCTGTCGGGGTCATTTTGGGTCTTTAGCGGGATCATTTGGGGTCTCCTCCGGCATCATTTCTGGATGGTTTTCGGGATCCGTCCGGGATCCCGTCGATGTCATTTCGGGACTATTTCGGCATCATTTGGGGTACCTTCCGGTATCAATTCTAGATGGTTTTCGGGATCCGTCCGGGATCCCGTCGGAGTAATTTCGGAATTTTTTCTCGACTAATACAGGATCATTTGGGGACCTTATCGGCATCATTTCTGGATGGTTTTCGGAATCCGTCCGCGATCCCGTCAGGGTCATTTCGGGACTATTTCGGTATAATTTGGGGTACCTGCCGGCATCATTTCTGGATGGTTTTCGGTATCCGTCCGGGATCCCGTCGGTGTCATTTCGGGTCCGTTTGGGGTCCATTCCGGCATCATTTCTGGATGGTTTTCGGGATCCGTTTGGGATCCTATCGGGGTCATTTTGGGACTTTTGCGGGATCATTTGGGGTCTCTTCCGGCATCATTTCTGGATGGTTTTCGGGATCCGTCCGGGATCCTGTGGGGTCATTTTGGGACTTTTGCGGGATCATTTGGGGTCTCTTCCGGCATCATTTCTGGATGGTTTACAGGATACGTCCGGGATCCTGTCGGGGTTATTTTGAGACTTTTGCGGGATCATTTGGGGTCTCTTCCGGCATCATTTCTGTATGGTTTTCGGGATCCGTCCGGGATCCTGTCGGGGTCATTTTGGGACTTTTGCGGGTTCATTTGGGGTCTCTTCCGGCATCATTTCTGGATGGTTTACGGGATCCGTCCGGGACCCTGTCGGGGTCATTTTGGGACTTTAGCGGGATCATTTGGGGTCTCCTCCGGGATCATTTGGGGTACCTAGATGTATAGTTTTCGGGATTCGTCCGGGATCCCATCTGGATCATTTCAGGACTTTTTCGGGATCATTTGGGGTATCTTCCGGCCACTTTTCTAGATGGTTTTCGGTATCCGTCCGGGGTACCGTCAGGGTAATTTCGGGACTATTTGGGATAACTTGGGAACCTTTCCGGCATCATTTCTGGATAGTTTCCGGGATCCTTCGGGGATCCCGTCAGGGTCATTTCGGAACCCGCGAGTAATGCGGGATCATTTGGGGACCCTTTCGCCATCATTTCCGGATGGTTTTCGTGATCCGTCCGGGATACCGTCAGGGTAATTTCGGGACCATTTTGTGATAACTTGGGAACCTTTCCGGCATCATTTCTGGATAGTTTCCGGGATCCGTCGGGAATCCCGTCAGGATCATTTCGGAACTATAAGGGGATCATTTCATTTTTCATCTTTCTTTAAGGGGATCATTTCACCTTCCAGCATCATTTCTGTATACTTTTGGGGATCCGTCCGGGATCCCGACGGGGTCATTTCTGGCCTATTTCGGGATCATTTTGGGGTATCAACCGGCATCATTTCTGGATGGTCCGGGATCCGTCCGGGATCCCATCGGGGGAATTTCGGGAATTTTTCGGGATCATTTGGGGTCCCTTCCGGCATCATTTCTGGATCGTTTTCGGGATCCGTCCGAGATCCCGTCTGGTTTATTTTTTTACTTTTTCGGGAAAATGTCAGGGAGTTTCGAGACTGTTCTTGGATCATTTGGGGATCCTTCAGGGATAATTTCTGGATGGTTTTCGGGATCCCGTCGGGGTAATTTCGGAACTTTTTCACGACTATTTCGGGATCAGTTGCCCTTAAAGATCATTTCTGGGTGGTTTTCGGGATCCGTCCGGGATCCCGTCAGGGTTATTTCGCGCCTTTTCGGGACTATTTCGGGATCATTTTGGGACCCTTCCGGGATAATTTCTCTATGATTTTCGGGATCTGTTCGGGATCCCTTCGTAGTTTTTTCGCGACTTTATCTGGGATAAATTGCGGACCCTTTAGATATCAATTCTGGATGGTTTTCGGTATCGGTCTGGGATCCCCTCAAGGTCATTTCGGGACTTTTTCGGCACTATTTCGGAATCATTTTGGGACCCCTCCGGCATAATTTCTGGGTGATTTTCGGGATCTGTCCGGGATCCCGACGGAGTTTTTTCGGGACTTTTTCCGGACTATTTCTGGATTATTTGGGGACGTTTCAGAGCTCAGTTCTGGATGATTTTCGGGATCTGTCCGGGATCCCGTCAGAGTTATTTCGGGGTAATTTTGGGACCCTTCCAGGATAATTTCTTCATGATTTTCGAGATGGGTCTGAGTTTTTCGTGACTTTCGGGACTATTTCGGGATCATTTGCGGAACCTTCAGAGATCAATTCTGGATGGTTTGTGGACTTTTCCGGGATCATTTGGGGATCCCTCCAGAGTCATTTCTGGATGGTTTTCGGGATCCCGTCAGGGTCATTTCGGGCCTTTTTCGTGACTACTATTTCGGAATCATTTTGGGACTCCTCCGGGATAATTTCCGGGCGATTTTCGGGATTTGTCCGGAATCCCGTCAGAGTTTTTTCGGGACTTTTTCGGACTATATCGGGATCATTTGCGGACCGTTCAGGAATCAAATCTGGATGGTTTTCGGGATTCGTCCGGAATCCCATCAGGGTCATTTCGGGACTTTTCTTGACTACTTCGGGATTATTTTGGGACCCTTCCGGCATCATTTCTGGATAGTTTTCGAGATTTGTCCAGGATCCCGTCGGCATCATTTCGTGACTATTTGGTGTCATTTAGGGACACTTCCGGGATCATTTTAGGTCTCTTCGAAACCGGTAATTCAGCACACATGGCCGTGGATTTACGGCAAATTATTCGTAATTAAAATTCGGTATGTTTTATCTTTAATATATCACAGCTTTTTCGTTCTATTTTTAAATGAATCCTGTAACGAACTATTACAACTATAATTAAAATTTATGTAATATTTTAACCAACTAAATACCCGAAAAAGCAACACTGCTTTCATTTAAAAACTTCTTTTTGGTTTTAGCTAATTGTAGTTTCACTCCTTTGTTCTATGAGTAGCAATTCTTTCACCCCTGTCATATCAATTAATTTAACTTAGAAACAAAATGTATTTTTTTTAATTCGAAAAAAGTGTATTGTACTATTCATGTAAGCGTGCCCATCAGCTCAGTTAGTTCTTTTTTTTACTGTATTAAAAAATAAAATACATTGACAGAAAAAATTTTTAAACAGACAACTTGATAAGCAGGCTAACGTGAATAGCACATATATTTTATTTTCTCCTTGCGGACGGGGCCGCGGGTAAAGGCTAGTATATTATAAATGGCAAAGTTTGGATGTTTGGATGTTTAGATGTTTGAATGTTTGGATGTTTGAATGTTTGTCCAGACGTTTGTCTTTGTAACTCAATCACGCAAGAACGGTTGGACGGATTTGGATGAGATTTGGCACACATATAGCCAATAGTCTAGAAGGATCTACTAGCTATATATTTTTCAAAAGGGGGAGGTCCCCGCCCCTACGAACAGTTATAATTTAATTATTATATTTTTTAGTCTTTGCGACTGAATCACACCAGAACGGCTACACGGATTTTGATGAAATTTGGGGCACAGACAGTAGTCTACTAGCGACATTTTTTTCGAACATGGAATGAGGGGTGGGAGGCCCACGACCCCTTCGAGCAATTACTTTTTAATAATTTTACACATTATAACTTTACGTATACTGACCTTCACCAATATCACAGACTCAATGAGTCAAATAAGTCGAGGGCTTACAAAGTGAGCTGTGACACCCTCCGCTTCCCCCTCCCCTTTCTACCCCTCTGGTGTAAAATCTATAAATTGTTATAACTCAATATAAATTTTCTCCTACATCAATAGTTTTTGGTATCTGGCACATACCGATCGAGATCTAAACAATTTTGGAAAAACGAGCAGCGGTACTTCTCCTCCCGCCATCCGCCCTCCATCAATTGTTTTTATTAGCACGCTTTTATTAGCTTTACCTGTATGTTTCTTTGTAACTCTTCATTCGCACCAACGCGCCTGCTGCCTTATTAAAATAGTTCTACAATTAGCTTCGTCTTATTTGTAATCCCGTTGGGGTCATATCGAGACCCTTCCGGGATCATTTTTGGATGGTTTTCGGGATCCGTCCGGTATCCCGCCGGGGTCATTTCGGGACTTTTTCGGTACTATTTCGGGATAATTTTGGGACCCTTCCAGGATCATTTCTGTATAGTTTTCGGGATCCGTCCGGGATCCCGTCGGGGTTATTTTGGGATATTTTCGGGACTATTCCGCGGGACTTTTTCGCGAACATTTAGGGACCTTTCCGGCAACATTTCTGGATGGGTTTCGGGATCCAGTCGGGGTATTTTGGGACAATTTCGGGATCATTTTGGGGTACCTACCGGCATCATTTCTAGATGGTTTTCGGTATCCGTCTAGGATCCCGTCGTCATTTTGGGACTTTTTCTCGACCTGGATAATTTGAGGTACCTTCCGGCATCATGTCTAGATGGTTTTTGGGATCCGTCCGGGATCCCGCCGGGGTCATTTCGGGACTTTTTCGACTAACACGGGATCATTTGGGAACGCTTTCGGCATCATTTCTGGATGGTTGTCGGGATCCGTCCGAGATTCCGTCCGGGTCATTTCGGGACTATGTCGGGATCCTTTGGGGTGCCTTCCGGCATCATTTCTAGATGGTTTTCGGGATCCGTCCGGGATCCCGTCGGGGTCATTTCGGGACTTTTTCTCGACTAATACGGGATCATTTGAGGTACTTTCCGGCATCATTTCTAAATGGTTTTAGGACTTCGTCCGGGATCCCGTTGGGGTCATTTCGGGACTTCTTCGCGACTAATACGGGAACATTTGGGGACCTTTTCGGCTTCATTTCTGGATGGTTTTCGGGATCCCCTCAGGGCCATTTCGGGATTATTAGGGAATCATTTGGGGACCTTTCCGGCATCATTTCTGTATAGTTTTCGAGATCCCGTCGTGGTAATTTCGTGACTTTTTCGGGATCATTTGGGGTCCCTTCCGGCATAATTTCTGGATGGTTTTCGGGATCCGTCATGAATCCCGTCGGGATCATTTCGGTACTTTTTCGGGACTAATACGGGATAATTAGGGGGGCCTTTCGGCATCATTTCTGGATGGTTTTCGGGATCCGTACGGGATCCTGCCAGGGTCATTTCGAGACTATTTCGGGATCATTTGGGGTACCTTCCGGCATCATTTCTATTTTTCGGGATCCGTCATGAATCCCGTCGGGGTCATTTCGGTACTTTTTCGGGACTAATACGGGATAATTAGGGGAGCCTTTCGGCATCATTTCTGGATGGTTTTTGGGATCCTGCCAGGGTAATTTCGGGACTATTTCTGGATAATTTGGGGTATTTTCGAGCATCTTTTCTGTATGGTTTTCGGGATCATTTGGGGTCCCTTCCGGCATAATTTCTGGATGGTTTTCGGTAATTTCGGGAAAATTAGGGGATCATTTGAGGACCTTTCCGGCATCATTTCTGGATAATTTTTGGGATCCGTCCGGGATCCCGTCGGGTAATTTCTGTGCTTTTCCAATACTATTTCGGGATCATTTTGGGGCCCGTTCAAGATCATTTCTGGATGGATTTCGGGATCCGTCCGGGATCCCGTCGGGGTCATTTGAGGACTTTTTCGGGACTAATACGGGATCATTTTGGGACCCTTCCGGAATCATTTCTGTACGGTTTTCGCGATCCATCGTGGATCCCGTCGGGGTCATTTCGGTAGTTTTTCTGGACTATGGCGAAATAATTTAGGGACCCTTCCTGGATATTTGCTGGATGGTATTTGAGAACCGTCCGGGAGCCCGTCATGGTCATTTCGGAACTTTTGCGGGACTATTTCGGGATCATTTTGGTACCCTTCAGGCATCATTTCTTTGTGGTTCTCTGGATAAGTCCAGAATCGCGTCGTTGTCATTTCGGGTTTTTTGGGACTATTCCGGGATCATTTGGGGTACCTTCCGGCATCATTTCTATATGTTTTTGAGTATCCGTCCGGGATCCCGTCGGGGTTATTTCCGGACTTTTTATCGACTGGTATCGGATCATTTGGGGACCCTTTCGGCATAATTTCTCGATGGTTCTCGGGATCCGTCCGGGATCCCTTCGGGTTCATTTCGGAACTTTTTCGGGACTATTTCGGGATCATTTGGGGTATTTTCCGGCATCATTTCTGTATGGTATTCGGGATCATATGGGGTCCCTTCCGGCATAATTTCTCGATGGTTTTTGGTCATTTCGGGACTATTAGGGGATCATTTGAGGACTTTCCGGCATCATTTCCGGATACTTTTTAGAATCCGTGCGGGATCCCGTCGGGGTAATTTCTGGACTTTTCAGAGATTGTTTCGGGATTATTTTGGGCCCTTCCAAGATCATTTCTGGATTGATGTCGAGATCTGTCCGGGATCCCGTCAGGGTCATTTAGGAGTCCGTTCGAAATCCCGTCAGGGTCATTTCGGGACTCATCATTTGAGGACCTTTCCGGCATCATTTCTGGATAGTTTTCGGAATCCATCTAGGATCCCGTCGGGGTCATTTCAGGACTTTTTCGGGACTAATACGGGATCATTTTGGAACCCTTCCGGAATCATTTCTGTTTTCGCGATCCGTCGTGGATCCCCTAGGGACCCTTCCTGGATATTTTCTGGATGGTTTTTGAGGACCGTCCGGGAGCCCGTCAGGGTCATTTCGGAACTTTTTCGGGATCATTTTGGTACCCTTCAGGCATCATTTCTTTGTGGTTCTCTGGATAAGTCTAGAATCGTATCGTTGTCATTTCGGGTTTTTTGGGACTATTCCGGGAATTTTTGGAGACCCTTCCTTGGCATTTCTAGATGGTTTTCGGAATCTGTCCGCGATAGCGTCGGGGTCATTTCGTGGATTTTTCTCGATAATTTCGGGATCATTTGGGGATCCTATCAAGTTATCAGCTCATTTAGGCCTTTTTTTACTCAATTACAAAAATAAAATGTATTAGACAGAAACATTATTTTAAACAGATAACTTGATAAGCAGGCTAACGTGAATATCCCATATATTTAATTTTCTCCTTGCGGACGTGGCCGCAGGTAGAGGCTAGTCAACTACTAAACCACACAGCTACGATGATTTTACTCCTACCAATACAGACACAGTTTCCATTTCGGTGACTACTGATATAGAAACTGCAGTGTTGGTAGAACAAATCATCACGGGTGTTATATTTGAAGAAAGTCGCTCACTTGCAGTTTCAATATGGGTGTTATTTCAGCTCGAATAATACAGTGGTGAGAGTAGTAGTTCTTCTCAGTAGGTACCACAGCCCACCGTGCTAACCAGCTTTGAGCAATTTGTTAAAGTTGCTATGGTGTGTGGGTCTAGATGGATCATAAATGTAGAGAGTCGCGAATGTATGTTTGTGTTACAGCAACATACCATAAAATTTGAAATGAGACTTAAGTATACCAAACAAATTTTGAAGCGTGCGCTGTCGTAGTTCGTTTGTGCGCATTGATTTATTATTTAATAGGTATTTCCATACCTTTGCGCACAAACGAATGGCGATCACTCTGGTTTGGTGATCTACTAATCTGATTTGTGTTTCTTCGTAGTCGCGTAGATGCGAGGTACCTATATAGAGGTCTGATTACTTCTCATTCTTAGCTCGCTGAGATTCTTGTGCAGAACTTATTTATGAAATTTTCGGATATTATCTCCACCATTCTAGTGTGTCTGGAACTGATGTGACAGAGCAGGATTACATTTTCATCATCAAACAATCCTTCGAGCTTACAGCACAGATCTTTAAAACGAAGGTTGATCATAAGATCACGAGATTTTATGGTGGTGGATGGAAATGTTCCTACAATAAACATTGCGTCTTACCATTTCACTTTAACCATACAGCAGCTGGTGTGCTGATTGCTGATATTGTGATAAAGTAAAATAGGATTTATCCTATGACCGCAGTGAACAGGCTGACCTTATAACACAGACTGAGCTAGCTATTGTAACTCTGGCATATGACCAAATTTCAATAAATGGGTCATAACTTATGTTATGTCTAACTTGGCCGGAACAAAAACGTTAGTTATCGCTGCATGTTTAACCACGTTAGTTTTACTCAGGGGTTTCGTTAAACCAGGACCTGAAAAAATTAATAGGGGTAATACTGACACAATAAAAGTGGCTTAAAGAGCAGGAGCACGTAAGGACCTGCAGTTTATACACTGAGGTAAGCAAAGTACAGTCAGCAAAACGTAAGCCATGAGCGAGCCAATCTACATCTACATCTGGACTATATAGTCTATATAGTTTACAAGGCGTAAAATTGTTCACAAATTCTAAATATAATGAGACCACAAAACTTACCTCACTCAAATGCGTTACTTTCTTGTAGGTCTCAATAGCTTGTAAGAACTCGCGTATAGCCGTTACCACCAAATGCAGCCTTCTCAAATATGGCTTGAAATCACTGCCTTCCTGGCGAGAATTTAGCTCAAATTGTTCGCAAAGCGTTACACCTTCATAAGTCAAATAGCTGATAACGTCGAAGGTTAGCACAGCATTGATATGTTCCATATCTATCTCGAGTTGTGCGGCAAATTTCAGGAAATAAGTTACCAGCCAGAAGAAATGGGAAGTATCGATAGGGATTTTCTAGAAGGGAAGAAAAAGTATCGTTATAATACGAAGATGAAGAACTGCAGTAAGAAGTTACATACAATATTTGTAAGAAGCTGTGAATGTAACTCGCCCACTAAACAACTATAGCCTTTTAAAAGGAAATCAACTGTAAACTCCTTTAACAAATTGGAAATATCTTCATCAGTTGGTGTATGCTGTACGAGACCTTTCATGTTGATCCTGCAAAGGAGTAGAAATTGTTATGGAAATTGCACCCACTCAATCTTTCTTATTACTTACAGACTACTCTTGCTACGCTTAACCAATTTCTTGCGCCTTAGCTCTTTGTTGTCCACCATTGCCATAACGATAGGTTGCTTGCTGCGTGGCTTAATGTTACACGGTGGTTTCTGATGTTGTGGTTTACCTTTTGGACCATCATCGTCATTACTTGATGTTGATATGGATCCTTGAATTTCCACTTGTGTGCCATAACCACAATCTGAGAGTTCAGATTGTGATGAAGGGCATTCACGCTTTTGCGGACAACTTTTACCTTTTGTCAAATTCAATTCGCCGGAATGTCTTACTTTCTGACCAAGTTTTGATTGCGGTGACTCTGTTTTAACAGCACTACCATTATCATTAGTCATGGTTGGCATTTGTGTAATTTTATGCGCTGGTGTTTTAAAAGTATTAGCTTCTATGTCGCACTTATTCGGCGGCAACGTAGGCGACTTATTGGTAGTGTTTGGACTAAGTTCAGCTGGTTGTTTGTGTGGTTGTTGTTTTGTCTTTAGTTGTTGCTTCTTGTCGGAATCATCATTCATTTCACAATTTTCGCTTGAATTTCCACCATCTTCATTCGCATAAGCACCATCGGCCATGCCATCGATTAATTCAATTTTGATGGTTGGAGTATTTGGAAATGCTCTGATCTCACGCTCAGAGTCGCCACTACTATTGCCACTAGCCAATTCTATGTCCTCGATTTCCTTCTTAATCTGCGCATCATATATCATTGAGTTTTGATATTCGTGTCCTTTTCGGCTCACTTCCTGCAGCGTAGCTTCGGTCGCCTCTTCGCGCATAGCCTGACGACGATCTTCGGCTCTCTCATTCTTGCAGCCATTACTACCTATTGAAGAGCAAATAGGACGTTTCAATGCATCTATTCGTGTCATTAATATGCAGCGCTTGAAGCTCTGCGGATATTATTATTGAAATTCTAACTATAGCAGCGAACAGAAAAATACCAGTGCAAATTTTTCTCAAATTTCGCCAAAATTTTTAATTTTTATTTTTATCGATATTTTAAGAAAAAATCTATATGAATTTCGTAACTCAAACTATGCAAACTTATCTGAAAACAAATTTCGAAAAAGTTTGAAAACTCGAGTAAATTTTGCATAAATTTCTAACTTTTTCTTTGGAGCTCTGAATTTTAGTCAAAAAATCCAGTATTAGGTCTCTGGAAATTCGCATAGGTTTTCGACCATTTTTTTTTTTTTTGGAAGGAATACAAAGTTTAAAAACTATTTTAGGAAATTTTCTTTAAATTTCGAATTTTTTCGAAATTGGGTTTGTGACTGGTTTGCATAGTTTCAGTTTTAAAATTCATAGCAGCTCTATTTAGAAATATCAAAAATGGAAGAACACAAGAATTTAATTGACGGACTTTGAAAAATATTGGCCCTGCCATATTTGTTTTCGCTGCTGTATGTTCTATTGTAGTACTTACCATTATCCGATGAATCGGAGGTGGGATCTGATGTCAGCATCGGACTTGAATCACCGCTACCCTGTTTCGGTGGTGAAGTGTTGCTCTCATTGTCCTCAGAGCTCTCCGACAGTGATGACTCAAACCATGAATTCAAAAGCTTTTGTAACTTACTTACATGTTGATCTTTATACATTAGCGCGATCAGTTGTACCATAGTGACGCCCCAAAAAGCACGATGCGGACATGTCATAAGATAGAGCAACAATTTGTCAATACTTTGTATAAATAAATTCCATAGTATGGCATTTTGCATTGATACAGGATGTGCGCCACCTTGTTGTGTATGTACGGAGGGCATTACAAAATTGACATTTGTCTCGGGAATGTGCAGCACATTGCGTAATAATAGCAGGCAATTGTTGATTTTGTCACATTGTTGTAGCGTTAATTTGGGATCAGATTCCAGTAAATGTTGTATATATTCAACAACAGATTTTGTACTCTTCGGATCGGTGAAGGCCTCCTTACTCGTATAAAGTAATTTATTCAACTCGAAAATTGTATGGCGCCCAACTTCCGTGCGATACATAACATCTACCGAGAAAAGGCATTCTACAGGTATGGTGAGATTAACCAAAATGCGTATAACCGAATCGAGTACAGCGTCGTCCTTAGTATTCTCAAGCAATGGTATTAAGTCGGAGCGCACATTTTGGCCGAAACCGATGGAGCGCCGAAAGGTGCGTAACGTTTGATCTTCATAGGTTAGCTTATAGTTGATCTCTTCCAGTATAGCTGCAAAGCATATAGAGAAAGAGAATAGAAGCGAAACAAAAAAATGCAAAAAAAAATATATATACTCTGAATGCACTCATTCTATCATAATACCCACCTAGTGCATCTGGTCCAGTAACATAGGTATCCCCCTCGTGGGAACCTAATGAAGAGAATGCGCTTTGTAGTTGCGGTGTTGCCAATAGCCAATCCATTGTGCAAATACGTATTTAAAATAACAAAGTAGTTGTTTAAGTTTGTAGAATATGATCGTCCTCTTCGACACTCATCTGGCCGATTTTTTTGTATGATGATTTAGGTTTGAAATGTATAAAACAATCAAACGGTGGTCTTGTGAAAGACCTTTAGAGTTGAAATATCTGCAAAGAGATATTGATATGTTTAGAAACTTTCAATAAATGTTTAAAATAAATTATTATATTTTTGTACATCCTGTACAAGAATTAACAAAATTTAAACATAACGCCGACGCATATTCGAGATTTCGACCCAACATCTTAAAATGTCATTTTCATCACCTGCAGTTAGGATTGACATTTGCACTTTCACCATCACAATAATTTGAAGAAATTTAGGAGAAGACGGAATAATATCTTTAAGGGCAGTTTTCAATATAATAATATAAGTTGTCCTTCAAATAGCTATATTTGATACCAACACAGGGTGGCAAACCCCAGAATAATTCATGACTGTCAATAATTTGTAGAAGTTTGGAAGTTGTCGGAGTAACATCCTTAAGGGCCTTTTTCCCTACCCCTGGTTAAGTTACCGATCTAATAGCTTCAGTTGACATTTTCACCAACACAGGTTGGCGAAGTTCCAGCGAAGTTGATAGCTCACAATATTTTGGAAAAGTCTTGAAGGCATCGGAATAATACCATTAAGGACCTTTTTCACTACCCCTGGTTAAGTTACCGATCCAATAGCTTCAGTTGACATTTTCACCAACACAGGTTGGCGAAGTTCCAGCGAAGTTGATAGCTCACAATATTTTGGAAAAGTCTTGAGGGCATCGGAATAATACCATTAAGGTATTAATAATAATTGATGACTGTCAATAATTTGTAGAAGCATGAAAGATGTCGGATTAACATCCTTAAGGGCCTTTTTCACTACCCCTGGTTAAATTACCGATCCAACAGCTTCAGTTGACATTTTCACCAACACAGGTTGTGATAGCTCACAATATTTGAGGGCATCGGAATAATACCATTAAGAGCCTTTTTCACCACCCCTGGTTAAGAAATCATTTACGTAGCTTTATCTTGCATGCTCACTTCTCAATATTTTGTAGATGTTAAGGAGACGTTAGAGTACCATCTTTAAGGGGCGAATCCACAGTGAAAAGGATAATACTTAACACTTTGTAGAAGCTAAGAAGACGTCGGAGAAACATCTTTAAGAGTCGAATTCGCCATGCCTGGTTAAGTCATCCTTCAGATAGCTACATTTGAAATTTTCACCTTCACCAACACAGGGTAGCGAGGCTCCGGTGAAATCGATAATTGTCCATATATTGTAGGTGGTTAGAAGTAGTCGAAGTGACATCTTTAAGGACCGTTTTCTCCATCCCTGGTTAATTTATCCTTTAGAAAGCTTCAGGAAAATAAATAAATGTAAAGGAAATGTAACAGAAAGAGAGGGTGAAATATGCTTATGGTTATATTCACGGTGGCAAAGCCAATGCAATGCAAGAAAAGGAAGTGAAGGATGGCGGAGGAAAGGGGAGATTAAAATCAAAGCCGAACCGGGAACCGAAACCAGATGGCATATTGCCAACTTGTTATCGAAATGTTAGCGATTTATTATAGGTGAGGTCTATGTTTGTTATCGACGAGATATGCCTCGTCGAGGATGGACGTATTATCCATTTCTTTTCGACGATTTATCGGTTTGTTATCGATTAAAAAAATAAAATAAATGTAAGGCGCGATAACCTCCGAAGAGATCTAAGGCCGAGCTTCTCTTCCAATATGCGTCGTGCTCCTCTTGATTTTCCCTACAAATTGGCCGGACGGGACCTACATGTTTTATGCCGACTCCGAACGGCATCTGCAAGGCAGATGAGTTTTCACTGAGAGCTTTTCATGGCAGAAATACACAATTTTCTTCTAATTGAAAAACCTTATTTCTAAAATTTTGATGTTGCTTTGCCCGGGAGTTGAACCCAGGGCATACGGTGTGATAGGCGGAGCACGCTACCATCACACCACGGTGGTCGCCAATGTTATCGATTACATATGCACATTAGACTGGGTCGAACCATTTTTTTGATCCTTGCAAATACATCCGAAATGGTTTTTTTGTTTGTAACTATATAATTTCACATCTGGTTTTCTATTTTATATGTCATAATTTATGTCCTAAGAATCTCTATATTCCTTTTCAATGTTCTTTTGAGGTCATTTTCTTATAGTTTATTATTATAATGAAAATAGGAGTATGGGAAAACGGCTGCATAGCTCAAAGTGACACTAAAAATAATATATAGATGGTCTTTTCAAGGCAAAAGTAATGACATATCATTCTTAAAAATCCGATGTCAGCTAACCAAGTTATAAAAAAATCAGTTTCGACGGGTTTGGAATGATCAAAAAAAAATTCCGAGACCCTATCAAAACCAGGAACTTCAAATTCAGGGGCGGACTTTTGCATATTTTTTTATTTCGTGTGGGGCTAATGTTGTCTAATGCACGTGTGTAAGCTGCATGTGACCATTATTCCATTGCTGTCTCCAGGGATTGCACTGCTTAGCGTGGTTTCTAGTTGTTGTTGTTTATATAAATAAATAAGTAAATGTAAGGCGCGATAACCTCCGAAGAGATTTTAGGCCGAGCTTCTCTTCCAATTTGCGCCGTGCTCCTTTTTAATTTTTCCTACAAATTGGCGGGACGGGACCTACTTGTTTTATGCCGACCCCGAACGGCATCTGCGAGGCAGATGAGTTTTCACTGAGAGCTTTTCATGGCAAAAAATAAACTCGGAGTGCTTGCCAAACACTGCCGAGGGGCGACCCTGCTTAGAGAAATTTTCTTCTAATTGAAAAACCTTATTTCTAAAATTTTGATGTGTGAACCCAGGGCATTCGGTGTGGTAAGCGGAGCACACTACCATCACACCACGGTGGCCGCCATTATATAATTGCTCAATGAAAATAGGCAGTGAATCTGATTTCCACACACTGAATTTGTGCAATCAATGTTCGGACTTCTTTCTACCACCAAAATAGTAGACCTATCGTATAGTTTCTTACTGGTAGTTAAGGAAATTCTAAACGGAACTTGTCCCCTTTGCAAGAAAACAAAAATTTAATTTTCCTAGACTAAACGGCGGAAAGCTCGGCCTAAAGTCTCTGCGCAGGTTAACACGCCTTGCATTTATTTTATTTAAACGGCACAAGGATAAATCTCTATTTTGGAGCCAAATAAATGAAGCGCTTCCGGGAGGAACTGGTAACAGTCACCGTACATCATTGTTGATATATAAAACACGGATATCAAAGCATTGAGCTTCTGGGAGGCGCTAGAAAAAATCGGCAGAGGGTTGGCATGGTTTGAAGTGTGCAGTGAGCAGCGCATCGCTACAAGTGTTCGTGTAGGGTTTGGACGCGAAAGGTGTACTAAGACTAATAGAAAACAACATGTGGATATCAACCGTTTACAGGCACGCGACGATATTAAATTACATGGTAAGGGGACGACTAAGTTGGATACGGACTATATCACGACAGTTGTTGGCTTCCAGGTGCAGAACATAAAATATCCTTCGAGGGAGGAAGGCCTAGACAATGGCAGTGGCATGCGAATCTACACTAATGGCTCGAAAATGGAAAAGGGGACTGAAGCTGGACTGTACTCAAATCATATATAGGGAAATCAGTCGTAACGATTTACTGATTCATTCAGTGTCTTCCAAGCAAAAGTTTATGCCATAGAAAGAGCCACCAGACAAATCCAGTACAGCATGGTCTTAGACACGAAAAAAAAACATTCTTTGGCGACAGCTAGGCCGGCTTAGAGCCGTTAGAACCAAGGTATTGAGTCTTGCTGGCGTCCATTGGGAATTTCAATACCTCCATTTGTTGACTGCCTGGGCACAGCAATATTGAAGGGAACTAATTTACAGGTGAAATGGAAAGGAGAGATTCCACGCTTGATCTACCGGCTGAGGAACATCGAATATTACTGAATATTAAAATAACATGAAAACTATGAACCAACCGGGATGATTTCGAGGTCTTAAGTTCCTTATAGCCATGTTTTGGAAGAAAGAAAACTAGCTTCCTTTTATATCTGCAGTGCAATTATTTACGGGTATCAACACCGATACTTCAACGGTGGCGCGTATCACCAAAGATGTCAAGATGAGGAGAAAGAGGAGTCGATTCATGACTTTCTCTGCCGTTGTTCAGCGCTGCAGACGAATCAGATGTTGGGACGACACAGAATAGATAAGTTTATCAGAAAAAGCAAGTGGTTCGTTGGGTACTACTAAGAAGTAGGTAATCTGGTTGGAGAAATGTGCTGCCGCCCGGCAGTCACTGAGAACATGCACTGGGACAAAATGAGTCAAAAATCTAGTACGTTTTGCTTTGTTGGTGGGGTTATATTTTCAATGTAACAAATGACAATCAAAAGTTAATTATTTTCAATAATTCACAAAAAATTAATAAAAATTTAGCTTTCCCAAAAATAGGCACATCATTGGTTAGGGGCAACCTTTATGAGTAGTTGCGCATGCATTTTATTTTTATTGCCTTAATAGTTAAGGAGGAAACGGTTCGTATTCATTTTAACTATTTTTTGTAAAAGCGTAACATTTTTTGTGGCTGCTGACAGATATTCGCTTAATGAAGCAAATGACCCTGTGCGAAACGGAAAACTTTATTATTTCATTAAACAAAATTGTAATTCCATTAAATTTCTGTGTGAAATTGGTATAAGCTTATTTGTTAAATTTAACAATACAACTTTTTCAGAGCTTACAGCATAGGTACCACAATGTCAATATGTCCGATTTGCGCTAAAAATATACTGTTCTGAAATCTAAAGAATGAAAGCCAATTACATTAGCATGTTTTGTATGTCGTAGTTTTGAATGTGTTTGTATCTTATGTAGATCTGTCTCATGGATTACCCTGCAAAAATCGCGAGTACTCCATGCATGCATGTATGGAGTAATCGCTATGGACCAAGCGAGTGCTCCAAAATTAACCACAATTCATACAAAAAATATGGTCCAATTAACATTGCGATGTCCTAGGACTGGACCATATACTCCAGCTCAGCATTACATCAGAGTAATCCATGGAGTACCCACAGTCCAATAAACATCGTGTAGTGATTACAATCGTTAAAAAGGAGCAATGATCATCTTACAATATGTTCGTGTAGAGACATGAGTTTTTGTTTTTTTTGTCATTGCTGCATTACAGTGGAGTATAATGGTAAGTACTCCAGTGGACCACATGATCCAACAATTTTTGCAGGGTAATTGTTTCAAAGCAGTCTAGCTGTGATTGCATTCCCTGCAAAAACCGTTGGATCATGTAGTCCACTGGAGTACTTACCATTATACTCCACTGTAAAGCGGGAGTCATTGGTGCCGTATGTCGTATCGCTGTAGTCGTATCCCTAACGTAATCAGATGTTTATCGTTACAAAGGTAAACCAAAAACCAATTGGTTGGCTACGATACGGTTACGACCTTAGCGGCACCAATAATCGATTGCATTGATTCTCATAAGGTTGGTCGAATCAGCTGTTAAAAGGTTACAGATACGGTTACCGATAAAGCACCAATGTCTCCAGCTTAATGCAGCAATGGGCCAACTAATGTTTCTACACGAACATATTGTAAGCCGATCATTGCTCGTTTTTAACGATTATAATCACTACACGATGTTTATTGAACTGTGGGTACTCCATGGATTACTCTGATATAATGCGGAGCTGGAGTATATGGGGTAGTCCTAGGACATCGCAATGTTAATTGGATCATATTTTTTGTATGAATTATGGTTAATTTTGGAGCACTCGGTTGGTCCATAGCGAGTACTCCATACATGCATGCATGGAGTACTCGCGATTTTTGCAGGGTTGTTGTATGTTACGCCATATGCCTTTGGTATTCCAGAATAACTGAACAGACAGTTATTTTTGTAAGTAAGTGAGCACTCAATAAGAATTCGGGACACATTTTTTGTAGCAACAATAATGGTGACCTGGCAACCGACGCTTCGTGAAGAGTACTTACATAAACAAAATTCTACAGACTGCATAATTAGCTGGAGAACAACTAAGCCAGTCTGCGCCTAAAGCTTTGGAGACTACGTAACGTAAGTTGATATCGACATTGGTTGCCAAAACAATTAAGCTTCACCCTATATATTTGACCGCCGAAAAATTACGCAAAGCACCGAAATGATTAAGGAACTGATAAATTACGGTGAAACGAATATCAAATTAGAATCCAGGCCCTTATGTGGACAAATATAGAGTTGTTTGGTTGGAGTAAATGGTATCAAGAGAGACGATAGTGGTGAACTTTCGTTTTTAAATAGCAAATGAGTTATATACGTACGGTTTCAATGCATAGGATAAAATGTCGGCAAAGGTAACGTCAAACTTTTTTGTCAAATGCATTCAAACCGGGAAGGACGCATTCTTAATTTTATAGAGTATATTAGCTTTGTGCGCATAACGGTACTCCGTAACGGCATAAACTAATAGAGATAGATATAGACTTCTATATATCAAAATGATCTGAGCGAAAAAAGAAATTCATTTAGCCGTTCGTCCGTCTGTCCGTGAACACGATAACTTGAGTAAATGTTGAGCTATATTAATAAAATTTGGTATGTAAGTTCCTGGGCACTCATCTCAGATCGCTATTTAAATGAACCAAATCGGACAATAAACACGCCCACTTTTTCGATATCGAAAATTTCTAAAAACCGAAAAAGTGCGATAATTCATTACCAAAGACGGATAAAGCAATGAAACTTGGTACGTGGGTTGACCTTATGACGCAGAATAGAAAATTAGTAAAAGTTTTGGAGGCTGTAATTTGGCAGTCGTTGAAGATATCATGATGAAATTTGGCAGGAACGTTACTCCTATTACTATATATGTTCTAATTAAAAATTAGCAAAATCGGATGATGAACGCGCCCACTTTCTAAAAAAAACTCTTTAAAAGTCAAATTTTAACAAAAAATTTAATGTCTTTACAGTATATAAGTAAATTATGTCAACATTCAACTCCAGTAATGATATGGTGCAACATAATACAAAAGTAAAAGAAAATTTCAAAATTGGCGTGGCTCCGCCCTCTTTCTTTTAATTTGTCTAGAATACTTTTAATGTCATAAATCGAACAAAAATTTACCATAGCTCCTATGACGCTAACTGTTTTCTGTGAAAATGTGCGAAATTGGTTTGAAGCCACGCCTAGTTTTTATACACAGTCGACCGTCGGTCCTTCCGCTCGGGCGTTAACACGTAAACTTGAGCAACTCGATATATCTTTACTGAACTTAGTTCACGTACTTATCTGAACTCACTTTATCTTGGTATTAAAAATGGCCGAAATCCGACTATGACCACGCTCACTTTTTCGATATCGTAAGTTTCGAAAAATTGAAAAAATGTCATAACAAATACGAATTAAAAAGATGATAAAAAAATTTTAAGGACTACCTTTATATAAATGGCCCAAAAATAGAAGGCAATTTTTCCTTTAATACAGACATAGTCTTGTTCAATTTTGACTAAAAAACTTTAACAATAGCTCTTGTAAAAGAATTTTGGGATTTAAAATTATAAAGGTAGAGCGCGTGTTTAAATTTTAAATAAACAATTAGTTTATCCCAAGTACATGGTTTGCCTTAAATTGAAAGATTGCGCTCCACCTTTAGAGTTTTAAATCCCAAAATTCTTTTACAAGAGCTATTGTTAAAGTTTTTTAGTCAAAATTGAACAAGACTATGTCTGTATTAAAGGAAAAATTTCCTTCTATTTTCTGGTCCGTTTATATAAAGGTAGTCCTTAAAATTTTTTTATCATCTTTTTATTTTCAATTTTTTAGTACTGCCTACAAAAAGGGAATGCAACTTCGATTTATAATTTAAGTAATTCTTAAGCGAAAATTCTTTTCTTTATTTATTTGTTCAAAATAGCAAGATTTAAGAGAATTAGTGGAATTTTCGTTGACAACACTGGCGAAAACAACATAATTCCACCTCCCATCATAACAAGAGAATTCCACCTCGTTTTTCAGCTACTTAATTTGCACAGCTGAAAATGGTGGTGAAATTCGCATACGCCTGAAAGTCTAAAAGAATCGTGGTGAAACTCGCGTATGCCTAAGAGTATGCAAGGACGTGCATTGAGTAGGGCCTTCAACGCGGTGGAATTCTACAACGCCTGCAACACTCAGGAGACTAGCCATTAAGGTATGGCCTAATCTTCTAAATAGTTCGACTTGTGCGTTACGTAGCTCAAATTTTTTGATCAAACATTGCCTGTCATATTTCAGGTTTCAAGTCTCTATATATCCAGGAAGTTAGTTAAAAATCGATTGCAAGAATCTCAATTTAAAACTAGTTTTCTCAATATCTCGATCCATGTGCCACCTAGCGGAATTTTTTTGATAAAATATTGCATTGTCACCGGGTTCTGACTTACGGCCCAAGTTTCATATATCTAGCTCATCGGAAAATTACTCTAAAATCTATCGCAAGATTCCCCTCGTTTTTAAAGGATTTGCAGTTATCTTGACTAGCGCGCCAACTAGCGGAACTTTGTTTTCTATAAGTTGTATTGTCACCAGGCCTCTAACTAAGTGCCAAGTTTCAAGTATCTACGTAACCGGGAAGTTAGTTAAAAATAGATTGAGAGATTCCCAAATTAAAATTTGTTTTTTTACTATCTCGATCCGCTTGCCACCTAGCGAATTTTTTTGATCAAATGTTGCATTGTCACCGGGTTCTAACCCACGGCCCAAGTTTCAAGTCACTAGCTCACCGGTAAGTTACTCAAAAATCGATCGCAAGATTCCCCTCGTTTTTCAGGGATTTGTAGTTACCTCACTTAGCGCGCCACCTAGCGGAATTTTGTTTTCTGTAAATTGTATTGCCACCGGGTTTCGAACTATGTGATAAGTTACAAGGCTCTAGGTAATCGGGAAGTTAGTTAAAAATGGATTGAAATATTCCCAATTTAGAATTAATTTTCCAAATATCTTGATCCATGCGCCACCTAGCGGAGTTGTTTTCATAAAATATTGCATTGTCACCGGGTTCTGACTGACGGCTCAAGATTCATATCTCCAGCTCAACGGGAAGTTATTCAAAAATCGATTCCAAATTCCCCTCGTTTTTCAAGCATTTGTAGTTACCTCACTTAGCGCGCCACCTAGCGGAATTTTGTTTTCTGTAAATTGTATTGCCACCAAGCCTCGAACCGTGTGCCAAGCTTCAAGTATCTAGGTCACCGGGAAGTTAGTTAAAAATGGATTGAAAGATTCCCAAATCGAAACTAATTTTCTTAATATATCGATCCATGCGCCACCTAGCGAAATTTTTTTGATCAAATATTGCATTGTCACCGGGTTCTCACGGCCAAGCTTCAAGTCTCTAGCTCACCGGAAGTTAGTCAAAAATCGATCGCAAGATTCCCTGCGCTTTTTTTTGTTTTCCACGAATTGTAGTGCCATCGACTCGCAAACTACGTGCTAAGTTTCAAGTCCCTGGATCACCGAGAAGTTAGTTAAAGTTTTCATTTTAAAATAAATTTTCTGTATATCTCGATCCGTGCGCCACCTAGCGGATTTTTTTTCACTTGTAATGTCTCCCTGATCTGAACTATGTTCTAAGTATCATGTGTCTAGCTCAACGGGAAGTTACCGAAAAAGACTTTTCCGTGCGTCAAAAATTCGTATGGAAATGAGGGGACTAACATGAAAGTGACTTAATATAAAGGTAGAAAAAGGGATGAAACATGGTGATTGGATTGGTTTTTTGACGCAAAATATAACTTTAGAAAAAACTTTGTAAAATGGGTGTGACACCTACAATATTAAGTAGAAGAAAATGAAAAAGATCTACAGGGCGAAATCAAAAGCCCTTGGAATCATGGCAGGTATACTCTTCGTGGTATTACATATACAAATAAATTAGCATTACCCGACAGATGATGTTCTGGGTCACCCTGGTCCACATCTTGGTCGATATCTCGAAAACACCTTCATATATAATCCTAAGAGCCACTCCCTTTTAAAACCCTCGTTAATACCCTTAATTTGATACTATTATCGTACAAACACATTATAGGGCCACCTTTATGGCGATGTCTCGAAAAGGCGTCCACCTATAGAACTAAGGGTTACCTAGGCTCATTTTCTGACATGGTGATTTTCCCTTATTTGACAAGGATGAAGGCAAATCGTTCCAAGAAACGTTACCCTTGGTCTACAATTTCGGACTCTTATCGGACTTATAATTAAGAGCGCTTCGAAAATATTTCGGAGATGATTTAAAAAAATAAAATAAAGAAATTCGTTGAAATGTAACCAAATTTTCATATTTAAAAAAAATATTCAAATAAAACGAATTGATAGCTGAAGAAAGATAGCAAAGGCAAGTTGCTCCACTTCTTAGTATTACCATTTGTATGTATCCATGAATAAGAAAATTTTATCTCTAAAGCTCTCAGCTGAGTATTTAATGTTCGGTTACACCCGAACTTAGCCTTCCTTACTTGTTTTATCATCGTTCATCTTCGATTAGTCGAATAATTGCACGTTTTCGATTATTCGAATAATCGCATAGTTCGAACTTCAAACACAAAAACGCAATATTTTTCATTTTAAAACAGTGTTTGTATTTGATACTCCAGAGAAAAAGTAGCAGCGAAAAATATGCTCTGCTACTGCTCCGGCTATAAATTTGAATAGAGTATAGTGTGGCGAAACGCTGAAAATAGCAGAATAATAACTACGAACGATACGCTTTTTGGGGCCGAGCTATAGGGTAGGCGGAGCGTTGTCTTCCGTGATTATTTCGGAATCATTTTGGTAACTCCCGGAAGGTTTAAGGCACTATTTCTGTGTCGTTGCGGGCCGTTTTGGGGTAATTTTAAGATCATTTTAGGGCTATTTCGGTATAAGTTGGGGACTATTTCGTGGCATGCCATGCTCATGGCATGGCCATGCTTATTTCGAGGTCAATATGTGTTAATTTCCTGCTGATCTTGAGACCTATTTCAAGATTCTACCGAGGTCATTTAGAGATCACTTCGGGGTAGATTCGGAATGTTATCATTTGCTATTTTTGGGCCTCCCGGAGTCAATTCGGGATAAATTTTTGGTAATTTTGTGATGATCTTCGAGACTCTTTTAGGGTACTTCTAGGTCTTTCGAGCGTAGTTTAGAGTTCACTTCAGGGTCTGTTTTTGGTTCGTTTTGGAATGACCTTTTGATGTTTTCGGAGTCCTGCCGAGGTAATTTTACAATGGTGGCGACTATTTCGAAAATCATTAAGAAATGGCCCCAAAATAGTCCCCAATATCATTACGAAATTACACCAAAGTGACCCCTAAACGATCAAGGCCATAGAACCCTGAAATAGACCATAGGATAACTCATAGAAAAGGCGCATTTCAATCACATTTTAAACTATGGCTCGTATTCAGAGGCGGTGCGTTAGAAAAAATAAGAAGCACTAAACAGCTTAATTACTCGTTTCATCCCTCTTGCATCATTTAATGCTTTTTGACCAAAAAATATATGATGTTGCAATTATGCCCCATACATGACTGATGCACTGACGTGCCCGGCTTATCTTGCGGCCACTATTTTCTTTGTTATTTAATGGTAGGCCAGGTCTACTTCTAGAAAGATTTAAGGATTGGCAGAGCTGAATTTATCAGAACTTATCAAAACTGAAATAATACCGTAATAAAAATCGTAAATAATGCCGAACATGTCTGTTATTTAATAGTCTTTAATGTAATATCTTAATATGTAATACCATACCGAAAAATCCCAGTATGTTACTGGCTCTTAAGACTGCCACATCCCGGGGTATATTTAGATTCTCGTCATTAAAGTATGTATTCGTCAAATCCGTCTGCATTTTTGCGATTAATTATGAGGATTTAAATTTAATGTTTTGAGCTATATACAGAGCGGTCCAAAACTCCATTTAAATACTTAGCTCACGTATCCCTGGAGCCAAGACGAACAAAAATATGAGATACTGTTTTTTGATTTTCATACAATTATTTCGAGAAATCGGTGTTCATGTCACTCGGTTGGTTTCGGGCGTACTTTTAATCGTAGAAAGATCATGTATGACACTTTGGATAAGTGCAAACGTCTACTTTATTTTTGAAACTTAAGATATTTGCGATGACGACAAATAGGTTCCCATTGTATATTTTTGACGATTTTTAGAAATTTTTACCAAAAGATTGATTTTTACCGAATTTTTTGTACAGAATCGGAAAGTTCGGAAAACTTTACTTGAATACATCATTTTTGGTGTATAACATTCGAAGAGTTCAATATCTACCAATCGATCAAATTAACAAAGATGAAATATGTGGTATATGCATGACGGTTTCTTTGTTTGTATGAAAACTTCATAAAAAATTGAAGTTCCATTTTGAAAATCGAATAAGCGTTGAGTTGCGATTATTCGCATAATCTAAATAAATGAAATATTCGAATAGTGAAATTCGATTAATAGTCGTACATCGTCGTTTATTCGTACAAAAATCTAAGATCGATTAAGCGAATTATTCGAATATTTTTAAGAGCCCTGGTTGTGAAATATAATACTAAAACTTTCACCAAGGCAATCAGGTTCACTTTCACTTACTGAGATGAAGGAATGCTCTTATATGATACGAGTCGCACGAAAAAATACGTTTCGCTGCGTTATACATAATTTGGCCCTAAGCGGTAACACAGTCAAAATAAATTTTTCGAATTCTTGCTGTCAATTACAGTTAGTGTTCATTTCATGTCAAACAATGTAATGAAAATCAATATTGAAATGAACAATATGGGAAGCATAAAAATTTTACTTAACAATTGCCATATGTTCAAAAGAAGCCAACGCAGAGTAACTATTCAATTTGCTAAACTTTTTTCAATAAATACTCGGCGTGATTTACCCCGAAGGGACAAATCACCACCGAAATTACATAAAAACAAATGCAAGGCGCGATAACCTCTGAAGAGATTTTAATCAGAGCTTTTCTTGCAATTTGCGTCGTGCTCCTTTTAAATTTTTCCTACAAATTAGCGGGAGGGGACCTGCATGGTTTACGCCGACTCCAAGCGACAACTGCAAGGCAGATGAGATTCCACTGAAAAGCTTTTCGTGGCAGAAATACACTAAACCAACGTCGATAGCGCCCCTGTTTACGCGGCGTAGGCTGCCACCCGTCCCCTCTCCTCCTTGTACATACGTATATCTCTGAATTTATTTACAACCCATAGTTTGCATTGTATTCGATCAATTGAATTGTAATTTATATTGAAATATCCCTAGAATCAATGCATTGTATCTACCCTTGAATTCCCTATTGGGAATCCGAATGGACGTGTGGCAGCCTCCACCGCGCAAAATCCACCAATCCGAATTCGCCGCAAGTACAGGATGGCGATCTGGCATGATCGCCACCTGTCAAAAAAAAACCACCACCCTTTTGGCAATGTATATAAAAAATTTGATCTTGGAAAGCTAAACATTTTCTTTTTGTGTGAAAAAAATTATTCTTATTGTGGTCATTTGAAAAAAATCAAACCCAAAATCTTGTGCTTTCAATTCACCATAATTTTGTAAATTTGTTGAATTTCATTTTCTGCAAATGTAGCAGTCTTCTCTATAAAACCAAAAAAAAAACCATCGTTTGTTTTTTCTACAAAATATCAACGAATTTCGTTGCTGTGCGACATTCAATATTTACTTTTATTACAATAATATAATCGCTAAAGTGAAGTGTACTTAAATTGTTTGAATTGGACGTGATAAATAAATATAACTATACAACTTCGCAAAAGAGCGAAGCAAATAAGCTGTTGTAGTTTTATCGATTGATTTACCGCACTGGTGGAAAAAAAATACAAGTACAAAGGAGATTTAGGACGAATTTCCTCGTGATAGTTCCATTGTCAAAAGTTAAGTCGAAAACAGATCAAGGGAATCGCTCTTCATTACGGTGAGAAGCCGCTACGTGATTAAGAAACAAAGCGTTTAAGCTTAGGACGTATTCCACATAACGCCATCGAAGTAGCTACCGCGCAAGGAAGCCACCTCCAAATAGCCACCAACCATCTCCACACGGCGGCAACCCCCTGAAATACCCGGGTAAGTCTCAAATAACTAGCCCCGCTTAGAAAAACTTTTTTCTTATTGAACTAACTTGTTTCCAAATTTTGGGGTTGTCCGAATAATAGCAAAATGTGTAGCACACTTTTAGGCAGAGTTTCTTGTATTGGGCTTTGAGTTTTGTAGCAGATGGAGAAGGTGATATAGGTTTTTTAATCTCAAATGTAATGTTTTATTAGTTTAATATACTTCTATTTCGAACATGCATGGTTTTCTCTACTCGCCTACATGCAGTTAGTTATTAAGTTACTCACGTGCCTAAAATTAGACTTCAAATTTCTGGAAAAATTTTGCATTGAGAAAATATCAAGAAATAGAAATTGCGTTTTTAGCACCTTAAGGTACAAATATCTCGAGAACCAGTACCAAAATTCTAACACCAGAGTCAGATTTTGCATACCAAGGCCTTTGGAAAGGTTTAGAATTGGTCGGCCTATGTAATTTCCCTTTTAATCAGTAGATTAGGGGTAAAAAAAATGCAATTTTGCATTAAAAATTGTACAAATATGAACAGAAAATGATATAAAACAGCACTTCCTGGCTAAAGCAGTAGAACGGATCATTTTTTGAAATAGAGCATTCACAATAAATGAGCCGTAAGGCAGATTTTTCAGTGCGAGTTTACACTACAGTCAAAGTTGTCTAGAGTTTAACCTTGTCACTTTGTTCGGTAACATAAAATTTTGTTCTTCATCCCGGCTTAAGCGGCCGAAGTGGCAGGGTTAAACTCTAGTCAACTTTTACAGGAGTTTAAACTCGCACTGAAAATCGGACCTTATTCGGTTATAAACTCTTAAACAAAATCAAGTGAAAACGAAGGCTTAGCCGAAGATATAAAACACTGCCGATTATTCAGCACACCGAAGCGGAAGCCGAACGTTCGGTCCGACTCTAGTTATCATATTGCTTTTTATTAGCAAATAGCTGATCCCTTTTCGCTTAGTATTGTTTTAGGCTCAACTTAGCCGAACTTTAAAGTGGAAGTTGTATTATTGTGCGGTATAAAGTTCCCACATTACACGATGTTGATTGAAGAAATATATACTCAAATTTTTCTGAAGCTCCTCCTAGGTAAACTGCCATTGATATTATGCACGATTTTTTATATAAATAATATATTGTAACGAATTTACTTAAATTCCGCTTATTCCAAATCTTCTGCTAACGTTCGAATCGCTAAACTGTTGAATAAATTACTCCACTTTTCAATAATGCAAAATGGCCTTTATTAAATTACTTCACAATAACACTTCTATTGCTCGCCACATAGCGTCTTAAATCAAACTGATTGTCGTGCCTCTACTGTTGCTGCCTTTTATACTCTGTGATTTCTCGTTCGCATACTTCTAGGCGCTTCCATTTCTAGAATTTACTAGTTGGTTATCAGCTATAAAATTACTACGTGTATAGCTTCTCATATGCGCGTGTATATGTGAGCACAATTATAATTGCCTACTTTTGGGAGCATCTCAGATAAGATATCTGCATGTGTTTGTGCGTCTTTTCTCCGCTGCGTGTACGTACATATGTGTAGACATAATGATTGACTTATTGATGTGCATACAAGTCTCTGCTTAGCATCGGCTTAGAGATGATATATAATGTTTTTATTTCGTTTGAATAACGCTTCTTAGTAGTATGGGTAAACTATGGAATAGCTAGCTACGCTGATATACTAATGACTAGGGCAACCAAAAATATGTAAAAAATGTTTTTAAAATCTAAGTTATGCCTAAAAATATTTATTTAATGTCCTTGCAAAACCAAAATATTCATATCTCAATGTTTATTCCAATATGGAAGAACTAAGAACTTATGTCTGGTTTCCGCAAAGGAACAACAACGAAAAAGATAAATTCATATTTTACCTCCGAAGGGAGGTAACACTATTTAGGTACAAGCACCGTCAACATATATTTTTTAAATGAACTTTCTTTAAATAATCTTCTAAAAAAATTATACTCTCTGAATTAACCAAATATATTAGGAGCAAAAATGGATGAGCAATATAGTTTGAAGAAGCTTCTTAAAGCCATTTGCAGAATGGCAATCGTTTTCTCAACGAAAGACTCCCTGTATACAGAGTTTATAGAGAGGAACCTTCCGTGAGGAATTTGATTCCCCAAATTTGCAGACAAATGGATTGTTGGACTGCTGTGAGCAATAGGGTCTTTCTAGTTATGACGCGATTGATGCATGTTGAAAGGGAGCGCACCTTTCGTCTTTCCCCCTCGTAACGCTATGCCTAACGGCGGTCTCACGGGATGTGGACACACGAAGAGAAATGGCCTGGTTTCATTCGGCCACTTGAGGGCAGTGCGCTGTCCCAACGTCCAATAAAAAAAAAAACTTACGTTTCCACTGAAAAATATGACCAATAGTCACTTTGTTTCTTCGGCAGCACTATGAAAACCAATTGACAAGGTAGAGAATAGGAGTAGCAATTATGAAGTCAAACAAACAACCGCTGTGATATCTGAATGGTTAGAACAGCGGCGCCTTAACGTTGCCGATTGAGAAGTGGGGGCTATAAAAAATTGTTTTCAATTAAGAAAAAAAAATTGCATTATAACAATAATAATGACACATTATGACATTAGACATTAAATGTTACCTAAGGAAATTCACGGGGCAAAGGCGAATACTTTTTATTAGTCTGTCCCATAAAAATCCGGAAAATTCAGTACAAAATTTCTGCTTTTTTTATATGTTGATTTTTATTTTCCATACCTTTCATGAAAATTAATGGTATATTAAGTTTTTCACGAATCTCCAAATTATTAGGCCTTAAAGGACGCACCAATAAGTATGCCGAATACCGAATCAGGATAACGATCTGAGTTGATTTAGCCAGGTCCGTCTCTCTGTTTGACTGCAAACTGGTCCCTAAATTTTTGAGATATCTTGATGAAATTTTGTATATTTTGGTGTCGCATCACGCCACTATAGCATATATTCCCCATACAACCAATTTTTCGGAAAAGAGGTTTTTTTGCAATATCTTCCTCAGTTTATCAGTTAGAAGCTTCAAATTTCACCAAATGCTTACGTAGGGCAAACGTTGTTGACTAAAGTCGATTGTTGAGATGAGGAAAATTTCACAATTTCTACACCATTTTAACAGCTAGAAGCTTCAAATTTAACTAAATAATAAAATTACTCACTAGAGGTGGGCGAAGTCGAAAAGGACCTTAAAAACCTAAGGGAAAAAAGACAGGTGGAGGTCCCCGACGTCACCACGAAGGTGTTAGAAGAGGACCAACCGCCAAATGGTGCTGTGACTCGCACAGAGGAACACCCGGCACAACAGTTACGAGGGGCTGAAGGTGGCCTCGAATAGTCTAAACCAAAAGGGCAAGGGGAGGACGATGACGTCACGACGAAGTTGCTGGAGGGGGACAAAGAGCCCAATGGTGCTGCGAGTCCTACAGATAAACATCCAACACAGTAAAGTGGCATCGAGCTAACTCCTCCTAACCCTTGAGGAGGGTTCGTTTGACGTGGCGCTGATCCAGGAGCCGTGGCTCTCCTCGGGAGGAAAGGTTTCTGGACTTATCGCGCGCGGGTTTGGCGTTTACTACGCGCAAACGTAAGGGCGGGTGTGAGCTGTAGCAATGGTAAGGAAACAGCTGCATTCATATATGCCGCCTAATTACACTACTGAGGACCTCGTAGTGGTGTCCGTTGAGCAAAAGAATAAGCAGGCATTTATCCTGGAGTCCTGCTACATGGCCCACGCTGCAGAGGTTCCACCGATGGAGTGTAAAAGGCTAGTACAGGAGGAAGGGTGCAAAGCGCGGTTGGTCATAGGCGCAGATGCAAATGCGCACCACAATGCGTGGGGAGGAGCATATACGAACGAGAGAGGCGAATCTCTATTTTGTTACATCCTGCAAACCAATTTGCAGATAGCCAACAGGGGAAATGTCCCTACATACATTGGTCCAACATTCAGCAATGTTCTTGATATTACATTGAACTCCGAGCGTGATATATCAAGGTATGATTGGATAGTTCTTGATAGATCATCCTCCTCCGACCATGCGTATATCAGCTTCAGCATCCCCCTAAAGAGGGTAGAGAAGGGAGGAACCTTTAGAAACCCTAGGTCAACGAACTAGACTAAATTCCAGAAACAGGTAGAAACAAAACTGGGATAACCCAAACAGGTTGCCAATGTGGAGGAACTGGAGGAGTCGAATGAATTCCTAACAAGGACGCTTATGACTGCGTATAACAAAGCTTGCCCTCTAAGAAGATTCAGAGGAAAAGCAAACACCATGGTGGAGCAATGAGCTGAGTCTTCTAAGAAGACAGGTAAAAGAAATGTTTAAGCTCGCAAAGACAGGGATCTACTGAGGATCTACGAGTGTGGAATTTCCAGGGCGAAGAGAATCTCATGGAAAAGTTTCTGTACGGACATAGAGTGCTCCAGCGAAACAGCACGGTTGAAAAAAGTCCTAGCAAGGGGAAACATAGTCCAGGGACTAATAAAGAAAGAGAACGGGGAATGGTCACGTAATAGTGAGGAATCCCTTGAGGTACTTTTCGACACACATTTCCCATCGTGAGACGGTTTAGATGAGCCAGCAGACATCACTCACACTTCGATCACGGAGCGGGTAGTGCCGGGCTTGGTGACCGATACCAAGGACGAATGAGCAGTGAAAACGTTTTCTAAGTTTAAATCGCTGGCCCCAGACAGTATATTCCCGGCCATGCTACAAGTTTCAAGTATGGCGGTCGTGGAATGGCTTAAAATAATATTCGATGGGTGCATAAGGCTGAATCATGTACGGCACTATTGGAGAACTGCTCGTGTAGCTTTCCTACCAAAGGCGGGGAAGATCGGTCACGTGTATCCCAAATATTATAAACCAATTAGCTTAACATCATTTCTGTTCAAAACTTTTGAGAGGCTGATAGATGTGTACATAAAGTCCAACGTGGATGAAAAGCAGCTCTCCACAACACAGCATGCGTACACCAAAGGCAAGTCGGTAGACACCGCATTGCATAGGGTGGTAATTAGCATAGAGAAATCCCAGGAATATAAGGAGTATGCTCTTGGAGTCTTCTTGGATATTGCCGGGGCTTTCAATAATGTTTCTAAATGGGCGATTATGGATGGTCTTAATTACATTAAAGTACATCCCGTCTTAATCAGATGGATCGGCTGCATATTAAATTGCAGGAAGGTTACATCACAATGGGGATTGTACGAGGCCACGAAATATGGGGAACGAAATGGACAGGGGAACGCCGCAGGGAGGGGTGGTATCACCTCTGCTGTGGACGCTGGCCATCAACCAACTGCTCAGGCGATTCGATGAGACGTTGCAATTGTCATAAGTGGAAAGTGCCTTCCAACGATTAGTTCTTTGATGGATCGGGCGCTTCGGGATATTCATACCTGGGCATCTAATGTCGGGTTGAAAGTCAATGCGGAGAAGACGGATATGGTATTGTTTACAAAGACGTACATGGTCCCAGATTGGACCAGGCCTAAGTTAGGAGGGGTGACCTTACAGGAGAAACCTTGCACAAAATATATAGGAATTATCCTAGACAGTAGGCTGTTATGGATGCTCAAGGTGGAGGAGAGGGTGAATAAGGCCTCAACGGCACTCTATGCATGTAAAAGAATGCTGGGGTGTGCGTGGGTCTTATCGCCCTCTCTTTCTCATTAGGTTTTTACAGCGATTGTAAGCCCTATTCTATACTATGGATTTCTTGTTTGGTGGAAAGCCATACAAAAAACAACATACCTCAAAAAATTAGAGGGAGTATGCAGACTATCGATGCTTAGCATTACGGGAGCCCTGAAAACAGCCCCGACGGCTGCACTGTATACCATTCTGCACATTCCACCAGTAGACCTGCTAGCAAAGAACATAGCATTAACAACTGCAACCAGGGGCAGCTTGAGCGCCGACCATATGGCCATAGCAGTATAGCGTCATCAATCACAATACGAACAGACTACCTGATTCCCTATCTGCACTTCGAGGGAGATCTTAAGGCCACAATAGAGATAGACGGTTGGCGCAAAAGTGCGCAAAGGGCGGAAGAGGCGATACATGTGTACACAGATGGTTCCAAAGTAGTGGAAGGAGTAGGGTCTGCGGTATACTGTGCTGATCCCGAAATAAGCAGATCCTACAGGCTGCCGGAATACTGTAGCGTTTTCCAAGCGGAAATATTGGCCGTAACCAAAGCAGTAGAAACCCTGGAAGATAATAGCTTAAGCTGCAACCGTGTTAACTTTTATATTGACAGTCAAGCAGCAATTAAGGCAATAATCTCGCATAGCACAGCATCTAAATGCGTGTTAGAGTGTAAGCAGTCCCCGGAGAGAAACGGGAAGCATACATCTATATTGGGTCCCAGGGCATATGGGAATAGATGGACATGAAAAAGCGGATAAACTAGCTAAAAAGGGCGCATCCCTTGAAGCTTGCTCCGTAGACGTCCCAATTAGACTGGGCGAGATTAAGCGAAGGCGAGAGGTGTACATGATCGACCAAGCGGGAAAGGCGTCGGTTATGTGTAGGTCTTACAACCTTAGACTAACAAAGTTGCTTCTATCATTAAAAAGAGAGGACTGTGTACTCATGACGGGTATTCTGACTGGACACTGCCTTCTGGCGTCACATGCCTTCAAATTAGGCTTGGTCAGTGAGAGCAGATGTAGGAAGTGTGGGTTGGAGGAAACGATCCAGCACGTTCTGTGCTCGTGCCCTGCACTTCCCAGGCTAAGACACCAGCTATTAGGAGTGATACAGCTGTCAGATCTAGAAGCAGCAAGTTGCTTAAGTCCTAGGAAGCGTCTAGTATTTGCCAGAAGGCCGAGGTGTTTTATAACATAAGTCCTGGTTTTGATAGGGTTTTCAGTTTGGTTGTTAAAACAAACTTATGGTAACACTACGGACTCAATCAGTATATGTGAGGTCCTCATGGACCGGGCAGTTCAACCTAACCTAACCTAAATGCACATACTGTGCAAACAAATTCAAATTACAAAGATCGGTCGCATATATAGCATATATTCCATACAAGCGCATTGTTCAGATAAAGAGCTTTTCGCGATTTCTGCCCCATTTTAACTGCCAAAAGCTTCAAATTTCATCAAATACTTACGCACGAGTGAAATATTGTTCAAATTACTGATTCATGGTCATGGCTATATAATGCAGACCACAAGAAACGTGAAACTTGTATCCTCACACAAAGTACCAATATATTTTTTATTTTATGTATATATCGCACAATGTCGCTTAAGAAAGTAAATCTGTTCACTATATGGTACATATTTTATACAATCCAGTACTTGAATTTCACGAATGGGATAAAATTATTGCACAGCTCCATTGATGAATGGTATGAAGTCTTAGGCGCAGCCGAAGAGAGTCCCGCCTTGATTTTTTCAGTTTTAACAAATCTTACTAACATGCAACAAACTTAATGATGAGCGTGCTGTTTATACATTAAATGTTACCTAATGAAATTCACGTGGCAAAGCGTATGCTCTTTATTAGGCTGTCCCCTAAAAATTCGGAAAATTTAGTACTAAAGTTTTCGAATTTTTTTTTATTATTTTTGTCTTTTTTGATATTTTTCTTCATTTTATTTCATACAATAAAGTCTTTTTTTCTGGACGAAAGCAACTTCCAATTTATGATGGATTTTTTTTATATCTTTTCTATTATACCCGTTAAAACTATTAAATTTTCTGCAAACTTTCATATTGATTTATTGCGCATACGCCGTGTCCCACTTCTTTGTAATCTATGCATCATCATGTCAGATTGACATCAATTGAATATTTTGTGCATATATGAAATTCCAACAAATCTTAAAGACATCGAAATTTTTTCAGAAAAAATGTGCTAATCTGATGGACTGTATTTCTGCCATGGAAAGCTTCTCAGTGACAACTTATCTCTCTTGCAGATGCCGTGCGGAGTCGGCGTAAAACATGGGACCTACAATTAATAGGAATAATTATAAAGGAATACGACGGAAATTGGAAGATAACCTCGGCATAAATCCTCTTCGAAGGTTATCGCGCCTGGTATTTATTTATTTATAACAATTTGTTGGCAACTTAATTTTTAACCAATCGCTTAGTTTATCTCCGGTTAGCCGTATGCGGAAGCAGAGCAAAAGAGAGCTTCCATTGCATTGGAATAAGCAGATGGAGCAAGGCTTGATCTCCAAGTAGGGCTAATATTTAAGCTGAGACATTCTTTGATTCAGAAAAATGTATTGATATGTTCTTGCAGTTTCAAGAATGGTCCAAAATCGAGCTCAAAGTGCTCAACCCTTATACACATAAAGCACTTTTGTTTTTGTTTTGCTCTGAAAAAATGGCAAAAATACAAATCCACACTTTGAATAAAAAAAATGTTCATAGCACTCCCATATGCCCTCACATATAAATTCGAATCATATGAAAGTGCCTGAATTTCTTTTGAATGTGCAAAGAAAATGCACTTCCTTACGAAGCCAAGGCACTTCGGTACTATATTCAAATATAAACTAACAAATGGATACCAAAAAATTTTTCAAATACAGTGAAATTCCCCATTACAGACAGTCTTTATAACCGGACAGATTTTGGCACACAGGTTTTTCATTCATTTTTTCATACAAATATCATCCTAATAAACGGACACTCTAATAACCGGACGCGGACAAAATATTTCAAACCATTTTCATAAAAAAATTTCTCATAACCGGACGAAATTCAAAAATATCACAAGCAAGCTTTGTTCTTCATTATAAACATGAAATAGGTGATTCCCCTTTTAACATGTATGCACACATTCAAGCCGTGTGTTTCAAATAAAGGAAAGTTTTCCATTCAGTTTGTTGTCAGTTGCATACGAATGGTTGCGTTCAAAGTTCTTAATAGTATGGCGCCGAAAAAAACGGTACTTTCTATTAAAGAAAAAATTTAGTGGTAGTAGGTACACGTTTCTTTTGCTTTGAAAAGTTCAATATTGGCAAAACACAAGCTGCTGAAATCAATAAAAATAAAGAACAAATTCGTTATAAATGTGAATCTGGAGTTAATCTGTACTGTAACGAATATTAGCAGCACTAAGGGATACTATCATCTCTAAGCCGATGCTAAGCAGTGACTTAGTTACAGTACAATATAATTTGTATGTGTGGTATATATTTTGTGACTTCATCCCTTATAAGCGGACATCTCCCATAGCAGGACAAAAGCACTGCTAAGGTGAGTCTCCGGTTATAAGGAATTTCACTGTATATTGTAGCACTCAGAAAATTTTTAATTAAAAATTTATTTATTAAAGGGAGCATCAAAATTCTTTAAACATTTAAAATATTTTTTTTTTTCTTTTTTTACTTTAAAAAGTTTCAGTGTTTATATAATTTCGTATATATAGCTATTGTGATTTGCACTTACGTATAAAAATACTTGAACAGCCCTGGTATAAACAATCGATTCATTTTTCAAATAATAACATTTTTTTGTAATTGACCGCAAAATCATCCCAAAAAATTCGTCTATTTAAATTATATAACTTACCGGTTTTGCGCTGTATTAGCACTACTTCTTCGTTGTTTTTTCTGCGTCACTCGATAAAACTTTTGGTGATCTAAATAACGTTATTATTCACTTTTTGTTGTACCAGATTTTGATTCACAAATTTTATGGCCGCAAAAATGCCAAACGTTCATTCAAACAATAAATTTTGTAAGTTCTGTACGAAAATGTAGAAAAAAGTTATTTGCATGTTATGTACATACATATGTTTGTATGCAATATTTGATTTGCCCCAAAGTTCATAACTTTGAAGGCGGTGGGGGTTGATAAAAGCTCTACTGAGCTTAAATTCGCAGAGGCGTGTACACTTATACCAGCTATTTTGAATCGACTCATTTAGTTTCCATCGCCGTGACTCTGTTGCGAACATACACACATACATACATACAAATGTATGTATGGACATATAAATGTATGGATGTACGAAAATTGTGTAGGTTTTGATGCTTATTTCCCTTTCTATTTCGATTTTATATAATCGCCTACTCGTATTAGTTATTTTCCAAGAGGACGTCAGCAAAAAGCTCGAACTTCGATAACGTTTGAGTCAAGAAATAAGTAAGACGACTATACCCTCTCGCTAAGTATCAATAACATTCATTTACGAATCTGTAGGGATCACGCTAATATCAGTTGCATACTCTACTTTTTTGTTTCTCTCAAAGTTCTCATTTCATTGAAGCTTTTATTATATATAAGATGTATATGGGAATGCATAACTAGAAATTCCATTGTTGACAGGCTTCAAAGTTTAGCTTAACGATTTCTTTTGATTTCTTATAAAACAATTTATGTTAATATATATAATATACCCTGTAGGAAATCATATCAACTTGAAATCCATTTAAAAAAAGTTTTGAATAAAATATGTCGCTTTGTTTTCTTTTTAAATTTTTTATGAGTATTACATTACATTCATATTTGTCTGCAAAATTTCTGTACAAAATTGGGGATTCTTTCAATTTGTGTCTTACTTTCCGTAGAGTCTTGAAAATTGGAACAAGCTTCGGAAGCCGATGATAGTGCAACAGGAGGGAAACTCCTAGGTGGCGCAGGGATTTATTTTAAAAACTCGTCTGAATTTGTAAATTTCGCAGACAAGTTTTAAGTAGCCTCATGGTGAGCTAGGGACTTAACACATAGGTTAAAGTTCTATTGCAATTAAATCTTAGGTTAAAAAATTCTTCTAGATGGGGCAGGGATGGAGATATTTTAAAATCTTTAGGCAATCCTTAAACAGCATGTGGAATCTAACGATCGACTTTTAGGTAACTACTCATTGAGCTAAAAACTTCAAACTTTACATTGGATCAGGGCACCGTGATAGCGCAACAAAAGGCAAAAGTCGGCTAGGTGGAACGCGGTCGAGTGAAGAAGAAAAATAATACAAGATTTGTAATCTTGCGATGCGGTTTTAAATAGCTTAGCAGCAAGCCATAGACTTGAAGCCAAAAATGTGATTCAAAGGTGACACTTTAACATGGATCTGGATATTTATGAAAATCGTAAGCATCGGATGGCATCTTGCCATCAATTATTTTATGCAAGATTTCCTTTGAGCCGCAAACTTTTAACCTCATCTGTAGCTAAATAAGTGGGAAGATTGCGACTGGTGGTTCCCAGGGCGAGATATTAAGAAATTTTCTTCTATACGAGGGAACCTTTGCAATCAAGTTTTTCGCAACTAGGTGGCGCACGAGTCGATTTATTTCATAAAAATATTAATATATTTCGATCGATTTTTATGTTACTTTTTGGACATTTTAAATCTTATTTCAAAGAGGTCATACCTATAACAAAAAATTTCACTAGGGGGCGCAAGCATCCAGGTATTTATAAAAATCGTTCGGAAGGGGGAACCGGTGCTCCAATGCAATTTAGTGTCAATTTTACTGCACAGTTTTCAATCAAAATGGACTTCAAATAATTGTTCACCTCAGCTCGGTAAACCTCATTCGATACACATCGCTCTCTGAAGGCGCCATCAAATTTGTCGGAGAATTATTCTCTTGAATACTTCAAGGCCCATGCTTGCTTAAGATTCATATATCAGGACAGGTATGATGAAGGACTTATAGAGCTAGAATTTTGTTCGTCAACGTACTTTTCAATTGCCCACTTAGTTTAAAGTAGTGTTTGATATGTGACATTGTTTTCGCTGGTTGTTTTATACTTATCTGACAAAGAAGTATTGTTCCGATTCTTTCTTTAATAATAGCACGAACTTTCTCTTATTTTGTTCTCCATAAGTCCCAATTTTTGGTTCTTTATCCAATTCAGAGAAACAAAACTTACGGCGCCCTTGTAGTGGCCTTTGATATCAATACCATCAGCATACGACAGAAATTGTACGCTCTTATAATAAATTGTACCATCGCAGTTTTTCTCCATGTTTTGGCGTAATATGATGAGTTGGTGGATAGTAAATTTACCCGACCTGAAATAAAGGTTAAACCAGTACGTTGACTTTTCGCTTCAATCTTTCGTCCAATACGGTAGGTATAAAATATCGCTGCTTGCAGCATTACCTCTCTTGTGTATTGGGCAGAGCACGCTTGAATTCAATTTCTGAATTCATGCGCTGGTCCAATCATATTTTTCATAGAATACAAGCTCTTTAACAGATCTTTGACTCCTTCTTTGAACAGTTCTACTTGTAGGCTATCATTACCTGACCCTTATTGTTCTTAAGCAGGCGTATTGAGACTCTCACATCCTTGTAGTGGGGCACCGGAACGTATATTCCGTCATCAGGGAAACATTTCTTGAAACATTTCTTCTTCCGTTTTTTTTTTTGTAGCAATTTACGGATATGTAAGCGTGTATTTGCTCTCACGCTGTTCTTCTGCACGTTCCTTTCTTTAGCGGACCCTACAGTTTTTGAAGAATCGGTGGACACTGGTATCGCATAATCCGTTATCTGTTATCTGTTAGGTCCATTTCCTACAGGTCAAGTATATGTGTACATCGGACAGAAAAATTGCAGTGGAATGTGTTATCAAATTTCGTCACTTAATTTATTTTTAGTTTTTTCTCTATAATAAAAAAAAGCTTCTATTTACGCTGTTAATAAAACTATGTTAACGAAAAACGTTTTCAAAAAAATTCGAAAACTCGAAAAAATTTTACGACACTCTCGAACTTTTCATTTGAAGTTCTCTGTTTTTTTTTTTTTTTTTTTTTTGAGGGTGTCATTTTGATATATATATATAAAAAGAGACCTATAACTTGTACTTTTTTAACTGAAATGGGGCTATAAATCTGCATACTCAAATACTTCAGAGAGCTCCAAACAAAATTTTCTCGGACTTTTGAATTTTTTCGTAAAACATTTTTGAGAGTGGATTGCAAAGCGTCAGTGGCAATATTCATAGAAGTTCTTACACAAAATATTCAAAATAAATTAGAAAAGTTTAATTGATGAAATTTGAAAAAACTGGCACTGTTTGCTGCTGCTGTATTTCAAGATCTCTAATCGCTCGCACTCGAATATTGATCATTTTTTGAACATAACATTAAATGCACACATTTACGAAAAAAAAACTTTAGAAATTTAATAATAAAATAAAGGTTTGCTCTATTTAGTTTTTAGCCGCTTTTTGACGGTTTTTCTTTTTAATTTTTGTTATTATTTTCAGACATCGTAATGGCATTTTTTTTAATATTTTTCTTGCTTTTTCCCCTTACTTCAAATTTATATTTTTTATGAGCCTGTGGCCCATTATTTTTACAATTTAAAATTAATAATGTTTACTTATTTTTAGTTCTTTGTTTTAATAAGAAAAAATTTTAATAACAATTTTTTTCTTTAGTTATAATTTTTTTAAGCCACCATGCATGTCTATAATTCTTTCAGCAGTCTCGCCCCCACCGCCTTTGCACCACTCACTCTTAACACCTACACAACAATGTCGCGAACTAACGATGCAATTACAATATTACTTTCGTTCACGGAATCACAAAATGTTCACGCTCGATCCACGTAATCTAGTACTAATAGTAAATTATAAACTTTCAAATACATTTGAAGCGTTTTGTTTTTTTTCTTTTTCTTTTCTTGTTTGTGTATTTTATTAATCTGTAGAAACACAGATTTATTTCTGAAGTTTCACGAATTTGAGTTTAAAATTAAACACGGTTCAAGCTTGTTGGTTGATTGAGAGTTGTATCTCTTCACAATTAAACAAGTTCTAAATTTATGAATGATTACTTCAAGAAGAGATCTTTTTTGTTATCAATTATTTAATTAGAGATGAGTTATAAATTTTTCAAATTTTTACGCGCACGTACATCCGTCCAGAGCAATAGTTTGCCTAGTAGTGAGTTATCAATGCAGTGCTCAGTTCTATGGAAGTGCTGAAAATTTACATTTACTTGACGAAATCACATGCAATTGCATGTGGTAAAGTGAATAAGCCAGAATTGTCGTGCGCAGCCAACGCTCGTTACTTGTAAACCCAGCGGACCAAATAAATGCTCACAAATGATATCCCATTTGAGCGATTTACGATATTTAACCGGATAATCTCGCAAATGCATCTGAAAACGATAGCAATATGATTCATATGTCCTTTGTGACAGTGAAAGTATTGTTTACGATAGTCGCAACAAATAAAGCTAGCGAGTTTTCAGTAATATTTTTTATGCTTTTTCTGATACTTCCGCGTAGTCGGATGAAATATTGGATTTCATACATTTTCGACTCAAAGGGATATTGCAAAATGATCACGAGAAATAGGAGATGCGAATCTTTCAGTTGTTCCGTCTTCCGTTGTGTTCCCCTATATTAAATACAGTGAGACGAATCAAAAGAAACAGAGACTTTATAATATTCATGGTGTTGCATTTTAGCTTTTTATAATTTTTTTTTTTTTATAAAAAAAAGTTCTTAGTACATATAAAAATATACATATGTGCACATATAACACAATTTATGTATTTTATTTCATTTTTATTGTATTTATTAGACCAAGGGAATTGTTCAGTTGATTTCTTTATTAGAGCTTTTTTGGTCGTTAAATTTAAAGCAAAAACATTAGTTTTTCTTTTTTCTCCGACGCGTTTCGATACGTTATTGTGTTTTCTTCAGGGAGACTATGTATTTATTTTAACAAGAAAACATAATTAGAACATATTTTCTAAATTATAGTACATACACACCTTAATAAAAATTGCAGATTTTGAATTAATTACACATTTTTACAAAATATATACATTTAACATAAACTACATTTTTATACTCAGTTGAGCAGAGCTCACAGAGTATATTAAGTTTGATTGGATAACGGTTGGTTGTACATATATAAAGGAATCGAGATAGATATAGACTTCCATATACCAAAATAATCAGGATCGAAAAAAAATTTTATTGAGCCAGGTCCGTCCGTCCGTCCGTCCGTTAACACGATAACTTGAGTAAATTTTGAGGTATCTTGATTAAATTTGGTATGTAGGTTCCTGAGCACTCATCTCAGATCGCTATTTAAAATGAACGATATCGGACTATAACCACGCCCACTTTTTTGATATCGAAAATTTCGAAAAACCGAAAAAGTGCGATAATTCATTACAAAAGACAGATAAAGCGAAGAAACTTGGTAGATGAGTTGAACTTATGACGCAGAATAGAAAATAAGTAAAATTTTGAACAATGGGCGTGGCACCACCCACTTTTAAAAGAAGGTAATTTAGAAGTTTTGCAGGCTGTAATTTGGCAGTCTTTGAAGATATCATGATGAAATTGGCAGGAGCGTTACTTGTATCACTATATGTATGCTTAATAAAAATTAGCAAAATCGGAGAACGACCACGCCCACTTTAAAAAAAAAATTTTTTTTAAGTGAAATTTTTACAAAAAATTCAATATCTTTACAGTATATAAGTAAATTATGTCACCATTCAACTCCAGTAATGATATGGTACAACAAAATACAAAAACAAAAGAAAATTTCAAAATGGGCGGGGCTCCGCCCTTTTTCATTTGATTTGTCTAGGATACATTTAATGCCATAAATCGAACAAATATTTACCAATCCTTGTGAAATTTGGTAGGCGCTTAGATTCTAGGACGATAACTGTTTTCTGTGAAAAAAGGCGAAATCGGTTGAAGCCACACCCAGTTTTTATACACAGTAGATCGTCTGTCCCTCCCCTCGGCCGTTAACACGATAACTGGAGCAAAAATCGATATATCTTTACTAAACTCAGTTCACATAATTATCTGAACACACTTTGTATTGGTATAAAAAATGGCCGAATTCCGACTATGACCACGCCCACTTTTTCGATTTCGAAAATTACGAAAAATGAAAAAAATGCCATAATTCTATACCAAATACGAAAAAAGGGATGAAACATGGTAATTGCATTGGTTTATTGACGCAAAATATAACTTTAGAAAAAAACTTTGTAAAATGGGTGTGACACCTACTATATTAAGTAGAAGAAAATGAAAAAGTTCTGCAGGGCGAAATCGAAAGCCCTTGGAATCATGGCAGGAATACTGTTCGTGGTATTACATACATATATAAATAAATTAGCGGTACCCGACAGATGATGTTCTGGGTTACCCTGGTCCACATTTTGGTCGGAATCTCGAAAACGCCTTCACAGCTACCACAACTCCCTTTTAAAATTCTTATTTATACCTTTAATTTGACACCCATATTGTTCAAACAAATTCTAGAGTCAGCCCTGGTCCACCTTTATGGCGATATCTCGAAAAGCCGTCCGCCTATAGAACTAAGAACCACTCCCTTTTAAAATACTCATTAACACCTTTCATTTGATACCCATATCGTACAAATGCTAGATTCACCCCTGGTCCACCTTTATGGCGATATCTCGAAAAGGCGTCAATCTATAGAACTAAGGCCAACGCCCTTTTAAAATACTCATTAACACCTTTCTTTTGATACCCATATCGTACAAACAACACATTCCAGGGTTACCCTAGGTTCATTTTCCTACATGGTGATTTTCCCTTATTTTGTCTCCAGAGCTCTCAACTGAGTATTTAATGTTCGGTTACACCCGAACTTAGCCTTCCTTACTTGTTTGTTCTAAGTTGTCCGTGAAAGTGAATAGTTGAGTGCTGTGTTTTAAAAATTGTTTAATATTTATTATACGCAAATAAATACTGTGGAAAGTAAGTATAAACGTGATTTATTTCTGTTTTATTCAATAAATTTGCGAGGCGATGCATGTTAGACAATAGAGACTCGAATTTGTGGAGGCACATAGGCCAAGAGTGATACTACCAATATCACCTCTAAACACGTATGAAAATTTTACAGAACTCGAAGGTCTTAAAAATTAAAAACTCTTTAAAGGTTTGTTGTAAGTAATTTTTCAACTGATATGATACCAATGCATTTTTCATTTGCTCAAGGTTGTTGAGTTAGTAACTAGCGCAGAGAAAATATATTAGAAATTTATAAGGGGCTGCTGGCGTCAAATAATGATGGATGCCGGAGCAAAAAGAGTAAGTACGAGGATTTCTTGCAACATAAGCCATATGCCGTGAGTATAATTTTTAGAATTTCCTAAACAGAAATGTCAATATTAATTTATTTTATTATATTTTTTTATTATTAATTTCATTATTATTTAAATTCATATAAGAGTTCTAAACTTTTAGCGTATTTTTTTTATTTCATTTTATATTTTACATAAACCAAATAGTTTAATGATGTATATTGGAACGATTTTATAATACGGAATCCAAACATTATACCCGAGTCTAGCTTCGCGAATCACATGGTCGAGAATGAATGTTCCCCAGCAAACATCAATAAAACAGTTAGGGTTCTTCACATACAAGCAAAAGGCCGACGTCTCAACGTACTCGAATACATGGAATTCTACAAGCAGAAAATATACGGTAGAATAATAAAAGAACAGATAAACACAATTTCTGACACAATATTCGAGCCTTTAAAACTTGTTTACCAGAAACAAAGTAATCACACAGGTACAATAGACAAACACACAACAACAAATAAACACAAAACAATTAACACACCAAAACAACAAACCCACAAAGAAGATCAAACGACTAAAATCACGGATTTTTACCTACCCCAGTCAGCCACACAAATCGATTAGTAAACCACCCTCGGTTCTGAATGAACACACAGCACATACATATAACTAAATATACACAAGCATCAATTTTGACAATACCTGCTCATGTACCTACGAACTACAAATACAGGACAAACGACAACAACAGATCAGAACGAAAATCGACACTGATGATTTTATCCACCCTGTCGGAAAATCAACAAAACAAAATATGTCAAATAGTTTAATTAATTATTTATTTTATTTTATTAAATTATGTATTTTATTTTTATATTTACAGATGCATTGATAGAGTTACGAAAAAATATTTCCAGTACGCTGCAGAACGCACAATAAGAACAGCCAAATCGGAGCCAAAAAAAGTCAGAACGCAGTACTTTTATGCAGTAACATAATATTAACATTTTACTGGATTTTTGTAATTGAATTACTTTGTTTTTCTTAATTACATACTTAATTATAAAAAATGAAAACAATTTCGATCACTCAGCTGATTTCGATAATACACGCATAATAGATGTGGAGAGCAAAACAAAGAGAAGATTAACGTTGGAAGGGCTTCGAATCCAACAGCAGATAAATAATGCTATGAACTACAAAGAGGATTTAGATAATATCAGCTGTGCATACAAATGTGTGATAATCAACAATTGACGAACACCTGGGATAGAGTGTGGATGTTTTTTAAATGTAACAAGTAAGGAAGGTTAAGTTCGGGTGTAACCGAACATTACATACTCATAAGGGAAAATAACCATGTAGGAAAATGAACCGAGGGAAACCCTGAAATGTGTTTGTATGACATGTGTATCAAATGAAAGGCATTAAAGAGTATTTTATGAGGGAGTGGGCCATAGTTCTATAGGTGGTAGCCTTTTCGAGATATCGCCATAAAGGTGGACCAGGGGTGACTCTAGAATGCGTTTGTACGATATGGGTATCAAAAGAAAGGTGTTAATGAGTATTTTTAAAGGGAGTAATCCTTAGTTCCATAGGTGGACGCCGTTTCGAGATATCGCCATAAAGGTGGACCAGGGGTGACCCTAGAATTTGTTTGTACAATATGAGCATCAAAGGAAAGGTGTTAATGAGTATTTTAAAAGGGAGTGAGCCTTAGTTCTATAGGTGGACGCCGTTTCGAAATATCGCCCTAGAGGTGGACCAGGGGTGACTCTAGAATGTGTTTGTACGATATGGGTATCAAATTAAAGGTATTAATGAGGGTTTTAAAAGGGAGTGGTGGTTGTTGTATAGGTGGTCGCATTTTCGAGATATCGCCATAAAGGTGGACCAGGAGTGACCCTAGAATTTGTTTGTAAAATATGGGTATCAAAAGAAAGGTGTTAATGAGTATTTTAAAAGGGAGTAATCCTTAGTTCCATAGGTGGACGCCGTTTCGAGATATCGCCATAAAAGTGGGGCAGGGGTGACCCTAGAATTTGTTTGTACAATTTAAGTTATGATGCCTATTGCACATCTCTGCTAAGTCAACAATATGCCTAGCTTCTCTACGTAGCCTCAAACAACTAGTTAGCAACCAAGTCAAATGGCAAGGTCAATTGATGCAGAGCAAAACAAACCAACAAATGATCATCGCTTGCCTAACAACAATCCAACTCAAATGCCCATCGCTTGCCTAACAGAGCTTGCCCAACAACAGCGCAACTAATCGCACAAAAGCAATACGTGACTATACCATAGTAACATCATGTGCAAGCCAACAGCATAACAACCCACTGCATACGATCACAGCATAGCAACATCATATGCACGGGTTTGGTATGCAACCCAACGGTAGAACAAGTAATCGCGCGTGGTTCTATCATAGCAACGGCAGGTTTAATATCCAGCCCAGCAACGCACTGCACAATGTCACTGCTTGCGCTTGCTTACCATAGCAACGTGATGGTCGTAGGCAGGCATAAAGAGAAGCGTTAAAACTGATCGCGCGACGTCGCTGCTTGCACTTACCTAGCAACTTGCACTTATCATAGCATCACATGCGCTAGCAACAACAACTGAATGTGCGACCGTTTTTACATATGATAACAGCAGCAGCAGAATGGCATTAGGAAAGGTATTTAAGGAGGCATCATTGCCTTTCGAGGGTAATTCAGTTTAATCAGAGAAGTTGCACGGTCAACTAATTAGTCGCTAAATATTTAAAGTTATTTTAAATAAAGTTTTAAAGTAAAGTGTTGTGTTGTGTTATTTATTGAAGGAAAGCAGGGACCATAAGGACCTGCATAACTGGCGCCCAACTATAGTGCAAACCCAAGAGTATAAAAAATACACATATCCTTTAAAGAAGGATTACAATAAAAAAAAAATTAAAATCAAATAAAATAAAAAACAGTCCGAGTGCTTTAAAAAAAAAATTGATATATCCTTTAAATAAGGGTTATAATTAAAAACAAGACAGTGCAAGACATAAGTGTTTTTAAAAAGCTATATCCTGTAAATAAGGATAAAAACTAAAGAAAGATACTTGTTTTATTCAAAAAAATTTTCTTAAATATTTATCCTTATCAAATAACGACATAAAAACAGTGACCATTAAAATAAACCAGTGTTCGGAAAAACTTTAAATGAAGTGAATGTCCTTCAAGGAAGTGTGAAAAAAGTATAGTCAAAGAAAAATTGCTGAATAGTTAAAATATATTAACTTAAAAGCTATTTAAATAAAAATGTATAGAAAAAGGAAAATAAAATCATCCTTATAAAATAAACCAATGTTTGAAAAACGTTATCTAAAATAAAAATCCTTGAAAAAGGATAAGTGAAAACAAACAGTAAATTCAAATAAAAATTAGTGAAACAACTTCGAAATAAATACCTATCCTTAAAAATATAAGAACAAGCATATTAATTTAGGAAAATAGACAGTGTAAAAAAAAGCATATAAAAAGTGGCAGAAAAGCAACCAACAATATTCTAGAGAAGAGGAAAATTAAATAGTTGTGAAAAACATTTCGTTTTGACGGTAAATTCTGAATTATTTAAATAAAAGAAAGGTACAACAAAAAACACTGAATACAAATACAATACGCTAAAACAATAATTATTAAATTGTGATGAACATCTTCAAACAGACATTTTTCTAAAAAAAAGACGTTGATTTAAAAACTAAAGGCACCCTCTAAATTAAAAAAAAATCTGGAAGTGGCATCTGTAAATCGCAGGACGAAATACTTCACCAATCAACAGGACCCTCGTTACTTCGATATATATGTACGTATAAAAAATTATTAGTTTTAAGAATTGCATTAATAAATATCTATATTCCAATTATCATTATTATAAAAAATTTATAGTGTTTCTACAAAAAATTTTAATAAAAAAATGGATAGAAATGCAGTGGCTAGTTTACTGGCGTCGACAGTAAAAGTGGTTGAAGAGAACTTTAGGGAACAATTAGCAGAGCTAAGACGTGATTTTCAGAGTATTATACCTAAAAGAGTAGAAGTTTTCAGTCCCGTAACTATTGTTGCAGGTACGCAAAGTAGCCATACGGATCTTAATTTGATTAAGTCTCTACCAGAATTTAGGGGTAAAATATCTGAATATCCAGCATGGAGGGAAGCAGCTAGGTTCGCGATAAACTATTATACCGAGGGCTCGGAGCCATATTATATTGCCATGGGTATTTTGCGTAACAAAATAACGTCGGCAGCTAACGAAAATCTTAGCGCTTTTAACACTCCGCTAAACTTTAAAGCCATTATTTCTAAGTTAGACCAATTATATGCAGATAAACGACCACTCCACATATTAGAAAATCAGCTCAATATATTGAGGCAGGGACAAATGTCTATTAGTGAATATTATGATGTAGTTGATAGGCAACTTACTTTGATTCTAAACAAAAATATTATGACATATAGCAGTAATGAGGAACTTTGCAATGCGTTTAGTGTAAAGGCTAGGGAAAACGCTTTAAGGGTATTCATTTCCGGTCTCAGGCGCCCACTTTGCGATACCCTTTTCTCTGCGAACCCACCAGACTTACCCAGTGCACTAGCTGCAGCGCAAGAGTTGCAACATAATCGAGACAGATATAACTTCGCGCATACATATGCCTCGGGAAGATTGCCACAAGTACATCAAAGTACCCCATTTTCTAATACTCCTCCTCATCCAAATCGATCAAATCCAAGCAGTTCAGCACAATACCCCGTTCCAATGGAAATAGATCAGGGAACCTCTTGTTTCAGAGGAAATCCTCAAATCAGAAACAATCCTTTCGAACAGCGAAATCGCCAACAAACATTTCAACAGGGAAATAGTTCAAATCGACTAAATTCTCATCAACAGCGGACGCGGCAACAAGCCAACAACTTTGCCCAACCTCAACAACAATTCAAGAGACCTTACAATAACACTACCTCCACTCAAGCACCCTTTAACAAACTGCAACGTATTAACGCTATGGAAAATAATTCATTTTCCACGGCAGTGGACGAGTACGAAGACCCTTTGTCGAATGAACCATACTACTCCGAAATGGAAGATAATCAGCCTCTAGATGAGATAAATTTTTTAGGCTAAGGTCGAACTTGCCCTTCATTACTCGAACTTTACCTAATGGGCAAGTTCTTAAAATTCTGATAGACACGGGAACCGCGAAAAATTACATAAAAAAATATGGTTTTTTGAAAGGAATAACCGCCACACAATATCCCTTTCAACTAAGATCTATAAATGGTGTAAATAAAATTTCTGAGAAATGTAAAGTCAATATTCTAGGAACGACTGCTACTTTTTATATATTACCCCAATTAGATACTTTTGATGGAATCACAACGTGATGGTCGTAGGCAGGCATAAAGAGAAGCGTTAAAACTGATCGCGCGACGTCGCTGCTTGCACTTACCTAGCAACTTGCACTTATCATAGCATCACATGCGCTAGCAACAACAACTGAATGTGCGACCGTTTTTACATATGATAACAGCAGCAGCAGAATGGCATTAGGAAAGGTATTTAAGGAGGCATCATTGCCTTTCGAGGGTAATTCAGTTTAATCAGAGAAGTTGCACGGTCAACTAATTAGTCGCTAAATATTTAAAGTTATTTTAAATAAAGTTTTAAAGTAAAGTGTTGTGTTGTGTTATTTATTGAAGGAAAGCAGGGACCATAAGGACCTGCATAACTGGCGCCCAACTATAGTGCAAACCCAAGAGTATAAAAAATACACATATCCTTTAAAAAAGGATTACAATAAAAAAAAAATTAAAATCAAATAAAATAAAAAACAGTCCGAGTGCTTTAAAAAAAAAATTGATATATCCTTTAAATAAGGGTTATAATTAAAAACAAGACAGTGCAAGACATAAGTGTTTTTAAAAAGCTATATCCTGTAAATAAGGATAAAAACTAAAGAAAGATACTTGTTTTATTCAAAAAAATTTTCTTAAATATTTATCCTTATCAAATAACGACATAAAAACAGTGACCATTAAAATAAACCAGTGTTCGGAAAAACTTTAAATGAAGTGAATGTCCTTCAAGGAAGTGTGAAAAAAGTATAGTCAAAGAAAAATTGCTGAATAGTTAAAATATATTAACTTAAAAGCTATTTAAATAAAAATGTATAGAAAAAGGAAAATAAAATCATCCTTATAAAATAAACCAATGTTTGAAAAACGTTATCTAAAATAAAAATCCTTGAAAAAGGATAAGTGAAAACAAACAGTAAATTCAAATAAAAATTAGTGAAACAACTTCGAAATAAATACCTATCCTTAAAAATATAAGAACAAGCATATTAATTTAGGAAAATAGACAGTGTAAAAAAAAGCATATAAAAAGTGGCAGAAAAGCAACCAACAATATTCTAGAGAAGAGGAAAATTAAATAGTTGTGAAAAACATTTCGTTTTGACGGTAAATTCTGAATTATTTAAATAAAAGAAAGGTACAACAAAAAACACTGAATACAAATACAATACGCTAAAACAATAATTATTAAATTGTGATGAACATCTTCAAACAGACATTTTTCTAAAAAAAAGACGTTGATTTAAAAACTAAAGGCACCCTCTAAATTAAAAAAAAATCTGGAAGTGGCATCTGTAAATCGCAGGACGAAATACTTCACCAATCAACAGGACCCTCGTTACTTCGATATATATGTACGTATAAAAAATTATTAGTTTTAAGAATTGCATTAATAAATATCTATATTCCAATTATCATTATTATAAAAAATTTATAGTGTTTCTACAAAAAATTTTAATAAAAAAATGGATAGAAATGCAGTGGCTAGTTTACTGGCGTCGACAGTAAAAGTGGTTGAAGAGAACTTTAGGGAACAATTAGCAGAGCTAAGACGTGATTTTCAGAGTATTATACCTAAAAGAGTAGAAGTTTTCAGTCCCGTAACTATTGTTGCAGGTACGCAAAGTAGCCATACGGATCTTAATTTGATTAAGTCTCTACCAGAATTTAGGGGTAAAATATCTGAATATCCAGCATGGAGGGAAGCAGCTAGGTTCGCGATAAACTATTATACCGAGGGCTCGGAGCCATATTATATTGCCATGGGTATTTTGCGTAACAAAATAACGTCGGCAGCTAACGAAAATCTTAGCGCTTTTAACACTCCGCTAAACTTTAAAGCCATTATTTCTAAGTTAGACCAATTATATGCAGATAAACGACCACTCCACATATTAGAAAATCAGCTCAATATATTGAGGCAGGGACAAATGTCTATTAGTGAATATTATGATGTAGTTGATAGGCAACTTACTTTGATTCTAAACAAAAATATTATGACATATAGCAGTAATGAGGAACTTTGCAATGCGTTTAGTGTAAAGGCTAGGGAAAACGCTTTAAGGGTATTCATTTCCGGTCTCAGGCGCCCACTTTGCGATACCCTTTTCTCTGCGAACCCACCAGACTTACCCAGTGCACTAGCTGCAGCGCAAGAGTTGCAACATAATCGAGACAGATATAACTTCGCGCATACATATGCCTCGGGAAGATTGCCACAAGTACATCAAAGTACCCCATTTTCTAATACTCCTCCTCATCCAAATCGATCAAATCCAAGCAGTTCAGCACAATACCCCGTTCCAATGGAAATAGATCAGGGAACCTCTTGTTTCAGAGGAAATCCTCAAATCAGAAACAATCCTTTCGAACAGCGAAATCGCCAACAAACATTTCAACAGGGAAATAGTTCAAATCGACTAAATTCTCATCAACAGCGGACGCGGCAACAAGCCAACAACTTTGCCCAACCTCAACAACAATTCAAGAGACCTTACAATAACACTACCTCCACTCAAGCACCCTTTAACAAACTGCAACGTATTAACGCTATGGAAAATAATTCATTTTCCACGGCAGTGGACGAGTACGAAGACCCTTTGTCGAATGAACCATACTACTCCGAAATGGAAGATAATCAGCCTCTAGATGAGATAAATTTTTTAGGCTAAGGTCGAACTTGCCCTTCATTACTCGAACTTTACCTAATGGGCAAGTTCTTAAAATTCTGATAGACACGGGAACCGCGAAAAATTACATAAAAAAATATGGTTTTTTGAAAGGAATAACCGCCACACAATATCCCTTTCAACTAAGATCTATAAATGGTGTAAATAAAATTTCTGAGAAATGTAAAGTCAATATTCTAGGAACGACTGCTACTTTTTATATATTACCCCAATTAGATACTTTTGATGGAATCATTGGATATGATTTGTTGAAAGATATCGAGGCAAATATTGACACAAAAGCTGGACTGATTTTCCATAAAAACGGAAAAGAGAATCTCAACTTTTTTCAATGTCAGGAAGTTAACATGGCTCATACTAAAAAAATTGAGACACCTTGTAGTATTGAAACACTTAAACAAAATAATTTTAACGCATTTGCGAACCCCAATAGAGCTCTTCCGTATAACACAAATGTAATAGCAAGTATAGACATGGTAACTGATAAGCCAATTTATTCAAGAAGCTATCCTTACCCAATATCAGTATCGAATTTTATTAACAACGAAATTGAGTCCCTACTTAAAGACGGCATAATAAGGAAATCATATTCACCCTATAACTCGCCTGTTCATGTAGTTTCAAAGAAAGGGTTAGATGATGACGGAAACCAAAAGTTGAGAATGCTCATCGACTTTCGGAAGCTAAATGAACATACTACATCTGACAAATATCCAATCCCAGATACTACAGTAATACTCTCAAATTTAGGTAAGTCCAAGTTATTTACGACACTCGATCTTAAGTCAGGGTTCCACCAGATTTGCCTTCGAGAGAAAGATAGGTGCAAAACAGCATTCAGCGTAAACAATGGCAAGTATGAGTTTTGCCGTTTGCCATTTGGCTTGAAAAATGCGCCAAGCATATTTCAAAGGGCAATAGATGACATTCTGCGTGAAGACATTGGGAAAATATGTCACGTTTACGTTGATGACATCATCATTTTCTCACCAGACGAAAGTTCCCATTAAAGGCATGTCGATTCCATTCTAAAGAAAATCGAGCGAGCAGGAATGCGAGTGTCCTTAGAAAAATCTAAATTTTTTAGGAACGAAGTCGAATTTTTAGGTTTCACAGTCTCGCATAAAGGAATTCAAACATGTCCTAGTAAAGTAGATGCCATCCTAAATTACCAACAGCCGAAATCTTTAAGATCTCCACGGTCCTTTTTGGGTCTTTCGGGCTATTACCGTAGGTTTATAAAGGACTATGCGCATATTTCAAAACCACTTACGAAATACTTAAGAGGTGACAATGGCCACGTTACTAGTAGACAGTCCAAAAATATTAATATCTCATTATACGAAGAAGCAATAAATGCCTTCAATAAACTTAAAACTATTTTGGCCTCAGAAGACGTCCTTCTCCAACACCCAGATTACTCTAAGCCGTTCGAGATAACAACCGATGCCTCATCCGTAGCACTAGGAGCTGTGCTTTCGCAAAACGGCAAACCTATAACGATGATATCTCGTACACTATCTAAGGCTGAGGAAAACTATGCCACGAATGAACGTGAACTGTTGGCAATAGTTTGGGCATTCCAAAAGTTAAGGCATTATCTGTATGGCATTAAAAACATACATATTTTCACAGACCATCAGCCGCTTACATTCGCCTTGTCAGATAAAAACCCCAATTCGAAAATTAAAAGATGGACCGCATTTATAAATTCATTTGCTCCGAAATATTTTTATAAGCGCGGTAAAGACAACAAAGTAGCGGATGCACTTTCGCGTCAATATATTCACAATCTGGATGACTCAAGCGCTACAGCTCATAGTGAATTATCTCTTTCAGACACAATAAAAACCATAAAAAATCCCGTAAACCAATTTAGATCCCAGCTAGTGCTGACACCATCCGAGGTGAACAGCAAATCCACCAAAATTCTATTCCAAAAACTTGTTAGACATTCCATACACTTTAAAACTGCAGAATATCTTTTACAAACAATCCGGGAAAAGGTTAACCCAAATGTAGTAAACGGAGTTTGTTGTGATCTCGAAACTTTAGCCAGAGTTCAGTCGTTACTCTTGTCCAATTTCCCAGGAGTAAAGTTTATACATACGGAAAGGATTGTAATTGACTTAATAAAAAGAGAAGACCAAATCGAGGCTGCTACCACGGAGCACAACAGAGCCCATCGCTCAATTCAGGAGAACTACAAGCAGTTGATATCTGAATACTTTTTCCCAGATATAAAGAAAACCCTTACAACAATTACTAAAAATTGTAAAACTTGTTCGGAGAATAAATATAATAGACACCCATCAAAATTAGAAGTAGGAAAAATACCAATTCCAGAATATCCTGGCCAAATCCTCCATGTAGACATATTTTCGGTAGATAAATTTCATTTTTTTACCTGCATAGATAAATTTTCCAAATTTACAATTACGATTCCTATCGAATCCAGATCAACAACCGATGTTAAAACTGCTCTACTTTTAGTACTGAACAAGTTCAGAAAAACCAAAATAGTTGTTTCCGATAACGAGAAATCCCTTCATTCCAATACAATATCAAATTTATTGAAATATCATTTCGAAATTGAGCAGTTTTTCATACCAGCCTTACACAGTAAAAGTAATGACCAAATAGAAAGAGTACATTCAACGCTAACAGAAATCGCAAGATGTATAAAAGCCGAACAAAATATAACAGATACCAATGAATTGATTTTACTTGCAACATATAAGTATAATAATAATTCAATACATTCCACTGTAAATGCGAAACCGATATATGTAATTAATAATTTTCCCAAAGATCACATAGACTCAATTAAAGTAGCGCTTACTGTTGCACAAGAAAATGTCGTTAAAAAATCTGTTAACAATCATAGAAAATTTAATGAAGGAGAAAAGGTATATGTTCGCCGCAATAAACGCCTAGGGAATAAATTAAGCAAGGTGTACGTGGAAAACATTGTACAAAAAGATTTAGGAACAACTGTGTTGATAAATGGCAAAAAAGTCCATAAGGATAACTTAAGATAAGGATTCAGCATATCAAGTATAAACGCAACTGGTTTGTCAAAAAAAACAAAAAATCTTTTAAAGCAAAGGTATTAAGTCATCAATTCAACGACTTCTACTGATCACCCAATAAAAAACAACTAGCTTTAAATTTAATTCAAAACCATGAAACATAGTTTTTACGAAATATTGGATTCCTTAAATTTTGATGTATTTTATTTTTTGATATTGAATTTTGAAAATTATTATACAAAAAATCGTACATATGTATACGACAACTGTAGTTTTCTTATAATAATTTTCCTAAGATTCTCTACCAACCAAAATCACATGATTATATAAAAAAAAATCTAACTACAAACATACCGAATGGAAGTAAAACCAAATAATTTTCATGTAAGGTTTTCCTAGCTTAACTCGAAATAAAATGTAAATAATACGGAAATAATAACTTTTCGATTAAATTGAGAATACTAACTTAGAAAATATGTATACAATTACCTTAAAACGCAAATTATAAAAGTCCGCATAAAATTGTTCTGAAATGTACATATATATATCTAATTTAGTGAAACAAAAAATTATGAATTTTTGCTATATTTTTCAAGAACTTATAAATAAAATGGAAATAATATTTGAATTAAAAATGTACATATGTATTCAGAAAAAAAATATTTTCAAAACCAAATAAATAAATAAACTATTATTATATTTAAAAATATTATAATTTTTTTCAAAACACTTCCTATAAAAGCTTACTTATAATTTTTCTGAATTGTAAATAGAGAATTGACATGGTTTAGTAAAAAAATATCCAAACATTATAAATATATTTTAAGAGCTACAATAACTCAAGATTAAAATGGAAATAATAAGTATGAAAACAACGTACATATGTATACGAAACACACTATTTCAAAAATTAAATAAATAAATTATTATTATATTAAAAAAAATCTATAATTTTCTTTAAAACGGTTTTTTTAAAAAGCCAAATTCTAATTTTTTTATGGTAAATATAGAAATATTTTTTATCGAAGCCTAACTTTACGAAGCTACAATAATTCAAAAATAAAATGAAAATAATAATTATATAAAAAAACGTACATATGTATACGGAAAACATTATTTACAACATTATAAATCATTGATTACCACTTAAAAAAAAAAAAAAAAAAAAAAAACATGTTATATCTTTTAGAAAAAAGCTTATTGTAAAAGCCAATTTAAAATTTGTAAGAGAAGTAAATATGGAATTCCCGTAATTTAGTAAGAAATTAAAGAATTAAATATTTGCAGCTAATTAAAATTTCAAAAGATGTCAAATTATAACTCTTTAAAAAAAAGTCACACAAGATCATCGAAATCATTATTTCTTTACGAAGTCCGCAAAAGAAAAGGATATTTAGATTATAGAAAATATATCTTTTTATTTTTTAAAAATATGTATAGTTATAAGTTCGTCGGATCAGGGACGCTCCGAATTTAAGAGGGGGAGGAGTTAAGTTATGATGCCTATTGCACATCTCTGCTAAGTCAACAATATGCCTAGCTTCTCTACGTAGCCTCAAACAACTAGTTAGCAACCAAGTCAAATGGCAAGGTCAATTGATGCAGAGCAAAACAAACCAACAAATGATCATCGCTTGCCTAACAACAATCCAACTCAAATGCCCATCGCTTGCCTAACAGAGCTTGCCCAACAACAGCGCAACTAATCGCACAAAAGCAATACGTGACGCTACCATAGTAACATCATGTGCAAGCCAACAGCATAACAACCCACTGCATACGATCACAGCATAGCAACATCATATGCACGGGTTTGGTATGCAAACCAACGGTAGAACAAGTAATCGCGCGTGGTTCTATCATAGCAACGGCAGGTTTAATATCCAGCCCAGCAACGCACTGCACAATGTCACTGCTTGCGCTTGCTTACCATAGCAACGTGATGGTATAAGGCAGGCATAAAGAAAAGCGTTAAAACTGATCGCGCGACGTCGCTGCTTGCACTTACCTAGCAACTTGCACTTATCATAGCATCACATGCGCTAGCAACAACAACTGAATGTGCGACCGTTTTTACATATGATAACAGCAGCAGCAGAATGGCATTAGGAAAGGTATTTAAGGAGGCATCATTGCCTTTCGAGGGTAATTCAGTTTAATCAGAGAAGTTGCACGGTCAACTAATTAGTCGCTAAATATTTAAAGTTATTTTAAATAAAGTGTTAAAGTAAAGTGTTGTGTTGTGTTATTTATTGAAGGAAAGCAGGGACCATAAGGACCTGCATAACTTACAATATGGGTATCAAAAGGAAGGTGTTAATGAGTATTTTAAAAGGGAGTAATCCTTAGTTCTATAGGCTTCCCTTTTCAAGATATCGCCCTAAGGGTGGACCAGGGGTGACTCTAGAATGCGTTTGTACAATATGGGTATCAAACGAAAGGTGTTAATGAGTATTTTAAAAGGGATTGGGCCTTAGTTCTATAGGTGGACCAGGGGTGACTCTAGAATGTGTTTGTACGATATGGGTATCAAATTAAAGGAATAAAGGGTTGTAAAAGGGAGTGGTGGTAGTTGTATATGTGAAGGCGTTTTCGAGATATCGACCAAAATGTTGACCAGGGTGACCCAGAACATCATCGGTCGGGTACCGCTAATTTATTTATATATATAATACCACGAATAGTATTCCTGCCAATATTCCAAAGGATTTTTCTTTCGCCCTGCAGAAATTTTTCATTTTCTTCTACTTAATATCGTAGGTGTCACAACCATTTTACAAAGTTTTTTTCTAAAGTTATATTTTACGTCAACAAACCAATCCAATTACCATGTTTCATCCCTTTTTTTCGTATTTCGTATAGAATTATGGCATTTTTTTCATTTTTCGTAACTTTCGATATCGAAAAAGTGGGCGTGGTCATAGTCGAATTTCGGCCATTTTTTATACCAATACAAAGTGAGTTCAGATAAGTACGGGAACTGAGTTTAGTAAAGATATATCGATTTTTGCTCAAGTTATCGTGTTAACGGCCGAGCGGAAGGACAGACGGTCGACTGTGTATAAAAACTGGGCGTGGCTTCAACCGATTTCGCCCTTTTTCACAGAAAACACGCGCAGAAAACGGCGGCCACCGTGGTGTGATGGTAGCGTGCTCCGCCTACCACACCGTATGCCCTGGGTTCGCACCCCGGGCAAAGCAACATCAAAATTTTAGAAATAAGGTTTTTAAATTAGAAGAAAATTTTTCAAAGCGGGGTCGCCCCTTGGAAATGTTTGGCAAGCGCTCCGGGTGTATTTCTGCCATGAAAAGCTCTCAGTGAAAACTCATCTTCTTTGCAGATGCCATTCGGAGTCGGCATAAAACATGTAGGTCCCGTCCGCCAATTTGTAGGGAAAATCAAGAGGAGCACGACGCAATTGGAAGAGAAGCTCGGCCTTAGATCTCTTCGGAGGTTATCGCGCCTTACATTTATTTATTTATTTATTTTATACATATAGTAATAGTAGTAACGTTCCTGCCAAATTTCATCATGATATCTTCAAAGACTGCCAAATTACAGCTTGCAAAACTTCTAAATTACCTTCTTTTAAAAGTGGGCGGTGCCACGCCCATTGTCCAAAATTTTACTTATTTTCTATTCTGCGTCATAAGTTCAACCCACCTAACAAGTTTCATCGCTTTATCCGTCTATGGCCAAAGCTGCGAACAAGATTGCGGAATGTTCGCTGAAATGTTCGTGTCGTGTATTTGGCGCTTTACAAATTGGTTTCGATAAAAATGAAGTTTCTATCTCCCTTTGTTCACATATGAGCTCACTTCTGAGCATTTTGCAAGTCTCGCAAATCAATTGAACTTGGTCCGCTGGGAAGCTTCTACTTGTCTGAATAAGCTTTTCCAATGCACAACGCACACTCACACAAACACACACATTTGCTCATTCAAATTGTCTGTTAGTACAAAGCTTTTTCTTGTTTATCTCTTTCGCACTTTTACTTGTAGCACGTTATAGGAAACGTTTTATACGGCTAAGGTTAGCATTGCTCAGCTCACGTGTATTTGAAATGTGCGCACGTTTAAGCTGCTAGTTAATGGGTAGATAAGGAAGCACCCTCCAAGACCAACAACAGCAGGGAGTTTCATGCAAGTATTTAGATTTTTCTAATAGCTTGCTTTTTTGTTGTTTTGTATTGTTGTTTATTTGCATTTTTTATGCGTTAGCAGCTAACATTTATAGTACGTATTAGGGTGGGCGAAACAATTATTTTTTTTTATCATTTGGGAAAAATTTAAACAACGTGACATCAGGATGGACAAGGCGACTGGTGTTTCGATCATACTTTTATATTTTTTTTTTGTATAGAGACAATATTTTCCGAGACACAAAAAAAACGATAACTTGTAAAAATTTTACATCTTTGCTTACGATATCGAGAAATCTAGAATGTACTTAGTGTAAGGTAAGTGTAATGCTTCTCGTTATGTTCTGCTAAGTTAGGCTATGTTAAGTAAGGTTATATCAGTTATGTCCCCTACCAGGCGCTCCTTCAAGAGGTGGATAGAGGAATGCTTCCCATAAGATGAGAGGTACTGAAGAAATTAAATACTCAGGGCGAACAAAAACGAGCAAATCCAGTGGACGAATGCGCCTGTGTGACTAGGAAAGCAACACAATCCAAAAGTTCAAGTGGCAGCGCGATAGAATGTCGCCCTAAAATATATCTTCAAGCATTCACAGGATCGCATGAATCACAGAATCCTGCTGACCAGAACTAGAACACGATTTTGAAAAGTATGCTTTGGACTGGCGGTGACGTTAGTGTGCCACCTTAGTACATAAGAGTGACACCTTTTCGAAATGGCTGGTAGGTTAATATTGCCGACGTCTTCGTCTCTTTAAAATATTGGCAGGTCTTCAAGTGTGTTCAAAGCACGTCGCCGCTTCGTTGGTGATGCAGCATTAGTTGGATAAGTTCTTACTAACGCTGCATTCTGGCTCAGTACACAGATACCCATAAGGATCTGTGTCAACCCACGCGTGGTCTCCCTTCTTATGCATAGATAACCATGGGTATTATTGCCCCCGATTCTAAATCGTGCGGAGTTAGCGGCTTGAAACGTAGATCAAAGATAGCGAAACAATTCAAAACCAAAAGACAGCAATAAAAGCACAGCGAGAGAGAAAGAGGAAGCCATGAAGCGGTGTTCAAGAAGAGTACCAAAAAGCTGAGATAGATTTTAAAAGCAAAAACGGCTTTGTCGGTGATGCCCACACAAAGCAACATATCGGGGCAAAGGAAACCGGCGGCGGGAACATCGTCGGGTGAAACACTCAGACAGTTAACCCTTGGTGCTATCAGCGGAATGGCGCCCTCTGACACCAGCGCTTGGGGGAAAATGGACGTGGTGACTTCACTAAAACGAAAACCGCCACACACATGCCTCGAAATAAATACGCTTCGACAACGCTAGTTTTTGGCCCATGTAACGCGCCCGAAGCGGAAACAACGAGCCCAACCAGCCAAGCAGGCAACCCCCGTCCAGGCATCCATAGCTAAAAAAAACGGGTTAGAAAGAGAAGACAAGCAGCAACTTTTTTGGTAAAAACGAGCCATTCGCAGCCAGTACATCCCAGCGACACAAGTACGGTCGATTACGAAAAACCAAATCTAGTAGCGAAAAACTAAATCTGGTAAAGTATTGTTAGAAACAGCACGCTGCAACGGCCAACCGGTCCTCAGAAAAGGCATCGGAGGTGCAGTAGGTGAAGCACAACAGCTCGCCAAGCGCTTAAAGTTGGAGATACTTGACTGCATTACAACCGAAACAGAAGTAGAAGACGCCATCCGAAAAGAGCTTGGCAAAGGAGACACTAGTCCATAAGTTATTCCTAGTGACATCCCATAAAGACCAAGGCCAGAAAGAACCAGGTGGTATACGATTTGAATTCCGTTGGTGTTTCAAATTGACGCCTGCTAGCGCAAAAAAGCCTGTGAAGCGGTAATGGTGCAAAAGGAAAAATAAACGCTTTTTTTGCCACCCTTATAAAAATGTATAGTCGCTGGTGAATGCCTGTTGCTAAATTCTTGCTGTTGGACACCGGAGGCATTGCAAACCTGAGGGGTTATTGACATTGATTGTTGGTAAGTCTCGTTTTAGTGACCGCGTGAATGTAAAAACAATAAGAAATCCGTCCCGTGTTGTATGCATATTATTGGAAAGGGGTATGGCCTAAGTGTGTTCATTTGCCGGATGGCATACGTAAAAGCGTGGCAAAATACAAAAACAATGCTAGTATCAAGAACTTCAATATGGACAAAATACAAGTGTTTTCTTGGTATATTTATTTATTTAAAATTATAGTCAACTCAAAAACAGAGCGGTCGACTGCTAAAAATTTAAAGTATAATATATATATAGTATATATAAGATTAATATAAGTGTCCCCAGTGGCGGGTCATCGTGAGGAACCCAGAAGGGAGCTTACGCGAGGTGCTCAGAAAGGAGCTTGGTGCCCATAAGGGGGCTGACGCGACGTGCTCATAAAGGAGCCCGATGCCCAGTAGGGGGATACGATCGTGCCTGTTTTCTACGGAAGAAATAATAATTCCAGCTTTTTTTTAAAAATAAATTAGCTTGCATCTCTTAGTTTAGATAGGCGAGTATTGCATTACGTATAGTGGCAAAAGTACATTCAAGACTGATACAGCTATACAAGTCATTGTAGTGCGAGCACCAGATAAGCAGAGGACTATTTTTAGCAAAGTTTCGACGACAAAGGGGTAAATAAAAAGGAACGGAGTGTCTGGAAACCCTATCAAGAACTGCAAAAAACAATCGGCTGAGAAGGTCAGCAGAATAAATTTCACCAATAATGAGCTTATGGATGAACAATACCCTCAGTAATATTCTCCGGTTTTCCAGAGTGGGTAAGCTAATAAGAAGAAGTATATTTCTGTATGGTGGAAAGTGGAGACTTGAGTCCAGTTAAGGCCACGTAAAGCGAATATCAAAAATTGCTTTTGAACTGACTCAAGACGCATTATATGATTTTGAGAAACAGGGGACCAAACGCATGAGCAATACTCGAGTATTGGACGGATGTGTAAAAAATTTTAGTGAGATACGGATCATCGAACTCTTTAGCCCATCTTTTAACGAACCCAAGTACTCCCAATGCTTTGTTGGCAATAGATGAAATATGCATGTTGAAACTCAGTTTCGGATCAAAAAGAACACCTAGATCATTTACACTAGATATACGCTCCAAAAAGGTACCATCTATTAAATACGGTTTCAAGACTGGATTCACTCGGTGAAATGTCATATGCTTACATTTAGAGCAATTTAAAGATAATAAATTTGTTGTGCACCAACAATGAAACGAGTCTAAGTCGGCTTGAAGATGATCCAAGGAACTCAAATCGGTAGGACAGTAAGTGTAGCAAAGTTTTACATCATCCGCATACATTATAATATGGGAATGTAATATTATCTGTAGCAAGTCGTTTATGAATAGGGTAAAGAGCAAAGGGCCTAGATGACTTCCCTGAGGTACCCCGGTGGAAACTCCATACGATTCCGAGAGATTACACTTGAAAAGAACTTTTTGGGTCCGGTTAGAAAGATAGCTTTTCAGCCACATTAATAGATCAAACGGAAAGACCAGTAAATCAAGCTTATGAATAAGTAACTCCTGTTTGACGGTATCGGATGCTTTGCTGAAATCAGTATAGATGATATCCTTTGCTTGTTCGCTAAAAATCCTTCCATAACTAAAGATGTAAATACTAACAAGTTTGTAGTGGTTGACCGTGCACGTACAGAGTTCTATAAACACAGTACGCGATTTTGGACTCACTCTTCTAAAGCAATGATTAAGATGCGAAATATACAAAGGAATTAAACTGGGCATGTAAACACTATTCCCTATCTCTGCCTCCATATCTACCTCTACCTCCAGTTCTACCTCTAACTCTGCTTCTACCTCTTTTAACCTCTCTTATCTGCTTCATAGAATTGTTTTATTCGTACATTTGTGTATATGTGTGGATGTTCCATAGGTGTACGAATCAGTTTCCTGCTGTTATAAAAGCTGCCACGTCGTCTGTGAAAGCGACAAGGAAGGTACTTTCTGAAATGACCAATCGAAGTAGTAATCTAGAGGTCGGAACCTAGTACAGAACAACGGGCTCACTCTCCTGTTATCTTTACCTTTCTTCGTGCCCCTGCTATTCATCTTAATAGCGGATCAAGTTGCATTTTGCAGATTAGTGGAAGCTCGTGAGGATCACAATCGCTTACTGAGCCGAATTCATGAAGGAACAATAATGAAGAGTTAGGAAGCGACTTGCAGATCCTACCTAAGGTATAGGGAGGCGAGAAATGTGTTCGCTGTGTACAAGTGAGCATGGCAATATCACATCTTAAGCTAACAAGTCGCCTGGTAACGACGCTGAGGCGAAGAGTTGGAAAAACAAGCAAAATACGGTTGGACGAGCTCATGTCCACAGATTACAATTTGCTGGTGTTTTCTTCTCTGGAAAAAATGTTGCACTGTTAAATTCTAACTTTTGAACCAAGTCACTTGACGCTCATATATGTACATACACATTAGGCTGGGTCGAAAAAAAAAGTTGCTAATGTCCGCCCCTAAATTTGATTATATTGAAAGGGTTTCGGAAAAAAAAATTTTTTTTGATCCTTCGAAATACAGCCGAAAAGGTTTTTTCGTTGTAACTTGGTTATTTGACATCCGATTTTTAAAATTGATATGTCATTATTTTGGCCTTCAGAAGCTTCACATTTCCGTTTAATGTCCTTTTAAGCTATGAAGTCGTTTTCACATGATTAGGTCAGCTAACAAAATTTTACTCCCCTAATGTATGTTTTTTTCCTTACCAAACGAAAGTACTTAAAAATTCAAGAAAATGTTGCTTTGAAACCATATTACTAAAATAATAAACAAAGAAGTTATAGCACTTTCAATATTTATTGCAACTTTTATTTTACCTGATTCTTATTATACTTAGACCTGAAACTCATGATATTTTTGGAGAAAAAATTGCAGGGTTTGCATTGAAAAGTTAATAAAGATATGCCAAATATCATGAATAGGGGAAGTCAAAGTAAATAAGTGAGTCAAACCTGTTGTTTCGTATTTATAATAATAATGCTAAGCGGCAAAATCAACTTTTTTTCTGGGTATTGGACAAAACCCACTTTTTTGTAGAGATTGAGGCTTAAGTAAACAAAGTACTATCTCCGTTTTGCGAACTTAGCCTCCAAAAAATAGATATCCGCTTACGAATTTCGAAATACTACATTTCGAAATTTTATTTTTTTGTTAACGCGTTCAGCAAATTGAAAAAGTAAAGGTGAAAAGTCAGAAGTCAGAGTCTGACTGTATTCAGAAGTCAGAGTCTGACTTTTCACCTCGTACAAAAGCTGTTATACTAAATTTCTCAAAAAAAGAATTCAGCCCTTCAAATAAGGGAAAAGAGCGAACCACGCCCACATTTTTAATTTTTCAATTTGCTGAACGCGTTAACAAAAAAATAAAATAAAATTTCGAAATGTAGAATTTCGAACTTCGAACTAAGCCGAAATCTATTTTTTGGAGGCTAAGTTCCAAAAACGGAGATAGTACTTTGTTTACTTAAGCCTCAATCTCTACAAAAAAGTGGGTTTTGTCCAATACCCAGAAAACTGGCTGATTTTGTGGCATAGCGTTATTATTATAAATACGAAACAACAGGTTTGACTCACTTATTTACTTTGACTTCCCCTATTCATGATATTTGGCATATCTTTATTAACTTTTCAATGCAAACCCTGCAATTTTTTCTCCAAAAATATCATGAGTTTCAGGTCTAAGTATAATAAGAATAAGGTAAAATAAAAGTTGCAATAAATATTGAAAGTGCTATAACTTCTTTGTTTATTATTTTAGTAATATGGTTCCAAAGCAACATTTTCTTGAATTTTTAAGTACTTTCGTTTGGTAAGGAAAAAAGCATACATTAGGGGAGTAAAATTTTGTTAGCTGACCTAATCATGTGAAAACGACTTCATAGCTTAAAAGGACTTTAAACGGAAATGTGAAGCTTCTGAAGGCCAAAATAATGACATATCAATTTTAAAAATCGGACGTCAAATAACCAAGTTACAACGAAAAAACCTTTTCGGCTGTATTTCGAAGGATCAAAAAAAATTTTTTTTAAATTTTCCGAAACCCTCTCAACATAATCTTCAAATTTAGGGGCGGACATTAGCAACCGTTTTTTTTTTTTTTTTTGTATGGGGACCAACCCAGTCTAATACACATACAAGCACGCAAGCCCACAACATTATAAGTTTAAGAAATACATACGTTTTCTCACCTTAGCAGCTTTCCTAATTTCTCGCACACGCCAAGTCCTTATGCAACCCTTGAGGGGGTATCACTCATGCGTCAATAACATAGTGACGCAGTTCACATTTACCCTGTAACCAGGGCCGTAGAAAGAAAATCCGGGCCCGGGACTAAACAATTTACGGGCCCCCTATAAAAAATCCAATAACATATTTGATTAATTTGAATTAATGACGGATTACATCAAAAAAAATGTTTGCCACATCACCTAATCTAATAATCTTTTCTGGTTATTTGGTAACATTTTAATACATTTCTGATAAATTTATTGGTGATTATAAATTTTAATTATTCAATATAGAAATTTCGAATATCAAAGAGTGGCTTTTCTTGCTTTTTTCGCTGCAAAATTTTTTATAAAAATATCAAAATTTAACTGTCTTGCCAAAACGGATTCAACACAAAGCGTGACAAGTCCTGAAACTCGCTTTTGAGATGAACACGATCTATGAAAGTTTTTGATTCTTGATAGGACGCGGAAGGAACGTTTTGCACTAGCTTTAGTGACAGGTATAGTGCAAAAGATACGTAAAGCAACACAAATGTTTGGGAAAATTGTATACAGATTTTGAACATATGTATGTAGATGGCATTTAGCAATTCCAATGGTGACAGACCTTTATTAAAATTTGCTTCGTAAATGTGTTTCAAGTGAATTATTTCGCATTCTAAGCTTTCAGAAGGGTCCGACTTGCATTTTCCGACAAATTTTGCTGCGCTCGCCCGAACCGTAGTTTCATCCATGTCTTCAAATTGTCGCAAAACGTCTCGTTCAAATTTCTCATAGCTGCAAATCGTTCAGTAATGCCAGTGATTACCAAATCAACGATCACCAGAAATGTATTGTTAAAGTCGGACTCTGAATCATCCGTAATCATCTCATTTAAATTATCTTCAGAACGTCTTTTGGTTTTCTCTTTCGAGTGTCCGGAAACTTTGGCGAAATGTTCAATTAAATAGCAACTGTTTTGCATTCGTTTAAAATTGATTCCCATTTGTTCCTGATCACCTTCAAATCAGCTAACAAGGCATCTAGATGTCGGACCTCAATATCTATGGTGGCGTCTCTAGCTTGGAGGACCACGTTGCTTTCATTAATGGTAGTCAGTATTTTGGAACAAATTGAAGACAGCAAGATACATTCGAACTTGTTGATGTACTTGAGAATGCCGGTAATATCTCCGTATTCTTGTGCAGTCAAATTTAGCTTAAGTAATGCGTTTAGTTCTTGTATTTATCCTGGAACATGGTTTGCGAATGGCCTGATTGCCTCAATTCTAGTCGACCACCTAGTGCCTGAAAGACTGTGAAGAGAGCTCGGTACATTTTTTTTGAGGATGTCCCATCGTTGTGGACTGCTGCTGAAAAAAGTAAAACATTTTTGTACAACTCCGCAGAAAGTAATTGCAGCCGTACAACATTCTGCAGCATCAACACCACACAAATTGAGACTGTGTGTTGCACAAGGCGAGTAATCAGCATTCGAGTTTTTGTCGAAAATGTGACCTAGTGCTGTTGTAAGCTCCTTTCATATTGGCGCCGTTATCGTACACTTGTGCACGACAATCTTTTAATGGGATTTCATGTTTACCTAAAGTATGGCAAATTAGATCAGCGATTTTCTGTCCAGTTTTTTTTGGTTACAATTCACGAAAGCCAAAAACCGTTCTTGAATTGTAAAATTTGTTGCTTTCGAATTGAAATGGAGTTAGCGCAAAATGTACGTAGTCAACGTTATTAGCATCAGGCATGGGATCAACGATATTAGCAAAATTCTAGGCTTTTTTGCGTTGATCTAATATAGTTTCCCTCACGTGATTTGCATAAATTTCTATAAACTCGTTCCGAATGTCTGGAGAAAGATAGTGAACTTGTAAACGTTTGTGCTGCTGTTGTGAAATCCTAACTTTATCTCTAAGTATCGGATCATAATGGCTTATGAGATCTTAGATGCCCAAAAAATGTCCAATATTTCGTTCACCAAGATATATATTTTCGCCTTTGAAAGCTAGGCCTCTTTCACCCAAAAATAAAATAGTGTCCAAAATTCTTTATAAAATTTCTTTCCACTTTTGAGTTTCAGTGATAAGCTGTTCATTGATAAGTGTATCAATTGTAGTCTCCTTTTGAATTAGATTTTCTAAAGATCGCCATTGAATATAACATTTAATATGATCTTGAGTATTTTCATGTGCTGGCAGTTTATCGTATAGCTCCTTCCCACCTGCAATTTCGAATATCCGCAGGGACAACAAATTTTAGGTCGATTTAAAGTATTGGTGCTTAACAGACGACATGGTAGGCAATAAAAAGCATTGCTACGGGTACTCCACACCACCCAGTCATGCTCCACTTTCTCTCCATTTAGCAAGTTTCTGTTTAGCAAATGAGGTAGGAAATGCGTCGTCATGACGATTACGTGGAAAAATAACAGGACACTTTTGATGACCTCGACGAATTATTTCGTTGACTTCTTCAGATCGCAAAAACTCATTATTCACGTTACAGATATCGAAGTCATTTAAATAATCTGGACTTTGATACAGAGTTGGTGGTATTGTTGGAAGACTTTTTGAAGATGAACCTTCATCAGTGTTACCACGAAAACTACGATTTCGGATTCATGTAAACATACATTTTTGTTTGATGTTTTTATTGTCTCCTCACTGTTCGAAGGCCCAGGCAAAAAAACATTATCAATATTCGTTGCTTTTGAAATTCGGCTTAAAATTTGCACATGGAACAACTAAAGACTCTCCTGAATTAAAAAAAAAAATGTCTTAGTATCTCTAAATCGCGGGCTCCCTGAGAAAGCCCGTGCCCGGGGGGAATCCCCCCATCCCCCCCCCCCCCTCTCGTCGGGCCTGCCTGTAACCATACCGAATATATAATCATATTAATTTTTACAAACTTTTACTACGACTTTGCAACTATTAATTTAACAATTTAGTGTGTGTACATGTGTACAGTTTCATTGTTATTGTATGAAATTAACAAAAGATTTTCTTAAGTCCTATAACATTCAACCAACAATAAAAACTAATCTATGAGCAAGAAATACTATGAAAGTCATTGGTTTAATTGAACTGGACGGTCAATAAAGACCTTCCAGACACTGAATGTGGCCATAGAACTTGTTTGACGCCCAAATTAAAAACCCCCAATTAGGTACCGGAACTTATGTTATAGAATAACTTCGTCCTCTTGGCAAATACTTGAAACTTTCTAGGTTATAGCTGAATTACAGCATCGAGATCTGCTATTCTGCCACCCCTAGTAGCTGGAGCATTGATCTCGCGAGTGCAGGACACGAACACAGAACGTGATCAACCGTTTCTTCCGGCAGCTCGCACTTTCTACTTTTACAGTAATTGACGAGGCCTAACTTATAAGTATGAGACGCCAGAAGGCAGTGCATATTTAGTATGCCCATCGTGAGAAATAAGCAACTTTGTGAGTCTAACATCGTAGGATTTGCACATGATCTTAAAAATTTTGGAGCCTTGCGCTTTTATGGATTATATACAACACCTCTGGCATTTCTCTTGCATGCATACAGTGCCGCGGATGCTTTTGTTGTTGTTGTTGTTGTATCGATAAGGACACTCCCCGAAAGCCTTGGGGGTGTTATCGATCTTGAGGTCCATTGCCGGATGCAGATCCGGTACGTTCCGGTAACAAGCACCATAAAGGGACTAGCCCGACCATCTCGGGAACGATTTGGTATGACCACATGAAACCTTCTAGGTCATACCGCCCTCCCACACCCTAGATCCGTCAGGAGTTAGGGGTCGCCAGAACATCGGCTGTTAATGAAAAAGGATTCGCCACGGGTAGGTGAGGTTGGCGTTTGGGTTTGAGAAGCTATATATTGCGCTGGCAACCCCTTGAGAGAATTGCGCTCCACAACCCCTTGAATCAATTTGGTATTTTAGTCGCCTGTTTCGACAGGCATACCTACCGCGTGTATATTCTAACCCCCTAACCCAGAGGGTTGATGTTGTCATGTGGGGGCATATTGTGTATTAAGGAATTGATTCTAGATAAATAAGATTGAAACCTCATCATAGTATTCAGATCGAAATTGGGACAGAGTGACGCGCATCTTCCTTGGAAGTATGCTTCCTTCTATTACAAGTTTGAGGTATTGGACTATGATAACGGGGTTCGCCGGCATTTATGGGCAGACTCTTTGTGCATGAGATTGAGCGCCTTTCGAAACGTTTTCTTATATCCCTGACAGGCTGGTACCCATCACTCAGTGCTCTGTTAGGATGCCCAGGTTTCTGGGAATTTAACAGAAACTGTTGATTCAGCATTTTATTTCAGTTGCACCAGAGTATTCCCGCCTCATTGTGTGGATGGCAGTTCTGAGCGCGGTATTTTGACAAATACGCAGCTTTTACCAGTTTGTTTCTATTAAGCTTCGCAATGTCAATCAACCTCTCAGAAATAGCTGGTCTGTCAGTATCCTCTTGGCCTCTTCGATAGAGCCGGAGACATGACTTACCGTCCTTTTTATCCACCTCTTCATTCCAGCGCTCTGTTCTGTCTCAAGGAACAGAAAACTTTCTACATCTTAAAAGCAGGCCTTTTCACCTTCAGCCGATTGCTGCCCGAAACTTCTTCTTTCTTATACTGGTTGCAGCTCGGAGGGTTTCTCGCATCAAAGCTATTGCCAGAGAATTGCGTTCGAACAGTCCCTAATACTGCTTTGTACTGTGGGAGTGATGTCCTACTATCCTTGTTTCGTACCCATCTGCACTCTTCCGCTGCTTTTGAATGCGCCTGTCCTTACATCAAGGAGCTCATTGACTTTTCGCTACTTTCTCTCTCCAACTCGGACTAATTTTTGTTGCACTTCATCTTCCTTCACTAACCAGTCTACTTTCCCCCCTTCCCATAAGATTTTGAGTGATTTATCTTGGTCGTAACAATTCGCGTAGTTTTATTTGAATCCATGCGTAATTCTTACAAATATTACACACAGTTGTATACTAAAATAAAAATTAAATAAATGTTGGTAACAAAATAACGTTTACAAACTAATAGTCCAACAAATTTGTTTTCAGCTCAGCTCAGCTACACTCCACTATGTTGCTTTATCCATTCACGCGCATATTGCACACGAGAGTACACACCAGGGTATTCGGGTCTGGCACAACCATATCCCCAAGAAACCACACCTACCAGCACACCATTTTTGGTAATTAAAGGTCCACCTGAGTCACCTTGGCATGCATCCTTACCACCTTCCAAATAGCCCGCACATATCATACGTTCCGTAACGCCACCAAATTGTTTGTATTTTTCATAGCAAAGTTCATGATTGAAGAGTGGCACCTCAGCTTGACGCAACCATTGACGTGATTCAGTCGCATTTTGTGTATTACCCCAACCCGTCACGTAACAAATATCGCCATCCATGAATTCATCTTTGATTTCGGGTAGCTTAACAGCTTTCTTATTTTCTGCGAATTGTACTTCCTTAACGAGATGCAATAGGGAAAAATCAAAGTCCACATTGGAATAGTTGAATTTTTCATGTTGAATGATTTCTTTGACGCGCCCTAGTTGTCCACCGGTAGACGCTTCTGAGGAGCCAATGCGCACCTTTAGCATTTCAGGAGTTTTGCCACTGTGGAATGTGAAAGAACGGTTGGAAACTTAAAATATTGTTTGCAAGTTTTGCTGGGCTAAACTAGAGTCAAGTATGTTGTTAGATACTTACTCTGTACAGTGAGCGGCTGTAAGAATCCATCGGGACTGAAAATAGATGATGAATTGAGTGAAAGATAAATTTTTTTTACAAATTTATTAATTTCTTTTTATAATAGCCTCGGCTATTCTGGCGCTCATAGTGGAAGCCCTGACTGAAAATCCAAATACACGTTCATTTAAGCGAAACAGGATCCGGTACGCTTCTGCTTTACCTTTCTTCAGGCGTGATGGAATTGTCCGTGCGTTGAGAGGTCGGGAAGAACTTATAGGGTGAAATTCTCTGTTTAGTGTTCTCATAAATTTAAAAAGTCTGTCTCAATATCTACTCTGCAGACGAGCTTTGCACACAAATCCAAACCACTTCAGGCCGATAAGTCTTACCCACTTGCTCCTCAAAACCCTTTTTTGTTCTACACACGACAGCACCTCACGCCATCAGCACGAGGATAAGGAAATGTATTGCCTCCAAGCACTTCACTCTAGGCATTTTTCTGAGTACAGATGAAGCATTTAACAATGTCTATCCAAAAGTAAAGTAATATCTATCCCAAAGTAGTCGTTTCCTTATCACGTATGGCTTTGACTACTTCATAAAACGATTTAGGGACACGCCCCATGGAGGTGTATTATACCCAGTATTGTGAAACCTAACTGTGAACACCTTATTTTTATACTCAGAGTGCTTTGCACACAGAGTATATTAACTTTGATTGGATAACGGTTGTTTGTACAGGTATAAAGGAATCCAGATAGATATAGAATTTCATATATCAAAATCATAAGTATCGAAAAAAAATTTTATTGGGCCATGTCTGTCCGTCCATCCGTCTGTCCGTTAACATGATAACTTGAGTAAATAATGAGATAGCTTCACCAAATTTGGTACACGAGCTTATCTGGACCCAGAATAGGTTGGTATTGAAAATGAGCGAAATCTGATGATAACCACGCCCACTTTTTTATATAACATTTTGTAAAACACAAAAACCCTGATTATTTAGTAAATAATACACCTAGAATGTTGAAATTTGAAGTCTAGACTGATATTGGGACTTAACAAAAATTTGGAAACATTTTTTAAATGGGCGTGGCACCGCCCACTTCTGATAAAATCAATTTTACAAATATTATTAATCATAAATCAAAAATCGTTAAACCTATGGTAACAAAATTCGGCAGACAGGTTGCCTTTACTATAAGGAATGCCTTGATGAAAAATTTACGAAATCGGTTTAGGACCACGCCCACTTTTGTATAAGAGATTTTTAAGAGTGTCGCGGACGAATAAAGCAAGCTATATCTTTGCAAAAAAGAGCTTTATATAAATGGTATTTCATTTCTCAAGTGTATTTATAACAATAAATAGGAAAAACTTCAAATTTTTAAAAAATGGGCGTGGCACCGCCACTTTTGTGACTAAGCAATTTTCTATGTTTCGGGAGCCATAACTCGAAGAAAAATTAACGGATCGTAATAAAATTTGGTACACAAATTTTCCCTATAGCAGGAAATATTTCTAGAAAAAATGGACGAGATCGGTTAAAGACCACACCCACTTTAATATAAAAGATTTTTAAAAGGGTCCTAGACGAAAATGAAAAGCTATATCTTAGCGAAAAAGAGCTTTGTATCAATAGAATTATACTTTCTAAATTGAATTATACCACTAAATTGGAATACCTAAAATTTTTGAAAATGGGTGTGGCACCGCCCCTTTTATGACTAAGCAATTTTCTATGTTTCGGGAGCCATAACTCGAAGAAAAATTAACGGATCGTAATAAAATTTGGTACACAAATTTTCCCTATAGCAGAAAATATTTCTAGTAAAAATTTACGGGATCGGTTAAAGACCGCGGCAACTTAGATATAAAACAAGTTAAAAAGAATCGTAAACTAGAATAATAAGCTATAGCTTAGCAAAAAATTGTTTTGAATCAATGATATTTCACTTATCAAGTTTTATTGTAAGAGGAAATGGGGAGACATTTTTTTAAAGGGACGGTGCCACGTGTTATGTAGAAAAGTATTTTATCTGAAATGAAATGCACAATTGAATCTCACGCTGAGTATATAATATTCGGTTACACCCGAACTTAGACACCTTTACTTGTTGAAGCTAGAAAGGACTGGTTCCATATTATCACTTACGATGGTAATGTGGCTGTAACAGCAATAGAAACATAATCAGACTTTAGGCGAGCTATAGCATACCGCATCAATTCTCGTAGGGGACTGGTCCCGCTCAAGCGTGCTAAAAGCGAATCCTGCGGAGATTGAAATCTCAAACTTTCACTGAAGTTAGGTAGCTCGGAGTTATTTTGGACAGTACTCAGGAACTCAAATTCCCAGTAGCCTTAGGCAAAATGTGGGGATGTAAAGCCACGTTACTGCAGTCGTTAGATCCATCTTATTTTATAGCATTACGGTTTGATGGCCGGTACTCGAAAGAAGCAGACCGGTCAGTAGGTTGACCAAAGTGCAGCGGTTTACACCGAATAAAAGTTTGAATGAATGCAGCCCTTCCCCGGATCGCCATCAAATTTCGCCATACCAGCATTCTGGGAACTATCTCCGAAATATTTCTGTCTTTTCCGGCAGAACAAGCAAATAGGAGGCTGTACGATGGTTACTATCTCAAAATTTCACGTCCACTGCTATTCATTCCGACTGTCAAACAGCGATCGAAGCACTCCAGTAGCTAAATTAACGGGCTTCTTGGTGTACAGTGGCCGTTGTGTGTCCCAGGTCACAGTAATATACCTGGAAACTGTGTTGCTGATGATCTAGGGAGAAAAAACAGAGAACGGACCGAGTTAACTAGGGCTCCTCGCCCTTCTTCTTGCAAACAGCAGTACGATTTGCGATACATGAAGCCATCTTAACTTCAACATGTAACGGAGCTTATCAAGCCCGGTTAGAGGCCATATTTTAAGCTTCTGTGGGCTCAATTATATACTTACTTACGGAGAGGTGTTAAAATAGCTCTTATCCTGGGAGCAGTAAAAGTCTTTCACCACCTAGAATTGTCGGCACGATGTAAAGGTTTCACTGAAGTTGAGCCATTTTGGATAGAAAGTTGTTTTAGAACCACAATCTAGCAAATATAGTGAAGAAGATGGCCGTAATGTAGTGGTAGTGTATTGACCCAAATAATCAACGGACCCTAACTCAAGTAAAGGGACAATTAATAACAATGCCTTACAAACAATTGCTTTAAGACCAAAGCCCCCCCCCCCCCCAGCAGGGGTTTGGCAAGCCCTTCGAGTGTATCTCTGTTATGAAAATAAATTCATCTGCCTTAGCAGATGCCCTTCGGATTCGGTATAAAACATAAAGGTCGGCCAAGTTGTAGGAATAAATATATTATCAGCACAGCTTGGCCTTAATCTTCTTGAAGGTATAACGCGCCAAAATATCATTATTAGTAATATTTTTGTAAAACTTTCCCCAATTTAGCTTGCATCCCGAGATCATGCAATATAGTCAAAGTTACCAAAGACAGTCGTGAGCACTCATGTCTCTCCCGAGGTCTTCAGACTAATCCGTACTTCCTTTTAAAAAAATGCTGGAGCGCTTAATCTGTGGTAGACAGGTTTCAGTGGGGCGACCCCCGTATCGTAGCTAGTCATATACCTAGGCTGGTCAATAGGGTTACCTGGAGCATTGCGATAATCTTTTTAGGTTTGATTCGAGAACTTCCGCAGCTGTGTACAGTGGGACCAGAATTTCGCCAGGGTGAATTGGCTGGCAAACCGAGACTTTACTTGGCAGTGCAAGAAATTCGGCAGTTTTACAACACGCTACTCTGATCTAATCTATGCGCAAATTTAAATGTATCGATCATTTAAAAACGGTATCCAGCACTCTCAGTGCTGGAAATTCAACATTTTTCAGATATCCTGAGTTCAATAGTTGTCGAGGGTGGTCTCCCTGCTAGACAGAGCTGACGGAAACTCCAACACATTAACTGAATTTTTGACATCAATAATACGCATAAATTTTTATTTTATTCGTATGGAAAACCATGGTATGTATGTGTATGCATACACGTATACAGAATGTTTACATCAGGTTTGTAATGTCGCCTCTAACAACCTGATAGAAACTGTGCTTTACGCCCTGATGTAAATTTCCATCAGCCATATCTGTCAATTGATGCCTCAAATGACTGGCAGCTGTCTAGCAAGGCTGCTTTTGTTAAGCTCTTCTATATACATACACTGAAAGAAAAAGACTGGTAAAATCAACCGAAATACGGGTCAATTCAAACGAAATTTCTGTCAATTTGTATCCATCGCAACAAGATGTTGAATCAACTGCGCACAAATCGTTCATTCGTAATTGACCTTTTTAAGCCGGAGTCATTGGTGCCGTATGTCGTATCGCTGTATCCGTATCCCTAACGTAATCAGCTGTTTATCGTTACGACGGTAAACCAAATCCAAATTGGTTGGCTACGATACGGTTACGACCTTAGCGGCACCAATAATCGATTGCATTGATTCTCATAAGGTTGGTCGAATCAGCTGTTATAAGGTTACCGATACGGTTACCGATAAAGCACCAATGTCTCCAGCTTTAAGCCGGTGTCATTGGTGCCGTATGTCGTATCGCTGTATCCGTAATCAGCTGTTTATCGTTACGACGGTAAACCAAAACCCAATTGGTTGGCTACGATACGGTTACGACCTTAGCGGCACCAGTAATCGATTGCATTGATTCTCATAAGGTTGGTCGAATCAGCTGTTAAAAGGTTACCGATACGGTTACCGATAAAGCACCAATGTCTCCAGCTTTAGTAGTCAAATGAACAAACAAAAGTTGTTGCGACAGCTTTGTATGAAGGTGCCTATGTTGCCATATAAATAAATAAATGTAAGGCGCGATAACCTCCGAAGATATTTTAGGCCGAACTTCTCTTCCTATTTGCGTCGTGCTCCTTTTCAATTTTTCTTACAAATTGGCGGAACGCGACCTACTTGCTTTATGCCGACTCCGAACGGCATCTGCAAGGCATATGAGTTTTCACTGAGAACATTTCATGGCAGAAATACGCTCGGAGTGCTTGCCGAACACTGCCAAGAGGCGCCTCCGCTTAGAAAATGTTTCTTCTAATTGAAAAAGCTTCTAAATTTTTTTTGCTTCTAAAATTTTGAGGTTGCTTTTACCGGGGTGTGAACCCAGGGTTTTCGGTGTGGTAGGCGGAGCATGCTACCATCACACCACGGCGGCCGCCATATAAATACGTAAATATGTGAATACATAAATACGCATGCTTGCTACATATATATACATATGAATATAGAACTGAAAAGAGTAGTCACAAAACTGATTCTCAATTCTTTCAGTTGCAGCTCAGCTCATTCTCAATTTCTTCTCTCGCATGAAGTTGCCACACTTGATTGTTTCGAACAAAACATGTAGTATAAATGTTTGACGTAACATGAAAAAGAGAACTTGTAAGTTATAGAAAAGTAAAGAATCACATCGCAGGAAGGTAATTCACCACTGGAGTAACTTTACATGTAATTCGGCAAGTTTAATTTTCGTAACACTTTAAGATGAAACGATTCCAAAACAACTCAAACTTTTATTTTGTCGGAAACATCAACATTAAAAAAGGATGTTTTTTTTATTATCTTATTAGATTCGTTCGCGTGAGTGAAAATTCATAAAAACTTGAACAAAATGTTGCTAACTTTGGAAAAATCCTGTTCGTTCAAGCAAAACTTTTGCAACAAGAGGGCGCAATTTTGCATTTCGCTTGGACGAGAAGTTGCAAATTTGTACCCCATAAATATGTGTCCCGGTATCTCATAATTTTTTGCACAGTAAATTCAAAAAAGGGTTTTTTCGTTTTGTATTGATAACTGAAAAACTAGTTTTTTGTTGTTTTCCCATTTTGTGTGTTTTTTCGATTTGATGGTTTTATTTTGGTGTTTTTTTTTTGTTTGAACAAGTGGCACCATCGTCATAAGTACAAAGTAGGGAGCGCAGTGAGCGTAAAATTCTCTTTGGAATTTGCTCATGTATTGACAGTTGATCGCCGTTGAAATTAGAGTTGTGCTTTTTCGTTCATTTCAGATATTCGAATCTTTAGTTCTTTTTCTGATGAACGAACAAGTTGTTCTTTTTGTTCATCTGTTCTTTTTTTTTTCAAGCAAATCTGATCACTCCTGCTCGCACCCGCGAAAAAAGCCAACAAGTATAGATGGTGGTGTGTATGCAGCAATGCTTTGTGTAGGTACATTTAAATGAGTAATGAATAAATAAGTTAATATATATGTATAATTAACTTCAAAAAAAAGTTACAAATTTCGGAAGATCCAGGAAATTGAAAGAGTATAGACACAAATTGTAAATATGATCTTTTCAAGTTTAATAAATGTAATAATTAGTTTCTTATAAAGCATGTTTTTCATAAATAGTCCATACATATATTGTTGTAGCAGTGCCACACACAAAGATGACCACACATATCTTTAGTGTAAGTGGCATCATCGACATTAGTGCTCAGAATATCTGCGTATGTATGTGTGAATCATGGTTCAATTATGTACAGGTTGGCTCATCTCATCAGCTGATTTTATTTATGTCATTGCATGGTCGAAGGGATTGTCAAAAGGAGATGGCAAACTCAAAATGAAACCAACACATTGGCAACATTTTATTTACACATACAAAAACTGCTGAGTTTTATGTTTCCATTCCATACCATTCGCACCAACACCAATACACTGATTTTGACAATTTGAACAGACATATTTTGTTGCTTTACAGATGAGCCAACCTGTATATAGTTGAACCATGGTGTGAATTTACAATGTTCTCGAACGAGAAGAGAGAAAGAATAACATTAGATAAAACGAGCAAATGAACTAAAAGAACAAAAAGAACCGAAATCGAAGATCTAGTTCACTTGTTCAGTTGAGAGACCCGGTCCATTGAACAAGTTCAGAACGAAACGACCCAACTCTAGTTGAAATGTAAGATCAATTGTGTTAACAGAAAAATCAGTTAGATTGATTAGGAATCTGTTAATTTTACCAAATTTTGTTAACTTAAGAGCGAAAATTTCTCGTCTGTTGAAATGACTAAACTTATTTGTTCGCTTGACAAAGAACTCGGTCGAATTAACCATAATTCGACCAATTTCACCCAATCTCCGTTAAGTCAAGAACAACAGAACCGATTTGTTGATTTTACTAGCACAATTTCTTGCAGTGTATGTATGTAAATATGACAGACAATCGTACCGCATCTATATTAAGGGTACTCGATGATAGTTCTTCGACTCCGTGAACCAAAATGTGGCTAAACTTCCCAGGCAGACTGTCACTTATTAGATCACTGCATTGAATGAGGTGGCCTCGAGTTATTTTTTGCTCTGATTTGGTTCTACACCAATTCGAATTCCGATTTTAAAAGAAAAATTCCTTTCTAAGTTTATAGGTTAGACCTTCCTTTTTAGGTCGACGATCAGTCTTAATCTAAGCCAACAACAAGCTGGACCCTCAACCTTACACCGTGCTCTAAAAGCCAGACCTCAGCAAAATTTATTTTAATTTTCATTGTTATTAGCCTTTCAATATGATTTTGGCATAAAATTTAAATCAAGAAAAGCTCAATTTAATTGCAAGATCAAATGTTTTTCTTACCCCTATAATTGATCCTCCGCAAATATGCCCACCACTTGTCTGCAATGATATTTGATGTGGTACATCTGTAATGTTGACTTTGTAACCGCCTACAATACGTCTATCGAGACGTGGGCGTGGTAAGACTACATCAGAGGGTAGAGCTTCGTCATCCACACGCACCATATCCACTTTAAGTCCTTTCAGCGGCTGTGGCACAATACAAGCTGAAAAGCAAACAAAGAAAACAATTAGTATTTCGATGAGCAAACTAACTCTGGCGAGGCTTGGGCCGATCTTCTCTATCAAATTTCCTTACACATTGTTGAAACGGGAAGATCTCTAAATTTTTTCGACTACAGCCATAATGGCAAGAAGACTATCCTTCCCTGAGGGGTCGATTCATCACATTTGATCACGGTCGAACAATCGTCCTCAGCAAAATAACGGTATGTCAGTCGTATAATCTAAATGGCAGCCTCCCTGGTGTTGTGGTAGCGTGCTCCGCCTACCACACCAAAAGTTCTGGGCCCAACTCCTGGGCAAAGCAACATCGAAAATTTAGAAAAATTTTTTCTTTTAGAAAAAAGTTATTCTAAGCTGTGTCGTTCCTCGGTAAACTTTCCGAGAGTATTTCTGCCATAATAATCTTCTCAGTGAAAGATCATCTGCCTGGTATATGCCGCTTGGGATTGGAATAAAACATACAGGTCCCGTCCCGCCAATTTATAGGGAACATTTAAAAGGAATAGAATGGGAGGTCGGCCTAAATCTCTTTGGAGGTAAATTTGGTGGTTAACCAAATATTTAAATATTTTATTTACTTTTGAGTTTAAATATTTTCCAACTAATTAGAATTTTCTTTTTTTGAAGTTAACTTAAAATTTTTGAATAAATCAAAAAAAGAAAGTTCTAATTAGTTGGAAAATATTTAAACTCAAAAGTAAATAAAATATTTCTAAAAAATAAATATTTAAATATTTGGTTAACCACCAAATATATTAATTTTAAGTTAACACGAAAACTCAATTAAAAATTACTTTAAAAATTAAAGTAAAGAATACAAAGTAGTTAACACTATAGTAAATCGCGCCAAGTATTTAGTTTTTTGTATAAGCTAAATGAGATTATAACATAAGACTCAGTCGATGTGAAACTGAAGTCCATGCAACTAGGGAACTCTTATCAATTTTGGAAGCGAATCAAGCACCTCAATACTTCCAAACACTTGCACCTAAGTATCCATTGGGTAGCCACTGAACACCCATTTGGTGGTAACTAAAGCACGATGGTGGCAATCTAGAAAAGCAACGCCGACATAAACGGTTTATGGGTTAGTTGATCTCCTCGTGAAAGACAAAAGCTTACATTGCCGCTATAGAAGAAATGTGATGGATAAAACATGAGAATTGGTACATTGAAACAAGTGGCATCTAATAATGCTGAGGAACTAAGAGTCGTCAGAGCCTCACCTACTAAATAAGCACGATTGGCGACGGGTTGACAATTGGGTTGGAGAAGCTAAAACTGCTATTGTTGTACTAGTGATAAGTAATTCGGTGAAAGTTGCAACGATGCTCAAAAACCGTCGGATAACCGGTGGATTTTTTATACAGAATATGTCCAAATGATGTGCTCAATCGGTAAAAGGTGGATTGGTGATGAGTGAGTCGAATTTGAATGGCTACTGTCTTGGAGATGAGGGAAATACAAACCGTAAGTTGCATCCATTCCTAGTCCGCGGGCACATCAAAAATAGTGCATAATCGAAATCACAAATTGGTATAGATTCCTTAGGATTTATGGAGGATAAGGAAAGTGACAAGCAAATCACATCGATATCCTCTTACGAAAGTCCAAGGAAACTTGCAGTTCCAATTGGGTTTGACAAATATACATGAGTGTTAGAGGCGTTGGTTTCACATTGCAAGGCTATCAACTTTTTCCTCTGTGATCAGGAACCCAAAGGCGGCAAATACTTCAAAGGATGCTCGGTAGCCATCCAACTGGTACGGATGTGGTGATTCAGTGTACCTTCTTGTGCCGCTAGAGACACTTCCCGAGAGTTTTGTTCAGTGTTACCGACGTTAAAGTTTCTTTGGGAGATATTGGCCGCGTACGTTCCCAAAACTTGCGCAATTAAGGTAATATCACGAGCATTTCGGGAGCATCTTTCATATGACCACGTTGAAAATATTCCTATCCTATTATTTCTTATAATTGCTATATCAATGAAACACTGAAGGATTAGAAATCACTAAACTTTTTCACAATATTCAACACACCTCCCGCTAGCACTTCCAATGTTAAAAAGCATAACACAAACACGATTTTCCAAATCATGGTAAAGCTCTTATAAATAACACTTCCTGCACGCCAATTACGTACTGCAGAAATCCAATAAAAACTGTGCATTACATTAAAATTTGTTGACCTTATATAGCATAAAAGCGCATCCATCCGCAAAAATAGACTAAATACATACAAACGTAAACAAGTGTCAATTGTGTTATATTTTGTATTGTGTGGCATATCAATTTTGGCCGCCCGCGGTTTTATAACGACTTACAATAGAGTTATCAAAGGTTTATATATACATGCATACAACCATATGCACATACTCTTAAGAAAAAGGTGTTACTTTGGAATATAGAACATTGTGATATGAATTTTGTAATAAGCGACACTTCAAATGGCATTGTTAAACCATTGTTTATTTTGCAAATAAAAATTAGGCCAAATTCACAGACAAAAATGATTGAGACGCACCATGCGAAAAGTGTTTTGTGTACATTGTGGTTGGTGAGTTGTGTTTGCTTAGCTGTAAAGGAGTTAATTATATATCATAGATAATCTAACCACTTCTAACAAGTGAAAATGAAAGAAAAATTTTAATAAGTGAACTATGTATGTATGTATATAGATTAATTTTACAATAGTTATAAATTAAGTAAACTTTTTATAAGTTAATTATTTACATACTTATGTGAGGGTATGCGCTGTGAATTGCAATACAAGTGATATGGGTAATTCCACTAGAAGTCAACTAAACGAACACTTTCGATGAATTCTCCGATCTATAGAAAAACACTTTTTTTACAGCTATTTCAATATCAGAATTTTTTCCTTTTCCGTAGTACATAATCAGAAAACTTTTAATACTTATTTTATTGTGAAAATCGAGTACCTTTTTAATAACCATAAAATAAATAAATTATATTACATGAAATTAATGAGTTTTTTTTTATAATTTTGCGTGTTTGCCTTGCAATGATTGTTGATTTAATCAACAACATAAATAAAATGACGACCAACTTCTACAACTTTGTCTTGGAATTTAACAGAAACTTCTTTCTTTTCTATATCCAATATGAATGCACCAGTTCTGAGCAGAGTTTTGCCCGATTTGTAATCCTGAAATTGTGGAATTTGGCGTGGTCCAAGTTTGGGATCATCATAATGCCAAATTTTCAGCGTCGACAAGTCCGCTGCAGTTAAGAAAATATATAAAAAAAATTGTATATTTATTTTGCTTTTATAGCTTTATTATTTAACTACAAGCTCACCTTTAAAATTAATCTGTTTTGCTAGCTTTTCAGTTAACTGCTTAACTGTGTCGCCTTCACAAATCACTGTGTTGACTTGAAAGAGTCCGGACCGTTCTATTGGATTGGTCAGATCGACGGTCAAACTAGGCGCAATTGTAAATGCAATAAATGGTGCTCCAGGACGCACTTCCTCACGCGTTTTCTCAGGAGCGCTGGGATCATCGGTATATTTCACCTCGATATTGTCTAACTGTTTACCAAATGGATCAAGTCGGTTAATCAAATATTTCATAATATTACATAAATATTGCAATTTTACATACATCCAAAGTATTTTTAAGATACTCCAAATTACTGAGCAGCACTCCTCGTTCATCGAACTCCAAATTGACAGCGAGCGCTTCAACACCCTTCCCACTTTCCACTTTCTCACGTATCATTTGCGCAAATGGCATAACACGTTTCGCAAATTTCTTTAGCTCTTCCTTTCGTTGTAATGTTGCTGCTATAATTTTATTTTCAGGAAACTTGCCATTTTCTTGCGTGTATAGCTCATGCAGCGTATCGAGTACACAACACTGCCAGGGAGGATAGGTTTTAGCCACCCATATAAGAGCACTATTCGGTCTCACAACGCTTGATGGATCCACAGCCTTTTCTTTACCTCCTTTGCCTCTCACTTGTAACAATGTTTTTAAATTTAGACGGAACGCATGCGCAGCTTCCATAAGATACTCAGAGCATTTTATATTAATTTCATTGATTTCACCTACACTTGGCCAATGCGCCTGCACTATAGACTGTGTATTACCCAGCAAACCCCAAACATAGTCAGCAACATGTGGACATACAGGCGCCATTAATAAGGCTTGACGACGTATAAACTCAAGCACTAATTCCTCATGCATGCCTTGCACACCGCATAATTCTCGATATTTATCACGTGCCAATTGTAGTTCATAGAAACCACTGCGCAGTGCTTCTTTGAATAACATTTTACGATAGTTTTCATCCGTCTCATGCGTTTTCAAATTCATTTCACTTATGAATACTTTATCGTTGAAGGTGTTAGGTGCACCCTTGCGTAATAGTGTACGTGACGCCAGCATCTCCTTCACCCATTCGATAAATGTGTATAATCTTAGAATGCCCGCGTCTGCGGTGCTAACAACAAAATTTGCGTCCTCCACGCTATCGCCGGAATCTGCGAGACATAGGCGTGTACCATCGGCAGAGAATTTTTCAACAGCCTCATATAAGTTAAGGAAATTTCCATCAGATTTTGACATTTTTGCTGAATTGAGTAAAAGATGACCGTTAACACGTACACCTAAAGGCCATTTATCTTTGTCATTCGGCCAAATGGCTGTGTGATTGTACAACATGAAAGTAAGGTGATTATTTATCAAATCTTTGCCACTGACACGTAAATCCAACGGGTACCAGTATTCGAATTCACGACGTAGGATGTCAAGTGACTCCTTTTTAACTGGCAGCTTGGCGGAATAAGGTGTTTCTTTAAAGAAGATATAGTTCCAAACCTCTGGCGTCATATCCTTTGCAGTAATGCCTAAAATGTGTGACTGTTAATTTAATCAATCAACAATTGAAACCCCAAAACATGCCATAATAGGTGTTTAGCTGGCAAGAAAAAAATCTTACTAGGGCTTGTGTTAATTAAATGTCTTTGTTGAATAAAAAAAAAACATTCAACCTTTAGGGCTCCATATGTACGAAACCACACATTCGAGCTGAAATGATCTCTCACGACCAATTTTAACTTGCACTTACCCAATGGACTCGGGTTTTCGCCTCTAAACGACCCGTCTTGCAATAAATGCACAACCGTATAAAATGCCATATAAATTGTCGAATCAGAAAGTGATTCAATTAACCATTGCTGATCCCATGGTAGCTTAGTGCCCAATCCATAAGTACGTGAGCAGGCATATTCATGCAACCAATTTAGGCAAGCTTCAAAATTATTACGTGCTTCTTCGTGATACACCTCCATATTGTCTAAATGCTTTTTGGTTATTGCCTGCCATTCGGGCTCACCATAATTCAAGTACCATTGATTACAAAGCGCCACTACACACTGATCGCCAGAACGTGAAACAATTGCTTTCTCTGGTTCATAATAAATATCAGCTTCATTAGCGGCGACAAGTTTCTTTTGTAAATCCTTCTTGATATCTTGCACTTTGCGACCAGCAAATTCACCAACCAATAGCACACCATCGTAAAAACCTAGATATATAGAATTAGGAATCATGTTACAACAGAAAAGTATACAGTCAATAAACCTTTCAAGTAACAAAGCTCTTTTGCTTCTGCCAATTTATCTTTATCATTTTGAGATTGTATTTTTAATGTTTCGTAAGCATAAACAGCACAAGTCTTGCCCAATGTAGGCACCTCAATGATAGGTACAGGAGAAAATGGCAATACCATTTCATCTTTAATGCCATACTTTTGACGAAAAGCTACTTTTTTCTGCAAATCCACTAATGCTGCATAATCATCAGGTGAATCGGATGGTACTGACGTTACAACGCCTGTACCCTTATCTTCCTTGATCGAAAGCATTGGTAGTGTGTAAATAATTTTGTGCGCAGTCATTGGCGCTGCCAATGGTATGCCCAACAAATCTTGGCCGGTCAGCTCAGCAAGCTCTACAACTTTTCCTTCTTCAGCAGTAAAGCCCTGATAAGACATATTACGTGCTGCACGACGTGTACTAATCCATACTTCATTCGAACGCGTTGTTTGCCAAGCTATGTATTTAATATCGGGATGTAACCAGCAATTGGTCTGACCGTACATTGTTTCTGGGCGGAGTGTAGCTGCGACCATATATATTGGCGCACTTACAGCACTAAAGAATTTTGCAAGGCTTAATTTATTACTGCTTAAAAAGTAGATTACGGCAAATGTACCTAATTTTCGCTGGTTTTTCAAGCACTTTCATTTTAATTAACGTGTACTCTTGGGGTCCCACACCCTCACCCGTCGATCGATCGTGATCCATACATGGTTGTCCATCCTTAGGCGAGTAAATCGTATAACGCTTGCCATACATAATTTTTCCGCGATTCTTTAAATGTAAAAATTGCCAGCGCGTAAATGAATCGTAGAAGGGATTGGCATCGGTAGTGATAAAGGTACGTCTAAAATCGATCTAACAAAAATAATGGCGTGTTACTCATACTAAAAATCGGAATTTATAATTGCATTTCACTTACATGCAGCCCCAGTTTTTTTAGATCATCCACAGCCAAAGGAGGAAAGTAATTTAACCAGTATTCCGCCTCTGCAAAATTCTTAATTTCCTCATCTTTCAAACCAAGGCTTTGCATTATTTGCCATTGATATTTTGCAGCAGCCGTTTTTGCAACAGCCTTGCTCTTCTTCCCTTTCGATTTATCTTTTGGCTCCTCATCTTGCTTTTCTTCTTCTACAACGGGTGCTTCATTGACTGGGAATTTTGGTGGATAACCAAAATCTTGCAATTCGCGTTTTAACTTATCAGCACACGCTTTGATCGGCATGCCAGTGCAATGAAACCCAAATGGCCATAAAACACGCCGTCCCTTTAGCCGGTAATAGCGTACAGCAAACTCAGCTTTAGACAGAGAAAATGTGTGACCCAAATGTAAACGGCCGTTCATATAGGGATAAGGAAAAGTCACAAAGAATTTCTCGTCAAGATTCTTCCGTGGTTCAACGGGCGCGTCGGTTTCATGTACATGCTCTGATTCCCAACGTTGCTGCATATCACGTTCAATCTTTTGCAGATATTCCACCTTAAAAGTGCCTTTTCGTTCAATATTCGCCTGTAAATTAATAAAAAAAAAAGAGCATCACTTTTGAAGAAAACTCTATGAATCACAAATGCATATATTGCATCAGACTTGGAGAAGTGTATTTTCACAGTAACTAAAACCTTTCTCAGAAATTAAAAAAAAAGAAATGTTTATGTTAGCTTAAGATGTATTTATACTATATAACATACCATTGTACTTTTATTATTCTCTTTTATTTATAAATTTAATATTTTTTGGCGAATGTAGAGGATTTTCCAAAGTCAACAAAACACAAAAGTTGCAACGTGTTCTTGACAGCCCAGCATCTGTTAAAATAGCGTTTCACACATGGCGGAACGATACAAGGAGGCAGCATGGTAACATACCTACATACATAAATAAGAATTCCATGTACTTTGTTTTTGTAAATTCGATGGACAAATGTGAAAATCGTACTGCGCCGGAAGTTGGTGTATCAAATCAAATAAAAAAAGGTTATAATCAGCTGTTCGATGCGGTCACCTTGTATCGTTCCGCCATGGTTTGACACTAGCCGGCTGATTTTTGAAGCTAGTTGGCAATGCGTTGGTTAGGGCTCCATCAAAATAAACCCCGGCTACACTTCTGTCAAAGAGAATAGATATCTCTCCTCTTTGGTGATTGGATGACCTGAGTAGTGAAACAGCCCCCGGGAAAGGAATAGAGCCCACAGGCGTGTATTAGAAGTGTCATGCTGTCGTATAGAATTACTTTGGTTGTTGTTGTATCAATAAGGTTACTCCCCGAAGACTTTGGGGAGTGTTATCGATGTGATGGTCCTTACCGGATACAAATCCGGTACGCTCCGGTAACACAGCACCATTAAGGTGCTAGCCCGACCATCTCGGGACCGATTTATATGGCCACATTAAACCTTCAGGACATCCCTCCCTCCCCACCACCAAGTTCCATGAGGAGCTTGGGGTTGCCAGAACCTCGTTTGTTAGTGAAACGGGATTCGCCGCTCGAAGGTGAGGTTGACAATTGGGTTGGAGAAGCTATATATTGCGCTACGCAACCCCTTGAATCCCGAATTACTTTGGTAATTCTTTACTTTAGCTCACAGCTGCTAACACTCGTCCAAAAATAATTGGATCGCAAGGATCGGGATGCATTCTCGGTGGTGGTGTTTTAATTGCTGTCAAGCGCCAGCTGCGTTCATTTTTATTTCGGCTCAACAATGACGACTCGCTACTTGACCAAATCTGCGTGTATATAAATGGTTCTGGTTCTGGTACACAATGCTTCCTATATCTGCTTGCCTCGTATGTTCCACCAGGCAGCACAAAGCACATGCTGATAACATAATCTCTCTTGTTTTACAAAACCTAAATGATGACCACCTTTGCGTGCTTGGTGACTTCAACCTTTTTCACTGGTCAACAAATGTTTCCAGTTATGGGGCCCTATTCAGTAACTGTGAGTTTTAAAATTTACACTTTTTCTTCATATAATTTGTATGAAAGAAAAATGTACATTTCAAAACTCATAGCTACTGGATAGGGCCCATGGTCTCACACCTAATAATCTTTCTTTGAATCACGAACTGTATTTCATTTATAATTTATTGAGTCTCAATTTAAAGCAAATTAGTAATTGTGTTAATGCTCTAAATAGATTATTGGATCTAGTATTTATAAGTGACAACATTAATTGTGAAGTAAGTGAATGCTCTAATGCAGTTATTCCCAAGTATAGTCATCACCTACCCCTGATCTTTACTTGTAGTTTTTATTATTATGCGTCGGATACTTCAGATAGCAGATTAACGTTCAATTTCAATTCATGCGAGTTTCCCAGATTTAACGATTTTTTAATGGAAATAAACTGGGACGAATTACTGGAGGGACTTGATATCTCTAACTGCTTCTCCACGTTCAAATCCATACTATTTAGGCATTGTTTGGATAAAATTCCGGTAAAGCGAAAGGGGCGTATAAACTTCCGTGGTATTCGAAAAAATTAAAAAAACTGAAGGACATAAAAAATAAATACTTGCGTAACTTCAAACGCTCAAAAAATCATATATCCTTTACTAAGAATAAGCACTATTTAAAGATATTTAATCATTTAGATAATTTTCTGTACAATAACTATATTCATAATATTGAATCGAATCCTAAAACTTTTTGGAACTATATAAAGTCAAAAAAATGTGGCTCCAGTGTACCCTCTGGAGTTTTCCTTGATGATCATCCTGCGCGATCTCTAAGTGAGGCAGCCAACTTATTTGCTGAGGTTTTTAAGTCAAATCTCACAGAGTATATTAAGTTTGATTGGATAACGGTTGGTTGTACATATATAAAGGAATTGAGATAGATATAGACTTCCATATATCAAAATAATCAGGATCGAAAAAAAATTTGATTGAGCCATGTCCGTCCGTCCGTCCGTCCGTCCGTTAACACGATAACTTGAGTAAATTTTGAGGTATCTTGATGAAATTTGGTATGTAGGTTCCAGATCACTCATCTCAGATCACTATTTAAAATGAACGATATCGGACTATAACCACGCCCACTTTTTCGATATCGAAAATTTCGAAAAAGAGAAAAAGTGCGTTAATTCATTACAGAAGACAGCTAAAGCGACGAAACTTGGTAGATGAGTTGAACTTATGACGCAGAATAGAAAATTAGTAAAATTTTGGACAATGGGCGTGGCACCGCCCACTTTTAAAAGAAGGTAATTTAAAATTTTGCAAGCTGTAATTTGGCAGTCGTTGAAGATATTATGATGAAATTTGGCAGGAACGTTACTCCTATTACTATATGTACGCTTAATAAAAATTAGCAAAATCGGAGAAGGACCACGCCCACTTTAAAAAAAAATTTTTTTTTTAAATTAAAATTTTAACAAAAAATTTTATATCTTTACAGTATATAAGTAAATTATGTCAACATTCAACTCCAGTAATGATATGGTGCAACAAAATACAAAAATAAAAGAAAATTTCAAAATGGGCGTGGCTCCGCCATTTTTCATTTAATTTGTCTAGGATAGTTTTAACGCCATAAGTCGAACAAAAATTAACCAATCCTTTTGAAATTTGGTAGGGCATAGATTTTATGACGTTAACTGTTTTCTGTGAAAATGGGCGAAATCGGTTGATGCCACGCCCAGTTTTTATACACAGTCGTCCGTCTGTCCTTCCGCATGGCCGTTAACACGATAACTTGAGCAAAAATCGACATATCTTTAATGAACTTAGTTCACGTGCTTACTTGAACTCACTTTATCTTGGTATGAAAAATGAACGAAATCCGACTATGACCACGCCCACTTTTTCGATATCGAAAATTACGAAAAATTAAAAAAATGCCATAATTCTATACCAAATACGAAAAAATGGTTGAAACATGGTAAGGTAATTGGATTGTTTTATTGACGCGAAATATAACTTTAGAAAAAACTTTATAAAATGGTTGTGACACCTACCATATTAAGTCGAAGAAAATGAAAAAGTTCTGCAGGGCGAAATAAAAAACCCCTAAAATCTTGGCAGGTATTACATATATAAATAAATTAGCGGTATCCAACAGATGATGTTCTGGGTCACCCTGGTCCACATTTTGGTCGATATCTGAAAAACGCCTTCACACCACTCCCTTTTAAAACTCTCATTAATACCTTTAATTTGATACCCATATCGTACAAACTCATTCTAGAGTCACCCCTGGTCCACCTTTATGGCGATTTCTCGAAAAGGCGTCCACCTATAGAACTAAGCCCCACGCCCTTTTAAAATACTCATTAACACCTTTCATTTGATACCCATATCGTACAAACATATTCTAAAGTCACCCCTGGTCCACCTTTATGGCGATATCTCGAAAAGGCGAACACCTATAGAACGAAGGCCCACTCCCTTTTAAAAATACTCGTTAACACCTTTCATTTGATACCCATATCGTACAAACAAAGTCTAGAGTCACCTCTGGTCAACCTTTATTGCGATACCTCGAAAAGGCGTCCACCTATAGAACTAAGGCCCACTCCCTTTTAAAATACTCTTTAACTCCTTTCGTTTGATACCCATATTGCACAAACGAATTCTAGAGTCACCCCTGGCCCACCTTTATGGCGATATCTCGAAACGGCGTTGACCTATGGAACTACGGATTACTCCCTTTTAAAATACTCATTAACACCTTTCTTTTGATACCCATATTGTACAAACAAATTCTAGGGTCGCCCCTGCTCCACCTTTATGGCGATATCTCGAAACGGCATCCACCTATGGAACTAAGGATTACTCCCTTTTAAAATACTCATTAACACCTTTCTTTTGATACCCATATTGCACAAACAAATTCTAGGGTCGCCCCTGCTCCACCTTTATGGCGATATCTCGAAACGGCATCCACCTATGGAACTAAGGATTACTCCCTTTTAAAATACTCATTAACACCTTTCATTTGATACCCATATTGCACAAACGAATTCTAGAGTCACCCCTGACCCACCTTTATGGCGATATCTCGAAACGGCGTCCACCTATGGAACTACGGATTACTCTCTTTTAAAATACTCATTAACACCTTTCTTTTGATACCCATATTGTACAAACAAATTCTAGAGTCACCCCTGGCCCACCTTTATGGCGATATCTCGAAACTTTCATTTGATATCTACATTGTATAAGCACGTTTTGGCCTATATCTCGAGACCCTAGTCACCAATAGGTATAAAAACTACCCTGTACTAAAGCACTCATCAACAGATATTTGTTATCCACTTTATCGAATTTGTTTTATACTATGTAGTGATGTACATCCATACATACCTATAAACATACGCCCGAAGTTAAATAGCGCAGCGAATGCTAGATATGTACGTATGTATGTGTCGCATCATGCCTCACTCAAATGCAATTAGCGCGCACAGTTCACAGCGAACAACCACACAAACACATTTTTTGGTAAAAATGTTACTTTTGTTTAAACAATTTGGCTGATATAAGAAAAAAGGTAAATATTTCAATGTTTTACTGAAAAATAGATTTTTTTAAATCCATCCATCCGTTTATGAGTTATGGCTGTGTAAACAAAAATTTTGTGATTTTACATTTTGGCAATTTGCCACGCCCCTATATTATATATCTTCAAATTATATTAACTGTACCATCTCACGCAGCTAAGCTTTCAAATACAAAAACCGTTTTAAAATCGGAGCATTCTGTGTGAAGTTATGTGCATACATGGCATTTAGCGACTTTATTTTATAAGATTTATATAGATAATGGTTTCATCCTTAAATGAAGCTAATTTTGTTTTGTATCTAAAATTAATATATCCGCTATTTTGGATTAAGTTATGGCTACGCACTGATTGGTTTGTAATCAAAGTTTATCATATTGTTCGCTTTATTTTAGTAATATTGGTCTCTTATCAGTGTTCTCCGTCCCATTTAGAGAGCTTTATCATAAATAAGCATTTTTCTTCGTTAATATATTTTGAACGACTCAAAATTTGTTTTCCGCCTTCGGATTATTAATACTGAGGTCAAGCTAAGTCTTTTAGGACACATATTAGCAGCCGACCGCTGTTATAGACTTTTAAAATGTATATATATATATATATATTCTTGGAAAATATCCAACCATGTCGGAAAAAAATAATGTATGATAGGCAAACAAATGTGTTTGGAATTTCCATTGTTAGTACTAAAAATATGGCTCACTTTGCAAACCATAAAATTTTATAGATTCTAGACATAATCATAAGAAATTAAAAAATAAGTTTCAACCTAATGTACATGGAAATACATATATTAAAAAGTTCATCTGGGTTATAACAACTTTTGGTTAGACAACTGATCATGATGATGAATGACAACTTAGAGGATCGCTCCAGTTGGAAGAGAAGCTATCAACCTAAGTAGTGTTACTCATACATATTGTTTGAGCATATTGTTTTGTCGTAAAACAATACGTGGTTACATCTATGATAATTTGTAGGTGGGTATGTATGTACCCATATGCCCAGATAAGCGCTCACGATATACCGTTACATCCATCGATGTACTTGTATGTACAAAATAGTCAGTGCATAGCCATAACGTAATCCAAAATAGTGGATATGTATATATTTTGAATATACAAAATTGGCTAGACTTAAGGATGAAACCATAAAGGATCGTTGCTAAATGAAAGCTTTTGGAAGCCAACCTATGAATCCAACATTTTTTTACATATTGTTTGGGTAATTAGAAAAACCGCCGTTTTCGATCCCTCATTATTTTATAAAATGAGTGTAGTAAAATAAGCAGATGTGTGTATACTTACAGGAGAATATGTTTGATACAACGCTCATACATATACTATTCGCCCTATATGTTGCATGTATATATTCGCCTCGATAAGCTCTTACGATTTACTATTGCATCCTAAAATGTACTTGTATGTAGAAATTATCCCGTGCATGCAACAAACTAAAATTTTTCTTTCAACAAAGCGGAGAAATAATCAAAAAAATATATAAAAAAAATCAAAAAAAAAATCGAAAATAATCAAAAATAATCGAAGAAGTAAGGATGGCTAAGTTCGGGTGTAACCGAACATTACATACTCAGTTGAGAGCTATGGAGACAAAATAAGGGAAAATCACCATGTAGAAAAATGAACGTAGGGTAACCCTGGAATGTGTTTGTATGACATGTGTATCAAATGGAAGGTATTAAAGCGTATTTTAAGAGGGAGTGGGCCATAGTTCTATAGGTGGACGCCATTTAGAGATATCGCCAAAAAGGTGGACCAGGGCTGACTCTAGAATTTGTTTGTACGATATGGGTATCAAATGAAAGATGTTAATGAGAATTTTAAAAGGCGTGGGCTTAGTTCTATAGGTGGACGCCTTTTCGAGATATAGCCATAAAGGTGTATCAGAGGTGACTCTCGAATTTGTTTGTACGATATGGGTATCAAATAAAGGTGTTAATGAATATTTTAAAAGGGAGTGTGCCTTAGTTCTATAGGTGGACGCCTTTGCGAGATATCGCCATAAAGGTGGACCAGAGGTGACTCTAGAATTTGTTTGTACGATATGGTTATCAAATGAAAGGTGTTAATGAGTATTTTAAGAGGGAATGGGCCTGAGTTCTATAAGTGGACGGCTTTTCGAGATATCGTTATAAAGGTGGACCAGGGGTGACTCTAGAATGCGTTTGTACAATATGGGTATCAAACGAAAGGTGATAATGAGTATTTTAAAAGGAAGTGGGCCTTAGTTCTATAGGTGGACGCCTTTTCCAGATATCGTCATAAAGGTGGACCAGGGGTGACTCTAGAATTTGTTTGTACGATATGGGTATCATGTGAAACGTGTTAATGAGTATTTTAAGAGGGAGTGGGCCTTAGTTCTATAGGTGGACGCCTTTTCCAGATATCGTCATAAGGGTGGACCAGGGGTGACTCTATAATGTTATTGTACGATATGGGTATCAAATTAAAGGTATTAATGATGGTTTTAAAAGAGAGTGGTGGTAGCTGTATATGTGAAGGCGTTTTCGAGATATCGACCAAAATGTGGGCCAGGGTGACCCAGAACATCATCTGTCGGGTACCGCTAATTTATTTATATATGTAATACCACGAACAGTTCTCCTTCTAAGATTCCAAGGGCTTTTGATTTCGCCCTGCAGAACTTTTTCATTTTCTTCTACTTAATATGGTAGGTGTCACACCTATTTTACAAAGTTTTTCTAAAGTTATATTTTGCGTCAATAAACCAATCCAATTACCATGTTTCATCCCTTTTTCGTATTTGGTATAGAATTATGGCATTTTTTTAATTTTTCGGAATTTTCGAAATCGAAAAAGTAGGCGTGGTCATAGTCGGATTTCGGCCATTTTTTATACCAATACAAAGTGAGTTCAGATAAGTATGTGAACTGAGTTTAGTAAAGATATATCGATTTTTGCTCAAGTTATCCTGTTAACGGCCGAGCGGAAGGACAGACGGTCGACGGCCCTTTTCACAGAAAACAGTTATCGTCCTAGAATCTAAGCCCCTACCAAATTTCACAATGATTGGTAAATTTTTGTTCGACTTACGGCATTAAAAGTATCCTATACAAATTAAATTAAAAAGGGCGGAGCCACGCCCATTGTTAAAATATGACTTGAAAAAAAAATTTTTTAAAAGTGGGCGTGGTCATTCTCCGATTTTGCTAATTTTTATCAAGCATACATATAGTAATAGGAGTAACGTTCCTGCCAAATTTCATAATGATATCTTCAACGACTGCCAAATGACAGCTTGCAAAACTTTTAAATTACCTTCTTTTAAAAGTGGGCGATGCCACGCCCATTGTGCAAATTTTTACTAATTTTCTATTCTGCGTCATAAGTTCAACTCACCTACCAAGTTTCATCGCTTTATCCGTCTTTGGTAATGAATTATCGCACGTTTGTGTTTTTCGAAATTTTCGATATCGAAAAAGTGGGCGTGGTTATAGCCCGCTTTCTTTCATTTTAAATAGCGTTCTGAGATGAGTGCCCAGGAACCTACATACCAAATTTCATCAAGATACCTCAAAATTTACTCAAGTTATCGTTTTAACGGACGGACGGACAGACGGACATGGCTCAATCAAATTTTTTTTCGATACCGATGATTTTCATATATGTAAGTCTATATCTATCTCGATTCCTTTATACCTGTACAACCAACCGTTATCCAATCAAAGTTATTATACTCTGTGAGCTCTGCTCAACTGAGTATAAAATTTAAAAATAATCAAAATAATTTTGATCATTTTTTATTTTTTTTCAATAATTTGATCACATTAACTACGTAACATCGAAAGCATATTCTATGCTCGGATTTGTACGGCGCAATGTTGCTTTACACGTCATACGTTAGATCTCATCGTGAATATGCTGTCTTCCTTTGGAGACCAAGCAACCAAACGGCCATTTGTGGTATTGAGAGAATTCAAAAACTTTTCCTTAAATATGCCGTTCGGTCGTTAAGCTTTTCGGAGCCGATTCCTTCCTACTCTGTACGTCTTTTACTTTTAAGCCTCAAGTCTTTGGAAAATCGTAGATCTATACTGTGCTTGTCATTCATGTATAATATTATTAATGGCTACATTGATTGTCCATATTTGCTGGAAAGGATTCGATTTAGTGTTCCCCAGAGATCTCTCAGAAATTCATTTCCACTTTATTACGATTATTTCAGAACGAATTACGCTGGTAATGCTCCCATTACGCGTGCTATTCGGGAGCTTAACTCAATAAGTAATTCCGCTGCTCTTGATTTTTCTATACAAAGGGCTGAATTTATGAACATTTTTAAGTCTGCTTTCTAGGTACACAGATTACTTTTAGGCATAAGTATTTTTTAAATTTTTATTGTATCATAGTCTGTAAGGACTTAAACAAATAAATAAATAAATAAATAAAACTGTGACTAGAATCGTTTTTCGCGAGTTTAGTTTTGATCACCAAACCGGTGTTGAACCCATCCAAGGTAATTTTTTATAAGCGCGGCCAATGTAGAAAGGTGTTCTGTGCAAAAATACTATGTATACCACCCCGGTTTCGGAGCGATCTTTTCGGTTTTCACACCGGTAACAAGCATATTATAGAACAAGGCCGACCATCTTGCGAACGATTTAATATGACCACATTTAATCTTCTAGGCCGTTAAAGACACCCCCCCCCCCTTTCACCCAAGTACCATGAAGAACTTGGGGTCGGATGCTCTGCCACGGGTAGATCAGGTTCACAATAGGGTTGGAGAAGAAATAAGTTGCGCTGGCAATCCCTTGCACGTTGCCCTACCCAACCCCTTGAATCATTCGGGTATTTTAGTCACCTCTTTCAATAGGCATACTTGCCGCGGGTATATTCAAAACCCACTAACTCAGTGGTATTACTTTGAGTTGTCATACATTTGAAAATAAAATAAATAAACTCACACTCAAATGTGTTATAACTCAACACCCCCGGATGTGAAAAACAAAATTTCTTTCTTATTTACCACAGCAAACTTCAAATACAACTCCTTTGCTTTCATAACTCACCGCAGCAGTACGATCGATCATACTCACAAGATCTAGAAAATAACTTTTTAAGTTCCCTTCGATACAAAAACAAATTTTGTTTGCCCGCGGGACTTCCTTTGGGCGTCAAGAGAACAATCTTATTCAAAAAATTACAGATAAACAATAATTTTTGTATCCACAAATTAAATGGATGAAATTAATCATTATACATATGTATATCTGTGTTGATGTAGGTCACTCCACTTACGTATATTTATGTCATGCTTTGACGCAGTACTCGTAAATTTTCTTCTTTTAGTTGCAACAATCGTCTTTTAATAGCAATTTTCTCTTGCGCTAACATCTCCATTTGCATGTTATGACGTTTTGTTTCATCTAATTCCATTTGCTTCTGATAACACAATTGCTCCAAAGAAACATGAAACTTTTGAAGGAATAACTTTGTAGAATCTGCATTTTCGCCTTTCTGTATCAAAGGGTCTGTATCATTATTAAGTAGTGGTTGCGCCGGTGCAAACTGTTCTGGAAAGCTTTGATTAGAACTGTTGGATAGAGAATCATGTACCGAATACGATTTCATGTTGTTGGAATGGTTTTTAATTTCTGTGAAATCTATTGTTTCTTTCACCACCGGAATGTGTTGCGTTGGTTCGTTTGAGCATTCCTCAAATTGCTTTGTAACACTTGTTCTGAAAGGCGCTTTTTGTCGTTCGTACCGTCTTCGATCCATAAAAGCCTGTTTAAATACAAGCTTACAAACTACTATTATTGCTGATTTGATAGTAATATCACCTTTCTCCATTCCGCTACATTTTTCTGAGGTGGGCCTGATCTATTCAATTCCTCTGCTAGTAATCTCCAAAAGCTTTTCACACGATCTTTGTTCTCCCTCTCAGTACCACAATCTAACATTTCGGGATTTTGCTGCATTCTTTTCGATAAAATGTCAGCTTGCACTTTATTTAATTTTTTGCTCCTAAAACAAAAGCAAAGTTAAATATTAACAGGTTTTTATCAATTGTTTAATTATTTTTGCAACGAAATTAGCCTACATTTTAATTTATTCTGGTTTTCACGAGGTGGAAAGTTAAGTGTAAACATTTCTCCATATTTCGCCAAGAGCCGGTGCTGCCAATTAGTTTTTCGGGGCGAAAATTTTTAATCAAGGCGTTAAACATTTACACGCAGTGGCGAACCTTGTAGATGTAGTATTAGCCGGGTATTTTTTTTTTACACGCGTATACGTTTCGTTTGCGCGTGAAAAAAAAGCCAATCCTCGCTTAGATAATGCTTAGGAGACCCATCTAGCGTTATGTTACGTTCCATTGAGACTTGAGCGAGATACGGATAGAAATTTAACATGCAAATGCAACAACAACGTTGTGATCCTGATATTTATCTGATTCAATTTCTGATCCGTATAGCAGTTCTGTTCTTTTCGTTTTCTGTAGTCTATTTTTTGACAGCTAACCACTTTTGAGTTGGTAGAACTCATGGCTCAACTATATGGTTGGCTCATCTCTACAGCAATAACATACTTTTGTTCACATTGCCAAAATTAGCGTGTTGGTGTTGTACGAATGGAATGGAATGAAAACATAAAACTTAGCAGCATTTGTAAGTAGTAAGAAAATGTTGTAAATTCGTTGGTTTCTTTTTAAGTTTGCCATCTCTTTCTGACAATCCCTACTCCAGTGAAATGAAAAAAAATAAAATCAGCTGGTGAGATGAGCCAAACACTGAAAGAGTAAACAACTTGAAGATGATGTAAGGAAAATAAATAGTTTGCTTACGTGTGAAACTATTTAAATGTTAATAATTCTATCAGTATCTTAAAATTTTGTGTACGTTTCTTCTTATTTTCTACAAAACAGATGTTTTATATTAGTGCTGCCAGCTCTCATAAAGTTGATCCAGATCGTTCCAATGAGATTTGAGACAGAGCCAGAGCTCGATAAACCAATGGAACGGCCCTAAAATTAGTGCAGAGGGTGAAACATAGGCACATATTTCAGTTACATCTGAGTATAATGCGTATCGAAATTTAAGCTGGAGACATTGGTGCTTTATCGGTAACCGTATCGGTAACCTTTTAACAGCTGATTCGACCAACCTTATGAGAATCAATGCAATCGATTATTGGTGCCGCTAAAGTCGTAACCGTATCGTAGTCAACCAATTGGGTTTTGGTTAACCGTCGTAACGATAAACAGCTGATTACGTTAGGGATACGGATACAGCGATACGACATACGGCACCAATGACTCCAGCTTTAGTAGTACTAATTTTATGCGTAGCAATTTCAGTGGTGTACTTTAAGTTTGTCGCTTAGCAGTCCATATAAAGCTTAAGCGTAAACGTATATAGATGTGAAAAAACACAGCTATTAATTGGAACTTCTTTGCTTTTACATCTATAGACGTTTACGCTTAAACTATATATGGACTGATAAGCGTCAAACTTTAAATACACCTCTGAAGGAGTGAATCTGATCGTCTTTCCTTTGTCCGGCTTAAATCGACTTTTAACTGTCTCAATAAGTTCTTGTTTAGACAATATATGAATAATCTGGAATCAAAACTGAAGACGAATCCATTTAGTTTCTGGTCGGTGATTAATTCCAAGAGGCAGACTAACGGATTTCCGACGTGCATGGAGTATGACGGTGTATAGTCCAGTAATACGGTAGATATTTGTAACTTATTTGTCAAATTATTTCAGAAGGTATACTCAGATCCTACCTCTTCACCTAGTCCGACATTCTACTCTGGTTCTCTGCGTCAAATTTCTTCTTTTGATATTACAGCCGAAGATGTATTTCTGTCAATTTCAAAATTGAATAATAGTCCGAAATCAGATAGCGAGGGATTTTCCCCGTTATTCTTCAAACTATGTTCAAATACAATTTCTGAACCCCTGGCAATTCCTTTCCAAGGATGCTTGAACCATGGGATATTTTTAGACTCTTGGAAGTTATGCTCCATAAATTCGGTATTTAAGTCTGGTGACCGCAATGATATTCGCAACTACAGACCTATTGTTAAGCAGAGTACTCGGGTAGTATCCTTCATAGCAAATTGTTTGACTACATAGTCAAGGCTATTGTTGGGTGTCAGCATGGGTTTTTTCCTGGCAGGTCTACTTCTACCAATCTGGCTTTAGTCACTAGCTAAATTGTAGATGCCTTTGAGAACCATGCGCAACTAGACGTCATCTATACTGACTTCTCGAAAGCATTTGACAAGGTCGACCACTCTATACTATTGCAAAAACTGGGGATGTACGGAGTGACCGGAAGTTTGCTGAAGTTCTTCTCAAGTTTCTTATCGAATAGAAAGCTTTTTGTGTCAATCGGAGCCAACCAGTCTACTGCGCTTATTAACGCTTGGTGTGGAATCCCACAGGGTACCCACTGTGGCCCTCTGTTGTTCCTAATTTTTATTAATGATCTACCTCAAAAATTCAAATTTGCTAAATGTTTAATGTTTGCAGACGACGTCAAACTCTTTCTAACCGTACGGGATACTTCTGACTGCATTAACTTGCAATATGATCTCGATCCTTTTAATGAATGGTGTTCAAGTAAAAAAAAAAAATAATAAATATAAGGCGCGATAACCTCCGAAGAGATCTAAGGCCGAGCTTCTCTTCCAATTTGCGTCGTGCTCCTCCTGATTTTCCCTACAAATTGGCCGGACGGGACCTACATGATTTTATGCCGACTCCGAACGGCATCTGCAAGGCAGATGAGTTTTCACTGAGAGCTTTTCATGGCAGAAATACACCCGGAGCGCTTGCCAAACACTGCCGAGAGGCGACTCCGCTTAGAAAAATTTTCTTCTAATTGAAAAACCTTATTTCTAAAATTTTTGATGTTGCTTTGCCCGGGGTTTGAACCCAGGGCATCCGGTGTGGTAGGCGGAGCACGCTACCATCACACCAAGGTGTTCAAGTAATAACCTACTTTTAAATACTAACAAATGCTGCGTGGTTTCCTATTCTAAAAGGGTCACTACTACCTTTTTCAACTACAAATTAAATGCTGGATCTTTAAACCGTTGTCGAGAGATAAAAGATCTGGGTGTAATTTTTGACAACCAACTCTCTTTTTCTGGTCACATCGACTTTATTATTTCCAAATCTTTTGCAATGGTTGGGTTTATTAGACCCCTGGAATAACGTCTAGGATCCGATGACTTTGAAGGCACTTTTTACGGCATTGGTAAGAAGTGGTCTGGAATATTGCTCGATTATATGGAGTCCATTCTATGAAGGGAGCTCACATAAAATTGAGAGAGTTCAAAGAATTTTCACCAAAATTGCTTTGCGTATGCTTCACTGGCCCGATGGCCTCCAGTCATATATCAGCAGGCGTAAATTGCTCGGACTCCAGGCTTTGTATGACCGTAGAACTTGTATCTCACTCATGCTTGCCTATAACGTTATCAACGGTAATATAAACTGCCCTGATTTATCTAATTTATTCGTTTCATATATTCCACCACGTGATCTAAGGCACACCCGACTATTTGTTGAAGTAACTCATCGAACGAATTACGCGTTGAATGAACCCATATCCAAGGCTTTACACCTAGCAAATCGATATAGTGGTCTTCTTAACTTTAATAATAGCATTTATAAATTTAAGCTTGAACTTTTCTCTATTTTTAACTAGTCTGTAAGGAATATAAATATAATATAAATATAAATTGCTGCGCATAAATTTTGTACTACTAAATTTCAATAAGGTTCATGCACAATATGCGACGCGACATGTAGCGACACGTTCCGACAAAATATTCGCGGCATTTTTGTCGCTACATGTCGCGTCGTATAATGTGCATGAACCTATACGCATTATACTCAGATGTAAATGAAATATGTGTCTATGTTCCACGTTTACGCTTAAATATTATATGGACTGCTAAGCGTCAAACTTTAAATAAAAATAAAAATAAAATAAATGTAAGGCGCGATAACCTCCGAAGAGATTTTATGCCGAGCTTCTCTTCCAATTTGCATCGTGCTCCTTTTTAATTTTTTCCTACAAATTGGCGGGACGAGACGTACTTGTTTAACGCCGACTCCGAAAAAATATAAATATAATATAAATATAAATTGCTGCGCATAAATTTTGTACTACTAAATTTCAATAAGGTTCATGCACAATATGCGACGCGACATGTAGCGACACGTTCCGACAAAATATTCGCGGCATTTTTGTCGCTACATGTCGCGTCGTATAATGTGCATGAACCTATACGCATTATACTCAGATGTAAATGAAATATGTGTCTATGTTCCACGTTTACGCTTAAATATTATATGGACTGCTAAGCGTCAAACTTTAAATAAAAATAAAAATAAAATAAATGTAAGGCGCGATAACCTCCGAAGAGATTTTATGCCGAGCTTCTCTTCCAATTTGCATCGTGCTCCTTTTTAATTTTTTCCTACAAATTGGCGGGACGAGACGTACTTGTTTAACGCCGACTCCGAACGGCATCTGCAATGCAGATGAGTTTTCACTGAGAGCTTTTCATGGTAGAAATACACTCAGAGTGCTTGCCAAACACTGCCGAGGGGCGACCCCGCTTAGAAAAATTTTCTTCTAATTGAAAAAACTTGTTTCTAAAGTTTTTGATGTTGCTTTTATCCGGGGCGTGAACCCAGTATCTGAAATTGTTGCGCATAAAATGTGTACTAGTAAATTTCAATACGCATTATACTCAGATGTAACTGAAATATGTGTCTATGTTTCACCTCTACACTAATTCTATGTATAACCTCTTAAAATGGTGCGTGTCCACTATTCATCGCAACTGATTCCACTATATTTTATACACTATGGCAACCAGAGGTTCGTGTCTGCCACTGCCGCTAGATGGGTCTCCATTATATAAACGAAGATAAGCGTTCTTTTTTACGCGCAAACGTAACGAAATCAGTTGCGATGAATTATGGTCACGCACCATTTTAAGAGGTGATACATAGAATTAGTGTAGAGGTGAAACATATAAACATATTTCAGTTATATCTGAGTATAATGCGTATTGAAATTAATAGTACTAATTTTCTTCGCAGCAATTTCAGAAGTGTAGATAAAGTCTAAAGCTTAGCAGTCTATATAAAGATCAAGAGTATATGTATATAGATGTAAGAAAACACAGCTATTGTTAGCTTATGGTGCTTTCAAAGCTTTTGAGCGAACTAGCGATATATAGTTCCCATTAATTTCATAACTCTTTCTATTTTTAAATGGTTTTATTTAGGTTGACTTGACAGGCTGTACGGCCGTTGTGAACGAATTTTGTAATTAAAATTTTAATAACTTCGCGATAAGCTAAAAGCTTGAAACTTGGAATATAGTTCGGAACCCGATGACAATGCAATAATATGAAAAAAACTCCGATAAGTGGCGCATGGATCGAAATTTTTCAAAAATTCGTATTTGTGGTCCGATTTGGCTCATATTGGACCACATATTGCATACATGAATAGAAAGCAACGTATGAAAAAAAATCGCCACCAGTTGGCGCAAGGATCGAGATATTCATATTTGTGGTCCGATTAGGCTCATATTTGGAGCACATATTACATACATGAATAGAAAGCGACGTATGAAAAAAATCACCGCCAGGTGGCGCAAGGATCGAGATATTAAAAAAAATCTTATTTGTGGTCCGATTACGCTCATATTTGGAACACATATTAGATACATGAATAGAAAGCGACATATTAAAAAAATCGCCACCAGGTAGCGCAAGGATCGAGATATTAAAAATACTCGTATTTGTGGTCCGATTTGGCTCACATTTTGAACAAATATTCCATACAGCCCGGTAGAAGTGACATCAAATTATTTTGGAGTTCGAGGAGGGACAAGCATACATGACGTTGAGTGGAGTAAAGTATTTGGAAGGATTATGTGACTTAGATTGCAACAAATTGTCAGAAAAGAGTCCTTGTAACAATGCGTCACTAAATGAACTAAATAGAATGACAAATAATAGGCAATTAAATAAAAACTATAAACTTGAAAAAAAAATAAAATTGTTTAGTTAAACGGTTTTATTGAAAACAATACTTACATGAAGTAATAATAACATTAAAAGTTAGAAAATAATTAGGTAGGTCCTAGGTACTAGTCATCACACTCCTCACCAATCTAGGGCATTGATAAGACAATTAAATAAAAGCGTTGGCGCGTAAAATTTCTACTGATAGTCAAAGTAATAGCTCCGACACATAAGCGGTGTTTCATATAGATGAGTTTAACACATGCTTATGTATTAGGAGTAGATTGCACGTATTTTTATGGAGAATGGTAGAATGAGCGACACTGGCGCTATCTGATATTGAAAAGTAGCCAACTCCCTAAAAGCCCCGACACATTAGCACTTTTTCATATAGATGAGTTTAACACACGCATTTTTATGGGGAACGGTAGAATGAGCGACACTGGCGCCATCTGAAATTGAAAAGTAGCCATCTCCCAAATTTTGTTACAAGCAAAGCATAAGAAGAAGAATGTGACATTTGTTTTGGTTAAGGGTGTTGACACACTTTGCAAGTGAAATTATTTTTCCCACAGGTTGGTAAATTTTCTAACATTTTTCGCAGGTAAAAACTGTAATATAACAAATGAATACGACACAAAATATGTTAGCAAGTATCTTTGTTGTAAGGGGATAATGTTTATACCAGTGCTTCGCGAAATTTTGTATGTGAATGGGCAAGGCGTAATAAACTTCAATTGTCACGTCTGAAGTTCCTTCATATTTACAAACGCAACATTTTGGTTGATTGTGGCGATATTATTTGAATGCACAAGCTTGTGTTAAACACATCTATATGAAAAAAGTCATTCTGCCGCGGCCTTAAGACCAACTGAACCTTAATCAGGTTATGCTACGCCTCACATTTTTAGAAATTTCACGCGCCTAACGCTTTTATTTAATTGTCTTATCAATGCCCTATATCGGTGAGGAGTGTGATGACTATTACCTAGGACCTACCTAATTATTTTCTAGCTTTTAGTATTATTATTACTTCATGTAAGTATTGTTTTCAATAAAACCGTTTAACTAAAAAAATTTTTTTATTATTTTATTTAGAAATAGTTTGACATCTGCATAGTTATCGCTGATTGAAAATGATTTTCAGTCGCTGATGGTAACACGTAATACGGCCCCTGAATTCGGTATAAAGAACCCTTAAAAGGTACGCCCATGAATGTATCTTCTTGAAGGGTTTTTCCCACGTGTTTTCTGCTACGTGGCAGCAATGCACGGCGAATTGAACGGCAGTGTTCGAATAAAGCCTGGGTTCGAATTCAATCAAGGCGAATCTATACCTCGCCTTGGAATCAATGAACTGCAAAAATCGAACACAACAACCTTCGATTACATTCGGCAACATGATCGTGTTCACTGATCCAACTTCCTTAAACGAACATAATCGCCATTGATTTAAAATCAACCAACTTATTGCATGCGTGAATATATTCAATTCAGGCGTTTGCTCGTTTGCCTCAACGGTGATTACATTCATCGGAATGAAAAGGCAAATATGAAAACTCCATGCGTCTGCCCTTACGTCACGGCGACAAGCTACATATAAATATACATATAAACATACATATAAACATTGCTTACGATTGTGTTTGTTTGCCGAACTAAACGATACTAATTATCGTGCTTTGATATTATTCTCCGCTTGCCTTCGTTTGATCAATACAATCGTACGCAAAATCTGTTCGGTCATTCGATCGCAATCATGCTAACAGAGTATTGTAAAGACATATGCTGAGTATATTCAATCACGAGTTTATTCAATTATGAGTTTATTCAATATGAGTTTATTCGCATGATTGAATGTGAATGCAAGTGTTTGATTAAATCAAGAAAATTGTGATTTTTGCAGTTCTCTGCTTAAGGTGCGTACACCTAAGCGGTGCAACATGTAGCGGCAGCGGCGCTTCACTTTTTTGCCTATTTGATCAACATTGCCGCTCATGGCCGCGACGCGCAGTGCTGCTGCCTCTAGGTGTGAACTGTTCCATAAGAATACATGCGAAGAATATTTTGCAACGCAGTGTAGTGCAGCTCAGTGTGGCCTTAGCTTTAGAATTCAATTGTAGAGTTGTGCTTTTTCGTTCATTTCAGAGATCCGAATCTTTCGTTCTTTTTCTGATGAACGAACAAGTTGTTCTTTTTGTTCATCTTTTCTTTTTTTTTTCAAGAAAATTTGATCACTGCTGCTCGCACCCGCGAAAAAAGCCAACAAGTATAGATGGGGTGTGTATGCAGCAATGCTTTGTGTAGGTATATTTAAATGGATAATGAATAAATAAGTTAATATATATGTATAATTAACTTCAAAAAAAGTTACAAATTTCGGAAGATCCAGGAAATTGAAAGAGTACAGACACAAATTGTAAATATGAATTTTTCAAGTTTAATAAATGTAATAATTAGTTTCTTACAAAACATGTTTTTCGTAAATAGTCCATACATATATTGTTGTAGCAGTGCCACACACAAAGATGATCACACATATCTTTAGTGTAAGTGGCATCATCGACATTCGTGCTCGCTGTGAATTTCTGCGTATGTATGTATGAATTTACAGTGTTCGCGAACGAGAAGAGAGAAAGAATAACATTAGATAAAACGAACTAAAAGAACAAATGAACTAAAAGAACAAAAAGAACCGAAATCGAAGATCTGGTTCACTTGTTCAGTTGAGAAACCCGGTCAATTGAACAAGTTCGGAACGAAACGAACCAACTCTATTCAATTGACAACAAACAATTAGCCTTGCAACAGACGAACAGCTGTTAATTAAGCATCTGTTTGTAAACGTTTATTCATAGTTCTTGTTTAATCAAACATATATTTACTATTTCCTTGGTAGCTCTTAAATAAAAGAAAACAAAAAAACTACCAAGATGTCGTATATGTTACCACATTTACACAACGGGTGGCAAGTTGATCAGGCTATACTCTCAGAGGAAGATCGTGTGGTGGTGAGTGCAGACTACTATTTAGAGATATTTTTATTTTTCCGTTAAACATTCATTCTCCATGGCAGGTCATACGTTTTGGTCACGATTGGGATCCTGCATGCATGAAAATGGATGAAGTAATGTATAGCATAGCGGAAAAAGTAAAAAACTTTGCCGTCATCTATTTGGTTGACATTACTGAAGTGCCCGATTTCAATAAAATGTACGAATTGTACGATCCATGTACTGTAATGTTTTTCTTCCGTAACAAACATATCATGATCGATTTGGGTACTGGTAATAACAACAAAATCAATTGGCCGCTAGAAGATAAGCAAGAAATGATCGATATTGTAGAAACTGTGTATAGAGGAGCGCGAAAAGGCCGTGGTCTGGTTGTATCACCAAAGGATTATTCAACTAAATATAGATATTAAGGCACTTACAAATTAGAGTTAAAGACAATTAAAATAACTATAATATAACAAAATGATTTCCCCGCAATTATACTTCAAATGATATATGTAGTTTATTTGTTTTTTTTTTTTGTCTCTTAAGCTAGGCTTACGCATTGCTATCTGTTGTTGCTGTTGTTGTAGCGATAAGGTTGCTCCCCGAAGGCTTTGGGGAGTGTTATGCCGGATACAGATCCGGTACGCTCCGGTATCACAGCACCATTAAGGTGCTAGCTCGACCATCTCGGGAACCATGTCGAGCTTGGGGTCACCAGAGCCTCGTCTGTTAGTGAAACAGGATTCGCCGCGGATAGGTGAGGTTGACAATTGGGTTTGGAGAAGCTATATATTGCGCTGGCAACCTGAAGGGTTGCGCTACATAGCCCCTTGAATCTGGTATTTTTTCGCTTCCCAAGGCAGTCGGTTCTATGTACCGGAGCGACTCGGGATTTTTCCCGACCAAGGACTGTCATTTCAGTGTGACCCCATTTAATTTGTTTCGTCCCTCCCACAAATTGTCATCCTCCCAGCAGCTCCTTGCAGCAGGACTGCTACATATTCTCTTACTCCGGGAAGGTATCGAACCCAATCCGGGTCCGTCTCCTGACCCTGGTCCTGAGAAATGGTTTTGCTGCATTTGCCAGAAAAGAATCTTTTTAGGACGGTCATACTCTGTTCAGTGTGTCTCGTGCAAGGGATGGTTGCATCGGACAGGTTGTTCTGGGCTTGATCCCAAAACCCGACGTCCACGTAACTTTTATAAATCTTTTGTGGCTCCTTGCTGCTCACGCCCAAGGGCGTCTCGTAGTCTACGCCTAAGCGTATCCCCACTACCTTCCAGCAGCTTCGCTGCTCAGCAAGCCACAACAAGTACCCGCTGCTGCTCGCGCCCACGGCGCCAACAACTCAAACAGCTGATACCACTCATAACTACTACCTTCATAGTAGAGCTGGTAGCAATGCTGAGCATCAGCCACTGCCCCCGTCTTCTTCTCCCCCCCTCTTTTCTGGCAGCAATCGTGCAGGTCAGGGAAACAGACTCTTAGTTCCTGCCTCCGTTTGCACCGTCTGCCAGCACAGAATATACAGGTTTGCGACATCCGCTCAATGCAGCTCTTGCCTTGGGTGGTGTCACTTTCCTAGATGTTCTGGTCTCCGCGACGGCAACCCCTCGACGGGTTTCATCGCGCCATGTTGCCAGGTCGCAAACCCAAATCATCCGGGTACCCCAATGCTTGCCCAAGGGCGCCCAGTCCCAAGGCCACAACAGCAATTGCGTCCTGGCCTTCCACAACCTAGGCGTAGTCACCCCTCACTTACCCCTAGAGTGGCGGCGTCACCCCTCATGCACTTCAGAATTCTGCAGTTCAACTGTAATGGACTAACTGGGAAGATAACGGAGATAGTCGATTTCATGAAGCGGCACAACATCCGCATTGCTGCGATTCAAGAGACTAAACTCACAGCAAGATCTGCATTGCAGACCTGCTCTGGTTATAATGTCCACAGGAAAGACCGCGAGAGCGGAAATGGAGGCGGCCTCGCGTTTATTATACACCACTCTGTGCAATATCATATATTTGATCCTGGCATCGACCGCAGTGACAATGTCTTAGAACGTCAAGGCCTATCTGTCCGGTCAGGCGATGCAAATCTAGAAATCATCAACATCTACATCCCTCCTGTCACCTGTTGCCCCAGTGGATACCGCCCTAATATCGAGGCCTTACTCACTGGCAACAATCGCATTATCTTAGGCGATTTCAATGCCCATCACGACCTATGGCATTCAAACTTGCAGGCGGACAGTAGGGGTGAGATGTTGGCGGATCAAATAGACGAAACGACGTTCTGCACAATAAACGGAGACGCCCCCACACGTATGGTAGGAAGCTGTCATAGCTCGCCAGATATCTCAATCGTGAGCGCTGAACTCGTAAACTGCGTCAACTGGCAGCCGATGGTAACATTGGCATCCGACCACCTGTCCATACTTATTTCGTTCGAGCGTACCGCCGACTTCATCGTCACCGAAAAACGCACTTTCATAAACTTCAAAAAAGGAAAGTGGGAAGAATACAAATCTGCAACAGACAACAGCTTTGCTGCCCTCCCTATCCCGACTGATGCCCGCCAAGGGGAGCGTGCCTTCCGTAAGGTCATTGAATCCGCCTCGGCACATTTCATTCCCGCCGGGAGAATTCCCGAAATCCGGCCCCACTTCCCGGCGGAGGCCGCGAGCTTAGCGAGGGAACGCGACCTTATAAGACAGCTTGATCCAGGCGACCCCCAAATAAGGGATATAAACCAACGCATCAGATTGCTTGTGGACGAACACAAGCGGGCGAAATGGGAAGAGCACCTAAGAGGTTGTAACCTCTCTACCGGTGTAGGTAAACTTTGGTCCACCGTAAAGTCCCTATCGAATCCGACTAAGCACAAAGACAAAGTTTCCATCGCCTTTGGCGATAAGGTGCTGTCGGATGCGAAAAAATGCGCGAGCGCTTTCTGCCGACAATATATAATGCATCCTACGGTCGACAAAGATAGACGGAGAGCCAATAGACACGCACATAAACACAAACTCAGCGCGTCACCAATTGCCATCACCGCTAGAGAGGTTGAGGACGCCATTGGTCGCGCTAAACCATCCAAAGCAGTGGGCCCAGACGGCATAGCCATGCCGATGCTTAAAAACCTAGGGAAAGAGGGTTTCAAATATTTAGCGCATGTCTTCAACCTGTCTCTTTCCACCTTTGTCATACCCGAGAAATGGAAAATGGCCAAGGTGGTTCTGCTACTAAAGCCTGGGAAACCAGCTAACGTAGGTGAGTCATATCGTCCGATATCTCTCCTATCGCCAGTGGCAAAGACGCTTGAAGCCATTTTGCTCCCTTATTTCCAAGCACATTTGCAGCTAGCCCCTCATCAGCATGGCTTCAGAAAACTCCATAGCACTACCTCCGCGCTAAATGTCATTAGCACCCAGATAAATTGCGGTTTGAATCAATATCCCCACCATAGAACAGTACTCGTAGCGTTAGACCTATCAAAAGCTTTTGATACGGTCAACCATGGCTCGTTACTGCAAGACCTGGAAGGGTCTACCCTTCCCCCATGTCTTAAAAGGTGGACCGCAAATTATCTGGGTGGTCGGCAGGCATCGGTGCAATTCAGAAACGAAACATCAAAACAAAGGAGAATTAAACAAAGGGTGCCACAGGGTGGTGTCCTATCCCCGCTTTTGTTTAATTTCTACATATCTAAGCTGCCTTCACCACCGGAAGGAGTCACAATCGTTTCCTACGCCGATGACTGCACAATAATGGCTACAGGCCCAGGCCCAAAGATCGATGAGCTATGCAATAAAATAAACGGCTATCTCCCTGATCTCTCCAGTTTTTTCGCCTCGCGAAACCTGGCATTGTCACCGACTAAATCTTCCGCGACCTTATTTACAACATGGACGCCCCAAATGTCGACCATATTGAACATCCACGTCGATGGCACTACGCTACCGACTGTCCTACACCCAAAATCTTGGGTGTGACGTTTGATCAGGATCTACATTTTGGTGCGCACGCAACCGCAATTGTTCCAAGAATTCAGAGCCGTAATAAAATCCTCAAATCCCTTGCTGGCAGTACCTGGGGAAAAGATAAAGAAACGCTCTTGACCACATACAAAGCAATTAGCCAGCCGATTACGTGCTACGCGTCACCCATATGGTCGCCAAGCCTAAAAACCACCCACTGGAAGAAACTACAGGCCTGCCAAAATACTGCTCTCAGAATCGCCACGGGCTGTCTTCTTATGTCCCCAGAACACCATCTGCACAATGAGGCGAGAATACTCCCCATCAGGGAGAGAAATGAGATGCTGACCAAACAGTTTCTGTTGAATACCCAGAAACCTGGGCATCCCAACAGACATCTGATTGACGAACCAGCACCGCCTAGGGGCCTAAGGAGTCATCTCCGTAAGCATTTTGAGGAAATACGGCACCTGAGAACCCAGCCGTATGAAGCGGAAAAACACAAGCAGGTCCTTGGTGAACTCCATAGACAGGCGTCGGACCTTTATGTCGGGAATTGCCCCGTGAATCCAGTACTTGAAGAAAAATATCCAGAACTCGCAGAAGAGGAACGCATACTCCCCAGGGAAACGCGTGTCACTCTTGCTCAACTTCGTTCTGGATACTGTAACAGGTTAAACTCTTACCTATCCAGAATCAACCCCGACATACAAAATGTATGCCCTGCTTGCAATGTGTCCCCACATGACACCAACCATCTCTTTAATTGTAATGTGGAACCAACGCCTCTAACACCCCTTTCCTTATGGTCCACCCCTGTTGAAACGGCAAGTTTCCTTGGACTCCCGTTGATGACAATTTGTGATCGATCGCGGCTATTAGGTGGGGCGAGCATTGCTACAACAACAACAACAACAACAGTCGCCTCTTACGACGGGCATACCTACCGCGGGAATATTCTGACCCCCTAACCCGCTGGGAGCATTGCTATCTCTTACAGGTTGTTCTTGCATCCCTTTACTGGATATAAACTCAAGAAGCTCGAACGTTCAGGTACCAACCGATTACCGTGTGAATAATTGGATTTCACCAAGTCAAATCACCTTATTTGAGAAGCTTGAGAGTACAAGGGTCAAATGATACGTATTAAAGGAGAAAAACAAGATAATTTAGCATCTGTTTCAGGAAAAGGCAATGAAAATATTGGCTGGATAACTACAATAATCGTTTTTGTGTTATTATTATTGCAAGAATCAGGACCACGCAAAATAGGCCGCAGGCTATCACTAGGGCTGGAGAAGAAAACCTAGCTGAGCATGCCTGTCATAAGAGGCAAACGTACCGGATCATTATCTGAGAAAAGGACATCATCATCGTTTTAACTCCCTAAAACCTTTGTTGAATGTTTTTATCGCTACAAGAAGATCAACAAGTCCTAGACGTCATCCTGGGAAGTAATCTCACTGGTGAACTAGTTTCGGGGTTGGAGGTATTCTTCGAATAGAAATTCAAAGGCCACTTGACGACTAAGAAGTAGTGCTATGCATTTTCTTTGGCGTATATGTCCAAATAATGCGAATTACGCGCTTGAGAGAAGAGAGGTTCAGCGACCTCTCACAATGTGGATAGACGATCTACATATGCAGCACAAGGATTGCCGAAACCTCAACTGCAGGTGGCGCTGTTCAATTCAAGACTATTCAAGATAAAAGCAAGGCAAGGGCTGCACATGATGAAAGGCGTCGAGAATCGTGTGCAGGTCTTTCGAACTTAGGCTAACAAAGTTACTCTTATCACTAAAAGAAGGGGACTTTAGGCTCATCATGGGCACTCTGATGGAACACTGCCTTCTGGCATCACATTCTTTTAAATTAAGCTTTGCCAGTGATTGCAAATGTACCTAAGAAGTGCGGGTTCGGTTCTAGGAGGTAACGATTGACCACGTTCTGTCTTCGTGTCCTGCGCTCGTCAAGCCAAGACTCCAGCTATTAGAAATAACTACTATCTAGAACATCACTACGGTGAAAGTGTGAATGACATCTATCAGATCAGCATGATGATAACACTATGGAGGTCCTCACATGCGGCTATGTATGGTCCTCACGTTCAGCCTAACCTAACCACCTGGCTTTGCAAATTTGACAATGAAAAACTCATTACATTCGAAAAGTGTTTTAAAAGAGAAATGGGATATAAAGCCACATAAGGACATAATTAGGTAGGTCCTAGGTACTAGTCATCACACTCCTTATCAATCTAGGGCGTTGATCAGACAATTAAATAAAAGCGTTGGGCGCGTGAAATTTCTAAAAATGTGAGGCGTAGCATAACCTGATTAAGGTTCAATTGGTTTTACTTATGACTGTCATTAGAAATATGACGCGTCCAACGCTTTTATTAATTGTCTGATCAACGCCCTAGATTGATAAGGAGTGTGATGACTAGTACCTAGGACCTACCTAATTATTTTCTAGCTTTTCGTATTTTTATTATTTCATGTAAGTATTGTTTTCAATAAAACCGTTTAACTTAAAAATTTTTTTTTTATTATTTTATTTTCAAGTTTTTAGTCTTTATTTAATTGCCTATTATTTCTCATTCTATTTAGTTCATTTAGTGACTCATTATTACAAGGACTCTTTCCTGACAAATTGTAACAACCTAAGTCCTCAATACATAATCCTTCCAAAGACTTTACTCGACTCTGCGCCACGTATGCTTGTCCCTCCTCCAACTCCAAAATATTTTGATGTCATTTCTACTGAACTGTATGCAATATCTGTTCCAAATATGAGCCAAATCGGGCATCATACGTCGCTTTCTATTCATGTATGTATTATGTGTTCCAAATATGAGCCAAATCGGACCACAAATACGATTTTTGTGAATATCTCGCTCCTTGCGTCACCTAGCGGCGATTTTTTTGATAGGTCGCTTTCTATTCTTGTATGTATTATGTGTTCCAAATATGAGCCAAATCGGACCACAAATACGATTTTTGTGAATATCTCGATCCATGCGCCACCTAGCGGTGATTTTTTTCACAGGTCGATTTCTATTCTTGCATGTATTATGTGTTCCAAATATGAGCCAAATCGGACCACAAATGCGAATTTTGGATCCTACCACAAAATAGATAAACACAGTTTCAATAGGGGGACTCATTAAAGCATATAAATTTATAAGGTGTAATATTATATCGATTTACACACGCTGTTATATGAACGCACCTAGTAATATTTTCATTTCATTTCATTTACTAAAAGAAATATATATTGGTACAATAAGATCATGTATGATCTTTTATAGTACAACAGACATTAAATAACAGGATAATAATACAACATTCAAGTATTCAAGTTTTAAATTTAACACATTACCCTAACCTATTGAAGGTATATAAAATAATATATGATGGAAACCAAAACTGATTCATAACAATCACTACAATTCATAAAGAAAACAAGTAAGGAAGGCTAAGTTCGGGTATAATCGAACATTACATACTCAGTTGAGAGCTATGGAGACAAAATAAGGGAAAATAACCATGTAGGAAAATGAACCGAAGGTAACCCTGGAATGTGTTTGTATGACATGCGTATCAAATGGCAGGTATTAAAGAGTATTTTAAGAGGGAAAGGGCCATAGTTCTATATGTGGACGCCTTTTCGGGATATCGTTATAAAGGTGGACCAGGGGTGACTCTAGAATGCGTTTGAACAATAAGGGTATCAAACGAAAGGTGTTAATGAGTGTTTTAAAAGGGAGTGGGCCTTAGTTCTATGGGTTGACGCCTTTTCGAGATATTGCCATAAAGGTGGACCAGGGGTGACTCTAGAATTTGTTTGTACGATATGGGTATCAAATGAAAGGTATTAATGAGTATTTTAAAAGGGAGTGGGCCTTAGTTCTATACGTGGACGCCTTTTCGGGATATCGTTATAAAGGTGGACCAGGGGTGACTCTAGAATTAGTTTGTACGATATGGGTATCAAATGAAAGATGTTAATGAGTATTTTAAAAGGGAGGGGGGCCTTAGTTCGATAGGTGGACGCCTTTTCGAGATATCGCCATAAAGGGGGACCAGGGGTGACTTTAGAATTTTTTTACGATATGGATATCAACTGAAAGTTGTTAAAAAAAAAAAAATGAAAATGAAAGGTGTTAACGAGTATTTTAAAAGCGAGTGGGCCTTAATTCTATAGGTGGACGCCTTTTCGTGATATCGTTATAAAGGTGGACCAGGGTTGACTCTAGAATGCGTTTGTACATTATGGGTATCAAACGAAAGGTGATAATGAGTATTTTAAAAGGGAGTGGGCCTTAGTTCTATAGGTGGACGCCTTTTCGATATATCGCATTAAGGTGGACCAGGGGTGACTCTATAATGTGTTTGTACAATATGGGTGTCAAATTAAATGTATTAATAAGAATTTTAAAAGGGAGTGGTGGTAGTTGTATATGTGAAAACGTTTTCGAGATATCGACCAAAATGTGGACCAGGGTGGCCCAGAACATCATCTGTCGGGTACCGCTAATTTATTTATATATGTAATACCACGAACAGTAATCCTGCCATGATTCCAAGGGCTTTTGGTTTCGCCCTGCAGAACTTTTTCATTTTCTTCTACTTAATATGGTAGGTGTCACACCCATTTTACAAAGTTTTTTCTAAAGGTTTATTTTGCGTCAATAAACCAATCCAATTACCATCTTTCATCCCTTTTTTCGTATTTGGTATAGAATTATGGCATTTTTTTCATTTTTCGTAATTTTCGATATCGAAAAAGTGGGCGTGGTCATAGTCGGATTTCGTTCATTTTTCATGCCAAGATAAAGTGAGTTCAGATAAGTACGTAAACTGAGTTTAGTAAAGATATATCGATTTTTGTTCAAGTTATCGTGCTAACGGCCGAACGGAAGGACAGACGGTCGACTGTGTATAAAAACTGGGCTTGGCTTCAACCGATTTCGCCCTTTTTCACAGAAAACAGTTATCGTCCTAGAATCTAAGCCGCTACCAAATTTCACAAGGATTGCTAAATTTTTGTTCGACTTATGGCATTAAATGTATCCTAGACAAATCAAATAAAAAAGGGCGGAGCCACGCCCATTTTGAAATTTTCTTTTATTTTTGTATTTTGTTGCACCATAGCATTACTGGAGTTGAATGTTGACATAGTACCCACAAAAATACAGTTGAGCGTCTGCAAAAGAAATTGATTAAGTCTGCACTAAGATTTCTCAACTTCAGCGAACCTATGCCATCCTATAAGTCACGTTGTTTGCTTTTAAACTTAGATCTACAAGTGGATAGGAGATTACTTTTATCTTGCTCTTTCATTCTGAACGTCCTTACCAGCGTAGTAGATTGTCCTGATATTCTTCGGAAAATACCGTTCAATATTCCTTTTAGAAATTTTTATTTGATCGTCTCCGAGTACGGACGTGTTTGCTTTGTGCTGTGGGGTGCGCGATTAGTATACACAACCAATAGTGTTAAAAGTATAAAATAAACAATTTATAAGAACGCTAATTTCTAATAAACATTGCTATATACATAAATTTTTACTGCTAAATCTATAAATAACTAAATATAAACATGAATTGCGTATTGTGCAAAGGTAAAATCGACCGCTCTGACCAAAACAAAATTGTATGCATTGAGTGCAATTGCATTTTCCACGGTGTTAAATACCGCTGTAATCAGTGCTCCACTGTACGGCGAAACTCAATTCATCTAAATACTTTTATACCAGCCCAATTAACGCAACCACAAAACAAGCAAATAGCAGTGCAACAACAGTGCAAGTCGAAGACAAAGCCACCAGCCATAACCGGTTCTTCAGCTGAGCTACAACAAAAAACCTCAAGCAATAATAATAACACCAACAATATTAATAATGCTCAAATGCCTTAAGCGGCAATTACCCACCGACGTGTGCCGTACGTACGCACGTTTGTCGAACGAAACACGTTTGGCCGAACCCTCAAGCCCGTAGGAATCAATGTGTGCGTCTGTGTACATGTACATAACTTATTTGGCTGTGTTTTGTTTACAGATAAGCACTGTTGCCATTGACCATTTTGCATGCATGCTTATGGAAACATCAGCTTTTTCCAATTTCATTTTTGATGTTGTAAAAGGCTGGAATTAATATTAAATAAATATAAATAGATTACATATTTATAATCTACACTTTTACGAAATTATTTCGAATTATTTTCTCAATTTTTCAATCTTTAATTAGGTGTTTTTGCATGAAACTGCAAACGGTTAAAAATTAGCGCACAAAAGATTACTAGGTAACTCTGTCTAGTGAGAGAGCGATCAGCTGACACGTTCTTACGGAAAAAATCAAAATTGTTTTGATTTCTACGTTCCGGGCTACGTACGTACGGGCGTTGCACGTCGGTGAGTTTTCGTTTACATTGCACACTCATAAGATAGGTCGTGTCAGCTGACACGTTTTTGGTACGTACGTTCGTGAGTAACTGCCGCATAATGCTAGTAACGAAAGTACGGTAAATTCAAAAGAGAGTGATAACATAACTCTACAGATGTTATACAAAGAGATAATGAAAATAAAGCAAATGAACCAAGGCGAATCTATACTAGGTGGTGGCAAAGCGAATTCAACCAATTCGCTGTGCGGAAGAATGTCAAGTCAAAAGAAAATTTTCATTGATTTCGATTAACTGACATGTTGCAGTACAAGGCGTTGTATGGAAAATTATCAAGAAGAAGCAATCAGCTGATGGGATAACACCACCTGTAATGAATTCGCCTTGAAATGAACATAGATTTTTTGGAAACAATAAATAGTTTGAAAGGGAAAACAAAACACTAAAAGAGAAAATCGCGAAACTTGGATGCAAGGTGAATTGGAGTGAGAAGAAACAGCTGGAAAGGAACATAGAAATTGTTAGTATACCTAACACAGCCAACGAAAATATAGACGAGTGCTTAGAGAAAATACTCGTAGGCGCGTTGGGAGTTTCTGTGTCGCCTAATAAAATTGAAAGACGCTACTTTAAACCAGGGCTATTCATTTCATAGCACAATTGTGCCCTTTCAATTCACACGCATATGATTCGCTCTGTCGTCGTTAATTTAGTTAGTCGTCGCTTGGCTAGGGATGCAAATTTTGAGGAGCAACATCGATACATCGATGTTTCGATGTATCGACATAATAAACATCGGAGGAAAAACATCGATACATCGATGTTCTCCGGTGTTTTTTCAGTTGAATTAAATTTTGGAAAAACTACGCGGCTCTAGTTGGTGGGGTGATATTTATAGTCGACTGGTTTGTGACATTAGCTCACACACCCCGAAATCGAGAAATTTTTAAGATAATTCGACCAGAAATTTATTTTAAAGGCCCCTTAACAATCTGCAGAGGTTTTATTATATATGCATGCAGTTAATATAAAAACTATTACGCTGTTATCAAGGGTAATCAAAGGCGATGTAAAAATTAAGTATTATCCACATAAAAACATTATTCCAAAAACCCGGGATACTACTTCACGATCTACAAATTTACCTCACACCTTTGCATTGGCAATACTGCACTTTCCTTTAAGATGTTCACCAATTTATTTAGTATAAAATATTCACTAGAAGTCACATCATAATTTAAAACAGTTATTATTAATAACTTACCCTTTTTACATCAGTTTGCAGCAACTTAACAAAAGAAAAATAGGCGTCAATAAATGCAACTACAGAGATGTGGATGTTCGAAACATCGTCAAAGTTGACATCGATGTATCGGCAATTTTTCGATATTGAGTAATTTTGAAACATCGATGTTAAACATCGGATTTTCATCCGATACTATCGATGTTTTAAAAACATCGATGTATCGTTTGCATCCCTACCCTGCAAAAACGCTCCACGTCATTTTACTAGTCATTTTACGGTCATTGTGACTTTCAGCAGCGGTTATATTCATAGTCATTTTTGCATGGGCGGATTAGGTTTTGTGACCAAATTTTCCGTTTCGTTCCTATTAATGTGATCGTGCATTCCGCTCCCACCTATAGGATGTGAGCATAGTACTATGCTGCTCACAGACGTCACAATGCTCGTCAAATGGCGGTAATTTTTCCGTCATTTCACTCTACATTTTCGAGTCATTTGACAATCAATTTTACTGCGGTTTTACCATTTATATAACCGCCATATAACGTGAATTTTACATGCAGATTTACTTTACCTGGAGCAGCCATATGAATAAAATATGAACCAAAAAAATTTAATTTTCAATATTTATTATTTTCAATATTATTATATATGTACATGAAATTGGAACTTATATTAATCCAGTTCATATAAAACAGAAGAACTTTAATAATAAGTAAACTCGCTTAATTGGTTTTTGTTTTCCAATTGAAATCTCTTCTAAGCGAGCAAAAAAATAATATTAAGTTTTAGAAAAAACTCCAATTATTTGAATAATCTACAACTTAAAGCTTAGTAGAAATTCAGATCAAGAATATTCAAAGGTGTCGTGGATCCGATTGCTGTCGTAATTGAAGAACTTAAAAATGTACGACTATTAATTGAGTCAGACTTATTATTGTTCTAAATCTAATCATTCAAGCAATAATTCTGCAACCCTTAGCAGGAGTATTGGTTGGTTTCAAATCTAATTTCGACAGCAATCGTATCACGACATCCCTTATTATATATGCACATGATATTGTAACTTAAATTAATACAGTTCATATAAAGAAAAGTAAGTATTTTAATAATAAATAAACTCGCTTAATTGGTTTTCGTTTTCCAATTGAAATCTTTTCTAAGCGAGCAGAAAATAATTTTAAGCTTTAGAAAAAACTCCAATTATTTTAATAATCTACAACTTAAAGCTTAGTAGAAATTCAGATTAGGTTTACTCTTTTTTCAGATCAAGAATATTCAAAGGTGTCGTGGAATCCGATTGCTGTCGTAATTGATGAACTTAAAAATGTACGACTTGTAATTAAGTCAGACTTATTATTGTTCTAGATCTAATTATTCAAGCAATAATTCTACAACCCTTAGCAGGAGTATTGATTGGTTTCAAATCTAATTCCGACAGCAATCGTATCACATCCCTTATTATATACGTACGTGATATTGCAACTTAAATTAATACTGTCGATATAAAGAAAAGTAAATACTTTAATAATAAATAAACTCTCTTAATTGGTTTTCGTTTTCCAATTGAAATCTTTTCCTGTGCAAGCACATCGCTAACCTGTGTTGGCAAAAGATATGATTATACTGTGTTCGATAGATAGTCGGACGAGCCGCTACTCGGCGAAGTAGAGATGACCGTTGTGGCGGTGGCAGCTGTTACAACAGCAGTTTCTAACTTTACACCATCCGTACATTGTGATGAATACTTCACTGCCTTTTCCAATTGCTTGGCGCCAAAAATTTTTGCTGTTTGTAAAGCTTTAGCTGTAATGCAAATATATAGATGGGTTAAAGTGGTTTTCGTATGTTATTCAACAACTCACCCTATACCATCATCACAGCCTCCACATCGATTTTGAATATGTGTACTATTTCAGTATTCAGACCCAGTTCGTTTGGTGCAATATTTTCGATTTGAAGAATATGTATACTATCCGTTAGGCAGACAATTAGGTTCAATCGATTCATTCATATACTGTGGGTATTTGAGCCGTAGAGGCAATGGCAAATATTTTGATTCTTTTTGAAGTGTAACATTTGTAAACAGTTGGGTTTCTCTGCTGTCACCATCACCACTAGAGAGCTATTGAAGAAACGCTCGACCAAGATAATATGTGAGATTTACACGCATAGATTTCTTCCACCTTTTCACAGTTATGGATGGAGAAAATGCGAAAGCCATATTTACCATCCAATACCGAAATAGAACTGTAGAGGAAGAAACATTTTATAAAATTTAATAAAATCAAAAAATGATAGTTGTGCTAAAATGGGGTAACGTATTGTATGTTAAAGTATAGCGAAGTCTCAGCGGCTTTGTCCTGGTGAAAATTGAGTTTGAATAGGTTTTATTCTTCATTCTTAGAAACATGTACGAAGGTACCTGGTAAGATATTAAAAATCCTCAACGCTTTTTTGCTATAACTTAAAAAAAACTTATATTCAAACTTCTGCTTAACTTCTATATATCAATAGCTACCTTTACCACCAGGAGTCACTATTGCTTCTACGCCTATGCTATTGTTTCCTACATCGATGAGCTTTGTAATAAAATAAACAGCTATCTCCCCAATCTCTCCAGTTTTGTCGCCTCGCGAAACCTGATATTTTCACCAACCAAATCATTGGTGACCTTATTTAAAACATGACCGCGCCAAATGTCGACTATATGGCATTACCCTACCGACTGCCTTACACCCTAAAATTTTGGGTGTGACTTTCGATCAGGATCTGCATCTTGGAGAGCATGCACTAGCAATTGTAACGAAAATCGTCGTTGGTGTGAGGAGGAGTAGCTGTTTAGGACTGGCATCTACGCCGTTTCGCCTCATAGGAGGGCGGCGGGATGTCGGTGACCAAGAACTGCGAACCCCCTAATCCAGGGTGTTATGCGGACCGTGCCTGTTGGACGATTTGTAGCCAGGGGATAATTCGGCTGTATTCGAACGGAGCCTTCCCGATACCGGACCACCTCGGGAAGTATTGATGGCCTTACCACAGTAAGGGGCGCTGCTGTGGCTGACGGTTCTTTCCCCGTATATAATACTGGACCGCTGAGCCCGCCTTGTCGGGCTGGTGGTCGTACGACCAAGGTGAACGACTCATTACCTAATTTTCATAAGGACGATGATAAGAAGAGGACTGAGCCGCAAGCCAAGGACAACAAATACGCATTAAGCGATGCGTCGGACTCGAGGAGCGAGAGTAGTGCTAATTCAATGAACTCCGTGTTGGAGAAGCACACAAATGAAAAAGGAGTAGAAGAGTGGAGAAGGGTACGGAGCAAAGAGCTCTCTCGAAGTACCGTGCAGTACTAAGAATTGTACAACGCTTGGGAGCAGTGGTGGACCCAACAGAAGAGGAGATCGAGCGCTTTGCATGGGCTCATGAGGCGGTAGAAGTAGGTCGAAGGCAGTTCAAAAGGTTTTCTGCGAGAAACCCTCGGTTCTGCAGTCGGTATGAGGAGGAAGAAGCGTCGAATGGCAGAATGAAAAGGCAACGTTCGGCGGAAGGCGACAAGCCTGCTTTCAAGAGGCAGAAAGGGCCCAGTCCCAGAGCCGCGACGCAGGGCAGTCCCATAGACAAGACAAGTAGGCCCAAAGCTGTAAGACAGATGGGCCCCAATAGCAGGGTAGCAACTACCTCGAAGGCTGCGAGTCAGAGGGAAGTTCCAACTATGGAAGTAGGAGATGAGCCAAAGGGAGATAACGCTAAGAATCCGACTTTCTCGGAGGTGCTAGAGGGAGCTAAGACTCCGGCTTTCTCGGAGGTGCCAAAGGGAAATAACACTAAGACGCCGGCTTTTCCCGAGAAGATGAGTGATGTGGCAAAGCAGTCACTGACTGTGGCGCTGGTTGATCGTAGCATTCCTTTCGAACAGATGACTAGTGAAAGGTGGAGATCTGTAGAAAAGGAGCTTATTAGCTTAATGCTTAAGATGATGCGGGAATAACCAAGTAAGCTCCTTCCAACCTTTGATTCGGGGGATGGTATAATGGTATGAAGATGATAGCGTGCGACAACATCGCGAGCTTGCGGTGGCTGGAGGAAGTGGTTCCAAACCTCTAAAGGCAGGGCACGAACGCGCGTTTAGAGATGGTGGATAAAGCGCAAATCCCCAAGGTACCAAAAGTTAAGGTATGGATACCATGCGTGATGAAGTCGGAGGATACACTGCAATTTTTGCAGAATCAGAATCCGAACATACCGACACAGGATTGGAAGGTACTTACTGTATCTCGGCCTACGGAGGAAGGTCAGTTATACATCTTCCAAATAAACAAGCAGGCGGAATATATATTGTACGCGCAGCTTGGAAAAATGTCCTTAGGTACAGGCAAAATTTATATGCGACTCAGGAAAAGAAGTCGCGGGTATTAAAGTCCTAACACGCTGGACGTGGGCGAAGTCGAAAAGGACCTCAAAAGCCTAAGGGAAAAAAGACAGGTGGAGGTAGCCCACGTCACCCCGAATGTGTTAGAAGGGGACCAACAGCCAGATGGTGCTGTGAGTCGCACAGAGGAACACCCGGCACAACAGGTACAAGAGGCTGAAGGGGGCTTCGAACACTCTAAACCAAAAGGGCTAGGGAGGACGACGACGTCACGATGAAGGTGCTGGAGGGGGACAAGCAGCCCATTGGTGCTGCGAGTCCTACAGATAAACCTCCAACACAGTAAAGTGGCGTCGAGCGAACTCCTCCTCCTAACGCGCTGATCCAGGAGCCGTGGCTTCCATCGGGAGGAAAGGTTTCTGGACTTAGCGCGCGCGGATTTAGCGTTTACTATGCGCAAATGGAAGGACGGGTGCGAGCTGTAGTAATGGTAAGGAAACAGCTGCATTCATATATGCTGCCTAATTACACTACTGAGGATCTCGTAGTGATGGTGAAATCGCCGGGCTCAGATGGTACATGTCCGGCCATGCTACAAGTTTCAAGTAGGACGGTCGTGGGATGGCTTAAAATAATATTCGATGGGTGCATAAACTGAATCATGTACCGCACTCTTGGAGAACTGCTCGTGTAGCTTTCCTACCAAAGGCGGGGAAGATCGGTGACGTGTATCCCAAAGATTATAGACCCAATAGCTAACCATCATTTCTGCTCAAAACCTTTGAGAGGCTGATAGATGTGTACATAAAGTCCGACGTGGATGAAAAGCTGCTCTCCACAACACAACAGGCGTACACCAAAGGCAAGTCAGTAGACACCGCATTGCATAGGGTGGTAATAAGCATAGAAAAAGCCCTGGAATATAAGGAATATGCTCTAGAAGTCTTCTTAAGCATTGCCGGGGCTTTCTAAATGGGCGATTATTGATGGTCTTAATTACGTTAAAGTACATCCAGCCTTACCCAGATGGATCGACTGCATGTTAAACTGCAGTAAGATTACATCGCAATGGGGATAGTACGCGGCCACGAAATTAGTGGACAGGGGCACTCCGCCGGGAGGGGTGCTATCACCTCTGCTGTGGACGCTGGTCATTATCCAACTGCTTAGGGGATTCTACGAGGGACCAGAAAAACTTACGGTTTACGCAGATGACGTTGCATATGGTCTTGTTTACAAAGAGGTACAAGGTCTCTAATTGGACCAGGCCTAAGTTAGGAGGGGCGACTCTACACAAAATATCTAGAAATGATCCTAGACAGTAAGCTGTCATGGCAGCTCAACGTGGAGGATAGGGTGAGGAAGGCTTCAACGGCACTTTATGCATGTAAAAGAATGCAAAAGAACCGGCATATACGATCAGAAGGAACTCGATGACGATGCCTCAAAACTAACAACCAAAAGCAATAATTATCATTTCACTGACACAAATTTTATAGTTTTTTTTTTCGGGATTTGGACACAATGTTGTTGTTGTTTTTGTAGCGATAAGGTTGTCCGCCGAAGGCTTTGAGGAGAGTTATCGATGTGATGGTCCTTTAGCCGGATACAGATCCGGTACGCTCCGGTAACACAGCACCATTAAAGTGCCAGCCCGACCATCTCGGGAACGATTTATGTGGCCACATTAAACCTTCAGGCCATCCCTCCCTATAGCATCATGTAACGAAGCTCAGTTTCTTCCAAAAATTGTTCAACACTGCCACGTAAAATCAATGTACTTGCTCTAATGCAACCTTTAAATAATTATAAACTATAAAAATGAAATTAATGCCAAACCTTGGAAAATGTTGAAACATTCACCACCAACAAAATGCAAAAACTTTTCATCCTCCTCCCGTGACCATTCTGTCTTCTTTATGCTAGGATCAAGCCATTCGTACCAGCGTGCCTTACATTGCTTGGCAGATTTGCGGTGCAGTAGTGATGCAATACGTGACCACTGGTTTTTGCCATATTTCATTACAGCTGCTTTGAGGATTTCATCCTGAAAGTTCTCAATTTAGTTAATAAACGGCCAAGAGTAACCAGTCGCGTCAAATGCTTACCTCAGTGTTTCTCCACACACCACCTTTTATCATAATTCGCGGCATGGTGCTATATAATTGTGAATTCTTTCGATGAGAACAAAAATTAAATCAAAAATTTTTGTCGAAATAAACAGCAAAAATCATTGTATATTAAAGAATTTGGGAAAATTTTAGAATAGCACCCCCCGAGTTCGGGGTAAAACTTGGTATCAAATGAAAGAGGGAGTTCTCCCGATCACAAATATATATATTTTAAAGTGCGCAAACTTATAATTTAAAAGTTATTTGTTGTTAAAGTTTGCAAATTTAGCAAATTTCTATAGCACTTTAAATTACAATTTACACATCTTTCAAAACCTTAATCCACATACATTTCTATATAAATTGGCAACGATAAACTTAAATTGCATTTTTGTATATTTCACATTTCATTTTTGCATTGTTTTCACTTATTATAAATGTTTTTATTAAATCAATCGCGCTTTTGTAGCAACATGCACATATATATATATATATATATATATATATATACATATATTTTATTGATGACATTACAAAGCTGTACTGCCACATATATATACGTATACACATATAAAATTTGTATAGAAATTTGCAAACTTTAACACCAAATAACTTTTAAATTATAAGTTTGCGCACTTTAAAATATATATATATATGTGATCTGGAGAACTCCCTCTTAATTTTAAATCTTTCCGGAGATATTCCATTTAAAACTCTCAAAATTGAAAAATTTTTCGACCACCAAATGTTTTGTTGTCTCTGCTGAATTAGAAATGGCGGATTTTTTTGCACGCAAAAATGACGTATTTTGCTATCCCTATAAAAATAATAGGTGCGAGAGAGCACGATACATTGTGGGAAAGCTAAATTTGTCAACATGCTATTTCATTTGGAGAATTTTTCATTCCAAATCGTCACCCCTGTCAAAAATTCGTGTGTCTGTGTACGTTTTTGGTCACACGATTTTTGCAGGGTACGCTTGGCACTTGGCGTAGCAACATCGGTGATGGGTATTGGCTGATCGGTATCAAACTATGTATGAAAAATTAGGTGCGATACATATGCTTGTTGTTAGCTCGTTGCTTGCTAGTAAGCGACCACTGATGACCTGATACGAAACATTCATTCTCTCTCAATTCGTTTCCAGGAATGGGGCTTGAAATCAGATGGCTATAGAGTTGCCTAAAATACGCAAAAAAAATTCTCCAAGAAATCCGTTCGGTTTCATTATTTTCAAATAAATCAGCAAGTAAGCTGATAAAAACTTATTAAAATTTATAAAAAAGGTAAAGTTTTGTAGAAATATTTTGTGGTAGATAAGTGAAAAAATATGAAATAATATATTTCAATTGCGGTGATTTGCTTTGTTGTCCTGGCACCGCCATAAGATAACAATAAGCGGCTAGTCCCTTTTTTCACTTTGATGCGACCAAAACGTTTATGTACATACATATGTATATCCACATACAATAAAAAACGCAAAAAATGTATAAGAAATTACAAAATTATATCACTTGGTGAAGTATCTGCGTTGTCGTCCGCAAAAGGCTGTTAATTAAACATGTTGTGTTAACCTATACGTATACCTATAATTTATCTCAGCCGTCAAAAATGGAATGTCGCAACGCTCCACAAAAACATGGCCTTTATGCATCCATTTACATCAATGCGAAGACTAAGAAGCTGACTTTTTCATCAATCGAAAGTTGCTACCAAAACCCGTTTCGTGTGCAGCCCTTCGATGAAAGGTCTTGTTACTGATAAATTTTCCACGGGTGAAAAAGAGTTATTTTTTTCTTCGGATTTGTAATACTGATAAAAATTCGAGTTTTTTGATATTCCATTTGACAATCTTGAGTAAATTTTCGGTGAAAATCATAAATTAAACCTTTACCATCTAAAATACCCCAAAGTTTTTCTGAAATGCCCAAATTTGATTTTGAGCATGATGGCATCTACCTATGGCCAACGTTATAAAAAATGCACATTTTCACGTGCTCTGAGAGAGCGAGAACTTTCATATCAGGTCATCAGTGTAATGCGGCAGTTACCCACCGACGTGTGCCGTACGTACGGACGTTTGTCGTACGAAACACGTTTGACCGAACCCTCAAGCCCGTAGGAGTCAATGTGTGCGTCTGTGTACATGTACATAACATATTTGTGTGTGTATTGTTTACAGCAAAGCACTGTTGCCATTGACCAGTTTGCATGCATGCTTATGCAAACATCAACTTTTGGAATTGCAATTTTTCATGGTGCAAATGGCAGAAACAAATACTGAATAACAATTTCTAGTTCATTTACTTGTAACCTCCAATTTTGTATAATAATTTTAGGATATTTCATCAAAATTTTAAACAATCATTAGGCCTTTTTGTCTAATAACTGCAATTGGTCCAAACATAGCACACAAACGTTTACTAGGCAACTCTGTCTTGTGAGAGAGCGATCAGCTGACACGTTCTTACGGAAAAAATCAAAATTGTTTTGATTTCTACGTTCCGGGCTACGTACGTACGGGCGTTGCACGTCGGTGAGTTTTCGTTTACATTGCACACTCATAAGATAGGTCGTGTCAGCTGACACGTTTTTGGTACGTACGTTCGTGAGTAACTGCCGCATAAGCGCCTAAATGAAAAATCAATTCACCCGCACGATCATCGCGACGATTGCGCTCTCACAGGTGCACTTTCAGTTTTGAATAGCCCGGCTTTAAACAACGCAAAGGTTCATCAGCTCAAAAAATTCTATGGGTGCGTTTCTCTTCGTGCGAAGTAAAGCTTGAAAGACAATGCCCTGACGCCGCGAAATAAACGCGACGAACATCGCCTTGTGAAAAATAGAATCCCCATAATTACATGAAGGTGAACACAATGAAAGCCAAGGGCGAAATTTACGCGACGTCATTTTGCGACGATAGATTTAATTCTATCGTCGCCGCCGGGCGATGACGACAAACATCCCAAGGGTTGCTGCTGTTCAATTTTTTAAGTATAAAAAAAGAAAACATAATATCCAAAAACAATTTTTTTTTCTTTACATATAATTTTTTATTTAATTTCTTAACATTTTTGTTTTGTTTTGTTAGGTTAGGTTGAACTGGCCGGTCCATGAGGACCTCACATAGACTGATTTAGTCCGTAATGTTACCAGAAGTTTGTTTAACGACCAAACTGAAAACCCTATCAAAATCTAGGACCTATGTTATAAAATAACTCCGTCCTCTTGGCAAATACTAGAAGCTTCCTAGGACTTAAGCCACTTGCTGCTTCTAGATCTGACAGCTGTATCACTCCTAATAGCTGGAGTCATAGCCTGGCAAGTGCAGGGCACGAGCACAGAACGTGCTCGATCGTTTCCTCCTCCAACCCGCACTTCCTACATCTGCTATCACTGACCAGGCCTAATTTAAAGGCATGTGACGCCAGAAAGTAGTGTCCAGTCAGAATACCCGTCATGAGTCTACAGTCCTCTCTTTTTAATGATAGAAGCAACTGTGTTAGTCTAAGGTTGTAAGACATAATCTTCGACACTTTACAGCCCCGCGCTTGAACCCACGCCTTTCTCGCTCGGTCGATCATGTGCCCTGGGACCCAATATAGATGTATGCTTCTCCCTGTCCCGATTCTCTCCAGAGACTTCTTACACTCTAACACGCATTTAGATGCTACGCTATGCGAGATTATTGCCTTAATTGCTGCTTGATGTGTCAATATAAAAGTTAACATGGTTGCAGCTTAAACTATTCTCTTCCAGGATTTCTACTGCTTTGGTTACGGCTAATGTTCCGCTTGGAAAACGCTACATTAATCCGGCAGCATGTAGGATCTGCTTATTTCCGAATCAGCGCAGTGTACCGCAGACCCTACTCCTTCCACTACTTTGGAACCATCGGTGTACACATGTATCGCCTCGTCCGCCATTTGCGCACCCTTGCGCCAACCGGTCACCTCTATTGTGGCCTTAAGATATCCGTCGAAGCGCAGATAGGGAATCAGGTAGTCTGTTCGTCTTGTGATTGATGACGTTATACTACTATGGCCATATGGTCGGCGCTCAAGCTGCCCCGAAGCACCGAGCCTGGTTGCGGTCGTTAATGCTTTGTTCTTTGCTACCAGGTCTACAGGTGGACTGTGCAGAATGGCATACAGTGCAGCCATCGGGGTTGTGTTCAGGGCTCCCGTAATTCTAAGCATCGATAGTCTGCATGCCCCCTCTCATTTTTTGAGGTATGTTGTTTTTTGTGTGGCTTTCCACCAAACAATAACTCCATAGTATAGAAGAAGGCTTACAATCGCTGTAAAAACCCAATGACAAAGAGAGGGCGATAGGCCCCACGTACACCCCAGCATTCTTTTACATGCATAGAGTGCCGTTGAGGCCTTCTTGACCCTCTCCTCCACGTTGAGCTTCCATGACAGCTTACTGTATAGGATGATCCCTAGATATTTTGTGCAAGGTTTCTCCTGTAAGGTCACCCCTCCTAACTTAGGCCTGGTCCAATTTGGGACCTTGTACCTCTTTTTAAACAAGACCATATCCGTCTTCTCCGCATTGACTTGAGTCGAATGTAAATTTTGCCAGTGCCAAAGGACATTTTGCCACGCTGCGTGTACAAAATATCCTCCGCCTGCTTGTTTATTTGGAAGATGTAGAACTGACCATCCTCGGTAGGCCGAGATTCAGTAAGTACCTTCCAATCCTGTGTCGGAATGTTCGGATTCTGATTCTGCAGAAGTCGCACTGTATCCTCCGACTTCATCACGCATGGTATCCATACCTTAACTTTTTGTACTGTGGGGATTTGCGCTTTATCCACCACCTCAAACCGCACGTTCGTGACTTGCCTTTGGAGGTTTGGAACCACTTCCTCCAGCCACCGCAAGCTCGCTATCATCTTCACACCATTATACCATCCCCCGAATCAAAGGTTGGAAGGGGCTTACTTGGTTGTTCCCGCATCATCTTAAGCATTAAGCTAATAAGCTCCCTTTCCACAGATCTCCACCTTTCAGTAGTCATTTGTCCGAAAGGAGCGCTACGATCAACCAGCGCCACAGTCAGTGACTGCTTTGCCACATCACTCATCTTCTCGGGAAAAGCAGGAGTCTTAGTGTTATCTCCCTTTGGCACCTCCGTGAAAACCGGAGTCTTAGCGTTAACTCCTTTTAGCGCCTCCGAAAAAGACGGAGTCTTAGCGTTATCTCCCTTTGGCTTATCTCCAACTTCCTTAGTTGGAACTTCCCTCTGACTCGCAGCTTTCGAGGTAGTTGCTACCTCGCTATTGGAGCCCATCTGTCTTACCGCTTTGTGCCTACTTGTCTTGTCTATGCGACTGCCCTGCCTCGCGGCTCTAGTACTGGGTCCTTTCTGCCTCTTGAAAGCAGGCTTGTCGCCTTCCGCCGAACGTTGCCTCTTCATTCTGCCATTCGACGCTTCTTCCTCCTCGTACCGGTTGCAGAACCGAGGGTTTCTCGCAGCAAACCTTTTGAACTGCCTTCGACATACTTCTACCGCTTCATGGGCCCATTCCAAGCGCTCATCTCCACTTCTGTTGGGTCGACCACTGCTCCCAAGCGTTGTATAATTCTTAGTGCTGCACGGTACTGCGAGAGAGCTCTTTTACTTCCTCTGCTCTGTACTCTTCTCCACTCTTCTACTCCGTTTTTATTTGTGTGCTTCTCCAACACGGAGTTCATTGAATCAGCACTACTCTCGCTCCCCGAGTCCGACGCATCGCTTAATTCTTATTTGTCGTCCTTGGATTGCGACTCAGTCCTCCTCTTTACATTGTCCTTATTACAATCAGGTAATGAGTCGTTCATCTTGGCCCGACAAGGCGGGCTCAGCGGTCCAGTATTATATACGGGGAAAGAACCGTCCGCCACAGCAGCGCCCCTTACTGTGGTAAGGCCATAAATACTTCCCGAGGTGGCCCGGTACCGGGAAGGCTCCGTTCGAATACAGCCGAATTTATCCCCTGGCTGCAAATCGTCCAATAGGCACGGTCCGCATAACACCCTGGATTAGGGGGTTTGTTTTGTTAATTTATTAACATTTTGGGCGTGTTTTAGCAGTCAAGTGCTAAAGCAGAGAATTAAAAAGTTTTAATTGTTTTCATCTTTATTTCTAAATAATGGCCACTCTGAATAAACAGCGTCAATTTCGCCCGGCATTGTGTTTTAAGTAGACGAAATGTCTGGGCGTTATTGGAAAAAGTCATCGCCCGACGCGGCGTATATCGTCGTCGCTTGGCATTGTGTTTCAAGCTTAAAGCAAAAAGTCATGAGTGCAAAATCTTTGGCAAAGAAGAAACTCACTACTGAGCTTTTTCCAAGCGCCAGTCATAAGAAAAATATATATGTTAATAACAGTTTAGCGTACTAAAACAGAGCTCTGTATGCTGCTGTTAGCACAGTCAAAAAAGAGAAGCGATACAAATATATGTGGTTTAGAAATTCTAAATTAATGTTAAAGAAAGCTGATAATGACGATGTTGTACGATCATTTGATGATTTGTCTGGAATTCCAGACTAGCTTTTTGTTATTATTATTACTTTTTTTTGTTTTTAACCTTAAATATTAAATAATGGTAATTAATGATCTCAACATCGATAACTCTGTCATTAACAGCCCTTTTAACAATATAAATCAGCTTATTCCCCTGAAAAATGTACTATATATAATGCACCAAACTTCGATTCACTACTGTGTAATTTAGAAATATTTCCAGTTTACCCAGATGTCCTATTTGTGTCGGAAATATGGATTTATTAACATGAAAGTGCTTTTTATGATATTAATGATTATAACTTTTTTGCAAACAATAATGATGAGTATTCTGCGGGAGTGCCACATAATCCCCGAAAAAAAAATCCCCAAACACAAAATCCCCAAATAAGTAATCCCCAAAATCAAAATCTCCAAAGTAAAAATCCCCAAAATCAAAATCCCCAAACACAAAATCCCAGTACTATGATAAACATCATGACCGTGTAAAAAATGGGAGAGGCTCAAAATCCCCAAACACAAAATCCCCAAACACAAAATCCCCAAATTCAAAATACCCAAGTGCAAAATCCCCAAATACCGAATCCTTCAAGTGTAGGATCGGCCGTGGGTTATTTTTTGTAAGCGCGGTCATGGGCCGCCTACGTAGAACAGAAATACTGGGGATCGTGTAGCCAGTGTCGGATCGGCTAAGAGTTATTTTTATGAAGCCCGTCCGAAGGCCTACGCAGAAAGGTGTACTACGCAGAAGGATGTCACCGTGGCGGTAGCCACGGTTAGTGCACACGTCCGGAATTGGCATGGCGTAGCTCAGGGTTTATTTTTATAAGCGTGGCCGTAAGCCACCTACGCAGGAAGGTTTTTTAATCGGAAATACTGGGGATCGCGTAGCCGGAGTTCGATCGGCTAAGGGTTATTTTTATGAAGCATGGCCCTGGGCCACCTCCTCAAAAGGGGGATCTGCACAGAAATACTGGGGATTGCGAAGCCGGTGTTTCAAAATTTCTTTCTGAACTTGCTGTTTAGGATCATAGTCAACTTTGAACATATGTATGAATGTGTGCATACATATTTAAAAAAAAATAGGTACATTTGAAGTATTATACGAGTATCGTTCGCTTGTGCTTGTGTTAGCAATTAGAGCTTGAAAAAACTTTTTAATTAATAAATAAAATGGAAATCAAAATACAAAAGTCCAACAAAGGAACAGATTTGTTATTTGTTGATGGATATACTTTCCATCTGCATTCCAGAAATAAAGAGCAATATCGTTGGTCGTGTGCGGAAAGGAAGTCTTTATTGTGTAAAAGTGTGGTAGTGACAACATCATCGAATAATCAAGAGCATGCAATTAAAAAAAGCCACACCGAACACTTTCACGATCCCCGAAGCTTTGATTTGGCCACGACAAATGCCAACGCTAAATTAAAAGAATTGACCAATTCGTCAGGACTTCAACCTACCCAAATCATTAGGGAAACTGTAGTAAATTGTGAGCCAGAGTGTAGGGTGTGCCTTCCTTCAAAACGAGCACAAAAGCCTAAAGTACGACGTATTCGAAAATTGCATGACGTATGTAGCGAGCCAATTAGTTTGCAAGACATAAACATACCCGAAGAATTAAGAAATTTAAAAGGTGAACCATTTTTTTTAAGTGAATGCTGTTTCGGTGATGAGAAAACATAATATTGGGTACAACGTACTCATTAAAAGCCTTGGGTAGTTCGTAGTGCTGGGTAATGGATGGTACATTTTATGTGGTGCCAACTATATTCCGACAGATTTTCACAATTCAAGGCCTAATCGATGGTCAGTTTGTGCCCCTAATTTTTTACTTAATGAGCAAAAAATCAAAGCAAGCATACGAAAAGTTTTTTCATCGGTTATGTTTCTTGGCTGCTTCAAAAAATATATGTTTAAATCCCACTAGAATTATTTCCGATTTTGAAAAAACTATAGCATCTGCTGCAAAGGAATATTTTCCTGATGCGAAGTACAAAGGCTGTTTATTTCACTTTGGCCAGATAATGTGGAGACGCATACAAAAAGAGAGACTAACTCGAAAATATGGGAATTATTGCAATTTCAGAATGCACATACGTATGCTAAAAAGCCTGGCATTTGTACCTACAGAGGAGGTGTTGCTGTATTTTAAAGAGCTGGTTGCTAATACTGAGGTATATGACTTTAAAAAAATTGGTGCTTGGTTTAGGGTTAACTATTTAACCGGAAAACCCGGATCTAGCAATCCGAAATATGATCCTGAGTTTTGGAGTGTAGCAGATACCTTCAAAGAAAATTTCCCTCGGACCCAAAACTCCATAGAGGCCTGGCACAGAAGATTTAAAATTATTGTTGGCAGAAAGAACTGTGGTCTGTACGCAATAATACGTGAGCTGGGAAAATAAATGATTTTAATAAAGACAAATTTGGAAAAGCTCCAGTCAGAAATAGAAATACCTGTAAAAAAAGCAAATTTGAAACGTCGCAAAAAAATAAAAAAATTGTAAAAAATCGTACCAAACTAGATAAAATTAATTATTTACGAGCTGTTGCAAATAATATTTTACTTTCTTGTTAACTTCGTTTTAATTAACTTGAATTCTGTATCCTTTAATCATAATATGTTATTTTTATGTTAGATATGTGTTGTTAATTAATAAAAACAAAAAACTTTTGTTTGGAAATGCAATGAAATAAATCAAATGTAAGAAATGTGAAATTGGGGATTTTGAGTTTGGGGATTTTGAATTTGGGGATTTTGAATTTGGGGATTTTGTATTTGGAGATTTTGTGTTTTTGGGGACTTTGAATTTGGGGATTTTGATTTGGCGATTTTGTGTTTGGGGATTTCGAGCCCAACCCTTTGGCAATACATATTTTTACTTATCCATATATAGGACTGCTAGTCACTCTAATTCGAACAAGCTAACAGAAGCGGGTACTACGCTACCGCCACGGTTATATCACACACCCGGACTTGGCATGGCGTGGCCCAGGGTTATTTTTTACAAGCGCGGCCGAAGGCCGCCTATGCAGAAGTTTGGTATGGATTATTAGCCTTTTTTGGTCGCGGCGATTTTAAACCTAATTTGAATTTATTTCACACATAAAATTTGGATTTTGTGTTGGGGATTATGAGTTTGGAGATTTTGATTTTGGGGATTTTGATTATGGGAATTTTGATTTGGGGATTTTGTTTTGGGGATTTTGATTTGTGGGATAACGTGTAAACCCGTATTCTGCAAGAGGTGTGGGCGTTTTTGTGCGCAATACGTTTGATTGTGAATTTTTCTAGATATAGCTTTATGAGTGCAGATGTTTTAAAAGTCTTGCTTCTTGAATAATGAAACTACGAGTAATGTAATTATATTAGGTGATTTAAATCTAGATTTAATGCAATTGAATGTTACTTCTGAAAATTATCTAGCTTTAATGGCTAGTCACGGATTCTCTTCGTGTTTGAATGAATCGACTAGGAATTCTTCTGGGACTTGCCTGGATCATGTTTTCTGTCGACTCAGTAGTTTATGTTCCTATACTGGTATAAATTTGGATCTTAATATTACAGACCATAATATGACTGGTGTCCAACTAGGCTATCTTCCACATACAAAAACAAAACACAAATCACATGTTACGAGAATAAATTATCCAATACTTAATGAAAAGTTGCGTCAAGAGGATTGGACTGATGTTTACTCGGAGGCAGACGTTTCAAAAGCGTACTCCTTATTTTTAAAGATACTGCAGACTTACATACAGCTTTCCAGTTACACCTACGTTCCGCGTAAGTTTAAAATCAAACTTAAACCAAGGATAAGTTCTGACCTTATCAATAAAATAAAGCTAAAAAACAGACTAGGTGTTAAATGTAGGAATCATGTAACCAATTGCGAGCTTCGTTCCCGTTACAAAAAGTTTTGTAAGCAAGTAAATAGGGACATAAAACTGTAACGCGATACTTATTTCCAAAATAAGTTATTAAATTGTCGCGGAAACTGCAAAAAAGAATGGGAAGTTATTAATAGCATTATAAGTAGGAATAGTAAAGATGGTGAGCGGAATATTTCTTTAAGTGAATACGGTAATGTTTTTGACAACTCCTTTGCTTTTTCTCGTATTTTTAACGATTTCTTCGTATCCGTGGGGCAATCTAATGCTTCCTCATGCGAATGCGTCTTGTCTGGTGGCGGCACAATTAGCTCGAGCAATAGTTTTTTGTTTGAACCTTTCTCAGGCTCTGAGATCCTGAGTATAATAAAAAACTAAGCAACTCCGGTTTTTGTGGTCACGACCGTATTTCTAATAAGCTCCTTAAAAATGTAGCCCTTAATCTATTCGACGTTTTGAAGAATCTATTTAATGCTAGCGTTTATTCAGGAACCTTCCCCGAAGATTTAAAATGCGCCATTATTATTCGTTTTTTTAAAAAGGGTAATACGAAAGACAAAAATAACTACAGGCCGATTTCTCTACTTCCTTCTATTTCTAAGGTTTTTGAGAGTGCTGTTAAAGGCCGTCTTTTACTATTTCTGGAAAGCAAGTCATTTTTTAGTCCTGCCCAGTTTGGGTTTAGAACTGGCCGCTCAACCGAGGATGCTTTATTAGAATACTGTTCCTTCATCTATCGAGAATTGGACAAAAAAAAAAAAGAATTGCGCGAGTCTATTTGTGGATATCACCAAAGCATTTGACACAGTGGATCATTCCATTATACTTAATAAATTATATTATGCCCGGATTCGAGGATTCATACATGAGTGGTTTGTATCTTATCTTACTGGTAGGAAACAACATGTTAGAATCAGCGGTGTTCTAAGCAATTCTAATCCAATAACTATTGGCGTTCCACAGGGTTCTGTGCTGGGTCCAATTTTATTTCTAATATATATTAATTCAATTTTCGATATGCTCTTCGTGGGAAAGGTCACTGCATTTGCAGATGATCTTGCTATAGCTTATGGCTCGTCGAATACTTTGGATCTGGTAGCCAACATAAACCACGATGTACATTTTTTAAGATCCTCGTTTGCCAAACACAAACTCGTGGTCAGCAATAAAACCAAGCTTATATTTTTAGTTTGAATGCAAGAAAATCTGCAGATGTAAATATTGTTTTTTATTCCGCGATTTGTGAACGCTTTGCACTTCACGAGCACTTGTACAAGAAGTTCCTGCCCGGTACGTTTGATCGGCTTGCTACTTATAGCAGCAATTGTTTCACGATTGACTCTGTTGAGAACTTCCAACACCTAGGAGTAACTGTGGACCAGAATATGAATTGGGGCTTTCATACATCCCGTCTTAAACAATATTTCCAATCTTCTTTACGCTGTTTTTATCATCTAAGAAGTTGCTGTTCTAACTCTACTCTTAAAACGGTATATTATGCTTTATTTAATTCTAAATTAATGTATGGAATCAGCTGCTGGGGAGGCGCTACCCTGAGCAAAATTCAACCTATATTTGTTTTGCAAAAATTTGTTATTAGAAAATATCTATTGTTAATCAATTGCATCCCTCAAGGGATCTTTTTAGAAGTCTAGCGATCCTTCCAGTAAGAGATCTTTATTATTTTAAAGTTTTAAAAATTTGTTTCATAAGGTGTGGATACCTACATAGTATGAGATCGGAAACCTATAATCTAAGGACAAACTCACATCATGCTGTAGTTGTACCTTCCTCGCGAACCACACACTCTAGCAATACGATAGTATCTAGACAATTTTTTTAAAGCACTACCTGCCGAAATTCGTGCCTTACGAAATTTACAACAATTCATGAAAAACGTGAAGTCCTTTCTTTTGGGCCTTTCGCATACCGAAATCGAAGTTTTGCTGCGGACCAATTCATAAACAGTTTTTAATTAACTAATTTTGTCTTATATTCATTACTTTCCTTTGTATTACCTTTATCTTTACAAAAGCTCTATTAAATGCGCTAGTTACATAAATAGATTTATTTTTACCTATTTTCAACATATAATTAATTTTTAACTTTAATTTTTAACAGTCCACCCCACTGTATATTCAATAAAGATAACATTTGACACTATGTTAAGTATAACATATAAAATGTCTTACCTTTTCTTATATCTAGATGTACTTATCTATAAGCTGTAAGATTTTATGTTTAAACTTTGTGTTGCACAGTTTGTAATATTGCGAAGCTTGTATATAAATAGATATATGTAAGTAAAATGCTCAATAAAAACGAATGAATGAATGAATGAATTTGAGACGTTCTGATTTATGTATTTTACTTCACCGCTGCTAAATTGAATTGTGCAATGAATGCACCAATTGGGCGAGCCCTTGGGGAAATTAATCATATTAACCAAATGATAGATTTGGATTTTTCACTTCCGGGTTCAGTATTAAGAAATGTTGTCTTAAACTACATTAAACAATTTCCTACTTTTTAATTGTATAAGTATTTTATTGTCACTAGTATATGTTTAGTCAGTAAGAAACTTTTGTTCATTGACGAAATTAAATTAAATAAATAAATAAAATGCTGGCAAATTTTGAGACAGTTTCTAAGCTCCGAGTTTATTTCTGCCATTAAAAGCCCAGCGGAAACTCACTTACATTGCATGTAGGCCGCCCCGTCCGTCAATTTGTAGGAAAAATTAAAAGCACGAAGCAAATTGGAAGAGAAGCTCAACCTAAATCTCTTCCAAAGTACACTCAGAAAAAACTTGAATCAAATGGCACTTAAGAAATTTTTTCCTCTTCGCATGACCAAAATTTCTTCGAAAGGAGGAAAAATTCCTCAATTTGAAAAATTTTTCCTCATTTTGAAGAAATTTGGCCATACGAATGAGGAAAACATTTCTTAAGTGCCATTTCATTCCCATTTTTCTTCAATCGGGAGACATTTTTTTCTGAGTGTATATATGTAATTATACAGTATGCCCCTACTTATCACAACCAATCCTTTTAAAAATAATAAAATCTGCGGAAATTTGTATGTAATAGTTATTTTTTATCATTTTGTTAATTTTTTTTCATACTTAAATTTAAAGCGCTAACATTCACATAAACTGAGTTTCATTTTTTAACTTTACCTTGTTTTCTTTTAATATGTATTTAGTTACATTTATTACTTAAATTTTCATAACATTTAACTAAGGTTTTCGTAACATATTTTGTCGCTAATAACAATTCAAATTTTTTCAATAGAATTTCGTTTTTTAAACTAATTTCACGTTTCATTGTATTGCAGTTTTAGTTGCACTTTTTGTCGTTCAAATTTTCAATTCGATAAATTTTTAATTTAAATTTATTTCTAATTAATCATAAAACATCGCTTTGATTATGGGGGCGAAAAATATAATGAAGATTTTTATAGATTTCTTTATAATTATTCTTATTTTTTATACAGCACTAGATAATAATTAAGAAAATAATAGCACTGCCTTTGAAAGGGGCTCGGAGGGATTGTGAGTTATGGGTGTGTGGAGCCAATAATCGCTAGATAGAGCGACATAATTAAATGTTTCCCTCGCAATCTTTGCTTTTATTATCGAAAAATAGATTAGTTCGAGCGACTGAGTGGAACAACAAGCTACCTCGAGTGCCAGCTCGAGAACGCCCGATCTCAGAGTTTGATTACACAACCTCTTAGTTGAGAATTTTTATTTATTTTTTCTTTGCAATTGGGTTAAGGAGCGCCCTATCTCATAAGTACATTTCAACAACAAAGCTAAGAAAAGGCGTTCTTGAAATAAATTCTGATTTAGAGCGATGGAATTGAGCATACGATACTAATAGCGTTTTCTTTTCTGGAAATGAAGCCACCCCATAGGTTCTTCTTCTTTCTCTCTCGTAAGCTTGTGTGTTCCTCTCACAAAATATTTCTCTTTGACTAAGAAAAAGCATATGAGTACCTACGAACATTTTTCAGAGCGCTAGGTGACTTTGTTAAAAAGACAAAGAGTGCAACATACATACTCGACCGCTAATAAATCTGTAAGAAAACATCTAGTGATATTGATTTGAACCGGCTAAAATAACTATATGTTACCCTATCGTATCCAGTTTGAGGTTCCTATGAACACAAGTGTTCAAATTGAGTTGCTAATTCAATTCAAAGATCTTATACAAACAGTCACTGTATCTAACCGACTGTGTTCTTACAGGGTCATTGCTCAAGAAATAATCTCCGCGTTCTCATGGACAGTGATCCAGATCCTGGTAAAACTTTAAAGACCATACGCAGCTATTAAGTAAACGCTTAAGAAATATTTTGATTTATTTTTATTTTGCATAGAATTAGGGGAAGCCAAGAAATTTTGACGTTTGACGACGCATGGTGATTCACATATTGAATTTCCATGATTTTAATAAATGTTAAACTTTGTTTGGCGGTCACCGTGGTGTGATGGTAGTGTGCTCCGCCTACCACACCGCATGCCCTGGGTTCGGACCCCAGGCAAAGCAACATCAAAATGTTAGAAATAAAGTTTTTCAATTAGAAGACAATTTTTTTAAGCGGGGTCGCCGCTCGGCAGTGTTAGGCAAGCGCTCCGAGTGTATTTCTGCCATGGAAAATTCTCAGTGAAAACTCATCTGCCTTGCAGATGCCGTTCGGAGTCGGCATAAAACATGTAGGTCCCGTCCGGCCAATTTGTAGGGAAAATGAAGAGGAGCACAACGCAAATTGGAAGAGAAGCTCGGCCTTAGATCTCTTCGGAGGTTATGGCGCCTTACATTTATTATACTCAGCGTGCTTTACACACAGAGTATATTAACTTTGATTGGATAACGGTTGGTTGTGCAAGTATAAAGGAATCGAGATAGATATAGACTTACATATATCAAAATTATCAGTATCGAAAAAAAATTTGATTTAGCCATGTCCGTCCGTCCGTCCGTTAGTACGATAACTTGAGTAAATATTGAGATATCTTCATCAAATTTGGTACACTAGCTTATCTGGACCCAGAATAGATTGGCATTGAAAATGAGCGAAATCGGATGATAACCACGCCCACTTTTTATATATATAAAACATTTTGGAAAATACAAAAAACCTGAGAATTTAGTAAATAATACACCTAGAATGGTGCAATTTGACATGGGGATTGAGACTCTTGATAAAAATTTGGAAAACTTTTCAAAATGGGCGTGGAACCGCCCACTTATGATAAAATCAATTTTACAAATATTATTAATCATAAATCAAAAATCGTTAAACCTATCGTAACAAAATTTTGCAGAGAGGTTGCCTTTACTATAAGGAATGATTTGAGGAAAAATCAACAAAATCGGTTAAGGACCACGCCCACTTTTATATAAAAGATTTTAAAAAGGGTCGTATACGAATAAAATAAGTTATATCTCTGCAAAAAAGAGCGTTATATCAATGGTATTTCATTTCGCATGTGGATTTATAACAATAAAGAGGAAAAACTTCAAATTTAAAAAAATGGGTGTGGCACTGCCCCTTTCATGACTAAGCAATTTTCTATGTTTCGAGAGCCATAACTCGAAGAAAAATTAACATATCTGCAGAAAATGTTTCTAGTAAATATGGATGGGATCGGTTAAAGACCACGGCAACTTAGATATAAAACAAGTTTAAAATGGTCGTAGACTAGAATAGTAAGCTATAACTTAACAAAAAATAGTTTTGAATCAATGATATTTCACTTATCAAGTTTTATTATAAGAGGAAATGGGAGACATTTTTTTTAAACGGGAAGTGCCACGTGTTATGTAGAAAAGTAATTTATCTGAAATTAAATGTACAATTGAAGCTCACGCTGAGTATATAAGGTTCGGTTACACCCGAACTTAGACACCTTTACTTATTTTTATTTAAACTTTGTTTGTTTGTTTGCCTTCCTAAAGAACACGAACAAATAACAAGAAACAATTCATAAACAATTATTTCCATGGTTTAACTATATGGTTGGCTCATCTCTACAGCAACAAAATATGTACCTTGGTTCAGATTGTCAAAATCTGCGTGTTGGTGTTATGCGAATGGAGTGGAGAGAAAACATAAACTTTGCAATTCTTGTGTTATGGGTTTCCCATCTCCCTTTGACAATCTCTATACCAGTGAAAAGAAAACAAATAAAATCTGCTGATGAGATGAGCCAACCATATAATTCAGCCATGATAATAATTTCTTAGCAAAATCAGAGTTACCGGGTGAGTTTGTTCCTAAAAATCTTTATAAAATATTAGTAGAAACTTCTTAAGAGCTGTGTACTGCATACGCAAATTTGACGAAGAAATTTTTCCTAAGAATTTTTTGAAGGTAATTTTTCATGGATTTTTTGGTTATCTTTCGAACTGCATACGGCTCTTTAACTATTAAAAGGTTTCATGCATAAAAAAAAAGAATAATAATCAAAATATTGCATTTCCATAAGTCGAAACATTTTTTTTTGTTTTCGCTTTTGTAAATTAGTTCTTATAAATTCATGTTATAGTTTTGTTACCAAAAATATCTTTGCAATTAGTTCTTCAATCGTTATTGCTGTGATATCATAATATTATACATATATATGTATATTATCATTGTTTATTATTACAATTTTTTATTATTTATTATTTTATTTTCAGTGCCTTGTATCTACGAACATACACTCATTATTATACAATTTATATATAATTTACTTTTCGTTTATATCATGATTATTATATATGTATATTAACTAATTTACCTATTTTATTTTACCTTTTAATTTTAAGATCTTCAACATATTCTTACTACAAATAGTTCAGCTATCTTTTTGTAACTAATTTTGTATTCTTAATGAAACTTTTTACTCCATTAACTTAATATTATTTTGGTATTCCATTGCGGTTTGTTTTAATTTAGTTAACTTGCTAGGTTTGATCTTCAGCAACATTGAAATTACAATTTATTACCATTGCATTTTATGTATTAAGTTCTTTTTTTTTATATTAAAACTAACAAACGTTCATATGAATGCTGATTGTTGCGTGTGTGAGAGCGTGGCAGATGTAGGGCATACTATTTTGATAGAGATATTAAGGAGGGGAGAAGATATGTGTCTTAACCAAGGATTGTCACAGATAAAAATTTAACTATAACAATCGCTATTTATTAGTTGTAAAAACAATCAAATAACAAATGTTGAAATTAAAAGGACTACCTGATGAAGATGTACGAAAAACATCGAAACGCGTAGGAGGTAAAAAAAAATTCTAGTTTTGCATTTTCCTTGAATAATTGTCCAAAAACTTGGTGATTTCTTCACACAATAGTGCTGATTACATTCAACACGGCGTCTGCAGACTACAACCACAATAAAGCAAAGCTTAACGACAACCAAAGCCAAGCATTGGCTACTTGATTACGTTGAACGCCAAACATAAATTATAGCAAACAGTAGCGAAAGAATTAGAAAAAAGAAATTATGTAAAAAAAACATAAAATACTGATATTAGCTTTAATTATCTGCAACCAAATTCCATCGTTCGCTAACGCTAAAACACCATCGCTAAAAATATCTAAAACAGTATAAGGACGCCCCTCACTGTCGCAACCCATGAATAAATAAAATGAGGTTTAATCTGGCTACAATGGCATTTGTAATTGATTGTCGTGCTGCTCTGTCGCGTCGAAAATAACCACCCTCATAAGAGCATGTGTAAAAATAATTTTACAGATATGGCTTGTAGCCACCGTTGTGAATGTAATCATGCCTAATAGCAAAATGAAATGGCAACGATTTGACCGAAAAAGCATATAGTATTGCCAATCGACACTCGAAATAAGGGGGAAAAACATAGGTAAGGTTGAACTGAATGGTCAATGAAGACCTCTCATAAACTGAATGTCCCATAGTGCTACTAGGATTTGACGGCCAAACGGAAAAGCCCAAATTAAGTACCAGGACTTATGCAACAAATTAACTCCATCCTCTTGCCAAATGCTAAGAGTTTTCTAGGACCTTACTTAATAGCTGCTTAGAGTATCTGCGCACAGAATACAGCTAGACGTCGAAAGGCTGCAATCATAACAAACTGCCAATGGTTTCTCTCTAAGAGCACATGTCAATCTGACGGAATGCAGGAGCAGTGGGCGTATACCTCCACTCGCTATCTAGCACCTCGCAGCACCTCCAAGGTAAATATTGGTTAACGGCGACCACGTAAAGACAGCTGCCACGACCAAAAATGCCGCGTTGAAAACGAAACAACAGACGTTGCTTACAGGGCTACGTCAAAAGCGAGCGCGACAATAAGAGTGTCTGAACGCTACTGCGAGTTGAAAAGGGAAGCGAGACACTTTTACAGGAAAAAAAAGCAGAGGCAGATCCCTCCTTTCTGCCTCTACTTTTTTCCTGCAAGAAGCTTGAGCGACTAGCCACCAGGTATAACGCCCCAAAGTTTTCCAAAAAAAATTCGGCGTCAGGCAAACTCCTGTAAAAACGAAAACGGCGACCTTGTAACCGATGTCTTGTAACCGACCTTGTAACAGAAACAGTGCCAGCTGAGCTATTCAAATACAGTGGCGAAGAGTTGATAAGGCGCATGCATCAGCTTCTTTGAAAAATATGGTCGGAGGAGTACATGTCTGCATATTGGAATCGATGTGTTATTTTCCAAGTCCACAAGAAAGGATATCTTGCAAACTGTGCCAAGCGTGAAAGATTGAATACCACCGTGTATCGGCTGATTGGATCTTATCAATGCGACTTCAGCCGTGGTCAGATTCTCACTATGCGCCAAATCTTAGGAAAAACCCGCGAAAATAGAATTACACACGTCACTTCTTCATTGAACCCAAAAACGCCCCTGACAAAATTTATATGGCTGTGCAAAATGATGAGGAGGAACACCATCAGCTCAGTCAGGAAGGACCGACAGGGTGACCACCCTTTCGTGCGATTTATTTAATTTGATGCTGGAGAAAATAATACAAGCTGCAGAACTTAACTGCTTGGAACGATCTTTTATAAAAGCGTTCAGTTACTGGCGCATGCTGACGACATTGATATCATCGGCCTGAACACCCACGCTGTATATTCTGCCTACTCCATACTGGCAAATAAATGGGAAAAGGAGAGTTTGATAATGAATGAAGACAAAACGAATTACCTGCTGTCATCCAGCAAAGGCCATTTGCGCCTTGACAGGCAATATTTTGAAATACTACAACACTTCGTTTATTTGGGAGCCAGCATTAATATAAACAACAAAAACCGCTCTGAAATCCAGCGCTGAACCACTCTTGCCAATATATGCTTTTGGGCTAGTCAGGCAACTGAAAGGTAAAGTCCTTTCCCTGAAAACGCAAATCATGCTATACAAGTCACGTATCGTACCCGTCCTGCTATATGGTGCAAAAGAAGGGATCATGACAACATTAGTAAGGTGGCCCTGCGAGTGTTGGAGAGAAAAGTTCTTCTAAAGATTTACAGACCTCTACGCGTTGTAGTACCGCTGGCTAGGTAATGTTATGCTAATGAAAGATGACGCTCCGGCTAAGAATGTATTTTTATTGGAACCCGCCTATGGAAACAGAGAAAGAAACCCTCACTCCGCATGGAAGGACCGGGCGGAAAACGATTTGAATTCCTTTGATATTGTGACGAATATTAGTGACACTAAGTGATACTCACATCACTAGTCTGATGCTAAGTAAATGAAGCCACAACAACAATAAAGCAGGCAGTCACTTGTATCTACATAAATTAATCAATCATTATATCTACACATATGTACGTACACGCAGCTGAAATAAAACGCACAAACACATGCATATATCTTATCTGAGATTTGCTTAAAAGTAGGCAATAATTTGTGCAAGTAACACTCACATGTCCACGCGCATATGAGAAGCTATAAACGTAGTTATAGTTGGTAATTTTATAGCTGCTAACTAACTAGTAAATTTTAGAATAGAGCCGCCTAGAAATGTGTCAACGAGGAAACCAAACACTAAAAAAGCAGCAACAGTTGAGGTACGAAAATCAGTTTTATTTAAGCATGCTATCTGTCGAGCAATACAAGTGTTATTTTGAAAGGGCATTGACAAACCCTAATGGACGCACTAAAACAACTGAAAGAATTTTCCAGAAAGAAAGCAAGGGTGGTTTCAAGCCAGCGCGCACTACTGTTGTGAAACGTCAAGACGATACTGATGATGCAAAGCCAATCCGTCAAGCGCAAGCTCTTAGCCAAACAACAAACTGTGAGGGAACAGCCCAAGGTAATGAGTAGTAAGATGAAACACAGTTACGGCAAGACGAATAATTCGGAAGGTTTCCGGGAGGGGGATTTGGTACTGCTATACAACCCTCACCGGCGGAAGGGTGTTCCATTCAAATTTTGGTGCAGTTGGGAAGGCCCGTGCAGAGTTGTGTAGAGGATCAGTGATGTCATCTACCGCATACAAACAATTGGGAAACCACGAAATAGAAGGGTGGTTCATTTGGAGAGGCTAGCAGGGGTTTAGATCGAGAAATTTGTCTGATCGGGACGATCACACTTAGGTGGAGGGCCGTGTGATGACACTAAGTGATACTCACATCACTAGTCTGATGCTAAGTAAATGAAGCCACAACAACAATAAAGCATGGAGTCACTTGTATCTACATAAAAGAATCCATCATTATGTCTACACATATGTACGTACACGCATCGGAGAGAAAACGCACAAACACATGTATATATCTTATCTGAGATGCGCTCAAAAGTAGGCAATAATTTGTGCAAGTAACACTCACATATACACGCGCAGATGAGAAGCCATAAACGTAGTTATAGTTGGTAATTTTATAGCTGCTAACTAACTAGTAAATTCTAGAATAGAACCGCCTAGAAATATGTCAACGAAAAAACCAAACACTATAAAAGCAGCAACAGTTGAGGCACGAAATTTAGTTTGATTTAAGCACGCTATCTGTCGAGCAATAGAAGTGTTATTTTGAAAGTAGTATAATAAAGACCATTTTGCATTATCGAATATTGGGGTTATTTATTCAACAGTTTAGTGATTCGAACGTTAGCAGAAGGTGGAAAATAAGCGAAATTTGCAGTAAATTCGTTACAATATAACCAAGTGGCGCAGTTGACTCAACAAAGCAGCGTCTGGCGAGCCTTGTTGGACAGACATAACCGTTAAACGGTTACGCGCCAATTAAGAAAGTAAGTAGGTTTGCGCAATCAACCCGAACTCAGTGAAGGTCTCCCTTCCTCCGCTTCCATAAACCGGTTTCACTAGGAAGATTTTCTGAGCCGGATCGTCTTCATCCATTCACATAACCCCGATGGTCCTGGGTTCAAGTGCGATGAAAATAAAAAAAATAAAATATTAAAAAAAAAAATGTTTTAAGTGAAACGGGTTTATTGTAAACAATACTTACATTAAGTAATAATAATACTAAAAGCTAGAAAATAATTAGGTAGGTCGTAGTACTAGTCATCACACTCATCATCAATCTAGGGCGTTCATCAGACAAGTAAATAAAATCGTTGGGCGCGTCAAATTTCTATTGATAGTCATAAGTAATACCATTTGGACCTTAATCAGGTTATGCTACGCTTCACATGTTTAGAAAATTCCACGCCCTAGCTTAATGAGGAGTGTGATGACTAGTGCCTAGGACCTACCTAATTATTTTCTACCTTTAGTATTATTATTACTTAATGTAATTATTGTTTTCAATAAAACCGTTTAACTTAAAATAGTTTTTTAAATTATATTATTTTCGAGTTTTTAGTCTTAATTGCCTATTATTTCTCATTCTATTTAGTTCATTTAGTGACTCATTATTACAAGGACTCTTTCCTGACAATTTATTACAATCCAAGTCCTCGAACTCCAAAGTATTTTGATGTCACTTCTACCGAACTGTATGTAATATTTGTTCCGAATATGAGCCAAATCACACCACAGATACGAGTATTTTTAATATCTCAATCCTTTCCGCAACAAGAGGGATTGTTTTTCATAAAACGATTCCTATTTCTGTACGTAATATGTGTTCCAAATATGAGTTAAATCGGACCACAAATACGGTTTTTTTTACATCTCGATCCTTTCGCCAACTGGCGGCGATTTTTTTCATAGGTCGCTTTCTATTCCTGTATGTACTATGTGTTCCAAATATGAGCCAAATCGGACCACAAATACGATTTTTTGAAATATTTCAACCCATGCGCCACCTATCGGAGTTTTTTTCTCATTATTGCATCGGGTTCTGAACTATATTCCAAGTTTTAAGCTTGTAGCTTATCGGGAAGTTACTTAAGGTTTAATAACAAAATTCGTGCAGGCCGGCCGGCCGGCCGACCAGACTGTCAAGTTAAGCTAAATAAAACCGTTTAAAACGTCATTCGCTTGCCACTCGGCAATGGTTTGCTAAACACTGCGAGTGTCGAAGTGAAGGTACAGATAGAAGCTATATCGCGTTTTAATTGCTTTTTTATGTTCATATCTGCGTAGAGCTCATTGCCTACTCAGCCCAAAGTAGCCCTTGTTGGAAAGAGTTATTCTTCGTTTGATTTCTATAATGATAGTACCAGATAGACGCACTCCTCCAAAGCCTCGAATTTATATAGCCTGTGGGTTAGGGGGCCTAAATAACACCCGTGGTAGATATACTTCCGTACCCATCTTGGGACCCATAATTTAAAAACCCCTCTGAATAAAAAAATGAAAACAATCCCCAGATAAGAGCTGTGCTTCAGGCGTGAAACTCATAAATAGTGCATCTGCCACTACTTATTTTACTCTTTATTTTGGATCTTCACTCATTTGATACATTCTTTTTTCATTCTTTCCTTAGATGTTATTTTACATATTTTTTATATTTATTATAACTATGTATAAATTTAAATTAAACGCATATGTACATATGTATGTACGTAGTATGTATGTAGGTAAATAGAGATTTTTGTAATTGGCTCTAAAGTGTTTATTTTTTGTCAGGTATTTTATTCACTTTGGGTGGGTTGGAAGGAAGGCATGAAGAGAAGTTCTGAGTTACTTTCTTTTTATAGTTAGTATGATACATGCTTCTATTTTCCTGTTATCTAAGCATTTTTTTTTAAGGAAACAGCTTCTTTATATCAAGTCGTTTTTAATAAAAAGAGAAACTTTATAAACCGAAACCTTCTTTAAGAATGAGAGTTTCTCAAGTTTGAGGCACACAAATTCGCCATTTCGTTTAACTTATTTATATTATGTATGATTTTTATTACGGGCGTTCACAGCAGCCATAAGTAATAGTTAGGTGATGTACAAAGTGTCAGTGTAGTAATGTTATAAAGTTATAAATTTGATATTATGTCAATATGACGTGTTATGATACCTTGTGAATATCTTAATTTAGTAAATTCACAAAGTGTTATATTATGTCATATTATCGTAAAACTAAACTTTACGACGGCCATAAGGTCACATGCTATTATGACGCTTTGTGTTTCCACTAAGCATAAAATCACAAGTCATAACATTTCCAAATTATTTGAACATTTTTTTAAATCTATGACATTTCAATCTTTGTGACACTATTTTAATCTCTCCTAATTATTTTTCATGCATTCTGTTCCATTTAACTTTTAAACAAAATTTTTAACGTATTTATATTGATGACAGTAAGTTGTTGCTAGTGAATATATTTTACATTCTAAGATAGTCCCTAAAGATGTTGCATATTTTGAATTACACTTACTTCAATTTCCGCGTCTGATTTGGAGTATCACCCTATCTCGGCTGCAAGTTCGGAAATGAGCTATCTCAGGACTTATTTTAAGAAAACGAAGTACCATATTTTTTTTAGGTTAGGTTAGGTTAGGTTAGAGTGGCCACCGGTGCGAGCACCAGTGCACTTAGGCCCAAAAGGTCCCATTGTGATACCACGTGGATCTCTCCCCTACTCAAACCAACAGGTCGATTCAGCAAATGTCAGGAATTTCTTTGGTTCCAACTTAGCCAGATCACAAAGATCGTCAAAGAAGGGAGATCCCAGAGATTCCTTCCTCTTGCGCCAAAGCACAATCATTGAATTCTGTGATGTCTGAAGTGGGTATTTCTTCAAATGAGTTCAGATATCTGTAATTTTTCCATAAGATTTGCCAAGTAAGCGTGTTTTAAAACGCCATAGTCCTTTGAGTAGTCAATTTGATAATAGCAGCATAAGCATTATGCTGAAATCAGTCACAATATTTCTGATGCTGATACAATTTAGAATTTTGGAAAAAGTTTAGCAAGGTTGTCACGTATTTGTTTCAATTCAGTGGATGTTATCTGCATTTAATAGCTGCATCCTTATTCATATCGGCGTAAAGTTCATATAGATCAGCATTGAATTACCTCCAAAATTCGCCACTAAATCTTCTTGATTCCGACACAATTATGATGAGAGACTTATAGATTGTGAACTCTGATCGTCGAGAAGACTTTATTTCTCAACTGTGGACTCAATCCCAAGTACTCTTTGCTCCCAAGATTGAATCTTTGTGCAGTGGAATACATTCCAGTATAATGTATTTCGATTTGAAATCAATAAAGGAATGATGCACTTCGATTTTCTTATTCAACATGTTATGCATTTTCAGTTCAAACTTTTTCAAACTGACTACTTGGTTAAACTTCCATTTGATTTGAAAAAAAGTTTCATTGGATGAGAAAAAGGTTTCATTTGATTTGAACGAAGTTTAGTTTGAAATGAAAAAGTCTAATTTGAAATGAAAAAAGTTTAACTTGACTTAAAAAAATTTGTTCTGAAAATGCTATACGTGATATTAGTATAGAGAGAGGTTCCGTAATTTTAGGCGTTACTTACGGAGTATCCGCATTTTATAGTTTTTTAGCCGGCATCGATAACAGAGCATTTCCCGACCACGATAAAAAGAGATTGTCGATTTGTTTGTATTAAATGAAATCTTTCCCCTCATCACGAATAAGAGTTTCGGCTTCATTATTGAAAAAGAAAAAAACAAAATACTTGGCGCAATTTACCTTCGAGGAGATTTAGGTCAAGCTTCTTTACCTATTTTCCCTAGAAATCGGCGGACGGAACCTACATGTTTATGCCGCATCCCGCCGTGAGCCCGCTGCCACCCCTCTTATACTCATGCCTTTCAGCCGAACGTTTCTGTTCATTGGCATTTATCACCATCATCGTTAATTGCCGCTGTGTAAAGTCACGCTAATTATAGCTGAGTCGCGATAACTGACGCCAATTGGGAGCACTAAGGGAGATCAAGTTTTGTGTAACGTGCCAATTTGTAGAAAATACCAAAATTGGTACTTTATTTTTGAAGATAAGTTTGGCCAAAGTTCTTCGAAGGTATATGGCGCCAAGTGACTATTATTATTGATTTCGGACAAAGTTCGAAATAGGTATGAACAGAACGAGAAATGAAAATTTTAAAGAACTGAAAATTCCGAAAAATAAATTAGAATCCCAATAACAGATCCAAGTTTAAGAAAACCACGACATGGACCGCGTTTGTTGAAGTTTACTGCGACAAGTGGCAATATATAGCAAGTAGTCGCATCACAAATCAAAGGCCCGTTGGGTCATATAAGTGCAGCTAACTGTTCTTATGATAAGAGGGTGAGTGGTTCTCTGATTTCATTCGTTGAGATTTCAGTCGGTGTGACAACAACGCAACTTCGTCGCTCTTTCGCCTTGCAATCGTCCAAAAGCAATCTGTCGCCGAGATCGAGTTTTTCTTTACTCGTTTCTTTGTGTGTTAGGTAAAGTAAATTTTAAAGCTTATCAGTTCTATATCTATACCTTGGCGGAAACAGGAACAGGTGACCGTTGGAACTCAGCTGATTGGTACCTACTTTTTTAATATGATTTGACATGAATTTTTAATTATGTTTGCATGTATGTCACCGTGCTGCGAACTTGTATGGTTCCACCATGATCTATACATATGTATGTACGTGAAATACATGAACTCTTACGTAGGTACTTATGTAATGGTATTTATTTACTATCAAATACATATAACAATTTTAATTGTATTAATTGCTCACGAAATGCTATTTTAAGTTCACCCGTTTCTGTATTGTTTTTGTTTGTTGTATTTTCACTAAATAATTTTGTATACTAATTTCCTAGATTATAATTATAAGTACATAGTTTCTGTTTTTTTTTTTTTTTTGTAGTTACTAACATGATGCGAATCTTATACATACTAAGCTCCTGTAAAAAGTTTTTTTGTGCCAATTTTAGGTCACACCAACGAAATGCAATTCCTAAGCTTAACAGTCGAAGAAAAGCTCTAAACACACGACTCTCTTGCAGAATATAAGCTACACACTTCCATGGGAAGCGCGAGACGCAAGGACTCTCTCTCTCTTTCTCACGTTCTCATTCTTTGAATATCGTTTATTTGGCACTTTTTGTACCTGCTTTTGCCCGTTTAACCCATTTTATAAACCGAACGCTGCCGTCGCCCATTGGATGCTAGCTAGAATAGTGTTTCCTTTGACCATTTCCTATTAGAACCCGTCAAGTGGGTCGCTTCGCATGTCTCCTCACTTTCCTTTCTGGCACGTTCGACATGATCGGACGCAGACGAACTATCTGAGCTCTCATCAGTAGGTAATTTTATTAACGGCAGTTCAAGCATAAAAGATTGACAAGTGCCCTCGTTGGTCGTCCTACATCTGTTGACATCCAAAAAGCTTAAATTCGTAGCACTTTTACTCACCACAGAAACGCCTGGAGAGTCTGTCCGCATATCTATGGCGGCTGTTGAAGTAGCGCTTCCAGAGCCACGTATAATGAGATTTTTCAATGACGATGGCATACAAATAATTGGTTGACGCGTTGTCGACCTAATGATCATGGAATCTGAGACCGAAGAGGAACAATGGTCATCATAGAGTCTGGAACATGGCAGTTGTTGTGGTTGTGTTATATTCGTTTGATTTTTCGTAGTTTCCGTGAAGCGTTGATTTCCAGCTACAGTCACATCAATTGCAGCTGGTGCAGAGGCGTCACTTGCGCCACCACCCAAACTACAGCTGGTTTGATTATTAACCGTTTGGGGGCTTGCACGTCCAAAACTTACAACCGTATTTAAGCTGCTGTTTTGTGTAAGAGTGGCTGAACCACCACCACCACCGCTGTAGATGTCACCTCTGCCGATGCTACCTCCACCGCTACTACTTGGGCCAAAACCCATGGCAGCACCACAAAGTTCTGTATTCAAAGTAGAACAAGTATCTTCCTCTGTGTTGGTGGTCGCTGTAGTTGTGGTTGTAGTTGGTAGACTATGCGGATCGCTATATTGTTGTAGAAGTTGCGCACGACGCGGATGACGTGGTGAGCTACTTGTGCAAATTATGGAACCGAAATGTGTCTCGAATGGCACTGATTCGGCAATAGTAGTTGGTGTTTGGCTACCGCTACCGCTAGGATGTTGAAACTCTTTCAGCTGATGACCGAGTAAAGCTACGCGATCACTGGAAGAAACGCTGATTGTGCGATGACGTTGGAGTAGAGGGCGACGCGCACGTAAAAACTTTGTGGCACTCACACCTCCATCATTGGTTGCAGCACCCAAACTGTAACGTTTTTCGATGGGGTATCTTACAGTTTGCTGTGCAGCAGCACGTGTTGATGTATCGGCTGCATTGCGTACTCCCGCTATCCCACTGACTATGGCACCACACCCACTGTTTTGTCTCGCTACAAGCGCTAAATTTTCATGTATACCTTCGGGATCGTGCTCGCCAAAGCTGATATCTTCACTGTCACTACTATACTGTTGCATATCTTCGTCTGTATCGGCTACACTATTCACGAATACCGAATCGTCGTCGACTGAGCGCTCAACTGAATCTTGGTATTCTAGCGATGAGATTTTGAAGGAACTAAGTGAGGCGAGTGGCGCACGTTTTTCCGCATTGAAAAGCGCTTTCGCTGATATGGTGCCCAGACTGCCACTACCATTTAATTTCTCCAAACTGAATACATTACTATCCATACTTATGCTGCTAGAGTTTGCCGTTGTAGTATTCTCTACTGCAGCAGCACCAGCTGTTGCTGAAGCAATAATAGATGCGGAACTCGTAAATGGAAAGCTATTATTATTGCGTTCTTGTAAAGCTGACGGTGGCGTCATTTGTCCCGTGGATGTGTTGATACGCTGTAATTCGAGTATGGCTACCTTACCACATATACTGCCATGTAAATCATCAGTTGGTGAGTCGCTGTAATGAAACCCATAGTGTGTGCTTGTTGGTGGTGCCGTTTGCTGTGTAGATTTTAGCGCTGATCCAGCAGCGCTACTAGCACTATCACCTACAAAGCCAATCAAGCCACTGCTTTCAAACAATGTTTGATTGTAAGGATAAATATCTACAGTATCAGCACTAATCGAATGAATCTCTTGTTTGCGACCCGCCTGTGCACTCTCCGGATCGCAAAAAGCTATGCTGTGTTTGCGTACAAATTTGTGTGCTTCTTTTCGAGCGTTGGTTAATTTAGTATCAGCACTGATAATAGTATTGGTAGTTCCAGTCTTACTATGGGTTGTGATTGTAGCTACCATGGTGGGTTTTGCTGCAGTTAGCGCTTGTGCTTTGTTCGGTTCTTTAGCGTTCGACGTTGAAGTACCATTTGAATATGCTTGCAGTTGCTCATAGAGACTTCGTTCTGATGGACAAGGTGAGGGTTTCGGTGTTGGTTGTATGACTTGTATGTCGGGATAGTAGTAGTCCCAATTGTCGGTGCTCGATGCGCGTGATGCTGTGGATAGTTTTCGTTGAAGTGTTGGTGGTAGATTGCCCAAACCTAATGTAAATGCTGAACATCGTCGTTCTAAGTATGAACTCTCCGTACTGCAACAAGTCATAGCGCTGCTGCGTCTCGAATCCTGACCCTGGTATTGAGAAAAAGGAAGTCAGTTATGTATCTGGGAACATTCTAAGAAGTAAAACTTACCGCAGGTGGTACTTCCAGTAACCCACCGCTTTTACTTTTCGTCGAATAGGTACGTTGTGGCCTAATGGCGGGCATTTCATCGACACGTGTCCCACTTCGCGGGTAATCAGTACATTCCAGCTCATCTTCTGTTTCAATAAAGTAATCATCATTGCCGAAACTGCTACCCATTGGATAGTTACTTAGTATACGCGATGACTCGGAGCCACTTTTTCTTCGTCCACCCGCAAAGCTGCCAATACCAGAAGTAGCTGAATAGGAAAATCGACGAGGTGGCTCCAGCAAACTGCTGTAGCCACCGCCACCTGTTGTGTCATAATCAGGAATATCTTTTTCAGCTTAATCTAAGGTTCTGAAGTTATTAGTATAACATCGTTTGTATACTTACCGACAGAAGAAAAACGATAACCCCGATTTAGCAAAGGTGGCGCACTTACATTGCCCAAAGATAACATTCGTTGTCGTCGATAGATAATCGCATCATATTCATCCGGATATATTGACATGCCAGTTGCGACCATTGCCTCTTGTATTTCACGTTCTTCTTCTTCTTGCATACATACAGCGGCCACAGCAGCCATTTTGGGATCCTGGAATAGAGTACGAGAACTTTAAAATTTCCAACAGCTGTAAACAGCCGATGTGTACCAGGACGGGACCTTAAAAAATACACTCGAAGTGTTTGTCAAACCACTTCCGAGGGGCGACCTCGCTTAGAAAAACATTTTTGTGTAATTGAAATTTTTTTTTTAGATTTTGGATTTTACTTTGCGTGAACTTGAACCCACGACCTTCGGTGTGGTATGCGGAGCATGCAAGCACCACGCCACGGTGGCAGACTGATCGGGTGGTCGGGTCTTGAGGAATTTATGAACCAAGGTATAGACCGGGCCGGTACTGGCCCCCTTACTTGCGAGGGCGTTCGGAAATATCAATAGAGGGCCCGCTCTTGTACCCTATGGGATGCGAACACAAAGATGGACTTATCGGCCAATTTTACGGCGGCAGCTGGTTCATCAAAAGCGTCTCAAAAAAGTGATTGGCGTCTCAATCTAACGAAAGCTTTCGGATTATGACAAGAGAAACCTTAAAAACTTTCAAGTGGGTGGTCAACAGGTCCCAAAGCTAAGCTTGGAGAGGATGCGATGGTGATATCGGAGAAAACCCAGATGTCAACACTCTAAGTGAGGCTCTTTAAGGGAATCCAGGTGCCATGAGCTAAGCATATAAAAAATGATAATAGCAAATCCACTTAATTTTGATAATACTTTTTTAAATATAGGGTAGATATTTTTTGATTTCGGTACTAACTTCAGTCTATAAAGCTTCCTGAGCCTTAGTCATATTCCATAACGACGGACAGAAACGAAGGTGGTCCATAAACCTTACTGAGGCAGATCTCGCATCTGCACCAAAGGATTTCTCGCCGGTACGCACTTCCTTTCTCCGAAACAGCTCAGATGTGCCTCCAATATGCAAACTACGTGCGGAGTACCTCATCCCAAAATCCTCTAGATTAAAGTCTTTGTATTGGGAATCTACTGCTACGAACCATGAATGAGCTTTTATTAATGCCCATCCAATGACCGGCTGTTGTGAACTTTGTGAGATGCCTTTTTAAAAATTTATATCATTACATCAAACCCATCCTTAAACACTTTACTCCTGAGGTTTTAATAGACTGCTTACCAACCCATTGCCTACGCCGATGACATTTCCAATCTCTCAGCGATCTACCTTAAAGTTTCATTAGCATTGTAGATGCCCGGTCAAATGACTGTGGACTTAGTGTAAATTGTTCAATATAGAGATGTTGTTGTTCATGAGGCAATACAAAATATCTATCTTTTGAATACGCACTTGGCATGATGTCCACCAAAGTTTTCTTGTAAAGTGAAATAACTAGGCATTATTATGGACAATAGACTATGAACCGAGTGACCGTTCGTTTTTACTACCTGAGTATTTTAATAGATATGCGCACAAAGTTTTAGAACTAACCTATCTTAAAGTAAAGTAAACGCCGGAAAGAAGTTAAGAATCAAAATAAATACTTTTGCAATTTGAAAACTCAACCAACCTTCAAAACTTTCAGTGTCTCATTGGAACTGCTGCGACTTTTCCAAACTATCAGAAATACCATTAAACCGAAAAAACCGCTAAGCGTTGCAGCAATCCGAACTCCAGTCATTACGTCATATGTTGCATAGAACTCTTCTTGCTCAAGTTTTCGTTCAGCTGCAGTTTTATTGTAGCGTCCACTGCCTGTCCGTCGTCCACCATTCGGATAGGGGAATACGTATGTGGTACTAAAAAATGGAAATAAAAGCAAATTATTTGAAGATAATTATACTTAATCATCATCTCATAATGGCCTTACCCAGTCGTTGTATTTGTGGCGGGTAGAGCGTTATTATCAAATTGTTGGCTATTCGCATTGCTGTTACTATGAAACGGAAGAGGATCATTAAATGCAACGAGTGGCATGGCCAACATTTGATTTGATATATCCGTTGTGACCGAACGTGCTGGCCTACCGCCATTGATAATGTAATTTGCATTCGTTGCTGTTGTTTTTGTTGCACGTGATATAGTAACAGTTGATTTGGAAGCGTTTGAAGCGGAAGAACTTGTTGATGTTGTTGTTGATGACCTTGAATTCTTTGATAATGTTGATGTAATTGACGAAGACGGCGATGAGGACACTGCACGTGCTGTAATTCTTGCCATATCTATAGAAACATTTTCTGAAAAGCGAGAAAGAAATTATGTCAGTGAGTAAGGAAGAAGATTAATATCCTTAATAGACTTAAATATTAATTGACTGCAATTATTTAGGGACAATTCTGGGATACTTTTGAGATCGAAAGAAAAGTTAAAATTGAGATTTTAATACAATACATTTCCAAAGGGGAGGTCTTGGACAACGGTACGGATATGGACCAAAATTTGCATGGTATATTGTCTACTATAGTACATATTATGACTTAAAATGTTAGACATAAAAAAGTGGTTATAATTTTTTAAACCTCCAAAAAAAAATCCAAAAAATTTTTACCGCTGTGCGACACCCCTAAACCGTCGCCAACCAGGGCCAAAAAGTGATATGTGATATCTTTGCCCTTGTTATCACGGTTTGAAGGAGTGAGACTGGAAAACATCGTTTAATTGTCTTATAAGGATCACCCTAATATGCATATGTATTAACAATATATGTATGTGTGACATCATTACAGTTGATATCTGCAAACTTGTTTAAAGTTCTTTCCTTAAGTTGCTAAGTGGGTGACAAGTGTTTTATGGTAACAATAATGAGATACGTACATAGATAAAAAAGTTTTCCTACATATATGAGTGTCCTTTGTGTTAAGGTTTTGTTGAAAGAGTAAACACACTTCGTGTCAAAACTGTCATCACTATTAAGAAACTTGTACGTACATGCATTACCCTGAAGCCAGAATACTACAGTTTTTAGACTGTAAACAAACTAGTTCGAACAAGTAAGGAAGGTTAAGTTCGGGTGTAACCGAACATTACATACTCAGCTGAGAGCTATGGTGACAACATAAAGGAAAATAACCATGTAGGAAAATGAACCGAGGGAAACCATGGAATGTGTTTGTATGACATGTGTATCAAATGAAAGGCATTAAAGAGTATTTTATGAGGGAGTGGGCCATAGTTCTATAGGTGGACGCCATTTAGGGATATTGCCATAAAGTTGGATCAGGGTTGACTCTAGAATTTGTTTGTACGATATGGGTATCAAACGAAAGGTGGTAATGAGTATTTTAAAAGGGAGTGATCCTTAGTTCCATAGGTGGACGCCGTTTCGTGATATCCATAAAAGTGGACCAGGGGGGACCCTAGAATTTGTTTCTACAATATGGGCATCAAAAGAAAGGAGTTAATGAGTATTTTAAAAGGGAGTGATCCTTAGTTCCATAGGTGGACGCCGTTTCGAGATATCGCCATAAAGGTGGACCAGGGGTGACCCTAGAATATGTTTGTACGATATGGGTATCAAAAGAAAGGTGTTAATGAGTATTTTAAAAGGGAGTGATCCTTAGTTCCATAGGTGGACGCCGTTTCGAGATATCCATAAAAGTGGACCAGGGGGGACCCTAGAATTTGTTTCTACAATATGGGCATCAAAAGAAAGGAGTTAATGAGTATTTTAAAAGGGAGTGATCCTTAGTTCCATAGGTGAAAGCCGTTTCGAGATATCGCCATAAAGGTGGACCAGGGGTGACCCTAGAATATGTTTGTACGATATGGGTATCAAAAGAAAGGTGTTAATGATTATTTTAAAAGGGAGTGGGCCTTAGTCCTATAGGTGGACGCCGTTTCGAAATATTGCCATATAGGTGGACCAGGGGTCACTCTAGAATACGTTTGTACAATATGGGTATCAAACGAAAAGTGTTAATGAGTATTTTAAAAAGGAGTGGGCCTTAGTTCTATAGGTGGACGCCTTTTCGAGGTATCGGAATAAAGGTGGACCAGGGGTGACTCTAGAATTTGTTTGTACGATATGGCTATCAAATGAAAGGTGTTAATGAGTATTTTTAAAGGGAGTAGGCCTTCGTTCTATAGGTGGTCGCCTTTTCGAGATATCGCCATAAAGGTGGACCAGGGTTGACTCTAGAATATGTTTGTACGATATGGGTATCAAATGAAAGGTGTTAATGAGTATTTTAAAAGGGCGTGGGGCTTAGTTCTATAGGTGGACGCCTTTTCGAGATATCGCCATAAAGGTGGACCATGGGTGACTCTAGAATGTGTTTGTACGATATTGGTATCAAATTAAAGGTATTAATTAGAGTTTTAAAAGGGAGTGGTGGTAGTTGTATATGTGAAGACGTTTTCCAGATATCGACCAAAATGTGGACCAGGCTGACCCAGAACATCATCTGTCGGGTACCGCTAATTTATTTATATATTTAATACCACGAACAGTTATCCTTCCAAGATTCCAAGGGCTTTTGATTTCGCCCTGCAAACCTTTTTCATTTTCTTCTACTTAAGATGGTAGGTGTCACACCCATTTTACAAAGTTTTTTTCTAAAGTTATATTTTGCTTCAATAGACCAATCCAATTACCATGTTCGTATTTGGTATATTGTTATGGCATTTTTTTCATTTTTAGTAATTTTCGATATCGAAAAAGTGGGCGTGGTCATAGTCGGATTTCATCCATTTTTTACACCAATATAAAGTGAGTTCAAATAAGTACGTGAACTGAGTTTAGTAAAGATATATCGATTTTTGTTCAAGTTATCGTGCTAACGGCCGAGCGGAAGGACAGACGGTCGACTGTGTATAAAAACTGGGCGTGGCTTCAACCGACTTCGCCCTTTTTCGCAGAAAACAGTTATCGTCCTAGAATCTAAGCCTCTACCAAATTTCACAAGGATTGGTAATGTTTTGTTCGACATATGGCATTAAAAGTATCCTAGACAAATTAAATGAAAAAGGGCGGAGCCACGCCCATTTTGAACATTTCTTTTATTTTTGTATTTTGTTGCACCATATCATTACTGGAGTTTAATGTTGACATAATTTACCTATATACTGTAAATCAGTTTTATTTTTCTTTGAGCTTAAGGCCTATTTTTATAAATAAAACACTTGATTTTGTGTTAAATTATTTAATTTATTCGATATTTCGACCTTAGTCTAAGGTCATCATCAGGACTGCAAGAAACAATACAAAAACACTAATAAATTGATCAAATATTAACATTTTTGACATAAGTCATTTTCACATATAAACAACATATAAAAAATATAGATATATTTAACATAAATCATCAGCACAACTTACGTTTTAAGCAATGCTTTAAAGACTAAATTGCGAAAACAAAATAAATTAAGGAATAGCCGACGAATCAAACAAAGAGTGTGCATAAACAAATGAAGTCCCGTAATTGTAAACAAAAATTTTATAAAAACAATAATACATTAAGCGGCGAAAAAACAGCATGCAGAAAAATTGATCACAGCAGTGTAGTGTTGTTGTTGGGAGAGCTCAAGAGTGGCTTTTGTGCTTTATTATTAGGTTGCGGTAGGCGTAGGCACAGTGTTCAGTGTCTGCCTTAAAATTCATACGTTTATTATTAGGGGTGTCAACTATGTGTAGCATTTCTAACGTGAAGCGTTTATTATAATTTTTCTCCTCTTCTAAAATGGTGACGTTCTCAAAATCCGGGTAGTGGCCTGTGTCTTTACAATATGCTGTTAATGCCGTTTTATTATCAGAAAAATTATTCCTTAATTTTATATTTGATTTGTGAGCGGATATCCTTGTCTTCAGTTTAGATTTTGTAGTACCCACATATACTTTCTCGCATATGTGGGACCCGTCACCAATACAAGGAATCCGATACACTACGTCAGATTTTTCCTCTTTAGCTATGGGATCTTTCAGTTTGCTGAATACTTTTTTTAATGGGTTGCTGTAGGTAAAGGCTAGCTGCACCGTTTCCTTGTCATACAGTTTGGAATTTTTGATCCTCTCCGAGAGCCCAGGGACATAAGTAACCGATTTATAAATTTTTGCAGTTTGATTTTCCCTATTACTATCTTTATCACGCCTCGAGTAAAATTCGTATATAAGTTTGTAGATTAATTTCGTGGGGAAATCATTATTTTCTAGGGTATCCTTAATGATATTGATGTTTTTGTTGTGGTACAATGTGTCGCTGATGGAGAGAACACGCCTCAAAAAATTTTTGGCAGTGTTAATTTTTATATTTCTAGCATTCTGCGAGTAGAAGTTAATCAATCTTCCAGATGTTGTGGGTTTTTTGTACCAGTCTATTGTTAATCGGTTATCTCTCTTAATTATTAGGGTATCCAAAAAAGGTATTTTCCGTCCTTTTCTATTTCGATCGTAAACTTAATGGATTTATGATACCCGTTGAGTAGATTTAACAATTTGTCTGTGTCCTCTGTTTTTACTATGGCGAATAAATCGTCCACATATTTAGTTAACAACCTAGGTTTGTTGGCCGATTCCATTTCAAAACGTGTTAAAAGATCCTCCATCACAATATCGGCTATGACTGGTGATGCTGGAGAACCCATGGGCATTCCTGATCGTTGCTCATATATTTTATCTCTGTATTTAAAGTAACGATTCTCTTTAATACAAAACTTAACTACAGTTAAGAACGGTTCCTTTGTCATGGACGTGTTCTCCTTTATCTTGTCCCATTTTGATCCTATGATTTCAAGCGCCAAATCTACTGGTATACTAGGGAATAAAGACACAACGTCGAACGACACTAAACTCTCGTCATCATACACATACGTATTGTGTATTTTATTTTTAAATTCAATTGCGTCTTTGATGTTATATTTAGATGATAAGGTTAGTTTATTAAGAATTTCTACAACATATTTACATAAATTGTAGGACGGGGAATTAAAGGACGAACAGATAGGCCGGAGTGGAGTTCCTGTTTTGTGAATCTTCGGCAGACCATAAATACGGGGTGGATTAGACGTTTTACAATTGAGACGATACTTTTCTTTCAAGTCAATGACCTTGTTATTATATAATTTATCAACTATTTCGTTGTTTTTTGCTTGAAGTTGATTTGTAGGGTCTCGTTTTAGCACTTTGTACGTGGAAATGTCGTTTAATATTGTTTGCATCTTTTTGTTATATTCCGTTTTGTCCATCAATACAGTGACGTTCCCCTTGTCTGCATTGAGAACCAAAAGTTGTTCGTGGTTTTTTAAGAACTGTTTTGTGGAGCGCAATGTTTCTAGCGTAAATCTATCCCTTACAGAAATGTGTGTCTTGTTAATGTGGTTCTGCAAAAGTGTTGTCAAATTATTCCTTTCAATCTCTTGTTTTTCTTTTTCTTTAATTGTTTGTATACAGTTCTCGCCATCTGCTATCAACTTAAATAAAGGAAATTCTTTAACCTCGGGGGGCATCGCGTATTTTGGACCATGGGATAGAAGCCACATAATATTTGTTGGTATTTGTGTGTCTGTCGTGTTACAAATGTAACCTGGCACCACCCTAATGTTCAAACTTTGTTGTTGTTTCTGCTTTAACTGTTCGTACTTGTTAACTTGTGTATTTTTCACGTCGGTCTTTAGCTTATTTATCAAGAGCTCTTCACTTTCAAAGAATGTGGTGGCATCATGTGTTGTTAGGGAATTTGTTATTTTTGTTTTTAACATATTTACCTCTTTTCCATTTCGCCGTAGAATCTCGTGTTTTATTGTGATGAGAAGATTTATAAGTTTGAACCTGATTCTCTCTATGTACTTACTCACGGTATTAGCTAGTTTTGTTGGTAATTTGTGACTATTGATGTTGTTGTTTATAATGTAACTTATAGTTTTGGTTGCATTTGTTATGAAGCTGGGAGTAAAGGCTCCATTACTGATACTTAGCATAGACTTGACTTGGCTTGCTAACTGTCACTTACAGTTCTGTTAAATTAACATTGCATGTTACTGATTACTCAAAACTTAAGTTGACTTAGAAGTCTGTTGAATTTTGATTTTCTATGTAAGTTCTAAGTGACGTTTACATTTTGAGATGCCATTTGTTTGTTTCCATTTCATTTTGACATTTTGTCATACAAATTGAAATTTATTTAAAAATAAATTTCAACGCTGATTATGATGCCAGATTTTATGCGCCAAGTGGAGTATAATCGTGGCTAAGTTGCCAAGTTTACGCCAAGTTAAGTCAAGTCTATGCTAAGTATCAGTAATGGAGCCTTAACGCCGTTTCTCCTACATCTCTCCAGGAATTTTGTTGACTCCGAGAGTCTCGCGAGTTGATGTGTAGTGCGTTGGTATTGTTTGATGCTACGTTTGGTTTTGATGTTGTAACCATTGTTGATGTTTTTGTAAACGTTTGTGGTGCCGTTTACTTCTCGGTGTGCTCGCCGTTTAATCATACTGGAGTTACTTATTGGCCGGTAAAAATATATATCAGTTTTATTTTTCTTTGAGCTTAAGGCCTATTTTTATAAATAAAACACTTGATTTAGTGTTAAATTATTTAATTTATTCGATATTTCGACCTTAGTCTAAGGTCATCATCAGGACTGCAAGAAACAATACAAAAACACTAATAAATTGATCAAATATTAACATTTTTGACATAAGTCATTTTCACATATAAACAACATATAAAAAATATAGATATATTTAACATAAATCATCAGCACAACTTACGTTTTAAGCAATGCTTTAAAGACTAAAATGCGAAAACAAAATAAATTAAGGAATAGCCGACGAATCAAACAAAGAGTGTGCATAAACAAATGAAGTCCCGTAATTGTAAACAAAAATTTTATAAAAACAATAATACATTAAGCGGCGAAAAAACAGCATGCAGAAAAATTGATCACAGCAGTGTAGTGTTGTTGTTGGGAGAGCTCAAGAGTGGCTTTTGTGCTTTATTATTAGGTTGCGGTAGGCGTAGGCACAGTGTTCAGTGTCTGCCTTAAAATTCATACGTTTATTATTAGGGGTGTCAACTATGTGTAGCATTTCTAACGTGAAGCGTTTATTATAATTTTTCTCCTCTTCTAAAATGGTGACGTTCTCAAAATCCGGGTAGTGGCCTGTGTCTTTACAATGTGCTGTTAATGCCGTTTTATTATCAGAAAAATGATTCCTTAATTTTATATTTGATTTGTGAGCGGATATCCTTGTCTTCAGTTTAGATTTTGTAGTACCCACGTATACTTTCTCGCATATGTGGGACCCGTCACCAATACAAGGAATCCGATACACTACGTCAGATTTTTCATCTTTAGCTATGGGATCTTTCAGTTCGCTGAATACTTTTTTTAATGGGTTGCTGTAGGTAAAGGCTAGCTGCACCGTTTCCTTGTCATACAGTTTGGAATTTTTGATCCTCTCCGAGAGCCCAGGGACATAAGTAACCGATTTATAAATTTTTGCAGTTTGATTTTCCCTATTACTATCTTTATCACGCCTCGAGTAAAATTCGTATATAAGTTTGTAGATTAATTTCGTGGGGAAATCATTATTTTCTAGGGTATCCTTAATGATATTGATGTTTTTGTTGTGGTACAATGTGTCGCTGATGGAGAGAACACGCCTCACAAAATTTTTGGCAGTGTTAATTTTTATATTTCTAGCATGCTGCGAGTAGAAGTTAATCAATCTTCCAGATGTTGTGGGTTTTTTATACCAGTTTATTGTTAATCGGTTATCTCTCTTAATTATTAGGGTATCCAAAAAAGGTATTTTTCCGTCCTTTTCTATTTCGATCGTAAACTTAATGGATTTAAGATACCCGTTGAGTAGATTTAACAATTTGTCTGTGTCCTCTGTTTTTACTATGGCGAATAAATCGTCCACATATTTAGTTAACAATCTAGGTTTGTTGGCCGATTCCATTTCAAAACGTGTTAAAAGATCCTCCATCACAATATCGGCTATGACTGGTGATGCTGGAGAACCCATGGGCATTCCTGATCGTTGCTCATATATTTTATCTCTGTATTTAAAGTAACGATTCTCTTTAATACAAAACTTAACTACAGTTAAGAACAGTTCCTTTGTCATGGACGTGTTCTCCTTTATCTTGTCCCATTTTGATCCTATGATTTCAAGCGCCAAATCTACTGGTATACTAGGGAATAAAGACACAACGTCGAACGACACTAAACTCTCGTCATCATACACATACGTATTGTGTATTTTATTTTTAAATTCAATTGCGTCTTTGATGTTATATTTAGATGATAGGGTTACTTTATTAAGAATTTCTACAACATATTTACATAAATTGTAGGACGGGGAATTAACGGACGAACAGATAGGCCGGAGTGGAGTTCCTGTTTTGTGAATCTTCGGCATACCATAAATACGGGGTGGATTAGACGTTTTACAATTGAGACGATACTTTTCTTTCAAGTCAATGACCTTGTTATTATATAATTTATCAACTATTTCGTTGTTTTTTGCTTGAAGTTGATTTGTAGGGTCTCGTTTTAGCACTTTGTACGTGGAAATGTCGTTTAATATTGTTTGCATCTTTTTGTTATATTCCGTTTTGTCCATTAATACAGTGACGTTCCCCTTGTCTGCATTGAGAACCAAAAGTTGTTCGTGGTTTTTTAAGAACTGTTTTGTGGAGCGCAATGTTTCTAGCGTAAATCTATCCCTTACAGAAATGTGTGTCTTGTTAATGTGGTTCTGCAAAAGTGTTGTCAAATTATTCCTTTCAATCTCTTGTTTTTCTTTTTCTTTAATTGTTTGTATACAGTTCTCGCCATCTGCTATCAACTTAAATAAAGGAAATTCTTTAACCTCGGGGGGCATCGCGTATTTTGGACCATGGGATAGAAGCCACATAATATTTGTTGGTATTTGTGTGTCTGTCGTGTTACAAATGTAACCTGGCACCACCCTAATGTTCAAACTTTGTTGTTGTTTCTGCTTTAACTGTTCGTACTTGTTAACTTGTTTATATTTCACGTCGGTCTTTAGCTTATTTATCAAGAGCTCTTCACTTTCAAAGAATGTGGTGGCATCATGTGTTGTTAGGTAATTTGTTATTTTTGTTTTTAACATATTTACCTCTTTTCCATTTCGCCGTAGAATCTCGTGTTTTATTGTGATGAGAAGATTTATAAGTTTGAACCTGATTCTCTCTATGTACTTACTCACGGTATTAGCTAGTTTTGTTGGTAATTTGTGACTATTGATGTTGTTGTTTATAATGTAACTTATAGTTTTGGTTGCATTTGTTATGAAGCTGGGAGTAACGCCGTTTCTCCTACATCTCTCCAGGAATTTTGTTGACTCCGAGAGTCTCGCGAGTTGATGTGTAGTGCGTTGGTATTGTTTGATGCTACGTTTGGTTTTGATGTTGTAACCATTGTTGATGTTTTTGTAAACGTTTGTGGTGCCGTTTACTTCTCGGTGTGCTCGCCGTTTAATCATACTTGAGTTACTTATTGGCCCGTAAAAATATATATCAGTTTTATTTTTCTTTGAGCTTAAGGCCTATTTTTATAAATAAAACACTCGATTTAGTGTTAAATTATTTAATTTATTCGATATTTCGACCTTAGTCTAAGGTCATCATCAGGACTGCAAGAAACAATACAAAAACACTAATAAATTTATCAAATATTAACATTTTTGACATAAGTCATTTTCACATATAAACAATATACTGTTCGTGGTATTACATGTATAAATAAATTAGCGGTACCCGACAGATGATGTTCAGGGTCACCCTAGTCCACATTTTGGTCGATATCCCGAAAACGCCTTCACATATACAACTACCACCACGCCCTTTTAAAATACTCATTAATACCTTTCATTTGATACCCATATCGTACAAACATATTCTAAAGTCACCCCTGGTGCACCATTATGGCGATATCTCGAAAAGGAGTCCACCGATGGGACTAAGGTGTATCCCTTTTAAAATACTCTTTTATATCTTCCATTTGAAACGCATGTCATACAAACACATTCCAGGGTTACCCTAGGTTCATTTTGCTAAATGGTGATTTTCCCTTCTTTTGTCCCCAAAGCTCTCAGCTGAGTATGTAATGTTCGGTTACACCCGAACTTAGCCTTCCTTACCTGTTTTTTTTTTTTAATTCAAAGAAAATGGAAACATTTTATATCAAGTGTGCGTACACAAATATAACTATAATTATAATATAAAAATATGGTGAAAATTTTTGAAGAAAAAGTTGAAATAAAGTTCTTGAAACCGACGCCAATGTGGTTCGCTAGAGTATGTACAAAATATAGCAAATATATATATATAGCAATCATGCGTATTTATTTATTCACATATTTGCGTATATATATGGCAACATACTTTCTTACAAAGCTGTCGATGGTAATTCGGAACAAGTTATGTTTGTTTGAATTCAGATTTAAGTTATTATTATTTTAATTAAAATTACTACTATAGCAATAAAATCATTAGAAATGAAATGTACTTATGTGTAATTTATACAAATAAAAAAAACTACGTTTAATACTAAGTTTAAATATATATTTATCCAGCTTTTATTTTTTCCACAGGTATTAATGTCATATGAACAGAAAACTCTGTTGATGTAAAAGTTTACGCTATTAATCTAACAAAACAGAAATATCTGTTATTTCAATAGATTTCACTCGTAATGTTATTTCGACAATAAACTCTGTTAATTTAACAGTTTGCACTGGTAATTTCAAAACAGTTTTGATGGGTATTCTTAGAGCGACAGTAATAATTGTTAATTTATCAAAACTATGGGTAAAGTATAATGAAACAACTTTTTTTGTTAATTTGACTTCTAAAACGTTCAATTACGAATCAAGGATTTGTGCAGTTGATTCGCCATCTTGGTGCGATGGATAAAAACTGACAGAAATTCGGTTGAATTGACCCGTATTTCGGTTGATTTTACCAGTCTTTTTCTTTCAGTGTAAGAATAGAAGTGTATGGATTTAAGAAAAATTTTAACTTACTGCTGAAACCCTAAAAAAATCATTTGGTACGCCTCAGAGATTCTTTTTCCAAATATGTGTGTACATTAGGGCGGTCGATTTAAAAATCGCTCATTGCTCTGTGAAAATCGTATTCTAGGGATCAAAATAAGAAACTTTGCCGAAGGAACCATACCTCTAAAACGAATTCTGATGTCCCCCCTTTGGGTCGAACTTTTGGGTAGGGAAATTTCAATTCTACCTGCTGTGTGTTGTGGTGGCTTAAAAAAAACAACACAAGCAGTTTTACGATCTGCAATTGTGTCACAGTGATACCTTCATTTTTTAAAACGGTTGAATAAAAAACCCAAACAACTATGTTTGCGACATGCAAATGCATCACAGTGATGCCTTGGTTTTAAAAGGGGGTTGTAAAAACGCTAATTTCTAATAATTTTTTTAAATTTCTTTTCTATTACTAAGTTAAATTTTTTTTTTCATTTATATATGTTCTGACTAAATAAATTTCTAAAGAGAAAAAAAAACTCCAAAAAGAAAAAAAATAGGCATTTCAAAGTGGGATTTTTCAAAATTTACCCCTACGAACCCAAAGGGGGGGGGGGGGGGGGGGGGGACATTAGAATTCGTTCGGCAAAGTTTCTTATTTTGATTCCTAGAATATGATTTTCACAGAGCAATGGGCGATTTTTTTGCCTCCCCACAAATCGACCCGGCCTAGTGTACATGTAATCTGGAATCCCAATTCATGCACTGCCAGGCGGAAACCCTAGTGCCTATTGTCAGCCCTGTCATTCGTCCTTAAATATTGATGAAGTCAACGAGCTATCGATTTTCATTGGCGAGTTTGTTATCGAAAAATCGTAATTTTATCAGAAAGTGATCGATCTGTCATCAAAAAGTTATCGATTTACTATCGACAAGTCATCAGTCGCCTATGAAAAAGTTATCGATTTTTTATTGGAAAGTTATCGATTTTTTACCAAAAAGATATCGATTTGATATCGACTTATTATCGAAGTGCTACCAATAGGTTATCGGCATGTTATCGGCATGTTAGTTATAAAAAAGTTAAAGTTTTATAAAAGTTATCAATATCTCATCGGAGTGTTATCAATTTGTTATCGGCGTGCTATTGATTTGTTATCAATTAAAATGCAAAATCGATTAGACATCTGTAGCCCATCGAAACCAAACCGAAAAGAAACCGGTAATACGCCGATAGCAAACCGAGAACTCTACGATGATAGCTTGCTATTGGTAGTAAGCCGATAATAACTTGTCGTTTTCGGTTATAACGAAGCTCCTTTCAAAAAGCGAAATTATTTGTTTGTGATAAATTTACCTCTGATGTGGTTGAATTTCAACCTTTGGGCAAACTTTAAACAATTAAATAAATACAAGGCGCGATATGCATCCGAACAGAAATTAGGCAGAGCTTCTCTCCCAATTTTCGTCGTGCTCCTTTTTATACAAATCGATGGGACGGGGCCTACATGTTTTATGACGACTCCGAACGGCGGCTGCAACGCAGATATGTTTTCATGGCAGAAATACACTTGGATGTTTGCACAGCCACTGCCGAAGGGCGACCCCGCTTAGAAAACGTTTTTCTAATTAAAAAAATTGTTTTCTTAAATTTTTTATTTTGTTTTTTGGGAGCTAGCTACCGTCCCACCAACGAGTTTCAGAATGAACTTTCATGGAAAATTGTCGATTTAAGGCTCCCAGCCTTTCGTTGTAGTGAAATGGGTTTTTGAGCACTTCAGAAATTTCCTCAACCAATCAATGGTGAGAAAAAATTCGGTACTTTACAAATTTAATTGTGGTGACCTGGTGTCTATAATCGGTAACCATCACCGTTTGGGGCCCCTACCGAGGGCTGTTGTAAATTTGTTTGCAATAGCTATGGGCATCCACCCCTCTACGAAACTATAGAGTAGTATATTCCTGGATAATCATATAAATAATTTCAATCAGGAAGCGAAGAGGTTGTTTAAGGCACATACTGGCAACACATAACGAAAGATCCGCCTTTACCTTGTCCAAGCCCCGCTTCTAATAGGCTTAATGATTTTTGCATGTGGGAAGAAGCTCAGACTGTTCTGAAGCATAGCTAAGCTATGGTGGTGCTCGGGTTTGTTGCAGTTATTTTACATTGCGCGGCTAGTAAACTATATCTAGTCCCTCTGATGGCGAAGGGATTTGATTGATAGGGAATGCATTAGGGTGGCTGAATGCGGGTTAGCTTAGGTAGCGCCCTTCCCGTCGAGCTATGCATAAGCTCCTCTGTTAGTTTGACGATAGAATGGTTTGGAACTACATCATCATTAATTGGCGCTTAACCGTCTGAACGATTTTGGTGGTTTCGTAACCACCTGCCTCTCCCAACTCAGTGAAGTTCTCCCACTTCCTCTGTCCTCTGCTTCCAAACTGCGGTGTCGACTGGAATACTTTCTAGGTCGGGGCGTCTTCGTCCATTCGCATAACATGACCTAGCCAGCGAAGCCTTTTGATTTTTATTCACTGCACTATCGTCATATCTGCATAAAGCTCATATAGCTCCTCATTATACCTCCTTCAATTCTCGCCGTCAGCATCACGGACAGCACCATACATCTTCCGAACAACTTTTCTCTCGAACACCCCAAGGGCCATCTCATCTTCTCTCGACACCGTCCAAGATTCCGAGTCGTACATTAGGACAGGTATGATGAGCGATTTGTAGAGGCGTCGAGAGAGCTTTTAAATTGCCTACTATGTCCAAAGTAGCACTTTTTGGCAAGAGTTGGGAAATTAGAAAATAAAAATAAGCAAATGTTCGATTAGAAAACTCTTTAAACCATTTAAAATACAGGGCAAACATTTGTTGAATCTTTGCAAAGAGCTTCTCCGCATATCTACACGTCCTTGTGGTTTATGTGTCTTTATATGCAATGCACTAAAATGACGCTCATTGTTGCTTCTATTCTCGGTCGTTATCGAACGCTTTGGTGTATGTCGAAAAGAAGGTGAACTTAGTTGACGCTTACAAAGGGCTGAGAAGACATGTGGCATCCATTGTCAACGTCTCAGCTAAAAATTAAATAAAAAACCTCACACAAGTAAAATACTAAAGAGTTCATGTAGTTAGGCATGCACCAGTTAGCACTGGTGGTTAATTTACTAGCTCTTGGGTTCGTTCATGGTTTCATGTGCATGTGTGTCTAAGTTTGTATGTCTAAATGATTGTTTACAACTTTTTTCTTGCGGTTTTTTTGAAACGACACGTACTCGCTTGAGTAACGGAAATTATACGAGACATAAACTTTTAAGTACTCAATGGAGGCTATTAAGTGAAGAAGACCTCTTGAATGGCAAGGAGAAGCCACGTAGAATGAGCCAAATTATTTGGCAGTACTTTCACTTTCAAATTTATGAAAAAATTCTAAAGCAAGCATTGGTGCGTGTAGTATGTAATGAGATGTGGGCCCTCGCTTGGCGAATTCCGTAGCGTTCGAGTATGTGCGATATAGGAGAGCTTCGAGAAGTTGCTCTACCAGCTAATCCATAGTGTTATGCTCTATCCTAATAGATAATTTTCAGTCAGTCGGGCTTAAACCAGAGAGCCTGTACAGTCGCCTGGATATCGGAGAATATCTTAATGTTAAAATTTGTATCGGATTGAAACCAACTCGTTGGGTTCGAAAACCAAATCAGCATACGCGCCGAGTGATCTGCTTCAATCCCTCCTTAGCTTCAAAAAGTTATAATTTCCAATTAACATCACCATATCAAGAACTACACTTGATGTTCAATACACAAAACTTCTGATGTTAGCAACTTTCCAAACACCATTTGCTTAGTTCCGTGCTGTGACTAATTAGCAAATGTATTTACACAGTATAAGTTCTTCGTATTAGCCAAATCGCAATTAACGGTATGACAACAAAGTGGACAGAGTGTAAATAGAAGTAAGCAGACGGTCGACGAGCAAGTCAAGTCAACGCCAATGCAAGTGCTCAACTGGATTTGTGGTTGCAACCACCACGAGCTCGGTTTGTGTTTGAATTTTTAAAACCACATGGGTCTATGCGACTTGAGGCACTTAACCTAAAGTATTTTTCAGGCAATTACAAAGAGAAATATTTCCCGTATATACTTACTAATTTTTTTCTATTTCTCTTTAATGTTGCATTAGGATGCGGCAGAAGAAGTGGCAAAAGGCTTGAAATAGAGGATAATTTAAAAGGTAATAGCGATGTGTTGAATATGACAGATTTATAGCATAACTAAAATTCTCACTCTTTCTCTTCCTCGGCCTCTGCTTCATTGTTGTCCGCTCCCTTTTCGATCTCCCATCTCTTCTTGACCCGTTTAGGGTGTCTGGGGCTCTAACCCCACCAAATTGTTCTTTTTATTTTCATTTTTTATCTTTATTTTCTAGGCCATCGGTCCAGAGGAGTGTTCACACAATCGGCAGTAGCTTCGGCAACGAAAGTCCGACCAAGACTCTAAAGATGGAACCACGGGGAGCAGAAAGACCGCGGAGCTTGCTCTGTTTTTGCCGATGTGGCTGTGGTTGATAACCGAAAGCTGTAGGAGTTGGTTAGCTCGAATGTGGAGTTGCATTGCAACCGGATGCCATGACCCATAGATTGAAAGAGGTTTTAGATACGGCTCCAACCCCTCCAAGATGTTGGTGTGTCCACTAACATCATCAATTAGGACCAAGGTAACCGAGCTGGTCAGACGTGCTTTGATCCATGTGCATTGGAACATCGTACAGTTAGGCCGACCATGGCAGGTACTTACGTTAAATCCTTACAACTTTAGACTAACAAAATTGCTTTTATCATTAAAAAGAGAGGAATGTAGGCTCATGACAGGTATTCTGACTGGACAGTGCCCTCTGGCGTCAGATGCCTTTAAATTAGGTGATGCCTTTAACATAGTTCCTAGTTTTTGATAAGTTTTTTCAGCTTGGTCATTAAAACAAATTTCCGGTGACACCACGGACTCATTCAGTGTATGTGAGCTCCTCATGGACTGGCCAGTTCAATCTAACCGAACCTACGTTAAATCGGTCATTTTATCCCTTTTTCATGCATTTTATTTTTTCCATACGCTCTATTTCTCCCTTTTCCTTAATCTTTTTTATGTATTGCTTTCAGCTCTACCTTTCCCTTCTTTTCGTTTCAACCCACTCACTGCCTTTCCTGTTCCTCCTCCGCTTCTTTAACCTTTTCCTTTGAAGTCTAAAGCTCTTAATTTTCCTCGGACTTAGCCTCTGCTCCGTTCACCACCACTCCTTTCTATCTATCCATCTTTTTCCCACATTTTCTTACTCCACTGGCTCTACCTCTATCTTTACTTTTTATGTATTCCTACTCTTCGTCTTGCCTACAGCCGTATCCTCTCCAAGCTTTCGGCTTACTCCGCTCCCTGTCTTTTAGACTCCCCTTCTTCTCCTTCCTTTTCCTCGGCTCATACCTCGTTCTCGCCCACTCCCTTTTGATCTTCTCCTTCTTTGCCCACTTTTTCTTAGTCCAATCGCCCTTTTTCTATCTTTGCTTTTTTTGCACTCTTTCCCTTCATCAAGCTTTCCCTAAGTTCCGATTCCTCTTCCCCTCCTTCAACCTGTTCCTTTCCAATACCCTTGCTCTTACTTTCCTTTTTGTTCGCTGTCTTACCCTCCCTACTTTTCGTTTTCAGCAATGCACTTTCTTTCCTCTCTCCTACCCTCTTCCCACCTTTTTCCATTTTCTCTTTATCCTCCATCACTTTTCCTCCACCATTCTTTTACACTCTTCTCTTTCCCCTTCTTATTATTTTTGATCTACATCTACATCTCTCCTTCCAGGATTTTTTATCTTGAAATCTTTGAAATATCGTTTAATATAATATATAACGATATAACATAATATAAAATACTAGCAGACCAGGCAGAAGTTGTTCTGCCCTAAATTTAGTCTATCTGCATACATCTTAATAAGCTCTTTCCGTCTAACTCTGCCTCCCTCTCCTATATTTTTCTTAATCTTTTATTCACTCCTCCCTCCGTCTTTTTCGATTCATCTATCTATATTTCGTCTCACTCGATCTCTTTCTCAATCTCCTTCTCCTACCCTCTTTTCTCTTCTCTCAAGTTCTTCTCATTCTCCTTCATCTCTTATTGCCAGTCCCAGAGGGTGGTCCTAATCCCAGTCCCAGTCCGTCTCTGGTCTAGTTCCCGGAAAAAAGGATCGTAAATACTAATACAGGCAAATTAATACACCAAATTTCAGGCAAATCAAATAGGACGTACATAGGTACATCTATAGGTATGTGGGTATTATTAATTCATGTCTTTATTTCGCCTTCGCATGCTTATTTATCAGTTTTGCCAGGTTGATGCTACTAAATCGAATATTACAATGGAAATTACTTTAAAGCTCTCAGCAATAGCTTTCATTTGATATCCATAATACACACACCTTCTAGGGGTAACCGGGTCCACGTTTTGGCCTATATCTCAAGACCCTTGTCACACAGCGATATAAAAATTACTCTGCACTAAAGCACACATCAACAGCTTCAATTTGATACCCATAATGTAAAAACACATCCTAGTATTACCCTGATCCACATTTTGGCCTATATCTCGAGACCCTAGTCACCAATAGGTATGAAAACTACACTGTACTAAAGCACTCATCAACAGCTTTCATTTGATATCCATATTGTACAAACACATCCCAGGATTACCCAGGTCCACGTTTTGATATCAAGACCCTAGCCAGAACGGGATAAAAAGTATCGTATGTCCGTTACCTGGTTAGAAGCTACCTCTCCACCAATTTTCAGCCAAATTGGTTCATCCGTTCTTGAGTTATGCGTAGTGTAACTAACACGACTTTACTTTATATAGTATTTTTCAAAAAAAAAAAATCATAACTCAAGAATGGCTAAACCGATTTGGGATTTCAAAATCAACTAACCATCATCTCTCCTTCCTGTATCTTTCCTAAAAATTTCATGGCAATCTTTCTATCCGTTCTCGAGTTTTGGAGTGACAATCAAAATGTACACTTCTTTTTATATATATAGATTATTTTACTATCTCCTCTGGTCGTAGAAACGTTAAACTAGAAAAACCCTTATGAGATATGATTATCATACAATGATTCCAGATCAATAAGTAAAATACCTAACTTTAGAAGTCCACGAAAGTGGGAAAAGCTTCTGACCGCCATTCACCTGAGCCAGTAGCCACTAAACATCCTGGCCACTCTGATATAATCGGTTTAAGGGCTAGCCGGTGGATCTCCCATCGGCAGCGTCTGTTCACCACCAAGTGCGGCTGCAAGCGGGCGTCTGTCTTGGAGCAAACGGCTCGCTATATAAACGTGCAAGTAATATTTTCACTCGCGCTGAGCGGGATAAAAAGAACACTCTCTATAGATGACGACCATGGCAAACGTTTGAAGGACAATGAATTGAGAGCATGCACCTGGAACGTCCGCTCCCTGAATGGGATTGGTGCATATGCCCGGCTGGTTGATGTCCTCGTCAAAGCAAAATCTGGCATCACCGCCATCCTAGTAATGCGGTGGACGAAGCAAGGAAGATAGAAGATTAACAAGTAAGGAAGGCTAAGTTCGGGTGTAACCGAACATAACATACTCAGTTGAGAGCTATGGAGACAAAATAAGGAAAATCAATCTGGGGTAACCCTGGAATGTGGTTGTATAACATGTGTATCAAATGAAAGGTATTAAAGAGTATTTTAAGAGAGAGTAGGCCATAGTTCTATGGATGAACGCCATTTAGGGATATCGCCATAAAGGTAGACCAGGGCTGACTCTAGAATTTGTTTGTACGATATGGGTATCAAATGAAAGGTGTTACTGAGCATTTTAAGAGGGAGTGGGCCTTAGGTCTATCGGTGGACGCCTTTTCGAGATGTCCCCATTAAGGTGGACCAGGGGTGATTCTATAATGTGTTTGTACGATATGGGTATCAAATGAAAGCTGTTAATGAGTATTTTGAAAAGGAGTGATCCTTAGTTCCATAGGTGGACGCCGTTTCGAGATATCGCCATAAAGGTGGACCAGGGGTGTCTCTAGAATGTGTTTGTACGATATGGGAATCAAATGAAAGGTGTTACTGAGCATTTTAAGAGGGAGTGGGCATTAGGTCTATAGGTGGACGATATCGGTATCAAATGAAAGGTGTTAATGAGTATTCTAAAAGGGAGTAATGATTAGTTCCATAGGTGGACGCCGTTTCGAGATATCGCCATAAAGGTGGACCAGGGGTGACCCTAGAATTTGTTTGTACAATATGGGTATCAAAAGAAAGGTGTTAATGAGTATTTTAAAAGGGAGTAATCCTTAGTTCCATAGGTGGACGCCGTTTCGAGATATCGCCATAAAGGTGGGCTAGGGGTGACTCTAGAATTCGTTTGTGCAATATGGCTATCAAACGAAAGGAGTTAATGAGTATTTTAAAAGGGAGTGGGCCTTAGTTCTATAGGTGGACGCCTTTTCGAGGTATCGCAATAAAGGTGGACCAGGGGTGACTATAGACTTCGTTTGTATGATATGGGTATCAAATGAAAGGTGCTAATGATTATTTTTAAAAGGGAGTGGGCCTTCGTTCTATAGGTGTTCGCCTTTTCGAGATATCGGCATAAAGGTGGACCAGGGGTGACTTTAGAATATGTTTGTACGATATGGGTATCAAATGAGAGGTGTTAATGAGAGTTTTAAAAGGGAGTGGTGGTAGTTGTGTATGTGAAGGCGTTTTCTAGATATCGACCAAAATGTGGACCAGGGTGACCCAGAACATCATCTGTTGGATATTGCTAATTTATTTATATATGTAATATCTGCCAAGATTTTAAGGGTTTTTTATTTCGCCCCGCAGAACTTTTTCATTTGCTTCTACTTAATATGGTAGGTGTTACAACCATTTTATAAAGTTTTTTCTAAAGTTATATTTCGCGTCAATAAAACAATCCAATTACCTTACCATGTTTCATCCTTTTTTTCGTATTTGGTATAGAATTATGGCATTTTTTTCATTTTTCGTAATTTTCGATATCGAAAAAGTGGGCGTGGTCATAGTCGGATTTCGTTCATTTTTCATACCAAGATAAAGTGAGTTCAAGTAAGGACGTGAACTAAGTTCATTAAAGATATGTCGATTTTTGCTCAAGTTATCGTGTTAACGGCCATGCGGAAGGACAGACGAACGACTGTGTATAAAAACTGGGCGTGGCATCAACCGATTTCGCCCGTTTTCACAGAAAACAGTTAACATCATAAAATCTATGCCCCTACCAGATTTCAAAAGGATTGGTTAATTTTTGTTCGACTTATGGCGTTAAAAGTATCCTAGACAAATTAAATGAAAAAGGGCGGAGCCACGCCCATTTTGAAATTTTCTTTTATTTTTGTATTTTGTTGCACCATATCATTACTGGAGTTGAATGTTGACATAATTTACTTATATACTGTAAAGATATTAAATTTTTTGTTAAAATTTTACTTTAAAAAAAATTTTTTTTAAAAGTGGGCGTGGTCCTTCTCCGATTTTGTTAATTTTTATTAAACGTACATATAGTAATAGGAGTAACGTTCCTGCCAAATTTCATCATGATATCTTCAACGACAGCCAAATTACAGCTTGCAAAATTTTAAACTACCTTCTTTTAAAAGTGGGCGGTGCCACGCCCATTTTCCAAAATTTTACTAATTTTCTATTCTGCGTCATAAGTTCAACCCATCTACCAAGTTTCGTCGCTTTATCTGTCTTTTGTAATGAATTATCGCACTTTTTCGGTTTTTCGAAATTTTCGATATCGAAAAAGTGGGCGTGGTTATTGTCCGATATAGTTCATTTTAAATAGCGATCTGAGATGAGTGCTCAGGAACCTACGTGACAAATTTCATCAAGATACCTCAAAATTTACTCAAGTTATCGTGTTAACGGACGGACGGACGGACATGGCTCAATCAAATTTTTTTTCGATCCTGATTATTTTGATATATGGAAGTCTATATCTATCTCGATTCCTTTATATATGTACAACCAACCGTTATCCAATCAAACTTAATATACTCTGTGAGCTCTGCTCAACTGAGTATAAAAACACAAGGAAAGCTAGACGTCGAAAGACTGCAATCGCAACGCCATTGATTCCGCAACTCGACTTTCACACCTGCTCTCTGAGAGCACAACTCAGCTTGAAGGAATACAGGAGCAGTGGGAGCATATCTTCAAAGCACTTCGTACTGCCGCGGAGGAAAAATTGGTTACCGGCGGCCACGGAAAAATAACTGGTACGATGAAGAATACCGCGTTGCAAACGACAGAAAAGATGGTGCCTACAGGGCTACGTTAAAAGCGAGCGAACAAGAGGAAAAAAAGTTAAAAAGGGAAGCGGATTCATGTAGAACAAAGCAGAGGCAGGAATAACGCCCGAAAATTTTACCAAAAAATACCGAGACAGATGGAAGGTTTTAAGATCGGGGCAAACTCCTGTATGACCGAAAACGGAGACCTTGTAACTGATGTCCAGAGAGTACTTAGATTATAGAGGGAAGACTTCTCTGCTCTCCTAAATGGAGACAACAATTTACCGCACAGAGATGACGAACCCGATCCCGCAATCGATGATGATGGAATGAACCTGATTATGACGATGTCGGAATAGCAATAACCAGATTGAAAAACAACAACGCCGCGGGCGTTGATGGATTGCCTGCGTAGCTATTCAAATACGGCGGCGAGGAGTTGTTAAGGCGCATGCATCAGCTTCTTCGCAAAATATGGGCGGACGAGTGCATGCCTGACGATTGGAATCTAAGTGTTCTTTGCCCAGTCCACAAGAAGGGGAATACTACAAACTGCACCAACTATCGCGGAATCAGCCTTTTTAATATCGTATATAAGGCCCTGTCAAGTGTTTGGTTGCTGTGCTGCCCGGCTATGGAGCCGGGCCCAAGTAGCGCTCTAGGCGCCATTTAGATGTCAAGTGTCAAGTGTATAGTGCGAAAGATTGAAGCCCACCGTGAATCAACTGATTGGACCTTATCAGTGCGGCTTCAGACCTGCTAAATCTACCACCGACCAGATTTTCACAATCCGCCAAACCTTGGAAAAAACCCGTGAAAAGAGAATCGACACATATCACCTCTTCGTCGACTTTAAAGCCGCCTTCGACAGCACGAAAAGGAGCTACCTATATCCCGCTATGTCTAGATTTCGTTTCCCCGAAAACACTAGCAACTCTGAAATCCAGCGAAGAATCACTCTTTTTTGAAAAGTAAATTCCTCCCTCGGCAAACGAAAGTCATACTCTACAAGTCATTTATCGTACCCGTCCTGCTATATGGTGCAGAAGCATGGAGCATGACAACAGCAGATGAAGCGGCTCTGGGAGTGTTCGAGAGAAAAGTTCTTCGAAAGATTTATGGACCTCTACGCGTTGGCGATGGCGATTACCGAAGAAGGTTTAACGTTGAGCTGTACGAGCTATATGCAGACATCAACATAGTCCAGCGAATTAAAACGCAGTGGCCGTGCTGGCTAGACCATGTTATGCGAATGAAAGATGATGCTCCGGCCAAGAAAGTGTTTCGATCGGAACCCGTCTATGGAAGCAGATGTAGAGGGCAGCCCTCACTCCGTTGGAAGGACCAGGTGGAAAACAAACTGCTTTGGTGCGACCAATTGGCGCCGGTTGGCTGAGAGAAGGAGCGACTGGTGCGCCTTGTTGGACGGCCATAACCGTTTTTACGGTTCAGCGCCAATTAAGTAAGTAAGTGAGATAGTTTTTTGTCCCACTAGAAAGTCTCATCTCAAACTCTTTATAATACGTTCGCATTTGTTTTGCTATATTGTTCTCGAGTATCGTAGCTTCCCAGCATATAGTGAAACATATTAAACATTTATTCTTTTGCATATATAATTATGCGCTACATGTATATCTGTACATGCACATGTCTATTTTTTTCTTTGCCAAAAATAAAGGTCCAAAACGCTAGCCCCATAAATAAGTTCAATCAATTCACAAACGAATTTTCGAAGGTAAATTAGTTGGAGTGTAATGATAATAATCATAACAAGTAAGGAAGGCTAAGTTCGGGTGTAACCGAACATTACATACTCAGCTGAGAGCTTTGGAGATAAAATAAGGGAAAATCACCATGTAGGAAAATGAACCTAGGGTAACTCTGGAATGTGTTTGTATGACATGGGTTTGATGATTTGGAAGGTATTAAAGAGTATTTTAAGAGGGAGGGCCATAGTTCTATAGGTGGACGCCTTTTCGAGATATCGCCATAAAGGTGGACCAGGGGTGACTCTAGAATGTGTTTGTACGATATGGGTATCAAATTAAAGGTATTAATGAGGCTTTTAAAAGAGAGTGGTGGTAGTTGTATATGTGAAGTCGTTTTCCAGATATCGACCAAAATGTGGACCAGGGTGACCCAGAACATCATCTGTTGGATACCGCTAATTTATTTATATATATAATACCACGAACAGTATTCCTGCCAAGATTCCAAGGGCCCTGCAGAAATTTTTCATTTTCTTCTACTTAATATGGTAGGTGTCACACCCATTATACAAATTTTTTTCTAAAGTTATATTTTGCGTCAATAAACCAATCCAATTACCACGTTTCATCCCTTTTTTATACTCAGTTGAGCAGAGCTCACAGAGTATATTAAGTTTGATTTGATAACGGTTGGTTGTACATATATAAAGGAATCGAGATAGATATAGACTTCCATATATCAAAATAATCAGGATCGAAAAAAAATTTGATTGAGCCATGTCCGTCCGTCCGTCCGTCCGTCCGTCCGTTAACACGATAACTTGAGTAAATTTTGAGGTATCTTGATGAAATTTGGTGTGTAGGTTCCTGAGCACTCATATCAGATCGCTATTTAAAATGAACGATATCGGACTATAACCACGCCCACTTTTTCGATATCGAAAACTTCGAAAAACCGAAAAAGTGCGATAATTCATTACAAAAGACAGATAAAGCGACGAAACTTGGTACATGAGTTGAACTTATGACGCAGAATAGAAAATTAGTAAAATTTTGGACAATGGGCGTGTCATCGCCCACTTTTAAAAGAAGGTAATTTAAAACTTTTGCAAGCTGTAATGTGGCAGTCGTTAAAGATATCATGATGAAATTTGGCAGGAACGTTACACCTATTACTGTATGCATGCTTAATAAAAATTAGCAAAATCGGAGAAGGACCGCGCCCACTTTTAAAAAAAAAATTTTTTAAAGTAAAATTTTAACAAAAAATTTAATATCTTTACAGTATATAAGTAAATTATGTCAACATTCAGCTTCAGTAATGATATGGTGCAACAAAATACAAAAATAAAAGAAAATTTCAAAATGGGCGTGGCTCCGCCCTTTTTCATTTAATTTGTCTAGGATACTTTTAACGCCATAAGTCGAACAAAAATAAACCAATCCTTTTGAAATTTGGTAGGGGCATAGATTTTGTAATGTTAACTGTTTTCTGTGAAAACGGGCGAAATCGGTTGATGCCCCGCCCAGTTTTTATACACAGTCGTTCGTCTGTCCTTCCGCATGGCCGTTAACACGATAACTTGAGCAAAAATCGGCATATCTTTAATGAACTTAGTTCCCGTGCTTACTTGAACTCACTTTATCTTGGTATGAAAAATGAACGAAATCCGACTATGACCACGCCCACTTTTTCGATATCGAAAATTACGAAAAATGAAAAAATGCCATAATTCTATACCAAATACGAAAAAAAGGATGAAACATGGTAATTGGATTGGTTTATTGACGCGAAATATAACTTTAGAAAAAACTTTGTAAAATGGTTGTGACACCTACCATATTAAGTAGAAGAAAATGAAAAAGTTCTGCAGGGCGAAATAAAAAACCCTTAAAAAATGGCAGGTATTACATATATTAATAAATTAGCGGTATCCAACAGATGATGTTCTGGGTCACCCTGGTCCACATTTTGGTCGATATCTGGAAAACGCCTTCACATATACAACTACCACCACTCCCTTTTAAAACTCTCATTAATACCTTTAATTTTATACCCATATCGTACAAACTCATTCTAGAGTCACCCCTGGTCCACCTTTATGGCGATATCTCGAAAAGGCGTCCGCCTATAGAACTAAGCCCAACGCCCTTTTAAAATACTCATTAACACCTTTCATTTGATACCCATATCGTACAAACATATTCTAAAGTCACCCCTGGTCCATCTTTATGGCGATATCTCGAAAAGGCGAACACCTATAGAACGAAGGCCCCCTCCCTTTTAAAATACTCATTAACTCCTTTCGTTTGATACCCATATTGCACAAACGAATTCTAGAGTCACCCCTGGCCCACCTTTATGGCGATATCTCGAAACGGCGTCCACCTATGGAACTAAGGATTACTCGCTTTTAAAATACTCATTAACACCTTTCTTTTGATACCCATATTGTACAAAAAATTCTAGGGTCACCCCTGCTCCACCTTTATGGCGATATCTCGAAACGGCGTCCACCTATGGAACTAATGATTACTTCCTTTTAAAATACTCATTAACACCTTTCTTTTGATACCCATATTGTAAAAACAAATTCTAGGGTCACCCCTGGTCCACCTTTATGGTGATATCTCGAAACGGCGTCCACATATGGAACTAAGGATTACTCCCTTTTAAAATACTCATTAACACCTTTCATTTGATACCCATATCGTACAAACAAATTCTAGAGTCACCACTGGTCCACTTTTATGGCTATATCCCTAAATGGCGTCCACCTATAGAAATATGGCCCACTCCCTCATAAACTACTCTTTAATACCATCCATTTGATACACATGTCATACAAACACATTCCAGGGTTTCCCTCGGTTCATTTTCCTACATGGTTATTTTCCCTTGTGTTGTCACCATAGCTCTCAACTTAGTATGTAATGTTCGGTTACACCCGAACTTAACCTTCCTTACTTGTTCATATTTGGTATAGAATTATGGCATTTTTTTAATTTTTCATAATTTTCGATATCGAAAAAGTGGGCGTGATCATAGTCGGATTTCGGCCATTTTTTATACCAAGATAAGGTGAGCTCGGATAAGTACGTGAGATGATATATCGATTTTTGCTCAAGTTGTCGTGTTAACGGCCGAACGGAAGGACAGACGGTCGACTGTGTATAAAAACTGGGCGTGGCTTCAACCGATTTCGCCCATTTTCACAGAAAACAGTTATCGTAATAGAATCTATGCCCCTACCAAATTTCACAAGGATTGGTAAATTTTTGTTCGACTTATCGCATTAAAAGTATTCTAGACAAATTAAATGCAAAAGGGCGGAGCCACGCCCGTTTTGAAATTTTCTTTTATTTTTGTATTTTGTTGCGCCATATCATTACTGGAGTTGAATGTTGACATAATTTACTTATATACAGCAAAGATACTCAATTTTTTGTTAAAATTTGACTTAAAATTTTTTTTTTTAAAAAGTGAGCGTGTTCGCAATCCGATTTTGCTAATTTTTATTTAGCATACATATAGTAATAGGGGTAACGTTCCTGCCAAATTTCATCATGATATCTTCAACGACTGCCAAATTACAGCTTGCAATACTTTGAAATTACCTTCTTGTAAAAGTGGGCGGTGCTACGCCCATTGTCCAAAATTTTACTAACTTTCTATTCTGCGTCATAAGTTCAAATCACCTACCAAATTTCATCGCTTTAGCCGTCTTTGGTAATGAATTATCGCACTTTTTCGATTTATCGGAGTGTTCGATATCGAAAAAGTGGGCGTGGTTATGGTCCGATTTCATTCATTTTAAATAGAGATCTGAGATGAGTGCCCAGGAACCTACATACCAAATTTCATCAAGATACCTTAAAATTTACTCATGTTATCGTGTTTACGGCCGGACGGACGGACGGATATGGCTAAATGAATTTCTTTTTTCACCCAGATCATTTTGAAATATAGAAGTCTATATCTATCTCGATTATTTTATGCCGTTACGGATTACCGTTATGCGAACAAAATTAATATACTCTGTGAGCTCTGCTCACACTTTTTTGTATATTGTAGAGATATACGCCGCCGATAAACGCCGCCGCCGAATGTCAAAAATATCGGCGTGGCGGCGCGGCGTCCGGCGCGTTACTATATTTTATACTCGTTTAAGACTGTTTAGGCCATTTATTGTTCATGTCGGATATGGTCGAACGTGGTATCAACGGATGCGCATCACAGCCAGTTATAAGAAATTTAACTCTTTATAACTATTCAAAAGTTATTTAAAATAACAGGCGCTTTCGATGTCAGCTTAACACGGACTTTCCATCACCAAATTCAGCAAGTTATTAAAACAAAATACTAAAAGAAAAGTTATATAATAAATTTATATGCTCACTTTGCATTTTTGCAAAAATTAATAATGAACAATTAATTCAAATAAAATGAGCCAAGGCGAACATGTTTTTAAACTGTCCTCAAGAATAAGCGAAATCAGTGATGTAAAATCCTTTAGTAGGTTCTAGGGGCATAAACACTCCTATTTTCGATCGGAGCTATATTTAATATATATCCCATACAACCGATCGTTCAGATAAGAAGGTGTTTTGCCATTTTTATACTCAGTTGAGCAGAGCTCACAGAGTATATTAAGTTTGATTGGATAACGATTGGTTGTACAGGTATAAAGGAATCGAGATAGATATAGACTTCCATATATCAAAATCATCAGGATCGAAAAAAAATTTGATTGAGCCATGTCCGTACGTCCGTCCGTTAACACGATAATTGAGTAAATTTTGAGGTATCTTGATGAAATTTGGTATGTAGGTTCCTGAGCACTCATCTCAGATCACTATTTAAAATGAACGATATCGGACTATAACCACGCCCACTTTTTCGATATCGAAAATTTCGATAAACGGAAAAAGTGCGATAATTCATTACCAAAGACGGATAAAGCGATGAAGCTTGGTAGGTGGGTTGAACCTATGACGCAGAATAGAAAATTATTAAAATTTTGGACAATGGGCGTGTCACCGCCCACTTTTAAAGGAAGGTAATTTAAAAGTTTTGCAATCTGTAATTTGGCAGTTGTTGAAGATATCATGATGAAATTTGGCAGGAACGTTACTACTATTACTATATATGTGCTAAATAAAAATTAGCAAAATCGGTTGAAGCGACGCCCAGTTCTTATACTCAGTCCACCGTATGTCTTTCCACTCGGCCGTTAACACGATAACTTGAGCAAAATTCGATATATCTTTACTAAACTCAGTTCGCGTACTTATCTGAACTCACTAGGAATAAAAAAATGGCCGAAATCCGACTATGACCACGCCCACTTTTTCGATATCGAAAGTTACGAAAAATGAAAAAAATGCCATAATTCTGTACCAAATACGAAAAAAGGGATGAAACATGGTAATTGGATTGGTTTATTGACGCAAAATATAACTTTAGAAAAAAATTTGTAAAATAGGTATGACACCTGCCATATTAAGTAGAAGAAAATGAAAACGCTCTGCAGGGCGAAAGCAAAAGACTATGTCTTATATGTGTATTTTTAAATAAATAAATAAAAAAATTTCACAAAAAAAAAAAAAATAAAAAAAGCCCTTGGAATCTTGGCAAGAATACTGTCCGTAGTATTACATATATAAATAAATTAGCGGTATCCGACGGATGATGTTCTGGGTCCCCCTGGTCACATTTTGGTCGATATCTCGAAAATGCCTTCACATATACAACTAAGGGCCACTCCCTTTTAAAACCCTCATTAATATCTTTAATTTGACACCATATCGTACAAACGCATTCTAGAGTCACCCCTGTTCCACCTTTATGGTGATATCCCGAAACGGCGTACACCTATAGAACTATGGCCCACTGCCTTTTAAAATACTCTTTAATACCTTCCATTGGATACCCATGTCATACAAACACTTTCCACGGTTACCCTAGGTTCATTTTCCTAAATGGTGATTTTCCCTTATTTTGTCCCCAAAGCTCTCAGCTGAATATGTAATGTTCGGTTACACCCGAACTTAGCCTTCCTTACTTGTTTGATCTGACAATAGAGCAAAACAAATGAATGGGGCGTATGATATGTCCAGTCTTTTCCCGTACTCCAAGAAACAGTCAGAAACTGTCCAGGATCAGGGAATACAAATATGTATTTAATACAGGAGTAACACAATACTCTTACGCTATGAACACAATCAAAGCTACATACAAAAGTATATCTCTACTGCATTTTATCAATTGATGAACCTATTGAAAATGTATCCATTTGATATTTTTTGTATCTGCAAGATCATAAATGCAACCATGTCAACTAAGTGATAGAATAAACAAAAATACATCACTGTAAAGGAAGAAAAGAGAAGATGAAGAACTTCCGGTTCATTATTGGATTGACAACTGAAGAATAAAGTACTAAGATAATTAATCTGGATATTTCTGCTGTTTTATTAACCATCGGAGGTAGAAATTACATCTCAGGTGTGTTAACGAACCTCGCGCACTATTATAAACAACTATTTTGTAAAATGGATGCTCGAGAAGGCATTATTAAAGTTTTAACTGAAAATAATGTGGATTTTCCTCCTACTGCCAACATTATACAATTACGCAGATTACTGCAAAATATAGTTGGCTTGAGAGATAATAGCTCCGCATATACGATGAATACCACTCCGAACACAAATATATTGGAGAACATTCCGGACGAAATGATTGAGATAAACGCTGCCGTTTCAATTGACTCCTCTGCCGCCAATGCCGTTACCGCCGTTCACTCTGTCGCTACTGCCGTTCCAACTGCCTCTACTACCGATTTTTTGGTTGAATTCAATTCAACACCTGCCGTTCACGATATTTTTGCTGCCGCCCCATAAAACTCTGCCCCAATTAACGCAAGAGCCACGACCATAAGTGTGGATGACGAACTGATGGCGCTACGAAAACGTATGGAAATGTTAAAATTAATGAAAGAAATCGACGAGCTAAGAGCTAGTACTGGGGTACAACAGCAACGTAGACTGGATTTTGCCGATATAGAGCATGCTATGCTCAAGTTCAGTGGTGATGATATATCATTGACGTTTGGACATTTTCTTCAAGATGTCGAAGAAGTAATGGAGTCGTAAAGAGTAGACGAACGATTTAAATTGCTGGCTTTTCGTCGCTGCCTGGTGGGAACAGCCAAAGTTTTCCTTACCACCACCAAAGCGTTAAGCTATGCCGAGTTAAAAAAGGCCCTTACGACGGAATTTGACGTGCCGATACAGAGGAACGAAGTTTATAAGATGCTGGCAAGACGCAAGTGGGACGAAAAGAGCGAGTCATTATATTGATACGTTTTATTGATGCAGACAATAGGAAAACTGGCAAACATATGCGAAACAGATATCATCGATTTCATAATAGACGGCATAGGCAATGTAGTGCCAAATGCACATCTACTGTTACCGGCCAAAACACTTGATGAGTTGAAGGCATTAGAGAGCCGTTTTCAAAGAAAATATTTCACAGTATAACCAGACTAATATTTGTTAGAAATTAAGTTATACTGTATCGAGGTCGATTACAGTGTCAGATTGACCGAGCGGTAACTCTGAACACAAACAGCGAATTGTATTAAATTAGGTATTAGATTTAGATTAGGTATTAGATTAAGAAATGTACGGTTGTGAAAATAGAAATTAAGTTATAATGTATCAAGGTCAATACAGTGCAAGGTGTAACTGTGAACACAAATAGCGAATTGTATCAGATTAAGAAATGTATGACAGTAAAAATTGAAATTAAGATAATCAGACCAATTCTAAATATTCTCCCGGAATTTTGTTCTCGCGGATTTTTTTATTCGCGCGGAAAATTTCCTCCAATTCTTTTCTCCTAGGGAGAACAATAATTGGGGAATAGGAATTTCGAATTTTCGAAGTCAGCTGTTTTGTCAATTGAAATTTCGTTGCGCATATCTTATTTTGTTTAAAAAATTGAAAAGTTTAATTATTATTGCAAATTTGTTTGAAATTAATAAATAAAATCTAAACAATGCACAGTATATATTGCATTTCATGTGGTATTCACTGAAATGAGTAATGAATTGGGGTCACAGCAACATCAACAAAGGAGCATAAGAAGAAGACGGCCGGATAATACATCCGCCGGAGTTACCTGCTTTCATTCAGCAAAGCAATTTTCTGGCGGCCAAGTCGAGTTGAGTTCGCCTTTCGCCATATACCAAAATCTATTAAAGCCTTCTTAAAAAATTCTTGCACAATTTATGGATGGCTGCATCAAGTATGTATACCAAGAGCTCTGCCACTGCTTATGATATACTTTTCGACTTAAAATAAAGAATATTGTGGTTGTAGTTGTTGTTGTATTAACAGTGAGAATATTGTAGAATGTACATACATGTCTTAGCACAAATTTGTACAAATAAGTTTTCTTTCTTAAAATAACCAATTTCTTTTAACTATTTTGATGCATTTCCTTTAATTTAACAATTGAAAAAACTTCTATGAAATGGCAGAGAAATCTCCCTCACATTCATAATACCTAATTTTCTCCCGTAACCGGTTTCCGCTTTTTCGAACATTGTTCAGAATAGGAGGAAAGGGAGAAGTGAAAAAACGCACAAGGAATTTTTATTTAGAATACGAGGAATGGGAGAAGGGAAAAAACTCGCACGGAATTTTCGTTTAGAATTGGGCTGAATGTATCGAGGTCGATACAGTTTCAGGCTGGCCGAGTTGTAAGATCATAAATGCAACCATGTCAACTAATTAATAGAATAAGCAAAAATACATCACTGTAAAGGAAGAAAAGAGAAGATGGTAGACTTCCGGTTCATTATTGAATTGACAACTGAAGAATAAAGTATTAAGATAATTAATCCGGACGTTTCTGCTGTTTTATTAACTATCAAAGGTAGAAATTACGTACCTTTGTATTCACTCCAAATTGATGCAATTGTATCCAAAGAGCAACACTGATTGTAAACATAGTTATTCACACGCACATACAGCGCACATTACCTGACTGACGCGAACGTGTTTGAAAATTTAATTAGACTTCAGATCAGATCAAAAGTCGCTAGACGCTAACACCGACCAAGTCGGCAGTGGCTACTGAAAAAATGTCTCTATGGTGCCGTCGCTGAAACAAATAGAACTACATAAATATTTATTTATTAAAAAATATAGTCACCGTCAATACCACAATTCACCTGTGGAAATATTTTTAAGACAATTATAAGGAAATTTTCGTTTGAAAAAGCATACAAAAACTATAATGCCAATTACGCACTAATTTCATATCGCTGGAATATACATACAGTCACGGACAAAAGTCTGCACACCCCCCTATTCTCCCTAGATTGAAAGACGTAGAGCTTATCTGAAAAATGTGCTTATAGAGTTTTATTTGAAACATTTTCTAAGCAAAATGAACTAAAATAAAAATAAAATAAACAAACAAATTTCTCCTTATATAAAGACACTAGCAGAGTACCTGACGTCGTTCGGGTATAAATAAAAGGTGTACTATATAGACTAATATACTAGACTAATCCCAACCCCCATTTGTATGGGAGATGCCACGCCCCTTTTTCGCTATCCCCAATTTTTCCCGAGGTGGTAGGGATTAGTCTTATATACCTCCTCACCTAATTTCAGTCGTCTAGCTTTAATAAAAATAAAATAAATGTAAGGCGCGATAACCTCCGAAGAGATCTAAGGCCGAGCTTCTCTTCCAATTTGTGTCGTGCTCCTCTTGATTTTCCCTACAAATTGGCCGGACGGGACCTACATGTTTTATGCCGACTCCGAACGGCATCTGCAAGCAGATGAGTTTTCACTGAGAGCTTTTCATGGCAGAAATACACCCGGAGCGCTTGCTAAACACTGCCGAGGGGCGACCCCGCTTAGAAAAATTGTCTTCTAATTGAAAAACCTTATTTCTAAAATTTTGATGTTGCTTTGCCCGGGGTGCGAACCCAGGGCATACGGTGTGGCAGGCGGAGCACGCTACCATCACACCACGGTGGCCGCCGTCTAGCTTTAATACTTTCAGATATATTGACAACGAAAAATTCCAGTTGTATGGGAGGTGCCACGCCCCCTTGTTTTTATATAGCCTACCATAGATTGACGCACTCAGGGTATATCATGGCAAAATTTCGTTCGATTCCATTCTGCGCTTTAGGCTGCAAGTCCGAGCATACATACAGACATACTTTCACAAATATATAGTAGATATTCTTGCTAAACTTTGATTTTTAAATTTTGATATGGAAATTGCAAAAATATTTATGAGAAATAAAAATATAAAAGTGGAGCGCACATTACTTGGATTGCAAAGTTGGTAGGAAAGGAGATATTATTAATCAATCAATTTTTGATTTGATTTTTGTCCATTTATATAAGGGAAGTGTTTACACTTTTTATTTTATTTTTATTTTCTCGTTTTCTTACATTTTCTGGGTGTCTTAGTCTACCTGTTAAGTTTTACGTTTGTAGCTCAATGAGAATTTACATAAAAATCAATCCCGAAATTCCTTCCGTTCCGTTTGATTTTTCTAAATATCTCAGTCCGTACGCCCCCTAGCGAAATTTTTTTACTGTGTCATCGGCTGTCATCGATCTCTGAGTTAAGCTCTAAATTTTTAGCCTCTAGCTTATCGAGAAGTTACTTAAAACCCGGTTCCAAATTTCCAAATTATTATCAAATTTTTTCGACCCGCGCTCCACCTAACGCAATATTTTCTCCTTTTGTTCCTTTGTCCCTGTGTTTCAACCTGCCTTTGAGGTTTCATGTTTGTAGCTGAATGAGAAGTTACTTTAAAATCAATCTCAAAGCACTAAATTTCCAAATACCTATCTAAATATTTCGATCCGTGCGCCACCTAACGGTTTTTTTCACCTTACTTACTTACTTAATTGGCGCTTAACCGTCTAAACGGTTATGGTCGTCCAACAAGGCGCGCCAGTCGCTCCTTCGCTCCGCCAACCGGCGCCAATTGGTCACACCAAGGGAGTTTAAATAGTTTTCCACCTGGTCCTTCCAACGGAGTGGGGCCGCCCTCTACCTCTGCTTCCATAGGCGGGTTCCGATAGAAACATTGGCCGGAGCATCACATTTCATTCGGATAACATGGCCTAGCCTGCGCAGCAGTTGCGTTTTAAATCTTCTTCGGTACTCGCCATCGCGCGGCTAAAACCAAGGAACAAAAAACACTAGGAAAGCTAGACGTCGTTAAGCTTCAATCACAACAGACTGCCAATGAGTTCGCAACTCGACTTTCACACCTGATCTCTGAGAGCACAACTCATCCTGAAGGAATACAGAAGCTGTGGTAGCATATCTGGTACGATGAGGAATGCCGCGTTGCTACCGAAACAAAAGCCGCTGCCTAGAGGGCTACGTTAAAAGCGAGCGCGACAAGAGGCGTGTGTGAATGCTATCGTGAGTTGAAAAGGGAAGCGAGGTGACTTTTCAGGAAGAAAAAAGCAGAAGCAGAAAGGCGTGAGTGCGAGGAGCTTGAGCTGCTAGCCACCAGGAATAACGCCCGAAAATTTTACCAAAAAATACGGCGACAGACGGAAGCTCAATGAGTAGTTACTTAAAAATCGATTGCAAGATTTGTATGAAAAGCGGACAAGCGGATTTAACCGACCCAATATAAAGGAAGTAAAAATAAGTAAATATAAAAAGCAAAGTTATAGAAAATAACCGTTAAAACAACGTTGACAAGAGTCTACATACAATACACAAAAAAACATGTTTGTTAGTGTCTAGTCGGTCCACCGTTAGCATAAAGCTTGAAGCCGTCGTGGCATTGGGCTACTAAATTTGTTAACTCTGCAGGTGTCACATTTCTCCAAGCTCCTTGGAACGTTTGTCGTGTTCTTTGAGAACATCAGCGCTATAAATCGGTTTTTTTTACAATTTTCCGTTCTAAAATTTCCCAGACATAATCAAACATATTTAAATTTGGACTTTGAGGTCGTGTATTTAATTGTCTTGGAACATAGTAAAGCAGTCAGTCCTTAACAATATCATTATAAACGATCTAACCTGTACGGAAATCCAATTTATCCAACGATGGTTTCAAAATATGTTCCCAAAAAGACTTTTAGCTAAAGCGACCCATAATGCCCTTAATAAATGTAATTCTACCAACTCCAGATGCCACAACAGCTTTCAAAACCATAACACTGCCATAGTGGCGGCTTCCCAGTTGATAACAAATTCTTGGAATCAAGTGCACCCTTTCCTTCCTCCACACTTTTGTAATCAATCGCTACCGATACCAGTACTCATTTAAAATACTCGGATCTATGTATCGATGCTAATACTTAACCAAAAGTGAAGAAACTCTTTATTTTATTTTTAAATGAAATGATGTGTTTTAGATTGGAACAAGCAAGGAAATTGAAGTTCGGGCAAAAACGAACATTATATACCCTTTCGTGTCAAGCGTTTTTACTCTTGAAAGTTTCAACAACTTGATATCTCCAAAACTACAAAACCAAAGTTGACGAAAGCGTTGTCATTGTAAATTATATTACCTTTGCGAAGGGAGTGACCGAACAATGAACGGATTGCGATGATACAGTGTGTCGAAATTCTTGTGCTTTTTTTTCAATAAATATTTACTAACTTACTTAATTGGCCGTTGAAACGGTTATGGCCATCTAACAAGGCGCGCCAGTCCTCTCTTTGTTGGGTTAACTGGCGCCAATTAGTCCCACCAAGGGAATTTAAATCGTTTTCCACCTTGTCCTTCCAGCGCAGTGGGGGCCACCCTATTCAGATGTCGCAAATATTGGACGTTCCCGTCGATGGTGTCATATTACCGACTAGCAGTCTCCCAAAGATCTTAAGGGTAACGTTCGATAATACTCCGACCTTCAAGGCGCATGCCACCGGAATTGTATCTAAAGTACAATGCCGCAACAAAATCGTTAAGTCCCTTGCCGGCAGCACCTGGGGAATAGGTAAAGAAACGTTGCTAACCACGTACAAAGAAATTGGCCGGCCGCTCATGAGCTACGCGTCAACAGTTTGGTCACCTGGTCTTAAAAACACATACTGGAAAAGGCTGCAATCAGAACTGCCACCGTATGTCTCCTTATGACACCCGAACACCACCTACATAGTGAGGCCAAAGAACTCAACATTAAAGAGCATAACGAAACGCTGAACAGGCAGTTTTTGCTAAATTTTCACATAACAGGACATCCTAACAAACAACTGCTTGATCTAGCCCCAGGGGTCAAGGGAACATCTCCATAAGCACTATAACGAGATCCGGCACCTGCCAATACAGCCGTTCGATCCAGAAAAGCATAAGCAGGCCCTAAACCAAATCCGGACATAATCGATAAACACTTTTGCCAGACGCGCCCGGTGAACTCTGTTGTTATCAATATATAATTTGCTACTCTTGCAGAAGAAGAAAACACACAACAAAGGGAGACACGAGTCAACCTAGCCCAACTTCGTTCTGGATACTGTAGCAGGTTAATCTCTTAAAAAAAATTTATGTGAGACGCGATAAGCTCCGAAGAGATTTTAGGCCGAGCTTATCTTCCAATTTTCGATGTGCTCCTTTTCATTTTTCCTACAAATTGGCGGGAGAGGACCTGCTTGTTTTATGCCGACTCCGAACGGCATCTGTACGGCAGGTGAGTTTTCACTGGGAGGTTTTCATGGCAGAAATACACTCGGAGTACTTGCCAAACACTGCCGAGTGGCGACACCGCTTAGAAAAATTTCCTTCTAATTGAAAAAACTTGTTTCTAAAATTTTGATGCTGCTTTTCCCGGAGCGTGAAACCAGGATCTTCGGTGTGGATGGCGGAGCACGCTACCATATCCGATATACGTAATGTATATCCTGCATGCGATATGTCCCCACATGACAACAACCATTTTGTCAATTGTAATGTGGAACCTACGTCTCTAACACCATTGTCCCTATGGTCGTTCCCTGTGGAGAAACAGCCGGTTACCTTGGACTCCCGTTAGAGGACTTTGAATTGTGAATGGTCGTGTCCATTGAATGGGCCGAAGCACTGTTACCACAACAACAACTAGCTATTGTTGATATTTAAGTGATCAAACCGCAACTAAACTCAATAGTAACAGAGCAACAAACACATAAAGGGTTAAACTACATAGGTAAACAGTACTTAACTGTTAGTACATACACAGCACATTAGAATGCAAGCCACATAGCTAACTGGTCTTTTATGTGCACTCTTGTCAACGCTAATATTGCGTTTTTATACTCAGTTGAGCAGAGCTCACAGAGTATATTAAGTTTGATTGGATAACGGTTGGTTGTACATATATAAAGGAATCGAGATAGATATAGACTTCCATATATCAAAATAATCAGGATCGAAAAAAAATTTGATTGAGCCATGTCCGTCCGTCCGTCCGTCCGTCCCTTAAAACGATAACTTGAGTAAATTTTGAGGTATCTTGATGAAATTTGGTATGTAGATTCCTGGGCACTCATCTCAGATCGCTATTTAAAATGAACGATATCGGACTATAACCACGCCCATTTTTTCGATATCGAAAATTTCGAAAAACCGAAAAAATGCGATAATTCATTGCCAAAGGCGGATAAAGCGATGAAACTTGGTAGATGGGTTTATGTTATGACGAAGAATAGAAAATTAGTAAGATTTTGGACAATGGGCGTGGCACCGACCACTTTTACAAGAAGGTAATTTAAAAGTTTTGCAAGCTGTAATTTCGCAGTCGTTGAAGATATCATGATGAAATTTGGCAGGAACGTTACTACTATTACTATATATGTGCTAAATAAAAATTAGCAAAATTGGATGAAGAACACGCCCACTTTTTAAAAAAAAATTTTTTTAAATTCAAATTTTAACAAAAAATTTAATATCTTTACTGTATATAAGTATAAAAAGTCAGAATTCAACTCCAGTAATGATATGATGCAACAAAATACAAAAATAAAAGAAAATTTCAAAATGGGCGTGGCTCCGCCCATTTTCATTTAGTTTGTCTAGAATACTTTTAATGCCATAAGTCGAACAAAAATTTACCAATCCTTCTTAAATTTGGTAGAAGCATAGACTCTATGACGGTAACTGTTTTCTGTGAAAATGGGCGAAATCGGTGGAAGACACGCCCAGTTTTTATACACAGTCCACCGTATGGCCTTCATCTCGGCCGTTAACACAATAACTTGAGCAAAAACCGATATATCTTTACTAAACTTAGTCCACGCACTTATCTGAACTCACTTTATCTTGGTAAAAAAAATGGCCGAAATCCGACCATAACCACGCCCACTTTATCGATATCGAAAATTACGAAAAATGAAAAAAATGCCATAATTCTATACCAAATACGAAAAAAGGGATGAAACATGGTAATTGGATTGGTTTATTGACGCAAAATATAACTTTGGAAAAAACTTTGTAAAATGGGTGTAACACCTACCATATTAAGTAGAAGAAAATGAAAAAGTTCTACAAGGCGAAATCAACAGCGTTTGGAATCTTGGCAGGAATACTGTTAGTGGTATTGCATATATAAATAAATTAGCAGTATCCGACAGATGATTTTATGGATCACCTGGTCCACATTTTGGTCGATATCGCGAAAACGCCTTCACATATACATCTAAGGGCCACTCGCTTTTAAAACCCTTATTAATACCTTTAATTTGATATCCATATCGTACAAATACATTTTAGAGTCACCCCTGGCCCACCCTAATGGCGATATCTCGAAAAGGCGTCCACCTATAGACCTAACGCCCACTCACTCTTAAAATGCTCAGTAACACCTTTCGTTATTTACCCATATCGTACAAACATTCTAGAGTCACCCCTGGCCCACCCTAATGGCGATATCTGAAAAAGGCGTCCACCTATAGACCTAATGCCCACTCCCTCTTAAAATGCTCAGTAACACCTTTCGTTTGATACCCATATCGTACAAACATTCTAGAGTCACCCCTGGCCCACCCGAATGGCGTTATCTCGAAAAGGCGTCCACCTATAGACCTAATGCCCACTCCCTCTTAAAATGCTCAGTAACACCTTTCGTTTGATACCCATATCGTACAAACATTCTAGAGTCACCCCTGGCCCACCCGAATGGCGTTATCTCGAAAAGGCGTCCACCTATAGACCTAATGCCCACTCCCTCTTAAAGTGCTCAGTAACACATTTCGTTTGATACCCATATCGTACAAACACATTCTAGAGTCACCCCTGGCCCACCCTAATGGCGATATCTCGAAAAGGCGTCCACCTATAGACCTAATGCCCACTCCCTCTTAAAGTGCTCAGTAACACCTTTCGTTTGATACCCATATCGTACAAACATTCTAGAGTCACCCTTGGTCCACCTTTATGGCGATATCTCGAAAAGGCTTCCTTCCACCTATAGAACTAAGGATCACTCCCTTTGAAAATACTCATTAACACCTTTCATTTGATACCCATATCGTACAAACACATTCTAGAGTCACCCCTGGTCCAACTTTATGGCGATATCTCAAAAAGGCGACCACCTATACAACTACAACCACCCCCTTTTAAAACCCTCATTAATACCTTTAATTTGATACCCATATCGTACAAACAAATTCTAGGGTCACACCTGGTCCACCTTTATGGCGATATCTCGAAACGGCGTCCACCTGTGTAACTAAGTATCACTCCCTTTTAAAATACTCATTAACACCTTTCATTTGATACCCATATCGTACAAACACATTCTAGAGTCACCCCTGGTCCACCTTTATGGCGATATCTCGAAAAGGCGACCACCTATACAACTACCACCACTCCACCTTTATGGCGATTTCTCGAAAAGGCGACCACCTATACAACTACCACCACTCCCTTTTAAAACCCTCATTAATACCTTTAATTTGATAACCATATCGTACAAACAAATTCTAGCGTCACACCTGGTCCACCTTTATGGCGTTATCTCGAAACGGCGTCCACCTGTGGAACTAAGCATCACTCCCTTTTAAAATACTCATTAAAACCTTTCTTTTGATACCCATATTCTACAAACAAATTCTAGGGTCACCCCTGGTCCACCTTTATGGCGATATCTCGAAACGGCATCCACCTGTGGAACTAAGCATCACTCCCTTTTAAAATACTCATTAACACCTTTCATTTGATACCCATATCGTATAAACAAATTCTAGGGCACACCTGGTCCACCTTTATGGCGATATCTCGAAACGGCGTCCACCTGTGGAACTAAGCATCACTCCCTTTTAAAATACTCATTAACACCTTTCATTTGATACCCATATCGTATAAACAAATTCTAGGGCACACCTGGTCCACCTTTATGGCGATATCTCGAAACGGCGTCCACCTGTGTAACTAAGTATCACTCCCTTTTAAAATACTCATTAACACCTTTCATTTGATACCCATATCGTACAAACACATTCTAGAGTCACCCCTGGTCCACCTTTATGGCGATATCTCGAAAAGGCGACCACCTATACAACTACCACCACTCCACCTTTATGGCGATTTCTCGAAAAGGCGACCACCTATACAACTACCACCACTCCCTTTTAAAACCCTCATTAATACCTTTAATTTGATAACCATATCGTACAAACAAATTCTAGGGTCACACCTGGTCCACCTTTATGGCGATATCTCGAAACGGCGTCCACCTGTGGAACTAAGCATCACTCCCTTTTAAAATACTCATTAACACCTTTCATTTGATACCCATATCGTATAAACAAATTCTAGGGCACACCTGGTCCACCTTTATGGCGATATCTCGAAACGGCGTCCACCTGTGGAACTAAGCATCACTCCCTTTTAAAATACTCATTAACACCTTTCTTTTGATACCCATATGTACAAACAAATTCTAGGGTCACCCCTGGTCCACCTTTGTGGCGATATCTCGAAACGGCGTCCACCTATGGAACTAAGGATTACTCCCTTTTAAAATACTCATTAACACCTTTCTTTTGATACCCATATTGTACAAACAAATTCTAGGGTCACCCCTGGTCCACCTTTGTGGCGATATCTCGAAACGGCGTCCACTAAGGATTACTCCCTTTTAAAATACTCATTAACACCTTTCTTTTGATACCCATATTGTACAAACAAATTCTAGGGTCACCCCTGGTCCACCTTTATGGCGATATCTCGAAACGGCATCCACCTATAGAACTAAGCCCCACGCCCTTTTAAAATACTCATTAACACCTTTCATTTGATAGCCATATCGTACAAACAAATTCTAGAATCAACCCTGATCCAGCTTTATGGCGATATCCCTAAATAGCGTCAACCTATAGAAATATGGCCCACTCCTTCATAAAATACTCTTTAATGCCTTTCATTTGATACACATGTCATACAAACACATTCCAGGGTTTCCCTCGGTTCATTTTCCTACATGGTTATTTTCCCTTATGTTGTCACCATAGCTCTCAACTGAGTATGTAATGTTCGGTTACACCCGAACTTAACCTTCCTTACTTGTTTGTCATAACTTAGTATCTTTATTTTCAAGAACGGATTTGTTTCAGGTAAAATGATTAAAAACGGCGTTAAAACGAAATTTTATGACCAGATTATTTTGCAGTGTTTTTGTCTTTTCTAAACAATGAAAGTAAGGAGTGTATGTAAACATTTGCCCGTCACTGTAAATATATTGAGTTGGATATTTTGGTAGAGCAAAAGCTGTTTGTTCATATGATTTTACTATTTTAGTAAGCTTTTTTATTTTTTAAAATTTCTTAAAGCTCTATTATATAAATGGCTCGAACAAAAGTTTTCCTGTACTATTTGCTACTTAAGAACCGGAGAAAAAAGGTACAAAATACAATGAATTTACGCGTTCTTCTCGCGTTCTTGTTTCTCGCGCTTGACTGCATTTTGGGCCATACGAACTCGCAATATCGCATTGTTAATGGCAGACCTTCGACCATAGCGGAGAGTCCATATATGGTATCGTTGCAACATATAACGAATACTAAAGAATGTTTTTGCGGTGGTGCATTAATCACTGATGAAAGAGTGGTCACAGCAGCGCATTGCGTGAAAAAATATGAGAAGATTTCAGTCATCGTTGTAGCTGGGCTAACCCATTTAACCGAACCCGGACAGCGCCGCGCAATAGAGTTTGCAATTTATCCAGAGAATTTTGATAAGCCAATAAAGAATATGGATGTAGGTGTGATTAAAGTGTGTGAACCCTTTGTCATGGGATCTTTTGTAAAAACAATACCACTTTGCGAAAGTAAATTAAAACCGGGTACAAAAATGCAAATTAATGGATGGGGTGTCACAGATGTGAAAACGATGGAATCACAAGCGAACACACTCCAAACTGCTGAGGTGGAAATAGTAAATACACGACTATGTGCGGCTCGTTATTGGCTGATGAGGGGGCAAAGTTTACCAAAAACAAATATTTGTGCTGGGGGTGGTGCAACTGATGCGTGTAACGGAGATTCTGGAGGACCAGGCGTTGTAAATGGACAACTTTGTGCGATAATATCATGGGGGGTAAAATGTGGGTCCCGATATCCGGGTGTATATACAAATGTAAATAATGCAGAAGTTCGAGACTTTATAAATAAAACGTAGATACTTAAATTGGAGAGTGTTGTCATTAATCCACTGCTGAGTGGAATATTATTATATCTCGGCTAAACGCCTCATTTCAGAATTTTTTCATAACTTCTCCAGCTCATGTCAAAACATATGTCATTTATATATTGTGATAAAGCGTTTTTCAATGAAATACTGAAGTACGGCGTTCTTCACACATATTCTTAAACAGCGCGTTTTCCAAACATTTTCTGATACACGCTAAACTTGATCAATCATTTTCTACTGTGAGTAAAGCAAATTTAATCCAAACCTGACGTTTCGTTAGAAATTCTAGCATTTTCAGGGGCACAGTTTGTAACTATTTTACTACCTTTATGTTTTTAAAGCTCATTTCATAACATCAAATCTCCGGTACACTCAGTGGTGGATTTGCCCTATAGACAAAATAGGCGAGAACCTAGGACGGCAAAATTGAGGGGCTGAAAAATTCGAATCAATAGTTTTTGAAAAAAAAAAAATTGCATTCGGATTTTGCTGCACTTAAAGGAGTATTTTTGTCTGTATATTATAACAAAGAATTCATTAATTTTTGTGCATTTTGAAATTAGAATGAAGCTGTAAATTATTTTTCCGCATAGCAGTCGTAAAAATTTGCAAACAACGCAACTACACCCAAGATCTTGAGGAAATTTTGGGAAGTGAAATGGTCTCTTTCAAGGCATACTGCATCGAAAAGAATATTTCAAATTATTCTCCGCTGGAACTGTTGATAATTCTGAGACAGGATAATTTGCAGGTCTCTTACCCTAATATTGACATTGGGTTGCAAATGTTTGTCTCAATTCCTATTGCAAGTTGTAGAGATCGTTTTCTGTTTTAACCGTCCTGTTCATAAATAATTTTTCTTTCTAGGTCACATGGCTGGGTACCCAGGTACCACAAGGCAGTTCATAGAGTATGCAGCACTTATGGAAAACCAATTTGCCTTAGTCATGTTAAAAACAAGTAAGGACGGGACTGTCTTCGGCTGTGCCGAAGACTTCATACCTTTCATGAATGGGGCTGAACAATAATTTTATCCCATTCGTAATATCCAAATAATCGGCTTAATAAGATATGAAATATATAGTAAACAGATGTACATACCTAAGCAATTTTTAAGATAAATATAAACTAAACTATATTGACAAAGCTAAAAAAACTTAAGGAAAAAAATTTTATTTGAACAATTAGTTGAAAGGGAGAAAAACTAAATTGCGTTAAACCTGGCTGTGAGACAGCCATGGATTTATCGACTAACCTCATTGTTCTGATAATTTCGATGGGTCTGTCATTCTGTAATAATGGTTAAAATTGTATTAATAACAGCCAGGAGCACATAAAAATATTCCATCATGGTCACTGTAAGGCGTTTCATAAGTTATCGCCTTTACACAGTCCGGAGATAAACTGGTCAGTAACCAATCAATAGCAGCTTGTTGCTTCGTAGTGGCAAGATTTTCCAAAAGTGAATGCAGTCCCAGCTGCTGCAATTTCCTCCCAAGTATATCGTTTGACGAATTTCGACAAATGTTAAAGTCTCCTACAATAACAATTTTTTCTAAATTTTCATTGAAGAGCTCCTTAGTATCCTCTTCCAGCATTCTTCTAAATGTCGGCAATGAGAATGACGGATTTAGGTATACCAACGCAATAGCTATATTTGCCTTTGATATCGCCAAAAACTGATAAACTTTTGCAGCTACATACTGGAATTTTCTGGAATTTACTGTAAAACTGCGAGCGAGGTCAGGCTTACAATAAATTATAATTCCGTTTCGAGGACGACTTTGTACAGTTGAGCCAACTCCATCAATCCTAGCAACTATATCAAAGCCTTCTATTTGTATATCTTCTCCTGGCAAAGCCCAGGACTCTACGAAACAAAGAATATCCACGGAACAAATAAGTTGGTCTGCTCTTATTTCATCGATATTCTTTCCCAAGCTTCTTATATTTTGATAATATAAAAGAAGGCTGTCAGTTGGTCGCTCAATAGCAAACTTGAAGTGGGTAGCTAGTTTTTTTTCTGAACGAAGTACACTTAGTTGCTTTTGAACCGGTTCGTAGCTGTAAACGGTTTTGGTGGAACGAATTTACCTATAATAAATAAGCCAGATGCACCTGTCGCTCTACTGCACGCAACGTATAAAGAAGATCGACTTATTCCTCTCTTTATATGAACAGCAACCTGCCTATAGGTTGCTCCTTGACTTTTATGGATCGTGATTGCCTCTGCTGGTACCAAAGGAAACTGTCTACTTTCTACAGTAACTTGGTCGTTTCTTCTATACTGGAAAGTACGTACCACCTTCTCAATTGGGGTCCAACTTGAATCATGAGAATGAGATTTTTTTGAGCGGGCAATCGCACCCACTTCTGACTCTGAAAACTGTATCCAAAGAGTAGTTGGCGTTCGTTCGTTACTCTGATGGTCAATTTGCATTAAGCGACCTGCAGCTCCATTAACCAGGCCATCTGAAGTATTAATATTTACTGTAACCATGTATTTTGCAGATGCTTTTAGCTGTAAACGATAGCACATTCCTTGTGTCTCTGATATTTTAAAATTCTGAACTGCTTCTAAAATGTTACGCTTAGTTTGCTCCGAAATAGAGTGGGCTTTTACAGTGTCTTTTGCGATAGATGTAAACTCTTCCGTGCCAATTTCAGCCAGTCTCATACTATTATAAATTGCAACATCTGAGTTAGAGTAGAAGAGGTGAATACAGTCGTTGGGAACAGAATCTAGTCTTGTTTCCCTTGTTTTTATTAAATCAACATCAACGGAGGTCATATTCCCTTCAGACAAGTGGTTTAAGGCGATAGCAAATACTTGGTCTTCTCTTTGGCGCATAATTTCTGTGAGCTCGAAGTAACGAAACAAATCCCAAAGAGGTGTGCCGGTAATCGCACTATATGGATCCGATTGATTTGGTGAGAAAATCCACCTATCGCCTACTGGTGAAAGTTGTTTTAAGTCACCAAACACAATAATCGGTATACCTCCGAAATACTCGCTAGTCCGAAATATTTGCTTTAGACGAGCATCTAGGTATCCAAACATTTTGGCACCCACCATTGATATTTCATCCACTATTATAAGCTGAAGATCTATCAAACTTGAATATATTGCATTAACGGTGTCGTTCCTTAATGGGCATAACTCAGCTGAAGACTGATTGATTGGTAAAGAGAAAACAGAATGCAATGTTACTCCACCAATACCAAACGCAGGTTTTCCCGTAGGAGCACATAACAACACTTAAACCGTTTCCGGGTTACTTCCAGGTAAAGTGTTTGCTCGGGTGGTCAGTGACTGATATATAGCGGAAATTAATAGGGTTTTTCCTACTCCAGCACCACCGCCAACATATTCGTAAAATCGTCGCTTAATTTTCATATTATGGTGTACATGATAAAAATATTCCCGCTGCTTTGCATTCAAAGACCGTACGGTCGATAACAATTCATTTTCTTGTATGATGACAGGCAATCTTATAAGTCTAACTTCGTGTATATTTTGCTCGACGTTCTGGAATACGTCGACATTATTTCCGATTTCCGGAACAGCTAATGCCCTGAATTCCTCATCCAAGAAAGGAGTCATACTTTCTTCGTTGGCAGCATTTTCTAGCCCTATTTGTTGATTCAAGTCCACTAGAATTGTTTCCAGTTCACGCTCAGAGAACTTGTACTTTTTCTTACTCTCCTCTATCATCTCTTTATTGAGGTTACATATTGCTTCAATGTCGACTTCAATTAAATTAGAGACTTCGTTGCGCCATGGATAAAACAGCATAGCCATTTCTCGAAAATAATCGGATCGAGAAAACTCAACACTAAAACGCCTCCATCTTAATACAAGAGGATGCTTTTTCGGCCTGATAAAACCACTGCCATCATTTAATTCCAGTGGGACTACGGTTATTTCAGAAGTTTCAGCTTCTGGCTCCAACTTTCGTTGGCCTCATTTTCTGCTGCAGTTTCTCTTCTTGTCTTCGAAAATCGGAAAGAGGCGGCAAAATTTGCAAGACATAGTTGTTCTAGCTGTCTTGGTCTCTGGATATAATGGTCCAGTAAGTTGGGAACATAAATATCCGTTGAATCGCCTGGTAGTCTCTCTAAATCTGCTTTCGGTCTTACCATTCGGACTCTCTTCTCAGGATGAGACGTGTTAATGAATATATCACCTTCACTGGCTTCTGAAAGATGGAGACCTAAAATGTTATAGGCTGCTTCTTGGGCGGACACTTCAGAGCCATTCACGAACTTATTACCAATGTGTTGTAATTTCTGCTTAACTGTATAACTTCCCTCATTTATTTCTTCCATGGCTTGCTGCAATAGCTGAGAAACCCCCCTATTCGATTTATTTATATAATTTATGATATAGCTGCAGCAGGCAAAAGCATCAAGTATAAACTGAATGTCCATATTTGCTCTATGCAAACGTAAAATATCACTGTTATATGCATTCAGCAGTCGATCAGAAAATTTCCTTCGGAGAAATATTTGAGGCTTTTTCAAATTTGACCGAAGAGCCAATTTGTAGTTCTCGTAGGTTGTCGAAATTTCGGGATGTACTAAAAACTCCTCAAAATTGTTTAAGGTGTCGGCTTCATTATGTAGGTTTAAAAAATTTTTAATTTTTTTAAACAAAGCCACATGCTCTTCATTTAGTTCATTTTCATCTAGGGGAAATAAAATTTCAGTCCTAGGCATAGGTGGATAAGGCATGTTGAAGCGACAGACTTGCTGACCTCTTATGTCTCTTAAGCAAGCGCGACCATGTCTGTGTTTTTGATATTCGACATATTGTTGCACGTCTGGATTGTATCCATCCGTTGAAATAAAGCGATCCACAAATTCAATAATGGGTCCAACATTTATAGTTCCATCTATCTCTAATGCAGGTAGATCGCTCAACCAATACATTCCATGACAGTGAGGTGAGCCTCTGTGTTGGAACTCAATTCTCCAGTAAAAATGAGTGAGCACATGTGGCTCGAAAATTTTAGATTTCAACAACTTTACCATCTGTCTGAATCGGTAATCAACATATCTAGAACATGTGACAGGATCTGTTCTTATCAGGCGAGCTTTTTCCGAATTAGAAAGTTGTGCAGCTTCATCTTCTGAAAGATCTTTCTTGTCCACAAGTTTGGATAGAATAACCAAAAGTTCTGGCCATTTGGTCTCTGCAGCCGATAAAGTAATAAATTATGTAGGCAAACCAAACTGACGAATCATTGCTAACACCTTTTTTTTCTCTGATTCACAGTGAGCAGGTGATGATCTAAGTCCTTTTAAAATATGATATCCTTCAGCATGTTGGACTAAGTTGGTTACAAAATTTGAGTCTACCATGTTTGCAGCCGTAATAAGGCAGGCTCCGGACTTTTTTCTTAAACAAATAGAAATCGCTTCTTTAATGCGATGTAATTCGTAATATTTATACTTCCATAGCAAGCTAACAACACCCGCACAGCGTCGATCATATCTTCGTACTTCTGATCGCGCTATTTTGCTATATGTTAGATCAGTTGTTCTTTTCTTGCCACAAAATATTGTTGGAAAAGATAACTCCCCCGCATCATCGTCTCGTGTAATGTCGATGGGAGTTCGCCCTTCACCAGGAGCTATTTCCACTCGTTCCAGTGGAAGGTTTTCAATGGGCTCGTTGTCCAAAAGAGTTTCTTGTCCTCTGGGATTTATTTCATCTTCTACACTAGCCTCAATTTCTATATTGTGTAGAGAACTCTGTAATGCTCTTACGATATTCTCATCGTTTGGATCTGCTAGAAATTGAACGGTTTCGTTGTTCCTATAGTCTGCTAACCATCTTCGGACAATCGAATATTATGGAAACGATACAGATCTGTATCCATGAGCCACTGAAGTGCTGCTATTACTCTTGCTGGCCTTATAGTTTCTACTATAAAGCTATGGTTATACTCCAAACGACGTTTTAAGTGTACTTGGATCACTTGTGCATCCTCAAATATTCGAGGAAGAGTGGTAACTGTCTGAACTACGGAAATAGGAACATTTACAACCGCTCCTCTAACAGCACATTGACTCTCGTACCCGAGAGATACTATTCTCATAAAAGGAATTCTTGGAGATATAAGCCGTTCTTCTTGGCATGTCAGATTCTTCAAAACATCAGGTATGTCTGGAAATTGGAGGCCATTAGCCAAACAAATATTTGGAATTTTGCCTGTCATAACCTGACGATAGCACGTTGAACAAAATGTGAATTTTCCCGCTATGCTTGGAAATTCATTTTCTACAAAAAATATTTTGTTGAGCTGGAGTTGTGGATATTTATTTGAAAGAGAAGATTTGTTCAGTTTCTTGATTTGGTGCGAAAACCATGTCCCCCCACAGCATACACATACAATAGTCAGTCCTTCTTTTATATTTAACTCATATTGCTCATAGTGTGTTAAGTGCCGTGACCGAATTTGATTGTTAAGCCCTTCTTCTGTTGCATCAGGCAAGAGGTTATCTCGATATGCTGATGTTCTTGAGCGCTGTCTCTCGTTTCCTCTTCTTCGGTTTTCTTCATTAGACCTATGAAGCTGGACATGTTCGCGTGCGCTGTGTCTGTTACTTTCCAGGGACATTCGAGTTTGTTGTCGAGATATTCGCCTTTGCGATGTATTTATCAGTTGCTCACGACGTCTTGTGATTGGATTTGATCTTCGTTGAGTTCTCGAGAGCCTGTCACGAATTTGTTCACCCTGCCTCAATTCGTGAACATTCCTTCTACACCTATGGGCATTGGTGTTTCTCGCTTGCTCTTCTTCTCTTACTATAGGATTTCGTCGTCGTGTTGCTCGGGCGACTGAATCACGAACGCGTTCCGGCTCCCTCAATTCAGGAATATTTCGTATAACCCTATGCTCCAAAGTGTTTCGGGCTTGTTCTTCCTCTCTTACAATTGAGGTTTCCCTTCGTGCTGCTCGTGACAATGAGTCACGAACGCGTTCAGGCTCCCTCAATTCAGGAATATTTCGTATAACCCTATGCTCCAAAGTGTTTCGGGCTTGTTCTTCCTCTCTTACAATTGAGGTTTCCCTTCGTGCTGCTCGTGCCACTGAGTCACGAACGCGTTCCGGCTCCCTCAATTCAGGAATATTTCGTATAACCCTATGCTCCAAAGTGTTTCGGGCTTGTTCTTCCTCTCTTACAATTGAGGTTTCCCTTCGTGCTGCTCGTGACAATGAGTCACGAACACGTTCAGGCTCCCTGAATTCAGGAATATTTCGTCTAACCCTATGCTCCAAAGTATTTCGGGCTTGTTCTTCCTCTCTTACAATTGAGCTTTCCCTTCGTACGGCTCGTGCCACTAAGTCACGAACCCGTTCCTGTTCCCTCAATTCAGGAATATTTCGTCTAACCCTATGATCCAAAGTATTTCGGGCTTGTTCTTCCTCTCTTACAATTGAGGTTTCCCTTCGTGCTGCTCGTGCCACTGAGTCACGAACGCGCTCCGGCTCCCTCAATTCAGGTATATTTCGTCTAACCCTATGATCCAAAGTATTTCGGGCTTGTTCTTCCTCTCTTACAAATGAAGTTTCCCTTCGCGCTGCTCGTGCCACTGAGTCACGAACGCGCTCCGGCTCCCTCAATTCAGGTATATTTCGTCTAACCCTATTATCCAAAGTATTTCGGGCTTGTTCTTCCTCTCTTACAATTGAGGTTTCCCTTCGTGGTGCTCGTGCCACTGAGTCACGAACGCGTTCCGGCTCCCTCAATACAGGAATATTCCGTCTAGCCCTTTGATTTAAAGTGTTTCGGGCTTGTTCTTCCTCTCTTAGTAACGAGCTTTCCCTTCGTGCGGCTCGGGCCTCTCGGTCACGAATCCGTTCCGCGTCTCTAAAGTCACGTCTCCGCGATCGTCGTCTTACATTATGTAAGCTTGCGTCATTTTCCCTTTCTCTCTCACGAAACTGGGAATTTGGTGACCTTAGGCATGACATTAAATTAGCGCTAATTGCTCGGTTTTGTGCTAAGTTGCTTTCGTAATGTCTGCGACTACGATTTCTAGCAACTCTGCGACGCTGCTCTTGAGATCGGGCTGACAAGCGCGGCATTGTTATTTCGTCGTTCGTAACCACGTTAAAATGTTTTATGGGCTTGGTATAGACTCAAATATTTTGAACGAATAAATTTAAAAGAAGTTGAAAAATATTGGAAGTGTTTAATAAAGTAAGTTTTCAAAAACTCTTAAAATGTTTTATAAACAATAGTTAAAAGTCGTAAGAAACACTTGAAATAATAATTGTTCGAAACGAAAAATATTGAATTAACGAAAGCTAACTATTACTTTTGAAAAAGTACCCGAAAAATTAAGCAAATTTAAATAATAAACTAAATAACACACATTCCATAACCCGCAAATTAAAAAAAGGTTAAGCAAAACAGGTTTTTAATAATTTATGGTTGATTTTCAAAAATAATTTGTATAATAGAAGACTATTTTATAATATATTATATATTTCAGGGGCGAAAGTTTATACAAGCACTCAGAATTATATAAAAACACACTTTAAATATTTTATGGGTGATTTTCAAAAATAATTTGTGTAATAGAAGACTATTATATATATATATATATATATATTATATATTTCAGGGGCGAAAGTTTATATAAGCACTCAGAATAATATAAGAATGCACTTTAAATATTTTATGGGTGCTTTCCAAAAATAATTTGTACAATAGAAGACTATTATATATATATATTATATATTTCACGGGCAAAAGTTTATATATGCACTCAGGATTATATAAAAACACACTTTAAATATTTTATGGGTGATTTTCAAAAATAATTTGTATAATAGAAGACTATTATATATATATATTATATATTTCACGGGCGAAAGTTTATATATGCACTCAGAATTATATAAAAACACACTTTAAATATTTTATGGGTGATTTTCAAAAATAATTTGTATTATTGAAGACTATTATATATATATATATTATATATCTCACGGGCGAAAGTTTATATATGCACTCAGAATTATATAAAAACACACTTTAAATATTTTATGGGTGATTTTCAAAAATAATTTGTGTAATAGAAGACTATTATATATATATATATATATATATATTATATATTTCAGGGGCGAAAGTTTATATAAGCACTCAGAATAATATAAGAATGCACTTTAAATATTTTATGGGTGCTTTCCAAAAATAATTTGTACAATAGAAGACTATTATATATATATATTATATATTTCAGGGGCGAAAGTTTATATAAGCACTCAGAATAATATAAGAATGCACTTTAAATATTTTATGGGTGCTTTCCAAAAATAATTTGTACAATAGAAGACTATTATATATATATATATTATATATTTCACGGGCAAAAGTTTATATATGCACTCAGAATTATATAAAAACACACTTTAAATATTTTATGGGTGATTTCCAAAAATAATTTGTATTATTGAAGACTATTATATATATATATTATATATTTCACGGGCGAAAGTTTATATATGCACTCAGAATTATATAAAAACACACTTTAAATATTTTATGGGTGATTTTCAAATATAATTTGTATTATTGAAGACTATTATATATATATATTATATATTTCACGGGCGAAAGTTTATACAAGCACTCAGAATTATATAAAAACACACTTTAAATATTTTATGGGTGATTTTCAAAAATAATTTGTGTAATAGAAGACTATTATATATATATATATATATATATTATATATTTCAGGGGCGAAAGTTTAAATAAGCACTCAGAATAATATAAGAATGCACTTTAAATATTTTATGGGTGCTTTCCAAAAATAATTTGTACAATAGAAGACTATTATATATATATATTATATATTTCAGGGGCGAAAGTTTATATAAGCACTCAGAATAATATAAGAATGCACTTTAAATATTTTATGGGTGCTTTCCAAAAATAATTTGTACAATAGAAGACTATTATATATATATATATTATATATTTCACGGGCAAAAGTTTATATATGCACTCAGAATTATATAAAAACACACTTTAAATATTTTATGGGTGATTTCCAAAAATAATTTGTATTATTGAAGACTATTATATATATATATTATATATTTCACGGGCGAAAGTTTATATATGCACTCAGAATTATATAAAAACACACTTTAAATATTTTATGGGTGATTTTCAAATATAATTTGTATTATTGAAGACTATTATATATATATATTATATATTTCACGGGCGAAAGTTTATATATGCACTCAGAATTATATAAAAACACACTTTAAATATTTTATGGGTGATTTCCAAAAATAATTTGTATTATTGAAGACTATTATATATATATATTATATATTTCACGGGCGAAAGTTTATATATGCACTCAGAATTATATAAAAACACACTTTAAATATTTTATGGGTGATTTTCAAAAATAATTTGTATAATAGAAGACTATTATATATATATTATATATTTTAGGGGCGAAAGTTTATATAAGCACTCAGAATAATATAAAAATGCACGTTAAATATTTTATGGGTGCTTTCCAAAAATAATTTGTACAATAGAAGACTATTATATATATATTATATATTTCACGGGCGAAAGTTTATATATGCACTCAGAATTATATAAAAACACACTTTAAATATTTTATGGATGATTTTCAAAAATAATTGGTATAATAGAAGACTATTATATATATATTATATATTTCAGGGGCGAAAGTATATATAAACACTCAGAATTATATAAAAACACACTTTAAATAATTTATGGGTGATTTTCAAAAATAATTTGTATTATAGAAGACTATTATATATATATATTATATATTTCAGGGGCGAAAGTTTATATAAACACTCAGAATTATATAAAAACACACCTTAAATATTTTATGGGTGCTTTCCAAAAAATTATTTGTATAATAGAAGACTATTATATATATATATATATTATATATCTCACGGGCGAAAGTTTATATATGCACTCAGAGTTATATAAAAACACACTTTAAATATTTTATGGATTATTTTCAAAAATAATTTGTATAATAGAAGACTATTATATATATATATATTATATTTCACGGGCGAAAGTTTATATATGCACTCAGAATTATATAAAAACACACTTTAAATATTTTATGGATGATTTTCAAAAATAATTTGTATAATAGAAGACTATTATATATATGTAGGAACGGATAAGGGACGTACCAGAAGTGGACGTACTTACGGTGACGTAAAACCCTCATAGCGACTAACAACCCAGACGTAAAAATGCAACCCAGATGTACAAATACAACCCTGACTTTTAAACCTAAACGAGACGGACGAGTAAAAACCGAAAAGACGACAAGTTAGTTTACGTACGAATTTCAACGAAGTAACACGCCAGTATACAGTTTAATTCATCCAACACATATTTTAATCATCAAATACTTTATTTAACTCATTATCATTATAAATGAATTCACATCCTACAAATTGGGGGTTTGTCCGGGATCGTGCCATAAAACGTGTATTGTGCTGTGTGTGAGCGTCGCCAAACGCTGAAAAGTTGAACTTGTTAACGTCTTCAAGCGCAAAATAATTAACAAGCGTCATCAAACGCAGTACAATATTTGTGCAGACTTCATTCGTACGTGAAAAAGTTCATAACGAACAAGCGTCTCCAAGCACTATATAAATTTTCAACGCCGAAAGACACAAAAGCGTCGTCAAACGCTGTGCCGTCGATCGCAGCATACAATTTTGAAATTAAGCAAGCGTCATCAAAAGCTCGTGAAAAGTGGCAACGAAGCCAAATAAAATTTTAAACTGCATAACGTTCAAAACGCGAGGAATAGAATTTGAGTAGACAAATCGTTGGCACGAAAACAGCGAATTCGTATAGAGACAGAACAAATATAACGACAACGAGCAAAAGAGAACGCAAGAGTTGTTAAGCAGAATAGAAGAAGACATCAGAGGAAGCAGTGCAGAAAAAACGTAGAAACACAAGCAGCGATACAATAAAACTATGCGAAGTTGTGCATCATCAAATGAATAGAAGACATCAGAAAGAAAGCAGAGCAGAGAGAACGTAACAATACAAGCAACAAGAAAATAAAACGATGCGAAGTTGTGCAGCATCAAATGAAGTAATGAAATCAACATCAAAACATAGCTAAGCGAAGTCAATAGTAGAATACATCAGAAGGAAAGCAGAGCAGAGAAAACATAGCAACACAAGCAGCGAGAAAATAGAACGACTGACACAAGCAGAAACAAATCAAAGTTGTGCAGCATCAAATGAAGTAAAGGAGACATCAAAAACAAAACAAAGTAAAGCGAAGACAAAGGAAAGTAATAAATTCGAGACATCGAAGGAAGAAGAGCAAAGAATAGACAGCAAATGAGAAGAAAGCAATAATAAAACAAAGTCAAATTGAAGTAAGAGAAGTATAAAAGCGATACGGAACATTGAATAAGCTGGAGCAAAGAAGAAACAACAGATAAGTGGAAATCAATATCACAACAAAGCGAAGAAAAGAACTTACATTTATTCATACAATCTTATGTATTTCATTCAAAGTAGTTTGTTTAAGTGATCTTTTATTTTATTATTCGAATATTTTTTCTTACTGGTAAACACACAATTTCATTTATAACATAATACCTACTTTAAATACTACAAAAGCGTAGCGTAAAAAATGGACAGACAGACAATACTTACATTTAATTTAAAGGAGTTGCAGTAAGCACTCCGTGAACTTGACCAATCTACTGCGGGGCGTAAAGCGGAGTTACAACAAAGATTATTGTCACACTACGGACACGAGATAAGTAACAACGATGACAATGACGAATCGGGTAGTAGGTATGAAGATGCACCAGAAACAAATTCCGCTGCCGCCGTCGCACCGGCTGGTAGATCAATGTTTACCTTTAAAGACATACAGGAAAGTCTAACACAATTCAATGGTAATGATAACGTTGATGTACAGCTATGGATAAATGAATTTGAAGAGAATGCTGTGGTAGTAGGGTGGAATAGTGTGCAGAAATTCATATATGGAAAGCAGTTGCTAAGAGGGGCAGCGAAATTATTTATTAGAAGTCAGAGAGGTTTAGTCAGTTGGGAGTTATTAAAAGATGCACTTATCGAGGAATTTGGAAAAAAAATTTCTTCATCTGAAGTACATAGCAAATTAAGAAACCGTAAAAAGAAAGCAAGCGAAACGTTTCGTGAGTATTTGTATGTACTTACTGAAATTGGTAAACCAATAAATATTGACACTGAAAGTTTGATATCATACTTTATAGAGGGCATAGTAGACACCAGGCTAAACAAAACGGTTTTGTATGAGGCAAAATTTATGAGAAAATTCATTGCAAAACGATCAATCAAAACTCTAGACCAATCCAGAGTTCAGCAAGTACTTCTAGCGCTCAAAAAGTGTCAAGGCCATGTTTTAGATGTGGAAGTAGCACACATCTCATTCGTGAGTGCACCAGTCAACAAACTAAATGCTTTAAGTGCAATGGCATTGGACACAAGTCTTTTGAGTGTAAGAGTACTGAAAGCGTGAAAGTTAAAAAAGAGTCTGACAAAATTAATGTTGTAGATATGGAAAAAGAAAAAATACAGTTACCAGTGAAAATTGTAAAGGTGGGTGGGTTAGAAACTGATGCTTTGGTCGATACAGGGTGTTGTTTATGCCTAATCCGTCGTGATGTGTTCAACCAAATTAATTTCAGCGGTGAGGTTACCGACGACAAGCGAACCTTGTACGGCGCTTGTGCAAAAGAGTTTTCGACGTGCGGTAGTTTCGTCACAGAGCTTGAAGTAGATGACTTGAAGTTCTTACAAAAATTTCACATTACTAGTGAAAACGCGATTCCGTATTCAGTATTTATAGGTACATCGGTACTCGATAAAGTGAATATTAGTGTAAAGCCAGAAGGTACAAAATTCGAGAAGAGGATTAGTACGCTATCAGAATCAAAAGAAAGTAGTGAGGGAAAAAAGATGGAGTTATTAGAAGAGTTTGCAAAGTTATGTATGACTGCAGGAGTCTACAGCGAAAACACAATTATTCAAGAGTTAATACAAAGGTACAAGCCACAACGTATCGAAAAGTGCCAAACTGAAATGAAGATACTTTTGAGTGACGAAGTACCTGTATTTCAGCGTCCACGCAGATTGGCCTTGGATGATAAAAATTTTGTGAGCAAACAAGTTGAAGAATGGTTGAAAGCAGATATTATCCAGCCAAGCTTTTCAAACTACGCATCTCCCATCGTAATAGTAGGGAAAAAAGACGGTTCAAAAAGATTATGTTGTGATTACCGATTGTTAAACAAAAAAATTATCCGAGATAATTTTCCCATGGCGCGCATCGATGACGTGCTGGACAGGTTGCAAAGAGGTAAGGTTTTCACAACATTGGACTTGGAAGATGGGTTCTTCCATGTTCCAGTCGCCAAAGATTCAAGGAAGTACACATCTTTTGTGACACCCGATGGACAATACGAATTTAAATACGTTCCGTTTGGTATATGCAACTCGCCGGCGGTTTTCTGTAGGTTTGTAAGCTTTGTGTTCAGAGAACTAATACAAGATGGGACTATTGCGATGTATATGGATGACATCATCATTCCATCGCAAGATGTTGACGAGGGTTTGCTAAAATTGAAACGCGTTTTAGAAGTAGGGTCGCGGTACGGTGTACGTATCAAATGGAAGAAATGCCAATTTTTAGAGAAAAGAGTTAACTTTCTGGGTTACATCATTGAGGCAGGTACAATTAGGCCATCTGAAGAAAAGATCCAAGCGATTGACTCCTACCCAATGCCGAGGGATAAGAAAACTCTCGAACGTTTCCTTGGACTAACGTCATACTTCAGGCGGTTCATAAACAAGTATGCAATTTTAGCACGACCTTTATCTGACTTGTTAAAAAAAGAGAGTATTTTTAAAATAGGAGAAGAACAAGTAGCTTCTTTCGAAAAGTTAAAAAGAATTTTAACCACTTCACCAGTTCTTCGGTTATATAACCCTAACGCAATGACGGAGATTCACACGGATGCGTCAAAATTTGGTTATGGGGCGATCTTCATGCAAAAATGGAGTGAAGACCAAAATTTTCATCCCGTTCAGTTTTTAAGTAGAAAAACAAGTCACGCAGAAGAGAACTACAGTTCATATGAATTGGAGGTTTTGGCAGTAATTGCTGCTCTTAAAAAGTGGCGAATTTATTTGAAAGGTGTTAGGTTCACCATCGTTACCGACTGTAACGCTTTCGCACTTACGATGCGCAAAGAAGACGTGCCGCCTCGTATTGCAAGATGGGCGATTTTCTTACAAGAATTTGACTATCAAATTGTACACAGATCTGAAGGAAGCGTGTATATACGTAAATGTATGGTTACAACAATAGCACCACCAAAAACAGGTATGTTTCTACATAACCGCAGACGTAGCAGCAAATAAATGTCGCAAGCAGCGTTAGATTTAGTTGGACATTTTACCCCTTTAAAAGCAGGTAGGAAAATTGATTTAGCTTCGAAGAAAAGCGTTTTAAATTGATAAAAATAAGTTTCAACGTATTTTACTCAAGGCCATTAGAAAGATTAAATAGAGAGGACAAACATTTTGTAGGCGTTAAAAATATATTCTCCTTTAGTGCTGATAATCATACTATAAGCAAATTCTTTTGTATTCAAAATTGCATGTATAACACAAATTATTTTGCTTTGAAGAATCGGTTGTATGTAGCTCAATTCTTAAAATAGATCAACAACTGCGTAAATATATACGTTAACATCTCTTCAAAATTGTATCTACTAAAATGAAGAAATGACGAAAACATTATTATCTGAACAATGGCTTGTATTCTAAAAATATTATATATTCGACCGAGCTTAGCGATTTTTTCATATACCTTTGCACGTAATATATGTCCGTATCCGGTGAAATTTGAAGAGCTAAAATGAGGAGTACGATCCTCTTATTTGAACAATGGAACAAATGTCTAATCGGACGCCTATATACATATACCCGCTCATCAAATTTTATCAAGATATCTCAAAAATTTAGGGACTAGATTGCATACAAATAGACAAACGGGCAGACGGATATGGCTTAATAACTCAGCTCTTCATCCTGATCATTTCGGTATACTTATTGCTGACGCTATCTATTTTCCTTTACGGACTTACAATTTTGGGATTCGTGACGAAATTAATATACAATTTCATTATCATGAAAGGTATAAAAATAGGTAGGTACTTTGTGAGAGGATGCAAAGTTCACGTTTTTTGTGACCAGCATGTAAAAACTATGACTACGAATCACGTATTTCAAAAATATATGACGTAAACGTAACTATTTGATGAAATTTGATAAATTTTGAAGCTTCTAGCCGTAAAAAGGGGGCAAAAATTAGAGTTTATATGAGGTATATAATATATATACCACCGATCTCCATGATTTTTTCAGACAACAATATATGCTATACACGTAAGCATTTGGTGAAATTTGAAGCTTCTAGCTGTTAAAATGGGGAAGAAATTGCGCAAAGTTTCTTATCTGAACAATCGGTTGTATGAGATATATACTATATATACCACCAGTCTCTATGATTTTTTCAGACAACAATATATGCTATACACGTAAACATTTGGTGAAATTTGAACATATCTAAACGATTTTTAAGATAAATATAAAATAAAAAATAGGTAGGTTCTTTGTGTGAGGATGCAAAGCTTCACGTTTTTTGTGGTTTGCATGTAAAAACTATGACTACGAATCACGTATTTCAAAAATATATGAAGTAAACGTAACTATTTGATGAAATCTGATGAATTTTGAAGCTTCTAGCCGTAAAAAAGGGGCAAAAATGACAGTTTATATGAAGTATATAATATATATACCACCGATATCTATGATTTTTTCAGACAATAATATATGCTATATAAGTAAGCATTTTGTGAAATTTGAAGCTTCTAGCTGTTAAAACGGGGCAGAAATTGCGCAAAGTTTCTTATCTGAACAATCGGTTATTTCAGATATATACTATATATACCACCGATCTCAATGATTTTTTCAGACAACAATATATGCTATACACCATTACACCATATAAGCATTTGGTGAAAGTTGAAGCTTCTAGCTGTTAAAATGGGGAAGAAATTGCGCAAAGTTTCTTATCTGAACAATCGGTTGTATGAGATATATACTATATATACCACCAGTCTCTATGATTTTTTCAGACAACAATGTATGCTATACATTTGGTGAAATTTGAACATATCTCAACGATTTTTAAGATAAATATAAAATAAAAAATAGGCAGGTTCTTTGTGTGAGGATGCAAAGCTTCACGTTTTTTGTGGTCTGCATGTAAAACCTATGACTACGAATCACGTATTTCAAAAATATATGACGTAAACGTAACTATTTGATGAAATTTGATGAATTTTGAAGCTTCTAGCAGTAAAAAAGGGGCAAAAATGAGAGTTTATATGAAGTATATAATATATATACCACCGATCCCTATGATTTTTTCAGACAATAATATATGCTATATAAGTAAGCATTTTGTGAAATTTGAAGCTTCTAGCTGTTAAAATGGGGCAGAAATTGCGCAAAGTTTCTTATCTGAACAATCGGTTGTAGGAGATATATACTATGTATACCACCGATCTCAATGATTTTTTCAGACATAAATATATGCTATACACGTAAGCAGTTGGTGAAATTTGAAGCTTATAGCTGTTAAAATGGGGCCGAAATCGCAAAAAAAAATATATATATACTATATATACTATCATATATATATTATATATATCACCGATCTCTATGATTTTTTGACACAACAATGCATACTATATATGTAGGTTTTGAATAAATGTTTATTAACCCTTGCAAATATTATATTATATAGTTTATTAAATGTAATTTGTAGTAATCATTTAAATTGTACAGTTTGTTAAAACGGAAAATAAGTGGTAATTATAATTGAATTCTTATTTGTGTGGTGCTTTGTGATGTCCGCGTATCGACTTCTTTCGTCAAACTCTAAACACTCTCTCTATTCTCAAACGTCGGTTTTCTTTTTCATTTCAAAAATAAGAGTTACCTATTTATTGTTGCACGGTTGCATATTTATGTCTGGGTTGCTAGTGCGTAAGGGTTGTATGTCTCCGTAGGTACGTCCACTCCTGGTACGTCTCTTATCCGTTCCTACATTCGGCCGTCCTGACAGTCGTTCGTCCCCGAACGACGCGTGCCACTTTTTCATAAACTCCGCTACCGTCGTCGTCCGGTTCGGCCCTTCATGCTCACCTAACTTCTCAACGTCATACCGACCGTGGTTCAACTTACGTATTACTTTGTACGGCCCTAAAAACTTTTTCTTAATTTTCAGCGCGGGACCATATTGGGTTCGTTTTATAGCTACTAGCTCATTCTCTTCGTACGTTTGCTCAGCTTTTCTTTTTGCATTGAAAGTTTTCCGATTTTCCTCTTGAATGGCTTTTATGTTGTTTCTAGCTGTTTCCCTAATTTGATCGCGTTCTGTTTCCAGCTGAATAGCTGCGTCTTCCACAATAAGCTCACTTAAATCTATATGCTTTTCTAAACGCATATTCAACCCTGTTAACAACTTAAAAGGGGATACCTTCGTGCTCCGACTGGGATAGTTATTAAAAACTGTTGTACATTTGCAATGTTTTTATACCATTGTTCCGGATTGTTCAAGGAAAGTTTCGTCAACATTGGGATTACGATTCGATGGATGCGCTCCACTTGCCCGTTTCCCCTCGGAACTCCTGTTGCTGTATACAAGTGTTGTATACCCTGCTCATTACAATAATCTTTAAAAGCTTGCGAGGTGAAAGTTGCACCTCTGTCGGTTATCAGTCTTTTTGGATTTCCGAAAATAGCGGCTTGTTTGGTTAACCTATCAATTACTGCTGATGCTCCTGTATCTTTTGTGGGGTATAACCAAACAAATTTGGAGAATGCATCTACAACTGCTAAAATATTATTATAACATTTTGTGGTGGCTGTCAGCGGTCCTAAATGATCTAAATGGTAAGTGCATAACGGATGATCATCTTTGGGAATTGGCGAAAGAAACCCTTCTTTTTTGCCCATCTTCGCGTTTCCCACAATGCACTCTACGCAACTGCTTATTATTTTTGCTACTTTCTGACTTAACTGCGGAATATAGTATGATCTCTCTATTAACTCCTGTGTTTTGCGCGCAGCATAATGCCCCTGCCTGTGTATGGTTTTGATTATATCTTCTTCCATTTGACTAGGGACTACGACAAGTTCCTCGGAAGGATTTTTGCATAAAATTCCATGAGATATGTAAAAATCTTCATAGTTTCCCTTTTCTAAAATAGTCCTAACTGCTTTTGTCCAGTCATCTTTCAACTGGGCTTGTAATAATCGATGTCTCAACGTGTCTTCCATTTGCAAGCAATGCATTCTACTTAATGCATCTACATGTCTCATCTGTGTTCCAGATCTGTGCACAATTTGGTAATCAAATTCTTGCAAGAAAAGGGCCCATCTAGCTATCCTAGGTGGTACATCTTCCTTGCGCATCGTAAGTGCGAAAGCATTACAATCTGTAATGATTGTAAACTTGACACCTTTTAAATAAATTCTCCATTTTTTTAGTGCAGCAATGACTGCCAACACTTCCAGCTCATACGAGCTATACTTTTCTTCTGCCTGACTTGTTTTCCTACTTAAAAACTGTACTGGATGGAAAATTTGATCCTCACTCCATTTTTGCATGAAGATCGCTCCATACCCAAATTTCGATGCGTCCGTGTGGATCTCTGTCTCAGCGTTTGGATTGTACAACCGAAGAACCGGTGAAGTCGTCAAAGAACTTTTTAAATTCTTGAACGATTCCACTTGTTCTTCTCCTATCTTAAAAATGTTTCCTTTTTTCAACAAATCGGACAAAGGTTTTGCCAACAATGCATATCTATTAATGAACTTTCTAAAATATGAAGTTAATCCAAGGAATCTTTCGACACCTTTTCTGTCGTTCGGCATTGGATAATGCTCGATTGCCTGGATCTTTTCTTCAGATGGCTTAATCGTACCACCTTCAATAATGTAACCAAGGAAATTTACTTTTTTCTCTAAAAATTGACATTTCTTCCACTTGATACGGATACCGTACCGCGAACCTACTTCTAGAACTCGTTTCAATTTGCTTATACCCTCGTAGACATCTCTAGATGGAATGATGATATCATCCATATAAACTGCAATTGTTCGATCTTGTATAAGCTCTCTGAACACAAAGTTAATGAATCTACAAAATACCGCCGGCGAGTTACATATACCAAACGGGACATATTTAAACTCATATTGCCCGTCCGGTGTCACAAAGGCTGTGTACTTCCTTGAATCTTCAGCCACTGGAACATGGAAGAATCCATCTTCCAAGTCCAACGTTGTAAAAATTTTCCCCTTTTGCAACCTATCTAAAACGTCATCGATGCGCGCCATCGGAAAATTATCGCGAATTATCTTCCTATTCAACAACCTATAGTCACAGCATAATCGTTTTGAGCCGTCTTTTTTGCCGACTATTACGATTGGCGAAGCATAGTTCGAGAAGCTTGGTTGAATAATATCTGCTTTCAACCAGTCCTCGACTTGCTGATCAACGAACTTTTTGTCATCTACAGATAATCTTCTTGGACGCTGGAACACCGGTATTTCGTCGCTCAAAATAATTTTCATGTCAGTTTTACACTTTTCGATACGTTGTGGCTTATAACTTTCTATCATCTCCTGAATTACTACGTTTTCACTAAAATCGCCTGCACTCATACATAAACTTTCAAACTCTTCTAGTAATTCAAACCTTTCTCCTTGTCTACGTTCATCCGCGTTGTGATTAATTCTCTTCAAAAATTTTGTGCCTTCAGGTTTTACACAAATATTAACTTTATCAAGTACTGATGTACCTATAAATACGGAATATGGGATGGCACTTTCACTGGTAATGTGAAACTTTTGTTCAAACTTCAAATCATCTACTTCAAGCTCTGTTATAAAACTACCAAATGTCGAAAACTCTTTTTCGCAAGCGCCATATAAGGTTCGCTTTTCATCTGTAACAACACCTCTAAAGTTTATTTTGCTAAAAACATCACGTCGAATTAAGCATAACAACACCCAGTATCCACTAAAGCATCAGTCACTAATCCTCCTATTTTCACTGTTTTCACTGGCAACTGAATTCTTTCTTTTTGTACATTTATAACATTAATTTTGTCAGATTCTTTTTTAATTTTCACGGTATCAGCACTCTTGCACTCAAAAGACTTGTGTCCAACGCCATTACATTTAAAACATTTAGCTTGTTGACTATTGCAGTCACGAATAAGATGTGTGGTACTTCCACATCTAAAACATGGCTTTGACACCTTTTGAGTACTAGCAGTGCTTATCGAACCCTGCACTGGCCTCGAAATTTGGCCGCCGTCCTTACGATTTATTTTCTCATATATTTTGATTCTTTCTTTTAGTTCGCTGATCGTCCTGGCTTCATACAAAATCGCTTTGTTTAATCTCGTATCTACTATACCTTCGATGAAATACGAAATTAAACTTTCAACATCAATATTTATCGGTTTGCCGATTTCCGTGAGTACATACAAATACTCTCGAAACGTTTCACCAGCTTTCTTCTTACGGCTTCTCAACTTATTATGCACCTCAATTGAAGACACTTTTTTCCCAAATTCACTAATAAGTGCTTCTTTTAACAATTCCCAACTTACAAGCCCTCGCTCACTACGAATGAATAGTTTAGCAGCCCCTCTTAGTAGCTGTTTAGCATATATAAATTTTTGAACACTATTCCACCCTACTACTGACGCGTTTTCTTCGAATTCATTTATCCATAGCTGAACATCAAAATTATCATCGCCACTAAATTGAGTAAGACTTTCTTGTATGTCTTTAAACGTAAACATTGATCTGCCTGCCGGTACGACGGCGACAGCGGCAGCGGAATTCCTATCTGGTGCATCTTCATATGTACTAACCGAATCTAAATTATTATCATCGTCCGTCGTTTCATGTCCGTAGTGCAACAACAATCTTTTTTGCAAATCTGCTTTACGACCTGTAACTGAAATATTAAGCTCACGGAGTGCTTCCTGCAACTCCCTTACATTAAATGCCAATATTGTCTCTCTGTCCATTTTCACTCTGCACCGTCTTATATGCTACGATATTTACTTACTTTAAAATTTTGGTAATAGGTTTAAATAAAGAAAAGTATTCAACAGATTCATGCAAAATGTTCTAAACAAACTACTGAATCTTCTAAACAAACTACTGAAATATGAATATAGGTATGTATTTTGTTTTGCTTTCCACTTAGCTGCTGCTCTGCTTTGCTTCGTCTACTGTGTTTTGCTCGGTTTTTTGCTATTTGTTTTGTTCTACTACGATCATTGAATTTGCTGCCAACGATTTCCTTGTCTTTGCTTCTGTTTTTAACACCTCTCTTCTTCTTCGTACAAAATAACTTCGTTGCTTATCAGTTTTTTGTTTGTTTTGATTCCTTGCTCAACGGCTGCTTGCGTTGCCAATTGCTTTTCTACTCTACTTCGCTTTCAACTTCGTCATTGACATTTATCAACTGTCGTTTAACTTCTTTCTCTGCTTCTATGCGACTTTGGTATTTGCGTTACCAACGATGTTTCTGCTCTAAGTTTTTCTGCTCTCTTCAACTGTGCTCTTCTTTGTACGAACTACTCTTCGTTTTCAGTCGTTACTGAATTCAAAATTTGGCTTGGCTTTGTTGCCGAATTTCACAAGCGTTTGACGACACTTGCTTGGTAACAAATTGAACGCATTTATGGATGCTAACAGTTTGTATAGCGTCTGTAGACGCTTGTATGTTTGTATGTGTGTTGCATGTACCAAGAACGCACGAATTGCATACGGCGTTTGAAGACGCACTTTGTTTCGATTGCGTTTATGCACTCCACTTTATAGCGTTTAACGACGCTCGAGAAATGTACAGCGTTTGGAGACGCTTTTTGCTTATAAAAATGTTTGTCGACACGCGCAAATTTTACAAGGCGTTTGGTGACGCTTTTTGTTTAGTTTGCGTTTATTGGACATTCACGCACTTAACAGCGTTTAACAACGCTCACACACTCTGCACAATATAGAAAAATTTTAGTCCACAATCTCGGTTGAGCCCCCAATTTATTTGTAGGTTTTGAATAAATGTTTATTAACCCTTGCAAATATTATATTATATAGTTTATTAAATGTAATTTGTAGTAATCATTTAAATTGTACAGTTTGTTAAAACGGAAAATAAGTGGTAATTATATTTGAATTCTTATTTGTGTGGTGCTTTGTGATGTCCGCGTATCGACTTCTTTCGTCAAACTCTAAACACTCTCTCTCTATTCTCAAACGTCGGTTTTCTTTTTCATTTCAAAATTAAGAGTTGCCTATTTATTGTTGCACGGTTGCATATTTATGTCTGGGTTGCTGGTGCGTAAGGGTTGTATGTCTCCGTAGGTACGTCCACTCCTGGTACATCTCTTATCCGTTCCTACATATATGTAAGCAATCGGTGAAATTTGAAGCTTATAGCTGTTAAAATGGGGTAGAAATTGCGAAAAGTTTCTTATCTGAACAATCGGTTGTATGAGATATATACTATATATGCAACGGATCTCTATGACTTTTTCATACAACAATATATGCTATATACGTAAGCAATCGGTGAAATTTGAAGCTTATAGCTGTTAAAATGGGGTAGAAATTGCGAAAAGTTTCTTATCTGAACAATCGGTTGTATGAGATATATACTATATATACAACCGATCTCTATGATTTTTTCAGACAACAATATATGCTATATACGTAAGCAATCGCTGAAATTTGAAGCTTATAGCTGTTAAAATGGGGTAGAAATTGCGAAAAGTTTCTTATCTGAACAATCGGTTGTGTGAGATATATACTATATATACAACCGATCTCTATGTTTTTTTCAGACAACAATATATGCCATATACGTAAGCAATCGGTGAAATTTGAAGCTTATAGCTGTTAAAATGGGGCTAAAATTTGCGAAAATATATATATATATGCTATATATATACTATATATACCACCATATATATACTATATATACCACCGATCTTTATAATTTTTTGAGACAACAATATATGCTATATACGTAAGCATTCGTTGAAATTTGAAGCCTCTAGCTCTTAAAATAGGGCAGTAATTACGAAAAGTTCCTTATCTGAACAATCGGTTGTGGGATATATATACTATATATACCACCGATCTCATCAATTTTTTCAGGCAACAATATGTGCAATATACGAGAGTATATGGTGAAGTTTGAAGCTTCAATCTGTTAAATTGGGTAAGATATTACAAAAATCCTCTTTTTCTGAAAAATCGGTTGTATGGAGGATATATGCTATAGTGGTCCGATCCGGTCGGTTCCGACAAATGTCTAATCGGACACCCAAATACACCCGCTCACCAAATTTTATCAAGATATCTCAAAAATTGAGGGACTAGTTTGCATACAAACAGACAGACGGACAGACGGACAGACGGACATGGCTAAATCAACTCAGCTCTTCAACCTGATTATTTCGGTATACTTAATGGTGGGTCTATCTATTTTCCTTTAAGGACTTACAATTTTCGGTTTCGTGACGAAATTAGTATACCATTTGATTTTCATGAAAGGTATAAAAACAGGTAGGTACTTTGTGTGAGGATGCAAAGTTTCAGGTTTTTTGTGGTCTGCGTGTAAAAACTATGACTACGAATCACGTATTTCAACAATATATGACGTAAACGTAACTATTTGATGAAATTTGATGAATTTTGAAGCTTCTAGCCGTAAAAAGGGGGCAAAAATTAGAGTTTATATGAGGTATATAATATATATACCACCGATCTCTATAATTTTTTCAGACAACAATATATGCTATATACGTAAGCATTTTGTGAAATTTGAAGCTTCTAGCTGTTAAAACGGGGCAGAAATTGCGCAAAGTTTCTTATCTGAACAATCGGTTGTATGAGATATATACTATATATACAACCGATCTCTATGATTTTTTCGGACAACAATGTCTGCTATATACGTAAGCAATCGGTGAAATTTGAAGCTTATAGCTGTTAAAATGGGGTAGAAATTGCGAAAAGTTTCTTATCTGAACAATCGGTTGTATGAGATATATACTACATATACAACCGATCTCTATGATTTTTTTAGACAACAATATATGCTATATACGTAAGTAATCGGTGAAATTTGAAGCTTATAGCTGTTAAAATGGGGTAGAAATTGCGAAAAGTTTCTTATCTGAACAATCGGTTGTATGAGATATATACTACATATACAACCGATCTCTATGATTTTTTCAGACATCAATATATGCTATACACGTAAGCATTTGGTGAAATTTGAAGCTTATAGCTGTTAAAATGAGGCAGAAATCGCAAAAAAAAAATATATACTATATATATATATACTATATATACCATCATATATATATTATATATATCACCGATCTCTATGATTTTTTGACACAACAATACATACTATATACGTAAGCAATCGGTGAAATTTGAAGCTTATAGCTGTTAAAATGGGGTAGAAATTGCGAAAAGTTTCTTATCTGAACAATCGGTTGTATGAGATATATACTACATATACAACCGATCTCTATGATTTTTTCGGACAACAATGTCTGCTATATACGTAAGCAATCGGTGAAATTTGAAGCTTATAGCTGTTAAAATGGGGTAGAAATTGCGAAAAGTTTCTTATCTGAACAATCGGTTGTATGAGATATATACTACATATACAACCGATCTCAATGATTTTTTCAGACATCAATATATGCTATACACGTAAGCATTTGGTGAAATTTGAAGCTTATAGCTGTTAAAATGAGGCAGAAATCGCAAAAAAAAAATATATACTATATATATATATACTATATATACCATCATATATATATTATATATATCACCGATCTCTATGATTTTTTGACACAACAATACATACTATATACGTAAGCAATCGGTGAAATTTGAAGCTTATAGCTGTTAAAATGGGGTAGAAATTGCGAAAAGTTTCTTATCTGAATAATCGGTTGTATGAGATATATACTATATATACAACCGATCTCTATGATTTTTTCGGACAACAATGTCTGCTATATACGTAAGCAATCGGTGAAATTTGAAGCTTATAGCTGTTAAAATGGGGTAGAAATTGCGAAAAGTTTCTTATCTGAACAATCGGTTGTATGAGATATATACTACATATACAACCGATCTCTATGATTTTTTTAGACAACAATATATGCTATATACGTAAGTAATCGGTGAAATTTGAAGCTTATAGCTGTTAAAATGGGGTAGAAATTGCGAAAAGTTTCTTATCTGAACAATCGGTTGTATGAGATATATACTATATATACAACCGATCTCTATGATTTTTTCAGACAACAATATATGCTATATACGTAAGTATTCTGTGAAATTTTAAGCTTCTGGCTGTTAAAAAGGGGGCTAAAATTTGCAAAAATATATATATATATATATACTATATATACCACCATATATAAACTATATATACCACCGATCTTTATGATTTTTTCAGACAACAATATATGCTATATTCGTAAGCATTCGTTGAAATTTGAAGCCTCTAGCTTTTAAAATAGGGCAGTAATTACGAAAAGTTCCTTATCTGAACAATCGGTTGTATGGGATATATACTATATATACGACCGATCTCATCAATTTTTTCAGGCAACAATACGTGCAATATACGAAAGTATATGGTGAAGTTTGAAGCTCCAATCTGTTAAATTGGGTAAGATATTACAAAAATCCTCTTTTTCTGAAAAATTGGTTGTATGGAGGATATATGCTATAGTGGTCCGATCCGGTCGGTTCCGACAAATGTCTAATCGGACACCCAAATACACCCGCTCACCAAATTTTATCAAGATATCTCAAAAATTGAGGGACTAGTTTGCATACAAACAGACAGACGGACAGACGGACATGGCTAAATCAACTCAGCTCTTCAACCTGATTATTTCGGTATACTTAATGGTGGGTCTATCTATTTTCCTTTAAGGACTTACAATTTTCGGTTTCGTGACGAAATTAATATACCATTTCATTTTCATGAAAGGTATAATAAGTGTCCTGAGTGTTAAGATTTGATAACTTATAACCTTTTTCATGTTGTTTATTCATTTAAAATGTAATCGCTTATTATTTATGTGAGAACTACTAGTGGTACCTGGGTATCCAAGCCATGAGAACTAGTAATAAAACACTAATTTTAGTAATATAAAACTAATTTATTTATCATCTTTATGAAATTATATTTGGAAAAGTTTTCTCTCCTTTTTGTAGAAAAATTATGCTCATAGCATGCCACAAAATTTTATATCATTTCTATTTGTAGATTATGTAAAATTTGCTGTTTAATATGTAAAAGGTACCCATCTATGAACAGGTATAGAATTGTGACATTTTTTTCATTTTTCGTAACTTTCGATATCGAAAAAGTGGGCGTGGTTATATTCGAATTTCGGCCATTTTTTATTCCTAGATAAAGTGAGTTCAGATAAGTACGCGAACTGAGTTTAGTAAAGATATATGGAATTTTGCTCAAGTTATCGTGTTAACTAACGGCCATGCGGAAGGACAGACGGACGACTGTGTATAAAAACTGGGCGTGGCTTCAACCGATTTCGCCCATTTTCACAGAAAACAGTTACCGTCATAAAATCTATGCCCCTACCAAATTTCAAAGGGATTGGTAAGTTTTTGTTGTACTTATGGCGTTAAAAGTATCCTAGACAAATTAAATGAAAAAGGGCGGAGCCACCCCCATTTTGAAATCTTCTTTTATTTTTGTATTTTGTTGCACCATATCATTACTGGAGTTGAATGTTGACATAATTTACTTATATACTGTAAAGATATTAGCTTTTCTTTTAAAATTTGACTTAAAATTTTTATACTCAGTTGAGCAGAGCTCACAGAGTATATTAAGTTTGATTGGATAACGGTTGGTTGTACATATATAAAGGAATCGAGATAGATATAGACTTCCATATATCAAAATAATCAGGATCGAAAAAAAATTTGATTGAGCCATGTCCGTCCGTCCGTCCGTCCGTCCGTCCGTCCGTCCGTCCGTCCGTCCGTTAACACGATAACTTGAGTAAATTTTGAGATATCTTGATGAAATTTGGTACGTAGGTTCCTGAGCACTCATCTCAGATCGCTATTTAAAATGAACGATATCGGACTATAACCACGCCCACTTTTTCGATATCGAAAATTTCGAAAAACCGAAAAAGTGCGATAACTCATTACAAAAGACAGATAAAGCGACGAAACTTGGTAGATGGGTTGACGTTATGACGCAGAATAGAAAATTAGTAAGATTTTGGACAATGGGCGTGGCCCCGCCCACTTTTACAAGAAGGTAATTTAAAAGTTTTGCAAGCTGTAATTTGGCAGTCGTTGAAGATGTCATGATGAAATTTAGCAGGAACGTTACTACTATTACTCTATATGTGCTAAATAAAAATTAGCAAAATTGGATTAAGAACACGCCCACTTTTTAAAAAAAAATTTTTTTAAATTCAAATTTTAACAAAAAATTTAATATCTTTACTGTATATAAGTAAATTAAGTCAAAATTCAACTCCAGTAATGATATGATGCAACAAAATACAAAAATAAAAGAAAATTTCAAAATGGGCGTGGCTCCGCCCATTTTCATTTAGTTTGTCTAGAATACTTTTATTGCCATAAGTCGAACAAAAATTTACCAATCCTTCTCAAATTTGGTAGGAGCATAGATTCTATGACGGTAACTGTTCTCTGTGAAAATGGGCGAAATCGGTGGAAGCCACGCCCAGTTTTTATACACAGTCCACCGTCTGTCCTTCCGCTCGGCCATTAACACAATAACTTGAGCAAAATCCGATATATCTTTACTAAACTTAGCCCACGTACTTACCTGAGCTCACTTTTTCTTGGTATAAAAAATGGGCGAAATCTGACCATAACCACGCCCACTTTATCGATATCGAAAATTACGAAAAATGAAAAAAATGCCATAATTCTATACCAAATACGAAAAAAGGGATGAAACATGGTAACTGGATTGGTTTGTTGACGCAAAATATAACTTTGGAAAAATCTTTGTAAAATGGGTGTGACACCTACCATATTAAGTAGAAGAAAATGAAAAAGTTCTACAAGGCGAAATCAACAGCCCTTGGAATCTTGGCAGGAATACTGTTAGTGGTATTGCATATATAAATAAATTAGCAGTACCCGACAGATGATTTTCTGGATCACCTGGTCCACATTTTGGTGGATATCACGAGAACGCCTTCACATATACATCTAAGGGCCACTCGCTTTTAAAACCCTCATTAATACCTTTAATTTGATATCCATATCGTACAAAAACATACCAGAGTCACCCCTGTCCCACCCTAATGGCGATATCTCGAAAAGGCGTCCATCTATAGAACTAATGCCCCCTCTCTCTTAAAATGCTCAGTAACACCTTTCGTTTGATACCCATATCGTACAAACATTCTAGAGTAACCCCTGGCCCACCCTAATGGCGATATCTCGAAAAGGCGTCCACCTATAGACCTAGTGTCCACTCCCTCTTAAAATGTTCAGTAACAGCTTTCGTTTGATACCCATATCGTACAAACATTCTAGAGTCACCCCTGGCCCACCCTAATGGCAATATCTCGAAAAGGCGTCCACCTATAGACCTAATGCCCACTCCCTCTTAAAATGCTCAGTAACAGCTTTCGTTTGATACCCATATCGTACAAACATTCTAGAGTCACACCTGGCCCACCCTAATGGCGATATTTCGAAAAGGCGTCCACCTATAGAACTAAGGATTACTCCCTTTTAAAATACTCATTACCACCTTTCATTTGATACCCATATCGTACAAACACATTCTAGAGTCACCCTGGCCCACCCTAATGGCGATATCTCGAAAAGGCGTCCACCTATAGACCTAATGTCCACTCCCTCTTAAAATGCTCAGTAACACCTTTCGTTTGATACCCATATCGTACAAACATTCTAGAGTCACCCCTGGCCCACCCTAATGGCGATATCTCGAAAAGGCGTCCACCTATAGACCTAATGTACACTCCCTCTTAAAATGCTCAGTAACACCTTTCGTTTGATACCCATATCATACAAACATTCTAGAGTCACCCCTGTCCCACCCTAATGGCGATATCTCGAAAAGGCGTCCACCTATAGACCTAATGCCCACTCCCTCTTAAAATGCTCAGTAACACCTTTCGTTTGATACCCATATCGTACAAACATTCTAGAGTCACACCTGGCCCACCCTAATGGCGATATCTCGAAAAGGCGTCCACCTATAGAACTAAGGATTACTCCCTTTTAAAATACTCATTACCACCTTTCATTTGATACCCATATCGTACAAACACATTCTAGAGTCACCCTGGCCCACCCTAATGGCGATATCTCGAAAAGGCGTCCACCTATAGACCTAATGCCCACTCCCTCTTAAAATGCTCAGTAACACCTTTCGTTTGATACCCATACCGTACAAACATTCTAGAGTCACCCTTGGTCCAGCTTTATGGCGATATCTCGAAAAGGCGTCCACCTATAGAACTAAGGATTACTCCCTTTTAAAATACTCATTACCACCTTTCATTTGATACCCATATCGTACAAACACATTCTAGAGTCACCCTGGCCCACCCTAATGGCGATATCTCGAAAAGGCGTCCACCTATAGACCTAATGCCCACTCCCTCTTAAAATGCTCAGTAACACCTTTCGTTTGATACCCATATCGTACAAACATTCTAGAGTCACCCTTGGTCCACCTTTATGGCGATATCTCGAAAAGGCGTCCACCTATAAAACTAAGGATTACTCCCTTTTAAAATACTCCTTACCACCTTTCATTTGATACCCATATCGTACAAACACATTCTAGAGTCACCCCTGGCCCACCCTAATGGCGATATCTCGAAAAGGCGTCCACCTATAGACCTAATGCCCACTCCCTCTTAAAATGCTCAGTAACACCTTTCGTTTGATACCCATATCGTACAAACATTCTAGAGTCACCCCTGGCCCACCCTAATGGCGATATCTCGAAAGGGCGTCCACCTATAGACCTAATGCCCACTCCCTCTTAAAATGCTCAGTAACACCTTTCGTTTGATGCACATATCGTACAAACACATTCTAGAGTCACCCCTGGCCCACCCTAATGACGATATCTCGAAAAGGCGTCCACCTATAGACCTCATGCCCACTCCCTCTTAAAATGCTCAGTAACACCTTTCGTTTGATACCCATACCGTACAAACATTCTAGAGTCACCCCTGGCCCACCCTAATGGCGATATCTCGAAAAGGCGTCCACCTATAGACCTAATGCCCACTCCCTCTTAAAATGCTCAGTAACACCTTTCATTTGATTCCCATATCGTACAAACACATTCTAGAGACACCCCTGGTCCACCTTTATGGCGATATCTCGAAACGGCGTCCACCTATGGAACTAAGGATCACTCCTTTTCAAAATACTCATTAACAGCTTTCATTTGATACCCATATCGTACAAACACATTATAGAATCACCCCTGGTCCACCTTAATGGGGACATCTCGAAAAGGCGTCCACCGATAGACCTAAGGCCCACTCCCTCTTAAAATGCTCAGTAACACCTTTCATTTGATACCCATATCGTACAAACAAATTCTAGAGTCAGCCCTGGTCTACCTTTATGGCGATATCCCTAAATGGCGTTCATCCATAGAACTATGGCCTATTCTCTCTTAAAATACTCTTTAATACCTTTCATTTGATACACATGTTATACAACCACATTCCAGGGTTACTCCAGATTGATTTTCCATATTTTGTCTCCATAGCTCTCAACTGAGTATGTTATGTTCGGTTACACCCGAACTTAGCCTTCCTTACTTGTTTTTTTTTAAAGTGGGCGTGGTTGTTCTCCGATTTTGCTAATTTTTATTAAGCGTATATATAATAATAAGAGTAACGTCCCTGCCAAATTTCATCATGATATCTTCAACGACTGCCAAATTACAGCTTGCAAAACTTCTAAATTACCTTCTTTTAAAAGTGGGCGGTTCCACACCCATTGCACAAAATGTTACTAATTTTCTATTTTGCGTCATAAGTTCAACTCACCTACCAAGTTTCATCGCTTTATCTTTCTTCGGTAATGAATTATCGCACTTTTTCGGTTTTTCGAAATTTTCGATATCGAAAAAGTGGGTGTGGTTATAGTCCGATATCGTTCGTTTTAAATAAAGGTCTGAGATGTGTGCTCAGGAACCTACGTACCAAATTTCATCAAGATACGTCAAAATTTACTCAAGTTATCGTGTTAACGGACGGACGGACGGACGGACGGACGGAGATGGCTCAATCAAATTTTTTTTCGATCCTGATGATTTTGATATATGGAAGTATATTTCTATCTCTATTCCTTTATACCTCTACAACCAACCGTTATCCAATCAAACTTAATATACTCTGTGAGCTCTGCTCAACTGAGTATAAAAAGGGTTGATTACGTAGCTGCTGTGACTGTAGAAACGCGGTAACAGGGTATACATTTCCCTTGCCTTTTTTTGGTGTACATATGTATGTATTTATATTTCGAAGGTGAGCACAAAAAAATTAAAATATTCCGCATGAAAATTTTTTGAAAAAAAAGAAAAACTCAAATAATAGAATAAATATGTAGTAACTTCAGGCGCTAAAAATTCAATGCTAAATTGTTGCTTGTTGTCTAAAAGGTAACATGAAATTTATTTGTTTAGATACTCGTAAAGACTAATTTGTGTAGATTATGTCGTGCTGCTCGGCTTCTTTGAAGCATTAAATTTGATAACTGACATAAAGGACATAGGAGCCTCTTCATATTTTTGTAATGCTGAAATTATTAAATGTTTAAGTCATAACAACATACAGAATAAAAGTAAAGTCAGTAGAAAGAAGGTGGAGATATTGTATGAAAACTAAAATATAAGAAGCTGTAAAACAGTTACTGCCATAGAAACAACGTCCTTATCAAACCTCGTAAAATTTGGTCGCTTGTAGTTATACTTTGGTATTTAAAGTTTTGTGAAGACCTCACATAAAAGAAGGGGGCCGCTACAACCACACTGAAAAACCTATGAAAAACCACGTCCTATGTTATAAAATAACTCCGTCCTCTAAGCAAGTACTAGAAGCTTTCTAGGACCTATGCCACTTGCTGCTCCATGTCACTCCTAATAGTCTTAGCCTGGCAAGCACATGGCACGAGTACAAAACGTGCTCGATCATTTTCTCCTCCAACCCTCAATTTCTAATTTAAAGGCATGTGACGTAAAAAGGCAGTGTCCAGTCTTAATTCCCGTCATGAGTATAAAGTTCCCTATTTTTATGATAGGAGTAACTTTGTTAGCCTTAGGCTGACTATAGCGTGGAAGCGAGAAACGTTGCTATAATATGAAGATAGAAAGCTATAAAAACGATTTATTATGGAAAAATAGCTAAACACTCTACCACCAGCCCAATCTTGTAAGACACATGATCTTCGATACTTCGCAGGCCCGCGCTGGGGTCCACGCCTTTCCCGTTTGGTCGATCATATGCACCTCTCGCCTTATTTTAATCTCACCCAATCTAATTGGGACGTCTACGGGATGCGTCTTTTTTATGTAGTTCATCCGCTTTTTCATTCCCATATACTCCCATATGCCCTGGGATACGTGTCATAAATATATTGTCAATTTTGTAATGGTAAAAGCAACTTTTAATAAAAATTGCATCGGATGCTACTCACAGGGGGCGCCAAATGGTCCGCAAAGCAGAAATTTCTGAATAATTTTTATTTTTATAACTGATTTCTGGAAAATATTGATTTCCGAAAAAAAAATTTCTATTCTAAAAAATGCATGCATATATCCGCACGATGGAGCTCCAGAATACAAGCGGTTAGCGTTATTTTCGATGGGCTAGAGAATGTAGTAGAACACTTAGAACAATTAGCAGAGGACACAAACACCACAAGTAACACCAGAAGCGAAGCTACAATTCTGTTGCTAAATATACTAAATTTTAGTTTCATAACATTAGTTAATTTCTGGTATGAAATCTTGTGAGGATTGATCGTGTGCAGCTCATATTACAAGATCGGGGGATGAATTTTAGAGAAGCGTATCATGATCTTAAATCAGTAGCGACTGAACTATCCAAAATTCGAGACACTCTCTGTGAAGAAGCAAAAAAAAGCGGAGTATCGTTGCGAAAAATGGGGTATTGATATAACGTGAAAGAAGGCGCCGCAAAATACCTGGAGAATCGGCTAGATATGTTGGTCTTTCCGCAGAATGTTAAATTTCTTGCGTTATGAAAATTGTTCTCGATAGTCTGCAACAAGAAATATGTACAAGATTTACATGACTAAATGATTTTAATTTTAGTTTTGGAAATTTGTTAAACAAGGATATTAACGACTCAGAAAGAAATTGTAAGAACTTGGGTGAATTTTATAATACAGATTTCGATAGAACAGAATTTTTTATCGAAATATGTGACTGCAAAATATTACTTCGCAGTTGAGAAGGAATTGAACATAAAACTCCGTTCGAATTATGTTACTTTTATAATATCGTATGGGGAAGATGTTTTTCCAAACTTGCGAGTGGCACTTCAAAGACCCTTGACTATCTCAGTATCAACTGCTAGCTGCAAATGGTCATTCAGCTAATTAAAGCTGATGTTGACATATTAACGATCAACGATGGGGCCTAAGTGACCTAACATTATGAAGTATGGAAAAAGAAAAATTTGAAATGATAAATTTTGATGATATTGTATATTTGCTTCCTCAAAAGCAAGGAAAATTTGCACATAGATATTAGTTTTACTAATGTATTATAATCATATTATTATTAAATATGTATTTGAGTCTACTTATAGATGATATCTTCAGTCTACGATTTTATTGGTTTATTAATGTTTGCATATATAAAATTATATTGTTTTGGTAATTTAGGAGGAGGGGGCGCCAAAAGAATATATTATGGCCGGGCGCAAGAAAACTTCACTACGCCACTGGTCTAAAACTCATGAAAGATGATCAAACGCTTAAGCCCATAACAAATTTACGCCTCACTTACACTTAGCACACGATGTTGAATATAACACACCACTTAACTTCGAGCAGTTTTGTTGCGACATATGAATTAAGTTCACTCTGGGCCCATATCGTTTGTAACGATTCGTATCGAAATCAAGTTTTCACTCAAACATTACATCAAACTAGCTCTGAAATTGTGAGTCTGAATAACGACATATGTATGTGAAAAAGAGACTTGCGTACTAGAACTAAATTAATAGGCCCTGTGTACTTTTCCGTATTTGATAATTAAAAATACATTCATGCTATTATTCAAACGTGCAAATATGTACAAACAAACATAAACTCACAGATAATTATAAACATGTTTTCATTTGAAAAAGAACACCAAAATATTTTGGTATCACGCGCATGTTCATTTCGCGAAAAATTCTATTCATTTCGTGGCCATTGTCGACTTGATCGGTGATAGCGCCTATCGATCTTTTTTTAATATCCTATTTAAGTCAACCGAAAAAATCTGTAGCCTCAACCGAAAAAAGTTTATGTTAGAATTGCGCTTCCATTCATCTACCCGTCAGGCTATTCCTCGAGGGGTCATAATCACATATTTTTATACCCAACTGTACTAGTACACAGGGTATTATAACATTGATTGGATAACGAATGGTTGTACAGGTTTAAAGGAATCGAGATTGATATATCATCAGTGCGAAAAAACAATTCGATTAAGCTATGCCCATCCATCCTGCCCGTCCGTCAACACGAAACTTGAGCAAATATTAGGATATCTTCACCGAATTCGATATGGCTTATCTGGACCCAGAATAGATTGGTATAGATATTGAAAATTTAAAATGGAAAAACAACATCAATCAAAAACGAATACTGCTAAGCCAGTAAACTTCTGTAGGAGAATTGGTTTTATAAAACATAAATTTTGGGAAATGGGCGTAGCAACACCCATATTTAGAAGAACAAAATTTGGAAGTTTAACAAACCGTAATTCAAAAGCCATTAAAAATATTACATTGAAATTTGCCAAAAACACTTTCCTAAAAGTATTAACACTATTAACCACACAAAGCAAACAACAAAAGCGTTTTAAGTGCACTGCTATGTAATATTCCATATCACCCGTACTTAAACTTGTTTTACAATAACTTTCATGCAATGAAATTCAACATACGTACTACTTCTTCTGACTCGCGACCAATACTCCTGCTCAAAATGGGCGTAATAGGTATGTAAGTTATAATGTCCATTTTTTATAGATCAAATATGATTACAAAACAAATATCATTCTGTGATAATTCAACACTTAACGGAATATTTTCGTAATTTAAAATGCAATAAATAATGCTAAAATTTTGTATGAGCAACTTTCTTAAGGCTGACTTAAAAACCGTATTTAACTATTTTGGAAAAACCGACCGGGCAACGCTAAATAAGGCCGCTCGAATTTTTTGAAAATCTTTGCATCGACTTCTAGAACGATAGAAGATGTTGTGCTGAAATTTAATATACATATATCTTTCATTTTAAAAAAAGAATTGCCCTAGACAAGAAACACAAAATCGGTTGATTACCACGCCCAATTAAACTATATACAAATTAAAAATACACATACATACAAATTCGAGATTTGAAGCCTCAACCGCTTCCCGTGAATTTCGCGTTTAAAAAATGCACATACACATGTATATTTTTCATAAAAATACATTCACACAATAATTTCAGATGTTAATTAATGCTGCCACGACTATCGACTTCGTTGTTTCCCGAAATGTCATATCCAGCTTTAAGTTTAAATATTAAAAGCTACATCGGTGTAACCTGATCGAAAAATACGGCGCAGGTATGTACAGGAAAAATGTAAAAAAAAATCAGTTGGGAATGCATTCAGCACGTCATGCCTTAGTTGTTGTAAACTTTATCCCAGTTGCCTTCCTTGCATATTTTATTCTTTTTGCACAATACATAATTTGTATGTAATCATGTGTTAAAGTTAAGCTTGTTTTTTGTAGCGGTTTCAAAGAAACTGGTATTTTTTGCTTTTGTTTTATTTATAGAACTACAAGGAATTGACCAAAAACTGGAAATTTGGCAACTCTGCCACCCCTAATAACTGGAGCCTTGACCTGGCGAGCGCAGGACAAGAACACAGAACGTGCTCAAGCGTTTCTTCATTCAGCTCGCACTTCCTACAACTGCTGTTACTGAAGAGGCTTAACTTGTAAGTAAGTATTGCATAGCGTCTGAAATGTTAATTTTGATTTTCATACATCATCATTCAATACCCAAGTCTACCAGCTTGACATTTCTATAGTTGGTAGGCCTATCCCAATTAGTCCCTTGGAGTTAATCACATTGATTCTAGCCTATCAACCAAGTTTAAATATCACCTACACGTTACGGCTCCGGTTACATATATGAATACGCAGGCACATATCTTTACCTGGCGAGGCTTTATCCTTCGCAAGAATACTCAAAATGGTGAAGTAAAAGCTTTCCCAAGACAGTCGAACAAATGACCGGTTGTGCTACTATCTAACGTAGTGGACAGCCGAACTTGTCTGAAAACTGAAGCTACGCGGTTATTCATAATGAATGCTTGTATCGAAATGCTGGTAAATTTAAATTATGTAGGATTATACTATTTTCAACCATGAGTTACGCAATAATATCCACTTGTACTGCTTACTACCTATTTATAGGGCGTCATCCCCGGCCGAATATTTACTCACTAACATTTCAAGGTGTTTCTCTGGTAATGCTAGGCAGCACTGCGCGAAAAAAAAATCCGTTAGAAAGTCGACGAAGGTATGAGTTCGAAGTCGCAGTCCTATAGCTTCTGTGCTGGCATAGTGTGAGGGTCAGGAGGTGTGGTAGCGACCTGTGGTGGACAGGATTGCTACTGTTCGCACAACGGCAATTATAGCCCTTAAACAGCCTAAAAAACTAGAGTCGCATTTTGGAGCGATCAACAATAGGCCGGCGTTGGGGCTAATCGTTAAAACTTTGCGGCGAGAGTCATGAGTATTAAAATACCATTTATAGCAACCGCAAGTTGCCTTTGTGCGTGGCCAGCAAGGAGCCACATATAATTTAAAGAAATCGTGTCGACAACGAGTATTAGGAGTTAGAACATCTCCAAAGGTGAAACTATGCTTTGTAGCCGATATAGAGATAAAAGTGTGGCCATTTTAAGTACTTAAATTTTTTTCGGCAGATGCAGCAATACCAGTTCCTTAGACCGGGGTTAGATTCGAAGCCTCCCTGGAGTAAGCTAGACATTTTTTGCTACATTTTCCTTGTAGAGTTACCCCTCCAAGCTTAGGTCTTCTTCAATTAGGGACCTTGTATTTCCTAGTAAATAATAACAGATCATTGACAGTTAACCCAACTCCAGGTGCCCAGACATGTACATCCCAAAGTGCCTGTTTCACCAGAGAGCTGATTGTTTTTAGGCTTCTGCTCCTTATGACGACTGAAAAGTAATCTGCATATGGCGTAAGTATGACTGGTCCTCCGTCGAACAGCCTAAGCAAATGGTTTATATCCAGCGTCCCCGGCATTGGTGATAAAACGCCACCCTGCGCCGTTCCTCTGTTTACAAATTTTGTTGCCTCGCATAGACCCCATTGCCAGGTAATTATTCTGCAGCTTAACATGGAGCCGATCCGATTTGTTAAGACCAGATGAACTTCAATCGAGTTGAGACTGTCTATGATTGCTTGTTTCGAGACATTGTTAAAAGCTTCGGCAATGTCCAGAAAAACACCAACGGTATATTCATGGTGTTCCATGGCTTCCTCTATATTCATGACCACCCAATGCAATGCAGTATCGACTAACTTGTCTTCGGTGTAAACGAAATGAATAATTTCTCATTAATTTTTTATTTTGTATACACATCTATTAATCTATATAGGATTCTGGGCAGAAAAATGTGAAACTAATAGGCATGTAGTCGGATGCAGATTACTGTTTTTTCCACTTTCAGTATGAAGACTACTCGAGCCGTGCTACAAGATTACGGGACGTGGTTCATGTTTTATGCAACCCTCAAAGATTATTCTTAGTCATTCTACAACTGTTCCGCCTGCCATATTCAGCATTGTAGGGAATATCCAAAAGTTTTTATTGCCCATTCAGTTAGGGTATTTGTCACCAATACTGGTATCTCTCGCTTATTATAAGGAGTGAAGACGTTGTTTCATAACTCTTCGGCATCATCTCCTGATTGGAAGTGTGTGTTGAGTAGTGCCTCGAGGGACTCTTCACTACTGCGTAACCATTCCCCATCGTTCCTAATAAATGGGCAATGCTCACATACAACTTGTTTTTCGGTTAACTTAAATTCGCTATAGAAAAAAAGTCGCTAGACGCTAACACCGATCAAGTCGGCAGTGGCTTCCAAAAACGTTGGTAGACGCTACGAGTATGTTCCCTCCAAAATGTCTCTATGGAGGCGTCACTGAAACAAATAGTACTACATAAATATTTATTAATTAAAAAATATAGTCACCGGCTATGCTACAATTCAGATTTGGAAATATATTTAAGACAATTATAAGGAAATTTTCGTTTTAAAAAGCATACAAAAATTATAACGCCAAATACGCACTAATTTCATATCGCTGGAATATACATACAGTCAGGGACAAAAGTCTACACACGCCCCATATTCTCATCTGAAAAATGTGCTTATAGAGTTTTATTTGAAATATTTTCTAAGCAAAATCAATTAAAAAAATAAATAAATATAAAAAAGCAAAGTTATAGAAAACGAGCAAACCCGTCAGACGTTGTTCTGCCCTAAATTTGGTTTTTCTGCATACATTTTTCCGTCTAACTCTGCCCTCCCCCTCTTCACTTTTTCTTAATCCTTTTATTCACTCCTCCATCGGTATTTTTCTCTTCATCTGTCTATATCTTCGTCTAACTCTATCTCTTTCTCAGTCTGCTTCTCCTTCAGTCTTTTCTCTTCTCTTAAGTTCCTCTCATGCTTCTTCATCCCTTATTGCCTTAGAATTCGCTGCTTTATATTGATGTCCGTGTAAAGCTCATCATTAAATTGTCTTCGGTACTCGCGGTCGCCAACAAGTAGAGGTCCGTAAATCTTTGGAGGAACTTTTCTCTCCAAAACTCTCAGAGCCGCTTCATCTGATGTTGTCTCGGTCCATTCTTCTGCGCCATATAACAGGACGGGTACGATAAGTGACTTGTAGAGTATGATTTTCGTTTGCCGAGAGTGGATTTTTCAATTGCCTACCTAGTCCAAAGTAGCATTTATTGGCAAGAGTGATTCTTTGCTGTATTTCAGAGCTGGTGTTGTTGTTTGTGTTAATAGTGGTTCCCAAATGAACGAAGTCTTTTACTATTTCAAAATTTTAACATTGGAAATAAATGCATTGCTCTTTTTTCTATATTTCGAAATATTTTGAAAGTGAGGTCATAATCTGATTTCGGCCATTTTCATTACCAATTTATTGTCGCCGATGCTGTAACTGTTGCTACAAAATTTCACAGTAGAATGAAAAATCAAATTTTATGGAGTAAGCGGATTTTCATAATTTTGTTGGAGTTAGAAGGCGATTCTTCTGCCATTTCACAATTACTAAAAAGTCGTTTTGAGTGAAAGGTGCAGTTTGGCAGCCTTTGCCGCATCGCCGACGTTATCTTGAGTTAAGGTAACCTCTTGTACCAGAATTGGTGAAGATATCTCAATTTTTGATGAAGCCATGATTTCAGTGTTCGATACTTTGTTCAACTTAAACCTGTAGAATATTGGAAATTGGTTAAGTACCGGGGAAAAGAATCGATACTTTACTCAGTCCTTCGTGAAAAGCATCGAGTACAAAATACTCAAGTATTTTTTAGAAAAGTATCGATACTACTCACTCAGTATTGGAATCGTTGCACCATTAGTTATTGTGATTGAAAATAGCAAGAGAACGTGACTTTGCGAGTCATCTCGACGCTAGAGACCCCGATATTAGAAGTCTCAACTTTGATATTATTCGGCTGGTAAATGAACACAAACGTAACAAGCGGAAGAAGCATCTAAAAAACTGCAATTTTCTGCGGGTGTTGGTAAATTGTGGTCAACCGTAAAATCACTGTCCAATCCAACTAAACACAACGATAAAGTATCTATAGCCTTCGGCGACAAAACTTTATCTGATTCGAAGAAATACGCGAGCGCCTTTTGCCGACAATTTATAATACATTCTTCTGTAGACAAAGCCATACGTCGTGCAGACAGACGGGTACATAAACAAAAACACGACGTGCCACCCATTATCATCACCCCCACAGAGGTTGAAGCAGCCATCCACAAGGTCAAGCTCTCCAAATCAATAGGCCCAGGCGAAATAGCCATGCCGAAGCTAAAACATCTTGGCGTTGAGGGAATAAATTACCAACGCACGTTTTCAATCTGCCGCTGAAGTCCTATGTAATTTCTGAACAATGAAAGATGGCAAGGATAATTCCACTACTAAAGCCTGGCAAATCAGATAACGAAGGCGAGTCATATCGACCGATATCACTCTTTTCGCCAGTAGCAAAGATCTTAGGGGTAACGTTCGATAATACTCCGACCTTCAAGGCGCATTCTACCGAAATTGTATCTACAGTACAAAGCCGCAAACAAAATCCTCAAGTCGTTTGCCGGCAGCACTTGGGGACAAAGTATAGAAAGGTTGCTAACCATGTACAAAGAAATTGGCCGGCTGCTCATGAGCTACGCGTCAACGGTTTGGTCTCCTGGTCTTAAAAATACATACTGGAAAAGGCTGCAAGCCTGTGAAAATACTGCAATCAGAACTGCCACCGTATGTCTCCTTATGACCCCGAACACCACCTACATAGTGAGGCCAAAGAGCTCAATATTAAAGAGCATAAAGAAATGCTGAACAGGCAGTTTTTGCTAAATTTTCATATAACAGGACATCCTAGCAAACAACTGTTTGATCTACCTCCGCCTTTACGGCGGTTAAAGAAACATCTCCATAAGCACTAGATACGGCAGCTGCCAACACAGCCGTTTGATACAGACAAGCATAAGCAGGCCCTAAACCAAATCCAAACAGAATCGGTAAACGCTTTTTCCAGGACGCATCCAGTGAATTCTGTTATCGATATATAATATCCTACACTTGTGGAAGAAGAAAGCATACTACCAAGGGAGACACGAGTCAACTTAGCCCGACTTCGTTCTGGATACTGTAACACATTAACCTCTTAAAAAATAAATTAATATGAAGCGCGACTATCCGAAGATATTTTAGGCCGAGCTTCTCTTCCAATTTTCGTCGTGCTATTTTTCATTTTGTCTACAAATTGGCGGGACAGGGCCTACTTGTTTTATGCCGACTCCGAACGGTATCTGCAAGGCAGATGAGTTTTCACTGAGAGCTTTTCATGGCAGAAATACACCCGGAGTGCTTTCCAAACACTGCCGAGGGGCGATTCCGCTTAGAAAAATTTGGCGTGAACCCGGGATCTTCGGTGTGGATGGCGGAGCACGCTAGCATCACACCACGGCGGTCGCCGGTTAACTTCTTACTTGTCCAGAATCAACCCCGATATACGTAATGTATGTCCTGCATGCGATATGTCCCCACATGACAACAAACATCTTTTAAATTGTAATGTGGAACCTACGCCTCTAACACCAATCTCCCTATGGTTAGCCCCTGTGGAGAAACAGCCAGTTTCCTTGGACTCCCGTTAAAGGACTTTGATGACAATTTGTGAGTGGTCGCGTCCATTGAATGGGGCGAAGCACTATTACCACAACAACAACTAGCTATTGTTGATGTTTAAGTGCACTGAAAGAAAAATATTGGCAAAATCCATCGAAATACGGGTCAATTCAACCGTATTTTCTATCAATTTTTATCCATCGCAACAAGATGTTGAATCAACTGCACACAAATTGTTGATTTGTAATTGACCATTTTAGTAGTCAAATAAACAAAAAAGTTGTTTAATTTTTCTTTACCCATAGTTTTGTTACGTTAACAATTATTACTGTCGCTCTAGGAATACCAATCAAAACTGTTAATATGAAAGGGATTTCTGTTCTTTTGAAATTACCAGTGCAAACTGTTAAATTAACAGATTTAATGTTAAGATGAGACTAACAGCAAAAACCGTAGAGACTGATTTTTGTTCATTCGAAATAACTAGCGTAAACTGTTAAATTAACAGTGTTTATTGTCCGAATTACACTACCAGTGAAATCTATTGAAATAACAAATATTTCTGTTTTTTCTAGATTAATAGCGTAAACTTTTACATCAACAGAGTTTTCTGTTCATATAACATTAATACCTGTGGAAAAAATAAAAACCGGATAAATATATATTTAAACTTTCGTAGTTTTTTTATTTGTATAAATTACATATAAGTACATTTCATTTCTTATTATTTTATTGCTATATTTATTAATATTAATTAAAATAATAATAACTTAAATCTGAATTCAAATAAACAAAACTTGTTCCGAATTAACATCGAAAGCTTTGTACGAAAGTATGTTGCAATATGTATATATACGTAAATATGTGAATACATATATATTTGCCATATAAATATTCAAACATGCGTTAGCACATGCTCTAGCGAAAATAATGGCACTGCACCATTTGTAGAGTTGTGCTTTTTCGTTCATTTCAGAGATTCGAATCTTTCGTTCTTTTTCTGATGAACGAACAAGTTGTTCTCTTTGTTCATCTGTTCTTTTTTTTTCAAGCAAATTTGATTGCTGCTCGCACCCGCGAAAAAAGCCAACAAGTATAGATGGGGTGTGTATGCAGCAATGCTTTGTTTACCTACACAATGAGTAAATGAGTAATGAATAAATAAGTTAATATATGTATATATGTATAATTAACTTCAAAAAAAGTTACAAATTTCGGAAGATCCAGGAAATTGAAAGAGTACAGACACAAACTGTAAATATGAACTTTTAAAGTTTAATAAATGTAATAATTAGTTTCTTATAAAGCATGTTTTTCATAAATAGTCCATACATATATTGTTGTGGAAGTGCCACACACAAAGATAACCACACATATCTTTAGTGTAAGTGGCATCATCGACATTCGTGCTCACTGTGAATTTCTGCGTATGTATGTATGTATGAATTTACAATGTTCGCGAACGAGAAGAGAGAAAGAATAACATTAGATAAAACGAACTAAAAGAACAAATGAACTAAAAGAACAAAAAGAACCGAAATCGAAGATCTAGTTCACTTGTTCAGTTGAGAGACCCGTTCAATTGAACAAGTTCAGAACGAAACGACCCAACTCTAACCATTTGTTAAATCACATTGGCGTCGGTTTCAAAAACTTTGATTCACATTTTTCTTTAAAAATTTTCACCATATTGCTATATTATAATTATATTTGTATTTGTGTATGCACATTTCATATAAAATGTTTCCATTTTCTTTGAATTTAAAACAAAAATCGGACAAATAAGAACATATGTATGTACATATGTATGTATGTACTTACTAACCGAACTTCAATTGGGCGTACATCAAATATGCTGGCACACATTAAACATTATACTTTTTATTACTTCGTTTTATTAAACGCACTTTCACCAAATTTTATTTTTTATAATTTATTTAATTTATAGTTTTGAACTTCGTAGTATTCACGAAACTGATTCTCAATTCTTTCAGTTGCAGCTCATTCTCAATTTTTCTCTCTTATGTAGAGTTGCCAGACTTGATTGTTTCGAACACAACTTGTAGTATAAATGTTTGACATAACATTTTAGTTAGAGAACCTGTAAATTACAGAAAAGTAAAGAATCAAATCGCTGGAGGGTAATTCACCACTGAAGTAGCTTTACATGTAATTGGGCAAGTTTAATTCTCGTAACATTTTATTTTGAAACGATTCCAAAACAACTGAAACTTTTATGCTTGATGTTTTTATGTTGATATTTTTTATTACCTTATTAGATTCGTTCGCGTGAGTTAAAATTCGTAAAAACTTGAACAAAATGTTACTAACTTTGGAAAAAACCTGTTCTATCAAACAAAACTTATGCAACAAGAGGGCGCAATTTGCATTTTGCTTGGAGGAGAAGTTGCAGGATAGTACCCGATAAATAAGTGTCCCGGTATCACATAATTTTTTGCAGTGTTACGCACTGTAAATTTAAAAAATGGTTTTTTCGTTTTGTATTGATAACTGAAAAACTAGTTTTTTGTTGTTTTCCCAATTTGTGTGTTTTTTCGATTTGGTGGTTTTCTTATTTTGGTGTTTTTTTAACAAGTGGCACCAACATCATAAGTACAAAGCAGAGAGCGTAGTGAGCGTAAAATTTTCTTTGAAATTTGCTCATGCATTGACTGTTGTTCGCTGCTGAAATGACCAGTGAGATCAATTGTGTTAACAAAAAAATCAGTTGGATTGATTAGGAATCTGTCAATTTTACAGAATTTTGTTCACTAAAGAGAGATATCTCTTCTGTCGAAATGGCTAAACTAATTTGTTCGCTTGACAAAGAACTTGGTCGAATTAACCATAATTCGATCAATTTCACCGAATCTCCGTTAAATCAAGAACAACAGAACCGAGTTGTTGATTTTACTAGCACCATTTCTTTAGCAGACCAACAAACATATAACAGGATTAAACTAGGTAAACAGTGCAACCCACATAGCTAACTGGTCTTTAATGTGCACTTTTGTGAATGCTAATATTACGTTTTTTCGCGATAACTTAGATGCTTTATTTTCAAGAACGGATTTGTTTCAGGTAAAATGATTAAAAACAACATTTTATGACCAGGTTATTTTGCAGTGTTTTTGTCTTTTCTAAACAACGAAAGTAAGGAGTGTATGTAGACATTTGCCCGTCACTGTAATTATATTGAGTTGGATATTTTGGTAGAGCAAAAGCTGTTTGTTCGCATGATTTTGCTATTTTAGTAAGCTCTTTAATTTTTTGAAACTTCTTAAAGCGCAATTATATATAAATGACTCCAACAAAAATGTTCCTGTACTATTTGCTACTTAAGAATTCGAGAAAAAAGACACAAAATACAATGAATTTACGCGTTCTTCTCACGCTCTTGTTTGTCGCGTTTGATTGCATTTTGGGCCATATGAACTCGCAATATCGCATTGTTAATGGCAGACCTTCGACCATAGCGGAGAGTCCATATATGGTATCGTTGCAACATATAACGAATACTAAAGAATGTTTTTGCGGTGGTGCATTAATCACTGATGAAAGAGTGGTTACAGCTGCACATTGCGTGAAAATATATGACAAGAATTCAGTCATCGTTGTGGCTGGTGTAACCCATTTAACCGAACCCGGACAGCGCCGCGCAGTTGAGTTTGCAATTCATCCAGAGAATTATGATATCCCAATAAGACATATGGATGTAGGTGTGATTAAAGTGTGTGAACCCTTTGTCATTGGATCTTTAGTAAAAACAATACCACTTTGCGAAAGTGAATTAAAATCAGGTACAAAAATGCAAATTAGTGGATGGGGTGTCAGAGATGTGAAAAAAATGGAAATTTCGAACACACTCCAAACTGCTGAGGTGGAAATAGTAAATAAATGGTGTTGTACGGCTCGTTATTGGATCCAATCGAAATTTTTATCAGAAACAATGATTTGTGCTGGGGGTGGAGCAACTGATGCGTGCAAAGGAGATTCTGGAGGACCAGGCGTTGTAAATGGACAACTTTGTGCGATAATATCTTGGGGGATGGGGTGTGGGTCCCGATATCCGGGGGTATATACAACTGTAAATAATGCAAAAGTTCGAGACTTTATAAATAAAACGTAACTACTTTAATTGGATAGTGTTTTCATTAATCCACTGTTCAGTGGAATATTACCATATCTCGGCTAAACGCTCCATTTCAGAATTTTTTCATAACCGCTCCAGCTCATGTCAAAACATATGGAATTTATATGTGGTGATAAAGCTTGTTTGAATGAAATACTGAAGTAGGGCGTTCTTCAGACAAATTCTTAAACAGGGCGTTTTCCAAACATTTTCTGATACACGGTAATCGTAATCAATCCTTTTCTACTGTGAGTAAAGCAAATTTAATCCACACCTGACGTTTCGCTAGAAATTCTAGAATCTTCAGACGCACATGTTGTAACTATTTTGCTTCCTTTATTTTTTTTAGCCTCATTTCATTAAATCAAATCTCCAGTACCATACATCGCTGATATCATTATCATATTTTCTTATATTATCTATAAATAAATATTTATGATAACGATTAAATACAGATTTTGTTTGTATGCAGTGATGGCGTGACGCATGCAAATTCGCGAGGTTGTGAGACCAAGCTTTAATCATAACTTTAAAGCTCCAACTTGTATGAATAGAACACGAGCTAAAGAGAAAATTGCCGAATATTAGGGTAGAGCGAGGAGGATTTGACCTAGAATTTTTTTTTGCTATTTTCAAGATAAGCATAGCAAATTGATAAAATTTTGCAAGTTATTAGCATCTTGAATAATTCAGTTCAAAATTAAACAGTTTACTTGGTGCGAAGCGAAATAAGAAAAATGGAATACGTCAAATGCTCCCACTTATAAGGAAGATTTGTCACTGTTAGGAGGATTTACAACATGAGAGTTTGACTTGTAACTAACTTTAAAGAGAGTTGTAAGCAAATTTTTTTTTGTTTTAATCATTTTCTAACTGTCCTGTTTTGCTGGCTCGAGGTCCGTGTTTTATAAATTAAACACAATTGTTCTTTTTTCAAAAAAACCGATATATTTCGATTGCTCTACGGCAATCGTCTTCAAGGTTACAGAGCTAATAAAAACATAATGACAACAATTAACAAATATACATATCAAACATTTAACACATTTACATACTTTTCTTAACACGTATGCTCTGTGCGACGTGGAGTATGGTACTGCCTTTTACTTAGCAGGTGTTTGTAAATATGAGCGGAATGGTCCACATCACTCTTATAGTTGAGTCGTATGTTTGTCGGTGTAGGGTTATCTACTTTGTAAAATATACTTTAATTTTGTAAATTATTTTTTATGTTATAATACTTTTAATTTTATTTCAAAATGAAAATGTTCTAGTTAGATATTTTTAAAATTTGTAAAAAGTGAAAATAATAAATAATACATAGAATAAATTTATTTAAATATATAGTTTAACACTATATATTTATGGCGATCCTTCCATCGAACCAAAGGAATTTTATTAAAGCTATTTTTCGTGTTATTTATTAACAAATTTTCCTAAAAACCCATCCATCCGTGACGACAACATACGAGGAATTCATTTTATCAAAATAAAGATCGCGGTGATGTGCGCCTGAATTGGAATGTGTGGCCATCGAGTCGAATCGTTGCGGGACGCTTGGTTGTGCCATTAACACCGCCTATACAATATTCGATGATGTAACACATATATGTATATGACTCGCTTGCGTTCAAATCAATTAATCAACTTTTTTGGAATACTTATTTGTTTCGCGTGTGCTTATTGTGCTTTATTGCTCACAACTACTGAAATCGCTAAAGAAAACCTTATCCTTTACTTTGTATTAATTATATTAGCTGTTACAATTTTATCTCCAAATGTATGGACAACGATATTATCACGTTATATTTGGATTTTACATTCAATCTCAATATCAATTTATGATTTTAACTCCAACATCTACCTGCCCTCAACATTTGGTGAGCTATTTTGTTCAAAATATTCTTTTTTAATAAATTTCGTTGTTAAATCTTTCGTTGAACCAATTTATAAACAAAATATTCAATATATATTTTAATACAAATTATTGATAAAATTGTTAAATATATACAAAAATGTAATTAATTTTTCTAAATTATAGTTTCGTTAAGTACATTTTAATTATGTACACTCCTTCTCCAGTTTATTTTCAAAAATATTTATATACAATCATTATCATTTTACAACAACGACATACAAACTCCACAATACAAATAGATTCATATCTAAATAATAACCTCATTTTCAATCGAAAATTACACAAAACACTACAAAACAAAGCAATAACTTTGATTTTTAAAATAAAATAAAAAAAAATTTTTACAATTTTAAAAAATCTCTAAAGATTTCTTAAAATAATTTTATCGACATATTTTGTATATATCAATTATTTCATATTGAAATTAAAATCATATAAAAACTCAATATTAAACTCATTAACATGACACGAATCATGGACAATTTCATATCACCCTCAAACGAATTAAGGAATCAACTTTTCATTCCTTATCAACAACTTGGACATACATTATGCAGAGTACAATTATATATTGAACATATATTCTGCATAATACAAGTTTTTAATTTTTGAGTAATTGTGCACAAAGAGTTGCCATCTACTATCATTCAACCTCATTCTAGGTTCTTCAAACATATTATAATTCACAATATTTAACAAACAGCTTTTAAATTATTTTTAACCTCAACAACATAGCAATAATACACCCAAACATTAATATACATAAAATATTAATACAATAAGTAAACAATAACAACAACTAAAAATAAACTATCAAGTACATCGAATCATCAACAGATAGAGTACTTATATCAATACCAACATAAACTTATAACACAATTAACACAAAAATACATTTCTCAAATTTCTGACAATTTAAAACAAAAAAATACCATATATCTACAACACAAAATTCAAACATTTTTCAAACTACAACACAAAACTCTTACAATAATCAATATAAACTGTAAATTAACATTAAAAAAATAAATATTTCGTTTCACTGGAGGGGGAGTATATGTAGGGTTATCTACTTTGTAAAATATACTTTAATTTTGTAAATTATTTTTTATGTTATAATACTTTTAATTTTATTTCAAAATGAAAATGTTCTAGTTAGATATTTTTAAAATTTGTAAAAAGTGAAAATAATAAATAATACATAGAATAAATTTATTTAAATATATAGTTTAACACTATATAGTCGGTACGTTGATAATATGTAACATTTCAAGAGTAAATCGTTTATTATAGTGTTGTTCTTGTTGTAGTATTTTGGTCTCGTCAAAGTTAGGTATGTGGCCGCTAGTTGCACAGTGGGCCATGAGTGCAGTTTTGTGATTATTTAGTTGATGGCATTGTTTTAAATCCGATTTGTGTTGTGATAATCTTGTTTTTAATTTTGACTTGGTTGTACCGACATAAATGTTATTGCAAGTTTCCCCAACATTGCCTTTAAAGGGAATTTTGTATACAACGTTGCTTTTGTCCATATTTGATATATTCGATTTGGTTTTATTGAAAATACTTTTTAATGTGTTAGAGGGCTTATGTGCTATTTTTACGTTTTCTTTGTTATAACAGTCAGACTTGGCCAGATGCTCTGACAGCTGTGGTACATAAGCCAGCGACTTAAAAATAAATGGTTTCTCGGGGTTTTGAATGTTTTTTTGGAAGTTTAGCTTTTTTTATTAATTTTTAATTGTGTATTTCGGAAAATCGTTATTTCTTAATATTGTGAATATTTCTTTCTTTATTTCATCGTGGTATACTTCGTCCGAGGTGTGCAGCATTCTACGTATACGGCCCATTGCTGCATTAATAATCATAGATTTAGGATGCTTTGAATTAATTAAAATTTATTATTCGTCCTGAAGCTGCGGGTTTTTTATACCACTTTAATTTAAGTTGATTTCCACGTCTACTTATTTCGGAGTCCAGAGAAGATAATGTTCCATCATTTTCTATTTCTAAAGTAAATTGTATACTCTTATCAAAATTGTTAAGTGTGTCCAGTGTATTTTGTACCTCATTCTCACGTACTATGGCGAAGAGGTCGTCGACATATTTTGTAAGTAACCTTGGTTTGTAGCGTAATTTTTCAATACTATTATCTAAAAGTTTTTCCATAATAATATCTACTATAATTGGAGATGGTGGTGCTCCCATAGGTATTCCTTTCAATTGTGTGTATATGGTATCCTTAAACTTGAAATATCTGCTCTCTTGAATGCAAAATTTTAATATTTCCATGAACAGCTGTTTCGATATCATAAAGAAGGAACCCCATTAAGGCCAATCTGTTCAGCCATTGGATCGCCCTCGTACGGACTTTGCAAATATATCGCGGAAATATTAAAAAACGTAACGGCAAGTTCGACATATAACGTAAAAAATACACTGCAGTTCAAGGAAAGGGTGAACAACAACGTGAGAATGAGGTACAAAATACACTGGACACACTTAACAATTTTGATAAGAGTATACAATTTACTTTAGAAATAGAAAATGATGGAACATTATCTTCTCTGGACTCCGAAATAAGTAGACGTGGAAATCAACTTAAATTAAAGTGGTATAAAAAACCCGCAGCTTCAGGACGAATAATAAATTTTAATTAATTCAAAGCATCCTAAATCTATGATTATTAATACAGCAATGGGCTGTATACGTAGAATTCTGCACACCTCGGACGAAGTATACCACGATGAAATAAAGAAAGAAATATTCACAATATTAAGAAATAACGATTTTCCGAAATACACAATTAAAAAATTAATAAAAAAAGCCAAACTTCCAAAAAACATTCAAAACCCCGAGAAACCATTTATTTTTAAGTCGCTGGCTTATGTACCACAGCTGTCAGAGCGTCTGGCCAAGTCTGACTGTTATAACAAAGAAAACGTAAAAATAGCACATAAGCCCTCTAACACATTAAAAAGTATTTTCAATAAAACCAAATCGAATATATCAAATATGGACAAAAGCAACGTTGTATACAAAATTCCCTTTAAAGGCAATGTTGGGGAAACTTGCAATAACATTTATGTCGGTACAACCGAGTCAAAATTAAAAACAAGATTATCACAACACAAATCGGATTTAAAACAATGCCATCAACTAAATAATCACAAAGCTGCACTCATGGCCCACTGTGCGACTAGCGGCCACATACCTAACTTTGACGAGACCAAAATACTACAACAAGAACAACACTATAATAAACGATTTACTCTTGAAATGTTACATATTATCAACGTACCGACAAACATACGACTCAACTATAAGAGTGATGTGGACCATTCCGCTCATATTTACAAACACCTGCTAAGTAAAAGGCAGTACCATACTCCACGTCGCACAGAGCAAACGTGTTAAGAAAAGTATGTAAATATGTTAAATGTTTGATATGTATATTTGTTAATTGTTATCATTATGTTTTTATTAGCTCTGTAACCTTGAAGACGATTGCCGTAGAGCAATCGAAATATATCGGTTTTTTTGAAAAAAAAAAAAACAATTGTGTTTAGCTTATAAAACACGGACCTCGAGCCAGCAAAACAGGACAATTAGTTGAAGAAAAAGGTCGCCAAAAATTATAATTTAATCATTTTCTTTTATCTGATTTTAGTTAGATATTATAAAAATGCAAGGCAAATAAAATTCAAGTGAACGTCAATACCTAAAGAGTTTACTTTAAATTAATCTTTTCTTTGCGTGAAGAGGTCCCAGGCAATTGTACAGGATCTACAAGTTTGACTACCATATCAACTATAGGTCCGTGAACGGGTATCGGCAAACTAAATTTTTTCCTAATTTTCAATTTATTGGTTTTCAATTTTGGAAGCGGTCGAATGTTGTATGGAATCCTAGTGAAGCTGTTTTCAGTCTCACAATTCATGGAACAAGTTGTTCCATAGTTGTGTTCTCTTAAAGTTATTCTACTTTGGAAAATTCGCTTACATCAAATAATTGCACTTGTAGACAAAAATCCCTTTGTAATGCTCTCTGAGATGCTCTAAGAAGATGAGTCGATGAGAGCAACGGCCTTTATATTGTGATTCCTTGTGTTTTTTCTGTGTTATTAACAGTGTGGTTGTTATGCGAATGAAAGATGATGCTCCGGCTAAGAAAGTGTTTCTATCGGACCCCGCTTATGGAAGCAGAGGAAGAGCGCGGCCCCCACTCCGTTAGAAGGACCAGGTGGAAAACGATTTGAACTCCCTTGGTGTGACCAATTGGCGCCAGTTGGCAGAGAGAAGAAGCGACTGACGAGCCTTGTTGGAGGGACATAACCGTTTAATCGGTTAAGCGCCAAATAATTAAGTAAGTAATAAAATAGCTTCATGTCAGCAATCCGACGCATGATTAACCAGAAGAAGGAAATCCCTATCACATATGTATGTAAAATTTTTAATGCAACATCGCGCGCTTACAGATGAGTAGATTGCATGTATTCGCATGGAGAGCGACAAATTGCCCATCACCAGCGCCATCTAACATGCAAAAGAAGCCAATTTTCAACGTTTGTTGCAAGCAAATCATAAGAACAAGAATTTGACATTTGTTTTGGCTAAGGATACTTTCAGACGCGATTTCGAGCAGCAAGGTACTACTTTGAAATAGCGCTGCATGGGATGGTTTTTATTTATTTAAGGAAAACATTATATCAGACCTGTTCTGAATTACAACTCGTTTTCAAAAGTAGTACGAGGCTGATTCCGAGTCGATTTCTTTTCGTGTTCTCAATTCCGATTGAAACAAATCGATTCGAAGTCGATTTCGAATCGTTTTCATTTCGATTCGATAATCAAGCGAAATAGCTGTTTTTATTTTTTTTTTGGTTTTAGTTAAATTAAAATTGTGCAAAAAGTTGAACACAATGCCAGCACCAATAGTATTCGGAAATGCAGAGGCAAGAAGACGTGCAATTGTGCATAAAAATCGATCGATCGAAATTGAGAACAAGTCGATTTCTTTACGATCAGAATCGCTTTGTTTAGCTTGGAAAATTTTTGACAGGAATAAATAAATAAACAAATAGTTCAGCAAAAAGTTGTTAAAAATCTTCCAAATGAATAATTTAATAAAACTTGATACGCAAAGAACGTTTTTAGTTCTTGTGGTCAATATTGATATTAGCTCAGCTCATTGGGCTGTGCCGAAGACTTCACACCTTTCATGAATGGGACTGAACAATAATCCTATCCTATATAGTGAACAGATGTACATACCTAAGCAATTTTTAGGATAAATCTGTAAAAGAAGTGGTGTTAGTTACACTATTTATAACTCAAGAAAGGATGAACCGATTTGGCTGAAAATTAGTGGAGAGGTAGCTTATTATTCCGTTCTGGCTAGGGTCTTGAGATCAAAATGTGGACCTGGGTAATCCTGGGATATGTTTGTACCATATAGGTATCAAATGGAACTGTTTATGAGTACTTTGATACGGGGTATTTTTCGTACCCCTGGGTGACTAGGGTCCCGAGTTGTAGGCGAAAACGAGGACTCGGGTACCCCTAGAATATGTTTATAGAATATGGATAACAAATGAAAGCTGTTGATGAGTGCTTTAGTAGAGGGTAATTTTTATACTCAGCGTGCTTTGCACACAGAGTATATAAACTTTGATTGGATAATGATTGGTTGTACAGGTATAAATGAATCGAGATAGATATAGACTTCCATATATCAAAATTCAGTATCGGAAAAAATTTGATTGAGCCGTGTCCGTCCGTACGTCTGTCCAACACTATAACTTGAGTCAATTTTGAGGTATATTGATGAAATTTGGTATGCAGGTTCCTGGGCATTCACCTGAGATCGCTATTTAAAATGAACGATATCGGACTATAACCACGCCCATTTCTTCGATATCGCAAATTTCGAAAAACCGCAAAAATGCGATAATTCATTACCAAAGACGAATAAAGCGATGAAACTTGGTAGGTGGGTTGAACTTATGACGCAGAATAAAACATTAGTAAAATTTTGGACAATGGGCGTGGCACCGCCCACTTTTAAAAGAAGGTAATTTAAAAGTTTTTCCAGCTGCAATTTGCCAGTCGTTGAAGATATCATGATGAAATTTGGCACGAACGTTACTACTATTATTATATATGTGCTAACTGAAAATTAGCAAAATCAAATGAAGAACACGCCCACTTTTAAAAAAAATTTTTTTTAAGTCAAATTTTAACAAAAGATTGAATATCTTTACAGTATTATTTCAATTTATATTATATCAACATTCAACTCCAGTAAGGATATGGTGCAACAAAATACAAAAATAAAAGAAAATTTAAAAATGGGCGTGCCTCCGCCCTTTTTCATTTAATTTGTCTAGAATACTTTTAATGCCATATATTTACCAATCCTTGTGAAATTTGGTAGGGGCATAGATTCTATGACGATAACAACTTACTGTGAAAATGGGCGAAACCGGTTGAAGCCACGCCCAGTTTTTATACACAGTCCGTATGTCTTTCCGCTCGGCCTTTAAGCCGATAACTGGAGCAAAAATCGATATATCTTTACTAAACTCAGTTCACGTTCTTATCTGACCTCACTTTATCTTGGTATAACATTTGGCCGAAATCCGACTATGACCACGCCAACTTTTTCGATATCGAAAGTTACAAAAAATGAAAAATGCCATAATTCTATACCAAATACGAAAAAAGGGATGAAACATGGTAATTGGATTGGTTTATTGACGCAAAATATAACTTTAGAAAAAACTTTGTAAAATGGGTGTGACACGTACCATATTAAGTAGAAGAAAATGAAAACGTTCTGCAGGGCGAAATCAAAAGCCCTTGGAATCTTGGCAGGAATACTGTCCGTGGTATTACATATATAAATAAGTTAGCGGTACCCGACAGATGATGTTCTGGGTCACTCTGGTCACATTTTGGTCGATATCTCGAAAACGCCTTAACATATACAACTAAGGGCCACTGCCATTTAAAACCCTCATTAATATCTTTAATTTGACACTATATCGTACAAACAAATTCTAGAGTCACCCCTGGTTCACCTTTATGGCGATATATTGAAAAGGCTTCCATTTATAGAACTTAGGCCCTCGCCCTTTTAAAATACTCATTAATACCTTTCATTTGAAACCCATATCGTACAAAATAAATTCTAGAGTCACCCCTGGCCAACCTTTATGGCGATATACCGAAATGGCATCCACGTATAGAACTATGGCCCACTGCCTTTTAAAATACTCTTTAATACCTTCCATTTGATACCCATGTCACATAAATGGTGATTTTCCCTTATTTTGTCTCCAAAGCTCTCAGCTGAGTATGTAATGTTCGGTTACACCCGAACATAGCCTTCCTTACTTGTTTGATCTGACAATAGAGCAAAACAAATGAATGGGAATGCATATGATATGTGCAGTCTATTCCCGTACTCCAGGAAACAGTCATAAACTGTCCAGGGATTACAAATATGTATGTATTTAATACAGAAGTAACACAATACTCTTATGCTATGAACACAATCAAAGCTACATACAACAAGTAAGGAAAGCTAAGTTCGGGTGTAACCGAACATTACATACTCAGTTGAGAGCTGTGGCAAAGAGTATATATTTGTCAAGAGGCGTCACTCGATACTTTTGTTGTTGCCAAAGCAATTTACTCGATGTTTTCTCAAGGTAGTCGTTGGTTTTTTTTATCAGATGTATTTATAAAAACGCCTTCTCTACATTTTCGTGGGGTATTTGTGTTTATTTTACTGATTGTATTAAATTAATTAATTAATTCTCTTTCCAAAAATCGTAATTATGCAAAGTCACTTTACCGCATAACTATATAGGATTCAATTAAAAAAAACTAAACAAAACTTCCTTGAGAATCACATTCGACATGACAGGGTTGCTTTGGCAACAACAAAGTATCGAGTGACGCCTCTTAACAAATATATACTCTTTGGCTGTGGAGACAAAGTAAGGGAAAATCACCATGTTGTAAAAAGAACCCAGGGTAACCCTGGAATGTGTTTGTATAAAGGTGGACCAGGCCTGACTCTAGAATTTGTTTGTACGATATGGGTATCAAATGAAATGTGTTAATGATAGTTTTAAAAGGGAGTGGGCCTAAGTTCTATAGGTGGACGCCTTTTCGGGATATCGCTATAAAGGTGGACCAGGGGTGACTCTAGAATTTATTTTGTACGATATGGGTTTCAAATGAAAGGTATTAATGAGTATTTTAAAAGGGCGAGGGTCTAAGTTCTATAAATGGAAGCCTTTTCAATATATCGCCATAAAGGTGAACCAGGGGTGACTCTAGAATTTGTTTGTACGATATAGGTATCAAATTAAAGGTGTTAATGAGTATTTTAAAAGGGAGTGGGCCTTAGTTCTATAGGTGGATGCCTTTTCGAGATATCGCCATAAAGGTGGGCCAGAGGTGACTCTAGAATTTGTTTGTACTATATGGGTATCAAATGACAGGTGTTAATGAGTATTTTAAAAGAGAGTGCGCCTTAGTTCTATAGGTGGACGCCTTTTCGGAATATCGTTATAAAAGTGGACCAGGGTTGACTCTAGAATGCGTTTGTACAATATGGGTATCAAACGAAAGGTGTTAATAAGTGTTTTAAAAGGGAGTGGGCCTTAGTTCTATGGGTGGAAGCCTTTTCGAGATATCGCCATAAACGTGGACCAGGGGTGACTCTAGAATGCGTTTGTACAATATGGGTATCAAATGAAAGGTGTTAATGAGTATTTTAAAAGGGCGTGGGCCTTAGTTCTATATGTGGACGCCTTTTCTGAGATATCGCCATAAAGGTGGACCAGGGGTAACTCTAGAATTTGTTTGTACTATATGGGTATCAAATGACAGGTGTTAATGAGTATTTTAAAAGAGAGTGCGCCTTAGTTCTATAGGTGGACGCCTTTTCGGAATATCGTTATAAAAGTGGACCAGGGTTGACTCTAGAATGCGTTTGTACAATATGGGTATCAAACGAAAGGTGTTAATAAGTGTTTTAAAAGGGAGTGGGCCTTAGTTCTATGGGTGGAAGCCTTTTCGAGATATCGCCATAAACGTGGACCAGGGGTGACTCTAGAATGCGTTTGTACAATATGGGTATCAAATGAAAGGTGTTAATGAGTATTTTAAAAGGGCGTGGGCCTTAGTTCTATAGGTGGACGCCTTTTCGAGATATCGCCATAAACGTGGACCAGGGGTGACTCTAGAATGCGTTTGTACAATATGGGTATCAAATAAAAGGTATTAATAAATATTTTAAAAGGGCGTGGGCCTTAGTTCTATAGGTGGACGGACGCCTTTGCAAGATATCGCCATAAACGTGGACCAGGGGTGACTCTAGAATGTGTTTGTACGATATGGGCATCAAATTAAAGGTATTAATGAGTATTTTAAAAAGGAATGGGCCTTAGTTCTATATGTGGACGCCTTTTCGAGATATCGCCATAAACGTGGACCAGGGGTGACTCTAGAATTTGTTTGTACGATATGGGTATCAAATGAAAGGTGTTAATGAGTATTTTAAAAGGGCGTGTGCCTTAGTTCTATAGGTGGACGCCTTTTCAAGATATCGCCATAAAGGTGGACCAGGGGTGACTCTAGAATTTGTTTGTACGATATGGGTATCAAATGAAAGGTGTTAATGAGGGTTTTAAAAGGGCGTGGGCCTTAGTTATATAGGTGGATGCCTTTTCAAGATATCGCCATAAAGGTGGAACGGGGGTGACTCTAGAATTTGTTTGTACGATATGGGTATCAAAAGAAAGGTGTTAATGATTATTTTAAAAGGGCGTGGGCCTTAGTTCTATAGGTGGACGCCTTTTCAAGATATCGCCATAAACGTGGACCAGGGGTGACTCTAGAATGTGTTTGTACGATATGGGTATCAAATTAAAGGTCTTAATGAGTATTTTAAAAAGGAATGGGCCTTAGTTCTATATGTGGACGCCTTTTCGAGATATCGGCATAAACGTGGACCAGGGGTGACTCTAGAATTTGTTTGTACGATATGGGTATCAAATGAAAGGTCTTAATGAGTATTTTAAAAAGGAATGGGCCTTAGTTCTATATGTGGACGCCTTTTCGAGATATCGCCATAAACGTGGACCAGGGGTGACTCTAGAATTTTTTTGTACGATATGGGTATCAAATGAAAGGTGTTAATGAGTATTTTAAAAGGGCGTGTGCCTTAGTTCTATAGGTGGACGCCTTTTCAAGATATCGCCATAAAGGTGGACCAGGGGTGACTCTAGAATTTGTTTGTACGATATGGGTATCAAATGAAAGGTGTTAATGAGGGTTTTAAAAGGTAGTGACCCTTAGTTGTATATGTGAAGACGTTTTCGAGATATCGACCAAAATGTGGACCAGGGTGATCCAGAACATCATCTGTCGAGTACCGCTAATTTATTTATATATGTAATACCACGAACAGTATTCCTTCCAAGATGCCAAGGCTTTTGATTTCGCCCTGCAGAACGTTTTCATTTTCTTCTACTTAATATGGTAGGTGTCACACCCATTTTACAAAGTTTTTTCTAAAGTTATATTTTGCGTCAATAAACCAATCCAATTACCATGTTTCATCCCTTTTTTCGTATTTGGTATAGAATTATGGCATTTTTCATTTTTTGTAACTTTCGATATCGAAAAAGTTGGCGTGATCATAGTCGGATTTCGGCCATTTTTTATACCAAGATAAGGTGAGCTCGGATAAGTACGTGAACTAAGTTTAGTGATGATATATCGATTTTTGTTTAAACTATCGTGTTAACGGCCGAGCGGAAGGACAGACGGTCGACTGTGTATAAAAACTGGGCGTGGCTTCAAGCGATTTCGCCCATTTTCACAGAAAACAGTTATCGTAATAGAATCTATGCCCCTACCAAATTTCACAAGGATTGGTAAATTTTTGTTCGACTTATCGCATTAAAAGTATTCTAGACAAATTAAATGAAAAAGGGCGGAGCCACGCCCGTTTTGAAATTTTCTTTTAATTTTGTATTTTGTTGCGCCATATCATTACTGGAGTTGAATGTTGACATAATTTACTTATATACAGCAAAGATATTCAATTTTTTGTTAAAATTTGACTTAAAATTTTTTTTTTTAAAAAGTGGGCGTGTTCGTAATCCGATTTTGCTAATTTTTATTTAGCATACATATAGTAATAGGGTAACGTTCCTGCCAAATTTCATCATGATATCTTCAACGACTGCCAAATTACAGCTTGCAAAAGTTTTAAATTACCTTCTTTTAAAAGTGGGCGGTGCCATGCCCATTGTCCAAATTTTTACTAATTTTCTATTCTGCGTCATAAGTTCAACCCACCTACCAAGTTTCATCGCTTTATCTGTCTTTGGTAATGAATTATCGCACTTTTTCCGTTTATCGAAATTTTCGATATCGAAAAAGTGGGCGTGGTTATAGTCCGATATCGTTCATTTTAAATAGCGATCTGAGATGAGTGCTCAGGAACCTACATACCAAATTTCATCAAGATACCTCAAAATTTACTCAAGTTATCGTGTTTACGGGCGGACGGACGGACGGATGGACGGACATGGCTAAATGAATTTCTTTTTTCACCCAGATCATTTTGATATATAGAAATCTATATCTATCTCGATTATTTTATACCGTTACGGATTACCGTTATGCGAACAAAATTAATATACTCTGTGAGCTCTGCTCACACTTTTTTGTATATTGTAGAGATATACTAGGTTCTAGGGGCATAAACACTCCTATTTTCGATCGGAGCTATATTTAATATATATCCCATACAACCGATCGTTCAGATAAGGAGGTGTTTTGCCATTTTTATACTCAGTTGAGCAGAGCTCACAGAGTATATTAAGTTTGATTGGATAACGATTGGTTGTACAGGTATAAAAGAATCGAGATAGATATAGACTTCCATATATCAAAATCATCAGGATAGAAAAAAAATTGATTGAGCCATGTCCGTCCGTCCGTCCGTTAACACGATAATTAGATAAATTTTGAGGTATCTTGATGAAATTTGGTATGTAGGTTCCTGAGCACTCATCTCAGATCGCTATTTAAAATGAACGATATCGGACTATAACCACGCCCACTTTTTCGATATCGAAAATTTCGATAAACGGAAAAAGTGCGATAATTCATTACCAAAGACAGATAAAGGATGAAACTTGGTAGGTGGGTTGAACTTATGACGCAGAATAGAAAATTATTAAAAATTTGGACAATGGGCGTGGCACCGCCCACTTTTAAAAGAAGGTAATTTAAAACTTTTGCAAGCTGTAATTTGGCAGTCGTTGAAGATATCATGATGAAATTTGGCAGGAACGTTACTCCTATTACTATATATACGCTTAATAAAAATTAGCAAAATCGGAGAAGGACCACGCCCACTTTAAAAAAATTTTTTTTAAAGTAAAATTTTAACAAAAAATTTAATATCTTTACTGTATATAAGTAAATTAAGTCAAAATTCAACTCCAGTAATGATATGATGCAACAAAATACAAAAATAAAAGAAAATTTCAAAATGGGCGTGGCTCCGCCCTTTTTCATTTAATTTGTCTAGGATACTTTTAACGCCATAAGTTGAACAAAAATTAACCAATCCTTTTGAAATTTGGTAGGGGCATAGATTTTATGACGCTAACTCTTTTCTGTGAAAATGGGCGAAATCAGTTGAAGCCACGCCCAGTTTTTATACACGGTCGTCCGTCTGTCCTTCCGATCGGCCGTTAACATGATAGTTTAAACAAAAATCGATATATCATCACTAAACTTAGTTCACGTACTTATCCGAGCTCACCTTATCTTGGTATAAAAAATGGCCGAAATCCGACTATGATCACGCCAACTTTTTCGATATAGAAAGTTACAAAAAATGAAAAATGCCATAATTCTATACCAAATACGAAAAAAGGGATGAAACATGGTAATTGGATTGGTTTATTGACGCGAAATATAACTTTAGAAAACACTTTGTAAAATGGTTGTGACACCTACCATATTAAGTAGAAGAAAATGAAAAAGTTCTGCAGTGCGAAATAAAAAACCTTTGAAATCTTAGCAGGTATTACATATATAAATAAATTAGCGGTATCCAACAGATGATGTTCTGGGTCACTCTGGTCCACATTTTGGTCGATATCTGGAAAACGCCTTCACATATACAACTACCACCACTCCCTTTTAAAACTCTCATTAACACCTTTCTTTTGATACCCATATCGTACAAACACATTCTAGAGTCACCCCTGGTTCACATTTATGGCGATATCTCGAAAAGGCGCCCACCTATAGAACTAAGCCCCACGCCCTTTTAAAATACTCATTAACACCTTTCATTTGATACCCATATCGTACAAACATATTCTAGAGTCACCCCTGGCCCACCTTTATGGCGATATCTCGAAAAAGCGGATTCCCATATTGTACAAACGCATTCTAGAGTCACCCCTGGTCCACCTTTATGGCGATATTTCGCAACGGCGTCCACCTATAGAACTAATGCCCACTCCCTTTTAAAATACTCATTAACAACTTTCGTTTGATACCCATATCGTATAAACAAATTCTAGGGTCACCCCTGGTCCACCTTTATGACGATATCTCGAAACGGCCTCCACCTATGGAACTAAGGATTACTCCCTTTTAAAATACTCATTAACACCTTTCATTTGATACCCATATCGTGCAAACAAATTCTAGAGTCAACCCTGATCCACCTTTATGGCGATATCCCTAAATGGCGTCCACCTATAGAACTATGGCCCACTCCCTCATAAAATACTCTTTAGTGCCTTTCATTTGATAGACATGTCATACAAGCACATTCCAGGGTTTCCCTCGGTTCATTTTCCTACATGGTTATTTTCCCTTATGTTGTCACCATAGCTCTCAACTGAGTATGTAATGTTCGGTTACACCCGAACTTAACCTTCTTTACTTGTTTTATATTTATCTTAAAATCGTTTAGGTATGTACATCTGTTCACTATATATTTCTTATCTTATACAGCGGATTATTTGGAGATTACAAATGGGATAAAATTATTATTCAGCCCCATTCATGAAAGGTATGAAGTCTCGTCCCGTCCTTACTTGTTTTATTTTATTTTTATTTTCTACTTTTCTTACATATTCTAGGTGTCCTAACCTATCTGTTAAGTTTTACGCTTGTAGCTCAATGAGAATTTACAAAAAAATCAATCCCCAATTTCCCTCCGTTCCGTTTGATTTTTCTAAATATCTCAGTCCGTGCGCCCCCTAGCAAATTTTTTTGTACTGTGTCATCGGTAGTCATCGATCTTTGAATTAAGCTCTAAATTTTCAGCCTCTAGCTTATCGAGAAGTTACTTAAAACCCGGTTTCAAATTTCCAAATTATTATCTAATTTTTTCGATCCGTGCGCCACCTATCGGAATTTGTTTCTCCTTTTGTTCCCTTGTCACGGTGTCTTAACCTGTCTCTGAGGTTTCATGTTTGTAGCTGAATGAGAAGTTACTTTAAAATCAATCTCAAAACACCAATTTCCAAATGCTTATCTAAATATTTCGATCCGTGCGCCACCTAACGGAATTTATTCACCTTTTCTTACATTTTCTTGGCATCTTATCCTATCTGTGAAGTTATATAGTTGTAGCTCAATGAGAACTTACATAAAAATCAATTCCAAAACTCCCTCCGTTTCGTACGACTTTTCTAAATACCTCATCCCGTGCGCCGCCTAGCGAATCTTTTTGTATCATGTCATCAGCTGTCATCCACCTCTGAATTAAGTTTGAAATTTCAAGTGTATAGCTCATCGAGAAGTTACTTGAAAGCTGGTTTGAAAATTTTTAAATTCTTATCTAATTATTTCGATCCGTGAGCCACCTAACGGATTTTTTATCCTTTTGTTGCATCGTCACGGTGTCCTAACCTATGTGTAAAGTTTCACGTTTGTAGCTCAATCAGAAGTTACTTAAAAATCGATGGGAAGATTTGTATGAATAGCGGACAAACATTCAACCGACCTAATATAAAGGAAGTAAAAATAAATAAATACAAAAAGCAAAGTTATAGAAAATAGCCGTTAAAACTACGTTGACAAGAGTCTACATACAATACACAAACAAACATGTTTGTTAGTGTCTAGTCGGTCCACCGTTAGCATAAAAACCAGCTTGAAGCCGTCGTGGCATTGGGCTACTAAATTTGTTAACTCTGCAGGTGTCACACTTCTCCAAGCTTCTTGGAATGTTTTTCGCGTTCTTTGAGAACATCAGCGCTAGAAATCGGGTTTTTTCTCATTTTCTGTTCTAAAATTTCCCAGATATACTCAAATATATTTAAATTTGGGCTTTGAGGTCATGTATTTAATTGTCTTGTATCATAGTAAAGCAGTCAATCCTTAACAATATGTGCCGTGACCTTTGGAACGTCACCCTTCTAAACGCTCTAACCCGTGCGAAACTCCAATTCATTCAAAATTGGTTTCAAGATATGTTCCCAAAAAGACTTTTATCTAAAGTGATCCATAATACCTTTAATAAATGTAATTCTAACAACTCCAGATGCCCCAGCAGCTTTCAAAACCATAACACTGCCATAGTGGCGGCTTCACTGTTGATACCAAATTCTTCGAATCAAGTGCACCCTTTCCTTCCTCCACACTTTTGTACTCAATCGCTACCGATACCAGTACTCATTTAAAATACTCGGATCAATGTATCGATGCTAATACTTAACCAAAAGTGAAGAAACTTTATTTTATTTTTAAATGAGATGGTGTGTTTTAGATTGAAACAAGCAAGGAAATTTACGTTCGGGCAAAACCGAACATTATATACCTTTTCTTGTCAAGCGTTTCTACTCTTGAACGTTTCAAAAACTTGAGATCTCCAAAACTCAACAAAGTTGACGAAAACTTTGCCATTGTAAATTATATTACCTTTGCGAAGGGAGTGACCGAACAATGAACGGATTGCGATGAAACAGTGTGTCGAAATTTTTGTGCTTTTTTCAATAAATATTTATTAACTTACTTAATTGGCGCTTTACCGTTGAAACGGTAATGGCCATCCAACAAGGCGCGCCCGTCGTGTCTTCGATGGGTTAACTGGCGCCAATTGGTCTCACCAAGGGAATTTAAATCGTTTTCCACCTCGCTCTTCCAGCGCAGTGGGGGCCTCCCTCTTCAGATGTCGCAAATATTGGACGTTCCGATGGTGTCATATTACCTTCTGGCAGTTTCCCAAAGATCTTAAGGGTAACGTTCGATAATACTCCGACCTTGAAGGCGCATGCTACCGAAATTGTATCTAAAGTATAAAGCCGCAACAAAATCGTCAAATCGCTTGCCGGCAGCACGTGGGGAAAGGTAAAGAAACGTTGCTAACCACGTACAAAGAAATTGGAAGGCCGCTCATGAGCTATGCGTCAACAGTTTGGTCATCTGGTCTTAAAAACGCATACTGGAAAAGGCTGCAATCAGAACTGCCACCGCATGTCTCCTTATGACATCCGAACACCACCTACATAGTGAGGCCAAAGAACTCAACATTAAATAGTATAACGAAATGCTGAACAGGCAGTTTTTGCTAAATTTTCACATAACAGGGCATCCTAACAAACAACTGCTTGATCTAGCCCCGGGGGTCAAGGGAACATCTCCATAACTATAGCGAGATCCGGCACCTGCCAATACAGCAGTTTGATCCAGACAAGCATAAGCAGGCCCTAAACCAAATCCGCACAGAATCGGTAAACGCTTTTGCGAGGATGCGCCCGGTGAACTCTGTTATCAATATATAATTTCCTTCTCTTGCAGAAGAAGGAAACGCACAACAAAGGGAAACACGAGTCACCCTAGCCCAACTTCGTTCTAGATACTGTAACAGGTTAACCTCTTAAAAAAAATTTATTTAAGACGCGATAAGATCCGAAGAGATTCTGGGCTGAGCTTCTCTTCGAATTTTCGTCGTGCTCCTTTTAACTTTTCCTACAAATTGGCGGGACAGGACCTACTTGTTTTATGCCCATTCCGAAAGGCATCTGCGTTTTCACTGAGAGCTTTTCATGGCAGAAATACACTCGGAGTGCTTGCCAAACACTGCCGAGGGGCGACCCCGCTTAGAAAAATTTTCTTCTAATTGAAAAAACTTGTTTCTAAAATTTTGATGATGCTTTGCCCGGGGTTTGAACCCAGGATCTTCGGTGTGGATGGCGGAGCACGCTACCATCACACCACAGCGGCCGCCGGTTAACTTCTTACTTGTACAGAATCAACCCCGATATACGTAATGGATGTCCTGCATGCGATATGTCCCCACATGACACTAACCATCTTTTCAATTTTAAGTGGAACCTACCCTTCTAACACCAATCTCCCTATGGTCCGTCCGTGTTGAAACAGCCAGTTACCTTGAAGGACTTTGATGACAATTTGTGAGTGGTCGTGTCCATTGAATGGTGCGAAGCACTGTTACCACAACAACAACTAGCTATTTGAAATTATTCTTACCTCATACTTAAGTTGAGGATATATGTACATATGAGAAGGGTTTGAAAAATCGCTTTGGCTTACATTCAAACATTTGTTGTTTATTTGCGAAACTATACAATAGCGTCTGAAATGTTAATTTTGATTTTCACACTTCATCCTTCAACACCCAAGTCTCCCGGTTTGACATTTCCTAAAGTTGGCGGCCCTGACCAAAACTAGTCCCTTGGAGTGAATCACATTGATTATAGCCTATCAACCAAGTTTAAATATCACCTACACGTTACGGCTCCTTTTACAATTGTGAATACGTAGGCACATATATCTACCAGATGAGGCTTTGTCCTTCGCAAGAACACTCAAAGTGGTGAAGCAAAAGCTTTCCCAAGACAGTGGAACTAATGACCCTAACGTAGTGGACAGTCGAACTTGTCTGAAAACTGAAGCTACGCGATCATGCATAATGAGCTCCTATATCGGAAGGGCGGAAAACAGTAGTTAACAACTTTCAACTTAAAATCCGTCGACTTTCATTCTAAATTTGATTTAACGAAGACTATTGAAATCAATGTTGTGAACACAAACGTCTGCATTCTTTGGTCTACATTTTAAAAATTTTATCCAGGGTCCTTGTAAAATTGTAATTATGTAAATGCGCCGAGGATTATACGGATTCTCACCCATGACGCAATGACATCCACTTAGCCTGCTTATGATTTCGAGGGCGGCATCTTTGGCCGAATAGTCACCCCCTAACGTTTCAAAGTGTAGCTCGGCAGCATAGCGCAACAAAATCATCCGTTGGAAAGTTTTCGGAGCTACACCTATAGCTTCTAGGAATGTGACGTCGACGAAGGTATGAGTTCGAAGTCGCAGTCGTATAGCTTCTGTACTGGCATATGGTGTGAGGCTCAGGAGGCGTGGTAGCGACTGGTGGTAGGGATTCCTACTGTTCGCACATCGGAAATTTTAGCTCTTAAAAACAGCGGAAAAACTGGAGGCGCTCTGTGCCACGATAGTCATGAGTATTAATAGACCATTCATAGCAACCCTAAGTCGCCTTTATGCGTGACCGCCAAGGAGCGACAAATGATTTAAAGAAATTGTGTTCGCGACGATTATTAGGATTTAGCCTTGGTGAAACTACGCTTTGCACGAGATATACAGGCAAAAGTGTGACTATTTTATGTATCTCTATTTCTTTTCAGCAGACGCAGCAGTACCAATTCCAAAGACCGGGGTTATGTTCGAAGCCTCTCTGGAGCATGCGAACTAGGGACAATCCCTTCGCAAGGAGCTACTCCTGAAAATTTTTGAACGGTCTACGAGATTCTGATGCAAAAACATCGGATCTTTCCGAAATGGCCAACACTTTGATTTCCTTAAATACATATAAACAAAAACTTTCCTAAATATTATTTTTTTAAATAGAAAAATTAAGCTTTTAAAGTAAGAACACCGGCGTACGCCGGCGCGCCGCCTACGCCGCCGCCGCCGATAAAGTGATCGGCGTAAACCTCTAGTATATTGGTATATCGACTACTGGGTGGAATATCTCATTTTTGAAAAACGCCTTATCTTAAAATTTCGTTCAGCATGACATCAATTCGAAGTAAGTGATTTAGATAGAGCGCGTAGTTCTTACCACGACCTACTATATGTTTCAACGCTTCCCCCGCCTTGGTTGGTAATGGGGAAATTCGAAATGGGGAGCTGAGACGGGCTTCCAAAGCACACACCAAGTTAACTTAGAGGCCCAAAAAGACATTCTTAACGTGGCCCGGCTTTTTACCATTAAAATGGATAATGTCGTGGCAATCAGCCGCTACTCTCTCTGGGCTAGGCGCGTCATGTAATTTATGGATCAATCAAAAATTCTTTTGAAATTCTATTTATAAATGCGTAATTAGGCGAAAAAAATAAAAAACTAGGAAATTTGAACTAAGTTGAATCGACTAACGGAACTTTATTTGGAAGCATATCAATTGAGAAAAAGTTTTAACTCGACTTTTTGCCAATGAATCTGAAGGTTTAAATTGCTGGCCTGCAGTGAGTTATACTTCAATTTCTAAAATATAATATTGTGTTTATTTTATGAGGTATGCTAATTTTAGTAAATATAAATTTTTGTGATTTTAGGTGAGCAGGAATTAGTTTGTCATGTTATAGTGGGATAATGTTAAATTAAGTAAAATTTTTTAAATGTTTTGACTTCATAAGACCAGCAATCTCGTTTTCCGCGATTATCCGATTTAATTTTTATCTAAGAGTTTGCTACTATTCGTAAAACTAAAATAGCACAACTTTAGCTGCAAGAAAATGCAGGTTTTCATGTAATATTACGTTTTCAGGAAATATGGCAATTTGAAGGGACGAACTTTTCGAGATTCGGTATTCCACCTGCAAGCGTTGGTGGACAAAACTCTTGAAGGAACGGAAAAAAGATTGTTGAAGAGAAAAAAAAAGATGTAAAGAAGACATGGGGTTATTAGTAGATCTTCCAAAACAAGGCTTTTGGACGACCAATGATGGCAACACAGTCAGACGTTTTTTCCAATGCCCTCCAAATGCTGCGGAAATAACAGCAGTTTATTTCATTTAATTAAGCGATTTGCTGTCATACTTCAAACTATGTCATGTGGATTTGCCGTTGATAACGAAGCATTTCGAAAGTATGCCATTTTGACCACAAAAATGATTGTAGATTTGTAACCATGGTATTACATGCCATCGAGCATTCTTACTTACTTAATTGGCGCTTAACCGTCTAAACGGTTATGGCCGTCCAACAAGGCGCGCCAGTCGCTCCTTCGCTCCGCCAACTGGCGCCAATTGGTCACACCAAGGGAGTTTAAATCGTTTTCCACCTGGTCCTTCCAGCGGAAGGCGGGTTCCGATAGAAACACTTTCTTGGCCGGAGCATCATCATTCATTCGCATAACATGGTCTAGCCAGCGCAGCCGCTGCGTTTTAATTCGCTCGACTATGTTGATGTCTGCTCGTACAGCTCATCATTAAATCTTCTTCGGTACTCGCCATCGCCAACGCGTAGAGGTCCATAAATCTTTCGAAGCACTTTTCTCTCGAACACTCCCAAAGCCGCTTCATCTGCTGTTGTCATGGTCCATGATTCTGCCCCATATAGCAGGACGGGTATGATAAGTGACTTGTAGAGTATGATTTTCGTTCGCCGAGAGAGGACTTTACTTTTCAATTGCCTACCTAGTCCAAAGTAGCATTTTTTGGCAAGATTGGTTCTTCGCTGGATTTCAGTGCTGATATTGTTGCTAGTGTTGATGCTGGTTCCCAAATAAACGAAGTCTTTTACTATTTCAAAATTATGGCTGCCAACAGTAGCGTGGTTGCCAAGGCGCATATGCGCTGACTCTTTGCTCGATGACAGCAGGTACTTCGTTTTGTCCTCATTCACCATCAAACCCATCTTTACCGCTTCTTTTTCCAGCTTGGAGTAAGCAGAACTAACAGCGCGGGTGTTTAGGCCGATGATATCAATGTCAACAGCATACGCCGGTAATTGCACGCTTTTATAGTATAATGTTCCAGTGCGGTTAAGTTCTGCAGCTAGTATAATTTTCTCCAGCATCAAATTAAAGAAATCGCACGATAGGGGGTCACCCTGTCTGAAACCTCGTTTAGTTTCGAACGGCTCGGAGAGGTCCTTCCCAATTCTGACTGAGCTGATGGTGTTGCTCAACGTCATTTTGCACAGCCGTATAAGTTTTGCGGGGAAACCAAATTCAGACATAGCGGCATATAGGCAGCTCCTTTTCTTGCTGTCGAAGGCGGCTTTAAAGTCGACGAAGAGGTGATGTGTGTCGATTCTCTTTTCACGGGTTTTTTCCAAGATTTGGCGCATTGTGAAAATCTGGTCGATGGTAGATTTACCAGGTCTGTAGCCGCACTGATAATGTTCAATCAGCCGGTTCACGGTGGGCTTCAATCTTTCGCACAATACACTTGAAAGGACCTTATATGCGATATTTAGAAGGCTGATTCCACGATAGTTGGTGCATTTTGCAGTATCCCCCTTCTTGTGGACTGGATAAAGAACATTTAGATTCCAACCGTCGGGCATGCACTCGTCCGCCCATATTTTGCTAGGGAGATGCTGCATGCGCCTTACCAACTCCTCGCCGCCGTATCTGAATAGCTCCGCAAACAATCCATCAGCGCCCACGGCCTTGTTGTTTTTCAATCTGGTTATTGCTACTTTAACTTCGTCATAATCGGGCGGGGGGACATATATTCCATCATCATCGATTGCGGGATCGGGTTCTTCATCTCTGCGCGGTGAATTGCTGCCTCCATTTAGGAGAGCAGAGAAGTATTCCCTCCATAATCTAAGCACTCTCTGGACATCAGTTACAAGGTCGCCGTTTTCATTCCTACAGGAGTTTGCCCCGGTCTTAAAACCTTCCGTCTGTCGCCGTATTTTTTGGTAGAATTTTCGGGCGTTATTTCTGATGGCTAGCAGGTCAAGCTCCTCGCACTCACGCCCTTCTGCTTCTGCTTTTTTCTTCCTCAAAAGGCGTCTCGCTTCCCTTTTCAACTCACGATAGCGTTCACACACTCCTCTTGTCGCGCTCGCTTTTAACATAGCCCTGTAGGCAGCGTCTTTTCTTTCGGTTGCAACGCGGCATTTTTCATCGCACCAGTTGTTTTTTCGTGGCCGCCGGTAACCAATTTTTTCCTCGGCGGCAGTACGAAGTGCTTTGGAGATATGCTCCCACTGCTCCTGTATTCCTTCAGGATGAGTTGTGCTCTCAGAAAGCAGGTGTGAGAGTCGAGTTGCGAAATCATTGGCAGTCTGTTGTGATTGAAGCTTTTCGATGTCTAGCTTTCCTTGCGTTTTTTGTTCCTTGGTTTCAGCCGCGTTGAGGTGGGTGCGTATTTTGGCTGCAACGAGAAAATGGTCCGAGTCGATGCTAGTTCCTCGGATCGTGCGCACATCTAAAACACTGGAGGCATGCCGTCCGTCTATCACAACGTGATCGATCTGATTGCGAGTATTTCGATCAGGAGACAGCCATGTAGCTTGATGTATCTTTTTATGCATGAACCTCGTGCTGGATATTACCACGTTTTGAGCACCGGCAGAGTCAATCAGCCTCAGTCCGTTAGGAGAAGTTTCATTGTGTAGGTTGAACTTTCCGACTGTATGGCCAAAAACACCTTCTTTGCCCACCCTGGTGTTAAAGTCGCCAAGAGCGACTTTTATATCATGACGGAGGCAGCGCTCGTATGTGCGTTCTAATTGTTCATAAAAAGTGTCTTTCACCTCATCGTCTTTCTCCTCTGTCGGCGCATGGGCGCAGATGAATGATATATCAAACAATTTTGCTTTTATTCGGATAGCGGCGAGACGCTCGTCTACAGGCGTGAACGCCAGCACTTGGCGACAAAGTCTCTCTCCCACCACGAATCCGACGCCGAAACTGCGCTTATTCGTATGGCCGCTCCAATAGATGTCACAATTTTTGATCTTCTTTCTTCCTTGCTTCGTCCAACGCATTTCTTGGATGGCGGTGATGTCAGATTTTGCTTTGACGAGGACTTCAACCAGCCGGGCATCTGCACCAATCCCATTCAGGGAGCGGACGTTCCAGGTGCATGCCCTCAATTCATTGTCCTTCAAACGTTTGCCATGGTCGTCATCAATAGAGAGTAAATTTATCCGAGGCTTGTTGTTATATTTCATTGGAGTATGGTTTTATATGGCGGGTCCCAAACCCAGCGCACAACCCGCTCAGCGGGGTTGAAAATATTACTTGCACGTTTATATAGCGAGCCGCTTGCTCCAAGACAGACGCCCGCTTGCAGCCGCACCTAGAGGTGTACAGACCCTGCCGATGAGATCTCCCCCGGCTAGCCCTTAAACCGATTATGTCAGAGTGGCCTAGCCAGGTTGTCGCCTTCTCACATTAGCTCACCGCTAAACGGATGTTTAGCGGCCACCCAGAGGATACTTGGCCGCAAGCGACCGGCAGTAGTGAGCTGCTTGAACCGCATGTAAAAGAATCGCTCTGGCCATTCTCAGGTGAATGGCTGTCAGAAGCTTTCTCCACTTTCGTGGACTTCTACACACGGCTCCACCCTCCTATCGAGCATTCACAAAATTTTAATTCATGGGGCAGACATTATTAATAAAGCAGTACTTTCAACAGAAAAGCTCTCAGAGGAAACACTGGAGAGTAGAAATAAAGATTTTAAGAGCTACGGGCGAAATATTACAAGAAAGATATCACTTTAATATACAATGGAAGATTTATTCAATATATTCTTTTTGTCGTCCAATCCCAAAATCTTATATATTTTTTCTAATTGCTGTTTTTATGTACATGTCTCTTTTTCCTCTTATTTGGAATTTTGGTTGTAAAGATGGGGATTCGTGCTATTAGCGAGCTTTGGACATTATTAGTCGTAGTGCTTTTGTTTAGCTATACTGTGTCGAATATGAGTGACACTAAGTGATACTCACATCCCTAGTCTGATGCTAAATAAATAAAGTCACAACAACAATAAAGCAGACAGTCACTTGTATCTACATAAACGTATCAATCATTATGTCTATACATATGTACGTATACGCAGCGGAGAAGAGATGCACAAACACATGCAGATATCTTTTCTGAAATGCTTCTAAAGGTATGCAATTATAATTGTGGAAGTGTCGCTCACACGTACAAGCGCATGCGGTATGAGAGAAGCTATAAAAATTATACATCTGTAGTTGTAGCTGAGAAATTTATAACTAACTAGTAAGTTCTGGAATTAGAAAAGCCTAGAAATATGCAATGAGGAAATCAGACAGTATAAAGAGGCGACAACAGTAGAGGCGAAAATCAGTTTCATTTAAGCTATCAGTCAGTTTGGTTACTAAGCAAGCTAGTTGCAAAGTATAAGTGTTATTGTGAAGTACTTTAATAAAGGCCATTTTTCTATTATTCAATATTGGAGTTATTTATTCAACAGTTTAGTGATTCGAACTTAGCAGAAGGTTGCAAATTAGAGAAATTGCAAGTAAATTCGTTGCATATTTTATTAAAATAATTTGTTTAAAATAAACGATTTCGAGCACACAAAGAAATCTATTTGTACTATGGAACTATTGTGAATATTTGATTAGAACTAGCACTACATTGCCGGCAGTTGCTAACATTCGCCAGATGGCAGCGCAAGCGCATGTACGTTTATAGATTGATAGAAAAGCTGATTTCGGTTGATATTTGATACGAGACTTTTATATTTGTTGCGTAAGATCCGCATGGGTCCGGCTCGTATACTCTATTTCAGAAAAGAGCTCGAATGAATTTAAGGCAAATGAGGCATTCGACAAAGAAGTACTTAAACTATTGTCAAACCCAGAAGCAAATTTTGATCAAGGCTCCGAAATCTCAGACCTAGATGAGGAGGTCGACTCCAGTTTCAGCGATTAACATAACGTTATCGACTTAGGTTTTTCCGATTTTGAGTACATATATTAAAGTTTATTGCAATTAATTATTACTACATACAAAAATATGCTTTTCTTCACGATAATATGTTTTCTTTAATGAATTTTTCAAAATTTCTTAATTTAAATTTATTTAGCTCAATAAAAACTTAAAAAGTAGTGAAATAATATTAAATGTTTACAAATAATATACTTATTTTTATGTAAAAGCGTTAGTTGGTCAGTAGAGATAGAAAAATTAATTATTTATTCCAATCGTGACTTTATATCAACTAGGTTGATGATATATCACACTGTGCAGCGCCACGTAAGCTTGTCCCTCCTCGAACAATTTAAGCCTAAATACACAACTGCGAGGTTAGCTGTGCTGCCTTGCATTTTTTGTACACTGGAAGCACACGACAAAATTAAGGGTAACATCCTCCTTCCAGCAGCCGTCCCATAATAGAATTTTGTCTGAAACTTTATGGCGTTTGGGTGAATAATGTGTACGCCATCTCTTCCGCTTCTGTCCATGCCTTTCCTGCTTGATGGATCGCATGCAACTCCTGTCTCATTTTGATTGCTCCCAAACGATTTGAACGTCTACTGTCGATTCGGCGAGTGCTGAACCCTTCTTTGCTAACACATCGTCCTTTTCGTTACCTTTCATCGCTTTATGAGCGGAAACTTAGTACTGGTATGGTTCGGCCTGAGCGAAGTTTTTCCAATATTTCTTTGCATTCCAGGACACTTCTTGCCGAAGTACTGTGTGAGATTATTGCCTCCATTGCCGCCTGACTATCAATATATAAATATATTGACGAGACTACAGCTTAAGTATGCTTCCTCCAGAATTTGAAAGGAATATTCTTATTTCTGGATTGACATAGTAAACAGAACCATCGGTTTACCTACTCGTGTTTTATTACTCGTTACGGAAAACGATATATGCATATGGTTAAATCAAATATTTCAGCTTTCATATCATTTAATGGTCGTGACATTTCCCTTTAAAGTTTTCTTAATATATATATTTACTAGTAGACCCGGCAGACTATCTGCATAACTTTTAAGCAGTTTTATCTCACTTCTACCTCCCTTTCCCTCTATCCCCTTTAGCCTTTTCTTTTTATTCACTCTTCCCTCTGTCATTCTCTTTTACTGCATCTCTTTCTCCCTCTCCGTCTTTTTCTTTATTTCTTTTCCGCTCCATCTATCCATATCACTCTATATTCGTCTAAGTCTATCTCTTACCCCTTCCCTCTTTTCACTTCTAGTTCTTCTTGTTCTTCTCTATGCCTTTTCCCCAGTCCCAGTCCCACCACAAGTCCAATTCCTAGTCCTAGTCCCAGTCCTAGTCCCAGTCCCAGTCTCAGCCCCAGTCCCAGTTCCAGTCCCAGTCTCAGTGATACTCCCAGTCACAGTCCCAGTCCTAGTCCCAGTGCACGCTCCAGTCGGTCCTTGCTCATTCCCCGAAAAAGGTGTAATAAATACTAATCTAGACAAAAGGATACCTATATGCCCAATTTCGGGTAATTTGAACCAAACCAGAATTTGTTCGAAAAGATCGGTCCCTGGTCCTCTTACCGGAAAAACACGTAGTTAATACTAATCTAATCAGGAAAATCGAACCGTGAATAAAATTTGTTCGAATAGATCGGTCCCTGGTCCACTTCCTGGAAAGAAACATCACAGGAACGCTATCCTATCTTTTAAGTTGGATAAAACTGCACACGGTGTGCAAATTTGATTAAAATCGGTTAGGTAGCTTAGGAGTTCATCACGGACAAACAACGTGACAACGAAATTTATATATATTAAGGTTAGAGCACACATCTGGGTATACAATTTTCGGTGTCGTGCGATTTTAGACTTTCAAACTTGTTTAACTTATGTATTACATTGTATCGAAATTTTGTATCCTATGTACTGCATACCACCTGGATTAGAATTGGCTCTAACTTCAAGTTTGTGCAGGGTTTATGTAAGTCGTGACGCAAATGTGAAAATGTTAGATCACTTTCATGACGTAAACTATGTAAGTAAGTACTCATGTGTGTGCGAAGAATGACAATGCGATTAACAATATATTTCTTCTCTACGAAAAGTGAATGTGAAAATTTGTAGTAAAGCACTTTGAAAAAAAAAAAAAAAAGTCAAGTCAAGCTCACATACTAACGCTAATATATACGAATGAAAAGTTGTAGTCTAACTATTGCTGACATATCTCCATTGCCACATAAACAAAGTCATCCTTAGGTATTTAAGTATTCATGAAGACAGTCGCATACATGAACTCAACATTCCAATGACTGTTTTAGTACCTACTACTGGTAGCCACTTGTGACATCCTCAATTCAGTTCTCTTTGCTTTAAGTGGAAGCCCTAAAATTAAATTTTTGTATACAAGCATTGTTGCTTTGTCGTGTTTTAGTTTGAATGCTACAGTTAAAGGTCATATCGGCATGAAATTCGATTTGTAGACAGACATAGAGAATTTCCCTTTCAATGTAAGCATGCTATATTTTCTTCCACTTATATTGTGATACCTCTATTCAAGTATCAAGTTCGAGAATAACTTGTTTGGTAATGTTTTATCATCCTTTATCAGTTAACTTCTAGTTGATTGCACACTTAAATGGTAGTCCTTGCAGAAGCTCGTGTTTTATGTCTGCTTTATGATAATTTGCAAATTTGTATTCAGTGCCGAATTCAGCGCACGGCTAGCCGGGAAGTAGGCTAAGGGCCACTTTTTAAAATTAAACCTCATAACTAGAAATGTATGTATGTATCTCTGGCGGCCGCCGTAGTGTGATGATAGCGTGCTCCGCTTACCGCACCGCAGATCTTGGGTTCACGCCCCGGGAAAAGCAACATCAAAAACTTTATAAACAAGCTTTTTCAATTAGAAGAAAATTTTTCTAAGCGGGGTCGCCTCTCGGCAGTGTTTGGCAATCACTCCGAGTGTATTTCTGCCATGAAAAGCTCTCAGTGAAAACTGCCTTGAGATGCCGTTCGGAGTCGGTATAAAACGGAGCACGACGCAAATTGGAAGAGAAGCTCGGCCTTATATCTCTCCGGAGGATATCGCGCCTTACATATTTATGTATCTCTAGAATTTCTCAATACATGGATGACTCAACCTCTTTGGTGCTAAAACGTGCCTCTACTTATAAGATCAGATTAGGTTTGGTAGCAGCTGTTCCACAAACCATAAACCACTTCATTAGTGCAATGAGCTGTTGTAATTTTTATCGTTTTCATAGAAGAAATGCTTTACTGCACCAACCGGAATTTTTGAGGCACATTGCGTGAATCTACGAAAGCAGGACTTCCTTCTTCTTTGGAGGGTCTTCCCCTAAACTAGCGAAACTTTACGATCTGAAACGCCATTCAGCCTTACTTATCTGCAGACCGTAACCCATAATTCATTACAGCAGTTAATTTTATTGATGACACTGCTTGGGGATAGTTCGAGAAGTGTTGCTTCTACTCTCCTTCGAGAGGAGTTTGCAATCGAAAAAGATTTGCCGTACATCGTCCATATATCCGCAGTATGGGAAATTTGGGTTTCAAACCATGCCCATTCTGTGGAGTTATTTACGGAAATACCGGTTACCAGTTAAGATCGGGTCAGATGTAAGTTTCTTCAGCTTTATGTCTAGTCCGAAGTTTGTTCTCTAAGAAATTTCTTGCAATTCTGCTGCTGTATTGCAGTTGTCAGAGACGGATCAATTCTTCTCATGCCTGTATAAGGGTGGTTTCCGATTTGGATGGAGGTGCGAGCAGTGTGCTGTTTGTGATAAATGGCTTTTCCATTCATCGACCCCGATTCGCTTTTATGTGTGCAGCAGTTTCCCAGTTTCACCACCCTGCAGTCAAAAGACAAAGTAGTCAGGAAACATTCTAGTTCATTGACTACAATTTTGTGGGGTTATCCATACTAGTCAGTTTAATAATGGTTTGTTGACTATAACATTGTGGTCTTATTCATACTAGTTAGTATTTGAATAATTTATACGACTAGAATTTCGTCTGTCGGTTTCAAGGAAATCGCGAGTTCTTTCTGTAGCCAATCTGCAATGCATACTTGAGTTGGCGGGAATCGATCCACCGTTTTGTCATCTGCGACTCGCCGACTTGCCAATCCTATCCACAAGCCTTCACCGACTTGTCATCAACGACTCGCCGGATATCAATTTTACCAACTACCGGTTGCTTGGAAATAGATACACCGATTCGTTATTTGTGACTCACGGATTTACTAATCCTATTCTACGGCATCCTTGAAAATCATCCTCTGATTCGTTATATACGACTCTCCAAGTCGATTCACCAAACCACTGACTCGTCACCTGAGACTCGCCGGGTATCGATTTCAAGAACCATCAGTTGCTTGCAAATCGATTCATTGGGTGTGGCCATGAAATCTTCAAGACATCAAAACCACCAATCGCCTGAACTGGTCGATAGGAAACTAGTCAGTTGCAAACCCAGTCACCGATTGTACCGCAAAGGTAAGTTATCTGCCACTAGGTAAAACTATCTGATACGGCGTGTGTGTAAGTGTGCGTCTGACCCAAATACCAACAATAAAGTAACCTGAATCCCGGGTTTAACCCCGTGCAAAGTAACATTTAGAAAAAGTTGTTTCATTTAGAAAAAGGTTTTTCTAATCGGGGTCACCCCTGGGCAGTGATTTGGCAAACACTCCGAGTGTATTTCTGCCATGAAGAGCTGTTCATTAAAAATTCATCTGCCTTGCAGATGCAGTTCGAAGTCTGCATAAAACATGTAGGTCCCGCCCCGCTCATTTGTACAGAAAATTAAAAGGAGCACTTCGCAAATCGGAAGAGAAGCTCGGCCTAAACCTTCTGTGAAGTGAATCGCACCAAGTATGCTGTTTTTTATAAGTAAGTGAATTGTAGAGCATGATTTTCATTTGCCGAGAGAGGACTTTACCTTTCAACTGCCTACTTAGTCCAAAGTAGCATTTATTGGCAAGAGTAATATCCGATTTTGCCTTGCGAAATATGAAGTCATCGAAAATTTGTATTGGCGTTCGCTAAGCTCATCCTAATTTGCATATCCCCCGAACAACAGTAAAAACGGAAACGTACTCAATGAAATAGCTATCAATTTAATATCTTCAAATGCTAATTCCATTCTCATTTCTTCCTTATTAACATAAATTATTTCATCTCATAAAAAAAGTTTTCCCACAAACGAATGAGCAAAGATATAAAATGACAATCTCCTTCTTATAATATTTTTTTGTGTATACGATTTTCTCTGTCCTTAATTTCATTTCTTTTGAAACAATTTTATTGTTTTGCTGTATTTTTATCTTAATGATCTCATTGTGTCTCGTATTCCCTAATGTGGTAACAACATCAACTGGTTGCTTTTCTTTTGTTTGGTTGCTTAACTCGCTGACGCACGTTATCCGAGCTTTGTACCACCGAAAATCCTATGAAAAAAATTTAAGAAACGAGTTATCTCAGAACTGGAAGAGATTATCCCGCCCAGTGGGAGTAAATATGTATGTATATATTTATGTATGTGAACAGGAAGAAATGTAAACAGTAAAGTTAAACAATGTAGCTACATACAATTTGCAAATAGCAGCAGCTGCAATAAAACAGAAACAACAAACCAACACAATAACAACAATAGCAACAAGAAAATAACGAAACTGAAAAAAATTTAAATTAAACTTTTTGTTGACGCAAAATGTGCATAACATGGAAAAATATGTATTTTAAAAAGGATTTAAATGTTGACGATTGTGGTGTATTTGTTTTTAATATTTATATGGAAAATTTAGGTGGTTCTTCTATGAGGATCATTGGATCATGTGGTCCATTGGAGTACTTACCATTATACTCCACTGTAATGCAGCAATGGACCAACTCATGTTTCTACACGAACATATTGTAAGCCGATCGTTGCTCGTATTTAACGATTGTAATCACTAAACAATGTTTATTGGACTGTGGGTACTATATTGTCCAGTCCTAGGACATCGCAATGTTAATTGGACCATTTTTTTTGTATGAATTGTGGTTAATTTTGGAGCACTCGCTTGGTCCATAGCGAGTACTCCATACATGCATGCATGGAGTACTCGCGATTTTTGCAGGGAAGCTCCACGTTCATAATTTCAATTGACCTTATGACAGTTTCAAATGGCCATAAAGCCAAATTTCAAATGTTTACAATGTCGATAATATTGACATTATGACTATCCTGCCTTTCCGAATTAGTCATTACGGGAGCCCTGAAAATAACCCCGACAGCTGCACTGTATGCCATTCTGCACAATCCACCTGTAGACCTGGTAGCAAAGAACATTGCGTTAACAACTGCAACCAGGCTCGGTGCCTCGGGGCAGCTTGAGTGCCGACCATACGGCCATAATAGTATAGCGTCATCAATCACAAGACGAACAGACTACCTGATTCCCTATCTGCGCTTCGAGGGCGATCTTGAGGCCACAATAGAGGTGGATGGTTGGCGCAAGGGTGCTCAAATGGCGGACGAGGCGATACATGTGTACACAGATGGTTCCAAAGTAGTGGAAAGAGTAGGGTCTGCGGTATACTGTGCTGATACGGAAATAAAAAGATCATACAGGCTGCCGGATTACTGTAGCGTTTTCCAAGTGGAAATAGTAGCCGTAACCAAAGCAATAGAAACCCTGGAAGAAAATAGCCGAAGCTGCAATCGTGTTAACTTTTATATTGACAGTCAAGTAGCAATTAAGGCAATAATCTCGCATACCACAGCATCTAAATTCGTGTTAGAGTGTAAGCAGTCCCCGGAGAGAATCGGGAAGCATACATCTATATTGGCTCCCAGGGCATATGGGAATAGATGGGAATGAAAAAGCGGATAAATTAGCTGAAAAGGGCGCATCCATTGAAGCTTGCTCCGTAGACGTCCCAATTAGACTGGGCGAAATTAAGCGAAGGCGAGAGGTGCACATGATCGACCAAGCAGGAAAGGCGTGGGTTCAAGCGCGAGGCTCTAAGTGTCGAAGATTATATGTAGGTCTTACAACCTTAGACTAACACAGTTGCTTCTATCATTAAAAAGAGAGGACTGCAAACTCATGACGGGTATTCTGACTGGACACTGCCTTCTGGCGTCACATGCCTTTAAATTAGGCTTGGTCAGTGATAGCAGATGTAGGAAGTGTGGGCTGGAGGAGAAAACGATCGAGCCCTGCGCTTGCCAAGCTAAGAATCCAGCTATTAGGAGTGATACAGCTGTCAGATCTGGAAGGGGCAAGTGGCTTAAACCCTAGGAAGCTTCTCGTATTTGCCAAGAGGACGGAGTTATTTTATAACATAGGTCCTGGTTTTTGATGGGTTTTTTTCAGTTTGGTCTTTAACACAAACTTCTGGTAACACTACGGACTTATTCAGTCTATGTGAGGTCCGCATGGACCGGCCAGTTCAACCTAACCTAGTTGTAAAGTCAAGTGGTCACAAAGTCAACTATATTGTTTCGCACCTCCATGTAATTACACCTTAACAACTATTGAAATACAGTTACATTTTATTGTTTTCGCTATGTTGTTGTTGTTGTTGTTGTAGCGATAAGGTTGCTCCCCGAAGGCTTTGGGAAGTGTTATCGATGTGATGGTCCTTTGCCGGATACAAATCCGGTACGCTCCGGTACCATTGCACCATTAAGGTGCTAACCCGACCATCTCGGGAACGATTTACGTGGCCACATTAAACCTTCAGGCCATTCCCTCCCTCCCTACCCCCAAGTTCCATGAGGAGTTTGGGGTCGCCAGAGCCTCGTCTGTTAGTGAAACAGGATTCGCCGCGGATAGGCGAGGTTGACAATTGGGTTTGGAGAAGCTATATATTGCGCTGGCAACCTGACAGGTTGCGTTACACAGCCCCTTGAATCTGGTATTTTAGTCGCCTCTTACGACAGGCATACCTACCGCGGGTATATTCTGATCCCCTAACCCGCTGGGGTTGTTTTCGCTATATTTTTCTTCAGTCCAATCAAAAAAGAAATGTTCATTTATTTAAAAATTTTGAACAATATTAAGGTCAATGTGTAGTGCAAATTCAGATAAAAATCAGGGCCGGTGGGGACTCCTTTAAATAAAAAGAAGATATTCAACTCAACGTTTTACCCTTCCTGCGAAAGTTTTTGTGTTGAATTTAAATAGCTGTATATGGTTATGTTTTTTTTCCGAAATGGTTATAACGTCAAAAGGGAATTTCTTGAATGAAAACAAAGTCAAATTAATAAAGGCCATAAAGTCAATTGACCTTGTGACCATTTTAAGTGTTCATAAGGCCAATTGATCCCATGGCCAATTGAAGTGGTCATAACGTCAACTGACCTTTTGGCTGTTTTCTTTATGTCACCACATCGATCTTCTCTAGTACCTGCAGTATAATGGCGTAGTTGAAGACACTTTGGGAAACATTAACAACCTAGGTGGTGCAAAATGCGGTAGTCGAAGCGCGTGACAGCTAGGGACTTGGCAGAAAGAAAGACTGGAGACTGAAGGGCTCCACAGATTTGCAGCGTCTACATTGAATGAAGTAGACCGCTAAATTAATGTCATAAATCTCGTAACTGGTATGTACGCTGTGACTGGAGCGTGCCTCGTAAAATTTATATCCTATTAAAAAGCAGAAAGGTACTCGGATGAGAACTCTTTTCTTTTGATGTCGATGATGGCAAATGTTTAAAGAATTATGACTTGACGACATGTACCTCACTTCAGAACAATATCATAGGAATTTCCTTACAGCAAAGGCTGAGTAGTGATACTTACGTGGTGGACATCACTAAAGCTGGAGTGAGCATGTTCTTTTGCTGTATTCCTTCTCGAAGCTTCTAAGTCTCGCGCACCCAGAGCCGACTAACTTGTCGGTTAAGAGTTGTCCCTGGTGGCTAAGAGACTGTGTAACTAATTTCGTCGGACCTCGCCTCAATAATATTTGTTTGTTTGTAGAGCTAAAAAGGTCTATGCTGCCTTTGGTTCCCTGGATTAGTTTTACGCCGAATCCAGGCAAATCCTCAAGCCATTTCCAGTTGGAGAAGTTGGCGGTGTCGCCTTCTTCTCTCGGACATCCGGTTGCTTTTAGATTATCACCCAAGAGTGTTGTCACATTATGTTGTTTTATGGATTTTGTTTCATGTTAGTTACTTACTTAGTTACTTAATTTGCGCTCAACCGTTTAAACAGTTATGACCGTCCAATAAGGCGCGCCAATCGCTTCTGCTCTCTGCCAACCGGCGCCAATTGGTTGCACCAAGGGCGTTTAAATCGTTTTCCACCTGGTCCTTCCATAGGCGGGTTCATGATAGTTAGGACGCGTGCAATAAACTTGTTAAAAAAAGAAGGTGAAGCAGTTTTTGGGTCTTTGGTCGTATAATCCATAAGTTTAGCGCTCATAACGTAACATCCTCCCATGGGTTGAGGTAGATCAACTTCACCTTGGCTCGAAATAAGGCCATCTGTAGTACCAATTTTCAACATCGAAAGAAACACGAAGCTATATATGAGCGTTCCCAATAAGAAGATAATCCCAAGCAGAGAGTATTGCAGCGGTGGACACCATGGGTTTCCCTGAGCACGGAAAAGCAACTGCTATGATGAAGATTTCAACAGAGACCCACTACGTATGGGAGGTGTTTAAAAATTTGATTTTAATAAAAATCCCTGGCGTGGCGGATGTTTTCCAAAAAGAGGAAAATTCCTGCAGGAATATTAATGGTGACTTGGTAACCAAAGTATATACGGTAAGGGGAAAACACTTTCTATAATTGCTAGATAGCAAGTGCTATGACAATATGATGCCCCAATCCCTGAAGACAGAATATACGCATCTCCGGTTGGTTAAGAGGCTAGATGATTCTCAAAAATACGAAGGTATGAGGGGCCAAAAAATCGGACCGGATCAATATCCGCGGAAGGAATGCGTACATTTGTTATACTCCAGTCAATATTCGGGGAGTACTTTTGTGGTTACAAAAACAACAAAAACAAATACAGAATATATTTTCAGGCAAGCGGCTCCCTATCGTACGAATTTTTTTAATCTGATGCAGGAGAATCAGAATTTACAGCAAAGACAATGCAATAGGTCATCACTGTGGCCAACAAGTGCCACTTTCAACTTTCTAACAGTCTAGAAAGTAAGTTCCTCTCTCAAAGAACGAAATTGATACTTTATAGGTCTTCATTTTATACCTTCTGATGTAATGTCCAGTATCATGGACAGTTTCGAAGAAGATCGAATGGCGTGTGAACAAATCGGGAGAAATGCTCTTATGAACGTTCCTGTCATGCCAACGGTATATATCGGCGGAAGTTTAATGATTAGATGTTTAAACTCTACGAATGGTTTGTATAATGGGCTATATGTAGGCTATACTGGTGGGGCCAAGTTTTGCGAATCGATGCAGTCGATCCGAACCAGACATATTCCTGATGGCACTTTGCATTTCAGCAGAGGAAGGGGAATGCTTTTAGTGAACCGTGATAACAAGACGGGTGAAGGAAGACTTGCTTTACTAAGACGTGGTTTACTAACAATAATAGCCTATGATGTTAAAGTAGGTTATGGAAGTAAATAAAGGTGACGTTGATTTTTGTGGAAGGTTCATCATCTACTCAGTAGCTTGATTTTTTTTTATCAAACTGTAATTGCTTACTTATATTGTTTTCTAGTGTAAAATATCGTCACATCGTGCTTGGCAAACCGCCACTCGCATACCTAAATGTATCCTCAATATACACCACGAACATCATCACCAGAAAAGCAGCGTTCAAAATGCGATTAAAATCGAATGATAAGAATTTAAAGTTTTCTAACCACATAAGTACGTGCTAGAATGACATAATTGTTGTATGGAGATTGCGAATAAGTGGTGTTAATGATGGCAATTATGGTCATAAGAGTGGCATTCAAATTATCTAGCTCAGTTGACCCATGAGATCAACTCATTGTCGACAATTATTTGGAGAATTTTCAATGGACACATCTGTATTTGTATACGTGCATACATACACACTTGAATATATCGATGTAGTTGCGTTCAAAGAGATTTTGTTGTTTGGTGTTGGAAAGAGCTCCATTTGTTTTTGGAAAGTTCCCAGGCGGGATATTTGTTCTATATCTGCAGTAATTTGTATTACCTCGCTAGGAGTTTAGGGGCTGGGATGACTTTGGTATTACCATTTTTGTAAGCTACTGATTTGATTTCAATATGTTAGGTTTGATGGAAACAGACAGAGATGGAACTTAATGAAACATATTTCGGGCTATTTGAGAAGATCTTCTTCGGCTTCTTATAAGTAACAACCCACAAGTTATTGTTTTATTATTGATTTTTAGTGAAACTATCGCCAAGTCATCGGCTTATGAATAGTTCATTATAGAGTTGTTATCGACAGGTTACAGATGTGTCATCGATTTTATATTGAAGTTTTATCGATTTCGTAACGATACCATGAGTGTCGATAACAAGTCTATAACTTATCGAAATACCACGCTAATAATAAATTAGTAACACACCGATAACAAATAAATTGAAATAGTTTTATCGATTTCGTACGATCTAATGAGTGTCGATAACAAGTTTATAACTCATCGAAAAAACACGCTAATAATAAATTAGTAACACACCGATAAGAAATTGATAGCTATTATATATCGATGATTTTTAGATAAACTACCGATAACGTTTCGATGAAAACTCGATAGTATTTCGATAAAAATTCGATAACACGTCGATTACCTTTGCTGTACTTGGCAAGCATATGAAACCTCGAAAACAAATCTGTAGCTCTCGTCGATATGAAAAGGATGATACGCCCATAATCAGTCGATAACAAAGCGATACCTCAACAATAACAGACTGATAACACACAGTCCGGTTTCAATTTCGGTTTTGCCTTTCGTTCTAACATTTTCTTTCCTCTTCTTTTCTTTTTCCTTCCTTTGTTTTCTGTTCTTTTACCTTAATTTTTTTCTATTGGTACCCTTATTATTATCCACATCATTAGCGGCTGCAGCTTTTACCACACCAAAAATTATAATAGCCAGTGAAGAGGTGATAGCTACTAAGTTTCCGGCCGTAACTTAACCATAACCCTAACCAAAACAGTAACGGGTCCATAACAATAAATACAGGTCCTCATGGACCGGCCAGTTCAACCTACCTACCATAAATACAAAAATATGTAACCTTAAATACTATACCTACCATCCTGTTCAATGCGAAGTTATTGATACCCATTTCTTTTTTTTCAACGTCAGAGGTTGCCAGCGTTGGCTTTACTCAGGATATTCTTTAAGGCTAATATCACTGAGCTATAATGTGTCCAAATCCTTTGAGTTTCAACTGAACTCTCAAAAACTTCGTTTAGACGCTGAGAGGTTTCGGTGAAGGGAATGGTGATAAACTTTATTTTCGCTGGCCTCAGTCTTCCAGGCTGAGGGTTTCGCAATCCAGAATGTCACAGATCATATGTCAAAGAATTGATGGAGATGTACGAGTATATTTGGCCGAAGTTAAAGCCAAGTGGCTTCAAACTTCAAACATAGCTGATCTACTATACTCAAGGTGTGCTCTTAGCAGACATACCTCAGCGGGCAGCTGGTTGTAGTACTGTTGTCGTTGTTGTATTAACGATAAAGACCCTCCCCGAAGGCTTTGGAGAGTGTTATCGATGTTGATGGTCCTTTGCTGGATGCAGATTCGATGCGTTCCGGTAACAAGCACCAATAAGGTACTAGCCCGACCATCTCTGGAAAGATTTAGTATGACCACATGAAACCTTCTGGGCTATGCCGCCCTCCCACTCTTAGATCCATGAAGAAATTGGGGTCGCCAGAGCCTCGGCTGCTAAAGAAACAGGATTCGCCACGGCTAGATGAAGTTGACTATTTCTTTGGAGAAGGTATAAATTGCGCTGGCAACCGCTTAAAAGGGTTGCGCTATACAACGTCTTAAATCAATTTAGTATTTTAGTCGCCTCTTACAACAGGAAACCTGCCGCGGGCATATTTTAACCCCCTAACCCGTCATCTTTATCTTCGTCCTCATCTTCGTCTTCCTCTTATCCTTCCTCTTCTTTATCGCCAATCCATATTCGAGTCTCAGACTAATGATATTGAAACCAAGTATGTCACCGTAGCTGTTTTATATCGAATGATCCTCCAAATGTGTCTTAACAAAACTCGAAGCTTCAACTAAATGCTAAGCTGCTGATCAGATATGTACCTGTCTACAAAACCCTGCTTAGCTTGTTATCGCTATATTAACATTTGCTGAAACCAGCATTTACTTGTAATAAAAAACCTTTAAAAACTATGATTTGTCATAAAAGCTAAAGTCAATAGAATCTCTGATTTGTCAGCTTATAATTCACTACCTTCCAATTTGCATTTAAACTTAATTCAACTCGTGCGCTCAATCGAAAACTATCCCGCTGTGCGATGCTCATTTTTCATATCGCTCTAATACTCATAAAATAGAAAAGCAACCAGTGTCTAGACAAATCATTTCAACCTCTCACCCTAACGTTCAAGTGTAGCAAATGAATATGCTTTGCCAACTCAACGAGGATAGCGTCACAATAAATTCAAATAAAATTCCTGTGAAGCGGACACCATTGCGTATACGCAACTTTTGCTGCTCAATGCTGTTCTGTTCATATTGCGTGTGCCTTCGCCTGCAGGGAATTATTAGCACAATAAAAAAAAAGAAGAATATAATAAAAATCAAAAACGAACAGCAAAAGTCAGGTAAGGAAAAAACATATTAAATATGTATACATCTATTTATGTATATTTGTTTAAGTGCACTTGTTATATACTCGTAAAAAACGAATTTGTGTAGATTATGCTGTGCTGCTTGAGTTCATTGAAGCATTAAAGCTGATATCTGGTTAGTAAAATTGTATATAGCTGATCATATTTCTGCAATGCTGCAATGTTAAAGTCATAACAACAAACACAATAAAAGTAAATGCTGTAATCTTTGGCAAATACTTTTATCATGAAGTAAGTAGGAGGACCAGATATTAAAAGTGCATTTCATCCAACGAATAAAGTTTTAAGGATTTCTTTTGAAGCAATCAAAATTATAGCTTGTCTTATTTATATTATAAATGTGAAAGTTTGGATGTCCGTCGGCATGTCCAGACGTTTGCCTTTGTGACGGATTGAAATAGCCAATAGTCTGAAAAATTGTACTGGATTTTTTCACATGAAAAAGGCGGAAGGGTTCCTACGACCCTGGTTACCGTTACTTTTGACAAGTTTTTTAATTGCTTTGTGATTTGAACTATATAAACAGAGGTAGTATATCAATTTTCGAAAAGTATACTCCTCCGCTCCCCCTATCTGTACCAGTATATTTAAATTACTATAACTCAACGCTAATTTGTCCTGTGCTGGGCCAACATTTTTGATATCTGGCTCATAAAGGCAGAGATCTTATCAATTTTGGGGGAAAGACAGTGGAAAATTTCGCTCTGCTACATCGGGGCTATTTGGGAAGAATTTTAGAATTATTTGGAGACTACTTTGGGATCGTTTCTAGGTAATTTTTAACGAACCCATGTTACTTTTTTTCAGAATAATTTCGGACCTGTGTTGAGCAATATTTTTGAATTATTCTGATACCATTTTGAGATATCCTCGGATCCATTTCGGTATTGTTTAAGGACCTATTCGTGACTTCTTGGATTCAGTATCAGAATAGTTTCGGGACGGTTTTCGTAATCGTTTCAGAATGTTTTCCTGATCGATTCAGAGGTATTTGAAGATGATTTTAATAATAGGGATTGTTATAGGGATTGGTATTGGCTATTGGACTCATGTCGTTGCCATTTCGGGATCGTTTTGGGGCTTCTTCGGGATAATTCTCGGCTTAGATGTGGAAGTACTTGGGACCATTTCGGGACTGTGTCAAAATAAATTTGAGATTGATGCTAGATTGCTTCAGGACTATTTCGGGATTGTATTCGGCATCATTCGCTGCTATTTAAAGATTGTTTCCGCACTATTTGAGAACCATTGCGGGATTGTATTGGAAACCTTTTTAGGATTTCTTTGTCATTTTCGCAATTGCAATCATTTAGAGACTATTTCGTAAATATTTCGGGCCTATCTCCTAAAGGAAAATTCCTCTTCGGGATGCTAAAGAAAATAGTTTGCAGCAGAATTCAACTATAAAGGAGCAAGCTATTACAAGATACTTACCAAACATGCCATCAGTTTCGACTTCTCTGCCTTGACTAAAACGGCTGAAAAGGCAACACGAAGTACCTTTTTTTGAAACTTTGAACAGCAGTGGCAGCCTGAAAATAATGTAGGATGTTTAAGCTTTGGTGATTCGACGGGAGAATAGGTTTTTTCTTTTTTTTATGTAATAATATTATTTGTTATTTTTGTGGACTCTATGTTATGTTATTATTTTTAGAGAGAGGACGCTATGTACCTGTTACACCTCTTATGTATTTATTGGGGGCGAGCACTGGAGGCTCTAAGGTATTGGCTGCGGGTTCAGCCACCTTATTTTGCTTTGCAAAACCCCACTTTTGGATAAAAAATTTAAACTATGTCTTGAGAATATTTCACTAACCAGTTGAGAATTACAAGCACACTCAATGACTAATAAAACACACTAACGAAAAACGTTCATAGTTTAAGTCACTTAAACATAGGGATTCAGCTTTTCGACAAATTATGGTAGCGACTAAGTAAACAATCGAAAGACAAACCCCCATTGCTGTCTTGAGTTTTGGTTCGGAATGATGGAAGATAATAAAAGACAATGCGATGGCTTTAAGAGTATTCGAGAGAAAATTCTCATGTTACCATCTCGGCAAATAAAAATCATGCGCTACAAGTCAATTATGGCACCCGTCCTCTTATATGGTGTATAAGCATAGACCATGACAACATCTGGGAGTGTTCAATAGAAAAGATCTTCGAAATATATACAGACCTATTCACGTTGGCGACGACAAGTACCAAAGAAGATATAATGATGAGCTTTACGTTGAAACGCAGCGGCTATGCTGGATAGGACATGCTTTGCGAATGCAAGATGACGTTCCGGCTAAGATAGTACTCGGAACTCGCATATGAATGCAGAGGAAGAGGGCGGCCCCCACTCCGCGGGAAGGTCCAGGTAAAAAACGATCTGAATTCTCTCGATGTAACCAATTAGCGCACGTAAGTAGATCAAATGGCGCACCTTGTTGGAGGGACATAGCCGTTTAAACGGTTAGGCGCCAGTTAAGTAAGTAAGCAAGTTTTTTAATTTTGCTTGTCGATACGCCAAAACTTAATATGCTCCTAAAAGTTTATTTTTAAATAAAATTATTGTATGCAAATCTTAGATAACGTTTATTTGTGCAAATTTCAGTCATGTATTAGAACCGCAAAAGCAATACATATCATCCCACAGGCCAGTTGTGCACAGGGAGCAACATTTTAATGACGGGCAAACCACACTAATAAAGTATTCTTGCATTAAATTACAATCAAATGCGCACTAAGCGCATGGAAGCCAAAGTAAAATGCAACAACACTACAATAACAAAAAATAATATGTTTTCCAAGCAGTGTTCAAATTCGAACATTTTTAATACCTACTGTGGCGAATTTTAGCATCACTAAGCTGTTAGTAAATAAAGGCACGCAACAATATAAACATGGAGCAGCCACTCGTATACACATGAACACATCAATCATCATATACACACATATATAGAAGGCAACGAAGAGATATTTCACGCACGCACTTGTGGTCACCAGTTGTAGTAGTTGCTCATACATACACACGCATATATGTAGCTCAATTACCAAGCAGCAGATACAGCAGTTCTAGAAGGTAACGCGTCTAGACTTTAGTAGAAATATGCGAATGAAGCAACGGAGAGTATAAAAGCAGCGCAAGCTAAGTAATCAGTAATCAATTTTGATTTAAACACGCTATTGGTTGTGAGGTATAATTGTGAAGTACTAAATTTGAAGTAATCTAAATAAGGTCCAGTTTGCAATACTAAATAGTGGAGCGGTTTATTCAACAGTTTAGCGATCCGAACGTTAGCAGAAGGTTTCAAATAAGCAGAATTTCTTAAAATTCGTTACAATATGTATGTGCTAGGTAAACTTTTGTATTTACTAAATCAAGTCTAATTGCAAACTCATACAATGAAGACCACTGAAAAAAATGTTTGTAGAAGTTTATCGAAAGAGTAAAAAAAAATTGTTGAAATGGGGCTTTCTCGCAGTTTCGTCGCCAGCCTAAGAATAGGCAGGCCTCAAATACTTTCATTCTTACTTACTTAATTGGCGCTTAACCGTTTAAACGGTTATGACCGTCTAACTAACTGGCGCCAATTGGTCACACCAAGGGAGTTTAAATCGTTTTCAACCTGGTTCTTCCTGGGAAGTGGGGCCCTCTTTCTCTGCTTCCATAGGCGGGTTCCGATGAAAACACTTTCATAGTTGGATCGTCTTTTTTCATTCGCATAACTTGGCCTAGCCAGAGTAGTCGCTGCGTTTTAATTCGATGGAATATGTTGATGTCTGCATAAAGTACGTATAGCTCATCATTAAATCTGCTTTGGTTCTCGCCATCGCCAACGCGTAGAGCTCCATAAATCTCTCGAAGTACTTTTCTCTCGAATACTTTCAGAGGCGCTTCATCTGATGTTGCCATGATGCATGCTTCTGCACCATATAGCAGGATGGGTACGAAAAGTTACTCGTAGATCATGATTTTCATTTGCCGAGAAAGGACTTTACTTTTCAATTGCCAACCGAGTCCAAATTAGCTTTTATGATAATTATGTGATTCTTCGCTGGCTTTCAGAGCTGCTGTTGTTGTTTGTGTTAATGCTGGTTCCCAAATAAACGAAGCCTTTTACTATTTCGAAATTATGGTTCCCAACAGTAGCGTGGTTGCCAAGACGCATATCGATGACTTTTCTACTTTCATTCACTCATTCATTATTTGGCACTTAACCTCTATGCATTGGTGATATGGAGTACAGAATAAGATTTAATGATGAGCTGTATGAGTTTTATTCAGACATCAACATAGACACGTTATGCGAATGAAAAGTGATTTTCCGTCTAAGAAAGTATTTTTATCCGAACTCGCCTATGAAGCAAAAGAAGACGGTGACCCTCGCTCCGCTGGAAGAACCTGGCAGCGCCGTTAAGTAGGTTGAACCAGCCGGTCAATAAAGAACCCACATAGACTGAATGTGTCCATAACATCTTAGGATTTGCACATGATCTTAGAAATTTTGCTGCTCCGCGCTTCTGCTCTTTTGATTTCTCTCAAATGGGTTGGAACGTGCATCGTTGCTTCAGTGAGTGCTGTACCCTCTTTTGTCAATTGATCCGCCTTTTCGTTACCCTCTTTCCCTTTATGACCGGCAACCCAGTACAGATGTATGGTCCGGCCTGAGTGAAGTTTTTCCAATGCTTTTTGCACTCCAGGAATTTCTTGATGAAGTACTCTGATTGTTATTGCCTGCAGTAATCTGGCAGCCTGTAAGATCTACTTATTTCTGGATCGACACAGTAAACAGTAGACCCGACCCTTTTCGTTAATTTAAAAAATGACCAGGTAAAAAACGATTTAAACACCCTTGGTTTGACCAATAGGCGCCAGTTTACTGTTTAAACGGTTAAGCGCCAGTAATATATCGGCACGAATATAACTATATAAAAAATTAATTAAACTTTCATTCCGAATTGTGCCCTGGATCATATGGTCACGATAGTAGACGTCGCAAGGCCATATCGTCCTCTTACCTTACTCGGTCGATCGTGCTTGTTATATGACGGTGATGTCAGTATTTGCCGTGACGAGGCAATCAACCCACCGAAACAGCCGGGAATCGGTACCTTCTCCTAAAATAGTTCAGACACTCTAGGTACATACCCCCAATCATGGTCTTTATAGTCGGAGCACAATAAACGTTTGCTGTGGTCGTCATCAGAAAGAAGAGTTCTCATCCGAGGCTTGTGACTCTGTTCCATTGGAAGGCCTGGCAGGAGCGCCCGAGCAGGTACCTGCTCATAAGAAATATGCTACTCTGGAGGAATGCATAGATAAGACAACTATATAATTAATTAAGTAGTTTAGACACTGTTATAAACCATTCGCCCTCTAAGCCTTCAACTCATAGATACTCGCCATATTCAGTTGTATTTTCGAGCTGTCTGTTGTAAGCTTTATATATCAGATATGTCGATACGTATCATGTCGCCGTATCGAGAATGGAAGAATGAAGAAGCATGATGCAACAACAGCTGAAATAATAATGGCACAAGCAACAAGCGCTTCCCGCCAACAACAACAACAACAAAATACAAATACAATTTCATATTACTTGCCGTTTCAAACACGTTGGCCTCATCAACTTCAGCAGCATACCCGTACAACCACAATCCAGCTAAGGCAGTCATGATGTTATAGCAACAACTGTTGCTGAGATTCACCTAAAGCTAAAAGCCGTTTACGTTTAGTGTCATTAAATCATAGCTTTTGTTGCATGCAACTTAAACACACACAACAACTACAACAAAAACATCAAAATTGCATTTTATATGTATGTAAGCTTACAGTGTATTATGCTAAGTGGAGAACCGAGTATGCCTTTGAATTTATATGTGAGTATGTATGTATGTGCTTTTGTGTATATACTTTCTTCACTATTCAATGAATGCAATTTTTAGTTTTCTTTTTCCCAGAATAACTTCAACACGTACTCAAGTAAAATATCATGTCTGGTGGTTACATGTCTACTGCATTTAGCTTCTGGTATAAAATTGGAGCGCAATTAAGTCATGACTCCTACGTATAATTTAATTTTATCACACTATAATATGACACCTGTTTTCGCACTGTGTGTGTATTTGTGTGTATTCACTTCAAAGAACAGAGGCCTTGCGGCTTTTGTAAATGCATAAATAACTGTAGTGATTGTATGGGGGTGTAACTATAGCGTTATTAGTCAAGTGTTTTAGTTTGTTAGGTAATATGTAGGTGTGCATAAGTGAGTGCACATTTTCAATGAAGTCAAGGAGGCTGCTTCTTGATTGCAAGCTGCTTCTAATACGTTTAAGGAAAAAAGAATATTTCCTGAACTTAATGCTAGTTTATTTAGATTTAGATCAGCATGCCAGTTGTTGTTGCTTTTGTGTTAATGACAAAGGCACTCCCCGAAGGCTTTGGGGAGTGTTATCGATGTTGACGGTCCTTTGCCGGATATAGATCCGGTACGTTCTGGTAACAAAGCACTATTAAGGTACTAGCCCGAGCATCTCGGCAACGATTTATATAACAACATTAAACCTTCTAGGCCATTCCGCCCCCATCCCCTAGTTTTGGATACGCTAACTGGAGTCAATTGGAAACACAAATTGTCAGAAACAAATTCTCACATGAACAATTAAGCTGAGATGGGCTTACCACGTAACTTGCTTCGTAGGTAGGAACCTATAAGATCATATTCTGGGCTGGAGTAATTCCGCTCAGTTGCAAAACATCCTTTGATAATTCGTAACAGGCTGGCTTGTTTTGGAAACGCCATAGTTGTGTATCTTATAAGATGTGTTCCACTAACCAGTCAATTTGTCTCCGCGAAATGGTGAGAAAAAAAGGACATAGCTTGAGCTCTTCCGCGAATTCCTTGTTTTGTGTATTTTACTTATACCGTTTTTAAACAGAAATTTAATGTAATCACAATTCTATTTAATGAAATAATTAAGTTTCCCTTTTCATGCAGAGCCTTTTGCTTTATTAAGCGGACATCTGTCAGCAGCCCCAAAAAATATTTCGTTTTTACAAAAAATAGTTAAAATGGAAAGCAGCCGTTTCCTTCTTAACTATAAATACAATCAACAAAAGTGCATGCGCAGCTACCCATAGATGTTGCGCCTAACCAAATATGTGCCTATTTTCGAAAAAACCATATTATCTTTTGCAGAAAATGCAGCGAAAATTAAATTTAGAAATTTTTTCGTGTTTTTCTACTTTTCGTAAATTATTGAAAATAATTTATTTTTGAAGCAGGAAGCAAAACCCGACTGGATTTTTTACTCGATTAGGCATTCAAAAAAGCAATAATGAAGTAATTAAGAATTTGTATTTTGTATAGAAGATTAAGTTCAATTAAGGCTTTAATGTAGAAAACTTGGCTAATTATTTCATTAAGCCTCTGTGTTGAATTGGCGTTAGATTGTTTACATGCAATGATTGTATATTTTTATGATGAGGTATTTCGAACACAACAAGTCTGGCGGGTACTTGGAACAAAATGAGGAGAGGGTATACACGATTCGGGATGATAAGCGACATCGAAATTATCGCGCACACAAATATGTATTAGTTGATTTGTATTATGTCTTAATACCTAAAGAAAGAGTTAACATTTTTTTTTTAATTTTCAAAAGCAATAATAATTTTGAAGGTTGCTCCGAAATAATCTGGCCCCGTATCGTGTTATACAATCCACAATCCAATTAAATTTTTCAAATCGCATTAGCTTCCATATGGTAAATCGGATTAGGGTAATATGCGAAATAGTGGCTACCAGTACTAACTAGATTCATAACTTGTTACCGTTTTTACGAATCTTTTTACAAATTCATATTGATCGTTTGAGTGAAATTGCTTTTCGATAAGTGATTGTATAATTGATAGTCCAGATTGTCATATACATAGGTGAGGAAGTATTGTAGTTATTTGAAAAAGTCTGTGACGTAGCATTGAGCAAAAAAAATTATTTCAGCCAAAAAATTAGTCTCAAGTTACAAAACTTATAGAGGAAATCTTTGAAAACCAAATGGGTTTTAGAAGAAAAGGCCAATCATTTGGAATAACAGCAAAGTCTTAATATTGAAAAATTTATTATTCTATTGTAACGAATTTAGGGAATTCCGCTTAAACCTTCTGCAAACATTCGAAACGCTAAATTGTCGAATAAATAACTCCAATATTTAGTAGTGGAAAATGGTCTTTATTAGCCTACTTTGAGAGTACTTCACAATAAAACTTATACTTCACAACTAATTGCGTGTTTAAATTAGTCATGGCTCAGCTTGCCTGCTTTTATACTCTCGGGTTCCTCGTTCACCCATTTCTCCTAAGGTTTAGTAATTTCGTGAACTTCATGCTTTGTTACCAACCATATATATGTATATTTGTAGTGTGTAGCTATATGCGTGTGTATATGAGAGTACTACGTCGTCTTGTGATGACATGCGTATGTGAGTATCTCTCCGCTGCCTTGTATGCATGTGTGTAAATGTTAATTGATTTGTTTACGTACATACGAATGGCTGCTTAGTATCGGCTTAGTGATGATAATATTCGTCACACTGTTATATTTTTAAATGAAAGGTTTCACTGGAAGCCTTGTAGAAAAAAGGGGAGACAGTCGCGCAAAGCAGAGTACTGCGCTACAGTGGGAGCAGCAGTTAGCAGCCACGCTTGTACCAACAGCGCTGAAGTCTGAGCTATATATATATATTTAAATTATTAAATCAAACCAGCGACTATCTCCATCTAATGCTGAACCAGTTGAGGGTAGTAGTTATCATTTCGTAGGATATCACAATTCTAAATGTGTCAGTTGAAAGCACTGTGAAGGGGCAGTATTGGTCTTCTAGCGCACTTTCCAATAGAAAAGAAGACTAGTAAGATAAATTTATTTATACAAAACAAGCCAGTAGTTTCTTTTACTCATATGCTTTTAAATTCATTTTAGCAATTTTGCAAGCAATTTTTATACTCAGTTGAGCAGAGCTCACAGAGTATATTAAGTTTGATTGGATAACGGTTGGTTGTACATATATAAAGGAATCGAGATATATATAGACTTCAATATATCAAAATAATCAGGATCGAAAAAAATTTTGATTGAGCCATGTCCGTCCGTCCGTCCGTCCGTTAACACGATAACTTGAGTAAATTTTGAGGTATCTTGATGAAATTTGGTATGTAGGTTCCTGAGCACTCATCTCAGATCGCTATTTAAAATGAACGATATCGGACTATAACCACGGCCACTTTTTCGATATCGAAAATTTCGAAAAACATAAAAAGTGCGATAATTCATTACAAAAGACAGATAAAGCGACGAAACTTGGTAGTTGAGTTGAACTTATGACGCAGAATAGAAAATTAGTAAAATTTTGGACAATGGGCGTGGCACCGCCCACTTTTAAAAGAAGGTAATTTAAAAGTTTTTCAAGCTGTAATTTCGCAGTCGTTGAAGATATCATAATGAAATTTGGCAGAAACGTTACTCCTATTACTATATGTACGCTTAATAAAAATTAGCAAAATTGGAGAAGGACCACGCCCACTTTTAAAAAAAAATTTTTTTTAAAGTAAAATTTTAACAAAAAATTTAATATCTTTACAGTATATAAGTAAATTATGTCAACATTCAACTCCGGTAATGATGTGGTGCAACAAAATACAAAAATAAAAGAAAATTTCAAAATGGGCGTGGCTCCGCCCTTTGTCATTTAATTTGTCTAGGATACTTTTAACGTCATAAGTCGAACAAAAATTAACCAATCCTTTTGAAATTTGGCAGGGGCATATATTTTATGACGTTAACGGTTTTCTGTGAAAATGGGCGGAATCGGTTGATGCCACGCCCAGTTTTTATACACAGTCGTCCGTCTGTCCTTCCGCATGGCCGTTAACACGATAACTTGAGCAAAAATCGACATATCTTTAACGAACTTAGTTCACGTGCTTACTTGAACTCACTTTATCTTGGTATGAAAAATGAACGAAATCCGACTATGACCACGCCCACTTTTTCGATATCGAAAATTACGAAAAATGAAAAAAATGCCATAATTCTATACCAAATACGAAAAAAGGGATGAAACATGGTAAGGTAATTGGATTGTTTTATTGACGCGAAATATAACTTTAGAAAAAACTTTATAAAATGGTTGTGACACGTACCATATTAAGTAGAAGAAAATGAAAAAGTTCTGCAGGGCGAAATAAAAAAAACCTTAAAATCTTGGCAGGTATTACATATATAAATAAATTAGCGGTATCCAACAGATAATGTTCTGGGTCACCCTGGTCCATATTTTGGTCGATATCTGGAAAACGCCTACACATATACAAATACCACCACTCCCTTTTAAAACTCTCATTAATACCTTTAATTTGATACCCATATCGTACAAACTCATTCTAGAGTCACCCCTGGTCCACCTTTATGGTGATATCTCGAAAAGGCGTCCACCTGTAGAACTAAACCCCACGCCCTTTTAAAATACTCATTAACACCTTTCATTTGATACCCATATCGTACAAACATATTCTAAAGTCACCCTTGGTCCACCTTTATGGCGATATCTCGAAAAGGCGAACACCTATAGAACGAGGGCCAACTCCCTTTTAAAACTCTCATTAGTACCTTTAATTTGATACCCATATTGTACAAACTCATTCTAGAGTCACCCCTGGTCCACCTTTATGGCGATATCTCGAAAAGGCGTCCACCTGTAGAACTAAGCCCCACGCCCTTTTAAAATACTCATTAACACCTTTCATTTGATACCCATATCGTACAAACAAATTCTAGTGTCACCCCTGGTCCACCTTTATGGCGATATCTCGAAACGGCGTCCACCTGTAGAACTAAGGCCCACTCCCTTTTAAAATACTCATTAACAGCTTTCATTTGATGGCCATATTGTATAAACAAATTCTAGGGTCACTCCTGGTCCACCTTTATGGCGATATCTCGAAAAGGCGTCCACCTATGGAACTAAGGATTACTCCCTTTTAAAATACTCATTAACACTTTTCTTTTGATACCCATATTGTGCAAATAAATTCCAGGGTCACCCCTGGTCCACCTTTATGGCGATATCTCGAAACGGCGTCCACCTATGGAACTAAGGATTACTCCCTTTTAAAATACCCATTAACACCTTTCTTTTGATACCCATATTGTACAAACAAATTCTAGTGTCACCCCTGGTCCACCTTTATGGCGATATCTCGAAAATGCGACCACCTATCCAACAACCACCACTCCCTTTTAAAACACTCATTAGTACCTTTAATTTGATACCCATATCGTACAAACACATTCTTTAGTCACCCCTGGTCCACCTTTGTGGCGATATTTCGAAACGGCGTCCACCTGTAGAACTAAGGCCCACTCTCTTTTAAAATACTCATTAACACCTTTCGTTTGATGGCCATATTGTACAAACAAATTCTAGGGTCACCCCTGCTCCACCTTTATGGCGATATCTCGAAACGGCGTCCACCTATGGAACTAAGGATTACTCCCTTTTAAAATACTCATTAACGCCTTTCATTTGATACCCATATCGTACAAACGCATTCTAGAGTCAACCCTGATCCACCTTTATGGCTATATCCCTAAATGGCGTCCACCTATAGAACTATGGCCCACTCCCTCATAAAATAATCTTTAATGCCTTTCATTTGATACGCATGTCATACAAACACATTCCAGGGTTTCCCTCGGTTCATTTTCCTACTTGGTTATTTTCCCTTATGTTGTCACCATAGCTCTCAACTGAGTATGTAATGTTCGGTTACACCCGAACTTAACCTTCCTTACTTGTTATTTCTTATTTTGTGTTGAGCGTTTGAGAATAACAAGACGGACAAGACCAATACCGTTTATTTCATCACAGCGAACAAACAAAACTATTTCTTCTGAAAATATAAATAAATGAAGTGGAAAGCAAATGGCATGATAGATGTGGCCTTAGTCGAGTGTGTTTGTCAACTCTTCGATCATTGTAGCAGTGCGGGTTCCTATTCCCGGGAGAAATGGTTTTAATTGAAACAGCTGGCGCCTTGTCCATCCGATTGATTCTGATTAGGCAAAATGCTATTATACAAGGTCTTAGTTCACTTTACCCACCTATTAAAAAATATTAAATATTTGCTAGTTTAGCACTACTACTCATATACTTGTTCTTTATTAAAGAAGTCATATTCAGTATCATTGCTACATACCTGCGAGCGAAATCCGTTGTCAAATGCTGGCAACTGACCACGGAATGAAATAGTTAAATTTCAGACCCCTGCCAAAACTTAATTATATTATCAAATATTTCACTAAAAATTCCAATTAATTTGCCTGAATTGAGATTAATCATTCCTCAACATATCTCGACTGTACGAAGATTTTGGGATGTAACCATTCCTCCACGGACCCATTTTAATAGTTCTTTTCTTTTTTTGAGTTTAAAAAAATACGACATTTTCATTACGAATCATGCATCTTCCTTATTTTTTGGACTTTTTTTAAAAGATATCCACAAATAAGAGTAAAATCCGGATTTTTATTTCGTAAGTCAAAATTGAGGCCGGCCCTATAACTACGGAATGACTCATCCAAATGAAACGAATTTTTTACCAATAAATTCTTCTAAATGTCTTTATTTGAAATCTAAATGTCATTTCAAAGTTTTTGCTACCAACACCAGGAATTTGTCATAGAAACACGAAAACCAGCTCCCATAGTACTCTACTTATGCTTTCCCATAATAAAGTTGTACTTATATTTTCGCATTAAGTTTGATCCAATTAAGATATTGCCTTGAAATTTGGTACACCACTTTCGCTTGAAACAAGAAAAAATCGTCTCGTTTACATGATCCGCTCAATAATTATAGAATCGGACATCTATTCTCTCCTTAAAAAATAAAAGTCCGGCTTCAGCTTTTATATATTTTTTTGTACCAGTTTTGAACTTTTCGAAAAGTCGTTATTTGAGACTTACAAACGTGAGCCGGTATTCATTCCCTTCCATATCGAACTTTTCTATTGGTCGACACTACAAATTGTTCTCTCTACTTAGCGAACGAAGGCTAAGCTTTTCTACCAAGTAAAATGTTTTTAAAAGAGATCGTTTTTCAAAATATTTTTCTACAAGTTTTGTCTTGATCGCAATAACACAATAAGTTGCATGTGCGCATCTCGAGATCAAAAGTGAAACAATTAAATTCTTTTGATAAAAAAAAAAATATAAGGCGGGATAACCTCCGACGAGATTTAGGCCGAGCTTCTCTTCCAATTTGCGACGTGCTGCTTTTAATTTTTCCCACAAATACGCGGGACAGAACCTACTTGTTTAATGCCGACTCCGAACGGCATGTGCAAGGCAGATGAGTTTTCACTGAGAGCTTTTCATGGCAGAAATACATGCGGAGTGCTTGCCAAACACTCTCGAGTGGCGATCCCACTTAAAAATGTTTTCTTCTAATGGAAAAAACGTGTTTCTAAACTTTTGGTATTGCTTTGACCAGGGCGTGAACCCAGGATCTTCGGTGTGGTATGCGGAGCACACTACCATCACACCACGACGGCCGTTCTTTCCATACATCTAGCTTCTTGTGGTTCGCTTGAGCTTTGCGCTAACTACAAAGTTCGATATCATGAAACTCTCCACAGGTTCAGCCAATTTTTTCATTGGCTGAGCTATTTCTGAGTAACAGCGTCGAAAGCGCGAGCAGGTGCTGAAACTTTGCATCGACCTAGATAAGTGATTAGTGGAACGAGTTCACTCAAATTTTTCAAAGCGAGGTCTTAGAAAGCTGCTCTTATTCGCCTACAGTATGCACTGAAAGAAAAAGACTGGTAAAATCAACCGAAACACGGGTCAATTCAACCGAAATTTCTGTCAATTTTTATCCATCGCAACAAGATTTTGAATCAACTGCGCACAAATCGTTGATTCGTAATTGACCGTTTTAGTAGTCAAATGAACAAAAACAGTTTTTGCGACAGCTTTGTATGAAAGTACCTATGATGCCATATAAATAAATAAATGTAAGGCGCGATAACCTCCGAAGAGATTTTAGTCCGAACTTCTCTTCCAATTTGCGTCGTTCTCCTTTTTAATTTGTCTTAGCAATTGGCGGGACGCGACCTACTTGTTTTATGCCCACTCCGAACGGCATCTGCAAGGCAGATGAGTTTTCACTGAGAGCATTTCATGTCAGAAATACACTCGGAGTGCTTGCCGACACACTCACGAGGGGCGACTCCGCTTAGAAAATTTTTCTTCTAATTGAAAAAACTTGTTTCTAAAATTTTAATGTTGCTTTTCCCGGGGTGTGAACCCAGGGTCTTCGGTGTGGTAGGCGGAGCACGCTACCATCATCCCACGGCGGCCGCCATATAAACACGTAAATATGTGAATACATAAATACGCGTGCTTGCTACATATCCATACATATGAATATAGAAATGAAAATAGTAGTCACAAAACTGATTCTCAATTCTTTTAATTGCAGCTCAGCTCATTCTCAATTTCTTCTCTCGCATGTAGATGCCGCACTTGATTGTTTCGAACAAAACTTGTAGTATAAATGTTTGATCTATTATTTTAAAAAGAGAACTTGTAAGTTATAGAAAAGTAAAGAATCAAATCGCAGAAAGGTAATTCACCACTGGAGTAACTTTACATGTAATTTGGCAAGTTTAATTTTCGTAACACTTTAAGTTGAAACGATTTCAAAACAACTCAAACTTTTATGTTGTCGGAAACATCAACATTAAAAAAGGATGTTTTTTATTATCTTACTAGATTCGTTCGCGTGAGTGAAAATTCATAAAAACTTGAACAAAATTTTACTAACTTTGGAGAAATCCTGTTCGTTCAAGCAACACTTTTGCAACAAGGAGGCGCAATTTTGCATTTCGCTTGGAGGAGAAGTTGCAAAATTGTACCCGATAAATAGGTTTCCCGGTATCTCATAACTTTTGCACAGTAAATTCAAAAAAGGGCTTTCATTTTGTATTGATAACTGAAAAACTAGTTTTTTATTATTTTCCCCATTTTGTGTGTTTTTTCGATTTGATGGTTATCTTATTTTGGTGTTTTTTTTTTAACAAGTGGCACCATCGTCATATGTACAAAGTAGAGAGCGCAGTGAGCGTAAAATTCTCTTTGAAATTTGCTCATGTATTGACAGTTGATCGCCGTTGAAATGACCTGTAAGATCAGTTGTGTTAACAGAAAAATCAATTAGATTGATTAGGAATCTGTCAATATTACAAAATTTTGTTAACTTAAGAGCGACAATTTCTCTTCTGTTGAAATGACTAAATTAATTTGTTCGCTTGACAAAGAACTCGGTGAATTCGATCAATTTCACCGAATCTCCGTTAAGTCAAGTACAACAGAACCGAGATGTTGATTTTACTAGCACCATTTCTTTCAGTGTGGATTTATTGTATAATATAAGTTCTGGTACCTAATTGTAGTTTTTTCGTTTTTCGTCAAACAAATTCTGGTAACACTATAGATATATTCAGTCTATGTGAGGTCCTTATTTACCTTTCAGTTCAACCTTACCCATCGTTGGAGTCGGGTGTGGCTCTGCATTTTTTACTCAGTTTTACACTATGATTCGGAAGTCATAGGATTTTCGCGAAGAAACGGATTTTGCTACCTTTTACCTCGAATATGTCAAGAAGCGTTTATGTGATTTATTGTATCTTTGAATGCCAATAACAGAATTTCAAAATAAAGGCGCATACAAGATTGGAGCATCTTATACGAAATTCCGACATCAAACCCTTAAACGGCTGTACTATAAATAGTGATTTTGCTAATAAAAGCCTGGTGGAGTTGACTTCGTGATTGATGATGTATGGTATATTCTACATACTTGGGATCGAATTCTTATTACATGCATAAATATTTACATATAAGCTTGTAGGCATATATAGATTTACTATATCCACGTAATTTTTACCCACATATCTTTTAAAGAAGCACGCGTGATAACCATAAACAAAATTTATCATCATATGCAGCTTAAAGCATGAGTCAGCTTAGCTTTTATTCGCATATTTGCTTGCAAATTTTAATAGAACAAGTAAGGAAAGCTAAGTTCGGGTGTAACCGAACATTACATACTCAGTTGAGAGCTGTGGAGACCTAGGGTAACCCTGGAATGTGTTTGTATGACATGGGTATCAAATGGAAGGTATTAAAGAGTATTTTAAGAGGAAGTGGGCCATAGTTCTATAGATGGACGCCATTTAGGGATATCACCATAAAGGTGGACCAGGCCTGACTCTAGAATTTGTTTGTACGATATGGTATCAAATGAAATGTGTTAATGATAATTTTAAAAGGAAGTGGGCCTAAGTTCTATAGGACGCCTTTTCGAGATATCGCCATAAAGGTGGACCAGGGGTGACTCTAGAATTTATTTTGTACGATATGGGTATCAAATGAAAGGTATTAATGAGTATTTGAAAAGGGCGTGGGCCTAAGTTCTATAGATGGACGCCTTTTCGAGATATCGCCATAAAGATGGACAAGGGGTGACTCTAGAATTTGTTTGTACGATATTAGTATCAAATGAAAGGTGTTAATGAGTATTTTAAGAGGGCGTGGGCCTTAGTTCTATATGTGGACGCCTTTTCGAGATATCGCCATAAAGGTGGACCAGGGGTGACTCTAGAATTTGTTTGTACGATATGTGTATCAAAAAAAAGGTGTTAATGAGTATTTTAAAAGGTAGTGGGCCTTAGTTCTATAGGTGGACGCCTTTTCGGAATATCGTTATAAAAGTGGACCAGGGTTGACTCTAGAATGCGTTTGTACAATATGGGTATCAAACGAAAGGTGTTAATACGTGTTTTAAAAGGGAGTGGGCCTTAGTTCTATGGGTGGATGCCTTTTCGGGATATCGCCATATACGTGGACCAGGGGTGACTCTAGAATGCGTTTGTACAATATGGGTATCAAATGAAAGGTGTTAATGAGTATTTTAAAAGGGCGTGGGCCTTAGTTCTATAGGTGGACGCCTTTTCGAGATATCGCCATAAAGGTGGACCAGGGGTGACTCCAGAATTTGTTTCTACGATATGGGTATCAAATGCAAGGTGTTAATGAGTATTTTAAAAGGGCGTGGGACTTAGTTCTATAGGTGACGCCTTTTCAAGATATCGCCATAAAGGTGGACCAGGGGTGACTCTAGAATTTGTTTGTACGATGTGGGTATCAAATGAAAGGTGTTAATGACCATTTTAAAAGGGAGTGGGCCTTAGTTCTCTAGGTGGATGCCTTTTCGAGATATCGCCATAAAGCTGGCCCACCTTTATGGGTGACTCTAGAATTTGTTTGTACGATATGGGTATCAAATGAAAGGCGTTAATGAGTATTTTAAAAGGGCGTGGGGCTTAGTTCTATAGGTGGACGCTTTTTCAAGATATCGCCAAAAAGATGGACCAGGGGTGACTCTAGAATTGGTTTGTACGATATGGGTATCAAATGAAAGGTGTTAATGAGCATTTTAAAAGGGCGTGGGCCTTAGTTCTAAAGGTGGATGCCTTTTCAAGATATCGCCATAAAGGTGGGCCAGGGGTGACTCTAGAATTTTTTTGTACGATATGGGTATCAAATGAAAGGTGTTAATGAGTATTTTAAAAAGGAGTGGGCCTTAGTTCTATATGTGGACGCCTTTTCGAGATATCACCATAAACGTGGACCAGGGGTGACTCTAGAATGTGTTTGTACGATATGGGTATCAAATTAAAGGTATTAATGAGGGTTTTAAAAGGGCGTGGGCCTTAGTTCTATAGGTGGATGCCTTTTCGAGATATCGCCATAAAGGTGGACCAGGGGTGACTCTAGAATTTGTTTCTACGATATGGGTATCAAATGAAAGGTGTTAATGAGTATTTTAAAAGGGCGTGGGCCTTAGTTCTATAGGTGGACGCCTTTTCGAGATATCGCCATAAAGGTGGACCAGGGGTGACTCTAGAATTTGTTTGTACGATATGGGTATCAAATGAAAGGTGTTAATGAGCATTTTAAAAGGGAGTGGGCCTTAGTTCTCTAGGTGGATGCCTTTTCGCGATATCGCCATAAAGGTGGGCCAGGGGTGACTCTAGGATTTGTTTGTACGATATGGGTATCAAATGAAAGGTGTTAATGAGTATTTTAAAAGGGCGTGGGCCTTAGTTCTATAGGTGACGCCTTTTCAAGATATCGCCATAAAGGTGGACCAGGGGTGACTCTAGAATTTGTTTGTACGATATGGGTATCAAATGAAAGGTGTTAATGAGCATTTTAAAAGGGAGTGGGCCTTAGTTCTCTAGGTGGATGCCTTTTCGAGATATCGCCATAAAGGTGGGCCAGGGGTGACTCTAGGATTTGTTTGTACGATATGGGTATCAAATGAAAGGTGTTAATGAGTATTTTAAAAGGGCGTGGGCCTTAGTTCTATAGGTGACGCCTTTTCAAGATATCGCCATAAAGGTGGACCAGGGGTGACTCTAGAATTTGTTTGTACGATATGGGTATCAAATGAAAGGTGTTAATGAGCATTTTAAAAGGGAGTGGGACTTAGTTCTCTAGGTGGATGCCTTTTCGAGATATTGCCATAAAGGTGGGCCAGGGGTGACTCTAGAATTTGTTTGTACGATATGGGTATCAAATGAAAGGTGTTAATGAGCATTTTAAAAGGGAGTGGGCCTTAGTTCTCTAGGTGGATGCCTTTTCGAGATATCGCCATAAAGGTGGGCCAGGGTTGACTCTAGAATTTGTTTGTACGATATGGGTATCAAATGAAAGGTGTTAATGAGTATTTTAAAAGGGCGTGGGCCTTAGTTCTAAAGGTGGATGCCTTTTCGAGATATCGCCATAAAGGTGGGCCAGGGGTGACTCTAGAATTTGTTTGTACGATATGGGTATCAAATAAAAGGTGTTAATGAGCATTTTAAAAGGGAGTGGGCCTTAGTTCTCTAGGTGGATGCCTTTTCGAGATATCGCCATAAAGGTGGGCCAGGGGTGACTCTAGAATTTGTTTGTACGATATGGGTATCAAACGAAAGGTGTTAATGAGCATTTTAAAAGGGAGTGGGCCTTGGTTCTATAGGTGACGCCTTTTCAAGATATCGCCATAAAGGTGGACCAGGGGTGACTCTAGAATTTGTTTGTACGATATGGGTATCAAATGAAAGGTGTTAATGAGCATTTTAAAAGGGAGTGGGCCTTAGTTCTATAGGTGACGCTTTTTCAAGATATCGCCATAAAGATGGACCAGGGGTGACTCTAGAATTGGTTTGTACGATATGGGTATCAAATGAAAGGTGTTAATGAGTATTTTAAAAGGGCGTGGGCCTTAGTTCTAAAGGTGGATGCCTTTTCGAGATATCGCCATAAAGGTGGGCCAGGGGTGACTCTAGAATTTTTTTGTACGATATGGGTATCAAATGAAAGGAGTTAATGAGTATTTTAAAAAGGAGTGGGCCTTAGTTCTATATGTGGACGCCTTTTCGAGATATCACCATAAACGTGGACCAGAGGTGACTCTAGAATTTTTTTGTACGATATGGGTATCAAATTAAAGGTATTAATGAGGGTTTTAAAAGGGAGTGGCCGTTAGTTGTATATGTGAAGGCGTTTTCGAGACATTGACCAAAGTGTGGACCAGGGTGATCCAGAACATCATCTGTCGGGTACCGCTAATTTATTAATATATGTAATACCACGAACAGTATTCCTTCCAAGATTCCAAGGGCTTTTGAATTCGCCCTGCAAAACTTTTTCATTTTCTTCTACTTAATATGGTAGGTGTCACACCCATTTTACCAAGTTTTTTTCTAAAGTTATATTTTGCGTCAATAGACCAATACAATTACCATATTTCCTCCCTTTTTTCGTATTTGGTATATAACTATGGCATTTTTTTCATTTTTCGTAATTTTCGATATCGAAAAAGTGGGCGTGGTCATTTTAGGATTTCGGCCATTTTTTATACCAATACAAAGTGAGTTCAGATAAGTAGGTGAACTGAGTTTAGTGAAGTTATATCGATTTTTACTCAAGTTATCGTGTTAACGGCCGAGCGGAAGGACAGACGGTCGATTGTGTATAAAAACTGGGCGTGGCTTCAAGCGATTTCGCCCTTTTTGACAGAAAACAGTTACCGTCCTAGAATCTAAGCCTCTACCAAATTTCACAAGGATTGGTAAATTTTTGTTCGACTTATGGCGTTAAAAATATCCTAAACAAATTAAATGAAAAAGGGCGGAGCCACGCCCATTTTGAAATTTTCTTTTATCTTTATATTTTGTTGCAACATATCATTAGTGGAGTTGAATGTTGACATAATTTACTTATATACTGTAAAGATATTAACTTTTCTTTTAAAATTTGGGGTTAAAAAAAATTTTTAAAAAGTGGGCGTGGTCGTTCTCCGATTTTGCAAATTTTTATTAAGCTGACATATAGTAATAAGAGTAACCTTCCTGCCAAATTTCATCATGATATCTTTAACGACTGCCAAATTACAGCTTGCAAAATTTCTAAATTACCTTCTTTTAAAAGTGGGCGGTGCCACGCCCATTGTACAAAATTTTACTAGTTTTCTATTCTGCGTCATAAGCTCAACTCACCTACCAAGTTTCATTGCTTAATCCGTATTTGGTAATGAATTATCGCACTTTTTCGATTTTTCGAAATTTTCGATATCGGAAAAGTGGGCGTGGTTATTGTCCGATATCGTTCATTTTAAATAGCGATCTGAGATGAGTGCCCAGGAACCTACATACCAAATTTCATAAAGATACCTCAAAATTTACTCAAGTTATCGTGTTAACGGACAGACGGACATGGCTCAATCGAATTTTTTTTCGATACTGATAATTTTGATATATGGAAGTCTATATCTATCTCGTTTCCTTTATACCTGTACAACCAACCGTTATCCAATCAAAGTTAATATACTCTGTGAGCTCTACTCAACTGAGTATAAAAACGGCACCAGCACATTGTCATACGCAAAAATAAGATTATATATATAATGCAAACAAAGCGTGCAAATAATGTATCTGTGCATGTGTAGGTACATCTAAACTCACTTATGCATGCCCGCATATACATATATACATACATGTAAATTTGCTTAAGCGTATGCTTATAAGTATAAGCCAGCGAAAAATTGAAAAGCATTGTATGGGAAATCGTGGCAAAGTAATGGAAAATATAAGCAAAAACGTAGAGGAAAATGTTGACATGCGGCGGAAAGTGCCAACGACAATAGCAACAGCAGTAACGGTAGTAACAAAAAAAAAAACACATAAAATATTTTGCTATCGCAAGGACATTATGCTTATTGGTACCGCGCCACTAACACACATTAATACCCTTGATTGTTTGTGTTTTTGTATGTTATAATGTATTTCTTTGATACGCCTGTATGTGTGGCTATGACACAACTATGCCACCTGTTGTTATGCAATGGATTCTTCCCTGCAAAAAATCGTGCGATTTAGCCCTTAATAGATTGGTCTCCGATTGATCTCTTTTGCCTACATTTGGTCATAATTGATCATCCTTTAGTCCCTTTCAGGTACAGTTGGGATTAGTCAGTTGGCATTCTATTTAGCTAATTTTGAAGAAAACGGCAACGAAATGAACGAACAAATAACATGGAATAGATTTGGTGGCTTGACAAACGATGGACATACTAAATAGACACTGTTTTCTGGCTACACATGCTTATAAGCTAAGCCTCGTCAGCAACAGCAGGTGAAGGAAGTACCAGCTGCAGGAAGAAATGGTTGAGCACGTTCTGTGTTCGTATCCTGCGCTCGCCAAATCAAGACCCCAGTTATTGCAAGATCTCGAGGCAGCAATTAATCTAAGTCCTAGAAAACTTTTTATATTTGGCAAGAGGACTTAGAACTTCTATAACATGAGTCCTGGTAACTGATTGTACCTCTTCCGTGTGGTCGTCAAACAAATTTTGATAGCACTATGGACACTTTTAGTCTGACTGGCCAGTTAAACCTAACCTTATATGCTTGAAACAGAAAAAAACCCACATTCTCAATACCAACTGCCAGCAAAAAACTCCTGATTTACAGATAGCTGGCGAAAAAGCGAACTCAAGCGCTCTTGCTGTGTTTGTATGTATGTACTTTTTATACGATTTTCTGAAAAGTTCATACCTTATTCCTTGATTTTATACGACAATAATTTTTCAGGGAAGTGAGCCAGAAACCAGTTTATGAAACAAAATATTATTTACGATACGATTCGTTTGAAATTTCATACTTATGTAAATTACTATTGGCTCATTCCATTTCAAGACACCCGGTCCGCGCAGGACATGATTTTTGATGTCGATGAAATTTTAATATGTTGTTCTATGTTCTAAATAACGAAACACGTGTTTTTTTTTGCCTCAAAAAAATTTCTTTTCGGATTTATCGGCAATTGAATTCGATAAAATGCAATCGATATTTTATTCACCTATTTTTTCACTGGCGGTCACCGCGGTGTGATTGTAGCGTGCTCCGCCTACCACACCGGATGCCCTGGGTTCAAACCCCGGGCAAAGCAACATCACAAAAATTTTAGAAATAAGGTTTTTCAATGAGAAGAAAATTTTTCTAAGCGGGGTCGCCCCTCGGCAGTGTTTGGCAAGCGCTCCGAGTGTATTTCAGCCATGAAAAGCTCTCAGTGAAAACTCATCTGCCTTGCAGATGCCGTTCGGAGTCGGCATAAAACATGTAGGTCCCGTTTGGCCAATTTGTAGGGAAAATCAAGAGGAGCACGACGCAATTGGAAGAGAAGCTCGGCCTTAGATCTCTTAGGAGGTTATCGCGCCTTACATTTATTTATTTATTTTTTTTTATTTTTTCAACTGTCACTAACTTTTCCAAAAATTAACAGATTCTGATGATTTTTTCTTTGAAATGTTCGTGTTTTTTTTTAATTTTATATAAATTTATAAACAATAGCATATAGTTAAAAAAAATATTAAATTAATATTTCAAAAAAGTAAATTTTTTTATACTCAGCGTGCTTTGCACACAGAGTATATTAACTTAGATTGGATAACGGTTGGTTGTACAGGTATAAAGGAATCGAGATGGATATAGAATTCCATATATCAAAATCATTAGTATCGAAAACAAATTTGATTGAGCCATGTCCGTCCGTACGTCCGTCCGTTCGTCTGTGCGTCCGTCCGTTAACACGATAACTTGAGTAAATTTTGAGGTATCTTGATGAAATTTGGGATGTAGGTTCCTGAGCACTCAGGCTATTTAAAATTAACGATATCGGACTATAACCACGCCCACTTTTTCGATATCGAAAATTTCGAAAAACCGAAAAAGTACGATAATTCATTACCAAAGACAGATAAAGCGATGAAACTTGGTAGGTGAGTTGAACTTATGACGCAGAATAAAAAATTAGTAAAATTTTGGACAATGGGCGTGGCACCCCCCACTTTTAAAAGAAGATAATTTAAAAGTTTTGCAAGCTGTAATTTGGCAGTCGTTGAAGATACCATGATGAAATTTAGCAAGAGCGTTACTCCTATTCCTATATGTGAGCTAAATAAAAAATAGCAAAAAAAAAAAAAAAATTTTAAAAGTAAATTTTAACAAAAAATTTAATATCTTTACAGTATATAAGTAAATTATGTCAACATTCGAATCCAGTAATAATATGGTGCAAGAAAATACAAAAATATAAGAACATTTCAAAATGGGGGTGGCTCCGCCCTTTTTAATTTAATTTGTCTAGAATACTTTTAATGCCATAAGTCGAACAAAAATTTACCAATCCTTCTGAAATTTTATACGGTCATAGATTCTATGAGGGCAACTGTTTTCTGTGAAAATAGGCGAAATCGGCTGAAGCCACGCCCAGTTTTTATACACAGTCGACCGTCTGTCCTTCCGCTCGGCCGTTAACACCATAAATTGATCAAAAACTGATATATCTTTACTAAACTTAGTCCACGTACCTATATGAACTCAGTTTATCTTGGTATAAAAAATGGCCGAAATCCGACTATGACCACGCCCACATTGCCGATATCGAAAATTACGAAAAATGAAAAAAATGCCATAATTCTATACCAAATATTAAAAAAGGGATGAAATATGGTAATTGGATTGGTTTATTGATGCAAAATATAACTTTAGAAAAACTTTGTAAAATGGGTCTGACACCTACCATATTAAGTAGAAGAAAATGAAAAAGATCTGCAGGGCGAAATCAAGAGCCCTTGTTATCTTGGCAGGAATACTGTTCGTGGTATTACATATATAAATAAATTAGCGGTACCCGACAGATGATGTTCGGGGTCACTATGGTCCACATTTTGGTCGATATGGCGAAAACGCCTTCACATATACAACTAAGGACCACTGCCTTTTTAAACCCTCATTAATAACTTTAATTTGATACCCATATCTAGAGTCACCTCTGGTCCACCTTTATGGCGATATCTCGAAAAGGCGTCCACCTAAAGAACTAATGCCTACTCCCTTTTAAAATACTCATTAACACCTTTCATTTGATACCCATATCGTACAAACAGATTCTAGAGTCATCTCTGGCCCACCTTTATGGTGATATCTCGAAAAGGCGTCCACCTATAGAACTATGGCTCACTCCCTTTTAAACTGCTCTTTAATACCTTCCATTTGATACCGACATACAAACACATTCAAGGGTTAACCTAGGTTCATTTTCCTACATTCCCTTATTTTGTCTCCATAGCTCTCAGCTGAGTATGTAATGTTCGGTTACACCCGAACTTAGCCTTCCTTACTTGTTTTTCTTTAAACTTTTTATATATCGCGTGAACAGATTATGTTTCAACTTGGGTAAATATCTATTAGCCAAAAGTCGTTGTTTTCGAAATATCAATTTTTGAATATTAAACTTTTTTTCGCCATATATTGATGCAATACATATCAGCGTAAAGGGCGATCAATGCCAAATGCTTAAAATTAATTAAAATATCACATTTATTATTGAAAACATTCATTTGTTATTATTTTTCAGAATTACAGTGATTTTGTAAAAGGACATGGCAAAGTCTCTTGTGACGGTATTGGAGGTTTAGCGAAATATTTTGCCATATTCTGAAATACATATACATATGTATATAATATGAAGGGAAAATGAGTTTGAAAGTGGTTAGGGAAGGTATTGTGACGAGGGACAGGAAAGGGCAAAGGTAGAACCAAATGAAGGGGTGAAGGGGTAGTGAGAGGCAAGATAGAGAGTGGAACGAAGAAGAAGGAGGAGACGAGAAAGAGGGATATGACGAAGGAGAGTAAGAGGAGAGGGAAATAAAGAGTTTGAAGAGAGATAGAGGATAGATTTAAAAGAGCAAAGGTAATGAGAGAAAAAAGAGGGGAAGTGTAGAAGTTAAAAATGTATGTTTTCGCCATAAGTGTCACCTAAACGAAATAGCTTTTGCAAAAAAAAAAAATTCTGTAAACGAATTATCTGTGGCAACAACGCGCCGGCTAATAGCTAGTATTAGATCAGACTACTACAGCACAAATCGTCTTCTAACAGCTATTGTCGGCCTCAGATGATGTGGTAGGGGAATTAAGTCCTATGCGTATCGCTTGGCGGTCTGAGTAAATGCATATCTTTCGCCCCCTCATTCAGTTCTACTGCACAAGTCCACTGCCACCCTCTCCATACCTAATTCTTTCACTTGTATGAATCTATGCCGGGAAAACGGACTAAAAAAAAGCTTCTCAGGAAAACATCAGCTCTCATTCAGCAGTCGAAATTGTGAATGTTTGTTTTTGTTAGTAAATAATATAAGCTCCATATTTTTGTGGTTAACATTAAGACAATTTTTGGCTGCACAGACCCTGTTTTATCAAAGATTTATCGATTTTCTATCGAATAATTATTAAATTGTTGTCAGAGCGTTAAACATATATTATTTTTTAACGAAAAATTATCGATTGTCCCATCAAAAAGTTATCGAGCTTTAATCGTAAAAATATAGATTTGTTATTGAAGCATTACTAATTTCTTATAGGTTTGTTATCGATATGTTATCGAAACTTTATCGAGAACCTATCGAATTTTTATAACAGAGTTATCGAATTGATATCGTAAAGGTATTGATTTCTTTTCAGATTACTAATAGTTCGTTACCGGCAGGCTATCGATGTAATATCGACGACTCTTCGGTTTTTAATGTAACAATAACCGATAAAAGCGGCCGTCGTGGTGTGATGTACCACACCGAAGATTCTGGGTTAATGTCCCGGGCAAAGCAACATCAAAATTTTAGAAACAAGGTTTTTCAATTAGAAGAAAAATTTTCTAAGCATATTATGTTCGGAGTCGGCATAAAACGAGTAGGTCCCCTCCCGCCAATTTGTAGGAAAAATTAAAAAAGGAACACGATGCATATTGGAAGAGAAGGTCGGCCCAAAATGTCTTCGGAAGTTGTCGCGCCGGGTATTTTAAACACCCGCGCCGTTAGTTCTGCTTACTCCAAACTGGAAAAAGAAGCGGTAAGGATGGGTTTGATGGTGAGTGAGGACAAAACGAAGTACCTGCTGTCTTCGAGTAAAGAGTCAGCGCATATGCGCCTTGGCAACCACGCTATTGTTGGCAGCCATAATTTCGAAATAATATAATACTTCGTTTATCTGGGAACAAGCATCAACACTAACAACAACATCAGCACTGAAAGCAAGCGAAGAATCAATCTTGCCAATAAATGCTACTTTGGAATAGGTAGGCAATTAAAAAGTAAAGTCCTCTCTCGGCGAACGAAAATCATACTCTACAAGTCACTTATCGTACCCGTCCTGCTATATGGGGCAGAAGCATGGACCATGACAATGGCAGATGAAGCGGCTTTGGGAGTGTTCGAGAGAAAATTTCTTCGAAAAATTTATGGACCACTACGCGTTGGCGATGGCGAGTACCGAAGAAGATTTAATGATGAGCTGTACGAGCTATACGCAGACATCCACATAGTCCAGCGAATTAACACGCAGCGGCTGCGCTGGCTAGGCCAAGTTATGCGAATGAAAGATGATGCTCCGGCCAAGAAAGTGTTTCTATCGGAACCCGCCTATGGAAGCAGAGGTAGAGGGCGGCCTCCACTCCGTTGGAAGGACCAGGTGGAAAACGATTTAAACTCCCTTGATGTGACCAATTGGCGCCGGTTGGCGGAACGAAGGAGCGACTGGCGCGCCTTGTTGGACGGCCATAACCGTTTAGACGGTTAAGCGCCAGTTAAGTAAGTAAGTAGGTTGTCGCGCCTTACATTTATATATTTTTTAACCGATAAAATTTCAATATAAAATCGATGACAGACACATAACCGTCAGTTTCAGCATTGGTTATTGTTAGCATGGCACGGGTCTTAAACTTTTAAGTAAGACGGTGAATTCAGGACACAGTGCCATTCATGGTAAGCTCCCACAACGTTCCTGATTATTAGGCTTGTCATTTAAAAAACTTATTCGTTATACTGCTGGGTATATGTTAGTATATATTCTTGTGTTTATATATTTTTATATGTAGACATTTGAGTAAATGTTTGCTTGTACTTTCAGTTTATGTTTCCTATGCCCCTTTGCTGCTTATTTACATGCATTAAAATGCTTGCCGCACTCCTATGGAATTGCTTTTGTAATCGTACTCATTTTGGAAAAAACTATATACTATGTAAATATGTAAGTATTTTACCATTATGTAAACTTTCACTGTGTAAATTTTTTTCTGTCCGCAAACATGTTGGAAGAATTCCGTTGAGGCATAAGTTCACGCTTGAACACTTTGTTGTTGGCTTTTTGCCCACAAGCTAATATTTCTTTGGTTTGTACATGTGTGTGTGTGCGTGTGTGGTGTATGTGTGTTGTATGCATGTATAAGCATACGCATAAGCAAAAAGGCATGGATACAAGTACGTGACTGTTAGAAATCCGCAATATTTTCTAAAAATGCCAAGTAACACCTTTTCAGTGGTTTTCGTAAAATGTCTACAATCCATAAAATTATTAAGTTGGCTTAATTAACAAAACTTTTGTATAAGTTTTAAGAAGGGTAAATATAAGGAACTCTATTATAGAATACGCAAAAGTCGAATTTAGTCAGCGGCGTCGAAGAAAACAACCATGGACACCTGCAACTTCTTGTGAATAGCTTTTGGGGAAGATTGAGGCAGGCATAATTTTTTTGATATTTAATCAGCAGTCATACCATCAATAATGATAAGTGAGAGTGATTTCGAGGGGTATCCTAGATGGGGTAGCCAGTACGAGCCAGGATCATTCTACCTTTATAGTAGGCGTAATGAGCGCTTTGAAACTGTAACCTGTTAGCAAAGCGCTCACTTGCTGGCAATGCCACGTATAAAGGCATTTGTTGTTGTGGGAACCTCGAAACCCATTTCAAGGGTTTAAGGGAATTTTGCGGATGTGGGCAGTACTTTGCCGAATAGAAATTGATAATTTCTTGGTACTAGCCGGATTTTTTTTTTCAATTTCATTTTACGAAAAGATTGCCTACCGCAGTAATATTGTAAGGCTGGGAAAGCTCTTTGTTATCGGGGCGCTTAAGGGAGAAGACTCTGGGACGTTGCGGTAAAAAATAAGCCCTTTAGACCCCTGCGAATCTTACCTGGACGCTGAATTGAGCCCGAAAGGTCATAGGCAATGAGCGGTATAGCTTTGAGGAAGATTAGGCCAGACAGAGGCAGAGGTATAGGGATGGAAGATTACGTAAATCTGACAAGAGAGGTCAACAAAATGGGGAAGCCATGACGCTCAGCGGAATCATTAAACGCGCAAGAGTTCTAGATAAAAAGGCAGTTAGTGCCATCACCAGGGAAAAGTAGCAATATGGCCAGCGTCATACCGGTGGCCTAAATGATCGTCGTTAAAAATAAGCCAAAGCCGCGACCATCTTTGAAATACTCGCGGTGACTAAACAGCGGTCAGACTAGAGAATCATCTCTCTTGGTAGTGAAGGTTGGACAGGGAAAAACGTGAGGCTGCGGAGTTGGGGGATTCCTTACCTGTCAGACAGTCAAAACCGCAGAAGATTCTTTAATTGTGGCGTTATTTCTACCATACCTTCCCGACACTAAACCTTTAAAGCCCTCAGATGAGGGTAAGTCGTTGGTCGACGTGAGTAAACCTGATTCTACTCAACCCAAAGTGTATCAGTCATCATTTTCTTGGGTTTCGGCTTGTGGGCATCTACCACGCAGAATTGTCAAAGGGAAACAAATTATCTCCAGATAGGGATCAGGACCAAAAGCATCCGTAGAGCGACCAGCAGCCGTAATTGTGGCTGCCGACTCTGCTGATTTGGATAGGGTAAATACGCTAGGTACATCCTTAGCAGTGACCAAGGCATCCGAAGTTTTTACATGAAGAAAGTACAACAAAAGTGGAAGAGAGCTACTATTTACACACTTAAAGCCCATTTCTGCATTAAATCCTTAAAAAATACTTCCGCAGACCTTTAGATCGAGTTATCTTCCAATTGGTGTGGTTCTACATTTAAAATTTTGTGCAAAAATTTACCGGATGGGACCAATGTGTGTTACGCCGGCTCCAAACGTCATTGGCAAGGTCAATTAATTTTCACATCTTGGCCGACACACACTCGGAATGTTTACCTAGCTAAGACCGAAGGGCAACCCAGTTTAGAAAAACATTTTCGGAACTATTTTGTTGCAACTTTTCCCGGGATTGAATCCAACACTTTTGGAGAGGTAGCACTACTCACGGCAGCCACCGCATAAGCTGTTAAGACATAAACTAAAGAGAGCTTGTTGAGCATTTTCTTTGTTTACTTCGAGAATTAGTTAGAATCCGTATAAAAGACATTTGCATTGCCGTTCCGAAAGGATTGCGAAGTTTGTCTGAAATAAAGATTGCAGATATTCCTAACCTCATCAAAACTCCAGCAAGTTGAGTTATGTATCCGTTTCACTTTCAGTGGGTTCTGATGTGATTTGTGGCATCCTTTCAGGCATTGGGCGACCAAGGCAGTCATCCTTGTACTTACTTGCCTATTTAAATCACATCCTTGCACCACGGACTACGGACTACGGTACCACGGGACCACGCAGTATGCTTCAACGAAGGTTTAAGTCAAAAACATCATACTGAAATATCAGAGAGTATGTTAGAAATGTCAAAATTGACAAATATCAAAAGAGAGAGTGAAAAATCCAACATTTATTATAGTCTTCCGAGCAGTGAACAGATCGTTGTCATCCTGTATTTGGTAAAAAGGATAGAAGTAGAAGTTTAGCCGATCAGCGAACCAGAGTTGAGGGTGTCAAATATTTGCACAATGGATCAAAGTTGTTCTGATAAAAAAATGGATCTATCAGAATGGCTAAGGCGGTTGTCCATAACTTTTTGACCTGGTTGTAAACAAAATTTTTTCTTAGCAATGATAATTATTAAACTATTGTTAACAATTGGAAATGGCTTGGCATATTTTTAGGCGCAAAAATGTCTCTTATCAAAATATTTGGCGAAAGGTTTTGTGAAAGTTAAAACCGCATTCTAAGTCAAATTCCACTCGTTTGTTGAAGCCCCTTAAAAAGAATTTTTCTCAGCACGGCAAGTACCCAACATTCAATGTATTTTTTCACCATAAAAGCCATTCCATTAAATATGTCACATTTCGGAAATAAAAGACTTGCATAAGTGTAGAAAAATAAACAAAATTTGAATAATTTCATTTAAGCATAATTTAGTATAAAAATAAACGTAGCTAGTACAAATACTTCGTTGGCGTGACAAAATTTGTAGTCGGTAACGCTCCACTGCCGCTGAGCACGACACTAAAATCGCCATAAAGTATGCAAGGTGTGACATGTTTACGAAAAAGAAATAACGATAAAATGTATGCTCGCAAGTATACTAAGTAAAAATATATACATATGTATGTGTGTGAATGTATAACACACAAGCACGAATAGTCCTTAACGACATATATATTAGACTGGCTTGAGAGAAAAGTTTCAGAAGGCTGTCTCTAAATTTGAAACTAATGTTGAGTGGCTCTCCGAACACAATTTTTATACTCAGTTGAGCAGAGCTCACAGAGTATATTAACTTTGATTGGATAACGGTTCGTTGTACAGGTATAAAGGAATCGAGATAGATATAGACTTCCATATATCAAAATCATCAGTATCGAAAAAAAATTTGATTGAGCCATGTCCGTCCGTCCGTCTGTCCGTTAACACGATAACTTGAGTAAATTTTGAGGTATCTTGATGAAATTTGGTATGTAGGTTTCTGGGCACTCATCTCAGATCGCTATTTAAAATGAAAGATATCGGAATATAACCACGCCCACTTTTTCGATATCGAAAATTTCGAAAAATCGAAAAAGTGCGATAATTCATTACCAAAGGTAGAAAAAGCGATGAAACTTGGTAGGTGAGTTTAACTTATGACGCAGAATAGAAAGTTAGTAAAACTTTGGACAATGGGCGCGGCACCGCCCACTTTTAAAAGATGGTAATTTAGAAGTTTTGCAAGCTGTAATTTGGCTTTCGTTGAAGACATCATGATGAAATTTGGCAGGAAGGTTACTCCTATTACTATATGTATGCTTAATAAAAATTAGGAAAATCGGAGAACGACCACGCCTACTTGTAAACAAATTTTTTTTTAAAGTCAAATTTAAAAAAAAAGTTAATATCTTTACAGTATATAAGTAAATTATGTCAACATTCAATTCCAGTAATGATAAGGTGCAACAAAATACAAAAATAAAAGAAATTTTCAAAATGGGCGTGGCTCCGCTCTTTTTCATTTAATTTGTCTAGGATACTTTTAATGCCATAAGTCGAACAAAAATTTACCAATCCTTGTGAAATTTGGTAGGGGCTTAGATCCTAGGACAATAACTGTTTTTTGTGAAAAAGGGCGAAACCGGTTGAAGCCACGCCCAGTTTTTATACACAGTCAACCCTGTGTCCTTCCGCTCGGCCGTTAACACGATAACTTGAGCAAAAATAGATATAGCTTTTCTAAACTCAGTTCACGTAATTATATGAACTCACTTTGTATTTGTATGAAAAATGGCCGAAATCCGACTATGACCACGCCCACTTTTTCGATATCGAAAATTACGAAAAATAAAAAAAAATACCATAATTCTATATCAAATAGGAAAAATGGGATGAAACTTGGTAATTGGATTGGTTTATTGACGCAAAATATAACTTTAGAAAAAAACTTTGTAAAATGGGTGTGCCACCTACCATATTAAGTAGAAGAAAATGAAAAAGTTCTGCAGGGCGAAATCAAAAGCCCTTGGAATGATGATGGTCTGGACCCTGGTCCACATTTTGGTCGATATCTCGAAAACGCCTTCACATATACAACTACCACCACTCCCTTTTAAAACCTTCATTAATACCTTTAATTTGATACCCATATCGTACAAACAACTTCTAGAGTCACCCCTGGTCCACCTTTATGGCGATATCTCGAAAAGGCGTCCACCTATAGAACTAAGGCCCAATCCCTTTTAAGTAATCAACACCTTTCATTTATTACCCATATCGTACAAACGCATTCTAGAGTCACCGTTGGTCCACCTTTATGGCGATATCCCAAAACGGCGTCCACCTGTAGAACTAAGGCCCACTCCCTTTTAAAATTGTCATTAACACCTTTCATTTGATACCCATATCGTACAAACAACTTCTAGAGTCACCCCTGGTCCACCTTTATGGCGATATCTCGAAAAAGCGTCCACCTATAGAACTAAGGCACACTGCCTTTTAAAATACTCATTAACACCTTTCATTTGATACCCATATCGTACAAACAACTTCTAGAGTCACCCCTGGTCCACCTTTATGGCGATATCTCGAAAAGGCGTCCACCTATAGAGCTAGGCCCACTCCCTTTTAAAATACTCATTAACACCTTTCTTTTGATACCCATATCGTACAAACAACTTCTAGAGTCACCCCTGGTCCACCTTTATGGCGATATCTCGAAAAGGCCTCCACCTATAGAACTAAGGCCCACTCCCTTTTAAAATACTCATTAACACCTTTCATTTGATACCCATATCGTACAAACGCATTCTAAAGTCAACCCTGGTCCACCTTTATAACGATATCCAGAAAAGGCGTCGACCTATAGAACTAAGGCCCACTCCCTTTTGAAATACTCATTAACACTTTTCATTTGATACCCATATCGTACAAACGCATTCTAAAATCAACCCTGGTCCACCTTTATAACGATATCCCGAAAAGGCAACCACCTATAGAACTAAGGCCCACTCCCTTTTAAAATTCTCATTAACACCTTTCATTTGATACCCATATCGTACAAACAACTTCTAGAGTCACCCCTGGTCCACCTTTATGACGATATCTCGAAAAAGCGTCCACCTATAGAACTAAGGCACACTGCCTTTTAAAATACTCATTAACACCTTTCATTTGATACCCATATCGTACAAACAACTTCTAGAGTCACCCCTGGTCTACCTTTATAACGATATCCCGAAAAGGCGTCCACCTATAGAACTAAGGCCCACTCCCTTTTAAAATTCTCATTAACACCTTTCATTTGATACCCATATCGTACAAACAACTTCTAGAGTCACCCCTGGTCCACCTTTATGGCGATATCTCGAAAAGGCGTCCATCTATAGAACTAAGGCCTACTCCCTTTTAAAATACTCATTAACACCTTTCATTTGATACCCATATCGTACAAACAACTTCTAGAGTCACCCCTGGTCCACCTTTATGGCGATATCTCGAAAAGGCGTCCACGTATAGAACTAAGGCCCACTCCATTTTAAAACACTCATTAACACCTTTCATTTGATACCCATATCGTACAAACGCATTCTAAAGTCAACCCTGGTCCACCTTTATAACGATATCCCGAAAAGGCGTCCACCTATAGAACTAAGGCCCACTCCCTTTTGAAATACTCATTAACAGCTTTCATTTGATACCCATATCGTACAAACAACTTCTAGAGTCACCTCTGGTCCACCTTTATGGCGATATCTCGAAAAGGCGTCCACCTATAGAACTAAGGCCCACTCCCTTTTAAAATACTCATTAACACCTTTCATTTGATACCCATATCGTACAAACAACTTCTAGAGTCACCCCTGGTCCACCTTTATTGCGATACCTCGAAAAGGCGTCCACCTATAGAACTAAGGCCCACTCCCTTTTAAAATACTCATTAACTCCTTTCGTTTGATACCCATATTGCACAAACGAATTCTAGAGTCACCCCTTCTCCACCTTTATGGCGATATCTCGAAAAGGCGTCCACCTATAGAACTAAGGCCCACTCCCTTTTAAAATACTCATTAACTCCTTTCGTTTGATACCCATATTGCACAAACGAATTCTAGAGTCACCCCTGCTCCACCTTTATGGCGATATCTCGAAACGGCGTCCACCTATGGAACTAAGGATTACTCCCTTTTAAAATACTCATTAACACCTTTCATTTGATACCCATATCGTACAAACGCATTCTAGAGTCACCCCTGGCCCCCCTTTATGGCGATATCTCGAAAAGGCGACCACCTATACAACAACCACCACTCCCTTTTAAAACCCTCACTAATACCTTTAATTTGATACCCATATCGTACAAACACATTCTAGAGTCACCCCTTCTCCACCTTTATGGCGATATTTCGTATCGGCATCCACCTATAGAACTAAGACCCACTCCCTTTTAAAATACACATTAACACCATTCGTTCGATGCCCATATTGTACAAACAAATTCTAGGGTCACCCCTGGTCCACCTTTGTGGCGATATCTCGAAACGGCGTCCACCTATGGAACTAAGGATTATTCCCTTTTAAAATACTCATTAACACCTTTCATTTGATACCCATATCGTACAAACGCATTCTAGAGTCAACCCTGATCCACCTTTATGGCTATATCCCTAAATGGCGTCCACCTATAGAACTATGTCCCACTCCCTCATAAAATACTCTTTAATGCCTTTCATTTGATACACATGTCATACAAACACATTCCAGGGTTTCCCTCGGTTCATTTTCCTACATGGTTATTTTCCCTTATGTTGTCACCATAGCTCTCAACTGAGTATGTAATGTTCGGTTACACCCGAACTTAACCTTCCTTACTTGTTATACTTAACTTTGATAACGTAATAGTTGGTTGTACAAGTACAAAGGAATCGAGATATGTAGATATTTGAATCTGAGTTAAATCGGATTACATCCACGCCCACTTTTTATATATACAACATTTTGGAAAACAAAAAAACCTGATTATTTAGTAAATCATATACTTAGAATGTTGAAATTTTAAGTGTGTACTCAGGGCCGGATTGACAAGTATGCAGTTGCCTGGGCACCCCATTTTAGGAGGGGCCCCCTGAAAAAGGCTTCTAAAATTTCTGGGAAGCACATTCGAATGCGAAGAATGCAGTTTACGATTCATTTGATATCATATTAGAGGCTCTAGAAATAATTGCTGATGATGAATCACAAAATACTGATACTCGTTAGGAAGCGACGTGTATCGCGAATAAAATGCAAAATTCGAAACTGGTTTCATGTTTATTTTATGGAACTCTATTTTGACTGTTATTCGTTCAGTGAGTAAGTCATTGCAAAGCAAAAAAGCAGATTTTGCAGACGCGCGCTTTTTTGTACGGATCTTTAAAAGAGAGTTTAGTTTCATTCCGTGAAAAGTTCAATGATTTCGAGGAAAAAACAAAATTATTACGTGGTGTAGGTTATACAGAAACCGTAAAACGTACTCGTCGTAGAAAACAACAACCTAAAGACGGAAATGCTTCAGAAGTAGAATTTTCCCCTCGCGATGATTTTAAGACAAAAGGTTTCGTTGAAATCATAAACAATCTTCACAGTGAAATAAAACGACGGTCGAAAGTGTATATGGAAGTTTCAGAGAGATTTGCATTTCTCATCAATTTTTCTCTAAGTAATGGAGACCTCCACGAAGCAATAAATAACTTAGTTCCTTTTTATTCTAGAGATTTGGAAGAATTTTTCATTGAAATGAAACAATTCCAAAGTTACGTGAGATCCAGTTACACTGATGCACAAAAAACTCATAGTTATTTGTATAAGATTATAATAGAAGATCAATTAGCCGATGTATTTCCTAACACAGAAAGAGCACTTTGGATTTTTTTAACATTAATGATCACAAATTATTCTGCCGAACGATCCTTCTCGCAATTAAAAAGAATCAAAGCTGCTGAAAGAGCTACAACGCAACAAGAGCGACTCGAGATGTTAGGCATACTTTGCATTGAGTCAGATTTATTGTACAATATCGACATTGATGATATAATTGATGAATTTGGGGAACACAAATGTAGAAAACGACATTTTTAAAATGTAGATAGTAATTTTATTGATATTATTACATTGTGACAATAAAATTTTTATGAAAGATACAAGCTTGTATTTTTTAATCGAAAAAAGAAGGGAACGGACGTGATAAAAAGGGCCCCCGAATGGACGGTTGCCTTGGGCCCCGTTGAGGGTCCTGTGTGTACTGATATTAAGACTCTTAATAAAAATTCTGATGAAATCAATTTAACAAATATTATCAATCATAAATCAAAAACCGTTAAACCTATCATAACAAAACTCAGCAGAGAGCTTGCCTTTACTTTGAAGAAAAATTAAATAATCGGTTAAGGGCCACGCCCAGTTTTTTATAAAATATTTTTAAAAGTGTCGTGGACGAATAAAATAAGCTATATCTTTGCAAAAAAAGCTTTATATCAATAGTGTTTCATCTCTTAAGTGGAATTATTACAAGTGGAATTATAATAAGAAATAGGAAACTCGAAAAAAATTCCCGGATCGCAGTAAGATTGGGTACACATATTTTCCTTATAGTAGGAAATATTTCTAGTACAAACGGAGGGGATCGGTTTAAGAGCACGACCACTTTTATATAAAAGATGTTTAAAAGGGTCTTAGACTAGAATAATAAGCTATATCTTAGCGAAAAAGAGCTTTGTATCAACGATATTTCACTTACCAAGTTTTATTGCAAGAGGAAATGTGAAGACATTTATTTTTTTAAATGTGCGATACCACGCATTATGTAGAAAGGTCATTTATCTGAAATGAAGTGTACAATTGAGGCTCACGCTGAGTATATAAAATTTGTGTACACTCAAACTTAGACACCCTTACTTGTTACTTATGGATTCCCTCATACCACGAGCAAAGACGATTACACAACCAAAAACAATTTTGGGTATAAAAAGTTAGACATTTTGTTCTTACCTAAACCCTCTCAACCAGGACTTCAAATTTAGGGGCATATTATGTGTAACGCAACGAATCGTATATTCTCGTATGATATAAGATAATTGATCAACCTCAGTGAGGAAACCTGATTGCCGTTGTGAAATTTTTAGTATTATAAATTACTGAATGCGAATGCCGGTTAATATGACGCAAAGTGTCACGGCGTCATACATAATCTAGCCCTTAGTGGCGATTTTGTGAAAGTTTTTCACTTCTTTTGTAGACCAACTCAGTCTAATATATATATATATATATGTGAAGGGTAAAATAAAAAGAATTTTGCGGTCGATGAGTGCGTATAATTTTACCATTCATTTAATTGCAGCCACTGCTTCACCAAAGCTCCAAGCGCTTGTACAAGGAGATCTTATAGTGATGTAGTGTAGGTTTCTTTTATTTTCGCGTATAACAACTGCCATACGCGGAAAATATTTAACGTGTCTGGTTTAAGTTTCTGCATCTGTAGGTGGTGAAGCAGAAATATTAATTAAGTTGATTTAAATTCAGTATTGTTTACAGCTCATGTTTTGAGTTATTTATACACTTGGTTTAAATTTTATTTACAATATATCATTTTCAGTTTTGATTATTTAAGTTTTGCGAAAATTAGATTCATGGTATGTGGGTGTAAATCTTTATTAGTAGCAGAGTAGAGCAAAATAGTGATTTTCACATCGCTGTGAAATATGCTACTGTGATTTACAAATTAAAGTATAAATCACTGTCATGATGATTTGAACTAGTACTTATTTTAGGCTTTCTCAAATTTTGGTTGACCTAGGTAAAAGGCGCTTCCCTTTGGTTTCGTGACTACATATCAAAACCGCCGACGGTAGTAAGTAGCTACGACCATGCTCAAAGAGAGTGATGGACAAGAGTAGGGAACCAACGCAACTTCCAAACTGTGCGTAAGGTAACCGACGTCGAAAACGATAAGCGCATAATGCCAGTATCTTAAATAGCTATATTGACCTAACCAAACATTTACTGTTACACAGGTTTTCCGACAGCAATTTTTCAAAATTTAACTGAGAAGTCGGATTATGAAAAACCCACTAAAACCATCGTAATGCGCTAACCTTTTTCATAAAGTTGAGATAATTTTGTATAGAGAGAAAGCTGATGCCGAATTTCATAAGTTCGCTTTCAAACGTGAGAAAGATTGTTTCAATTCGCGCTTTCCAGAAAATGTTCATACTACAGTACTATCGAGCCTCCTGCACTCACTAAATTTGATTTCAACTTCCTTTTTTTCTAAAAATGCCATCCTAATTGCACGAAAACCTTTCTCGCTTTCCAAAGAAGTGCCCCATTCTTTACGACACAATTTCGTTCTCCAAACCTTGGCATATTATGCGAGTCTCTTAGATATAACACCGTTACGCATCCAGAGGCATTTCAAAAAGGTGTGTGTTTCTTCTGTACTATGGAACCTTTACATGCCGCCTTGAAAGATATTCAAGGTAGAAGTCACTGCTTCCATTGATAACATAGCTCTAAAGGCAACTGTGAGACATCTTCAAACCCTAAGCAAGCTACTGAATATCGGACTAACTCTTTTGGAGACTGATTCCAGGAAACCGGCCTCGAAGTCAATCCTAGAAAAAGTTAAATGGTTTTATTCGGCAACATCTGGGGATGCTCGGATAGCAACACTAGAGACTGCAGAGTACCCGACGTCGTTCGGGTATAAATAAAAGCAATACTATATAGACTAATATATTAGACTAATCCCAACCCCCATTTGTATGGGAGATGCCACGCCCCTTTTTCGATATCCCCAATTTTCCCGAGGGGGTAGGGATTAGTCTAATATACCTCCTCACCTAATTTCAGTCTTCTGGCTTTAATACTTTCAGATATATTGACAACGAAAATTCCAGTTGTATGGGAGGTGGTGCCCCGCTCCCTTTTTCGTTATACCCAGTTTTTCTGGAGGGGGCAGGGATTGGTCTCATATAACCACTCACCTAATTTCAGTCGTCTAGCCTTACTACTTTCAGATATATTGACTATGAAAAATTACAGTTGTATGGGAGGTGCCACGCCCCCTTGTCGAAAACTTTTTTTATATAGCCTACCATAGATTGAAGCACTCAGGGTATGTCATGGCAAAATTTCGTTCGATTCCATTTTGCGGTTTAGGCTGCAAGTCTAAACATACATACAGACATACTTTCACAAATATATAGTAGATAAGGGGCTTTGTGTATGTAATAGGGGGAAGGACCCGACTTTTATCGCGGGTTTTAATTGAGCTCGATTCATACCCGCGATCTTAAAAATCAGAAGGCCGATATAACAACAAAAAAAATTGTTAAAACTAGAATATATGGGCCGATCCTTCCTCTACACTCAGAAAAAAACGTCGTTCTAAAATCCAGCACCACCGAACTCAATTCAAGCTTTTCATGTTCTTACTTTTTTATTCTTGAAAAACGAATGACCTCTTCTCAAAACAACAACCTTGTTCTTGAACTGACACCCGTTTTCTTGAAAAGAGAACGGCTGGTCTTAAAATATGAACAAATGTTCTAAGTTCAAGAAAAAAGAAACGGTATAATTCGTGTGTACTACAATGTTCAATACAACATTTGGCACAAGCTATCAAGTAGTTGTGGCCCAGCGGCTATGATGTTGCGATTGCGATGGTATAGCGCGAGTTCGATCACCGTCAAACTCTGGAGTTTTTTAAAACAATTTTTTTATATTCTATTTTTTTAACTCTTATTTTTCGCTGAGTTCCATTCACATATGCACAGGTAATTTTCAATCTTGTTGTGCAATGTTTTAAATATATATTCAGATTGCATCATCAAATAACAAGAATTTCTCAATAAGAGAAATATATGAAAAAATGCATATATGCGTTTTTTGCTAACCTTTTGGAATCTTAATAACAATTTTTTTGTTATTAATATTTTTTATTAATAACAAAAAAATTATTTATTAATAAAAAAATATCAAGTACAAACCGTTCTTGAATTGAGACGGAAAAATGTTAAATCGACCACAAATCGTTCTCGAAGCATGAGAACAAAAAATCTTAAATCAAGCCCAAGTAGTGCTTGAAATGAGCACAGAAGGTTCACACATCAATACCAAGGTGGTCATAAAATACGAACGGTGTGCTTGGAAAAACTGTTCCTAAAACAAGCCCATCGGTCACGAGTTAAGGAAAAACGTACTTAACAGACTTAGGTCAACGAATGTTCTTAATTTTGAACTTGTTTCGTTCGTTTTAGATGGATTTGTTTCCTGAATTTAGACAACAAGCTCTTCTTTTGATCTCCAAAGAAACACGAACAAAATGATATATCCTTTTAAGACCCTTAGTTCACGGATATATTTACGGACGACTCCAAACTTAATCGCAATGTGAGCAGAGCTATCGGAAGTTGCTTCGCTATCTTTAAGTATAAGGCTGCCGAATAATTGCAGCGTCTTCCAGACAGAAGAAATATCCACGAAGAATCTTGTTATTGTTGTTGTAGCGACAACACGAAGGAGGTTGCTCAATGGCTTCTTTAATAAAATCTCACGTACATGGCAACTTGCTCTGACAGTGAAACAGGGATCAAAGCTCCTCAAGGCAGTACGATCTCACCGAAGTAGAAACAGATTGCAGAAATTCGGTAAATGTACTGGGCTCTCTGCACACCACAGCTCTTACGTGGGTTCCAAGCCACAGTAATATACCTAGAATCTGTGCTGCTGATAATTGCTAAAATGGGCATAACCATAACAAAATACATCTTTTTATTTCTGCATGCAAATACTGGCTCGTGTCTATATCCACGATAAAGGTAATGCCAGGCGGGAATTGTAATTTACATGACGGTATTCAGACAAACTGCGCTACAGATGGATGAGATCAGAAGGTGGTTCCTAATTAATCTTGATAATTTCTATCTTCGTCTATTTATTTTGATATTACACGGACAATGTTTGATGCGAGCACACACTTATGGGAATCCCAAATAATGATTTTATCGAAGCTGTACCAACGAATCAAGCAACCATTCGCCCCTTTTTGACTTTTTTTATCGGACCGAACTTTTAGGTATCCATTGTAGATAGAGTGCGGTGTAAAAGCAGAAAATCATATGTGACCTGGAATCATGAAAGGGACCTATTGTGCGAAAAAAAGTTTTAGAGAAAAGCGGGTTTAAAGTTTTTGTTTAGCTTGACTCTGTGTAGCGGCCGGCCGTTGTGAACGAAATTTGTAATTAAAATTTAATTAACTTTCCGATACGCCACAAGCTTGAAACTTGGAATATAGTTCAGAACCCGATGACAATGAAATAATAAGAAATGAAACTGCGATAGGTGGCGCATGGATCGAAATATTTCAAAAAATCGTATTTGTAGTCCGATTCGGCTTTAAATACGATTTGTGAAAAAACTAAGAAAGTTAGAAAACTACGGTATATTCCATTGGAAAGAGCATTTTCCTATAAGAATGACTCAAAAAGTGAAGAACGGTATTTTTGGGTCCCTTTCATGATTCCAGGTCAAATGAGGATATCGTACAGTCAGCTATCTCCGATTGATTTCCGATCAAGGCCATGATGGAATGCAGAGTTTTTCTAAGCATACTTGAGGCAAGTACTTTTGCAATCATCAAAGTGTATGTATGAGCATTTAGCAGCGCGGTTTTTGCAACTCCAATTTTCTTACTTAAGAAGGGAAGAAGGGAGAGCGATGGGATGACAGAGAACAGACAGTTCGGGGTAGTTAAATCAACTCATTCTCTAGCTACCAGGGCTAATATCTCCAGCTGCTAGCTCCTCAGCATACTGGATCTACATCTGGCACAGGCCTTCGGGTAATCTTTTTATGACTACTAAACCACCAACCACATACGCAACCTGCGCGTTGTGACTCTCAATAAATTGAAGTGGTGTGGTTCACCAAGTATTTTTTGAATTCAAATACACCTTTTAATTGATTAAGGTAATGTTTAAAATCAAAGGTGTTGCTATAACTGAAATGTGTTATCATTTTAAGAATAGTTTTATAACACGTTTTATTGCCAGTATTTTTCTTCTTCTTCCAAACCAGACTGATGTTTAAATCATTATCATGGATGTCGGTTCATTCATTTGTCGCCATGACACACTCATAAATTTTGTCTTTAACAATCAGCAGCAAAATCGTTAAAAAGAATTTCAAAGGAAAGCAACAATTAAATCGAACAGTTATTTCTACATTCCAGCACTAACCCTGCAGTCAAACCAACTAGTTGTATACTAGAAGAATACTAATTTTCCAAAAATCCCAACTAGTATGAGTTCTGTGATTTTTCCATATTAGCAACTGGTATTTTTAACACTAATCTTTATATATGTACATCAATATCATACCAATTGTCATACTAGTTACTGTATTCAACATCAACATACCAGTTGGCATACTACTCAGTCTATGCATCATTAAGACAACAGTTGACATACTAGTCGATATTTGCATCAGCATCATACTAGTTAATATACTAGTCCCAGTCGGGTTGAAAAGTTACTTGAAAATTGATACATTAGCTAAAATTCATTTTATTCATTATATTTCATATAAACAATTGTTTTTGTTTTTATCGGCCTATTGATAAATGATTCAAGGTTCGATTCGAGCTCAAGGCCAGAACAATAATTTTTTTCTAATGATAGTTATTGTTATTTTTTTAATTTTTCTAAACTTGAAAAATTGTATTTTGTTTATGGAATAGTAAGTAGAAAATTTTTGAGACAACCTGCCATAGCTGCGCAGATAGATCCATTTCGAAGGGTGCTAAGCCTTCAGCATCAGCTACGCAGCCTTGAATAATTTATCGATAGGCCGATAAAAACAAAAACAATTGTTAATAAACCATGAGCACTTGGGAATGTCAAACAAAGTAATTGCCAATAAACAAATCCAGCATTCTCAGTGATTTGCACCAGATGGCGCAAAACTGAATAAATATAGTTGGTAAGAAGGAATAGAAGTAGCAATTTGCCAGTCAAACAAACCACCGCTGTATATCTAAATGGTTAGCGCAGCTTACCTAAAGCGTTTTGATGATGAAGGCTTAGCACCCTTCGAAATGTATCTATCTGCGCAGCTATGGCAGTTTGTCTGAAAAATTTTCTACTTACTATTCTAAAAACAAAATACAATTTTTCAAATTTAGAAAAATTAAAAAAATAACAATAATTATCATTAGAAAAAAATTATTGTTCTGGCCTTGAGCTCGAATCGAACCTTGAATTATATTTCATATATATAAAAAGTAAGTACATATATAACTTGATACACATTTATAACTTTAAAATTTATCACTTCAACACATTATACTTAGTAATAAATTTTAATAAAATTACGTATATATATTTACATAAAAACTAAAAAGTAACGGAATAACACATGTCGATTTTGTGATCGATCAGCGCAGACGGCTGACCATATTCTCCTGGAATGTGCGCAATCTCAAAACGCAGGGCTCACCATGGCCAGAACATTCCCACATTAAATCCCTCAAGCCAAGAGAACTGCTAGGTTTCATCAAGGAAGTCGGTTTGGATGAGGTGCTGTGGTCGCTGTAAGGAGCCAGTAGTGGTTGACTGTGTCAAAACAGGCCAAGCTGCACTAGCACCTTCATATGATGAGTGTTAATGGAGTTTAGGACGGTGGTAGTGATATGCACTTTACGGAAGTCATGCTGATGGCTGGATAACCAAAGAATTTCATTTAATTAAGGGAATCATAACGGCTTTAAACATTTTCGTTACTGACTAAAGGGATAATATCGGTAGATACTGGATGGTCCGGCCTTTGGTAGCAGGTTTATCCTTGCCATTATCGGTTATTCTGGAATGGAAAGGGCTTCTAACGACAAGTAGGAAACATGTGCTAGGCTGCTGATGCCCTCATGACCAAAGTGTTTTGACATCGGTATAGGTTTTCCGTCTGGGACTATTGATATTGAAGACTTGGCCTTTTCAATGGCTTCTTTAATCTCTGTTGAAGTAATGTTGAGCTGCGACTCGTCATGCTTGTGTGTGCCCTTTGATTTGGACGATGTCTAGCATAGTCAACTGAAGTATACGTTGCAAATTGGCGTAGTTCCGTGAGTCCGACAGACGAAATTCTAGGCGAATAAATTATTCAAATACTAACTAGTATAAACAACACCACAAAGTTATAGTCAATGAACTATCCTAAAACTGACTGGTGTGACGAACGCCACAAAATTCAAGTCAATTAACTACTCATACACTAACTAGTATGAATAACACCAAAAAATTCTAGTCAATGAACTAGAATGTTTTCTGACTACTTTTGTTTTTGACTGCAGGGAAGTTTAGTAATGTAGAAATACGTACAAAGATGTTTACATTGATATTTATCATTTAATTTACATATTAACTCTAGCAAACTCTATTAAGCGTACATATGTACATATCAAAATTTTTGGGTTGACATTCATGTTTACAATAACAACTTTGTTGCTACAAAAATATACTTTTACACTACAGCTAAAGTTTATAAAAAGCGAAAGGTAAGTTAATTTTTGATATATATCTAAGGTGACTGAAATAACTACAACAATGCCGGCATAATATAATATTAACAAGGAAAATTACTTAGATACACCTTTTTGAAGGTGTAAGTAGCTAAAACTTTTACTACAACAAGAAAAACTATCAGTCCAAAAAGTCGCTTTATGGCGTCGAGCAGTGGCAGGTGAGAACTCGAAAGTATACAGTAACGGTCAGAATTTTAATAGTGTCTATGAGCCATTTCATTTATTTAGCTAAGTTTTCTTAATCACAACATTTTTTTGGTATCCACTGTAAAATCCATTATACTAAGAAGTTAGCTACAAAACTTGCAATCACTTGTTGGGATTAACCGGTTGGTTTTGTTAAATTTGTATCAAATGTTAGATGTGAAACATTTTTAGTCAGTCAAAATCTTTGTAGTGCGAGAAAAAGTACATAAAAAATTTAATATTATCGCCACTATCTTTGTGAAGAATTTAAACGGAACGGTGAACTTAGTTTATTTGATTAATACTCTATAACCAAGGGCCAAATTTTTATTACTCCTCATTCAGCAATGTTGAGAAAGCTGAACTGCATACCCCAGCAGTGCCCTCATAAAAAACTTCATTTCTGATTGCGAAAGTTTTGTGAATTTTGCACCTCCTCATTGGTTGCTCGCCAAAAATTGCCATGTGGCAAAAAGCGTGGAAGAAAGCCAGCCAGCAATATCGGCAAGAGAAGGTAAGTCCGTCGTTAAGTACTAAAAGCAGTTTCCATTTGCTGCTACTACTGGGATTTAATAAAAATTAAAAGTGTCTTCAAGCACTGAGACTATTAGTGAGCAACAAATAAAACCGATACCTGACATTATCACCGACTAAATGATCGGCGACCTTATTTACAACATGGACGTCCCAAATGCCGACCATTTTGGAAATCCACGTCAATGGCACTACGCTACCGACTGTCTTACACCCCAAAACCTTGGGTGTGACGTTTGATCAAGATCTACATTTCGGTGAGCACGCAGCCGCAATTGTACCGAAAATCCAGAGCTTTAATAAAATCCTAAAAACCCTTGCTGGCAGTACTTGGGGAAAAGATAAAGAAACGCTCATTACCACTTACAAAGCAATTGGCCAGCCGATTGCACGCTACGCGTCACCTATATGGTCGCCAAGCTTAAAAACTACTCACTGGAAGAAGCTACAGGCCTGCCAAATTACTACCCTCAGAACCACCACGGGTTGTCTTCTTATGTCCCCAGAACACCATCTACATAATGAGGCGAGAATACTCCCCATTAGGGAGACAAATGAAATGCTAACCAAACAGTTCCTGTTGAATACCCAGAAACCTGGGCATCCCAACAGACATCTGATTGATGAGCCAACACCGCCCGGGGGCTTAAGGAGTCATCTCCGTAAGCATTATGATGAAATACGGCACCTGAGAACACAGTCATATGAAGCCAAAAAACACAATCAGGTCCTCAGTTAACTCCACACACAGGCGTCGGACCTATATGCCGGGAATTGCACCGTGAATCCTGTACTCAAAGAACAATATTCTAAACTTGCAGAAGAGGAACGCACACTCCCTAGGGAAACGCGAGTCACTCTAGCTCAACTTCGATCTGGATACTGTAACAGGCTAAACTCTTACTTATCCAGAATCAACCCAGACATACAAAACATATGTCCTGCTTGTAACGTGTCCCCACATAACACCAACCATCTATTCAACTGTATTGTGGAACCAACGCCTCTAACACTCCTCTCATTATGATCCACCCCTGTTGAAACAGCAAGTTTCTTTGGATTCCCGTTAGGGGATATTGATGACAATTTGTGATCGGTCGCACCTATTGGATGGGGCGAAGCACTGCTACAACAACAACAACTTTAGTCAGCGTTTGCGTGAGCACGACCAGGGTGCCCGCATAGTCCAAGAAAAGTACCGTTGTTGACTAAAACGCATGTACAAAAGATACTTCGATTTTCCCAAAGAACATTTGAATTGGACTTCGGCCAATTGACGCAACATTGTATGCTCGGACGAGTCGAAGATTGTCATGTATGGTGCGAAGGGTTCATGCCAATATGTAAGACGGTCACCTAATACCGAATAGGAAAATTATGACTGGCGTCTCATATGCCATATGTACTCAAGGACATCATGTTCCAAATGCCAGAGACGAAATGCCAATTGTTTGGACGTTTCAGCTAGCCGACGATCCAATATATATGAGCAAAGTAGCAGTCACCAGGCATAAACCCCATTTAAAATTTGTGGGTTGATATCAAGAACGCAGTAGACCAACGCAAGCCAACACTGAGTAGAAGCTGAAAAAGCGCATGGATGTCGATTTCGGTTGAAAGATGCCAAAAACTTGTTGACCCAATGCAACATCGCTGAGCTACAGTTCTTAAGAATAAGGGTCATGCAACTAAAAGCAAAAACAAAAAAATACACCATTACATAAAAGTTGTGTTAAATTTTACAGAGTTGGCTCCAGTATTTCTAATTTTTTTTTCTTATCAAACTAAGATAACGGTTGAAATCGGTTTACCATTTGATTTGAAATCGGTAGAGAACACAAGGGCAAGTGCGTTTCCCTGATAGTGTTTTCCTCGGTTTTCCTCATTAGTTCAGTGATGGTCGCACGGACCTATTCCTTTCTTTAATTTCGCCTACCATTTAGAAGGTCCTCGGTTCAGGGGCCAAGGAAAGCAACATCAAAATAATTTAGAAAAAGTTTTTCTTAGCGGACTCGATCCTCCGCAAAGGGTTGGCAAATACTCCAAGTGTATTTCTGCCATAAAAAGTATCGGAGCGTAAATCCGTCTGCCTTGCAGGTGCCGCTCGGAGTAGGTATAGAACTGTGGGCTACTTCCCACCAATCTATAGAAAAACTTAAAGTAGCACGACGCATATTGGAAGGGAAGTCCGACCTAGAGCTCCTCGAAGTTATTTCGCGCCTTTTTCTTATATTTTTGGTTTCCCTTAGCCAACTCTTCTGCGAATTCATTCAAATCAATATTGCAGTGCTTAAGATATCCAATTTTATCAAGTTGGTTTCAAATGCACTTAAAGCAGACTCTCTCTCTTTGTATTGTTTTTCTGAGACTAATTATCGTGGAGCGTTCCAGCTGCCTTTTTATAGCATAGACCTTCGTCGTGACTACAGTGGATGTGTCAGTTTGTAAGGCTGTTTTATTCTCTGTGGTCTCCAGTTTTGAGCCGACTTTATGGACTATAATTTTCCTAAGACAGATATCTATTATTGGCCAACTACTATGCCATATATTATCTCAGGTCACTCGTAACCAGCTGATTTCATAATATACGATTCTCTCAGTCTAAGACCCACCTTTTTGGCCAAACCCTATGCGAAACATGCTGAGGTCCGCAAAAAAGGATGACATTTAACCCTTTCTCAGGTGCATGACATACTGAACCTGATATGCCCAGCTATGCTTGCCTTTGCTCATTTCTAACATTTTGTTGATTAGAGATGGAATAAGAAAATATAGCAAGTTCTGAATCACAAAGCCCAACAGAGGAAAGAGTAAAACACTTGGTTTTGAGTTTCAATTCTGCAAGCGGAGCGAATCGCTATAAAAAAGCAAATAGCCCGTAGCAGAGCATACAAAATGCTAACACTTCTTTATACTACGGCTATGCTGTATGCTCTGTTCATGTTTTGTATATAAATGACTCTTGATTATGTTGTCGGAATGGATTTGATTTTGAGTAACAAAAGATCATAATCGAGTGATCGAGAAATATCTGAAGATAATTGGTGGATGCAAAGTTTTATTCTATTCCACTATTACGACATTTTTCACAAAGTTCTTGCATGTTAATGATGCTGTCCGAGTGAACATGATTTCGAGCAGCAGGGTACTACTTTGAAATAGCGCTGCATGGCATATAGAAAATGATGCATTTACAAGCCACCTACACTAAAAATTGTTTTTAATTATTTAAGGCACATTGGAAAGAGCGAGTAAAATGTATCAACACGATTACAATGCTTATTAAAACCCTCGCACAAACAACGGTAAGGTTATGACTGCATTTTTGACTATCCGCATTATGTCTGCTCGTTATTATATTAGTAGATATTATGAGTTGCACCCGTCTATTTTATGTTCACACCATTGTAAAAGTACTTAAGACATACAACTTACATATTTACATAATTATAATCTATGATTGACTTTTAGTCTAATTTGCTCGTGACAAAATTTAATTAATAACGTGTTACAAATTTAATTGCATTCATTACAATCGATGACAGTTTTAACAACCATCAACATCATTAATTGTGTTGAAATTACTAAACTGAGGTCAACATTGAGTCTTAAACTATGTCTGTCCTTAAATCCGTTGAATATTGGACATACTGGCGATTGGTGAAACGTTTTTTTATATACATTAAATTGACTCTGTGAAATGAAGGCGTGTTACATATGTACACTTACGGTCAAAAAAACCCACGAAAAAATTTTTTCCCTCTTACAGTATTCCTACGGTCACTACAGCTACGCAAAGAACGTTTTTAGTTCTTGTGGTCAATATTGATATACCTCATTTGGTGATATGTGAATACAAAAAAGTTAGTAAGTCCTTAGCAGTTTTCGGAAAAGCAATGATATTTAATAAAAGTAAGAGTGTTATCCTTAAGAAGGAAGTTTCCCTATATCCTATCTACAAACCTCAAATAACCCGAAATGTGAATAGCGTAGGCGTTGTACATTGCAATGAATCATCCTTTAGGAGAATGTGGATCAAATATATAGTATCGGGGACTTTATCCGGTTGTATTGAAAATGGATGACCAAGAAAGGCAACTGAACGCGATGATAGCGATATCATCAAGATAGCTCTTCTGAACACATTTAAAATTACTGAAAAAATTGCCACTGAGTTTAAGGATAGTATAAACATGAAAATTAGAGTCACAGCGGTACAGCGTTTCTTAAGGAAAAATAATTTGAAGGCAAACGAGCACGGTAATATGAACGTAGCTGTGAATCCATATTTTTTGTATTTTTGACCATGCATAACAAAACTTAATTTAAATAAATGTAAGGCGCGATAACCTCCGAAGAGATCTACGGCCGAGCTCTCTGCCAATTTGCGTCGTGCTCCTCTTGATTTTCCCTACAAATTGGCCGGACGGGACCTACATGTTTTATGCCGACTCCGAACGGCATCTGCAAGGCAGATGAGTTTTCACTGAGAGCTTTTCATGGCAGAAATACACTCGGAGCGCTTGGCAAACACTGCCGAGGGGCGACCCCGCTTAGAAAAATTTGCTTCTAATTGAAAAACCTTATTTCTAAAATTTTGATGTTGCTTTGGCCGGCGTGCGAACCCAGGGCATACGGTGTGGTAGGCGGAGCACGCTACCATCACACCACAGTGGCCGCCCACTAATCAGAGAATATGACTCGTCCCCAGTCGCTCTGAGGCCAGTTTCGTTTTTCACAGAACCAGCTTAGTGGGAGGGAAGGCTTTTTGTGATAAGAGGCTGATTTCACTCCAGGGACCATCTAATTATTTTGCCTCAAGTGACCGCGGATCAAATATATTATAGTTTTTATGTTTATACTATCCTTCAGAGAAGTGTCTGAAACAGTTTTAAATGTATTCAGAAGAGCTATTGTGACGATATTCAATATATGAGTCGTTTATTTTGAAAGTGGTTTAACAATAACAATAATCACAATCTTATATGTGAGGATTTCTATTCATATTTTGAGCCAACACTAATTGTTGCCGGCGCCATCTGACGTTTTCAATTGAAAGTTTGACGTTTTTAAGCATAACCTTCTTCAGAAAATTTTGACATTTGAGCACAACTTAAAAATTGTAACTCAGCGAAAAAATAGAATTAACTCGTAAAAATTTTCGTGCGATAATTTTTTACGACTTTCGACGTGGATTATCAAGACAGGAGTGCTTTGCACAACTTACTTCGACTTTTGGTGATGAAGCCCCATCCTTTGCCACTGTGAAACGCAGGTATAACGAATTCCATCTTGGCCGTCGTTCGCTCAGGGACGAAACGTCGTGAAGGTCGTCTAAAATCAGTTGTTGTGCAACAAAACATTGACGCTGTGCGCGAACTTATATTGCAAGATCGTCATACGACTTATCGTGAGATAGAGGCATCCCTGGGCATTAGTATAACGAGCATCAATAAGATATTGCATGAACATTTAGCTGTGAAAAAAATTCGTTCGCGTTGAATCCTGCATAATTTGACAAAAGCTTAATCCTCAATACTTCAATCGGAGTGGAAAAAGTGCTGCGAAAATTGGTTTGAACGCATGCAAAAGTGTATTGATTATCATGGAGAATAGTTCGAAAAACAATAAAGCCGTTTCGATAATAAATTACTGTCTTTTCATTATTAGGCTCAAAATATAAATGGCAACCCTAGTAATCTTTTTTTTTATAAACAATTTAAGTCTGGAATCATTAAAATCGCTATGATTTTGCGTAATTGAAAATTAGTTAGCTAACAAAATCCAAAAAAAAAAATTATTTTGAAACCGGTTTAAGTTCACTGAAATAAAATTTATTATTAAATATTTTGTAAACCACAATATACACTTGAACATTATCAACTTTTAAATAACTATGTCTGTAATTTATGTGAAATATCTTTTTATAATGTTCTTTGATATTCACTTTTGATGTGTAAAAAATATCATTCATTGAAAATAATTGCTTAAATATTTTTTATTTTTTTATTTTATTTTTTTATAATTGAGTGCTAAACGACTTTAATATCACAAAATATAAATTAAAAACGAAACCTTTATTTGCCGACGCTTTTGCTACTTGACACTAGCTTTTTAGTTTAAAGGAAGAATTGATGAAATTTTGTATAATTTTTTGGGTTTTGCAACTTGACAAGTGTTCAAACATAGAAATATTATTCCACAAAGGACAAATGTGAACGCCTAGAAAAACCGGGGGTATACTCCATCATCTGTTCAAAGAAAAACAAGGACGGAGAAGAATGCGGCGCAAAGTACATTGGCCAATCGACCCGCTTTGTAGGCATCAGGTTAAAGGAACACTAAAAATATATTAAAAATATCGATCATAGAAGTGGAATTGCCGAACATGGCCTATCGGAAGAACACTCGATAAATGAAAGCGACTGCCAAATTATAAAATCCGAATCCAGTGTGAACAGATTAAACATTTTAGAATCCCTTCACATCTACTTAAATAAAAATGTTTGCGTAAATCGCGATACTGGCCCACTGTATTCAAGTTTGTTCTCAGCTGTTCAGTAAACTTTGATTGTTTCTGTTTGTTGTTGGTATACGTACAATGTCATTTACTGTTAACTCTTTTTATGTATTTTTTATTCAATTGTATTTGATTTGTAATTGCATTATGTTTGCATTATATTAACTTTTTTTTAACGTTTGACTTCATTTTTTTAGGTTCTTTATGATTATCTCCTATTACAATGTTAAGTTGAAAACTAGAACTGCTGATAACACCACGCGCTTGCCGAAACATATGTATTGAATAAAAACATAATTTAAACGACTAAAAGGTTTCGTTTTTAAAGTATATGTTGTGAAAATAATTGTATCAATTGTAATCAACCTTTAATATTAAAAAAATAAATATTGAATAACAAAGTAAGAAAGCTTTAAAATTTATTTAGAATTTATTATTTAAACGTGACGATTTTTTTTCTACAAAAACTCTGGAAGAACCAATTCATAAAAGATTAAAAATTACTAGTGGCGAACCTGTAAATTGGCTAAGGATAATTTTGATGTGATTTATAAAAAGTGAACCTTATAAAATGTTTTATAAAGAATCTATGGAAGTTGATAAAGAGTTCAAAGTACTTGATTTATTACCTTGTCGTGGGAGACCAAGGAACTTCAACAAAATAAAAAACACCATTATACAATACGTCCCATTTCAACTCCTAAGTATAAGGATGGAGTTACTAAGGTATATATCACCATGAATATTTTAACAACCTTACACATAATCTAAATCAGGAGAAAGAATATGACATTATTCTTAATAAATAAATGAATGTCAATTAAATTTTATAATAATTTAAAGTTTCCTAATACATAAATAAAAATCTGTATCTAAACTGAAAGCTTCCCTATTTATTTTAAAGTTATTACATTCATCTACATCAAACGTAAAATATTTACAACTTCTATTATTTAATTTCTTAAAAATAAGCGGACTTATCCCTTTTCACAAAAAAAGTCATTTTATTAATTTCGAAAGTGGTTTAAGTCCATTTTAAGTTCTTAAAAAACAGCTTATTTTTCTAGTAAAGTTCACAAAACGTATTAGGTTATATAATCTAACATGTTTAATAAAGCCATAAAAAAAATTAATACCACTTAACAATATTTCTGAAACAAATCAAACACATACCCTTAAATATCTCAATATAAGAAAAAATGGACTTAAACCACTTTCAAATAAATTAATCATATTTCGTCCAGAATCTCATTCATAATTCATTACAATGTTCTCCCCGACGCGTTCCATGTTTCGCGTGATTTGTTCTTTTTAGAAAAATATGTAAATGTTTTCTTCAAGGATAAAACTATTACTTATATATATGAAATATAGTTGATACAGTAGACGCTCACAAATTAGAATCACTTTGATTTTAGGATGATTCTAATTTCTGAAAAATTCTAATTCCTGGAGGTTTTTTTAGTTGTATAAAACCTTTAAAATTTAGTCAATTTGCATTAAAAAAACTACAATGAGATTGTGTCTTATTCAATTTTGTTCATAAAAACGAAAAAACATAAGGCAACAATCCAGTACAATACATATCATATGCCAAATTAAAAGAAGATATAAAAAACAAAAACTCCAATTACAATAAATATATTTTTTCATTAAAAATACATAAAAATTGATAGGAACACATTAAAAAAGCGAAAAATTAAACAAAAACTTCATAACTATTATTCAGCGATGTGCAATGATTTTTTGTTAGCCTCATGATAGGTATTAGAAACAACATTTAAAATTAACAACATTTGAAATTATTGGTTTATTCGAGTTGATATAGCTGATTGCAGATGGCGCCACGTCAAGTTCTAGGGCTAACCGCTTCCCTTGAACACCTTTGTCAAGTTTTTCCAAGATCTGAACTTTGGTTTGCAAGGACAAAGTATTTTTCCTACGTTTATTTGGCATTTCAGCGAATTACTTTTACCTTTGAACAAACAAAAACTCGTGCACGCGCATCAAATTTCACACGAAAACTGTACAGAACCGTGAAGGAAATGCAACGACTGCCGAGCGTAACATGAACAAATTGGGGATTCCCCTTTTTATATCTATTTTGCAACAAAAAAGTTGATTCTAATTTCTGGACATTCTAATTACTAAATGTTCTAATTTGTGAGCGACTACTGTTTTACGAAAACTGCTTGGGGCTTTCTAATTTTATCGCCTTAAGAAACCACATAATGAGTTAAGGAATTATCGACGTTAACCACAATAACTAGAAATTTACGCAGCTGTAGAAACGCCGTAACAGGGAACAAATTCTCTTCGGCTTTTTTTTACCGTAAGTGTAAAAATTCCAACGAACATTTTTTGAAAAAAAAATAAAAAAAGAAAAAACACTCAGATAATAGACTAGAAATGTTGTAACTTTAGGCGGTAAAAATTCAAAGTATGCTAAATTGTTACTTGTAGTTTAAAAGGTAACATAATTTATTTGTATAGATACTTCTAAAAACTAATTTGTATAATATACTGCTGCTCAGATTCTTTGAAGCATTAAATTTGGTAAAGTAAAGTCAGTAGAAAGAAGGTGGAGATATTGTATGAGAACTAAAATATAAGCAGCTATAAAACAGTTACTGCCATAGAAACAATGTTCTTATCAAACCTCGTAAAAATTGGTCGATTCTAGTTCAACTGTGGCATTTCAAGTTTTATGAAGACCCCACATAAAAGAAGGGGGCCGCTACAACCCAACTGAAAAACCCTGTAAAAAAGCAGGTCCTATGTTATAAAATAACTCCGTCCTCTAAGCAAATACTAGAAGCTTTCTAGGACCTATGCCACTTGCTGCTCCGCATTACGCCTAATAGCAGAAGTCTTAGCCTGACACGAGTACAAAACATGCTCGATAATTTTCTCCCACAACCCTCAATTTCTAATTAAAAGTTATGTGACGTAAGGAGGCAGAGCCCAGTCAGTATACCCGTGATAAGTATATAGTCCCCTACTTTTAATGATAGGAGTTGTTAGCCTTAAGCTGACGACAGAGTGGAATCGAGAAGAGTTGCAATAATATGAAGATAGAAAGCTATAAAAACGATTTACTATGGAAAAATAGCTAAGCACTCTACCATCACCCCAAAATTGTAAGACCTATACATGATCTTCGACACTTCGCAGGCACGCGCTGGGGTCCACGCCTTTCCCGCAAAGAAGAACTTCCTGGATAATGTGCATTTTTATTATAACGGATTTCTTGAAAATATTGATTTCCAGAAAAAATTTTATATACTAAAAAATGCATGCATATATCCGGAACACTTGCGGCAGGTTGTGGAGTAATTGAAAGCGTATATCTTTTGTCTCACGTTCAATGTTAAGATGGGAATTATTAAAAAATGCATCACAAAAAATGTCAAACGTGAATCGGAAACACGTTGGAGCGCCAGCATACAAGCGGTTAGCATTATCGTCGATGGGATAGAGAATGTAGTAGAACACTTAGAACAATTAGCAGAGGTCACTAACACCACAATGATACCAGAAGCGAAGCTACAATTCTGTTGCAAAATATACTAAATTTTAGTTTCATAACATTAGTTAATTTCTGGTATGAAATCTTATGAGGATTAATCGTATGCAGCTCAGATTACAAGATCCGGGGATGAATTTTAGAGAATCGTATCATGATCTTAAATCATTAGAGACTGAACTATCCGAAATTCGAGACACTCTCTGTGAAAAAGCAATAGAAAAAGGGAAGTCTTGTTGTGAAAAATGAGATATTGATGTAACGTGTAAGAAGGCGCCGCAAAATGCACGTGGAATCGGCTTGTTGTTGTTGGTCTTTCCGTAGAATGTCAAATTTCTCGCGTTATAAAAATTGTTCTGGATCGTCTCCAAAAAGAAATACGTACGTACGATTTACACAACTATATGACCTTAGTTTTAGATTTGGATTTCTCTTAAATGTTGAGAATTTGTTAAACAAGGATATTAACGACTCAGAAAGAAATTGTAAGAACTTGGGTGAATTTTATAATACAGATTTCGATGGAACAGAACTTTTTATCGAAATAGGTGACTGCAAAATATCACTTCGTAGTACTAAACAAATTGAACCTTAAACTTCGATATAATTACGTTTCTTTTATAATCTCCTATGGAGAAGATGTTCTTCTAAACTTGCGAGTGGCGCTTCAAATACCTTTGACTATCTCAGTACCAATTGCTAGCTGCGAATGTTCTTTCAGCAAATTAAAACTGATTTTAACATATTAACGATCAACGATGGGGTCTTAGTTCTAACGTTATTAAGAATGGAAAGAGGAACATTTGAAATGATAAATTTTGATAAATATCATTGATATATTTGCTTCCTCAAAGGCAAGGAAAATTTGCATATAGATATTAGTTTTACTAATGTATTATAATCATATTATTATTAAATATGTATTTGAGTCTACGTATAGATGATATCATCGGTCTACGATTTTATTGGTTTATTAATGTTTGAATATATAAAATTATATTGTTTTGGTAATTTAGGGGGAGGGGACGCCAAAAGAATGTTTGCCCGAGCGCATGAAAACCTCACTACGATGTTGAGTATAACACATCACCTAACTTCGAGCAGTGTTGTTGCTATAAATTAAGTTCATTCTGGGCCCATATCGTGTGTAACGATTCGTATCGGAATCAAGTTTTCACTCAAACATTACATCAAACTAGCTCTGAAATTGTGAGTCCGAATAACGGACATATGTGAACAAGAGACTTGCGTACTAGAGCTCAATTAATAGACCCTGTGTACCTTTCCGTATTTGATAATTAAAAATACATGCATGCTATTATTCAAACGCACAAATAATTATAAACAAGTTTTCGTTTGAAAAAGAATACCAAAATATTTTCGTATCACACTCATGTTCATTTCGCGAAAAAAATTCGATTTATTTCGTGGCCAATATCGACTTGATCGGTGACAGCGCCTGGCGATCTTGGTTTTAATATCCTATTTAGGTCAACCGAAAAAATCAGTAGCCTCAACCGAAAAAATTGTATGTTAGAATTGCTCATCCATTCATCGGTCTACCCGTCAGGCTATTCCTCGAGGGGTCATCATCACATATTTTTATACCCAGATATGCTAGTACATAGGGAATTATAACTTTGGTTGGATAACGAATGGTTGTACAGGGTTAAATGAATAGAGATTGATATACCATCAGTGAGGAAACAAAATTTGATTAAGCTATGCCCATACGTCCTTCAGTCTGTTCATCCATCAACACGACAACTTGAGCAAATATTAGGAAATCTTCACCGAATTCGATATACGGGCTTATCTGGACCCAGAATAGATTGGTATCGATATCGGAAATTTAGAAAAGTGGAAAAATAAGATAATTCAATTTCGAATACAGCTAAGCCAACAAAATTTTCTAGGAGAATTGATTTTATGACGCAAAACATAAATGTTGCGAAATGGGCATAGCAACACCCTCATTTAGAAGAAGAAAATTTGGAAGTTTAACAAGCCGTAATTCAAAAGCCATTAAAGATATTACATTGAAATTTGGCATAGACACTGTCCTTGCCAAATTACATAGATTGAGAAAAGATTATCTAAATCGGTTAATGACCACGCCCACTTTTCCAAAAGGTATCATGTATAACATTATTAACCACACAAAGCAAACAACAACAGCGTTTTAAGTGCACTGCTGGCTATGTAATGTTCCGTATCAGCCGCACTTAAACTTGTTTTGCAATAACTTTCATGCAAAGAAATGTATTGCAATGAAACTCAACATAGGTACTACTTCTTCTGACTCGCGACCAATACTCCTGCTCAAAATGGGCGTAATAGGTATGTAAGTTATCATGTCCATTTTTTATAGGTCAAATATGATTACAAAATAAATATCATTCTGTGATAATTCAATACTTAACGGGTTATTTCCGTAATTTAAAAGGCAATAATGCTAAAATTTTGTATGAGCAACTTTCTTAAGGCTGACTTAAAAACCGTATTTAACTATTTTGGAAAAACGCTCGAATCTTTCGAAAAGCTTTGCATTGACTTCGAGAACGATTGAAGATGTTGTACTGATATTTAATATACATCTTTCATTTTAAACAAGTAAAGCTGTCTAAATTCGAATGTAACCGAACATTATATACTCAGCGTGAGCTTCAGCTGTACATTTCATTTCAGATAAATTACTATTCTACATAACACGTGGCACCGCCCGTTTAAAAAAAATTTCTCCCCATTTTCACTTACAATAAAAGTTGATAATTGATCCAAACTATTTTTTGCTAAGTTATAGCTTATTGTTCTAACCTACGACCCTTTTAAACTTGTTTTATATCTAAGTTGCTGTGGTCTTTAACCGATCGGGTCTATCTTTACCAGACACATTTTCTGCAGATATGTTAATTTTTCTTCGAGCTATGGCTCCCGAAACATAGAAAATTGCTTAGTCATAAAATGGGTGGTGTCACGCCCATTTTCAAAAATTTTAGTGTTTTCCAATTTAATGTTATAATTCAATTTAGAAAGTAAAATTCTATTGATACAAAGCTCTTTTTTGCAAAGATTTAGCTTATTTTATTCATCCACAACCCTTTTAAAAATTTTTTATGTAAGTGGGCGTGGTCCCTAGCCGATTTCGTTAATTTTTCTTCAAAGCATTCCTTATAGTAAAGGCAACCTTTCAGCCGAATTTTGTTACGATAGGTTTAGCGATTTTTGATTTATGATTAATAATATTTGTAAAATAGATTTTATCACAAGTGGGCGGTGCCAAAATTTTTTTTTTTAATTTTTATCAAGAGGCTCAATATCAGTCCACAGTTCTAGGTGTATTATTTACTAAATAATCAGGTTTTTTGTGTTTTCCAAAATGTTATATATATAAAAAGTGGGCGTGGTTATCATCCGATTTCGCTCATTTTCAATACCAATCTGTTCTAGATAGGCTGTGTATCAAATGTGGTGGAGATATCTCAATATTTACTCAAGTTATCGTGTTAACGGACAGACGGATGGACGGATGGACACACGGACATGGCTCAATCAAATTTTTTTTTCCTTTATACCTGTACAACCAACCGTTATCCAATCAAAGTTAATATACTCTGTGTGCAAAGCAAATTCGAGATCGGTAGCCTCTGCCGCTTCCCATGAATTTCGCGTTAAAAAGTGCACATTCACATGTATGTTTTTCATAAAAATACATTTACACAGTAATTTCAGATATTAATTAATGGTGCCACGACTATCGACTTCGTTGGTTCCCGAAATGATGTCATATCCAGTTTTAGGTTTAAGTATTAAAAGCTACATCGATGTGACCTGCTCGAAAAATATGGCACAGGTATGTATAGGAAAAAGGTAAAAAAAAAATCAGTTAGGAACGCATTCAGCCGCGTCATGCCTTAGTTGTTGTAAACTTTATCCCAATTGCCTTCCTTGCATATTTTATTCTTTTTGCACAATACATACTTTGTATGTAATCATGCGTTAAAATTAAGTTTGTTGTTTGTGGCGGTTTCAAAGAAACTGGTATTTTTTGCTTTTGTTCTATTTATAGAACTACAAAGAATTAACCAAAAACTCGAGATTTGGCAACTCTGCCACCCCTAGTAATGGATCCTTGACCTGGCGAGCGCAGGACGTGCTCAAGCGTTTCTTTATGCAGCTCGCACTTCCTACAACTGATGCCACTTGAAAGTAAGTATTGCATAGCGTCTGAAATGTTAATTTTGATTTTCATACATCATCTTTCAATACCCAAGTCTACCAGCTTGACATTTCTATAGTTGGTGGGCCTATCCCAACTAATCCCTTGGATCTAATCACATTGATTCTAGCCTATCAACCAAGTTTAAGTATCACCTATACGTTACGATTCCCGTTACATATTTGAATAAGCAGGCACATATCTTTACCTGGCGAGGCTTTATCCTTCGCAAGAAGGCTCAAAGTGGTGTAGCAAAAACTTTCCCAGGACAGTGGAACAAATCACAGGTTGTTTTAGTACTCTAACGTAGTGGACAGTCGAACTTGACTGAAAACTGACAATTATTCATAAATGAATTCTTGTATCGAAATGCTGGTAAATTTAAATTATGTAGGATTATACTATTTTCATGCAATAATATCCACTTGGACTGCTTGTGATTTCTAGGGCGTTATCCTTGGCCGAATATTTACTCCCTAACATTTCAAGTTGTTTCTCTGGTAATGCTCGATAGAATAACGTGAAAAAAAATCAGTTGGAAAGTCTTCGGAGCTTCTAGGAAAGTGACGTGGACGAAGCAATGAGTTCGAAATCACTGTTCTATAGCTTCTGTGCTGGCATGAATTGTGAGGGTCAGGAGGTGTGGTAGCGTCTGGTGGTGGACAGAATTACTACTGCTTACGCAACGGGAATTATAGCTCTTAAGCAGCCGAATAAACTAGAGCCGCCTTTTGGAGCGATCAACAATAGACCTGCGTTGGGGCTAATCGTTAAAACTTTGCGGCGAGAGTCATGAGTATTAAAAGACCATTTATAGCAACCATAAGTCGCTTTTGTGCGTGACCAGCAAGGAGCCAGAAATGATTTAAAGAAATCGTGTGGGCAACGAGTATTAGGAATTAGAACATCGCCTTCGCTGAAACTTTGCTTTGTACCTGATATAGAGATAAAAGTATGACGATTTTAAGTACTTAAACTTTTTTCGGCAGACGCAGCAGTACCAGTTCCGTTGATCGGGGTTAGATTCGAAGCTTCCCTGAAGTAAGCTAGATCTTTTGTGCTACATTTTCCTTGTAGAGTTACCCCTCCAAGCTTAGGTCTTGTTCAATTAGGGACCTTATATTTTCTAGTAAATAATACTAGATCGTTGGCAGTTAACCCAACGCCAGGTGCCCAGACATATACATCCCAAAGTGCCTGATTCACCGGAGAGCTGATTGTTGTTAGGCATCTGCTCTTTATGACGACTGAGACGTAATCTGCATATGGCGTAAGAATGACTGGTCCTCCGTCGAACCGCCTAAGCAATTGCTTGATATCCAGCGTCCACAGCATAGGTTATAAAACGCCACCTTGTGGCGTTCCTGTATTTACAAATTTTGTTGCCTCGCATAGACCCAATTGCGACGTAATAATTCTGCAGCTTAACATGGAGCCGATCTGATTTGTTAAGGCCAGATGAACTTCAATTGAGTTGAGACTGTCTATGATTGCTTGTTTCGAGACATTGTTAAAAGCTTCGGCAATGTCCAGAGAAACACCAACGTTATATTCCTGGTGTTCCATAGCTTCCCCTATGTTCATGACCACCCAATGCAATGCAGTATCGACTAACTTGTCTTTGATGTAAGCATGTTGTGCCGAAATTAATTTCTCATTCATTTTTATTTTATATACACACCTATTAATCTATCTAGGACTTTGAGCAGAAAAGATGTGAAACTAATAGGCCTGTAGTCTTTCGGATGCAGATCACTGTTTTTGTTTGCTTTCGGTATGAAGACTACTCTAGAAGTGCTCCAAGATTACGGGCCATTCTACAAACGTTCTACCTGCCATATGCAGCATAGCTGGGAGTATCCAAACGTTTTTCACTTTTGGTATTTGTTACGAATTCTAGTACAACTTGCCTAGTACAAGAAGTGAAGACGTTGTTTCATAACTCTTCCGCATAATCTCCTGATGGGAAGTGTGTGCCAAGTAGTGCCCTAAGGGACTCTTCACTACTGCGTAACCATTCTCCATCGTTCGTAATAAATGGGCAATGCTCACATACAACATGTTTTTCGATTAACTTAAATCCTTACAGCCGTCCAACAAGCCGCGCCAGTTGCTCCTTCGCTCCGCCAACCGTCGCAAAAGGGAGTTTAAATCATTTTCCACCTGGTCCTTCCAACGGAGTGGGGGCCGCCCTTAAATCCGCTTTAGAAAAAATCTCGCTAGACGCTAACACCGATCAAGTCGGCAGTGGCTACAGAAAAAATTGGTAGACGCTACGTGTCTCTATGGAGCCGCCGCTGAAACAAATAGAACTATATAAATATTTATTAATTAAAAAATATAGTCACTGTCAATACCACAATTCAGCTGTGGAAATATGTTTAAGACAATTATAGGGAAATTTTCGTTTGAAAAAGCATACAAAAATTATAATGCCAAATACGCACTAATTTCATATCGCTGGAATATACAAACAGTCACGGACAAAGTCTACACACACCCCCTATTCTCGTCAGATTGAAAGACGTAGAACATATCTGAAAAATGTGCTTATAGAGTTTTATTTCAATCATTTTCTAAGCAAAATGAACTAAAACAAGTAAGGAGGTCCAAGCTCGGGTGAAACCGAACATTACATACCCAGCTGTACACTTTAAATGCTGTTGTTGTTTGTTTTGTGTGCTTAATAGTGTTGCAAGGCAGCGCAATAATACATATACATGTGGTTCTATTGTGAACTAATTTTCGTTTAAAAGAAGCCATAAGGATACAGAAGCTAACACCAATGACCTTGAGCGGGTAATAACGCAGTTTTACTTCAGATATGGGGATTTCCCTAATGTTTATTTTAAAATAAAGATATAACAGAACAATAAAAATACGATTGGTACAAAACTATTTTTCGCTAAGATTTAACTTATTATTTTCGTCTACGTCCCTTTTAAAAATCTTTTATATAAAAGTGGGCGTGGTCTTTGACCGATGTCGTCCATTTTTTCTAGAAATGAAAGGCGTCCATTTTGGACACCATGAAATTTCTGCATGCACGCACATGGCTGCTACTCGCCCACACACTATTCTTTTGCTTTCTTCCTTCTTTAAATTAATAAAAAACTGTTTTTAATTTTCTTTTAGTTATATTTAATTGTATTGTAAACTTAGTTCTCTCCTTATTTTACAACTTTATTTAAAACGTTTTAGATTCTTATACAACATTGTTTAAAACTTTTTAGTTTCATTACTGTTCTTAAATACTGTACTTTTTTAAACTATAACTTTTGATTTAACACTTATTCGTTTTTACTACTTTAGTTTTCGCGTGTGGTGCGCCGGTCGGTTAGGTTAGGTTGAACTGGCCGGTCCATGAGGACCTCACGTAGACTGATTGAATCCGTAGTGTTACCAGAAGTTTGTTTTAACAACCAAACTGAAAAACCCTATCAAAAACCAGAACCTATGATATAAAATAACTCCGTCCTCTTGGCAAATACTAGAAGCTTCCTAGGACTTAAGCCACTTGGTGCTTCTAGATCTGACAGCTATATCACTCCTAATTGCTGGAGTCTTAGCCTGGCAAGTGCAGGCCCGGTTAACTTAATACTAATTTTTTCCACGTCGCCTGCTTAGTTCAAAAACGGTAAAAATGCATCCAAACTGAGTTGCCATTTTTCACATTGCTGAATGCAATTCCCGCTGTCAGCTGTTGCTGAACAGCAGTGCCAATCGCACTCAGTAGTGTGTTCAGTGCTTGAAGCCTGGGTTCCACCTAGCCGTAACGTAGCGGTTACACTGCTATAGGGAAAATTTGAGTACCCAATTTTATTACGATCCTTTAATTTTTCTTCGAGTTATGGCTCCCGAAACATAGAATATTGCTTATTCATAAAAGGGGCGGTGCCACGCCCATTTGTGCTATTTTTGATTTATGATTAATAATATTTGTATAACTGATTTTAAGACAAGTTGGCGGTGCCACGCCCATTTAAAATTTTTTTTTAATTTTTATCAAGAGTCAATATCGCCCACACGTCAAATTTCAACATTCTAGGTGTATTATATACTAAATAATAAGGTTTTTAGTATTTTCCAAAATGTTATATATATGAAAAGTGGGCGTGGTTATCATCCGATTTCGCTCATTATCAATACCAATCTATTCTGGGTCCAGATAAGCTCGTGTAGCAAATTTGGTGAAGATATCACAATATTTACTCAAATTATCGTATTAACGGACAGAAGGACAGACGGACAGACGGACGGACGGACGGACATGGCTCACTCAAATTGTTTTTCGATACTGATGATTTTGATATACGGAAGTCTATATCTATCTCGATTCCTTTATACCTGTGCAACTAACCATTATCCAATAAATTTTTATAGGGTATAAAAATAAATAAATATAAAAAAGCAAAGTTATAGAAAATAAACGTTAAAACAACGTTGACAAAAGTCAACATACAGTACACAAACAAACCTGTTTTAGTATGAACAACTTCACGCAACACTAAACAAAAATTTTTGTTAGTATTTAGTAGGTCCATCGTTAGCATAAAAAGACCAGCTTGAAGCCGTCGTGGTATTGAGGCTACTAAATTTGTTAACTCTGCAGGTGCCACACTTCTACTACAAGTTTCTTTGAGAAAATCAGCTCTAGAAACCGGGTTTTTTTTCTAATTTTCCGTTTTAAAATTTCCCGGAAATACTCAAATATATTTAAATTGGGGCTTTGGGGTCGTATATTTAATTGTCTTGGAGCATAGTAAAGCAACCAATCCTTAACAATATGTGCCATGATCTTTGGATCGTATCCTTCTAAACGATCTAACATGTACGAAACTCCAATTCATCCAACGATAGTTTCAAAATATGTTCCAATAAAGACCTGTACCTAAACCGATCCATAATACCCGTAATTCCACCAACTCCAGATGCCACAGCAGCTTTCAAAACCATAACACTGCCATGGTGGCGGCTTCACAGTTGATACCAAATTCTTCGAATCAAGTGCCCCCTTTCCCATTGTAAAATATATTACCTTTGCGAAGGGAGTGACCGAACAATGAACGGATTGCGATGAAACAGTATGTCGAAATTCTTGTGCTTTTTTTCAATAAATATTTACTAATTTACTTAATTGGCACTTTACCGTTGAAAGGGATATGGCCATCCAACAAGGCGCGCCAGTCGTGTGTTCGTTTGGTTAACTGGCGCCAATTGGTCGCAGCGAGGGAATTTAAATCGTTTTCCACCTTGTCCTTCCAGGGCCACCCTATTCAGATGTCGCAAATATTTGACGTTCACGTCGATGGTGTCCTCCTATCGAATGCCAGTCTCCCAAAGATCTTATGGGTAACGTTCGATAATACTACGACCTTCAAGGCGCATGCCATGTATCTAAAGTATAAAGCAGCAACAGAACCTCAAGTCGCTTGCTGGCAGAACCTGGGGAAAAGGTAAGGAAACGTTGCTAACCACGTACAAAGCAATTGGCCGGCCGCTCATGAGCTACGCGTCAACAGTTTGGTCACCTGGTCTTAAAACACATACTGGAAAAGGTTGCAATCCGAACTGCCACCGTATGTCTCCGTATGACCTCCGAACACCACCTACATAGTGAGGGCAAATAACTCAATATTAAAGAGCATATCGAAATGCTGAACAGACAGTTTTTACTAAATTTTAACATAACATCACATAACAGGACATCCTAGGAAAAAACTGCTGGATCTAGCTCCGGGGGTCAAGGGAATATCTCTATAAGCACTATAACGAGATCCGGCACCTGCCAACACAGCCGTTTGATCCAGACAAACATAAGCAAGCCCTAAACCAAATCCGCAAAGAATCGGTAAACGCTTTCGCCAGGACACGCCCGGTGAAAATATAATTCCCTACTCTTGCATAAGAGGAAAACACACAACAAAGGGAGACACGAGTCACCTTAGCCCAATTTCGTTCTGGATACTGTAACAGGTTAACCTCTAAAAAAAATAAATTAATGTGAGACGCGATAACCTCCAAAGAGATTTTAGGCCGAGCTTCTCTTCCAATTTTCGTCGTGCTCCTTTTAATTTTTCCTGCAAATTGGCGGGACAGGACCTACTTGTTTATGCCGATTCCAAACGGCATCTGCGTTTTGACTGAGAGCTTTTCATGGCAGAAATACACTCGGAGTGCTTGCCAAACACTGCCGAGGGTCGACCGCTTCCGAACAGCATCTGCGTTTTGACTGAGAGCTTTTCATGGCAGAAATACACTCGGAGTGCTTGCCAAACACTGCCGAGGGGCGACCGCGCTTAGAAAAAATTTCTTCAAATTGAAAAAACTTGTTTCTAAAGTTTTGATGCTGCTTTTCACGGGGCGTGAACCTAGGATCTTCGGTGTGGATGGCGGAGCACGTTACCATCACACCACGGCGGCCGCCGGTAAACTTCTTACTTGTCCAGAATCAACCCCGATATACCTAATGTATATCCTGCATGCTATATATCCCCACATGACACCAATCATCTTTTCAATTGTAATGTGGAACCTACGCCTCTAACACCAATCTCCCTATGGTACGCCCCTGTTGAAACAGCCGGCTACCTTGGACTCCCGTTAGAGGACTTTGATCACAATTTGTGAGTGGTAGTGTCCATTGAATGGGGCGAAGCATTGTTACCGCAACAACAACTAGCTATTGTTGATGTTTAAGTGATCAAACCGCAACTAAATTCAATATTAGCAGAGCAACAAACATATAAAAGGATTAAACTAGGTAAGCAGTACTTGACTGTTAGTACAACACAGCATATTAGAATGCAAGCGACATAGCTAACTGGTCTTTTATGTGCACTTTTGTCAACGCTAACTTTGCGTTTTTTCTCCATAACTTAGTTGCTTTATTTTCAAGAACGGATTTGTTTCAGGTAAAATGATTAAAAACGGCGTTAAAACGAAATTTTACGCCCAGATTTTTTTGCAGTGTTTTTGTCTTTTCTAAACAACTAAAGTAATTATATTGAGTTTGATATTTTGGTAGAGCAAAAACTGTTTGTTCACATGATTTTGCTATTTTACTAAGCTCTTTTATTTTGTAACATTTCTTAAAGCTTTATTTTATATAAATGGCTCGAACAAAAGTTTTCCTGTACTATTTGCTAGTTAAGAACCAGAGAAAAAAGACACAAAATACAATGAATTTACGCGTTCTTCTCGCGCTATTGTTTGTCGCCCTTGACTGCATTTTGGGCCATACGAACTCGCAATATCGCATTGTTAATGGCAAACATTCGAATATAACGCATAGCACATATATGGTATCGTTACAACATATAACGAATACTAAAAAATGCTTTTGCGGTGGTGCATTAATCACTGATGAAAGAGTGGTTACAGCAGCGCATTGCGTGAAAAAATATGAGAAGAATTCAGTCATCGTTGTAGCTGGTCTAATTCATTTAACCGAACCCGGACAGCGCCGCTCAGTGGAGTTTGCAATTCATCCAGATAATTATGATACCCCAATAAAACATATGGACGTAGGTGTGATTAAAGTGTGTGAACCCTTTGTCATGGGCCCTTTAGTAAAAACAATACCACTTTGCGAAAGTGAATTAAAACCGGGTATAAAAATGCAAATTAGTGGATGGGGTGTCACAGATGTGAAAACGAGGGAAAGTGCCAATACACTCCAAACTGCTGAGGTGGAAATTGTGAATAAATGGTGTTGTATGGCTCGTTATTGGATCGGAGGGAAAAGTTTATCAGAAACAATGATTTGTGCTGGGGGTGGGGCAACTGATGCATGTTACGGAGATTCTGGAGGACCAGGCGTTGTAAATGGACAACTTTGTGCGATAATATCATGGGGGGTAGAATGTGGAACCCGATATCCGGGTGTATATACAAATGTAAATAATGCAGAAGTTCGAGACTTTATAAAAAAAACTTGAATTGGAGAGTGTTGTCATTAATCCAACAATTTTTTTTTTGTTTTAAACATTTTCTTTATTTGTAATTTTAGTAAGATATTATAAAAATGTAAGGAAAATAAAATTCAAGCGAACGTCAAAACCTAAAAAGTTTACTTTGTTTAAATTGTATCTTTTCATTGCGTGAAGAGGTCCCAGGCAATTGTATAGGGTCTGCAAGTTTGACTGCCATATCAACTACAGGTCCGCGAACGGGTTTCACAGTATCGGAAAGCTTAAATTTTTCCTAATTTTTCCTTTATTGGGTTTCAATTTTGGAAGCGGTCGAATGTTGTTTGGAATCCTTGTGAAGCTGTTTTCAGTCTCACAATTCAAGAACAAGTTGTTCCATAGTTGTGTTCTCTTAAAGTTCTTCTACTTCGCAAAATTCGCTTACATCAAATATATTGCACTTGTCGAAAAAATTCCTTTGTAATGCTCTCTGCGGAAAATTCTCAAAGAAGAGGAGTGGATGAGAACCACGACCTTTATATTGTGATTCCTTGTGTTTTTTCTGGCTTTTTAACAGTTTGGTTGTAAGGCGAATGAAATATGACGCTCCGGCTAAGAAAGTGTCTCCATTGGAACGCGCTTATGGAATCAGAGGAAAAGGGCAGCCCCACTCCGTTAGAAGGACCAGGTGGAAAACGATTTGAACTCCCTTGGTGTGAAAAATTGGCGCCAGTTGGCAGAAAGAAGAAGCGACTGACGTGCCTTGTTGGACGGCCATAACCGTTTAAACGGTTAAGCGCCAATTAAGTAAGTAATATACATGATCAGTGCGGGTGTCTGAATCTGGGCGGGTAGGCTCCTCAATTATAGAAATTAAACCATGGTTTGCCAAAAGGGTGAGGTAGTTGTCTAGTATAGCATTATGATTAAGTAGATCAAGATTGAAATCTCCTAGAAAAAATAAATTAGTTTCTTTTTCTTCGCTTAGAAGAACAGAAAACTCATTTTGAAAAAGTTAAAGTTATTCGAATGAAATCTATGTTCACATACAAAAGTAAGCGGTATATTTCCCAATATCAATGATATTTTAATGACATCGGTGCGTGACAGGCTGACACATTTTACTACACACTCATATTTACTTTTATAAATACTCCAACACCACCTGCAGAATAGGAATCATTCGTATTTGCATAAAAATTGTAATTATTATATTGTAATCATTTGTTTCATAAGAAAAAATCCAAATTTCTGAAACGAATATAATATCGGGAAGGCTAACAAGGGATTCAAGGTGGAAAACTAAGAGTCGAAATTACGCATTAGACTTCTTACATTCTGGGCACAACAGTAAGTGCTGGCCTCTGACGCTAGTAGACGAGAATTTCTAATAATGTTTATTGTAGGGCTGTTGTTTGTAAGAACGGATCTTAAATTCATACTTTATGTATCTTTACAGAACTTTTATTACTAATATTTAATTTAAGTTAGATAGATCATAAAACGTAATTATATTCACAGCAATACCATTTTCATTTTTTTTCATCAATATCCTGGAGTTGCCAAACCATAAATATTTATACTGCTTTTCTTTTTTAATTTTACTAGTCGCTATTTGAGTCTGCTTCTAGATGATATCTTCAGTCTACGACTTATTGGTTTATTAATTTTTGAATATAGAAATTATATTGTTTTGGTAATATAGGGGGAGGGGGCGCCAAAAAAATATTTTGCCCTGGCGCAAGAAACCCTCACTACGCCGCTGCTCTAAAACTCATGAAAGATGATCAAACGTTTAAGCCCATAACAAATTTACGTCTCACTTAAGGCCGCGGTACAATGACATTATTCATATAAATGCGTTTAACACAAGCTTATGCATTCCAATAACATCGCCACAGTCAACCAAGATGTTGCGTTTGTAAATATGAAGGAACTTCAGACTTGGCAATTGAAGTTTATTACGCTTTGCACATTTATGTACAAAATTTCGCGAAGCACTGTTGTAAACTTTCTCCCTATAAAACAAAAAGACTTGCTGACATATTTTGTGTCGTATTCGATTGTTATATTGCAGTTTTTAATTGTGAAAAATGTTAGAAAATTTACCAACCAGTGGGAAAAATAATTTCACTTGCAAAGTGTGCCAACACCCTTAGCCAAAGCAAATGCCATATTCTTCTTCTTATGATTTGCTTGGAACACAATTTGGGAGATGGCTACTTTTCAATATCAGATGGCGCCAGTGTCGCTCATTCCACCTTTCTCCATAAAAATACGTGCAATCTACTCATAAGCTTGTGTTAAACTCATATATATGAAAAACTGCTTATGTGTCGGAGCTATTAAACTCATCTATATGAGAAACTGCTTATGTGTCGGTGCTATTACACTTAGCAAACGATGTTGAGTATAACACACCACTTAACTTCGAGCAGTGTTTTTGTTGCATATAAATTAAGTTCACTCAGGGCCCATATCGTGTGTAACTATTCGTATCGAAATCAAGTTTTCACTCAAACATTACATCAAAATAGCTCTGAAATTGTGAGTCTTAATAACGACATATGTGAACAAGAGACTTGCGTACTAGAACTAAATTAATAGGCCCTGTGTACTTTTCCGTATTTGATAATTAAAAATACTTTCATGCTATTATTCAAACATGCAAATATGTACATATGTACATAAACTCACAAATAATTATAAACAAGTTTTCGTTTGAAAAAGAATACCAAAATCTTATCTGGGTATCTGGACCTAGAATAGATTGGTATCGACATCGAAAATTTAGAAAAATGGAAAAATAAAATAATTCAAAAACGAATACCGCTAAGCCAATAAAATTTTTTAGGTGAATTGGTTTTATGATGCAAAACATAATTCTAAAAAATTTGGAAATGTGCGTGGCAATACCCATATTTAGAAGAACAAAATTTGGAAGTTTAACAAATCGTAATTAAAAAGCCATTAAAGATATTACATTGAAATTTGCCAAAGACACTTTCCTAAAGGTATTATAACACTATTAATCACACAAAGCAAACAAGAAAAGCGTTCTAAGTGCACTGCTGGCTATGTAATGTTCCTTATCACCCGTACTTAAACTTGTTTTGCAATAACTTTCATGGAAAAGAAATGTATTGCAATGAAATTCAACATAGGTACTACTTCTTCTGACTCGCGACTAATACTCTTGCTCAAAATGGGCGTAATAGGTATGTAAGTTATCATGTCCATTTTTTATAGATCAAATATGATTACAAAACAAATGTCATTCTGTGATCATTCAACACTTAACGGGATATTTCCGTAATTTATAAGGCAATAATGCTAAAATTTTGTATGATCACCTTTCCTAAGGTTGACTTGAAAACCGTGTTTAACTATTTTAGAGAAACCGTCCGGGCAACGCTAACTAAGGCGAAAATCTTTGCATCGACTTCTAGAACGGATGAAGATGTTGTGCTGAAATTTAATATACATCTTTTATTTAAAAAAAAAAAATTGCCCTAGACAAGAAACACAAAATCAGTTGATTACCACGCCCAATTAAACTATATACAAATTAAAAATACACACACATACAAATTCGGGATCTGTAGCCTCTACCGCTTCCCATGAATTTCGCCTTAAAAAGTGCACATTCACATGTATGTTTTTCATAAAAATATATTTACACAGTAATTTCAGATATTAATTAATGGTGCCACGATTATCGACTTCGTTGTTTCCCGAAATGTTGTCATATCCAGATTTAAGTTTAAATATTAAAAGCTACATCGGTGTAACCTGATCGAAAAATACGGCACAGGTATAGGAAACATGTAAAAAAAAATCAGTTGGGAACGCATTCAGCCACGTCATGCTGGTTGTTGTAAACTTTATCCCAGTTGGCTTCCTTGCATATTTTATTCTTTTTGCACAATACATACTTTGTATGTAATCATGTGTTAAAGTTAAGATTGTTTTTTGTGGCGGTTTCAAAGAAACTGGTATTTTTTGCTTTTGTTCTATTTATAGAACTACAAAGACTTGACCAAAAACTGAAGATTTGGCAACTCTGTCACCCCTAATAACTGAAGCCTTGACCTGTCGAGCGCAGGACAAGAACACAGAACGTACTCATGCGTTTCTTTATTCAGCTCGCATTTCCTACAACTGTTGTTACTGACGAGGCTTAACTTGTAAGTAAGTATTGCATAGCGTCTGAAATGTGAATTTTGATTTTCATACATCATCTTTCAATATCCAAGTCTACCAGCTTGACATTTCTATAGTTGGTGGGCCTATCCCAATTAGTCCCTTGGAGTTAATCACATTGATTCTAGCCTATCAACCAAGTTTAAATATCACCTACACGTTACGGCTCCGGTTACATATATGAATACGCAGGCACATATCTTTACCTGGCGAGGCTTTATCCTTCGCAAGAATACTCAAAGTGGTGAAGCAAAAGCTTTCCCAAGATAGTCGAACAAATGACCGGTTGTGCTACTATTCTAAAGTCATGGACAGCCGAACTTGTCTGAAAACTGGAGCTACGCGGTTATTCATAATGAATTCTTGTATCGAAATGCTGGTAAATTTAAATTATGTAAGATTATACTATTTTCACCCATGAGTTACGCAATAATATCCACTTGTACTGCTTACTACCTATTTCTAGGGCGTCATCCCCGGCCGAATATTTACTCCCTAACATTTCAAGGTGTTTCTCTGGTAATGCTCGGCAGCACAGCGCGAAAAAAAAATCCGTTAGAAAGTCTTCGGAGCTTCTAGGAAAGTGACGTCGACGAAGGTGTGAGTTCGAAGTCGCAGTCCTATAGCTTCTGTGCTGGCATGTAGTGTGAGGGTCTGGAGGTGTGGTAGCGACTGGAGGTGGACAGGATTGCTACTGTTTACACAACGGCAAATATAGCTCTTAAACAGCCGAAAAAACTAGAGTCGCATTTTGGAGCGATCAACAATAGGCTGGCGTTGGGGCTAATCGTTAAAACTTTGCGGCGAGAGTCATGAGTATTAAAAGACCATTTATAGCAACCGCAAGTTGCCTTTGTGCGTGACCAGCAAGGAGCCACATATAATTTCAAGAAATCGTGTCGACAACGAGTATTTGGAGCTAGAACATCTCCTTAGGTGAAACTATGCTTTGTAGCCGATATAGAGATAAAAGTGTGGCCATTTTAAGTACTTAAACTTTTTTCGGCAGACGCAGCAGTACCAGTTCCTTAGATCGGGGTTAGATTCGAAGCCTCCCTGGAGTAAACTAGATATTTTGTGCTACATTTTCCTTGTAGAGTTACCCCTCCAAGCTTAGGTCTTGTTCAATTAGGGACCTTGTATTTCCTAGTAAATAATAATAGATCGTTGTCAGTTAACCCAACTCCAGGTGCCCAGACATGTACATCCCAAAGTGCCTGTTTCACCAGAGAGCTGATTGTTTTTAGGCTTCTGCTCCTTATGACGACTGGAACATAATCTGCATATGGCGTAAGTATGACTGGTCCTCCGTCGAACAGCCTAAGTAATTGGTTGAAATCCAGCGTCCACGGCATTGGTGATAAAACGCCACCCTGCGCCGTTCCTCTGTTTAAAAATTTTGTTGCCTCGCATGGACCCCATTGCGACGTAATAATTCTGCAGCTTAACATGGAGCCGATCCGATTTGTTAAGACAAGATGAACTTCAATCAAGTTGAGACTGTCTATGATTGCTTGTTTCGAGACATTGTTAAAAGCTTCGGCAATGTCCAGAAAAACACCAATGGTATACTCCTGGTGTTCCATGGCTTTCTCTATATTCAATGCATATCGACTAACTTGTCTTTGGTGTAAGCAAGTTGCGCCGAAATGAATAATTTCTCATTCATTTTTTATTTTATATACACATCTATTAATATATATAGAATTCTGAGCAGAAAAGATGTGAAACTAATAGGCATGTAGTCTTTCGGATGCAGATAACTGTTTTTTTCCGCTTTCGGTATGAAGACTACTCGAGCCGTGCTACAAGATTACGGGACGTGGTTCAAGTTTTATGCAACCCTCAAAGATTATTCTTAGTCATTCTACAACTGTTCCGCCTGCCATATTCAGCATTGTAGGGAATATCCAAAAGTGTTTATTGCCCATTCAGTTATGGTATTTGTCACCAATACTGGTATCTCTGGCTTAGTATAAGGAGTGAAGACGTTGTTTCATAACTCTTCCGCATCATCTCCTGATGGGATGTGTGTGTTGAGTAGTGCCTCGAGGGACTTTTCACTGCTGCGTAACCATTCCCCATCGTTCCTAATAAATGGGCAATGCTCACATACAACTTGTTTTTCGGTTAACTTAAATTCGCTATAGAAAAAAAGTCGCTAGACGCTAACACCAATCAAGTCGGCAGTGGCTTCCGAAAACGTTGGTAGGCGCTACGGGTACGTTCCCTCCAAAATGTCTCTATGGAGACGTCACTGAAACAAATAGAACTATATAAATATTTATTAATTAAAAAATATAGTCACCGTCAATACCATAATTCAGCTGTGGAAATATTTTTAAGACAATTATAAGGAAATTTTCGTTTTAAAAAGCATACAGAAATTATAATGCCAAATACGCACTAATTTCATATCGCTGGAATATACATACAGTCACGGACAAAAGTCTACACACACCCCATATTCTCATCTGAAAAATGTGCTTATAGAGTTTTATTTGAAACATTTTCTAAGCAAAATAATTTAAAAAATAAATAAATATAAAAAGGCAAAGTTATAAAAAACTAGCAAACCCGTCAGACGTTGTTCAGCCCTAAATTTGGTCTTTCTGCATACATTTTCCGTCTAACTCTGCCCTCCCCTCTTCACTTCAATTATTTGTCGCCGATGATGTAAATGTTGCTACAAAATTTCACAGTAGAATGAAAAATCAAATTTTATGGAGTAAGCGGCTTTTCATATTTTGTTGGAGTTAGAAGGCGATTCTTCTGCCATTTCACAATTACCAAAAAGTAGTTTTGAGTGAAAGGTGCAGTTGGCAGCCTTTGCCGCATCGTCGACGTTATCTTGAGTTAAGGTAACCTCATTTACCAGAATTGGTGAAGATATCTCAATTTTTGGTGAAGCCATGATTTTAATGTTCGATACTTTGTTCAACATTTGAAATTGGTTAAGTACCGGGGAAAAGAATCGATACTTTACTCAGTCCTTCGTGAAAAGCATCGAGTACAAAATACTCCAGTATTTTTTAGAAAAGTATCGATACTACTCACTCAGTACTCGTATCGTTCAATCATTAGTTATTGTGATTGCAAATATAAGAGAACATGACCTTGCGAGTCATCTCGACGCTAGAGACCCCGATATTATAAGTCTCAACTTTGATATTATTCGGCTGGTAAATGAACACAAACGTAACAAGTGGAAGAAGCATCTAAAAAACTGCAATTTTCTGCGGGTGTTGGTAAATTGTGGTCAACCGTAAAATCACTGTCCAATCCAACTAAACACAACGATAAAGTATCTATAGCCTTCGGCGACAAAACTTTATCTGATTCGAAGAAATACGCGAGCGCCTTTTGCCGACAATTTATAATACATTCTTCTGTAGAAAAAGCCATATGTCGTGCAGACAGACGGGTACATAAACAAAAACACGACGTACCACCCATTATCATCACCCCCACAGAGGTTGAAGGAGCCATCCACAAGGTCAAGCTCTCCAAATCAATAGGCCCAGGCGGAATAGCCCTGCCGAAGCTAAAACATCTTGGCGTTGAGGGAATAAACTACCAACGCACGTTTTCAATCTGCCGCTGAAGTCCTATGTAATTTCTGAACAATGAAAGATGGCAAGGATAATTCCACTACTAAAGCCTGGCAAATCAGATAACGAAGGCGAGTCATATCGACCGATATCACTCTTTTTGCCAGTAGCAAATATCTTAGGGGTAACATTCGATAATACTCCGACATTCAAGGCGCATGCCACCGAAATTGTATCTACAGTACAAAGCCGCAAACAAAATCCTCAAGTCATTTGCCAGCAACACCTGGGGAAAAAGTATAGAAAGGTTGCTAACCATGTACAAAGAAATTGGCCGGCTGCTCATGAGCTACGCGTCAACGGTTTGGTCTCCTGGTCTTAAAAATACATACTGGAAAAGACTGCATGCCTGTGAAAATACTGCAATCAGAACTGCCACCGTATGTCTCCTTATGACCCCGAACACCACCTACATAGTGAGGCCAAAGTGCTCAACATTAAAGAGCATAAAGAAATGCTGAACAGGCAGTTTTTGCTAAATTTTCATATAACAGGACATCCTAGCAAACAACTGTTTGATCTATCTCCGCCTTTACGGCGGTTAAAGAAACATCTCCATAAGCACTAGATACGGCAGCTGCCAACAAGAGCAGACAAGCACAAGCAGGCCCTAAACCAAATCCAAACAGAATCGGTAAACGCTTTTTCCAGGACGCATCCAGTGAATTCTGTTATCGATATATAATATCCTACACTTGTAGAAGAAGAAAGCATACTACCAAGGGAGACACGAGTCAACTTATCCCGACTTCGTTCTGGATACTGTAACACATTAACCTCTTAAAAAATAAATTAGTATGAAGCGCGACTATCCGAAGATATTTTAGGCCGAGCTTCTCTTCCAATTTTCGTCGTTCTCTTTTTTATTTTTTCTACAAATTGGCGGGACAGGCCCTACTTGTTTTTTGCCGACTCCGAACGGCATCTGCAAGGCAGATGAGTTTTCACTGAGAGCTTTTCATGGCAGAAATACACCCGGAGTGCTTTCCAAACACTGCCGAGGGGCGATTCCGCTTAGAAAAATTTGGCGTGAACCCGGGATCTTCGGTGTGGATGGCGGAGCACGCTAGCATCACATCACGGCGGTGGCCGGTTAACTTCTTACTTGTCTAGAATCAACCCCGATATACGTAATGTATGTCCTGCATGCGATATGTCCCCACATGACAACAAATATCTTTTAAATTGTAATGGGGAACCTACGCCTCTAACACCAATCTCCCTATGGTTCGCCCCTGTGGAGAAACAGCCAGTTTCCTTGGACTCCCGTTAGAGGACTTTGATGACAATTTGTGAGTGGTCGCATCCATTGAATGGGGCGAAGCACTATTACCACAACACTAGTTGTTGTTGATGTTTAAGTGCACTGAAAGAAAAATATTGGCAAAATCCATCGAAATACGGGTCAGTTCAACCGTATTTTCTGTCAATTTTTATCCATCGCAACAAGATATTGAATCAACTGCACACAAATTGTTGATTCGTAATTGACCATTTTAGTAGTCAAATAAACAAAAAAGTTGTTTAATTTTTCTTTACCCATAGTTTTGTTACGTTAACAATTATTACTGTCGCTCTAGGAATACCAATCAAAACTGTTAATATGAAAGGGATTTCTGTTCTTTTGAAATTACCAGTGCAAACTGTTAAATTAACAGATTTAATGTTAAGATGAGACTAACAGCAAAAACCGTAGAGACTGATTTTTGTTCATTCGAAATAACTAGCGTAAACTGTTAAATTAACAGTGTTTATTGTCCGAATTACACTTCCAGTGAAATCTATTGAAATAACAAATATTTCTGTTTTTTCTAGATTAATAGCTTAAACTTTTACATCAACAGAGTTTTCTGTTCATATGACATTAATACCTGTGGAAAAAATAAAACCGGATAAATATATATTTAAACTTTCGTAGTTTTTTTATTTGTATAAATAACATATAAGTACATTTCATTTCTTATTATTTTATTGCTATATTTATTAATATTAATTAAAATAATAATAACTTAAATCTGAATTCAAATAAACAAAACTTGTTCCGATTAACATCGAAAGCTTTGTACGAAAGTATGTTGCAATATGTATATATACGTAAATATGTGAATACATATATATTTGCCATATAAATATTCACACATGCGTTAGCACATGCTCTAGCGAAAATAATGGCACTGCACCATTTGTTAAACCACATTGGCGTCGGTTTCAAGAACTTTGATTCACATTTTTCTTTAAAAATTTTCACCATATTACTATATTATAATTATATTTGTATTTGTGTACGCACATTTCATATAAAATGTTTCCATTTTCTTTGAATTTAAAACAAAAATCGGACAAATAAGAACATATTTATGTACATATCTATGTATGTACTTACTAACCGAACTTCAATTGGGCGTATATCAAATATGCTGGCACACATTAAACATTATACTTTTTATTACTTCGTTTTATTAATCGCACTTTCACCAAATTTTATTTTTTATAATTTATTTAATTTATAGTTTTGAACTTCGTAGTATTCACGAAACTGATTCTCAATTGTTTCAGTTGCAGCTCATTCTCAATTTTTTCTCTCTTATGTAGAGTTGCCACACTTGATTGTTTCGAACAAAACTTGTAGTATAAATGTTGGACATAACATTTTAGTTAGAGAACTTGTAAATTATAGAAAAGTAAAGAATCAAATCGCGGGAGGGTAATTCACCACTGAAGTAACTTTACATGTAATTGGGCAAGTTTAATTCTCGTAACATTTTATTTTGAAACGATTCCAAAACAACTCAAACTTTTATGCTTGATGTTTTTATGTTGATATTTTTTTATTACCTTATTAGTTTCGTTCGCGTGAGTTAAAATTCGCAAAAACTTGAACAAAATGTTACTAACTTTGGAAAAAACCTGTTCTATCAAACAAAACTTATGCAACAAGAGGGCGCAATTTGCATTTTGCTTGGAGGAGAAGTTGCAGGATTGTACCCGATAAATAGGTGTCCCGGTATCACATAATTTTTTGCAGTGTTACGCACAGTAAATTTAAAAAATGGTTTTTTTCGTTTTGTATTGATAACTGAAAAACTAGTTTTTTGTTGTTTTCCCAATTTGTGTGTTTTTTCGATTTGGTGGTTTTCTTATTTTGGGGGTTTTTTTAACAAGTGGCACCAACATCATTAGTACAAAGCAGAGAGCAATTGTGTTAACAAAAAAAATCAGTTAGATTGATTAGGAATCTGTCAATTTTACAGAATTTTGTTCACTTAAGAGCGATAATATCTCTTCTGTCGAAATGGCTAAACTAATTTGTTCGCTTGACAAAGAACTTGGTCGAATTAACCATAATTCGATCAATTTCACCGAATCTCCGTTAAATCAACACAGAACCGAGTTGTTGATTTTACTAGCACCATTTCTTTAGCAGACCAACAAACATATAAAAGCATTAAACTAGGTAAACAGTACAACCCACATAGCTAACTGGTCTTTAATGTGCACTTTTGTGAATGCTAATATTACGTTTTTTCGCGATAACTTAGATGCTTTATTTTCAAGAACGGATTTGTTTCAGGTAAAATGATTAAAAACAACATTTTATGACCAGGTTATTTTGCAGTGTTTTTGTCTTTTCTAAACAACGAAAGTAAGTAGACATTTACCCGTCACTGTAATTATATTGAGTTGGATATTTTGGTAGAGCAAAAGCTGTTTGTTCGCATGATTTTGCTATTTTAGTAAGCTCTTTAATTTTTTGAAATTTCTTAAAGCGCAATTATATATAAATGACTCCAACAAAAATGTTCCTGTACTATTTGCTACTTAAGAATTCTAGAAAAAAGACACAAAATACAATGAATTTACGCGTTCTTCTCACGCTCTTGTTTGTCGCGTTTGATTGCATTTTGGGCCATATGAACTCGCAATATCGCATTGTTAATGGCAGACCTTCGACCATAGCGGAGAGTCCATATATGGTAACGTTGCAACATATAACGAATACTAAAGAATGTTTTTGCGGTGGTGCATTAATCACTGATGAAAGAGTGGTTACAGCTGCACATTGCGTGAAAAGATATGAGAAGAATTCAGTCATCGTTGTAGCTGGTGTAACCTATTTAACCGAACCCGGACAGCGCCGCGCAGTAGAGTTTGCAATTCATCCAGAGAATTATGATATCCCAATAAGACATATGGATGTAGGTGTGATTAAAGTGTGTGAACCCTTTGTCATGGGTCCTTTAGTAAAAACAATACCACTTTGCGAAAGTGAATTAAAATCGGGTACAAAAATGCAAATTAGTGGGTGGGGTGTCAGAGATGTGAAAACGATGGAAATTTCGAACACACTCCAAACTGCTGAGGTGGAAATAGTAAATAAATGGTGCTGTGCGGCTCGTTATTGGATCCAATCGAAATTTTTATCAGAAACAATGATTTGTGCTGGGGGTGGAGCAACTGATGCGTGCAAAGGAGATTCTGGAGGACCAGGCGTTGTAAATGGACAACTTTGTGCGATAACATCTTGGGGGATGGGGTGCGGGTCGCGATATCCGGGGGTATATACAACTGTAAATAATGCTGAAGTTCGAGACTTTATAAATAAAACGTAACTACTTTAATTGGATAGTGTTGTCATTAGTCCACTGTTCAGTGGAATATTACCATATCTCGGCTAAACGCTCCATTTCAGAATTTTTTCATAACCGCTGCAGCTCATGTCAAAACATATGGAATTTATATGTGGCGATAAAGCTTGTTTGAATGAAATACTGAAGTAGGGCGTTCTTCAAACAAATTCTTAAACAGGGCGTTTTCCAAAGGCCGCTCATTTGATTCTAAAAATTTAAATAATTTAAATATACTTAATATACATAACATTCGCTGCCAGTCGTATTGTCCATTATGTCCTGTTGGTTTGCCATATAATATTAGTTGCCAGTCTTATGCCAATCATGTCCTGCTGGTTTGCTACTCTGGATTTATTTAGTGTCCGGCCACATATTATGATTATTCCACTCCATTTATGCTTTTCATTTATTATTGAGCTTCCATTATTTTACTTCAAACAAACGTTCATAACTAATTGATCCAGATAACCACCATGAGTTTATTCGAATTTGCCAAAAGTCCGTTAAAATATTATTGGTAGTTGTCATACAAAGTTACATTGGGTTGATCTAGCTTGCGATGTAATTATTGCTCCTTTTCTTCTGTGCAGGATTTTTATCCAACATGATTTCAAAAAAAATGTTCTCTATGTTTTAAACTCGGCAGGACCTTTCAGATTCTTAGCCAAATCTGTCAGGATCTTTTCCTCCAGCAAGATCTTTAGCAGTTTTGCCAATTTCTGATCAAGCTGGCAGGATCGCCATGAAAAGTTACGATTCAATGTAAAGAGTGAAACGACTTTTGTAGTCTGATGATAATTCGAGATCAATTTTATTAAAGAAATTCTTTTTCTTTTATAGGTAATTTCTTAACCTACACATTCATAATTATCTTAATACTAACTAAAAATATGTACATGGTATGCATATATGTAGATTTGTATGCATGGTATGCCTACATGTAGATTTGCATGCATGGTATGCCTACATGTAGATTTGTATGCAAGCAATGCATATATGTAGATTTGTATGCAAGCTATGCATATATGTAGATTTTTATACATGCTATGCATATATGTAGATTTGTATGCATAGTCTGCATACATGTAGATTTGTATGCAAGCTATGCATATATGTAGATTTGTGTGCATAGTCTGCATACCTGTAGATTTGTATGCATGTTATGCATACATGTAAATATGTATGTATTCGTCAGCAAATCGATGTCTGGTTAATTCTCATTATTGGTTGTATGCAAATATTTTGGTGAGAAACTAAAATTGATAATAAAGCAGAATTTATTATTTGTGAACAGACTAGAGTGTCATATTCGGCATTCCATTGATGTTAGGTAACCGCTGTATTAGGTCAATAATTTGTATAATATTGTAATATGATTGAGCTGTTAAAAATTTATTGCATAGGAGTTCATGATGCGTAATGCCGCAAAATGTATTGCATAGGTGGGCATAGACGCTTAATGCTAAATTCAAGAAAGTCCCACTGAGAACCCCAAAATATATGAAGCGCTAAATAAATTTGAAGTAAAAAGTCATGCCAGGCTCGTTTTCAATACCCCGAAAAAATATTTCAAAAATAAAAAAGAAATAAATATAAGGCGCGATAACCTCCGAAGAGATTTAAGGCCGAGCTTCTCTTCCAATTTACGTCGTGCTCCTCTTGATTTTCCCTACAAATTGGCCGGACGGGACCTACATGATTTTACGCCGACTCCGAACGGCATCTGCAAGGCAGATGAGTTTTCACTGAGAGCTTTTCATGGCAGAAATACACCCGGAGCGCTTGCCAAACACTGCCGAGGGGCGACCCCGCTTAGAAAAATTTTCTTCTAATTGAAAAACCTTATTTCTAAAATTTTTGATGTTGCTTTGCCCGGGGTTTGAACCCAGGGCATCTGGTGTGGTAGGCGGAGCACGCTACCATCACACCACGGTGGCCGCAAAAAGGGAAAGAAAATTTGTAGCACTATAAATACAAGCAACCTAATTGTAGATGATAAAACTGACTTAGGACAATTCTTTATCAGGCTCGAAAAAGAAGCCGCCAATTTAGGACTTGAAAAGATACAGTTGTCCTTAGGGGACAAATTGTTTAAAAGTAATTATACTCGATTAGACAAATTTATTGAATTTGGAAATAGGGTTCTCAACAAATTAACGATTGCACTAACCCCAGATGTTGTGTACGTGACTAGTCCCGGGAAAATTAGAGAAATTCTGCAGAAATATCATGACGATCCTATTAGTGGTGGCCACCCAGGAATAAATCGCATGATAAAGAAAATCAAACAAAGCTATTGCTGGAAAAATATGCGAGGTGACATAAAGAAATACGTAGATAACTGCATCCACTGCAAGAGGAATAAAACAAATAAGCATATAAAAGAGCCAGTGACAATAACGGAGACACCTCCGAGGGTTTCGATATAGTACAGATCGATACGGTCGGACCATTACCAAGGTCAATAAACGGAAACGAATACGCAGCTACCATTATATGCGATCTCACAAAATACTTGGTAACAATCCCAGTCCCGAGCAAACATGCGATAACAGCTGCTAAAGCTATATTCGAGCATTTCATTTTGATTTATGGTCCCATGAAAACAATCCTAACAGACATGGGAACAGAATACAAAAAAAAATTATTCGAAGAACTGTGCAAATTGCTAAAAGTTGAGCACAAAAATTCAACACCATACCATCATCAAACTTTGGGCACTGTAGAGCGTAGTCATAGAACGTTTAATGAATATGTACGTTCATACATATCTAGTGACAAAGATGATTGGGATGAATACCTAAAATATTTCGCGTACTGCTACAACACGACCCCATCGACCGTACACGGATATTGCCCCTACGAGCTTATATTTGCGAAAAGCCCCCCGATGTGCGAACTCCTAAACGAGCATAAAATAAGCCCAGTATATAATCACGAGGCATATGATAAGGAAATTAAATATAGACTTCAAATAGCACAACAGAGAGCTAGAAAATTAGTGAAAGAAGCTAAGGAAAAACAAAAAGTCACTTACGACAAAAGTGGCACCAGTAAGGAAATAAAATTAGGAGATTTAGTATTAGTAAGAGAAGAAGCTAGCCATGAGCTAGATAATAAGTACAAAGGAAGCTATAAAGTAAAAAGTATAGACAAAAATAATAATTATACGTTAATACCTAATAATATAGGAAATAGAGATAGGACAAACAAAATAAAAGAAATAATAGTCCACAAGAATAGACTTAAACCCATTTAAAATATCTTTTGTTAATTTAAAACAAATAATCATTCCAATTTACCCGTTTAATTAATAAAAGCTTCTAAAAACAAACGGATTTTAGATCGGTGCACACATTTAAAATCCGGCTATAAAATAAATAAAATAAATAAAAAAAATAAAATATATTAAATCAATAAAATAAATCAAATAAATAAAATTTAAGAATTTCTATATGTAAAAATTTTAAATTTTTAAATAAAAAAAAAGGAATTGTACAAAAACAAAAAGAAAAATATACGTAAGATGCCAATAATAAAAGTATGAAAGTCAACAAATTAGAAACTAAATTCAAAAACTCTTTCAATACAATATCAAGTTACAGTAAAATACCAAAACCATCTAAATACAAACAAAGAGTCGTATACAATTGTTCACAAAACAATTGTATAATCCTCTTTTTCCAAGGCGGATGGTGTAGCATTAAGCGTCTATGCCCACCTATGCAATACATTTTGCGCCATTACGCATCATGAACTCCTATGCAATACATTTTTAACAGCTCAATCATATTACAATATTATACAAATTATTGACCTAATACAGCGGTTACCTAACATCAATGGAATGCCAAATATGACACTCTTGTCTGTTCACAAATAATAAATTCTGCTTTATTATCAATTTTAGTTTCTCACCAAAATATTTGCATACAACCAATAATGAGAATTAACCAGACATCGATTTGCTGACGAATGCATACATATTTACATGTATGCAGACTATGCATACAAATCTACATATATGCATAGCATGTATACAAATCTACATATATGCATAGCTTGCACACAAATCTACATGTAGGCATACCATGCATACAAATCTACATGTATGCATACCATGTTCATATTTTTATACTCAGTTGAGCAGAGCTCACAGAGTATATTAACTTTGATTGGATAACGGTTGGTTGTACAGGTATAAAGGAATCGAGATAGATATAGACTTCCATATATCAAAATTATCAGTATCGAAAAAAAATTTGATTGAGCCATGTCCGTCCGTTCCGTCCGTCTGTCCGTTAACACGATAACTTGAGTAAATTTTGAGGTATCTTGATGAAATTTGGTATGTAGATTCCTGGGTACTCATCTCAGATCGCTATTTAAAATGAACGATATCGGACTATAACCACGCCCACTTTTTCGATATCGAAAATTTCGAAAAACCGAAAAAATGCGATAATTCATTTCCAAAGGCGGTTAAAGCGATGAAACTCGGTAGATGGGTTGAGGTTATGACGCAGAATAGAAAATTAGTAATATTTTGGACAATGGGCGTGGCACCGCCCACTTCTACAAGAAGGTAATTTAAAAGTTTTGCAAGCTGTAATTCGGCAGTCGTTGAAGATATCATGATGAAATTTGGCAGGAACGTTACTACTATTACTATATATGTGCTAAATAAAAATTAGCAAAAGTGGAAGAAGAACACGCCCACTTTTTAAAAAAAAATTTTTTTAAATTCAAATTTTAACAAAAAATTTAATATCTTTACTGTATATAAGTAAATTAAGTCAAAATTCAACTCCAGTAATGACATGATGCAACAAAATACAAAAATAAAAGAAAATTTCAAAATGGGCGTGGCTCCGCCCATTTTCATTTAGTTTGTCTAAAATACTTTTAATGCCATAAGTCGAACAAAAATTTCCCAATCCTTCTCAAATTTGGTAGGGGCATAGATTCTATGACGGTAACTGTTCTCTGTGAAAATGGGCGAAATCGGTGGAAGCAACGCCCAGTTTTTATACACAGTCCACCGTCTGTCCTTCCGCTCGGCCGTTAACACAATAACTTGAGCAAAAACCGATATATCTTTACTAAACTTAGCCCACGTACTTATCTGCACTCACTTTATCTTGGTATAAAAAATGGCCGAAATCCGACCATAACCACGCCCACTTTATCGATATCGAAAATTACGAATAATGAAAAAAATGCCATAATTCTATACCAAATACGAAAAAATGGATGAAACATGGTAACTGGATTGGTTTATTAACGCAAAATATAACTTTGGAAAAAACTTTATATAATGGGTGTGACACTTACCATATTAAGTAGAAGAAAATGAAAAAGTTCTACAAGGCGCAATCAACAGCCCTTGGAATCTTGGCAGGAATACTGTTAGTGGTATTGCATATATAAATAAATTAGCAGTACCCGACAGATGATTTTCTGGATCACCTGGTCCACATTTTGGTCGATATCGCGAGAACGCCTTCACATATACATCTAAGCGCCACTCGCTTTTAAAACCCTCAATAATACCTTTAATTTGATATCCATATCGTACAAACACATTCTAGAGTCACCCCTGGCCCACCCTAATGGCGATATCTCGAAAAGACGTCCACCTATAGACCTAATGCCCACTCCCTCTTAAAATGCTCAGTAACACCTTTCGTTTGATACCCATATCGTACAAACATTCTAGAGTCACCCCTGGTCCACCTTTATGGCGATATTTCGCAACGGCTTCCACCTATAGAACTAAGGCCACTCCATTTTAAAATACTCATTAACACCTTTCGTTTGATACCCATATTGTACAAATGCATTCTAGGGTCGCCCCTGGTCCACCTTTATGGCGATATCTCTGAAAAGGCGACCACCTATACAACTACCACCACTCCCTTTTAAAACCCTCATTAATACCTTTAATTTTATACCCATATCGTACAAACACATTCTAGAGTCACCCCTGGTCCACCTTTATGGCGATATTTCGCAACGGCTTCCACCTATAGAACTAAGGCCCACTCCCTTTTAAAATACTCATTAGCACCTTTCGTTTGATACCCATATTGTACAAACGTATTCTAGAGTCACCCCTGGTCCATCTTTATGGCAATATCTCTGAAAAGGCGACCACCTATACAACTACCACCACTCCCTTTTAAAACCCTCATTAATACCTTTAATTTGATACCCATATTGTACAAACATATTCTAGAGTCACCCCTGGTCCACCTTTACGGCGACATCTCTGAGAAGGCGACCACCTATACAACTACCACCACTCCCTTTTAAAATCCTCATTAATACCTTTAATTTGATACCCATATCGTTTAAACAAATTCTAGGGTCGCCCCTGGTTCACCTTTATGGCGATATCTCGAAACGGTGTCCAGCTATGGAACTAAGGAACACTCCCTTTAAAATACTCAGTAACACCTTTCTTTTGATACCCATATTGTACAAACAAATTTTAGGGTCACCCCTGGTCCAACTTTATGGCAATATCTCGAAACGGCGTCCACCTATGGAACTAAGGATTACTCCCTTTTAAAATAATCATTAGCACCTTTCATTTGATACCCATATCGTGCAAAAAAATTCTAGAGCCAACCCTGATCCACCTTTATGGCGATATCCCTAAATGGCGTCCACCTATAGAACTATGGCCCACTCCCTCATAAAATACTCTTTAGTGCCTTTCATTTGATAGACATGTCATACAAACACATTCCAGGGTTTCCCTCGGTTCATTTTCCTACATGGTTATTTTCCCTTATGTTGTCACCATAGCTCTCAGCTGAGTATGTAATGTTCGGTTGTTTTAACCTCATTTCATAAAATCAAATCTCCGGTACCATACATCGCTGATATTCATATCACATTTTCTTATATTATCTATTTAATAAATATTTATGATAACGATTAAATACAGATTTTTTTGTATGCAGTGATGGTGTGACGCATGCAAATTCTCGAGGTTGTGAGACCAAGCTTTAATCATAACTTTAAAACTTCAACTTGTATGAATAGAACACGAGCTAAAGAGAAAATTGCCGAATAGTAGGGTAGAGCGAGGAGGATTTGACCTAGACATTTTTTTTGCTATTTTCAAGAAAAGCATAGCAAATTGATAAAATTTTGCGAGTTATTACCATCTTGAATAATTCAGTTCATAACTAAACAGTTTACTTGGTGCGAAGCGAAATAAGAAAAATGGAATACGTCAAATGCTTCCACTTATAAGGAGGATTTGTCACTGTTGGGAGGATTTTACAACATGCAGGAGAGTTTAAAGAAAATTGAAAGTACATTTTTTTGTTTTAATCATTTTCTTTATTTATGATTTTAGTTAGATATTATAAAAATGCAAGGCAAATAAAATTCAAGTGAAAGAGTTTACTTTAAATGAATCTTTTCTTTGCGTGAAGAGGTCCCAGGCAATTGTACAGGATCTGCAAGTTGGACTACCATATCAACTACAGGTCCGCGAACGTGCTTTACAGTATCGGCAAACTTAATTTTTTCCTAATTTTCACTGTATTGGGTTTCAATTTTGGAAGCGGTCGAATGTTGTATGGAATCCTAGTGAAGCTGTTTTCAGTCTCACAATTTAAGGAACAAGTTGTTCCATAGTTGTGTTCTCTTGAAGTTCTTCTAATTTGCAAAATTCGCTTACATCAAATATATTGCACTTGTAGACAAAAATCTCTTTGTAATGCTCTCTGAGGAAAATTCTCTAAGAAGAGGAGTGGATGAAAACAACGACCTTTATATAGTGATTCCGTGTGTTTTTTCCGGCTTTTTAACAGTGTGGTTGTTATGCGAATGAAAGATGACGCTCCGGCTAAGAGAGTGTTTCTATCGGAACTCGCTTATGGAAGCAGAGGAAGAGGACGGCCCCCACTCCGTTAGAAGGACCAGGTGGAAAACGATTTAAACTCCTTTGATGTGACCAATTGGCGCCAGTTGGCAGAGAGAAGAAGCGACCGACGAGCCTTGTTGGACGGACGTAACCGTTTAATCGGTTAAGCGCCAAATAATTAAGTAAGTAATAAAATAGCTTCAAGTCAGTAATCCGACGCATGATTATCCAGAAGAAGGAAATCCCTATCACATATGTATGTAAAATTTTTAATGCAACATCGTGCGCTGACAGATAAGTAGATTGCATGTATTCGCATGGAGACCGAAAAATTGCCCATCACTAGCGCCATCTGACATGCAAAAGGAGCCAATTTTCAACGTTTCTTGCAAGCAAATCATAAGAAGAAGTATTTGACATTTGTTTTGGCTAAGGATGCTTTCAGGCGCGATTTCGAGCAGCAAGGTACTACTTTGAAATAGCGCTGCATGGGATGGTTTTTAATTATTTAAGGAAAACATTATATCAGACCTGTTCTGAATTACGACTCGTTTTGAAAAGTAAAACGAGGCTGATTCCGAGTCGATTTTTTTTCGTGTTCTCAATTCCGATTGAAACAAATCGATTCGAAGTCGATTTCGAATCGTTTTCATTTCGATTCGATAATCAAGCGAAATAGCTGTTTTTATTTTTTTTTTGGTTTTAGTTAAATTAAAATTGTGCAAAAAGTTGAACACAATGCCAGCATCAATAGTTTTCGGAAATGCAGAGACAAGAAGACGTGCAATTGTGCATAAAAATCGATCGATCGAAATTGAGAACAAGTCGATTTCCTTTCGATCAGAATCGCTTTGTTTAGCTTGGAAAATTTTTTACAGGAATAAATAAATAAACAAATAGTTCAGCAAAAAGTTGTTAAAAATCTTCCAAATGAATAATTTTATAAAACTTCATACGCAAAGAACGTTTTTAGTTCTTGTGGTCAATATTGATATTAGCTCAGCTCATTGGGCTGTGCCGAAGACTTCACACCTTTCATGAATGGGGCTGAACAATAATCCTATCCCATTCGTAATATCCAAGTAATCTGGTGTATGAGATATGAAATATATAGTGAACAGATGTACATACCTAAGCAATTTTTAAGATAAATCTGTAAAAGAAGTGGTGTTAGTTACACTATTTATAACTCAAGAACGGATAACCGATTTGGCTGAAAATTAGTGGAGAGGTAGCTTAGAAGCAGCAGACGGACATAGGATACCTTTTATTCCGTTCTGGCTAGGGTCTTGAGATCAAAATGTGGACCTGGGTAATCCTGGGATATGTTTGTACCGTATGGGTATCAAATGGAGCTGTTTATGAGTACTTTGATACGGGGTATTTTTCGTACCCCTGGGTGACTAGGGTCCCGAGTTGTAGGCGAAAACGAGGACTCGGGTACCCCTAGAATATGTTTATAGAATATGGATAACAAATGAAAGCTGTTGATGAGTGCTTTAGTAGAGGGTAATTTTTATACTCAGCGTGCTTTGCACACAGAGTATATACATTTTGATTGGATAATGATTGGTTGTACAGGTATAAATGAATCGTGATAGATATATATATACTTCCATATATCAAAATTCAGTATCGGAAAAAATTTGATTGAGCCGTGTCCGTCCGTACGTCTGTCCAACACTATAACTTGAGTAAATTTTGAGGTATCTTGATGAAATTTGGTATGCAGGTTCCTGGGCATTCATCTGAGATCGCTATTTAAAATGAATGATATCGGACTATAACCACGCCCACTTCTTCGATATCGTAAATTTCGAAAAACCGAAAAAAATGCGAAAATTCATTATCAAAGACGGATAAAGCAATGAAACTTGGTAGGTGGGTTGAACTTATGACGCAGAATAAAACGTTAGTAAAATTTTTGACAATGGGCGTGGCACCGCCCACTTTTAAAAGAACGTAATTTAAAAGTTTTTCCAGCTGTAATTTGGCAGTCGTTAAAGATATCATGATGAAATTTGGCGCGAACGTTACTACTATTATTATATATGTGCTAACTGAAAATTAGCAAAATCGGATAAAGAACACGCCTACTTTTAAAAAAAAATTTTTTAAGTGAAATTTTAACAAAAAATTTAATATCTTTACAGTATTATTTCAATTTATATTATATCAACATTCAACTCCAGTAAGGATATGGTGCAACAAAATACAAAAATAAAAGAAATTTACAAAATGGGTGTGGCTCCGCCCTTTTTCATTTAATTTGTCTATAATACTTTTAATGCCATATATTTACCAATCCTTGTGAAATTTGGTAGGGGCATAGATTCTATGACGATAACGACTTTCTGTGAAAATGGGCGAAACCGGTTGAAGCCACGCCCATTTTTTATACACAGTCGACCGTATGTCTTTCCGATCGGCCGTTAAGCCGATAACTGGAGCAAAAATCGATATATCTTTACTAAACTCAGTTCACGTTCTTATCTGACCTCACTTTATCTTGGTATAACATTTGGCCGAAATCCGACTATGACCACGCCAACTTTTTCGATATCGAAAGTTACAAAAAATGAAAAATGCCATAATTCTATACCAAATACGAAAAAAGGGATGAAACATGGTAATTGGATTGGTTTATTGACGCAAAATATAACTTTAGAAAAAACTTTGTAAAATGGGTGTGACACGTACCATATTAAGTAGAAGAAAATGAAAACGTTCTGCAGGGCGAAATCAAAAGCCCTTGGAATCTTGGCAGGAATACTGTCCGTGGTATTACATATATAAATAAGTTAGCGGTACCCGACAGATGATGTTCTGGGTCACTCTGGTTACATTTTGGTCGATATCTCGAAAACGCCTTAACATATATAACTAAGGGCCACTGCCATTTAAAACCCTCATTAATATCTTTAATTTGACACCATATCGTACAAACGCATTCTAGAGTCACCCCTGGCCAACCTTTATGGCGATATCCCGAAATGGCATCCTCGTATAGAACTATGGCCCACTGCCTTTTTAAGTACTCTTTAATACCTTCCATTTGATACCCATGTCACATAAATGGTGATTTTCCCTTATTTTGTCTCCAAAGCTCTCAGCTGAGTATGTAATGTTCGGTTACACCCGAACATAGCCTTCCTTACTTGTTTGATCTGACAATAGAGCAAAATAATGAATGGGAATGCATATGATATGTGCAGTCTATTCCCGTACTCCAGGAAACAGTCATAAACTGTCCAGGGATTACAAATATGTATGTATTTAATACAGGAGTAACACAATACTCTTACGCTATGAACACAATCAAAGCTACATACAACAAGTAAGGAAGGCTAAGTTCGGGTGTAACCGAACATTACATACTCAGTTGAGAGCTGTGGAGACAAAGTAAGGGAAAATCACCATGTTGTAAAAAGAACCTAGGGTAACCCTGGAATGTGTTTGTATAAAGGTGGACCAGGCCTGACTCTAGAATGCGTTTGTACAATATGGGTATCAAACGAAAGGTGTTAATAAGTGTTTTAAAAGGGAGTGGGCCTTAGTTCTATGGGTGGACGCCTTTTCGAGATATCGGCATAAACGTGACTCTAGAATGCGTTTGTACAATATGGGTATCAAATGAAAGGTGTTAATGAGTATTTTAAAAGGGCGTGGGCCTTAGTTCTATAGGTGGACGCCTTTTCAAGATATCGCCATAAAGGTGGACCCGGGGGTGACTCTAGAATTTGTTTGTACGATATGGGTATCAAATGAAAGGTGTTAATGAGTATTTTAAAAGGGCCTGGGCCTTAGTTTTAGGTGAACGCCTTTTCAAGATATCGCCATAAAGGTGGACCAGGGGTGACTCTAGAATTTTTTTGTACGATATGGGTATCAAATGAAAGGTGTTAATTAGTATTTTAAAAAGGAGTGGGCCTTAGTTCTATATGTGGACGCCTTTTCGAGATATCGCCATAAACGTGGACCAGGGGTGACTCTAGAATGCGTTTGTACAATATGGGTATCAAATGAAAGGTGTTAATGAGAATTTTAAAAGGGCGTGTGCCTTAGTTCTATAGGTGTACGCCTTTTCAAGATATCGCCATAAAGGTGGACCAGGGGTGACTCTAGAATTTGTTTGTACGATATGGGTATCAAATGAAAGGTGTTAATGAGTATTTTTAAAAGGAGTGGCCCTTAGTTGTATATGTGAAGGCGTTTTCGAGATAGCGACCAAAATGTGGACCAGGGTGATCCAGAACATCATCTGTCGGGTACTGCTAATTTATTTATATATGTAATACCACGAAAAGTATTCCTTCCAAGATGCCAAGGCTTTTGATTTCGCCCTGCAAAACTTTTTCATTTTCTTCTACTTAATTTGGTAGGTGTCACACCCATTTTACCAAGTTTTGTTCTAAAGTTATATTTTGCGTCAATAGACCAGTACAATTACCATGTTTCATTCCTTTTTTCGAATTTGGTATATAATTATGGCATTTTTTTCATTTTTCGTAATTTTCGATATCGAAAAAGTGGGCGTGGTCATAGTCGGATTTCGACAATTTTTTACACCAATACAAAGTGAGTTCAGATAAGTACGTGAACTGAGTTTAGTAAAGATATATAGGTTTTTGCTCAAGCTATCGTGTTAACGGCCGAGCCGAAGGACAGACGGTCGACTGTGTATAAAAACTGGGCGTGGCTTCAACCGATTTCGCCCTTTTTCACAGAAAACAGTTATCGTCCTAGAATCTAAGCCTCTACCAAATTTCACAATTTTTTTAAAAAGTGGGCGTGGTCGTTCTCCGATTTTGCAAATTTTTATTAAGCAGATATATAGTAATAAAAGTAACGTTCTTCCAAATTTCATCATGATATCTTGAACGACTGCCAAATTACAGCTTGCAAAACTTTTAAATTAAAAATTAAAAAAAAAAATTTTACTAGTTTTCTATCTATTCTGCGTCATAAGTTCAACTCACCTACCAAGTTTCATCGCTTAATCCGTATTTGGTAATGAATTATCGCACTTTTTCGATTTTGTGAAATTTTCGATATCGAAAAAGTGGGCGTGGTTATTGTCCGATATCGTTCATTTTAAATAGCGACTGAGATGAGTGCCCAGAAACCTATATACCAAATTTCATCAAGATACTTCAAAATTTACTCAAGTTATCGTGTTAACGGACAGACGGACGGATGGACGGACATGGCTCAATCGAATTTTTTTTCGATACTGATGATTTTGATATATGGAAGTCTATATCTATCTCGATTCCTTTATACCTGTAAAACCAACCGTTATCCAATCAAAGTTAATATACTTTGGGAGCTCTGCTCAACTGAGTATAAAAACATATCTCTACTTCGTTTTATCAATTGATGAAAATGTTATTGAAAATGTATCCATTTGGTATTTTCTGTATCTTTGTATCCACTCCAAATTGATACAATTGTATCCAAAGAGCAACACTGATTGTAAACATAGTTATTCACACGCACATACAGCGCACAACACCTGACTAACGCGCACGTATTTGAAAATTTAATTAGACTTCAGATCAGATCAAAAAATGTTTCTTTTGCTGTCGGGGTGAAGACCTTCAGGTCTTCCGCGTGTGTAGTACTGCCCACCATACCCACGTCTTCCGCCGGCCCTGCCTCAAGGGACTCTTCACTACTGTGTAACCATTCCTCATTGTTCCTAATAAATGGGCACTGCTCACATACAACATTTTTTTCAGTTAACTATAAATCTTATAAAATAAAGTCGCTAAATGCCATGTATGCACATAACTTCACACAGAATGCTCCGATTTTAAAACGGTTTTTTGCATTTGAAAGCTTAGCTAGGTGAGATGGTACAGTTTATATAATTTGAAGATATATATTATAGGGGCCAGGCAAATTGCCAAAATGTAGTAAAAAACATAAAATTTTTGTTTACACAGCTATAACTCATAAGGATGGATTTGAAAAATTCTACTTTTCAGTAAAAGTTTGAAATATTTGCCTTCGATCTGCATCAAAAAAAATACTTGATTCCTTTCTTATATCAGCCAAATTGTTTGACAAAAGTAACATTTTTACCAAAAAATTCGTATGTGTGTTTGTTCGCTGTGAACTGTCTGCGCTTATTGCTTTTGAGTTAGGTATGATGCGACACATACGTACATATGTACATAGCATTCGCTACGTTATTTAAATTCGGGCGTAGGTTTATAGGCATGTAAATTATTGTATCCTTTATTAAGATTACTAAAAAAATAATTTTTTTTGGGTCTCAAGGCCTTTATTATTATTTATTCACTAATTTAATTATTGGTCGTAAGACCTTACTTTCTTACTCACTAATTAAAACTAAACGTTTACAACTAACTGCTTACAACTGACTGACTTAAAAATGGTAAATTAGTTCTAAATATAACTTAATTCTACCTGTGCCAGCATTATTTCGTTCGGCGCGTGGCGGATGTTGTTCCCAATTCAATTCCGGATGTCGTTCACAATATTTGTGTTTTTGCTGATCAGGCGTCTGGGCCTTTTCCTGTTTGCTTCAGAATTATTATTAACTATTTTGAGCCATCAACTTACGTATTGCTGACTAAGCTCTTTACATTAGCGTCAGCTCGAATGTTGACTTAGTTGGTGTTAACTCCTCCACCCCAAAACGAACGTCCTCGTTTGTTAAGGTAGGGATTTCGGATGCTACAGGTTCCTTGTTATCGTTTACCTGGATGCTTACTTTGTAGCTTGATAGCTCTTCTGGTTCCTTTGTAAAATGTCTTCTTATTACGGGTGCGAATATGAGTCCTCCTAGGCAGATTATTATCATGATTGTTAGAGAAAAATTTGTGATTATGGCTGCTTTGTGATTTGTGCGCAATGAATTTATAAGATTTGTGTTATTTATATGGAGTTCCTTCATCATTTCTAAACTTAGGATTTCTTCTTCTTGCTTTGATGGGACATTTGACTGGAGAATTGCAGGTAGTGGTTTGCTGGTTAGTAGTTCGTTAAAAGAATATATCTGTTTATTGATACGAACTGTGGAATTATGGTACTGTATTGCGTATGACCCTGTTAGGTTTACTTTTTGGTTGTCGATATCTATGGTGCCGTTGTATTGATTTAGTAGTAGGATGCCAGGAGTGATGCTTTCTACGGTTGGGATGTGCTGGTTATTGACAAAAACGCATTCAGCTGGCTTGCTTCTCAGTAGAGGTGGGACACAGGTAGTGTTGCTAATGTCTACTATATCCTTACGGTTACATATTCTTACATTATTATTTTCTTTACATTTAGATTCAATTCCATATACTATGTTATTCTTACATGTTACAATGTCCTCGTAAGGGACTTTATTAATAAATTTTCCTATCTTTATAGGTTTTATCAAAATTGACTCGCAAATGTCTTCATTTGTTATTGGTAATCCTATTATGTAAAATAACATTTTATCGTTTGTTGCAATTTTTACGCTTGCGATTTCTAGTGATTCTTCTATACTACTTAGGGTAAAATTGTGTTTTTCGTATATTGATTTAATTAACATAATTTCTTCATTTGAATTGTACTGGTCTATTTTATAGGAGTTGACTATGCCGGCCTTAGCCCAATGTATCGCATAGTCTATATTAATTATTTCTTCTTTGATAATTTTGAACTTATATTTTATTTCAATAGCAAAATTATGTTGAGTGTGTTCACCCGTTTGTATGGATTTCGCGATTTTATTAGAAATTGCTGTAATTTCATTTATTTTATCAAAAATTACTTTATTAATTACCACTTGCTGGTAATTATTTTCAACTATATTATTTATTTCATTTTCTAAGATGACTTGGCCGTCGTGGTCGGGATTTCCTGCGATTCACTTCCAGATGGTTCCTAGTTCATTAATTGCTCTTTTAAATTTCCTTGGTTTAAGTCTATTCAAATAATCTTGTATTGATCTTAATTCATTATTGAGAATGGGCAAGAGGGGTTTCCTTCGTTGATTTGTGTCCTAATGGTATGGCTAAGTTCATTTAGTGTCTTTTGGCATACGTCCAGATCTATTTTATGTATAATTTTGTAAGTTCCTGTTTGAATTTTGGTTTGTCCCGTATTAAATGTTGCAAGTTGAGAGTTGGAGTAATCTATTATTTTAAAGTCCGCGTACACTAGGTGCACGAGAAGTCTGTAAGAGAGCTTTTGAAGGGGGAGTTTCTTATTTTACTAAAATCATATTAAGTCTTAATGTTACTCTTATGTACTATTCTTCCTTTTTCAGTAATTACTACACTAGATTTATCTTCTTTCACGATTTCCTTCCTATATCTAGCAGTGAGTTTTGATCCTATTCTTTTATTAATCCTAACATAAATTATGTCACCAGGAGTGTATGTCTTAATGGGTTTCCGTGTTTTATTATGGATTTCTAAATCCTTTTCTTGTCTTTTCCGAAGGGTTTCTATGTTTTCTCGCCGTGAATTCTCGTATTGTTCTGGGTGTATCGAGACTCGTCTACCGAAAAATGTTTCTATTGGTCGTTTTCCTGTTGCTGAGTGTATGGAGTAATTATATTCATATGTGCATCTATCTAATAGTTCTTGAAATGAACGATGGGTGCATTCTGTTTGGAGGCAGCGCATAATTTCCGATAAGGTGGAATGAAACCTTTCCACTTGACCATTAACTGTGCTTGCGTATGGAGGTGTTTTAAAGATTTTAATTCCAAGTTGATCTTCTACCATGAATTGTATGGATAGTGAGTTTAGGGACTTTTCATTGTCGATAACAAATGCGAAGAGTATTTGTCGCAAAGGTTCTCTGATATCTTCTATTGCCTTTGACTGTATTATTCTTACCTGGGCATATTTAGAAAATTTATCTACTGCTGTTAGTACCAGGCGTTTCTCCGTATTATAGATATCTATGTGAACTATTTCACCAGGGTACTGGGGAATTGGGGTTTTAAGTAGATGTGGTTTATTAGGGTGACGGTCATATTTATTTTCTTTACAAACTTTGCACTGTTTAATTATATTTTCTATTCTTGCAGTCATTTTTGGGAAGTAATATTTTTGTATTAGTTGTTTTTTGTTTGCATCTCTATTTCTATGTGCTCGTGTGTGTTCTTTTAATATTTCCTCATTTTGAACATCCTCGTTTACTAAATCTTGAAGTTTTGTTTGGGTATAGCGAATTTTGTAATTGGAAAAATGAAGGGGATAGATTTCCTGAATTGTTCCAATTATTTCTTCAGAGGTAAATAAGCCGTTTATCACTGAAGGATTTAGGTAACGTTTTAGTAGTGCTGTTAAATCATCGGTTGAAAGGTGGGGTTTACAAATTAAGTGTCTATGATAGGTCGGGAGTGGTATTTTAAACTGATAGCTGTCTTCATCTCCTAGCGAGATCCAAATTTGGTTTTTGAAGGCATTTATGGGTCCTTCTACTGCTGGGATTAGGTTGTGCGATGAACTGTCGTCTGAGTGCGTCGCGACTGATAAAGAATTTAACTCAAATGGCCTTGATAATGTATCTGCAACTACATTGGCCTTTCTTGGTTTATATTGTATTGCTTTCCATCGTTTCAATTTAGAGTTAGTGTTCTTATTGCTTAAGGCCTAGGTGAGTGGCTGATGGTCAGTGTGTATAGTAACTGTCGCTGTGCCGTATAGGTAATTTCTGAAGGAATTTAAAGCCCAAATTATTGCAAGCATTTCCTTTTCATTTACTGCATAATTTTCTTCAGCTTTGCTTAATGTTATTGAAATAAATGTGATCGGTTTGCCATTCTGTTCCAAAACTGCGCCTATGGCATATTGTGAGGCATCTGTAGTTAAGTCGAAACCTTTACTGTAATCGGGGTATTGTAGGATAACATCTTTGGATGTGAGGGCTTTAATTTTATTGAATGCTTCTTTTGCTTTTTCATTCAAATTTATTAGAATTTTCCTTGAACTGCTTTTAGACATTCTTCCTTCCTCTCCTCGAAGTAGGGATGTCAGTGGTTTTGCTAATTTCGCATAATCTTGGATGAATCTTCTATAATATCCGGATAGACACAAGAATGAGCGTAAGTCTTTAATTGTTTTGGGGTAGGGGAAGTCTGTTATTGATTGTACTTTGGCTGAGTTTGTAGAGATTCCGTCAGAAGAGACGACAAATCCCAGGAATTCGACTTTCTTTTTGATAAAGTCGCATTTGTCAATCTGGACTTTCATGTTTGCCTTGTTCAGAGTTTCGAAAATTGTGTCAATATATTCAGTGTGCGTTTTTTCGTCCTTAGCAAATTCTACCTATGTGTTCCCTAAGTATGTCGTCCAGTGTCCGTTGAAAGATGGCAGGGGCGTTCTTTAAGCCAAAAGGAAGTCTCGTGAACTCGTATTTTCCGTTGTTCACTGAAAAAGCTTTTTTTCCACGTCAGATTCCTTAAGAGGAATTTGATGGAAACCGCTTTTTAAGTCAATCACTGAGAAAATTCGATTCTTTCCTAATTAGGAAAGTACCTCGTTTATCTCGGGTATTGGGTACCTATCTGCGATTGTTACTTGATTAAGTTTCCTGTAATCAATGACCATTCGAATTTTTTTCCCCTGAGGCATCGTCCTTTTTAGGCACGACCCAGACGGGTGAGTTGTATGGGGATCTTGATTTGCGTATTATTCCGTCCTCTAGCAGTTTGTTTACCTGAGTTTCAACTTCCTGCTTAAGGCTCATGGGATATGGGTATGATTTTCAGTATATTGGTGTGTCAGAATTTGTGCGAATTTCGGCAACTACTTTTGTTGTATAAGTTAATTTTTCGTTTGGCTCTGAAAATAAATTACGGTGTTTCTGTGCTAATTGTCTAATTTCGTTTTTTTCTTCCGTGGTCATGTGTTGGTCCCGAATTTGTATTGTGTTAACATTTTGTACACTGTATTGTCTTAAAAAGATTTTTTTTATGTTTGCTATAACCATAAAATTTTCTTTTGTATGTATGACCGCTGAGAGTTTTTAGGCTGTCATTGCCTAGTATTACATGAAAGGTTTTGGGAGTGGGTAGCAAGAAGAATTTAAGCTTGTAGTTTTCTAAGTTGAAGAGGTTCAGATATGTGTGGTGGGTAATTTTGATTTTTCCCCCGACAGAATTTGCAAAAAAGGGGTTGTCGTTTTCTATTGATTTTGTTACTAAGCTGGACTGGATATAATTTTTGTTAGATCCAGTGTCCACTAAAATGTTTAAAATTTTGCCGCTCTTCGTCCTGCATCTATAGTAGGGTAACGAAGAGCTGTTCAATCTAAAAAATGTACATCACTCAGATCCTGCGGTTCTTCCTTTTCGTTGTTAAATGTTGTGTTCTGATTGTGGTCGTTTGGATCATGGTAGTATTGGTCATGGTAGCGTTGTTATGGTAGTGTTGGCTATCCGTCGCTCCGTCGGTGTTTATGTGAAAGTTCCTTTGAACTTTGATAGGGGGATGGTTTATCATTGATGTATTAGCTGGCCGTTTGCCCATTTCTTGAGCTTTAGGGCGGTTCATATAATTTACGGCTCTTGTCCTGACGCTTTCGTCTACGTCCATGGGTTGAGGTGGTTTAGGTGGTCTTGGAGGAGCGTGGTGTTGTTAGTTAAAAGGGTTTTGTGGTTGGTATCTATTTACCTGGTTTGGGTTTTGGTTGCCGTATAGCTGATAGTTGGGAGGATTCAAATTTTGTTGATGATAGTTTTGTGGAATGGGATTTGACATGGGATAAAACCTTGATTGTGGTTGGAGTTGTTGGTAAGATTGCGGCTGGGGGTATTTTACCGTGAAGGGCTGCTGTCGTAGATTCGGAGAATTAAAGCTTTGTTGACGGGAGTTAGACATCTGGTTGTTCGGGTGGTATGCCCTGAAGTTTTGGTTTTCGAGCTTCAGGCAAAGGTGTAAGGCTGCTGGCAAACTCTTTGGTTCCTTTATGCCAAGTAACCTGGGGAGATCACCCGAAAGTCCTCTGACGAAGGTGTCGAGGGCCTTAGCTCGGTAATTCTCAGTTAACAAGTGAACTGCTTCTTCACCTATCTCCATACAGCCTATTTTATTTAAAAGTAGTGATAGGTGTCCGTATACCTTCTGGTAGAACTCATTAATGGACATTCGTCCTTGTATGAGACATGTCATTTGGTACTCTAAAGTGCCTATGTCTCGTTTGTCGGCGTAGTGGGTAGTTAGACAGCGGGAAATTGCTGTCCAATCTAAAGGGGTGTTGTACGATTCTAAAGCTATGTCTGCCTTTCCAATTATCTTATTCCTAATGACATTCAAAATGCCGAAATATCTAGGTGTGCCCTTTGAGGGTTCATAAATTCTCAAAATTCTTTCACCACTCTTTTTCCAGGAGCTAAACTCTGAGGCATTTCCTGAGAATTCTCTTAATGAACGTACAACATCTGGAATCTTATCCATTTCACTCATATTATTTTGGAATTCGGCGTCTATAGTTTGATCAGTTATGATAGGATTTGTTGTGTTGTTAAGGACACTCTGTACTATATTAGGCACGCTTGCCTCTATGGCTAGGGATATCATGCTTTTTATCATATTGGCCAAGTCTGGTGAAATTTGGTTATTAGGGCTTGGCGGTGCTGGTGGTGCAGCAGGAGGGTTAGCTCCAAGCATTGAGGGTCTAATCAAATTGTTTGGGTTTGACATTGTAAGGAATTTTTGATTTTTTTTCTTTCGGTAAGGGATTTGATTTTACGGACTTCTTAAATCACAAAAAAATTAAGATTGTCTTGAAAAGGATTTTACTAAATTTTTTATTTTTATTTTTTTATTTTATTTCCGCACTTTCACTTTTAAAATGAAATATCTAAGTTATTAAATTCTAAATTATTTAAATTTTTGAGTAACTTTCACAATAAGTATTCGAATTTCGTAATTGTAATTTTTTATGTAGTAATTTGCTTCTCTTATTTTTTATAATTACTGTAAATGTTTTTGAAAGTTTCTTAGTTTTCAATATTTTTCTTTTTCCTTAAAAAAAAAATTTGTTTCGCTCATTACTTTCTAAATTTCTCAAATATGCGTTTTTAAGATGAAATTTCAAAATTTAGTAGATTTGAATTTTTTGTTTTAAATATTTTTCTTAAATATATAAATATTTTCTTACATTAATTTCAGCTTCATCTCGATAAGTGTGTATTCTTCCCTTTTCCTGGCGGTACTCGTGGTACACTGGCTTATACCTTGTTGCTGGGGGTGGCTCCTTGGCTGGTATCGTTGGGGCGTCCGGGAAGTTTGTAAGTTTTCACTACCCCTTTCACGCCTCTTCTTATAGGTATCGTTTAGTAACACAGACTGGAATAGTTTTTCTTTCGTAGCACTTTATTATTTGTGGTACTTATTGAAAGTTTTTTTTCTAACGGTTTTCTTTCTATTGTGGCATTTTTTGTATTGTGGCACTTTTTTGAAAGTTAATGCTATACTGGTGGCACTTTTGGAATTTTTTGATAACAGTTTCCTTCGCGGCACTTTATTAAGCTTAATACCGATTTTCCAACACTGTAAGTTTACCAAGCCAAGCCTTTTAGCTCGGGCGCCAATTATTGTATCCTTTATTAAGGTTACTAAAAAAATAATTTTTTTTGGGTCTCAAGACCTTTATTATTATTTATTCACTAATTTAATTATTGGTCGTAAGACCTTACTTTCTTACTCACTAATTAAAACTAAACGTTTACAACTAACTGCTTACAACTGACTGACTTAAAAATGGTAAATTAGTTCTAAATATAACTTAATTCTACCTGTGCCAGCATTATTTCGTTCGGCGCGTGGCGGATTTTGTTCCCAATTCAATTCCGGATGTCGTTCACAATATTTGTGTTTTTGCTGATCACGCGTCTGGGCCTTTTCCTGTTTGCTTCAGAATTATTATTAAGTATTTTGAGCCATCAACTTGCGTATTGCTGACTAAGCTCTTTACATTAGCGTCAGCTCGAATGTTGACTTAGTTGGTGCTAACTTGTATGAATGTACATATGTATGTATTTTCATATCATATCAGCTTGACATAGGTATGTACATACATATTTATGTAACATAAATTGTTAAGAATGCATACGTCTATTGAAAAATAATCTTTCGTTAAAAATATTAAATATTTCCTTAAAATTCTTCAAAAAAGTTTTATTTTTTTTAGTATTTTTGCATGTGTCACTATCACTACATATTATAAAACAAAGTCCCTTTGAATGCTTAAACCTTTAAAACTACACAACGGATTTTCATGCGCTTTTTTTTAATAGATAGGGTGATTGAAGTTTGTAGATTGTATAATAACATCCATTAAATAGTGGAGAAATACTGTTATTTAAGAAGTTTGTAATGGGATGTATATTTGTACATAAGAGAAAGTGGTGTTACTTACTTACTTACTTAATTGGCGCTTAACCGTCTAAACGGTTATGGCCGTCCAACAAGGCGCGCCAGTCGCTCATTCGCTCCGCCAACCGGCGCCAATTGGTCACACCAAGGGAGTTTAAATCGTTTTCCACCTGGTCCTTCCAACGGAGTGGGGGCCGCCCTCTACCTCTGCTTCCATAGGCGGGTTCCGATAGAAACACTTTCTTGGCCGGAGCATCATCTTTCATTCGCACAACATGGCCTAGCCAGCGCAGCCGCTGCGTTTTAATTCGCTGGACTATGTTGATGTCTGCGTTTAGCTCGTACAGCTCATCATTAAATCTTCTTCGGTACTCGCCATCGCCAACGCGTAGAGGTCCATAAATCTTTCGAAGAACTTTTCTCTCGAACACTCCCAAAGCCGCTTCATCTGCTGTTGTCATGGTCCATGCTTCTGCCCCATATAGCAGGACGGGTACGATAAGAGACTTGTAGAGTATGATTTTCGTTCGCCGAGAGAGGACTTTACTTTTCAATTGCCTACCTAGTCCAAAGTAGCATTTATTGGCAAGATTGATTCTTCGCTGGATTTCAGTGCTGATGTTGTTGCTAGTGTTGATGCTGGTTCCCAAATAAACGAAGTCTTTTACTATTTCGAAATTATGGCTGCCAACAGTAGCGTGGTTGCCAAGGCGCATATGCGCTGACTCTTTGCTCGATGACAGCAGGTACTTCGTTTTGTCCTCATTCACCATCAAACCCATCTTTACCGCTTCTTTTTCCAGCTTGGAGTAAGCAGAACTAACAGCGCGGGTGTTTAGGCCGATGATATGAATGTCATCAGCATATGCCAGTAATTGCACGCTTTTATAGTATATTGTTCCAGTGCGGTTAAGTTCTGCAGCTAGTATAATTTTCTCCAGCATCAAATTAAAGAAATCGCACGATAGGGGGTCACCCTGTCTGAAACCTCGTTTAGTTTCGAACGGCTCGGAGAGGTCCTTCCCAATTCTGACTGAGCTGATGGTGTTGCTCAACGTCAGTGGTGTTAGTTACACTATTTATAACTCAAGAACGGATGAACAGATTTGGCTGAAAATTGGTGGAGGGGTAGCTTAGAATAAGGAGACAGACATAGGATACCTTTTATCCCGTTCTGGATAGGGTCTTGAGATCACAACGTGGACCTGGGTAATTCTGGGATACGGGGTATTTTTCGTACCCGTGGGTGACTAGGGTCTCGAAATATAGGCCAAAATGTGGACCCGGGTACCCCTAGAATGTGTTTATAGAATATGGATTACAAATGAAAGCTGTTGAAGAGTGCTTTAGTACAGGGTAGTATTCATACCTATAGGTGACTAGGGTCTCGAGATATAGGCCAAAACGTGGACCAGGGTAACACTAGGATGTGTTTTTCCATTATGGGTATCAAATTGAAGCTGTTGATGAGTGCTTTAGTGCAGGGTAGTTTTCATACCTATAGGTGACTAAGGTCTCGAGATATAGGCCAAAACGTGGACCAGGGTAACACTAGGATGTGTTTTTACATTATGGGTATCAAATTGAAGCTGTTGATGTGTGCTTTAGTACAGAGTAATTTATATCACTGGGTGACTAAGGTCTCGAGATATAGGCCAAAACGTGGACCCGGATACCCCTAGAATGTGTGTGTAATATGGATATCAAATGAAAGCTGTTGCTCAGAGCTTTAAAGTAATTTTCATTGTGATATTCTATTTAGTCGCATCAACCTGGCAAAACTGATAAATATGCATGCGAAGCCGAAAAAAAGCATGAATTGATAATACCCACATACCTATTTACATACGTCCTATTCGATTTGTCTGAAATTTGGTATATAAATTTGCGTATATTAGTATTTACGATCCTTTTTTCGGGGAAGTGGACCAGAGACGGGCTGGGAATGCGATTGGGACTAGGATTGCGACTGAGACTCGGAATGGGACTGGAACAAAATACATACCACCCTCTGGGACTGGTAATAAGGGATGAAGAAGAATGGGAAAAACTTGAGAGAAGAGAAAAGAGGGAAGGATAAGGAGACTGAGAAAGAGATATAGTGAGACGAAAATAGAGGTAGATGAAGGGAAAAAGACGGAGAGAGGAGTGAATAAAATGATTAAGAAGAAGTGAAGAGGGGAGGGCAGAGTTAGAGACAAAAAGCTTATTAAAATGTATGCAGGTAGACCAAATTTAGGGCAGAACAACGTCTGACGGGTCTGCTAGTTCGCTATAAATAAAAGTCACTAGACGCTAACACCGATCAAGTCGGCAGTGGCTGCCAAAAAAACGGCTCTATGGAGCCGTCGCTGAAACAAATAGAACTACATTAATATTTATTTATTAAAAAATATAGTCACCGTCAATACCACAATTCAGCTGTGGAAATATTTTTAAGACAATTATAAGGAAATTTTCGTTTGAAAAAGCATACAAAAACTATAATGCCAATTACGCACTAATTTCATATCGCTGGAATATACATACAGTCAGGGACAAAAGTCTACACACACCCCCTATTCTCGTTAGATTGAAAGACGTAGAACTTATCTGAAAAATATGCTTATAGAGTTGTATTTGAAACATTTTCTAAGCAAAATGAACTAAAATAAAAATAAAATAAAAACATTTTAAGCGCTTCCTTTATATAAATGGACAAAAATCAGCGAAAAATGTCTCCTTATATAAAGACATATGCTTGCTAAACTTTGATTTTTAAATTTAGAAAAAATTTAAATAGAAAATGCAAAAATATTAATGAGAAGTAAAAATATATGTAAATTACTTGGATTGGAAAGTTGTTAGGCAAGGTGATATTATTAATCAATCAATTTTTGATTTGATTTTTGTCAATTTATATAAAGGAAGTGTTTACACTTTTTTTATTTTATTTTTATTTTCTCCTTTTCTTACATTTTCTCGGTGTCTTAACCTATCTGTTAAGTTTACGCTTGTAGCTCAATGAGAATTTACATAAAAATCAATCCCGAAATTCCCTTTGTTCCGTTTGATTTTTCTAAATATCTCAGTCCGTGAGCCCCTAGCGGAATGTCTTGTACTGTGTCATCGGCTGTCATCGATCTCTGAATTAAGCTCTAAATTTTTAGCCTCTAGCTCATCGAGAAGTTACTTAAAAGCTGGTTTGAAAATTTTTAAATTCTTATCTAATTATTTCGATCCGTGAGCCACCTAACGGATTTTTTATCCTTTTGTTGCATCGTCACGGTGTCCTAACCTATGTGTAAAGTTTCACGTTTGTAGCTCAATCAGAAGATACTTAAAAATCGATTAGAAGATTTGTATGAAAATCGGACAAACATTCAACCGACCTAATAGAAAGGAAGTAAAAATAAATAAATACAAAAAGCAAAGTTATAGAAAATAGCCGTTAAAACAACGTTGACAAGATTCTACATACAATACACAAACAAACATGTTTGTTAGTGTCTAGTCGGTCCACCGTTAGCATAAAAACCAGCTTGAAGCCGTCGTGGCATTGGGCTACTAAATTTGTTAACTCTGCAGGTGTCACACTTCTCAAAGCTTCTTGGAATGTTTTTCGCGTTCTTTGAAAATATCAGCGCTAGAAATCGGGGTTTTTCTCATTCTCTGTTCTAAAATTTCCCAGATATACTGAAATATATTTAAATTTTGGCTTTGAGGTCATGTATTTAATTGTCTTGTATCATAGTAAAGCAGTCAATCCTTAACAATATGTGCCGTGACCTTTGGATCGTCGCCCTTCTAAACGCTCTAACCTGTGCGAAACTCCAATTCATCCAAAATTGGTTTCAAGATATGTTCCCAAAAAGACTTTTATCTAAAGTGATCCATAATACCTTTAATAAATGTAATTCTACCAACTCCAGATGCCCCAGCAGCTTTCAAAACCATAACACTGCCATAGTGGCGGCTTCACTGTTGATACCAAATTCTTCGAATCAAGTGCACCCTTTCCTTCCTCCACACTTTTGTACTCAATCGCTACCGATACCAGTACTCATTTAAAATACTCGGATCAATGTATCGATGCTAATACTTAACCAAAAGTGAAGAAACTTTATTTTATTTTTAAATGAGATGGTGTGTTTTTGATTGGAACAAGCAAGGAAATTTAAGTTCGGGCAAAACCGAACATTATATATGTACCTTTTCTTGTCAAGCGTTTCTACTCTTGAACGTTTCAAAAACTTGAGATCTCCAAAACTCAACAAAGTTGACGAAAACGTTGCCATTGTAAATTTTATTACCTTTGCGAAGGGAGTGACCGAACAATGAACGGATTGCGATGAAACAGTGTGTCGAAATTTTTGTGCTTTTTTTCAATAAATATTTATTAACTTACTTAATTGGCGCTTTACCGTTGAAACGGTTATGGCCATTCAACAAGGCGCGCCCGTCGTGTCTTCGATGGGTTAACTGGCGCCAATTGGTCTCACCAAGGGAATTTAAATCGTTTTCCACATTGTCTTTCCAGCGCAGTGGGGACCACCCTCTTCAGATGTCGCAAATATTGGACGTTCCCGTCGATGGTGTCATATTACCTTCTGGCAGTCTCCCAAAGATCTTAAGGGTAACGTTCGATAATACTCCGACCTTGAAGGCGCATGCCACCGAAATTGTATCTAAAGTACAAAGCCGCAGCAAAATCGTCAAAACGCTTGCCGGCAGCACGTGGGGAAAGGTAAAGAAACGTTTCTAACCACGTACAAAGAAATTGGCCGGCCGCTCATGAGCTATGCGTCAACAGTTTGGTCATCTGGTCTTAAAAACACATACTGGAAAAGGCTGCAATCAGAACTGCCACCGTATGTCTCCTTATGACACCCGAACACCACCTACATAGTGAGGCCAAAGAACTCAACATTAAAGAGCATAACGAAATGCTGAACAGGCAGTTTTTGCTAAATTTTCACATAACAGGACATCCTAACAAACAACTGCTTGATCTAGCCCCGGGGGTCAAGGGAACATCTCCATAACTATAACGAGTTCCGGCACCTGCATATACAGCAGTTTGATCCAGACAAGCATAAGCAGGCCCTAAACCAAATCCGCACAGAATCGGTAAACGCTTTTGCCAGGATGCGCCCGCTGAACTCTGTTATCAATATATAATTTCCTTCTCTTGCAGAAGAAGGAAACGCACAACAAAGGGAAACACGAGTCACCCTAGCCCAACTTCGTTTTGGATACTGTAACAGGTTAACCTCTTAAAAAAAGTTTATTTAAGACGCGATAAGATCCGAAGAGATTTTGGGCTGAGCTTCTCTTCGAATTTTCGTCGTGCTCCTTTTAACTTTTCCTACAAATTGGCGGGACAGGACCTACTTGTTTTATGCCCATTCCGAACGACATCTGCGTTTTCACTGAGAGCTTTTCATGGCAGAAATACACTCGAAGTGCTTGCCAAACACTGCCGAGGGGCGACCCCGCTTCGAAAAATTTTCTTCTAATGGAAAAAACTTGTTTCTAAAATTTTGATGATGCTTTTCCCGTGGCGGGAACCCAGGATCTTCGGTGTGGATGGCGGAGCACGCTACCATCACACCACAGTGGCCGCCGGTTAACTTCTTACTTGTCCAGAATCAACCCCGATATATAATGGATGTCCTGCATGCGATATGTCCCAACATGACACTAACCATCTTTTCAATTTTAAGTGGAACCTACCCTTCTAACACCAATCTCCCTATGGTCCATCCGTGTTGAAACAGCCAGTTACCTTGAACTCCCGTTAGAGGACTTTGATGACAATTTGTGAGTGGTCGTGTCCATTGAATGGTGCGAAGCACTGTTACCACAACAACAACTATCTATTGTTGATGTTTAAGTGATCAAACCGCATCTAAACTCAATATTAGCAGAGCAACAAACATATAAAAGGATTAAACTAGGTGAAGGGTACTTGACTGTTAGTACAGCACAGCAGATTAGAATGCAAGCCACATTGCTAACTGTGCACTTTTGTAAACGCCAATTTTGTGTTTTTAAACGATTTTATTTAACTTGACTTGACGTACGGCTGCTCGGCCATCCGATTTGGCTCATATTTGAAACACAAATACATACAAGAATACAAAGAGACCTATGAAAAAATCGCCGCTAAGTGGCGTAAGGATCGAGATATTCAAAACAATCTTATTTTTGTTCCGATTTGGACCATATTTGGAACATATAATACATACTTGAATGGAAAGCGACCTATGATGTCCGATTTGGTTCATATTTGGAACAAATACATATTACATACTAGCAGGGTACCCGACGGGATGCGTATTTATATTAAAGTGGCCCTTATTTTTTTTTTTAATTTTATTTAGTGTATGTGTACGTTGACCAATCGCACACCTACCAAAGCATCGCAGTACACACGAAAACTTTGCGCCACCTGTCAGCGAATAGATAAACCGAATTGCACTAAAAGGTTTGAGTCCCTGATTACGCGTGTAAAAGGTTTAAAATCCTAGCTAAAAGTATTTCATATTGTAGGTAAATTTAAAGATTTTGGAGCAAATACATTTTGACCGATAACTCAGTTATCGATTAAAAAAAATAAATAAATGAAAGGCGCGATAACCTCCGGAGAGATCTAAGGCCGAGCTTCTCTTCCAATTTGCGTCGTGCTCCTATTGATTTTCCCTACAAATTGGCCGGACGGGACCTACATGTTTTAACCCGACTCCGAACGATATCTGCAAGGCAGATGAGTTTTCACTGAGAGCTTTTCATGGCAGAAATACACCCGGAGCGCTTGCCAAACACTGCCGAGGGACGACCCCGCTTAGAAAAATTTTCTTCTAATTGAAAAACCTTATTTCTAAAATTTTGATGTTGCTTTGCCCGTGGTTTGAACCCAGGGCATACGGTGTGGTAGGCGGAGCACGCTACCATCACACCACGGTGGCCGCCGATTAATTTATCGAAATATCACAAAATTCAAATGAAACCTGTGACCTTCCTCTATTGTTTGATGCCCATACTGTACGGATATTTAGAGGTTTCAGGTAACCTCATTTTAACCGATTATCGTAATATAGCAGCGAGAAATAATTTTTTTTGGTACGCCACTGTATCTATTCATGAATTTGATTTTTAATTTATATGAAATTGAAAAAAAAACTTTGCAAAGGCATTCTTTGATATTTGTTTCCTTCGTTTTTCAAAAAAAAAAAAAAATCCTTAAAAGTAGCCTAATTATAGCTTAAACAACTATATCTTTTTTGTTTCTCACGCGATTTTAATGAAATAATTTCTAGATTCCCTTCTGGATTACAGGCTATCCACCTGTGAAAGTCTCATAAAAATCCATTCGTTAGTTTCAGAGATTATCGATATCATACAGACAAACAGAAAAAAGTGGTGCCGATGGATTCTACGACATTCCAAACGTCAAGTACACTCATTATCTTTTTTAGAAATCTTGGATGTACAGACACGATTTTCTAGAGATTTATTATAGTATAGAAGATATATAGATAGATAGATATATTGTAGGTAAATTTATAGATTTTGGAGCAAATACATTTTGACCGATAACTCATTTATCGATTAATTTATCTAAATATCACAAAATTCAAATGAAACCTGTGATCTTCCTCTATTTTTTGATGCCCATATTGTACGCATATTTAGAGGTTTTAGGTAAACTCATTTTAACCGATTATCGTAATATGGCAGCGTGAAATAATTTTTTTTTGGCACGCCACTGTATCTATTCATGAATTTGATTTTTAATTTATATGAAATTGAAAAAAAACTTTGCAAAGGCATTCTTTGATATTTGTTTGGAAACTAAGTGCATTTTCCTTCGTTTTCAAAAAAAAATCCTTAAAAGTAGCTTAATTATAGCTTAAACAACTATATCTTTTTTGTTTCTCACGCGATTTTAATGAAATAAGTTCTAGATTCCCTTCTGGATTACAGGCTATCCACCTGTGAAATTCTTATAAAAATCCATTCGTTAGTTTCCGAGATTATCGATATCATACAGACAAACAGACAAACAAACAAACAGAAAAAAGTGGTGCCGGTGGATTCTACGACATTCCAAACGTCAAGTACACTCATTTTTTTTTTAGAAATGTTGGATGTACAGACATGATTTTCTAGAGATTTATTGTAGTATAGATAGAAAGATAGATAGATAGATAGAAGATAGATAGATAGATTGTAGGTAAATTTATAGATTTTGGAGCAAATACATTTTGACCGATAACTCATTTATCTATTAATTTATATAAATATCACAAAATTCAAATGAAACCTGTGATCTTCCTCTATTTTTTGATGCCCATATTGTACGCATATTTAGAGGTTTTAGGTAACCTCATTTTAACCGATTATCGTAATATGGCAGCGTGAAATAATTTTTTTTTGGCACGCCACTGTATCTATTCATGAATTTGATTTTTAATTTATATGAAATTGAAAAAAAACTTTGCAAAGGCATTCTTTAATATTTGTTTGGAAACTAAGTGCATTTTCCTTCGTTTTCAAAAAAAAATCCTTAAAAGTAGCTTAATTATAGCTTAAACAACTATATCTTTTTTGTTTCTCACGCGATTTTAATGAAATAGGTTCTAGATTCCCTTCTGGATTACAGGCTATCCACCTGTGAAAGTCTTATAAAAATCCATTCGTTAGTTTCCGAGATTATCGATATCATACAGACAAACAGAGAAACAATCAAACAGAAAAAAGTGGTGCCGGTGGATTCTACGACATTCCAAACGTCAAGTACACTCATTTTTTTTTAGAAATGTTGGATGTACAGACATGATTTTCTAGAGATTTATTGTAGTATAGATAGAAAGATAGATAGATAGATAGAAGATAGATAGATAGATTGTAGGTAAATTTATAGATTTTGGAGCAAATACATTTTGACCGATAACTCATTTATCGATTAATTTATCTAAATATCACAAAATTCAAATGAAACCTGTGATCTTCCTCTATTGTTTGATGCCCATATTGTACGCATATTTAGAGGTTTTAGGTAACCTCATTTTAACCGATTGTCGTAATATGGCAGCGTGAAATAATTTTTTTTTGGTACGCCACTGTATCTATTCATGAATTTGATTTTTAATTTATATGAAATTGAAAAAAAACTTTGCAAAGGCATTCTTTGATATTTGTTTGGAAACTAAGTGCATTTTCCTTCGCTTTTCAAAAAAAAAAAAAAATCCCTAAAATTAGCTTAATTATAGCTTAAACAACTATATCTTTTTTGTTTCTCACGCGATTTTAATGAAATAAGTTCTAGATTCCCTTCTGGATTACAGGCTATCCACCTGTGAAAGTCTCATAAAAATCCATTCGTTAGTTTCCGAGATTATCGATATCATACAGACAAACAGACAAACAGACAAACAGACAAACAGACAAACAGAAACAAGTAAGGAAGGTTAAGTTCGGGTGTAACCGAACATTACATACTCAGTTGAGAGCTATGGTGACAACATAAGGGAAAATAACCATGTAGGAAAATGAACCGAGGGAAACCCTGGAATGTGTTTGTATGACTGTGTATCAAATGAAAGGCATTAAAGAGTATTTTATGAGGGAGTGGGCCATAGTTCTACAGGTGGACGCCATTTAGGGATATAGCCATAAAGGTGGATCAGGGTTGACTCTAGAATGCGTTTGTACGATATGGGTATCAAATGAAAGATGTTAATGAGTATTTTAAAAGGGAGTAATCCTTAGTTCCATAGGTGGACGCCGTTTCGAGATATCGCCATAAGGGTGGGCCAGGGGTGACCCTAGAATTTGTTTGTACAATATGGGCATCAAACGAATGGTGTTAATGAGTATTTTAAAAGGGAGTGGGCCTTAGTTCTATAGGTGGATGCAGTTTCGAAATATCGCCATAAAAGTGGACCAGGGGTGACTCTAGAATGTTTTTGTACGATATGGGTATCAAATTAAAGGTATTAATGAGGGTTTTAAAATGGAGCGGTGGTTGTTGTATAGGTGGTCGCCTTTTCGAAATATCGCCATAAAGGTGGACCAGGGGTGACTCTAGAATGCATTTGTACGATATGGGTATCAAATGAAAGGTGTTAATGAGTATTTTAAAAGGGAGTAATCCTTAGTTCCATAGGTGGACGCCGTTTCGAGATATCGCCATAAAGGTGGACCAGGGGTGACCCTAGAATTTGTTTGTACAATATTGGCATCAAACGAAAGGTGTTAATGAGTATTTTAAAAGGGAGTGGGCCTTAGTTCTGTAGGTGTACGCCGTTTCGAAATATCGCCACAAAGGTGGACCAGGGGTGACTCTAGAATGTGTTTGTACGATATGGGTATCAAATTAAAGGTATTAATGAGGGTTTTAAAAGGGAGTGGTGGTTGATGTATAGGTGGTCGCATTTCCGAGATATCGCCATAAAGGTGGACCAGGGGTGACCCTAGAATTTGTTTGTACAATATGGGTATCAAAAGAAAGGTGTTAATGAGAATTTTAAAAGGTAGTAATCCTTAGTTCCATAGGTGGATGCTGTTTCGAGATATCGCTATAAAGGTGGAGCAGGTGTGACCCTAGAATTTGTTTGTACAATATGGGTATCAAAAGAAAGGTGTTAATGAGTATTTTAAAAGGGAGTAATCCTTAGTTCCATAGGTGTACGCCGTTTCGAAATATCGCCACAAAGGTGGACCAGGGGTGACTCTAGAATGTGTTTGTACGATATGGGTATCAAATTAAAGGTATTAATGAGGGTTTTAAAAGGGAGTGGTGGTTGATGTATAGGTGGTCGCATTTCCGAGATATCGCCATAAGGGTGGGCCAGGGGTGACCCTAGAATTTGTTTGTACAACATGGGCATCAAACGAATGGTGTTAATGAGTATTTTAAAAGGGAGTGGGCCTTAGTTCTATAGGTGGATGCCGTTTCGAAATATCGCCATAAAAGTGGACCAGGGGTGACTCTAGAATGTTTTTGTACGATATGGGTATCAAATTAAAGGTATTAATGAGGGTTTTAAAATGGAGCGGTGGTTGTTGTATAGGTGGTCGCCTTTTCGAAATATCGCCATAAAGGTGGACCAGGGGTGACTCTAGAATGCATTTGTACGATATGGGTATCAAATGAAAGGTGTTAATGAGTATTTTAAAAGGGAGTAATCCTTAGTTCCATAGGTGGACGCCGTTTCGAGATATCGCCATAAAGGTGGACCAGGGGTGACCCTAGAATTTGTTTGTACAATATTGGCATCAAACGAAAGGTGTTAATGAGTATTTTAAAAGGGAGTAATCCTTAGTTCCATAGGTGGACGCCGTTTCGAGATATCGCCATAAAGGTGGACCAGGGGTGACTCTAGAATGTGTTTGTACGATATGGGTATCAAATTAAAGGTATTAATGAGGGTTTTAAAAGGGAGTGGTGGTTGATGTATAGGTGGTCGCATTTTCGAGATATCGCCATAAAGGTGGACAAGGGGTGACCCTAGAATTTGTTTGTACAATATGGGTATCAAAAGAAAGGTGTTAATGAGAATTTTAAAAGGTAGTAATCCTTAGTTCCATAGGTGGATGCTGTTTCGAGATATCGCTATAAAGGTGGAGCAGGTATGACCCTAGAATTTGTTTGTACAATATGGGTATCAAAAGAAAGGTGTTAATGAGTATTTTAAAAGGGAGTAATCCTTAGTTCCATAGGTGGACGCCGTTTCGAGATATCGCCATAAAGGTGGACCAGGGGTGACCCTAGAATTTGTTTGTACAATATGGGTATCAAAAGAAAGGTGTTAATGAGTATTTTAAAAGGGAGTAATCCTTAGTTCCATAGGTGGACGCCGTTTCGAGATATCGCCATAAAGGTGGGCCAGGGTAGACCCTAGAATTTGTTTGTACAATATGGGCATCAAGCGAATGGTGTTAATGAGTATCTTAAAAGGGAGTGGGCCTTAGTTCTATAGGTGGATGCCGTTTCGAGATATCGCCACAAAGGTGGACCAGGGGTGACTCTAGAATGTGTTTGTACGATATGGGTATCAAATTAAAGGTATTAATGAGGGTTTTAAAAGGGAGTGGTGGTTGATGTATAGGTGGTCGCATTTTCGAGATATCGCCATAAAGGTGGACCAGGGGTGACCCTAGAATTTGTTTGTACAATATGGGTATCAAAAGAAAGGTGTTAATGAGAATTTTAAAAGGTAGTAATCCTTAGTTCCATGGGTGGACGCTGTTTCGAGATATCGCTATAAAGGTGGAGCAGGTGTGACCCTAGAATTTGTTTGTACAATATGGGTATCAAAAGATAGGTGTTAATGAGTATTTTAAAAGGGAGTAATCCTTAGTTCCATAGGTGGACGCCGTTTCGAGATATCGCCATAAAGGTGGACCAGGGGTGACCCTAGAATTTGTTTGTACAATATTGGCATCAAACGAAAGGTGTTAATGAGTATTTTAAAAGGGAGTGGGCCTTAGTTCTGTAGGTGTACGCCGTTTCGAAATATCGCCACAAAGGTGGACCAGGGGTGACTCTAGAATGTGTTTGTACGATATGGGTATCAAATTAAAGGTATTAATGAGGGTTTTAAAAGGGAGTGGTGGTTGATGTATAGGTGGTCGCATTTTCGAGATATCGCCATAAAGGTGGACCAGGGGTGACCCTAGAATTTGTTTGTACAATATAGGTATCAAAAGAAAGGTGTTAATAAGTATTTTAAAAGGTAGCAATCCTTAGTTCCATAGGTGGACGCCGTTGCGAGATATCGCCATAAAGGTGGAGCAGGGGTGACCCTAGAATTTGTTTGTACAATATGGGTATCAAAAGAAAGGTGTTAATGAGTTTTTTAAAAGGTAGTAATCCTTAGTTCCATAGGTGGACGCCGTTTCGAGATATCGCCATAAAGGTGGGCCAGGGGTGACTCTAGAATTCGTTTGTGCAATATGGGTATCAAACGAAAGGAGTTAATGAGTATTTTAAAAGGGAGTGGGCCTTAGTTCTATAGGTGGACGCCTTTTCGAGGTATCGAAATAAAGGTGGACCAGGGGTGACTCTAGACTTTGTTTGTGCAAAATGGGTATCAAATGAAAGGTGTTAATGAGTATTTTTAAAAGGGAGTGGGCCTTCGTTCTATAGGTGTTCGCCTTTTCGAGATATCGCCATAAAGGTGGGCCAGGGGTGACTCTAGAATTCGTTTGTGCAATATGGGTATCAAATGAAAGGTGTTAATGAGTATTTTAAAAGGGCGTGGGGCTTAGTTCTATAGGTGGACGCCTTTTCGAGATATCGCCTTAAATGTGGACCAGGGGTGACTCTAGAATGAGTTTGTACGATATGGGTATCAAATTAAAGGTATTAATGAGAGTTTTAAAAGGGAGTGGTGGTAGTTGTATATGTGAAGGCGTTTTCCAGATATCGACCAAAATGTGGACCAGGGTGACCCAGAACATTATCTGTTGGATACCGCTAATTTATTTATATATGTAATACCTGCCAAGATTTTAAGGCTTTTTTTATTTCGCCCCGCAGAACTTTTTCATTTTCTTCTACTTAATATGGTAGGTGTCACAACCATTTTATAAAGTTTTTTCTAAAGTTATATTTCGCGTCAATAAAACAATCAAATTACCTTACCATGTTTCATCCCTTTTTTCGTATTTGGTATAGAATTATGGAATTTTTTTCATTTTTCGTAATTTTCGATATCGAAAAAGTGGGCGTGGTCATAGTCGGATTTCGTTCATTTTTCATACCAAGATAAAGTGAGTTCAAGTAAGCACGTGAACTAAGTTCATTAAAGATATGTCGATTTTTGCTGAAGTTATCGTGTTAACGGCCATGCGGAAGGACAGACGGACGACTGTGTATAAAAACTGGGCGTGGCATCAACCGATCCCGCCCATTTTCACAGAAAACAGTTAACGTCATAAAATCTATGGCCCTACCAAATTTCAAAAGGATTGGTTAATTTTTGTTCGACTTATGGCGCTAAAGTATCCTAGACAAATTAAATGAAAAAGGGCGGAGCCACGCCCATTTTGAAATTTTCTTTTATTTTTGTATTTTGTTGCACCACATCGTTACTGTAAAGATATTAAATTTTTTGTTAAAATTTTACTTAAAAAAAAATTTTTTTTAAAAGTGGGCGTGTTTCTTCCCCGATTTTGCTAATTTTTATTAAGCGTACATATAGTAATAGGAGTAACGTTCCTACCAAATTTCATTATGATATCTTCAACGACTGCCAAATTACAGCTTGCAAAACTTTTAAATTACCTTCTTTTAAAAGTGGGCGGTGCTACGCCCATTGTCCAAAATTTTACAAATTTTCTATTTTGCGTCATAAGTTCAATTCATCTACCAAGTTTCGTCGCTTTATCTGTCTTTTGTAATGAATTATCGCACTTTTTCGGTTTTTCGAAATTTTCGATATCGAAAAAGTGGGCGTGGTTATAGTCCGATTTCGTTCATTTTAAACAGCGATATGAGATGAGTGCTCAGGAACCCACATACCAAATTTCATCAAGATACCTCAAAATTTACTCAAGTTATCGTGATAATGGACGGACGGACGGACATGGCTCAATCAAATTTTTTTTCGATCCTGATTATTTTTGTATATGGAAGTCTATATCTATCTCGATTCCTTTATATATGTACAACCAACCGTTATCCAATCAAACTTAATATACTCTGTGAGCTCTGCTCAACTGAGTATAAAAAGTGGTGCCGATGGATTCTACGACATTCCAAACGTCAAGTACACTCATTTTTTTTTAGAAATCTTGAATGTACAGACACGATTTTCTAGAGATTTATTATAGTATAGATAAATAGATAGATAGAAGATAGATAGATAGATAGATTGTAGGTAAATTTATAGATTTTGGAACAAATACATTTTGACCGATAACTCAGTTATCGATTAATTTATCTAAATATCACAAAATTCAAATGAAACCTGTGATCTTCCTCTATTTTTTGATGCCCATATTGTACGCATATTTAGAGGTTTTAGGTAACCTCATTTTAACCGATTATCGTAATATGGCAGCGTGAAATAATTTTTTTTTGGTACGCCACTGTATCTATTCATGAATTTGATTTTTAATTTATATGAAATTGAAAAAAAACTTTGCAAAGGCATTCTTTGATATTTGTTTGGAAACTAAGTGCATTTTCTTTCGTTTTTCAAAAAAAATCCTTAAAAGTAGCTTAATTATAGTTTAAACAACTATATTTTTTTTTTGTTTCTCACGCGATTTTAACGAAATAAGTTCTAGATTCCCTTCTGGATTACAGGCTATCCATCTGTAAAAGTCTCATAAAAATCCATTCGTTAGTTTCCGAGAGTATTGATATCATACAGACAAACAGACAAAGAGAAAAAAGTGGAGCCGATGGATTCTACGACATTCCAAACGTCAAGTACACTCATTTTTTTTTAGAAATCTTGGATGTACAGACACGATTTTCTAGAGATTTATTTTAGTATAGATTCAAATGAAACCTGTGATCTTCCTCTATTGTTTGATGCCCTTATTGTACCCATATTTAGAGGTTTTATGTAACCTCATTTTAACCGATTATCGTAATATGGCAGCGTGAAATAATTTTTTTTTGGCACGCCACTGTATCTATTCATGAATTTGATTTTTAATTTATATGAAATTGAAAAAAAACTTTGCAAAGGCATTCTTTGATATTTGTTTGGAAACTAAGTGCATTTTCCTTCGTTTTTCAATAAAAAAATCCTTAAAAGTAGCTTAATTATAGTTTAAACAAGTATATTTTTTTTTGTTTCTCACGCGATTTTAACGAAATAAGTTCTAGATTCCCTTCTGGATTATAGGATATCCATCTGTAAGGTCTCATAAAAATCCATTCGTTAGTTTCCGAGATCGATATCATACAGACAAACAGACAAACAAACAAACAGAAAAAAGTAGTGCCGGTGGATTCTACGACATTCCAAACGTCAATTACACTCATTCTTTTTTTAGAAATCTTGGATTTACAGACACGATTTTCTAGAGATTTATTATAGTATAGATAGATAGATAGAAGATAGATATATAGATAGATAGATTGTAGGTAAATTTATAGATTTTGGAGCAAATACATTTTGACCGATAACTCAGTTATTGATTAATTTATCTAAATATCACAAAATTTAAACGAAACCTGTGATCTTCCTCTATTGTTTGATGCCCATATTGTACGCATATTTAGAGGTTTTAGATAACTTCATTTTAACCGATTATCGTAATATGGCAGCGTGAAATTATTTTTTTTTGGTACGCCACTGTATCTATTCATGAATTTGATTTTTAATTTATATGAAATTGAAAAAAAACTTTGCAAGGGCATTCTTTGATATTTGTTTGGAAACTAAGTGCATTTTCCTTCGTTTTTCAAAAAAAAATCCTTAAAATTAGCTTAATTATAGCTTAAACAACTATATCTTTTTTGTTTCTCACGCGATTTTAATGAAATAAGTTCTAGATTCCCTTCTGGATTACAGGCTATCCATCTGTGAAAGTCTCATAAAAATCCATTCGTTAGTTTACGAGATTATCGATAACATACAGACAAAGAGAAAAAAGTGGTACCGATGGATTCTACTACATTCCAAACGTCAAGCACACTCATTTTTTTTTAGAAATCTTGGATGTACAGACACGATTTTCTCGAGATTTATTATAGTACTAGCAGGGTACCCGACGTTGTTCGGGATGCGTATTTATATTAAAGTGGCCCTTATTTTTTATTTTTTTATTTTATTTAGTGTATGTGTACGACAACCAATCGCACACCTACCAAAGCATCGCAGTACACATTTGGTCTTTCATTCAATTTATTCAATAACACCTATTAATAATTACAAAGATTAATATAATTCAATTTTAAGTTACTCGACACGTCTGGTCGCTAAGAAAGTATAAGAAGAATAATAACATAGCAAGATACAATGAAATGTCAAAATGTATTGTTGTGTTTGTTCGTTTACTACTCCGTGCTAGTCGTTGATAGGTGGCTAGCAGAGCTGCCACAGTACTCCCCTTTTAATGACGAAGTCACTGTTGGTTCAGGAATCGTACGCGCCTTGACTTCTCGTATGTTCGAAGGATCGGTTTCGTAGCTGCCTCATCGGAACTGGTATCTGTTTCTTCATGTATGATGAAAGCTGGCTTTAATCTGTCAACCGATACAGCAACTTTCTTGTTGTTCATCTTCACGTTAAAAACTCTATCAGTGGGACGATCTATAACCTCGTAGGGGCCGGTGTAAGGAGCTTCTAAGGGCTCTCGAACTGCATCTGTTCTCACCAGTACGTGCGAACAGTCATATAAGTTTTTGAGCAAAAATAAACTTTTCTTCGAGTTATGATGAGCAGCTGGAATAGGCCAAATGTTGCGCATATATTCGCGGTGCTTTTCCAGAAAATTTTGTGGATCATAGTTTTCTCTAGGTCTCAAAAAACTCATTGGGTAATCTGATTGGACCACCATACAACATTTCTGCAATGGAAGCTCGAAGATCCTCCTTATAGCATGTTCGTAATCCGAGTAACACGGCCGGTAGTAGATCTGGCCATGGAGTTGCTGGGTCACACATGAGCGCTGTTTTGAATGATCGATGCCATCGCTCAATCATCCCATTAGATTGGGGATGATAGGCTGTGGTGTGTATGCTTTGACATCCGATCATGTTCGTGAGAGCTCTAAAAAGTGCTGACTCAAATTGTGTGCCCTGGTCAGTCGTGATGGTCTTTGGACAGCCAAACCTAGCGATCCAATGAGTCCAAAAAACTTTGTCATCGCAGATATGTCTTGCAGGGGAACGGCTTGAGGCCACCGTGAAAATCGGTCGATCATAGTCAAACAGTAACGATAATCGTTTACCTGGGTCATTACAACGATGTCAATGTGCACATGATCAAACCTGTTGTCCGGCATATCGATTTTATCCGGTAAAATGGAGTTGTGTCTATGAATCTTTGCTCGTTGACAAGGTAAACAAGACTGTGCCCAAAGCGCCACGTCTTTGCACATCGAAGGCCAAATATACTTTTTTCGTAGTTGTTTTAGGGTTGCCTTACCACCCGGGTGTGAAAGTCCATGTACCAATGCAAATACTTTGTGACGCAACTCTTTAGGTACGCATAACCTTATATTTACAGTAGAAATGTCGCATTAAACGCTGTTGCCTTCGAAATGCATGGTCTGTAACTTTAACGAAGTGCTTCCCTGTAGAAGTAGCTCAATATCTTTGGCCTGTGCCTGCGAAAGCACCGAATAATTTACGCTGGTTAGCATTGAAATAGCATTCAGACGTGAAAGGGTGTCAGCTACTATGTTAGAGTCACCGGATACGTGCATAATCATCGTAAAGAATTGCGAAATGTAGTACAACTGTCTTAACTGTCGCGGCGACGCTTTCTCGGGCTTCTGCTTAAAGACGTGAATAAGTGGCTTATGATCTGTCTTGATGACGAACACTCGTGCTTCCAACATATGTTTAAAATACCGTATGGCTTCATAGATGGCCAGAAGCTTTCGATCGTAAGTGCTGTAATTCCTTTCAGTACTAGTAAGTTTTCTTGAAAAAAACCCTACAGGCTGCCAAATGTCATCGCAAAGTTGTTCTAACGCCGCACCGATCGCTATGTCTGAAGCATCACTTACCACTGCAAGCTTTGCATCTGGAGCTGGGTGAGCCAAGATCGTAGCTTCTGCTGAACTACGCTTGCAATCATCAAAAGCTTTGAGAGTTTCATTAGTCCAGTTGATTTTACTTTTGTCATTCTTTCGCATGTTGCATGTGAACTACTCGCTCAGTTGCGACTGTAGTTGTGATGCCTTTGGAATACACCGCCGATAGTAGTTGATGATACCGAGAAATAGGCTAAGTTCGCAAACTGTATCAGGTGGTTTGTAATTCCTTATGACTTCTACTCGCTCGGCGGGTGGACGTACACCATCGCCGTTGATGACATACCCCAGAAAATTTACTTCAGGTTTTCCAAGTTGACACTTATTCACATTAATTGTCAAACCATGCCGCTGTAATATGGAAAAAAATGTGTGACGGTGATCTTCACGCTCGCTTACTGACGTGGACGTTACCAGAATATCATCTATATATACGTACACGAAATCGATGTCTTTAAAAATACCGTCCCTAAACCTTTGAAAGGTTTAAGTAGCGTTCTTAAGCCCAAAGGGCATGTAGAGAAATTCATAAAGCCCGAAAGGAGTGCATACTGCAGTTTTTTCCATATCCGTTTCACACATGGTGTATAATTTTCGCTAGCACTCTTCAATAAAAAGGTGGAACGCGCTAGTTTTAAGTTTTGATTATTAGTGTATTATTGTACTCCGTTTTTTTGAATTCATAACTCACAAATTTCAAGGTGTAAAAGAAAAAAGGTAAATTTAAATAAACAACTGCGCGACGGCGGGCGGGCGATAAATATAAAAACGATGCGATCGATGCGTAGCGAACGGCTGGTGGTCTATTAGAAACTGAACATTGAGAGTGAGCGCGGCAGCAGACACAGCTGAGCTGCCATGATGATGTTTGGCCGTTTTTATATTTATCGCCCGCCCGCCGTCGCGCAGACTATGAACATTTTTCGTTCGTTTGTTTCAGTAGCCATTGAGTGTGCTTGTAATTCTCAACTGGTTAGTGAAATATTCTAAAGACATAGTTTGAGTTTTTAATTAAAATCGAGGTTCTTCGGATGGTGTGCTAATACATCAGAGCCCAGTGCTCGCCTCCATATCACACTTTGAAGGGGGTTTTTAAAGCAGAACAAGGTGGCTCAACCCGCAGCCAATACCTTGGAGCCCCCAGTGCTCGCCCCCAATGAATACATACAAGGTGTAAAAGGCGCATAGCGACCTCTCTATAAATAAAATAATATACAGCCCACTTAAATAACAAATAATATAATAACAAAAAAAGCGATTCGCCTGTCGAATCACCAAAGCTTAGACATGGTCCTTCGAGCCGGATGACTGGCTCGTATGGAAGTTTCATTAGACGACTAAGCCGTCTAAGGGGCGAGTATGTTTAAGCGACTTAAACTATGAACATTTTTCGTTCGTTTGCTTCAGTAGCCATTGAGTGTGCTTGTAATTCTCAACTGGTTAGTGAAATATTCTAAAGACATAGTTTGAGTTTTTTAATTAAAATCGAGGTTCTTCGGATGGTGTGCTAATACATCAGAGCCCAGTGCTCGCCTCCATATCACACTTTGAAGGGGTTCTTCAAATAGAAGATGAGGTGGCTCATTAGAGCGAAACCTCAGAGTGCCCAACTCTCGCCCCAAATTAAATAAATAGAGGTTTTTCTTGTAGAAAATGGGGTGACAATACCTCAGAGCCGTCCCGTGCTCGCCTCCATATCACATTTTAAAGGGTTATTCAAATAGAGGATGAGGTGGCTCAGTAGAGCGAAGCCTCAGAGCCCCCCAGTGCTCGCCCCCAAATTAAATAAATAAAGGTGTACTGATGCTATGCATCCTCCCATGACTTAAATACACCAATAACACTAAAACTACCCAACTCAATAAATGGAATACATTAAATCAAAAACCCCATAAACTCAATACAGTCCATTAATAATAATAATTTATAAATTTAAAAAGAAGGAATGCTTGGTGGGAGTTGAACCCGCAACCCCGGGCGTTTGGTCGGGTACGTCAGCCACTGTGCCACGACTCATACGCTTACAAGCACATAAAATTACTCATTTATAACTCTTATTAAACTGCTCGCCCTCAATTGCCCAAAGCTTAGACACATGGGAATTTGATAATATGCGCGCACCAAGTCAATTGTAGAAAAAATGTGTTTTCCATATAATTTCTCTGATAGGTCATGGATGTGGGAAATTGGGTATCGATCTGGAATGGTGATCGCATTTAATTTACGATAGTCCCCACAAGCTCGCCAACCTCCCGACTTTTTTTCGACCATGTGGAGTGGACTTGCACATGTACTTTTTGATGGTTGGCAAATACCCTGTTCGAGAAGAAAATTAATTTCATTCTTTGCACTAGAAAGCTTATCCCCAGCTAAACGTCGCGGCTGATCGGCATTTGGATTTCCCTTTGTTTCTATATGGTGTCTTACGTTATTAACGCTACTATTATTGTTGAATTTACGTGAGGGTTTTGTAATCTCTACAAAACGTGTTAAAAGTCCTGCAAAATCGTTAGCGCTGTAAACTGTAGAAATATCAAACTCGGCAGTGTCGACTAATTTTCCGCTTGTGGTAAGACCAGTGGTCCTGTCAATTAGACGTTGTTGATTTAAGTCAATTAATAAATTATAGTGAGTCAGAAAATCTGCGCCAATAATCGCTATATGAGTATCAGCAATGGTCAACTTCCAGTTCAACGCTCGTCTTAACCCTAAATCTAGTTTGAGGATATGGTTTCCGTATGTCTGTATGACTGTTTGGTTAGCAGCATACAGCTGAAGCTCATTTGGCTTTAATTTTAAATTAGTGAATTTACGTGGTATGATGGAAATAATCGAACCCGAGTCTACTAGGAACTGGAAGCAATTGTGACGATAGTATACATGTTGTCTTGTTTCATGAAGTGAATCATCAATCGGTTTAGTTCTGTTGCTGGTCCTGTTATCGCTGCTACCCACCAGCGTGACTGGCAGCAGCGGCTCTAGTTTGACGAATTAGTGTACGTACAATTTGGACGAAAGTTACGTGCTTTATCGCCAAATTTGGTATGAAAATAACACAGATGTTTCCCTCCATCATTACTAGTTGTTGTTTTGTCAATACTGGAGGAACGAGCCCGGGAGGTTGAACGTTTTGTCGGATTATTCTTAATTTTGTTGATGTCGATCTGCAGTTTCTTGGCCGGCTCAGATAGTGACTTAAGTGTATTGACAATTTCCCCCAAGGACTTGCCGTCGCTCCACAACGCGTTAACTGAAGACGAAGCAGCACTTGATAAGTTTCCCTGTACCGCTATCATATTAAGAGAGTTAGAGCTGACTGCTTCTAACATCTTGTCAGCAATAAGCGCTAATTTGCCCAGATCGTCATCTTTCCATACTGTTAAAAGTGGGCGTATAGAATTGGGCATTTGCCTAAAAACAATGTTCTAATAACGGCTGCACTGCCTGGGTCCGGTGCGAGGCGCTGCATGTACGAAAACATCTCAGACGGCTTCATACCCGCAGTGCCACCGCCTTGCAACAATCGCCGTAATTTACTCTCTGAAGATTCAGAAAATTTCGCTAGTAACCTACCTTTTAGAGTGATGTATTTATTTTCGTTTGGGGGCTGAGTTACAAGATCTTCTACTGCTAGCAGAATTTCTTGATCGAGATGTATAGTTACCCAGTCAAACTTATCGGCGTCCGAAGTAATGTCGCTCATATGAAATGATCGCTCTAGTTGCGCGAACCATAACTGCGGATTCTGTTTATTGAAATTTGGTACGTGCATACGTTGCCCGTTTACTCTTGTTGACAAAGGCATGTAATTGTTTTGCAGTGATTCAATGCTTGTTTGAACTTGCTGCAATTGCTGCTTTACTTCGTCGCTCAATTCCGCCATCACACTGTCATGAAATAAATCTTCTTCACTAGAATCTTTATTTGTAGCACTACGCAAATCGTATCGGCCGGCATGCATAATCCTAATTTAGCTTGAGTTAAAAATTGCCGATTGAAAAAAACTCGTTCAACCGCAACATCAAACAAGTAAGGAAGGCTAAGTTCGGGTGTAACCGAACATAACATACTCAGTTGAGAGCTATGGAGACAAAATAAGGAAAATCAATCTGGGGTAACCCTGGAATGTGGTTGTATAACATGTGTATCAAATGAAAGGTATTAAAGAGTATTTTAAGAGAGAGTAGGCCATAGTTCTATGGATGAACGCCATTTAGGGATATCGCCATAAAGGTAGACCAGGGCTGACTCTAGAATTTGTTTGTACGATATGGGTATCAAATGAAAGGTGTTACTGAGCATTTTAAGAGGGAGTGGGCCTTAGGTCTATCGGTGGACGCCTTTTCGAGATGTCCCCATTAAGGTGGACCAGGGGTGATTCTATAATGTGTTTGTACGATATGGGTATCAAATGAAAGCTGTTAATGAGTATTTTGAAAAGGAGTGATCCTTAGTTCCATAGGTGGGCGCCGTTTCGAGATATCGCCATAAAGGTGGACCAGGGGTGTCTGTACGATATGTGCATCAAACGAAAGGTGTTACTGAGCATTTTAAGAGGGAGTGGGCATTAGGTCTATAGGTGGACGCCCTTTCGAGATATCGCCATTAGGGTGGGCCAGGGGTGACTCTAGAATGTTTGTACGATATGGGTATCAAACGAAAGGTGTTACTGAGCATTTTAAGAGGGAGTGGGCATTAGGTCTATAGGTGGACGCCTTTTCGAGATATCGCCATTAGGGTGGGCCAGGGGTGACTCTAGAATGTGTTTGTACGATATGGGTATCAAATGAAAGGTGGGAAGGAGTATTTTAAAAGGGAGTAATCCTTAGTTCTATAGGTGGACGCCTTTTCTAGATATCGCCATAAAGGTGGACCAAGGGTGACTCTAGAATGTTTGTACGATATGGGTATCAAACGAAAGGTGTTACTGAGCATTTTAAGAGGGAGTGGGCATTAGGTCTATAGGTGGACGCCTTTTCGAGATATCGCCATTAGGGTGGGCCAGGGTGACTCTAGAATGTGTTTGTACGATATGGGTATCAAATGAAAGGTGGTAATGAGTATTTTAAAAGGGAGTAATCCTTAGTTCTATAGGTGGACGCCTTTTCGAGATATCGCCATAAAGCTGGACCAAGGGTGACTCTAGAATGTTTGTACGGTATGGGTATCAAACGAAAGGTGTTACTGAGCATTTTAAGAGGGAGTGGGCATTAGGTCTATAGGTGGACGCCTTTTCGAGATATCGCCATTAGGGTGGGCCAGGGTGACTCTAGAATGTGTTTGTACGATATGGGTATCAAATGAAAGGTGGTAATGAGTATTTTAAAAGGGAGTAATCCTTAGTTCTATAGGTGGACGCCTTTTCGAGATATCGCCATTAGGGTGGGCCAGGTGTGACTCTAGAATGTTTGTACGATATGGGTATCAAACGAAAGGTGTTACTGAGCATTTTAAGAGGGAGTGGGTATTAGGTCTATAGGTGGACGCCTTTTCGAGATATCGCCATTAGGGTGGGACAGGGGTGACTCTAGAATGTTTGTACGATATGGGTATCAAACGAAAGGTGTTACTGAGCATTTTAAGAGGGAGTGGACATTAGGTCTATAGGTGGACGCCTTTTCGAGATATCGCCATTAGGGTGGGCCAGGGGTGACTCTAGAATGTTTGTACGATATGGGTATCAAACGAAAGGTGTTACTGAGCATTTTAAGAGGGAGTGGACATTAGGTCTATAGGTGGACGCCTTTTCGAGATATCGCCATTAGGGTGGGCCAGGGTGACTCTAGAATGTGTTTGTACGATATGGGTATCAAATGAAAGGTGGTAATGAGTATTTTAAAAGGGAGTAATCCTTAGTTCTATAGGTGGACGCCTTTTCGAAATATCGCCATTAGGGTGGGCCAGGTGTGACTCTAGAATGTTTGTACGATATGGGTATCAAACGAAAGCTGTTACTGAGCATTTTAAGAGGGAGTGGGCATTAGGTCTATAGGTGGACGCCTTTTCGAGATATCGCCATTAGGGTGGGCCAGGGGTGACTCTAGAATGTTTGTACGATATGGGTATCAAACGAAAGGTGTTACTGAGCATTTTAAGAGGGAGTGGACACTAGGTCTATAGGTGGACGCCTTTTCGAGATATCGCCATTAGGGTGGGCCAGGGGTGACTCTAGAATGTTTGTACGATATGGGTATCAAACGAAAGGTGTTACTGAGCATTTTAAGAGGGAGGGGGCATTAGGTCTACAGGTGGACGCCTTTTCGAGATATCGCCATTAGGGTGGGACAGGGGTGACTCTGGTATGTTTTTGTACGATATGGATATCAAATTAAAGGTATTAATGAGGGTTTTAAAAGCGAGTGGCCCTTAGATGTATATGTGAAGGCGTTCTCGCGATATCGACCAAAATGTGGACCAGGTGATCCAGAAAATCATCTGTCGGGTACTGCTAATTTATTTATATATGCAATACCACTAACAGTATTCCTGCCAAGATTCCAAGGGCTGTTGATTTCGCCTTGTAGAACTTTTTCATTTTCTTCTACTTAATATGGTAGGTGTCACACCCATTTTACAAAGGTTTTTCCAAAGTTATATTTTGCGTCAATAAACCAATCCAGTTACCATGTTTCATCCCTTTTTTCGTGTTTGGTATAGAATTATGGCATTTTTTTAATTTTTCGTAATTTTCGATATCGATAAAGTGGGCGTGGTTATGGTCAGATTTCGCCCATTTTTTATACCAAGAAAAAGTGAGCTCAGGTAAGTACGTGGGCTAAGTTTAGTAAAGATATATCGGATTTTGTTCAAGTTATTGTGTTAATGGCCGAGCGGAAGGACAGACGGTGGACTGTGTATAAAAACTGGGCGTGGCTTCTACCGATTTCGCCCATTTTCACAGAGAACAGTTACCGTCATAGAATCTATGCTCCTACCAAATTTGAGAAGGATTGGTAAATTTTTGTTCGACTTATGGCAATAAAAGTATTCTAGACAAACTAAATGAAAATGGGCGGAGCCACGCCCGTTTTGAAATTTTCTTTTATTTTTGTATTTTGTTGCATCATATCATTACTGGAGTTGAATTTTGACTTAATTTACTTATATACAGTAAAGATATTAAATTTTTTGTTAAAATTTGAATTTAAAAAAATTTTTTTTTAAAAAGTGGGCGTGTTCTTCATCCAATTTTGCTAATTTTTATTTAGCACATATAGAGTAATAGTAGTAACGTTCCTGCCAAATTTCATCATGATATCTTCAACGACTGCCAAATTACAGCTTGCAAAACTTTTAAATTACCTTCTTGTAAAAGTGGGCGGTGCCACGCCCATTGTCCAAAATCTTACTAATTTTCTATTCTGCGTCATAAGTTCAACCCATCTACCAAGTTTCGTCGCTTTATCTGTCTTTTGTAATGAGTTATCGCACTTTTTCGGTTTTTCGAAATTTTCGATATCGAAAAAGTGGGCGTGGTTATAGTCCGATATCGTTCATTTTAAATAGCGATCTGAGATGAGTGCTCAGGAACCTACATACCAAATTTCATCAAGATACCTCAAAATTTACTCAAGTTATCGTGTTAACGGACGGACGGACGGACGGACGGACGGACGGACATGGCTCAATCAAATTTTTTTTCGATCCTGATTATTTTGATATATGGAAGTCTATATCTATCTCGATTCCTTTATATATGTACAACCAACCGTTATCCAATCAAACTTAATATACTCTGTGAGCTCTGCTCAACTGAGTATAAAAAGATAACATTCTAGAACGTTCAAAATGTTCTTCCTACGTTGAATGTGTGCATTCGATTCTCGCTAATTCGTTGAACGAATAATTTTTTTTTGGTACGCCACTGTATCTATTCATGAATGTGATTTTTAATTTATATGAAATTGAAAAAAAACTTTGCAAAGGCATTCTTTGATATTTGTTTGGAAACTAAGTGCATTTTCCTTCGTTTTTCAAAAAAAAAAAAATCCCTAAAAGTAGCTTAATTATAGCTTAAACAACTATATCTTTTTTGTTTCTCACGAGATTTTAATGAAATAAGTTCTAGATTCCCTTCTGGATTACAGGCTATCCATCTATAAAAGTCTAATAAAAATCCATTCGTTAGTTTCCGAGATTATCGATATCATACAGACAAACAGACAGAGAGAAAAAAGTGGAGCCGATGGATTCTACGACATTCCAAACGTCAAGTACACTCATTTTTTTTTTAGAAATCTTGGATGTACAGACACGATTTTCTAGAGATTTATTTTAGTATAGATTCAAATGAAACCTGTGATCTTCCTCTATTATTTGATGCCCATATTGTACGCATATTTAGAGGTTTTAGGTAACCTCATTTTAACTGATTATCGTAATATGGCAGCGTGAAATAATTTTTTTTTGGTACGCCACTGTATCTATTCATGAATTTGATTTTTAATTTATATGAAATTGAAAAAAAACTTTGCAAAGGCATTCTTTGATATTTGTTTGGAAAATAAGTGCATTTTCCTTCCTTTTTCAAAAAAAAAAATTCTTAAAAGTAGCTTAATTATAGCTTAAACAACTATAACTTTTTTGTTTCTCACGCGATTTTAATAAAATAAGTTCTAGATTCACTTCTGGATTACAGGCTATCCATCTATAAAAGTCTAATAAAAATCCATTCGTTAGTTCCCGAGATTATCGATATCATACAGACAAACAGACAGAGAGAAAAAAGTGGAGCCGATGGATTCTACGACATTCCAAACGTCAAGTACACTCATTTTTTTTTTAGAAATCTTGGATGTACAGACACGATTTTCTAGAGATTTATTTTAGTATAGATTCAAATGAAACCTGTGATCTTCCTCTATTATTTGATGCCCATATTGTACGCATATTTAGAGGTTTTAGGTAACCTCATTTTAACTGATTATCGTAATATGGCAGCGTGAAATAATTTTTTTTTGGTACGCCACTGTATCTATTCATGAATTTGATTTTTAATTTATATGAAATTGAAAAAAAACTTTGCAAAGGCATTCTTTGATATTTGTTTGGAAAATAAGTGCATTTTCCTTCCTTTTTCAAAAAAAAAAATTCTTAAAAGTAGCTTAATTATAGCTTAAACAACTATAACTTTTTTGTTTCTCACGCGATTTTAATAAAATAAGTTCTAGATTCACTTCTGGATTACAGGCTATCCATCTATAAAAGTCTAATAAAAATCCATTCGTTAGTTCCCGAGATTATCGATATCATACAGACAAACAGACAGAGAGAAAAAAGTGGAGCCGATGGATTCTACGACATTCCAAACGTCAAGTACACTCATTTTTTTTTTAGAAATCTTGGATGTACAGACACGATTTTCTAGAGATTTATTTTAGTATAGATTCAAATGAAACCTGTGATCTTCCTCTATTATTTGATGCCCATATTGTACGCATATTTAGAGGTTTTAGGTAACCTCATTTTAACTGATTATCGTAATATGGCAGCGTGAAATAATTTTTTTTTGGTACGCCACTGTATCTATTCATGAATTTGATTTTTAATTTATATGAAATTGAAAAAAAACTTTGCAAAGGCATTCTTTGATATTTGTTTGGAAACTAAGTGCATTTTCCTTCGTTTTTCAAAAAAAAAAAAAATCCCTAAAAGTAGCTTAATTATAGCTTAAACAACTATATCTTTTTTGTTTCTCACGAGATTTTAATGAAATAAGTTCTAGATTCCCTTCTGGATTACAGGCTATCCATCTATAAAAGTCTAATAAAAATCCATTCGTTAGTTTCCGAGATTATCGATATCATACAGACAAACAGACAGAGAGAAAAAAGTGGAGCCGATGGATTCTACGACATTCCAAACGTCAAGTACACTCATTTTTTTTTTAGAAATCTTGGATGTACAGACACGATTTTCTAGAGATTTATTTTAGTATAGATTCAAATGAAACCTGTGATCTTCCTCTATTATTTGATGCCCATATTGTACGCATATTTAGAGGTTTTAGGTAATCTCATTTTAACTGATTATCGTAATATGGCAGCGTGAAATAATTTTTTTTTGGTACGCCACTGTATCTATTCATGAATTTGATTTTTAATTTATATGAAATTGAAAAAAAACTTTGCAAAGGCATTCTTTGATATTTGTTTGGAAAATAAGTGCATTTTCCTTCCTTTTTAAAAAAAAAAATCCTTAAAAGGAGCTTAATTATAGCTTAAACAACTATAACTTTTTTGTTTCTCACGCGATTTTAATGAAATAAATTCTAGATTCCCTTCTAGATTACAGGCTATCCATCTGTAAAAGTCTCATAAAAATCCATTCGTTAGTTTCCGAGTTTATCGATATCATACAGACAAACAGACAAAGAGAAAAAAGTGGAGCCGATGGATTCTACGACATTCCAAACGTCAAGTACACTCATTTTTTTTTTTTAGAAATCTTGGATGTACAGACACGATTTTCTAGAGATTTATTTTAGTATAGATTCAAATGAAACCTGTGATCTTCCTCTATTATTTGATGCCCATATTGCACGCGTATTTAGAGGTTTTAGGTAACCTCATTTTAACTGATTATCGTAATATGGCAGCGTGAAATAATTTTTTTTTGGTACGCCACTGTATCTATTCATGAATTTGATTTTTAATTTATATGAAATTGAAAAACAACTTTGCAAAGGCATTCTTTGATATTTGTTTGGAAAATAAGTGCATTTTCCTTCCTTTTTCAAAAAAAAAAATTCTTAAAAGTAGCTTAATTATAGCTTAAACAACTATAACTTTTTTGTTTCTCACGCGATTGAATAAGTTCTAGATTCACTTCTGGATTACAGGCTATCCATCTGTAAAAGTCTCATAAAAATCCATTCGTTAGTTTCCGAGATTATCGATATCATACAGACAAACAGACAGAGAGAAAAAAGTGGAGCCGATGGATTCTACGACATTCCAAACGTCAAGTACACTCATTTTTTTTTTAGAAATCTTGGATGTACAGACACGATTTTCTAGAGATTTATTTTAGTATAGATTCAAATGAAACCTGTGATCTTCCTCTATTATTTGATGCCCATATTGTACGCATATTTAGAGGTTTTAGGTAACCTCATTTTAACTGATTATCGTAATATGGCAGCGTGAAATAATTTTTTTTTGGTACGCCACTGTATCTATTCATGAATTTGATTTTTAATTTATATGAAATTGAAAAAAAACTTTGCAAAGGCATTCTTTGATATTTGTTTGGAAAATAAGTGCATTTTCCTTCCTTTTTAAAAAAAAAAATCCTTAAAAGTAGCTTAATTATAGCTTAAACAACTATAACTTTTTTGTTTCTCACGCGATTTTAATGAAATAAATTCTAGATTCCCTTCTAGATTACAGGCTATCCATCTGTAAAAGTCTCATAAAAATCCATTCGTTAGTTTCCGAGTTTATCGATATCATACAGACAAACAGACAAAGAGAAAAAAGTGGAGCCGATGGATTCTACGACATTCCAAACGTCAAGTACACTCATTTTTTTTTTTTAGAAATCTTGGATGTACAGACACGATTTTCTAGAGATTTATTTTAGTATAGATTCAAATGAAACCTGTGATCTTCCTCTATTATTTGATGCCCATATTGCACGCGTATTTAGAGGTTTTAGGTAACCTCATTTTAACTGATTATCGTAATATGGCAGCGTGAAATAATTTTTTTTTGGTACGCCACTGTATCTATTCATGAATTTGATTTTTAATTTATATGAAATTGAAAAAAAACTTTGCAAAGGCATTCTTTGATATTTGTTTGGAAAATAAGTGCATTTTCCTTCCTTTTTCAAAAAAAAAAATTCTTAAAAGTAGCTTAATTATAGCTTAAACAACTATAACTTTTTTGTTTCTCACGCGATTTTAATGAAATAAGTTCTAGATTCACTTCTGGATTACAGGCTATCTATCTGTAAAAGTCTCATAAAAACCCATTCGTTAGTTTCCGAGATTATCGATATCATACAGACAAACAGACAGAGAGAAAAAAGTGGAGCCGATGGATTCTACGACATTCCAAACGTCAAGTACACTCATTTTTTTTTTAGAAATCTTGGATGTACAGACACGATTTTCTAGAGATTTATTTTAGTATAGATTTAAATGAAACCTGTGATCTTCCTCTATTATTTGATGCCCATATTGTACGCATATTTAGAGGTTTTATGTAACCTCATTTTAACCGATTATCGTAATATGGCAGCGTGAAATAATTTTTTTTGGTACGCCACTGTATCTATTCATGAATTTGATTTTTAATTTATATGAAATTGAAAAAAAACTTTGCAAAGGCATTCTTTGATATTTGTTTGGAAACTAAGTGCATTTTCCTTCGTTTTTCAAAAAAAAAAATCCTTAAAAGTAGCTTAATTATAGTTTAAACAACTACATTTTTTTTTGTTTCTCACGCGATTTTAACGAAATAAGTTCTAGATTCCCTCCTGGATTACAGGATATCCATCTCTAAGGTCTCATAAAAATCCATTCGTTAGTTTCCGAGATTATCGATATCATACAGACAAACAGACAAAGAGAAAAAAGTGGAGCCGATGGATTCTACGACATTCCAAACGTCAAGTACACTCATTTTTTTTTTAGAAATCTTGGATGTACAGACACGATTTTCTAGAGATTTATTATAGTATAGATTTAAATGAAACCTGTGATCTTCCTCTATTATTTGATGCCCATATTGTACGCATATTTAGAGGTTTTATGTAACCTCATTTTAACCGATTATCGTAATATGGCAGCGTGAAATAATTTTTTTTGGTACGCCACTGTATCTATTCATGAATTTGATTTTTAATTTATATGAAATTGAAAAAAAACTTTGCAAAGGCATTCTTTGATATTTGTTTGGAAACTAAGTGCATTTTCCTTCGTTTTTCAAATTTTTTTTTGTTTCTCACGCGATTTTAACGAAATAAGCTCTAGATTCCCTTCTGGATTACAGGCTATCCATCTGTGAAAGTCTCATAAAAATCCATTCGTTAGTTTCCGAGATTATCGATAACATACAGACAAAGAGAAAAAAGTGGTACCGATGGATTCTACGACATTCCAAACGTCAAGCACACTCATTTTTTTTTAGAAATCTTGGATGTACAGACACGATTTTCTCGAGATTTGTTATAGTACTAGCAGGGTACCCGACGTTGTTCGGGATGCGTATTTATATTAAAGTGGCCCTTATTTTTTATTTTTTTATTTTATTTAGTGTATGTGTACGACAACCAATCGCACACCTACCAAAGCATCGCAGTACACATTTGGTGTTTCATTCAATTTATTCAATAACACCTATTAATAATTACAAAGATTAATATAATTCAATTTTAAGTTACTCGACACGTCTGGTCGCTAAGAAAGTATAAGAAGAATAATAACATAGCAAGATACAATGAAATGTCAAAATGTATTGTTGTGGTTGTTCGTTTACTACTCCGTGCTAGTCGTTGATAGGTGGCCACAGTACTCCCCTTTTAATGACGAAGTCACTGTTGGTTCAGGAATCGTACGCGCCTTGACTTCTCGTATGTTCGAGGGATCGGTTTCGTAGCTGCCTCATCGGAACTGGTATCTGTATCTTCACGTATGATGAAAGCTGGCTTTAATCTGTCAACCGATACAGCAACTTTCTTGTTGTTCATCTTCACGTTAAAAACTCTATCAGTGGGACGATCTATAACCTCGTAGTGGCCGGTGTAAGGAGCTTCTAAGGGCTCTCGAACTGCATCTGTTCTCACCAGTACGTGCTAACAGTCATATAAGTTTTTGAGCAAAAATAAACTTTTCTTCGAGTTATGATGAGCAGCTGGAATAGGCCAAATGTTGCGCATATATTCGCGGTGCTTTTCCAGAAAATTTTGTGGATCATAGTTTTCTCTAGGTCTTCAAAAAACTCATTGGGTAATCTGATTGGACCACCATACAACATTTCTGCAATGGAAGCTCGAAGATCCTCCTTATAGCATGTTCGTAATCCGAGTAACACGGCCGGTAGTAGATCTGGCCATGGAGTTGCTGGGTCACACATGAGCGCTGTTTTGAATGATCGATGCCATCGCTCAATCATACCATTAGATTGGGGATGATAGGCTGTGGTGTGTATGCTTTGACATCCGATCATGTTCGTGAGAGCTCTAAAAAGTGCTGACTCAAATTGTGTGCCCTGGTCAGTCGTGATGGTCTTTGGACAGCCAAACCTAGCGATCCAATGAGTCCAAAAAACTTTGTCATCGCAGATATGTCTTGCAGGGAAACGGCTTGAGGCCACCGTGAAAATCGGTCGATCATAGTCAAACAGTAACGATAATCGTTTACCTGGGTCATTACAACGATGTCAATGTGCACATGATCAAACCTGTTGTCCGGCATATCGATTTTATCCGGTAAAATGGAGTTGTGTCTATGAATCTTTGCTCGTTGACAAGGTAAACAAGACTGTGCCCAAAGCGCCACGTCTTTGCACATCGAAGGCCAAATATACTTTTTTCGTAGTTGTTTTAGGGTTGCCTTACCACACGGGTGTGAAAGTCCATGTACCAATGCAAATACTTTGTGACGCAACTCTTTAGGTACGCATAACCTTATATTTACAGTAGAAATGTCGCAGTAAACGCTGTTGCCTTCGAAATGCATGGTCTGTAACTTTAACGAAGTGCTTCCCTGTAGAAGTAGCTCAATATCTTTGGCCTGTGCCTGCGAAAGCACCGAATAATTTACGCTGGTTGGCATTGAAATAGCATTCAGACGTGAAAGGGTGTCAGCTACTACGTTAGAGTCACCGGATACGTGCATAATCATCGTAAAGAATTGCAAAATGTAGTACAACTGTCTTAACTGTCGCGGCGACGCTTTCTCGGGCTTCTGCTTAAAGATGTGAATAAGTGGCTTATGATCTGTCTTGATGACGAACACGCGTGCTTCCAACATATTTTTAAAATACCGTATGGCTTCATAGATGGCCAGAAGCTTTCGATCGTAAGTGCTGTAATTCCTTTCAGTACTAGTAAGTTTTCTTGAAAAAAACCCTACAGGCTGCCAAATGTCATCGCAAAGTTGTTCTAACGCCGCACCGATCGCTATGTCTGAAGCATCACTTACCACTGCAAGCTTTGCATCTGGAGCTGGGTGAGCCAAGATCGTAGCTTCTGCTAAACTACGCTTGCAATCATCAAAAGCTTTGAGAGTTTCATTAGTCCAGTTGATTTTACTTTTGTCATTCTTTCGCATGTTGCGTGTGAACTACTCGCTCAGTTGCGACTGTAGTTGTGATGCCTTTGGAATACACCGCCGATAGTAGTTGATGATACCGAGAAATCGGCTAAGTTCGCAAACTGTATCAGGTGGTTTGTAATTCCTTATGACTTCTACTCGCTCGGCGGGTGGACGTACACCATCGCCGTTGATGACATACCCCAGAAAATTTATTCACATTAATTGTCAAACCATGCCGCTGTAATATGGAAAAAAATGTGTGACGGTGATCTTCACGCTCGCTTACTGACGTGGACATTACCAGAATATCATCTATATATACGTACACGAAATCGATGTCTTTAAAAATACCGTCCATAAACCTTTGAAAGGTTTAAGTAGCGTTCTTAAGCCCAAAGGGCATGTAGAGAAATTCATAAAGCCCGAAAGGAGTGCATACTGCAGTTTTTTCCATATCCGTTTCACACATGGGAATTTGATAATATGCGCGCACGAAGTCAATTGTAGAAAAAATGTGTTTTCCATATAATTTCTCTGATAGGTCATGGATGTGGGAAATTGGGTATCGATCTGGAATGGTGATCGCATTTAATTTACGATAGTCCCCACAAGCTCGCCAACCTCCCGACTTTTTTTCGACCATGTGGAGTGGACTTGCACATGTACTTTTTGATGGTTGGCAAATACCCTGTTCGAGAAGAAAATTAATTTCATTCTTTGCACTAGAAAGCTTATCCCCAGCTAAACGTCGCGGCCGATCGGCATTTGGATTTCCCTTTGTTTCTATATGGTGTCTTACGTTATTAACGCTACTATTATTGTTGAATTTACGTGAGGGTTTTGTAATCTCTACAAAACGTGTTAAAAGTCCTGCAAAATCGTTAGCGCTGTAAACTGTAGAAATATCAAACTCGGCAGTGTCGACTAATTTTCCGCTTGTGGTAAGACCAGTGGTCCTGTCAATTAGACGTTGTTGATTTAAGTCAATTAATAAATTATAGTGAGTCAGAAAATCTGCCCCAATAATCGCTATATGAGTATCAGCAATGGTCAACGTCCAGTTGAACGCTCGTCTTAACCCTAAATCTAGTTTGAGGATATGGTTTCCGTATGTCTGTATGACTGTTTGGTTAGCAGCATACAGCTGAAGCTCATTTGGCTTTAATTTTAAATTAGTGAATTTACGTGGTATGACGGAAATAATCGAACCCGAGTCTACTAGGAACTGGAAGCAATTGTGACGATAGTATACATGTTGTCTTGTTTCATGAAGTGAATCATCAATCGGTTTAGTTCTGCGACTGAGTTACAAGATCTTCTACTGCTAGCAGAATTTCTTGATCGAGATGTATAGTTACCCAGTCAAACTTATCGGCGTCCGAAGTAATGTCGCTCATATGAAATGATCGCTCTAGTTGCGCGAACCATAACTGCGGATTCTGTTTATTGAAATTTGCATACGTTGCCAGTTTACTCTTGTTGACAAAGGCATGTAATTGTTTTGCAGTGATTCAATGCTTGTTTGAACTTGCTGCAATTGCTGCTTTACTTCGTCGCTCAATTCCGCCATCACACTGTCATGAAATAAATCTTCTTCACCAAAATCTTTATTCGTAGCACTACGCAAATCGTATCGGCCGGCATGCATAACCCTAATTTAGCTTTATTTAATTTAGAGTTAAAAATTGCCGATTGAAAAAAACTCGTTCAACCGCAACATCAAAAAAGATAACATTCTAGAACGTTCAAAATGTTCTTCCTAAGTTGAATGTGTGCATTCGATTCTCGCTAATTCGTTGAACGAATAATTTTTTTTTGGTACGCCACTGTATCTATTCATGAATGTGATTTTTAATTTATATGAAATTGAAAAAAAACTTTGCAAATGCATTCTTTGATATTTGTTTGGAAACTAAGTGCATTTTCCTTCGTTTTTCAAAAAAAAAAAAAACCTTAAAAGTAGCTTAATTATAGCTTAAACAACTATATCTTTTTTGTTTCTCACGAGTTTTTAATGAAATAAGTTCTAGATTCCCTTCTGGATTACAGGTTATCCATCCTTGAAAGTCTCATAAAAATCCATTCGTTAGTTTCCGAGATTATCGATATCATACAGACAAACAGACAAACAAACAAACAGAAAAAAGTGGTGCCGATGGATTTTACGACATTCCAACGTCAAGTACACTCATTTTTTTTTTTTAGAAATCTTGGATGTACAGACACGATTTTCTAGAGGTTTATTATAGTATAGATAGTCCGGTAGAAGTGACATCAACATATTTTGGAGTTTGAGGAGGGACAAGCATACGTGGCGCAGAGTCGGGTAAAGTCTTTGGAAGGATTATGTATTGAGGACTTAGATTGTAAAAAATTGTCAGGAAAGAGTCCGTGTAATAATGAGTCACTAAATGAACTAAATAGAATGAGAAATAATAGGCAATTAAATAAAGACTAAAAACTTGAAAATAGAATAATTAAAAAAAATTGTTTAAGTTAAACGGTTTTATTGAAAATAATACTTACATGAAGTAATAATAATACTAAAAGCTAGAAAATAATTAGATAGGTCCTAGGTACTAGTCATCACACTCCTTATCAATCTAGGGCGTTGCTCAGGCAATCAAATAAAAGCGTTGGACGCGTCAAATTTCTATTGATAGTCATGTATAAGACCAACTGAAACTTAATCAGGTTATGCTACGCCTCACATTTTTAGAAATTTCACGATTCCAACGCTTTTATTTAATTGTATGATCAAGGCCCTAACGACCTACCTAATTATTTTCTTGCTTTTAGTATTATTATTACTTCATGTAAGTATCGTTTTCAATAAAACCATTTAACTTAAATTTTTTTTAAATTATTTTTATTATTATAACGGTGTTAAAACGAAATTTTATGACCAGATTATTTTGCAGTGTTTTTGTCTTTTCTAAACAACGAAAGTAAGGAGTGTATGTAGACCGTTGCCCGTCACTGTAAATATATTGTGTTGGATATTTTGGTAGAGCAAAAGCTGTTTGTTCATATGATTTTACTATTTTAGTAAGCTTTTTTATTTTTTAAAATTTCTTAAAGCTCTATTAAATATAAATGGCTCCGACAAAAGTGTTCCTGTACTATTTGCTACTTAAGAACCGGAGAAGAAAGACACAAAATACAATGAATTTACGCATTCTTCTCGCGCTCTTGTTTGTCGCGTTTGATTGCATTTTGGGCCATATGAACTCGCAATATCGCATTGTTAATGGCAGACCTTCGACCATAGCGGAGAGTCCATATATGGTATCGTTGCAACATATAACATAATGTTTTTGCGGTGGTGCATTAATCACTGATGAAAGAGTGGTCACAGCTGCGCATTGCGTGAAAAAACATGAGAAGAATTTAGTCAACGTTGTAGCTGGTGTAACCCATTTAACCGAACCCGGACAGCGCCGCGCAGTAGAGTTTGCAATTTATCAAGAGAATTTTGATAAGCCAATAAAGAATATGGATGTAGGTGTGATTAAAGTGTGTGAACCCTTTGTCATGGGATATTTAGTAAAAACTATACCACTTTGCGAAAGTAAATTAAAACCGGGTATAAAAATACAAATTAGTACCGGTTTCGGAGGTACCCGCGGGTGTTTTCGGTTTTTCGTTAATATCTTTTGAACGAGCTAAATTTTTATTTTCCGCCTTCGGATTATTAATACTGATGTCAAGACGCGTCGTTTGACACCTCTCTCGATATTTTTGGTAGCGTATTAGCAGGCGACCCCTCAACTAGACTAGTACCAAAAATTCTAGCATCTTCACCACATCCACATATAAGTCACCTTTACTTGTTATTTTTTGAGTCCGATAGTACTAGTTAAACTCGCACTTTTAAAAATAAAAGTCCGGAAATAAAAGTTAAATGCGGACTTTTATTTTTTAAGGCCAAAATAAAAGTCCGGCTTGATAACAAGGAAACGGCCTATCCGAAATAAACAAATTTTTTTTCATTATCATATGTTTTTATTTCGGATCAGACGTCTCTTTGTTATCAAACCGACTTTTATTTTGGCCTTAAAAAATAAAAGTCCGCATTTAACTTTTATTTCCTGACTTTTATTTTTAAAAGTGCGAGTTTAACTAGTTCTATCAGGCTCAGGTAATAAAAATCCGAAAATAATTTTTATCTTGATCCAAATATATTAAAAGCCCAAAACTAATAGTTTTGCAAGGAATTATATTATAAAAGAAATAACAGTTTCCGCCCACGATCATTAGCGAATTCGCTGCTGAAAAAAACAAGACGCAAAGAAATGTAAATTAGGAATGTTTGGAAAAAAGTTACGGTTAAATACCTCATTAATGCAAATGTCGATTATCTTTCGATATGTATGTATTTAATTAATAACAAACTAAACTGAAAATCGCAATCATTAAATATTGTTATTGTGAAAATAAGGGCGGCAAGTTATGTATGGCCTAGGGGCGGCGAATATTCAAATCCGCCACTGGGTACCCTACATCGCTGATATCATTATCACATTTTCTTATATTATCTACTAGCAGACCCGGCAAACATTGTTCTGCCCTAAATTTGGTCTATTTGCATACATTTTAATATGCCTTTTCCGTCTAACTCTGCCCTCTCCCCCTCTTCACTTTTTCTTAATCCTTTTATTCACTCCTCCCTCCGTATTTTTCGCTTCATCTATCTCTATCTTCGTCTCACTCTATCTCTTTCTCAGTCTCCTTCCCTCTTTTCTCTTCTCTCAAGTTCTTCTCATTCTTCTTTATCCCTAATTGCCAGTCCCAGAGGGTGGTATGTATTTTGTTTCAGTCCCATTCCGATTCCCTTATTCCACATATCCCAGTCCCAGTCCGTCTCTGGTCTACTTCCCGGAAAAAAGGATCGTAAATACTAATATAGGCAAATTTATATACCAAATTTCAGGCTAATCGAATAGGACGTATGTAAATAGGTATGTGGGTATCATTAATTCATGTCCTTATTTCGGATTCGCATGCATATTTATCAGTTTTGCCAGGTTGATACGACTAAATCGAATATCACAATGAAAATAACTTTAAAGCTGTCAGCAACAGCTTTCATTTGATATCCATATTACATGCACATTCTCGGGGCATCCAGGTCCACGTTTTGGCCTATAGCTTGAGACCCTAGTCACCCAGCGGTATAAAAGATACAATGTACCAAAGCACACATCAACAGTCACCTAGTCACCAATAGGTATGAAAACTAGCCTGTACTAAAGCACTCATCAACAGCTTCAATTTGATACCCACAATGTAAAAACACATCCTAGTATTACCCTGATCCACATTTTGGCCTATATCTCGAAGACCTAGTCACAAATAGGTATGAAAATTACCCTGTACTAAATCACTCTAAACAGCTTTCATTTGTTACCCATATTGTATAAACACATTCCAGGGGTACCCAGGTCCAAGTTTTGGCCTATATCTTGAGGTCCTAGTCACACAGGGGTACGAAAAATACCCCGTATCAAAGTACTCATAAACAGCTTTCATTTGTAGCCATATTGTACAAACACATCCCAGGATTACCCAGGTCCACGTTTTGATCTCAAGACCCTAGCCAGAACGGGATAAAAAGTTTCCTATGTCCGTCTCCTGGTTCTAAGCTTCCTCTCCACCAATTTTCATCCAAATCGGTTCATCCGTTCTTACCAAAAAAACACATACCAATTTCTGACCGATATTTTGGCTCCATTGCCATCGAAAAAAATGTTAATAAAAAAATCTGAGGATGCTTCACCAGCCACCAAATTGGCATCGAAGGAACCAAAGGCTTCATCGTCTTTCATTTGTACCCTTTTTTATCTACATTTTAAGTACACTTCTAAGCAAGTTAGGACTTTCTAGTTTCCACCACGTGAAAGAGCGTCTCAAAAACTATCGAAACCAGAAAAAAGTGGAAACCTTTTTTTGAGTCATAAGCCACCTTTTCATAGACCGGGTCACATATATGGATTTTATATTGCTTAAGTCTACACCCTATAGCTAGCTAACCCATCGAATGAAAACCAAAGATATTTGTAAGAATAAAAACTCCCTTAAGCATATATGACACTAATTTATTTTTGCTTGTATTCCAAGCTAAAATAAAATAATTAAAAACAATTTTTTAAGTTAAACGGTGTTACTGAAAAGCAGAGCAGAGTTGAGCAGAGCTCACAGAGTATATTAAGTTTGATTGGATAACGGTTGGTTGTACATATATAAAGGAATCGAGATAGATATAGACTTCCATATATCAAAATAATCAGGATCGAAAAAAAATTTGATTGAGCCATGTCCGTCCGTCCGTCCGTCCGTTAACACGATAACTTGAGTAAATTTTGAGGTATCTTGATGAAATTTGGTACGTAGGTTCCTGAGCACTCATCTCAGATCGCTGTTTAAAATGAACGATATAGGACTATAACCACGCCCACTTTTTCGATATCGAAAATTTCGAAAAACCGAAAAAGTGCGATAATTCATTACAAAAGACCGATACAGCGACGAAACTTGGTAGATGAGTTGAACTTATGACGCAGAATAGAAAATTAGTAAAATTTTGGACAATGGGCGTGGCACCGCCCACTTTTAAAAGAAGGTAATTTAAAACTTTTGCAAGCTGTAATTTGGCAGTCGTTGAAGATATCATTATGAAATTTAGCAGGAACGTTACTCCTATTACTATATGTACGGTTGATAAAAATTAGCAAAATCGGAGAAGGACCACGCCCACTTAAAAAAAAATTTTTTTTTAAGTAAAATTTTAACAAAAAATTTAATATCTTTACTGTATATAAGTAAATTATATCAACATTCAACTCCAGTAATTATATGGTGCAACAAAATACAAAAATAAAAGAAAATTTCAAAATGGGCGTGGCTCCGCCCTTTTTCATTTAATTTGTCTAGGATACTTTTAACGCCATAAGTCGAACAAAAATTAACCAATCCTTTTGAAATTTGGTAGGGGCATAGATTTTATGACTTTAACTGTTTTCTGTGAAAATGGGCGAAATCGGTTAATGCCACGCCCAGTTTTTATACACAGTCGTCCGACTGTCCTTCCGCATGGCCGTTAACACGATAACTTGAGCAAAAATCGACATATCTTTAATGAACTTAGTTCACGTCCTTACTTGAACTCACTTTATCTTGGTATGAAAAATGAACGAAATCCGACTATGACCACGCCCACTTTTTCGATATCGAATATTACGAAAAATGAAAAAAATGCCATAATTCTATACCAAATACGAAAAATGGAATGGAACATGGTAAGGTAATTGGATTGTTTTATTGACGCGAAATATAACTTTAGAAAAAACTTTATAAAATGGTTATAACACATACCATATTAAGTAGAAGAAAATGAAAAAGTTCTGCAGGGCGAAATAAAAAAACACTTAAAATCTTGGCAGGTATTACATATATAAATAAATTAGCGGTATCCAGCAGATGATGTTCTGGGTCACCCTGGTCCACATTTTGGTCGATATCTGGAAAACGCCTTCACATATACAACTACCACCACTCCTTTTTAAAACTCTCATTAATACCTTTAATTTGATACCCATATCGTACAAACTCATTCTAGAGTCACCCCTGGTCCACCTTTATGGCGATATCTCGAAAAGGCGTCCACCTATATAACTAAGGCCCACTCCCTTTTAAAAATACGCATTAACACCTTTCATTTGATACCCATACCGTGCAAACAAAGTCTAGATTCACCCCTGGCCCACCTTTTACCACGTATAGAACTAAGGCCCACTCCCTTTTAAAATACTCACTAACCCCTTTCGTTTGATACCCATATTGCCCAAACGGTTTCTAGAGTTACCCCTGGCCCACCTTTATGGCGATATCTCGAAACGGCGTCCACCTATGGAACTAAGGATTACTGCCTTTTAAAATACTCATTAACACCTTTCATTTGATACCCATATCCTACAAACGCATTCTAGAGTCACCCCTGATCCACCTTTATGGCGATATCTCGAAAAGGCGACTACCTATACAACAACCACCACTCCCTTTTAAAACCCTCATTAGTACCTTTAATTGGATACCCATATCGTACAAACGCATTCTAGAGTCAACCCTGATCCACCTTTATGGCTATATCCCTAAATGGCGTCCACCTATAGAACTATGGCCCACTCCCTCATAAAATACTCTTTAATGCCTTTCATTTGATACACATGTCATACAAGCACATTCCAGGATTTCCCTCGGTTCATTTTCCTACATGGTTATTTTCCCTTATGCTGTCACCATAGCTCTCAACTGAGTATGTAATGTTCGGTTACACCCGAACTTAACTTTCTTACTTGTTTTTAATTATTTTTTTTCAAGTTTTTAGTCTTTATTTAATTGCCTCTTATTTCTCATTCTATTTAGTTCATTTAGTGACTCATTATTACAAGGACTCTCTCCTGAAAATTTTTTACAACCAAAGTCCTCAATACATAATCCTTCCAAAGACTTTACTCGACTCTGCGCCACGTATGCTTGTCCCTCCTCCAACTCCATAATATTTTGATGTCACTTCTACTGGACTGTGTGCAATATTTGTTCCAAATATGAGCCAAATCGGGCATCATAGGTCGCTTTCTATTATTGTATGTTTTATGTGTTCCAAATATGGACCAAATCAAATCGGACCACAAATACGATTTTTGTGAATATCTCGATCCTTGCGCCACCTAGCGGCGATTTGTTTTGATAGGTCGCTTTCTATTATTGTATGTATTATGTGTTCCAGGCATGAGCCAAGTCGGACCACAAATACGATTTTTGTGAATATCTCGATCCTTGCGCCACCTAGCGGCGATTTTTTTTCATAAGTCGCTTTTTATTCTTGCATGTATTACGTGTTCCGAATATGAGCCAAATCGGACCACAAATGCGAATTTTGCGAATATCTCGATCCTCGCGTCACCTAGCGGCGATTTTTTTCTTATTATTGCATCGTCATCGGGGTCTGAACTATATTCCAAGTTTCAAGCCTGTAGCTTATCGGGAAGTTACTTAAATTTCAATTACAAGATTCGTTCACAACGGCCGTGCATGCGGCCGTGCAGCCTGTGAACTCAAGCTAAATAAAACCGTTTAAAAACTGACGAAACTTTATCGGAAATTATTGTAAATTTCAATTACAAGATTCGTTCACAACGGCCGTGCATGCGGCCGTGCAGCCTGTGAACTCAAGCTAAATAAAACCGTTTAAAAACTGACGAAACTTTATCGGAACTTCAAAACACATAAACCATTTCTATCATGAAAAAGCGAGACGACTATTCCCCCAAAATTAGTGAGTTTGGCATGTTTTTGTTTATGTTTTACATTTTATTTTTACATTAACATTTTTAACAATAAAAACAATGCAAATAACACACGAAAATTATTTCGGTCTCAAATGGTTCACTTTTTTCACAAGAAAGTTGATTTTAATTGTGTTTTTATGCACCAAATTTTCAAACTAAAAACAAATTTTCATTTGTCAGACAAATATAAAGAAAAAACGGCCGAATGTCAAAGAAACCTATCGAAATACAAAGTGGCTCGTTTGTTTTTAATGAACTAGATTGTATTTTCCTTGTATTTCGTTAGTTCTTTGAAATATAGTTTACACACTTAAACCAGTACTGGAGCCGTATTAGGAGGGAGTGCGACAAAAAATTGTAGATAAAATACAAGAAAAAATACACGAAAATAAAGTAGTGTCATATAGGTATTAAAATTAAATTTCGAGAAAAAGAAAATAATAACAAAATAATAACATAAGATTTCAATTCAACTCAATGCAATCCAATACAATTGTTTGTAAAGAAAGACAAAAAAAGAAAAAGAAACAAAAAACAAGAGGTGAGGTTATGAGACACTCTAATGTCACATCCTACCAACTCCTATCTTAAAATCTATACAAAATTCAATCAAAATAAAATAAAAGGGCAAACAAAAACTATTCAAAAACCCTAATCCCTGACCTACCGCAAACGCACAAATAATTCCAAATCAATTTTGTACAAAGCAAAAGTAGGTCAGCAAAGACAAAGCAGTTTATGTGTATATCAAAGAAAGGTATGTAAGTGCAAATGTATGTTTGTGAAGTTTTTGTGTATGTACATATGCATGTTCGTTCCGATCTGTTGTTCTTTTTCTTATTTGCTAATTCCTGTTCTGTTTTTGCAAGATCAGGAATCTTTGCTAACACATGTACATACAACTAAACAGGTGTATTTTGATAAATTTTGATGTTTCTCTCAAAACCCTCACCAAATTACTCCTCTTCTCCAACGGCGCCGCTGCAGTTCAGGGATGATAAATGGATTTTTTTCATTTTGTACGAAACGAGGGGAAAAAAATTTATCAAATCATCCAAAAATGTACCAAAAGTCTTCGGATGTGAATTTGAACCAAAGTAGAGATATATTCTGCTTCTTTATCCAAAAACTGTTTTTAGTCAGGAAACTTTCTAACACAAATTAAAGGTAGTATAATAGGGGAATATGATTTATAAAGAAATACTTTTCCAGTAAAAATAATAAAAGAAGTTTATCGCTTGAAGCGTACAATTATGTACATATATAAAAACATTTCTTTATTGAGTACCAGTAAGGACCATAAAATTAATATCTACAAAAAAAAAAAAGCAGGTGCATTCAATGCAAAAACATTTCATGAAAATATTTTAGGTACAAAAGATTAAGATTTAGGTATAAAAGTTGACAAATTGTCGCCTACATCTATACTAATAACTAATTTTTCAATCACTACATTAACAGTTCTTCTTCTTTGAGATCTTTAAATACCTCAGTTGACAAATAGCTTTTTTTCGTATCTATATTATGACAACTATTGTTAGTTGATTTCATCAAGTATTTAGTTTTTATTAAATTCGAAATTTTGTTTTGTGGAAGCCTATTTCTTAGTTTTAGTTAAATTTTGTATAGAAAATATCCTTTCTAGGTTTGTGGATGAATGTGGAATCGACAATATGCTTTGAACTATTCTATAAATATTGGAAAACATTTGCTCATTTAATTTATTTTTAACTTATCTCAATTCTTCCAAGAATTGCATATATTTAAAGAATTTTTTAAGGCTCTCATGCTCTGCTAAAGCTCTAAATTCAGAATTAGTTTTCTTTATTTCATCAAATGCAGATTTCGGAAACAAGTCCATAACTAAAGGCACAATACTATTTGTTTCACCGCTTAAAATACTTTCTGGTGAAAGCTTTGCAGCCCCCAACAAAGTTCTGTCATTCAAATTTACTTTCTTTAATAAAGTACTACAAAATTGTATATAAAATTCTTTAGCACAGCTCTTAAATATGTCATCTTTTTCGAAAAGGTTGTTTGATAGAATAATATCCACATTAACACCGCAGTAAATTTGATCTGGGGTGTAGTGCTTTTCGTCTGAATCAATATTTAACGCCCAAATAGGACTGGAGTATAAATAAAATTGTTTTTATAAAAGTTTTGATTTCGTAATAAGTAAATGTATGCGAATATCTTCAGACGCGCATTTCTATATTCACATTATTTATTTCATTTAAAATATAAGAAAGAAATGTAAAATATACTTTATAAATAGGACTTTGAAAATTTTCAGATATAAGATTAATATTTTGATTACTGCTTTTATTTTTAAATACGTAAAGATTAAAATAATACTTGAGGATCCCATTGCTCAAAAATTCTATCTATGACTGCTTGTCTAGAAAGCCACCTTGTGGGGGCGTACTTTAGTATAACATGCATTTCTGTACCGAAATGTTCTTGAAAACTCTGAAAGTCTGCCCTCCTAAGGGGGCTGTTACAAAAATGATAGTTTGCGTCTTTTAAAAATTTATCAATTTTGTTGGGAAATACATTACACGCGGCCATTGAAGCTAAATTTAAAATGTTACAAACACATCCAATAACATGCAGATTTGGAACAACTTGCTTCAGCCTTGCTTGTACTCCACTTTTTGCTCCCATCATAACCGAGGAATTGTCGGCAGTGAAACCAACAATTTTTCAAGTAGCAGTAGGTATTGAATGGTCTTTCAAAGATTTAATAATGGCTTTAAAAAGGCTCCGTGCTATTATCGGTTAAAGGTATCTAAAAATCTATCAAAGCACTTTTTATCAAAAATTCGAATCGAAACTGCCAAATTTTTTGATATACATATATCAGTCGTTTCATCTATTATTAGAGAGTAAGAATTCTTCTGACAAAATGCAATTATGGATATATAATTTTCTGGCCCTTTTATTTGAGTTACTATTTTCTGTGCTTTAATTCTATTGATGCAAAATTTGTTCACAATTTTAGAATCAGTTATGCTATTTTTCATAAGCATATTTAAATGATCCATAATTGCAAATGGCAAATTGTGCTCGGCAACAAAACAACTTACCTATATATTTTCTTCGAAAAATGTAAAATTTTTTTGTACATTCAGAGCTGCTTTGCAAATGACTTGAAGTGTAGTGCTTTATTTTACAAAAATGTACCAAATATGTCAATGTAGTACCTACGTACTTTCGGGAAGCGAAATGTACCAAAAAAGTACAAATGTACCATGATTATCATCACTGCTGCAATTGAGTGGCTGAAACAAAAAAACTCAAACATACATATGTACATATGACCACGTTCAAACACTGATCAAGAACGATCGCTTACGATCTTGTATAATGTGCGTATAGATAGTAGTAAATTTATAGCCGTGATGACAATGTCAAAAAAAAAAAAACGTATGTAAAAAGAATCGTAAAAAATATGAATAAATAATAGTTTAAAAAAACTAAAAGAAAACGCTTTTATAGCTAACCGAACTAAAAAATAGAAAATAGTTTTCAATTTAAAAGAGTTTATATAATAGTAGTAGAAGGCCAAACAATCATTTATAGTTAATCACCTCAAAATAAAATTATAATAAAATTTAAGTTATTAACAGAATAATTTAATTCAGATTAAAAAGCGTGGAGTGCATTTCATATCTTTCCTCTCAGATAGTTGCCAATAGAATGATTTTAACATTCAATATCAAGCACCCCACGCTTTTTATTGTGAATTAAATTATTCTGTTAATAACTTAAATTTTATTATAATTTTATTTTGAGGTGATTAACTATAAATGATTGTTTGACCTTCTACTACTATAATAACTTAAATTTTATTATAATTTTATTTTGAGGTGATTAACTATAAATGATTGTTTGACCTTCTACTACTATTATATAAACTCTTTTTATACTCAGTTGAGCAGAGCTCACAGAGTATATTAAGTTTGATTGGATAACGGTTGGTTGTACATATATAAAGGAATCGAGATAGATATAGACTTCCATATATCAAAATAATCAGGATCGAAAAAAAATTTGATTGAGCCATGTCCGTCCGTCCGTCCGTCCGTCCGTCCGTCCGTCCGTCCGTCCGTCCGTCCGTCCGTCCGTTAACACGATAACTTGAGTAAATTTTGAGGTATCTTGATGAAATTTGGTATGTAGGTTCCTGAGCACTCATCTCAGATCGCTATTTAAAATGAACGATATCGGACTATAACCACGCCCACTTTTTCGATATCGAAAATTTCGAAAAACCGAAAAAATGCGATAATTCATTGCCAAAGGCGGTTAAAGCGATGAAACTTGGTAGATAGGTTGACGTTATGACGCAGAATAGAAAACTAGTAAGATTTTGGACAATGGGTGTGGCACCGCCCACTTTTACAAGAAGGTAATTTAAAAGTTTTGCAAGCTGTAATTTGGCAGTCGTTGAAGATATCATGATGAAATTTGGCAGGAACGTTACTACTATTACTATATATGTGCTAAATAAAAATTAGCAAAATTGGATGAAGAACACGCCCACTTTTTAAAAAAATTTTTTTTTAAATTCAAATTTTAACAAAAAAGTTAATATCTTTACTGTATATAAGTAAATTAAGTCAAAATTCAACTCCAGTAATGATATGATGCAGCAAAATCCAAAAATAAAAGAAAATTTCAAAATGGGAGTGGCTCCGCCCATTTTCATTTAGTTTGTCTAGAATACTTTTAATGCCATAAGTCGAACAAAAATTTACCAATCCTTCTCAAATTTTATAGGAGCATAGATTCTGTGACGGTAACTGTTCTCTGTGAAAATCGGCGAAATCGGTGGAAGCCACGCCCAGTTTTTATACACAGTCCACCGTCTGTCCTTCCGCTCGGCCGTTAACACAATAACTTGAGCAAAAACCGATATATCTTTACTAAACTTTGCCCACGTATTTATCTGAACTCACTTTATCTTGGTATAAAAAATGGCCGACATCCGACCATAACCACGCCCACTTTATCGATATCGAAAATTACGAAAAATGAAAAAAATGCCATAATTCTATACCAACTACGAAAAAAGGGATGAAACATGGTAACTGGATTGGTTTATTGACGCAAAATATAACTTTGGAAAAAACTTTGTAAAATGGGTGTGACACCTACCATATTAAGTAGAAGAAAATGAAAAAGTTCTACAAGGCGAAATCAACAGCCCTTGGAATCTTGGCAGGAATACTGTTAGTGGTATTGCATATATAAATAAATTAGCAGTACCCGACAGATGATTTTCTGGATCACCTGGTCCACATTTTGGTCGATATCGCGAGAACGCCTTCACATATACATCTAAGGGCCACTCGCTTTTAAAACCCTCATTAATACTTTTAATTTGATATCCATATCGTACAAACACATTCTAGAATCACCCTGACCCACCCTAATGGCGATATCTCGAAAAGGCGTCCACCTATAGACCTAATGCCCACTCCCTCTTAAAATGCTCAGTAACACCTTTCGTTTGATACCCATATCGTACAAACGTTCTAGAGTCACCCCTGGCTCACCCTAATGGCGATATCTCGAAAAGGCGACCACCTATATACCTAATGTCCACTCCCTCTTAAAATGCTCAGTAACACCTTTCGTTTGATACCCATATCGTACAAACATTCTAGAGTCACCCCTGGCCCACCCTAATGGCGATATCTCGAAAAGGCGTCCACCTATAGACCTAATGCCCACTCCCTCTTAAAATGCTCAGTAACACCTTTCGTTTGATACCCATATCGTACAAACATTCTAGAGTCACCCCTGGCCCACCCTAATGGCGATATCTCGAAAAGGCGTCCACATATAGACCTAATGCCCACTCCCTCTTAAAATGCTCAGTAACACCTTTCGTTTGATACCCATATCGTACAAACATTGTAGAGTCACCCTTGGTCCACCTTAATGGCGATATCTCGAAAAGGCGTCCACCTATAGAACTAAGGATTACTCCCTTTTAAAATACTCATTACCACCTTTCATTTGATACCCATATCGTACAAACACATTCTAGAGTCACCCTGGCCCACCCTAATGGCGATATCTCGAAAAGGCGTCCACCTATAGACCTAATGCCCACTCCCTCTTAAAATGCTCAGTAGCACCTTTCGTTTGATACCCATATCGTACAAACATTCTAGAGTCACCCCTGGCCCACCCTAATGGCGATATCTCGAAAAGGCGTCCACCTATAGACCTAATGCCCACTCCCTCTTAAAATGCTCAGTAACACCTTTCGTTTGATATCCATATCGTACAAACATTCTAGAGTCACCCTTGGTCCACCTTTATGGCGATATCTCGAAAAGGCGTCCACCTATAGAACTAAGGATTACTCCCTTTTAAAATACTCATTACCACCTTTCATTTGATACCCATATCGTACAAAAACATTCTAGAGTCACCCCTTTCCCACCGTAATGGCGATATCTCGAAAAGGCGTCCACCTATAGACCTAATGCCCACTCCCTCTTAAAATGCTCAGTAACACCTTTCGTTTGATACCCATATCGTACAAACATTCTAGAGTCACCCCTGGCTCACCCTAATGGCGATATCTCGAAAAGGCGTCCACCTATAGACCTAATGCCCACTCCATCTTAAAATGATCAGTAACACCTTTCGTTTGATACCCATATCGTACAAACACATTCTAGAGTCACCCCTGGCCCACCCTAATTACGATACCTCGAAAAGGCGTCCACCTATAGACCTCATGCCCACTTCCTCTTAAAATGCTCAGTAGCACCTTTCGTTTGATACCCATATCGTACAAACATTCTAGAGTCACCATTGGTCCACCTTTATGGCGATATCTCGAAAAGGCGTCCACCTATAGAACTAAGGATTACTCCCTTTTAAAATACTCATTACCATCTTTCATTTGATACCCATATCATACAAACACATTCTAGAGTCACCCCTGGCCCACCCTAATGGCGACATTTCGAAAAGGCGTGCACCTATAGACCTAATGCCCACTCCCTCTTAAAATGCTCAGTAACACCTTTCATTTGATTCCCATATCGTAAAACTAGAGACACCCCTGGTGCACCTTTATGGCGATATCTCGAAACGGCGTCCACCTATGGAACTAAGGATCACTGCTTTTCAAAATATTCATTAACAGCTTTCATTTGATACCCATATCGTACAAACATATTCTAGAGTCACCCCTGGTCCACCTTTATGGCGATTTCTTGAAAAGGCGTTCACCTATAGAACTAAAGCCCATTCCCTTTTAAAATACTCATTATCACCTTTCGTTTGATACCCATATCGTACAAACACATTCTAGAGTCAGCCCTAGTCCACCTTTATGGCGATATCCCTAAATGGCGTCCATCCATAGAACTATGACCTACTCTCTCTTAAAATACTCTTTAATACCTTCCATTTGATACACATGTCATACAACCACATTCCAGGGTTACCCTAGGTTCATTTTCCTACATGGTGATTTTCCTTATTTTGTCTCCATAGCTCTCAACTGAGTATGTAATGTTCGGTTACACCCGAACTTAGCCTTCCTTACTTGTTAATAATAATAATAATAATAATAATAATAAGTAATTTTAAAAGTTTTAGTCAAGAGTGATGAAACCTCGAAACGCCAGCGGTCCATGGATGAATCCAAGAGGCAGGGAGGCTGAACGCTGTCTTTAGCCGAAATTGCCAAGGTTCGGCAGATCATTGGCATTATAGACGAGAGCAGCGAAGATGGCAGGATCCTGAAACAGTGGAAGTGGATCTAGGCCGCGCTCGCTACGGTGGCCGTTAAGGTTAAGAAATACATCTCTGGCCCACCGCCATCTTACAACGATGAAGGGTGGTTCCAGGTCAATGCCAAGCTAATTGCCTGTGACGACGCCAGGTCGGTAAACCTCTATAGGGCCGCCGTCACGCTGATAGGGGTGGTACATCTGGGCGCGCGCCTCAAGGTAGTGGAGGCGCATGATATCCCCGCACGACCAAGTGCTAGAGCCTAGGTTCCAGTCACCCAACGGACCCAGTTGACATCCTTGAGCTGCTCCAGGAGTACAACCCGGGTCTACCGACCAAGAACTGGAAGGTGGTCAACGTGGAGAAATCTGAACGGGCCACGATGCAGATAGTCCTGTTTCTCGACAGCGCTAGCGTCGAAGCGCTGAAAAAGCAGGACTTCAAAGTAAGCTACGGCCACAAAAATATAAGCCTTAATATTTGTAAGGCTGATGTCGAAGCCTTGGTAAAGCTTCAGTCTCGTATATTGTATATTGGCTAAATCCTCTTAATGTTTTTCTTCTACCCAATTTTTGCGACGGGGATCTGACAGCGGTTAGCATCGAGATGCTAGGGAGGAGTTTGAAACTTGCTTCTTTCTACCTAGCGCATTATCACCAAGGCTCACTACCACCGGATAATTTCATGGAGTTCGTGAGAGCAGCGAATCCACGAAATGACTTCATCCTACTAGGAGGCGATGCCAATGCCCACCATGCCCAGTGGGGCAGCAGTGATACAAATGACCGAGGTGAGTCTTTATTTAACTATCTTTTAGGCAATAATCTAAGTATATGTAATAGGGGATCTTTGACATAGCCCTGGTCACATATTCTTTCAGTGACCTGATCGTTTAGTGGAGAGTTCTAAAAGAGCACTCCTTTTCTGACCATAGATATACAAAATTTTCTATATCGCAGGCGCACACATGTCGTAAGTACATACAAAATATTAGAAGAACGAACTGGGGCTACTTTAAGAAGATAATAGGTAAAAAACTATCTGAAGAGGTGCGAGTCCCACAGAGCGAGGAGTAGCTGGACGTGCTTGTAAATAATTTCAGACAAAAATGTAGGAATGCTTTAGATAGGGCTTGCCCGACTAAAAAGGTTATGGAAACTCACAAACCACCATGGTGGTCGTCCGATCTTGATAAGCTTAGAAAGTCATGTAGGACGACCTTTAATAAAGCAAAACATGACGGACACGAATCCTCATGGGCTGCTTATTAAACGAAAATAAGTATATATAAAAAAGCAATCCGAAATGAAAAGCGATCCCCCTGGAGGGATTTCTGCGGCAGAATTGAATCCACATCCGCGGCCTCCCGATTAAGGAAGGTGCTATCGAAATCTCCAACTCAGCTAAGTTGCGTCCAAAAGCCGCATGGGCACTGGACGGACTCTAGCGCTGAAACCATAAACTTGCTTATGGATACACACTTCCCAGCAAGCGCGGGCGTATCATTAAATATTGTTAGCGGAGGGTCACCTGATGATAAGCTAATAAGCCGGGGCCGGATGGAATTTTTCCGGCTCAGCTACAGTATACTGCCGAACTTATAAGGCCCTGGATAAAAGGGATGTGTATAGGTTGTATTCGGCTCAATTACGTACCAGCATCGTGGAGAGTGAACGTGGTCTTTATCCCCAAGGCAGGGAAAACCTCCCACTTTAAACCAAATGAGTATAGGCCTCTAAGCTTATCTTCTTTTCTGCTAAAAGCACTAGAAAGACTCCTAGAGGACTACATCAGGAGGAGGATTGAGCCATCGATTCTTTCGCAAGCTCAACATGCCTATACTAAGGGTAGGTCAACTGACACGGCCTTGCACTCACTGGTATCCGTTATCGAAAGGTCACTTGACCTCAAGGAATACATACTGGTGGCATTTTAGATATACCGGGTGCCTTCAACAACGTTCTCCCTGAGGCCATCACCTCGGCGCTGGCCGATCTGGGGGTTGACGCGTGCCTGGTGGAGTTTATATACAATCTGCTTACGAATAGGCAGATTAAAACTGAGCTAGGTGGATGCGTGATACGCAGACCGTTCCGCAGAGGCCTCCGCAGGGCGGCGTTCTCTCTCCGCTACTTTGAGTAGTTACCGTCAACCAACTACTACGCCTCATGGAGGCAGAAGGCCACCAAGTGATCGCGTATGCAGATGACATCTGCGTCACCATGTGGGGGAAACTTCCGCAAACTCTTTGCAACCTAATGGAAGGGGAACTATCCAAAATTTCGCACTGGGCCACAGCCACAGGTTTGGAAGTCAACCCGGATAAAACCGAGCTTGTCCTCTTCACGAGGAGGTACAAAGTACCAAATCTTACACCGCCAAGAATTGGGGGTACGTTCTTAGCGTTTGGCGATCAAGTCAAATATTTGGGAGTCATTCTGGATAGGAAGCTATTATGGAGTGACCATAAAGTAGAGCGATCCAAGAAGGCAGCAACAGAGCTGTTCACCTGCAAGAGGGCAATTGGCTCCTCCTGGGGATTCTCCCCTAAGGTGACGTACTGGATTTATACAGCCATTGTGCGCCTGATTCTTCTTTATGGTGCCTTGGTCTGGTGGCCTGCACTAGCTAAAAGTACCTATCTTAAAATGCTTCAAAAGGTGCAACGGAGTTCGGAGCTTTGCATTACCGGGGCTCTCGGCTCCACTCCAGATTCCTTTACATACATACATGGATACGTAGATAGATACAGGCCAAGCTAATAAAAGCGTGTGGGAAAAGGCTCCAGTATGCTCTTTCGTAGATGTGCCATGTATCCATTTCTATCATTTATAAAGGAATGCGTTTTTCGCATTATGTGAAAGGTTTCAAATCTATGGCCATTTGGGGTGGTCATAAGTTCAATTGACCTTATGTCCGTTAACCTTATGTCACCCCACCATCACATTATTGTATTGTCATCGAGCCTTGATACGTGTGCAAAGTTTCAATCAAACTTATGGCCATTCAAAGTGGTAATAAGGCCAATTGACCTTTTGGCCGTTGACCTTATGTCACCACACCATCACATTAATGCATTGTCATCGAGCCTTGATACGTGTGCAAAGTTTCAATCAAACTTGAGGCCAATCAAAGTGCTAATAAGGCCAATTGACCTTATGGCCGTTGACCTTATGTCACCACACCATCACATTAATGCATTGTCATCGGTCCTTGATACGTGTCCAAAGTTTCAAATTAATCAGACTTCTAGAAACCGGTGAAAATTAAGCTCAAAGATTCCGTTACATAGATACAGGCCAAGATAATAAAAGCGTGTTAAAAAGATAAAAAAGATTTAATGTGGATGCTTATAAGCAAGACCCTAATGTTAAATTCGGGAAGGATAAGGGTAAGTTTGCAGGAAGCGTTCCGTTCTGGCAAATACATGTAAGTGCAATTTGTGCAAACCAAACAAAAAACTTAATTATTCAAAATTCAATAATTTCGAGTTAGCCTCGGTCTAACCGAAAAGGAACAAAAAAAAAACGCATGTGCGGAAGTGGGACTATGGGCAGAGCACACCGATAAAGATCGGTGCACTTTGAATATAGTCACTAACTGCAAAAAGAAATGCAAAGAATAAAAATAAAAGAATGCAAATAAACGTCAGAGAAAAAGAAAATTGTGAGTGAAAAATTACTCAACAAAAATTAAAAAAAGCAAAGTGAAATTATTAAGCAAAAAATCACTTAGGAATATTTTCAGAATAGCAAAACCCACAAAAATAACGCTTAAAGCCCTTAGCTTTTTACCAACCTTTTTCTTACCAAAAACTTATGTCTAACTAAAAATTACGAAACGAGTAAAGGTAGCTATAAATAAAAAGATGATAAAAAAATTTTGAGGACTAACTTTATATAAATTGACCAAAAAGTAGACGGCAATTTTTCCTTTATTACAGACATAGTCTTTTTGAATTTTGACTAAAAAGCTGTAGCAATAGCTCTTGTAAAAGAATTTTGGGAATTAAAATTATAAAGGTGGAGCGCAATCTTTCAATTTAAGGCAAACCATGTACTTGGGATTTACTAATTGATTATTTAAAATTTAAACACGCACCCTACCTTTATAATTTTAAATCCCAAAATTCTTTTACAAGAGCTATTGCCAAGATTCCAAGGGCTTTTGATTTCGCCCTACAGAACTTTTTCATTTTCTTCTACTTACTATGGTAGGTGTCACACCCATTTCACAAAGTTTTTTTCTAAAGTTATATTTTGCGTCAACAAACGAATCCAATTACCATGTTTCATCTCTTTTTTCATATTTGGTAATTTTCGATATCGGAAAAGTGGGCGTGGTCATAGTGGGATTTCGGCCATTTTTTATACCAAGATGAAGTGAGTTCAGATAAGTACGCGAACTAAGTTTAGTAAAGATATATCAATGTTTGCTCAAGTTATCGTGTTACCGGACGAGCGGAAGGACAGACGGTAGACTGTGTATAAAAACTGGGCGTGGGTTCAACCGATTTCGCCCATTTTCACAGAAAACAGTTATCGTAATGGAAGCTATATCCCTACCAAATTTCACAAGGATTGGTAAATTTTTGTTCGACTTATGGCATTAAAAGTATTCTAGACAAATTAAATGAAAAAGGGCGGAGCCACGCCCATTTTGAAATTTTCTTTTAGTTTTGTATTTGTTGCACCATATCATTACTGGAGTTGAATGTTGACATAATTTAATTATATACTGTAAAGATATTAAACTTTTTGTTAAAATTGGACTTAAAATTTTTTTTTTTTTAAAGTGGGCGTGCTTGTCATCCGATTTTGCTAATTTTTATTTAGCACACATACAGTAATAGCAGTAACGTGCCTGCCAAATTTCATCATTATATCTTTAACTGCTGACAAATTACAGCTTGCAAAACTTTTAAATTACCTTATTTTAAAAGTGGGCGGTGCCACGCCTATTGTACAAAATTTTACCAATTTTCTATTTTGCGTTATAAGTTCAACCCACCTACCAAGTTTCATCGCTTTATCCGTCTTTGGTAATGAATTATCGCACTTTTTCGGTTTTTCGAAATTTTCGATATCGAAAAAGTTGGCGTGGTTGTTTTCCGATTTTGTTCATTTTAAATAGCGATCTGAGATGAATGCCCAGTAACCTACATACCAAATTTCATCAAGATACCTTAAAATTTACTCAAGTTATCGTGTTTACGGACGGACGGCGGACATGGCTATATGAATTTCTTTTTTCACCCAGATCATTTTGATATATAGAAGTCTATATCTATCTCGATTAGTTTATGCCGTTACGGATCACCGTTATGTGAACAAAGTTAATATACTCTGTGAGCTCTGCTCAGCTGAGTATAATTAACACCATTATACAATACGTCCCATTTCAACTCTTAAGTATAAGTATATGATGGAGATACTAAGGTATATACAACCTATGCACCATGAATATTTTAACAACCTCTAAATGAAGAGAAATAATATCGCAAAATCTTTGATATTATTCTTAATAAATGAATGAATGTAAATTAAATTTTTTAATAATTTAATGTTTTCTAAGACATTAATAAAAATCTGTATCTAAACAGAAAGCTTCCCTATTTATTTTAAAGCTATTACATTCATCTACATCAAACGTAAAATATTTACAATCTCTATTATTTAATTTCTTAAAAATAAGTGGACTTTTCCCTTTTCACAAAAAAGTCATTTTATTAATTTTGAAAGTGGTTTAGGTTCTAAGTGGTTTAGGTTCTGAAAAACAGTTTATTTTTCTAGTAAAGTTCAAAAACGTATTACGTTACATAATCTAACATGTTTAAGGTCACAAAGCCATAAGAAAAAATTAATAGCACTTAACAATATTTTTGAAAGAAATCAAACACAAACCCTTAAATATCTCAATATAAGAAAAAATGGACTTAAACCACTTTCCAAAAAAACGATTCATATTTCGTCCAGAATCTCCTTAGGAATAATTTCATTATAATGTTCTCCCCGACGCGTTCCATGTTTTGCGTGATTTGTTCTTTTTCGAAAAATATGTTAATTTTTTCTTCAAGGATAAAAAATTATTATTTATATGAAATATAGTTAATTTTACAAAAACTGTTTGGGACTTTCTAACTCTATCGCCTTAAGATACCACATAATGAGTTAAGGAATTATCAGTGTTAACCACAATAAATAACTAAAAAGTTTCATTACGTAGCTATAGTGACTGTAGAAACGCCGTAACAGGGAACAAATTTTCCTCGGTTTTTTTTGACCGGAAGTGTATATACATTTGTATTTCGAAGGTGAAAACAAGTAAAAAAAACTCAGATAATAGACTAATGATGTAGTAACTTCAGGCACTTAAAATTAAAAATATGCTAAATTGTTGCTTGTAGTCTAAAAGGTAACTTAATTTATTTGTATAGATACTCGTAAAAACTAATTTGTGCAGATTATGTTGTGCTGCTCAGATTCTTTGAAGCATTAAATTTGATAACTGACTTGTAATGCTGGAATTATGAAATGTTTAAATCATAACAAAATACACAATAAAAGTAAAGGCTGTATACTTTGGTTAATACTTATGCAGTCAATAGAAAGAAGGTATTAGGTAGATATTGTATGAAAACTAAAATATAAGAAGCTATAAAACAGTTACTGCCATAGAAACAATGTTCTTATCAAACCTCGTAAAAATTGGTCGATTTTAGTTCAACTGTGGTATTTAAAGTTTTGTGAAGACCTCACCTCACCAGACCGAAAAACCCTGTCAAAAACCAGGTCTTATGTTACAAAATAACTCCGTCCTCTAAGCAAATCGTAGAAGCTCTCTAGGACCCAGGGATGCACCTTAACGTTAAGCTAATCGTTTATCAAAAAATTTCCACCGTTTCCGTTGAAACACTTCGAAATATTATCGATAAAGAAATTATCAAGATAAATTGTATCTCGTTTTTAACCGAAACGAAAAGCTTTCGTTAAAGTTAAAAACGTTAACAAAAACGTGATAATTTATGTTTGAATTGTGCTGGCAATGCTATAGCCATGGTGAAGCCGTAAGGTGGTAACAACGAGCGCACATACACACACAAACTCTATGTAATTTGTTTGTGTAATTTGTTGGTGGTAATGTCAATAATACTCTGAGAAATGTTCGTACTGTCAAAATTCATGAGAAAAGTTGCAATCAGCTTAGCTAATGCTTTCACCTTTAATGACTCCGCCATCAATCAGCTTTGCCAGCATAGTTTGAAATTAATAATCAACATAAACGATTTGATTTCGTTTTGATTTGGCAGAAAACGAAACGAAATCATTTCGTTAATTTGACGTTCTTAACGTTAATAAACGAAACGAAATGACTTTGTTTCGTTTATTAACGTTAACTATCGTAACGAAATGATATCGGTTCGTTGGTTAAGCATGCCTGCTAGGACCTTTGGCACATGCTGCTCCGTATTACGCCTAATAGCTGAAGTCTTAGCCTGGCAAGCACGTGGCACGAGTACAAAATGTGCTTGATCGTTTTCTCCTCCAACCCTCGATTTATAATTAAAAGGCATGCGATGTAGGAAGGCAGTGTCCAGTCAGTATACCCGTCATGAGTATACAGTCCCCTATTTTTAATGATAGGGTGATAGGGGTAACTTTGTTAGCTTTAGGCTGACGACAGAGTGGAAGCGAGAAACGTTGCTATAATATGAAGATAGAAAGCTATAGAAATGATTTATTATGGAAAAATAGATAAGCACTCTATCATCAGCCCAAGGTTGTAAGACCTACACATGATCTTCGACACTTTGCAGCCCCGCGCTTGGGTCCACGCCTTTCCCGCTTGGTCGATCATATGCACCTCTCGCCTTCTTTTAATCTCGCCTAATCTAATTGGGACGTCTACGAGATGCATCCTTATTATGCAGTTCATCTGCTTTTTCATTTCCATCTACTCCCATATGCCTTGGGATACGTGTCATAAATATTTTGTAAATTTTTTAATGGTAAAAGCAACTGTTTAGAAAAAGTTGGACGTGGTCATTAATGAAGTTTCCCATCTATATATAACACTAAAAGCCAAAATTATGCAAAATTGTATGGTGATAATAACCATTCATGATTTACGGCTTGCAAAACTTTCTTATTTTATATGTGGGGGGTGCCACACCCATTTCCCAAAATTTTACTAAATTATAATTCTGGGTTATAATGTTTATTCACTCTCCAAGTTTCATCACTTGTCCAATATCTGTTGATATATTGTTCCACTTGTTCCATTTTTCGAAATTTTCTATATCGAAAAGTCTAAATGTTTGCTGAAATTATCGTGTTAACATATGGACGAATTCCTTAAAACCAGTTTTCGAGGCTCTGCTTGTTTACTCCTCCCTAATGATAATATTGGCTCATTTCTCATGCCACAATGTACACAACAAGCTTAGCACTTGAGAATACACATATTGCTGATATTTGTTTCATTACTTACTCATAGTCTTCTATTAGCGTAACAGAGTACCAATTAGACAGTGTCAAAGTGAAGGGTGGGAGGGCGGCAGAAGGGGGGAATCTTGCACCGGATGCTATTCACAGAGGGGCACCAAATGAACTTCCTGGATACGTTGTATTTTATTAAAACTGATTTCTGGAAAATATTGATTTCTGGAAAAAATTTTCTATACCAAAAAATGCATGCATATATCCGGAACACTTGCGACAGGCTGTGGAATAATTGAAAGCATATGCCTTTTTTTCTCACGTTCAACGTTACGATGGGCATTATTAAAAAATGCTTCACAAAAACTGTAAACCGTGAATCTGAAACACGATGGAGCTCCAAAATACAAGCGGTTAGCGTTATCGTCGATGGGCTAGGAATGTAGTAGAACACTTAGAACAATTAGCAAAGGACACAAACACCACAAGTAGCACCAGAAGCGAAGCTAAAATTCTGTTGCAAAATATACTCAATTTTAGTTTCATAACATTAGTTCATTTCTTGTATGAAACCTTAAGAGGATTGATCGTGTGCAGTTCAGCTTACAAGATCCGGGGATAAATTTTAGAGAAGCGTATCATGATCTTAAATCATTAGCGACTGAACTATCCGAAATTCGAGACACTCTCTGCGAAGAAGAAATAGAAAAAGCGGTCTCCTTATGAAAAATGAGATGCCTGGAGAACCGGATAGATATATTTGTCTTTCCGCATAATGTCAAAATTCTCGAGTTATGAAAAGTGTTCTGGATCATCTCCAACAAAAAATACGTACAAGATTTATCCGACTAAATGACCTTAATTTTAGATTTAGATTTATCTTAGTCGTTGGAAATTTGTTAAACAAGGATATTAAAAACTTAGAAATAAATTGTAAGAACTTGGATGCATTTCATAATGCAGATTTCGATGGAACAGAATTTTTTATCCAAATATATGACTGCAAAATATTTCTTTGGATTTGAAAAGGAATTGAACATAAAACTTTGTTCGAATTACGTTACTTTTATACTCTCATATGGAGAAGATGCTTCTCCAAACTTACGAGTGACACTTCAAGTACTCTTGGCTATCTCAGTATCAGTTGATAGCTGCAAATGTTCATTCAGCTAATTAAAGCTGATGTTGACATATTTACGTTCAACGATGGGGCCTAAGTGATCTAACATTATGAAGTATGGAAAAAGAAAAATTTGAAATGATAAATTTTGATGATATCTTTGATATATTTGATCCTCAAAGGCAAGGAAAATAGCACATAGATATTAGTTTTACTAATGTATTATAATCATATTATTATTGAATATGTATTTGAGTCTGCTTATAGATGATATCTTCAGTCTACGACCTAATTGATTTATTAATTTTTGAATTTATAAAATTATATTGTTTTGATAATATAGGGTGAGGGGGCGTCAAAAAATATATTATGCCCGGGGAAAGAATCCTTCACTACGCCACTGGACTAAAACTCATGAAAGATGATCAAACGTTTAAGCCCATAAAAAATTTACGTCTCAATTACACTTAGCACACGATGTTGAGTATAACACACCACTTAACTTCGAGCAGTGTTGTTGCTACTTATAAATTAAGTTCACTCTGGGCCCATATTGTGTGTAACGATTCGTATCGAAATCAAGTTTCCACTCAAATATTACATTAAAATAGCTCTGTAATCGTGAGTCCGAATAATGACATACATATGTGAACAAGAGACTTGCGTACCAGTTGGATTTAAATTTTTTAACATAATTTATCATAACTCGGCAGTTTCATATTTATTAATTGAGTGAAGAATGGATTCCGATACTAATGGTAACACACGGGTCCGTAACCCTGTTTTAGCGGCCGTATCTATATTTTATCAGTTCGGAAACAGATGGAACTAAATTAATAGGTCCTGTGTAATTTTCTGTATTTGATAATTAACACGTAAGGAAGGCTAAGTTCGGGTGTAACCGAACATTACATACTAAGCTGAGAGCTATGGAGACAAAATAAGGGAAATTCACCATGTAGGAAAATGAACCTGGGTAACCCTGGAATGTGTTTATATGACAAGTGTATCAAATGGAAGATATTAAAGAGGATTTTAAGAGGGAGTGGGCCATAGTTCTATAGGTGGACGCCATTTAGGGATATCGCCATATAGGTGGACCAGGGCTGACTCTAGAATTTGTTTGTACGATATGGGTATCAAATGAAAGGTGTTAATGGGTATTGTAAAAGAGCGTGGGCCTTAGTGAACGTGAACTGAGTTTAGTAAAGATATATCGATTTTTGCTCAAGTTATCGTGTTAACGGCCTCGCGGAAGGACAGACGGTCGACTGTGTATAAAAGCTGGGCGTGGCTTCAACCGATTCCGCCCTTTTTCACAGAAAACAGTTATCGTCCTAGAATCTAAGCCCCTACCAAATTTCACAAGAATTGGTAATTTTTTGTTCGACTTATGGCATTAAAAGTATCCTAGACAAATTAAATGAAAAAGGGCGGAGCCACGCCCATTTTGAAATTTCCCTTTATTTTTGTATTTTGTTGCATCATATCATTACTGGAGTTGAATGTTGACATAATTTACTTATATGCTGTAAAAATATTGAATTTTTTATTAAAATTTTACTTTGAAATAATTTTTGTTAAAGTGGGCGTGGTCGTTCTCCGATTTTGCCAATTTTTATTAAGCATACATATCGTAATAGGAGTAATGTTCCTGCCAAATTTCATCATGATATCTTAAACGACTGCCAAATTACAGCTTGCAAAACTTTTAAATTACCTTCTTTTAAAAGTGGGCGGTACCACGCCCGTTGTCCAAAATTTTATATTTTTCTATTCTGCGTCATAAGGCCAACCCACCTACCAAGTTTCGTCGCTTTATCCGTCTTTGTTAATGAATTATCGCACTTTTCTGTCTTTCGAAATATTCGATATCGAAAAACTGGGCGTGGTTATAGTCCGATATCGTTCATTTTAAATAGCGATCTGAGATGAGTGCCCAGGAACCTACATGCTAAATTTCATCAAGATACCTCAAAATTTATTCAAGTTATCGTGTTAACGGTCGGAAGGACGGACATGGCTCAATCAAATTTTTTTTCGATACTGATGATTTTGATATATGAAAGTATATATCTATTTCGATTCTTTTATACCTGTCCAACCAACCGTTATCCAATCAAAGTTAATATACTCTGTGAGCTCTGCTCAACTGAGTATAAAAATACATTCATGCTATTATTCAAACGTGCAAATAATTATAAACAAGTTATCGTTTGGAAAAGAATAACAAAACCTTATCTGGATATCTCAACCCAGAATAGATTGGTATCGATATCGAAAATTTAGGAGAATAAGATAATTCAAAAACGAATACCGCTAAACAATAAAATTTTGTAGGAGAATTGGTTTTATGACGCAAAACATAAATTTTGTGAAATGAAGATGAAGATTACAAAACAAATATCATTCTGTGATAGTTCAATAGTTAACGGGATATTTCCGTATTTTAAAAGGCAATAATGCTAAAATTTTGTATGAGCAACTTTCTTAAGGTTGACTTAAAATCCGTATTTATGTAACTATTTTGGAAAAACGCGCCGGGCAACGCTTACTAAGGCCGCTCGAATTTTTTGAAAATCTTTGCATCGATTTCTAGAACGATAGAAGATGTTGTGCTGAAATTTAATATACATATATCTTTCATTTTAAAAAAAGAATTGCCCTAGACAAGAAACACAAAATCGGTTGATTACCACGCCCAATTAAACTATATACAAATTAAAAATACACATGCATACAAATTCGAGATCTGAAGCCTCTACCGCTTCCCATGAATTTCGCGTTTAAAAAATGCGCATACACATGTATATTTGTCATAAAAATACATTTACACAATAATTTTAGATATTAATTAATGGTGCCACGACTATCGACTTCGTTGTTTCCCGAAATGTTGTCATATCCAGATTTAAGTTTAAATATTAAAAGCTACATCGATGTCACCTGATCGAAAAATACGGCACAGGTATAGGAAAAATGTAAAAAAAAATCAGTTGGGAATGCATTCAGCACGTCATGCCTTAGTTGTTGTAAACTTTATCCCAGTTGCCTTCCTTGCATATTTTATTCTTTTTGCACAATACATACTTTGTATGTAATCATGTGTTAAAGCTAAGCTTGTTTTTTGTGGCGGTTTCAAAGAAACTTGTATTTTTTGCTTTTGTTCTATTTATAGAACTATGTACAAAGAATTGACCAAAAACTGGAGATTTGGAAACTCTGCCACCCCTAATAACTGGAGCCTTGACCTGGCGAGCGCAGGACAAGAACACAGAACGTGCTCAAGCGTTTCTTCATTCAGCTCGCACTTTCTACAACTGCTGTTACTGACGAGGCTTAACTTGTAAGTAAGTATTGCATAGCGTCTGAAATGTTAATTTTGATTTTCATACATCATCTTTCAATACCCAAGTCTACCAGCTTGACATTTCTATAGTTCGTGGGCCTATCCCAATTAGTCCCTTGGAGTTAATCACATTGATTCTAGCCTATCAACCAAGTTTAAATATCACCTACACGTTACGGCTCCCGTTACATATTTGAATAAGCAGGCACATATTTTTACCTGGTGGGGCTTTGTGCTTCGCAAGAAGACTCAAAGTGGTGAAGCAAAAGCTTTCCCAAGATAGTCGAACAAATGACCGGTTGTGCTACTATTCTAAAGTCATGGACAGCCGAACTTGTCTGAAAACTGGAGCTACGCGGTTATTCATAATGAATTCTTGTATCGATATGCTGGTAAATTTAAATTATGTAGGATTATACTATTTTCACCCATGAGTTACGCAATAATATCCACTTGTACTGCTTACTACCTATTTCTAGGGCGTCATCCCCGGCCGAATATTTACTCCCTAACATTTCAAGGTGTTTCTCTGGTAATGCTCGGCAGCACAGCGCGAAAAAAAAATCCGTTAGAAAGTCTTCGGAGCTTCTAGGAAAGTGACGTCGACGAAGGTGTGAGTTCGAAGTCGCAGTCCTATAGCTTCTGTGCTGGCATGTAGTGTGAGGGTCAGGAGGTGTGGTAGCGACTGGAGGTGGAGAGGATTTCTGCTGTTTACACAACGGGAAATATAGCTCTTAAACAGCCGACAAAACTAGAGGCGCCTTTTGGAGCGATCAACAATAGGCCGGCGTTGGGGCTAGTCGTTAAAACTTTGCGGCGAGAGTCATGAGTATTAAAAGGCCATTTATAGCAACCGTAAGTCGCCTTTGTGCGTGACCAGCAAGAAGCCACAAATTATTTAAAGGAATCGTGTCGACAACGAGTATTAGGAGTTAGAACATCTCCAAAGGTGAAACTATGCTTTGTACCCGATATAGAGATAAAAGTGTGCCCATTTCAAGTACTTAAACTTTTTTCGGCAGACGCAGCAGTACCAGTTCCCTAGACCGGGGTTAGATTCGAAGCCTCCCTGGAATAAACTAGATATTTTGTGCTACATTTTCTTTATAGAATTACCCCTCCAAGCTTAGGTATTGTTCAGTTAGGCACCTTATATTTCCTAGTAAATAATAATAGCTCGTTGGCAGTTAACCCAGGGTGCCCATACATGTACATCCCAAAGTGCCTGATTCACCAGAGAGCTGATTGTTGTTAGGCATCTGCTCCTTATGACGACTGAAACGCAATCTGCATATGGCGTAAGTATGACTGGTCCTCCGTTGAACCGCCTAAGTAATTGGTTCATATCCAGCGTCCGCAGCATTGGTGATAAAACGCCACCTTGCGCCGTTCCTCTGTTTACAAATTTTGTTGCCTCGCATAGACCCAGTTGCGACGTGATCATTCTGTAGCTTCACATGGAGCCGGTCCGATTTTTTAAGGCCAGATGAACTTCAATTGAGTTGAGACCGTCCATGATTGCTTGTTTCGAGACATTGTTAAAAGCTTCAGCAATGTCCAGAAAAACACCAATGTTATACTCCTGGTGTTCCATGGCTTTCTCTGTTTTCACGGCCACCCAATTCAATGCAGTATCGACTAAATTGTCTTTGCTGTAAGCATGTTCTGCCGAAATGAATAATTTCTCATTCATTTTTTATTTTATATACACATCTATTAATCTATCTAGGATTTTGAGCAGAAAAGATGTGAAACTAATAGGCCTGTAGTCTTTCGGATGCAGATCACTATTTTTTCCCGCTTTCGGTATAAAGACTACTCGAGCCGTGCTACAAGATTGCGGGACGTGGTTCAGTTTTATGCAACCCCCAAAGATTATTCTTAGCCATTCTACAACCCTTCCACCTGCCATCTGCAGCATAGCAGGGAGTATCCAAAAGTTTTTATTGCCCATTCAATTTTGGTATTTGTTACCAATACTGGTATCTCTCGCTTAGTATAAGAAGTGAAGACGTTGTTTCATAACTCTTCGCATCATCTCCTGATGGGAAGTGTGTGTTGAGTAGTGCCTCAAGGGACTCTTCACTACTGTGTAACCATTCCTCATCGTTTCTAATAAATGGGCAATGCTCACACACAAGTTGTTTTTCGGTTAACTTAAATTCGCTATAGAAAAAAACTTGCTAGACCTAACACCGATCAAGTCGGCAGTGGCTGCAGAAAAAACTGGTAGAAGGTACGTGTCTCTTTGGAGCCGTCGCTGAAGCAAATAGAACTGCATAAATATTTATTTATTCACAATTCAGCTGTGGAAATATATTTAAGACAATTATAATGAAATTTCGTTTGTAAAAGCCTACAAAAAGTATAATGCCAAATATGCACTATTTTCATATCGCTGGAATATACATACAGTCAACGACAAAAGTATACACACACCCCCTATTCTCGTTAGATTGAAAGGCGTAGAACTTATCTGAAAAATGTGCTTATAGAGTTTTGTTTGAAACATTTTCTAAGCAAAATGAACTAAAAACATAAAGAAATATAAAAGAGCAAAGTTACAGAAAATAAACGTTAAAACAACGTTGATAACATACAGTACAGAAATAAACCTGTTTTAGTATGAACTATTGCACGTAAAACTAAACACAAATTGTTTGTTAGTATTTAGTCGGTCCACAGTTAGCATGAATACCAGCTTAAAGCCGTCGTGTAATTGAGGTTACTAAATTTGCTAACTCTGCAGGTGTCACACTTCTCCAAGCTTCTTGGAACGTTTGTTCCGTTCTTTGAGAAAATCAGCTCTAGAAACCGGGTTTTTTTCTAATTTTCCGTTTTAAAATATCCCAGACATACTCAAATATATTTAAATTTGGGCTTTGCGGTCGTGTATTTAATGGTCTTGGATCATAGTAATGCAACCAATCCTTAACATTCTGTGCCGTGACCTTTGGATCGTCATCCCTCTAAACTATCTAACCTGCACGGAACCCCAATTCATCCATGATGGTGTCAAAATATGTTCCAAGAAAGACTTGTATCTAAAGTGATTCATAATACCCTTAATAAATGTAGTTCTACCAACTTCAAATGCCACCACAGATTCCAAAACCATAACACTGCAATGGTGGCGGCTTCACAGTTGATACCAAATTCTTCGAATCAAGTGCACCATTTCCTTCCTCCACATTTTTTTTCTCAATTGCTACCGAAAATATTGAGCTATGACTCGTGATAGAACTTTTCGAAAAAGTATCGATACCAGTACTCATTTAAAATACTCGGATCAAAGTATCAATGCTGGACTTAACCAAAAGTGAAGAAACTTTTTGTTTTCTTTTTAAATGAGATGGTGTGTTTTAGATTGAATAAAGAACAAGTAAGGAAATTTAAGTTCGCGCAAAACCGAACATTATATACCTTTTCATGTCAAGCGTTTCTACTCTTGAGCGTTTCAAAAACTTGAGATTTCCAAAACTCAACAAAGTTGGCGAAAACGTTGTCATTGTAAGGTATATTACCGTTGCGAAGGAAGTGAGCGATCGCCGTGGTGTGATGGTAGCGTGCTCCTGGGTTCACGCCCCGGGCAAAGCAACATCAAAATTTTAGGAACAAGTTTTTTCAATTAGAATAACATTTTTCTATGCGGGGTCTCCCCTCGACAGTGTTTGGCAAGCACTCCGAGTGTATTTCTGCCATGGAAAGCTTTAAGTGAAAACTCATCTGCCTTGCAGATGCCGTTCGGAGTCTGCATAAAACAAGTAGGTCCTGTCTCGCCAATTTGTAGGAAAAGAAAGAAGAGAAGCTCGGCCTGAAGTTATCGCGCCTTACATTTATTTTTTGAAGGAAGTGACCGAAATATGAACGGATTGCGATGATACAGTGTGTCGAATTTCTTGTGATTTTTTTCAATAAATATCTAATAACTTACTTAATTGGCGCTTTACCATTTAAACGGTTATGGCCGTCCAACAAGGCGCGCCAGTCGTGCCTTCGTTGGGTTAGCTGACGCCAATTGGTCACACCAAGGGAATTTAAATTCTTTGCCCTTCCAGCGGAGTGAGCGCCATGCTTCCAAAGACGGGTTCCGATAAAAACACTTTCTTAGCCGGATGTTCATCCCTCAGCCGCATAGGCTAGGCCCAGCGTAGCCGCTGCGTTTTAATTCGCTGCTTTATATTGATGTCTGCGTAAAGCTCATCATTAATTTGTCTTCGGTACTCGCCGTCGTCAACGATTGGAGGTCCATAAATCTTTGGAGGAACTTTTTTCTCCAAAACTCTCAGGCCCGTTCATCTGATGTTGTCTTGGTTCATGTTTTTGCACCATATAGCAGGACGGGTACGATAAGGGACTTGTAGATTATGATTTTCGTTTGCCGAGAGAGGACTTTACTTTTCAATTGCCTAGCATTTATTGCCAAAAGATATTCTTTGCTGTATTTCAGAGCTGATATTGTTCTTTGTGTTAATAGTGTTTCCCAAATGAACGAAGTCTTTTACTATTTCGAAATTATGGCATTGGAAATAAATGCATTGTTCTTTTTTCTATATTTCGAAATTTTTTGAAAGTGAGGTCATAATCTGATTTCGGCCATTTTCATTACCAGATCATTGTCGCCGATGCTGTAAATGTTGCTACAAAATTTCGCAGTAGAATGAAAAATAAAATTTTATGGAGTAAGCGGCTTTTCATATTTTGTTGGAGTTAGAAGGCGATTCTTCTGCCATTTTTCACAATTTCACAATTACCAAAAAATAGTTTTGAGTGAAAGGTGCAGTTGGCAGCCTTTACCGCATCGTCGACGTTATCTTGAGTTAAGGTAACCTCTTTTACCAGAATTGGTGAAGATATCTCAATTTTTGATGAAGCCATGATTTTAATGTTCGATACTTTGTTCAACTTAAACCTGTAGAACATTGGCAAATGGTTAAGTACCGGGGAAAAGTATCGATACTTTACTCAGTTCTTCGTGAAAAGCATCGAGTACAAAATACTCCAGTATTTTTTAGAAAAGTATCGATACTACTCACTCAGTACTCGTATCGTTCAATCACTAGTTATTGTGATTGCAAATAGCTAGAGAACGTGACCTTCCGAGGCATCTCGACGCTAGAGACCCCGATATTAGAAGTCTCAACTTTGATATTATTCGGCTGGTAAATGAACACAAACGTGTCAAATGGGAGAAGTATCTAAAAAACTGCAGCTTTTCTGCGGGTGTTGGTAAATTGTGGTCAACCGTAAAATCACTGTCCAATTCAACTAAACGCAACGATAAAGTATCTATAGCCTTCGGCGACAAAACTTTATCTGATTCGAAGAAATGTCGACAATTTATAATACATTATTCTGTAGACAAAGCCATACGTCGTGCAGACAGACGGGTAAATAAACAAAAACACGACGTGCCACTCATTATCATCACCCCCACAGAGGTTGAAGCAGCCATCCACAAAGTCAAGCCCTCCAAATCAATAAGCCCAGATGGAATAGCCATGCCGATGCTAAAACATGTTGGCGTTGAGGGAATAAACTACCTGATGCACGTTTCCAACCTGTCGCTGCAGTTCTATTTAATTTCTGAACAATGAAAGATGGCAAGGATAATTCCACTACTAAAGCCTGGCAAACTAGCTAACGAAGGCGAGTTGTATCGACCGATATCACTCTTTTCGCCAGTAGCGAAGACATTGGAAACCGTTTTACCCCTCAACTCACAGAAAATCTTCGCCTAGCCACGCGCCAACATGGTTTCCGCAAAATTCACCACATAACCACCGCGCTAAATGCCATAAACATCCAGATTAATTATGAACTAAATCAGAAAAACCCCATCATAGGGCGCTGCTCGTGGTACTTCACCTGTCAAAAGCTTTTGATACAGTCAACCACGGCACGCTACTCCAAGACATAGAAGGCTCACACCTTCTCCCTTGTCTAAAAATATGAACCGCAAATGATCAGCAAGCGTCGGTTCAATTTAGGACCGAAATCTAAAATCTCAGGAAACTCAAACAGGGGGTACCACAGGGTGGTGTCCTATCTCCGCTTCTGTTTAATTTCTACATATCAAAACTCCCTTCCCCACCAGAAGGAGTTACAATCATTTCCTATGCGGACGACTGCACGATTATGGCAACAGGACATGGCCCTTAAAATGCTGAATTAGTTTCTAAAATAAATAGCTATCTCCCCGATCTTTCTCGTTTCTTCACCTCGATAAACGTGGCATTATCACCGACAAAATCCACAACCACTCTGTTTACGACGTGGAAGGGACAGATGTCGCAAATATTGGATGTTCACGTCGATTGTGTCATACTACCGACTGTCAGTCACCTAAATATCTTAGGGGTAACGTTTGATAATACTCTGAACTTCAAGGCGCATGCCGCTGAAATTGTATCTAAAGTACAAAGCCGCAACAAAATCCTCAGGTCGCTTGCCGGCAGTACCTAGGGAAAAGATAAAGAAACGTTGCTAACCACGTACACAGCAATTGGCCGGCCGCTCATGAGCTATGCGTCAACAGTTTGGTCTCCTGGTCTTAAAACACATACTGGAAACGGCTGTAAGTCTGTCAAAATGCTGCAGTCAGAACTGCCACCGTATGCCTCCTTAAGACCCCCGAACATACCTAGAGAGGCCAAAGAGCTCAACATTAAAGAGTACAACGGAATGATGAACAGGCAGTTTTTGCTAAGTTTTCGAACACCAGGATATCCTACAACTGATTGATCTAGCCCCGCCTCCACGGAGGTTAAGGGAACATCTCCATAAGTACTATGACGAGATCCGGCACCGACCAACACAGCCGTTTGATTCAGACAAGTATTAGCAGGCCCTAAACCAAATCCACATATAATCGGTAAACGCGTTTGGCAGGACACGTCCGATGAAACGTGTTATGAATATGTAATATCCTACCCTAGCTGAAGAAAAAACCCACCACCAAGGGAGACACGAGTCACCCTGACCCAACTTCGTTGTGGATACTGTAACAGGTTAACCTCTTAGTTGTCCAGAATCAACCCCGATGAGTCCCCACATGACACCAGCCGTCTTTCATATTCTAATGTGGAACCTACGCCTCTAACACCAATCTCCCTATGGTCCGCCCTTGTTGAAACAGCCAGTTTCCTAGTACTCCCGTTAGAGGACTTTAATGACAAATTGTGAGTGGTCGTGTCCATTGAATGGGGTGAAGCACTGTTTTTTTTTTTTTTTTGTGTATCGTGGAAGAAGGAAAGGCTTTATGCACTGACCGGTATATTTAAGCCTCACTGCGAGACTCTCCGAGTGTAGAACTCCCTTCTTCCATGAAGGGCTGCCGACTAAAACCTAACCTCCTGCGGCCGGCGCAAATCTCCGTACCTGGGACCGCGTTTAGCATTACTTCGGGTACGGGTGCGCGCTACGTTAGCTCTGTGGCTACTCTCACGCTAATGGGCTAGGCATCCATCTTCTCGTTTACTGATAAGTATATGCCTCACATATGTGCTGTCCGTATCCCATCTGTCCCTTCGGCAGGTCATGTTATTGATGAAACTGCCCGGGGGTAGATCGCCAAGTACCTCTTCTGCCCTCCTTCGCTGGTCGGAGAAGTGCCCGCATTCGAAGAAGGTGTGGCGTACATCGTCTATTTTCCTACAGCACAGGCAGCTCGGGTTATCAACCTTGCCCATTCTGTGTAGGTATTTGCGGAGGTAACCGTGTCCGGTTAGAAGCTGGGTCAGGTAAAAGTCTACCTCTCAGTGTTGTCGCTTCAACCATAGATTCAGCTCAGGGATTAGTTCCCTAGTCCACTTTCCTACAATGCTGTTGCTACACTGTTCTTGGCTTGTAGAATCGACTCTTCTCGCGCCTGCATGGCAACAGCAGCTCTACTCGCTTGCGATCCGTTGTCGTATATTGCTTTTCTTTCCTCAGCGAGAACATATATCGGTATGGTTCCCGCAACGACCAGGACAGCTTCAGCCCGAGACCTTGCGGTAAGCCGAAGCTATACGCAGCGCCCCTATGCGTTGGACTTAGGTGAGGGCGGTATTTCATTGTGTGCGCCCAGATTTCTGCACCGTGTAAGAGTATAGAATCCGAGGCTGATGCAAGCAGCTTCCTTGTGCATGGCTTGGGACCACCTGTGTTTGCCATTAATCTACTCAAATACGCTATTGTGCGCGCAGCTCTTTCGCAGGCTCCTCGTATGTGGTCCGAGAAGGTGAGTTTGCTGTCTAACCTCATTCCCAAATATTTCGTTGAAGTGAGTGTTTCTATAGGCTGATCCCCAACCGTCATATTCCTGGTAGTGAGAATCCGTCTCTTTATGAGGATGTCGATCTCCGTTTTTGCTGTTGCTACCTGGAGACCGTGCTCAGCCATCCACCTATTTACATTACGCATGACCTGGTTTAATTTTAGCTGTGCCAGCTCGCAGCTTGGTGCTGTTATCACACCTGCATTCTGCAAAAGCAAGGAGGAAGGTGCTTTCTGGCATGTCTAATCGAAGAAGACTATCGTAAGTTATATTTCAGAGATCGAGACCTAGTACCAAACCCTGCGTTGCTCCACCTGCCATTTTTACCTTTTTTTGACCGGGAGTGGTTTCACACATTAGATACCTGTCTCTTAAGTAGTTCCTTGAAATTTCTAACAAATATTGCGGTACCTTGAAAGTGCTTTCTAGTGCCTCAAGCATGTCCTCCCACCTGGCTGAGTTAAAAGCGCTTTTGACGGCCAACGTGACCAGCAACACTATAGGTCTTGCTCTGTGGTACGCCGCCTCTTCTTTCTTGACTGCATCTATAACTTCTGCAATGGCATCGATTGTGGAGTGCCCCCTCCGCAAACCATGCTATCTGGGAGACAGTCCTCCGTCGGCCTCTAACGCTCTGGTGAGGCTTGTCTTCTGGAGACTCTCCATCAATTTCCCTGCTGTATCCAGCATCCATAGGGGATGGTAGGATGATGGAGAGTTGGGATCTCCTTTCCTCATTTGGAATAAGAACTAGACGTGCTGTCTTCCATATGGTGGGGAAAGTTCTTTCTTCGAGACATTTTTTGTACATGTGCAACATATGTTCTGGGCAGTTATTTGCAGCAAGCTTAATTGCATCCGCGGGTATTCCGTCGGGACCAGGTGCTTTTCTAGGTTTCATAGTTTGCACGGCGGTTTTAACCTCTTCTTCTTGAAATGGTTCCACGTTGTGGTCTTCATGGGTAGAGTGCCCGTCCTCCCTGGGCGGTTGGGTGGGAAACAGGACATCCACAATATTTCTTATTTGGTTATCGTCCATCAGCTGGCTTGGAGGGGGCCGAAGCACTGTTACCACAACAACAACAACTAGCTATTGTGGATGTTTAAGTGATCAAACCGCAACTAAACTCAATAGTAACAGAGCAACAAACACATAAAGGGTTAAACTACATAGGTAAACAGTACTTAACTGTTAGTACAACACAGCACATTAGAATGCAAACCACATAGCTAACTGGTCTTTTATGTGCCAACGCTGATATTGCGTTTTTTGCCATAACTTAGTTGCGGCCACCGTGGTATGATGGTAGCGTGCTCCGCCTACCACACCGGATGCCCTGGGTTCAAACCCCGGGCAAAGCAACATCAAAAATTTGAGAAATAAGGTTTTTCAATTAGAAGAAATTTTTTCTAAGCGGGGTCGCCCCTCGGCAGTGTTTGGCAAGCGCTCCGGGTGTATTTCTGCCATGAAAAGCTCTCAGTGAAAACTCATCTGCGTTCGGAGTCGGCATAAAATCATGTAGGTCCCGTCCGGCCAATTTGTAGGGAAAATCAAGAGGAGCACGACGCAAATTGGAAGAGAAGCTCGGCCTTAGATCTCTTCGGAGGTTATCGCGCCTTACATTTATTTTTTTTTTTTTTTTAGTTGCTTTATTTTCAAGAATGGATTTGTTTCACGTCAAATGATTAAAAACGGCGTTAAAATGGAATTTTATGACCAGATTATTTTGCAGTGTTTTTGTCTTTTCTAAACAAGGAAAGTAAGGAGTGCATGTAGACTTTTACCCGTCACTGTAATTATATTAATTTTGATATTTTGGTAGAGCAAAAGCTGTTTATTCACATGGTTTTGTTATTTTAGTAAGCTCTATTATTTTTTAAAATTTCTTAAAGCGCACTCTCCCTCGTTTTCATATATAAATGGCTCCAACAAAAATTTCCTGTGCTATTTTCTACTTTAGAACCGGAGAAGAAAGACACAAAATACAATGAATTTACGCGTTCTTCTCGCGCTCTTGTTTGTCGCGTTTGATTGCATTTTGGGCCATATGAACTCGCAATATCGCATTGTTAATGGCAGACCTTCGACCATAGCGGAGAGTCCATATATGGTAACGTTGCAACATATAACGGATACTAATGTATACGAATGTTTTTGCGGTGGTGCATTAATCACTGATGAAAGAGTGGTTACAGCTGCACATTGCGTGAAAAGATATGAGAAGAATTCAGTCATCGTTGTAGCTGGTGTAACCCATTTAACCGAACCCGGACAGCGCCGCGCAGTAGAGTTTGCAATTTATCCAGAGAATTATGATACCTCATTAAGAGATATGGATGTAGGTGTGATTAAAGTGTGTGAACCCTTTGTCATGGGTCCTTTAGTAAAAACAATACCACTTTGCGAAAGTGAATTAAAATCGGGTACAAAAATTCAAATTAGTGGATGGGGTGTCACAAATACGAAAATGAAGGAACCTGTGAATACACTCCAAGCTGCTGAGGTTCATATAGTAAATAAATGGTGTTGTGCGGTTCGTTATTGGTTCGGAGGGGAAAGTTTATCAAAAACAATGATTTGTGCTGGGGGTGATGGACCTGATGCGTGTCTCGGAGATTCTGGAGGACCAGGCGTTGTAAATGGAGAACTTTGTGCGATAGTATCATGGGGGATAGAATGTGGGAGTCAATATCCGGGTATATATACAAATGTAAATAATGCAGAAGTTCGAAACTTTATAAATAAAACGTAGATACTTTAATTCGAGAGTGTTGTCATTAATCCACTGCTTAGTGGAATATTACCATATCTCGGTTAAACGCGCAATTTCAGAATTTTTGCATAACCGCTCCGCCTCATGTCAAAACATATGGCATTTATATGTTGCGATAAAGCGTTTTTGAATGAAAACAAATTCTTAAAGAGGGCGTTTTCCAAACATTTTCTGATACACGGTAATCTTGATCAATCGTTTTCTACTGTGAGTAAAGCAAATTTAATCCAAACCTGACGTTTCGCTAGAAATTCTAGAATCTTCAGGCGCACATGTTGTAACTATTTTACTTTCTTTATGTTTTTAAAGCTCATTTCATAAAATCAAATCTCCAATAACATACATCTCTGATATCATTATCATATTTTCTTATATTATCAATAAATAAATATTTATGATAACGATTAAATACAGATTTTTTTTTTGTATGCAGTGATGGTGTGATGCATGCAAATTCCCGAGGTTGTGAGAAAAAGCTTTAATCATAACTTTAAAGCTCCAACTTGTATGAAAAGAACACGAGCTAAAGAGAAAATTGCCGGGTAGTAGGGTAGAGCGAGGAGGATTTGACCTAGAAAATTTGTTTGCTATTTTCAACAAAAGCTTAGCAAATTTATAAAATTTTGAGAGTTATTACTATCTTGAATAATTCAGTTCAAAATTAAACAGTTTACTTGGTGTGAAGCGAAAAAAACAAAATGGAAGATGTGTCAAATGCTTCCACTTATAAGGAGGATTTGTCACTGTTAGGAGGATTTTACAACGTGCAGCAGAGTTTGACTTGTAACTAACTTTAAAGAGAGTTGAAAGCAATTTTTTTTGTTTTAAACATTTTCTTTATTTGTAATTTTAGTTAGATATTATAAAAATGCAAGGCAAATAAAATTCAAGTGAACGTCTAGACCTAAAAAGTTTACTTTAAATTGTATCTTTTATTACGTGAAGAGGTCTCAGGCAATTGTACAGGATCTGCAAGTTTGACTACCGTATCAACTACAGATACGCGAACGTGCTTTACAGTTTCGAAAAACTTAATTTTTTCCTAATGTTCACTTTATTGGGTTTCAATTTTGGAAGCGGTTCTCCTACTTCGCAAAATTGGCTTGCATCAAATACATTGCACTTGTAAACAAAAATCCCTTTGTAATACGCTCTGAGGAAAATGTTATAAGAAGAGGAGTGGATGAGAGCGACGGCCGTTATATTGTGATTCCTTATGTTCTTTCTTGGTTATTAAAAGTGTGGTTGTTATGCGAATGAAAAATGACGCTACGGCTAAGTGTTTCTATTGGAACCCGCTTATGGAAGCAGAGGAAGAGGGCGGCCCCCACTCCGTTAGATGGACCAAGTGGAAAACGATTTGAACTTCTTTGGTGTGACAAATTGGCGCCAGTTGGCCGAGAGAAGAAGTGACTGACGCGCCTTGTTGGACGGCCATAACCGTTTACTCGATTAAGCGCCAATTAATTAAGTAAGTAATAAAATAGCTTCAAGTCAGCTATGCGACGCATGATTATTCAGAAGAAGAAAATCCCCATCACATATGTAAAATTTTTGGATGCAACATCGTGCGCTGACAGATGAGTAGATTGCATGTATTCGCATGGAGAGCGACAAATTGCTCATCAACAGCGCCATCTGACATGCAAAAGAAGCCAATTTTCAACGTTTGTTGTAAGCAAAGTATAAGAAGAAGAATTCGACCTTTGTTTTGGCTAAGGATGCTTGCAGACGTGATTTCGAGCAGTAGGGTACTACTTTGAAATAGCGCTGCATGGGATATAGAAAAAGACGCATTTCCAAACCACCCATCCTAAAAACTTGTTTTTAATTTTTTAGGGCAAAAAGTATATGCTTCTTAATTAGAAAGAGCGAGTCAAAGTTTTCAAAACGGTTATAATGCTAATGCAAATTGACGCTGTGAAATGAAGTCGAGTTAGATATGTACACCTACGGTAAAAAAAACGCCGACGACAATTGTTTCCTTCTTAGAGTATTTCTACGGTCACTGGAGCTACGCAAAGATCGTTTTTAGTTCTTGTGGCCAATATTGATTATACCTCAGCTCATTAGTAAGTCCCTTGAAGATTTCGTAAAAGCTATTTTATTTAATAAAAGTAAGAGTGTTATCCTTAAGAAAGAAGTTTACATAAAGGTCTACAAACCGCAAATAACGCGAAATGTGAATAGCGTAGGCGATGTACATTGTAATGAATCATCCTTTAGGAGATCCTGGATGAAATATATAGAATCGGAGACTTTATCCGGTTATTTTGAAAGCGGATGGCCACGAAAGGCAACTGTACTCGATGATAGGGATATCATCAAGATAACCCTTCTGAACACATTTAAGACTACTGCAGAAATTGCCATTTAGTTTAAGGATAGTATAAACATGAAAATTAGAACTCTTGTGGAAAAATAATTTGATGGCCCATGGCTAAAAAAAACCCGCTTTCCAGCACATAAAAGCGAACCCGCACGCTAACTGGTATTACGAAAACATAAATTGGACAGGGGACGATGGGCTATGATTCATATTCTCTTATGAGTGCTAAATAAATTTAATTATACTCATCGGAGCAGAGCTCACAGAGTATATTATCTTTGTTCGCATAACGGTAACCCGTAACGGCTTAAACTAATCGAGATAGATATAGACTTCTATGTATCAAAATGATCTGGGCGAAAAAAGAAATTGATTTAGTCATGTCCGTCCGTCGGTCCGTCCGTAAACACGATAACTTGAGTAAATATTGACGTATTTTGATAAAGTTTGACATGTAGGTTCCTGGGCGCTCATCTCAGATCGCTATTTAAAATGAACGAAATCGGACTATAACCACGCCTACGTTTTCGATATCGAATATTTCGAAAAACCGAAAAAATGCGATAATTCATTACCAAAGACGGATAAAGCGATAAAACTTGGTAGGTGCGTTGCCTTTACGACGCAGAATAGAAAATTAGTAAAATTTGTGACAATGGGCGTAGCACCGCCCACTTTTAGAAGAAGGTAATTTAAAAGATTTTTAACCTGTATTTGGCAGTCGTTGAAGATATCATGATGATATTTGGCAGGAAAGTTGCTCCTATTACTATATGTGTTTTAAGTAAAAATTAGTAAATTCGGATGACGAACAAGTCCACTTTTTAAAACAAAAAATTTTAAGAGTCAAATTTTAACAAAAAATTTAATAACTGGTTACGTGGCTGACTGTTTGGGTGGTGAGAAGCGATGGCAAGTAGGTATGCTTGCATCCCAAGCTAGCTCGTCGTCTTGGGCGGGGTATTACACCACCGACCTCACCCGCAGTCACATGAACAAAAAGGGTTCATACCTGCATGTGTTTCGAAAAGGAAGAAGACGCTGAAAAAGATAGAAAGAGACGTGAAAGGGAAAGTTTAAAGGGGGAAGGCATAAGGGGCAGAAAAAGATGAAGGTCTGCCCTGTCAGGTGGAGTCTTCCCACCCTCTTCAGCGCAACTTGCCCTGAACCATGCGCGCTGTGCTGACTCCTATTTCCTCACAGCGTCCCCAAACCCGACACTAGTCTGTCCGTTTGTCACTCGGTCATATTTCCCTATAACTCACCTTCACCTAACTTTGCCACGCACAAGCGGAGCACCAATACCAAAAAATATGAATTTAGCCCTGCATGATCAAAAATCTATGCTTTTATTCATACATTATATAATTTTATTAACAATTTAATCTTGCTTAAATCTACACCCTAGAGCTATCTAATCCATTGAATGAAAACCAAATATAACTGTAAGGATAAAAACCTGCTTAAAATTAAATTTCAAAAAAAAGCAAAATAAAATAATGATATACTGTGACGAATATTAGTGACACTAAGTGATACTCACGTCACTAGTCTGATGCTAAGTAAATGAAGCCACAACAACAATAAAGCAGGCAGTCACTTGTATCTACAAAGTAAATAATTATGTCTACACTTATGTACGTACACGCAGCGGAGAGAGATGCACAAACACATGCATATATCTTATCTGAGATGCAAAAAGTGGGTAATTATCTGTGGAAGTATCACTCACATATATACGCGCATATGAGAAGCTATACACGTGCATTTGTAGTTATAATTTTATAGTTGGTAACTAAGTAAATTCTATAAACGCCTAGCAGTATGGAACGAGGAAATCGAACAGTATAAAAGCAGGAACAGTTGAGGCATGAAAATTAGTCTGATTTAAGCACGCTCTCTGTCGAGAAGTAGTAGTATTGTGAATTACTTGAATAAAGGCCATTTTGCATTATTGAATAGTAGAGTTATTTATTCCACAGTTTAGTGATTCGAACGTTAGTAGAAGGTTGCAAATCAGAGGAATTGCAGTAAATTCGTTACAATATGTAATATTGTCTTCATAGCTTCGAAACGATCATAAAACACATTCTGCAAAGTTGTCCGCAATGGTAACTTATACAGCGAAACGAGGGTATATACGAGGGTGTTGTAAACACCATTTGTCAATCACTATGAGAAAAGGTCGAACGTCTGCGGTGACTAAACCTTAGTAGGGTGCAGTTAAAAGCCTTTTTAAATTGGACGTATTAGCATTGGCTTTATAACATATTTTGCAATAGTGGCATTTTGCAAAAGTATTACTGATTTTGTCAAAATGGATCCAATTTACTGACTTTGTACTTCGTAGCTTTTTGGCAACATAATTTTTTTTCTTCCAACTCAATGATGTTTTCTGTTGCGTGTGTATCTACATATACGATTACATGTATACATGTGTATATAATATGAAAAAAATAACGTACCCTCCACATTGAACTTTTGTAAGAATTTTTCAATATTCAGAGCCACCAACTTGCTAGGTATTCATTTAAAATAAACACAAATTTGACATAATCTATGTAATGTTATTTATTCATATTTTATTTGTCTTACTAAAATTTTAGAAGCTGGTAATTTTACCGCTAGAAAAAGGACTAAGAAATGGGAATACAGTACTCGATATTTAGAAAAAAGCATCGATAATCGCACCGTGAACCTAGACTCGATGTATCGATATTTATATCGATACTTATGCAACTCTAATGTACATTTATTCATTGCAATCTGTTGTTCGTTTTACACTCAGCTGAGCAGAGCTCACAGAGTATATTAATTTTGTTGGCATAACGGTAATCCGTAACGGCATAAACTAATCGAGATAGATATAGATTTCTATATATCAATATGAGAAAAGGAATTCATTTAGTACTGTCCGTCCGCCCATAAACACGACAACTTGATTAAATTTTGAGGTATCTTGATGAAATTTGGTATGTAGGTTCCCGGCCACTTATCTCAGATCGCTATTTAAAATGAACTAAATTGGACTATAACCACACCCACTTTATCGAACTTTTAAAAGTCAAATTTTTACAAAAAAAATTGAATATCTTTACAGTATATAAGTAAAAATTATGTCAAGATTCATCTCCAGTAATGATATGGTGCAACAAAATGCAAAAAAGAAAAACATTTCAAAATGGGCGTGGCTCCGCCCTTTTTCATTTAATTTGTCTAGAATACTTTTAATGCCAGAAGTCGAATAAACATTTATCAATCCTTGTGAAATTTGGTAAGTGTATTGCTCCTATGATGATAACTGTTTTCTGTGAAAATGAGCCAAATCGGTTAAAGCCATGCCCAGTTTTTATACACAGTCGTCCGTCTGTCCTACGGTTATGCCGTTAACATGATAACTTGAACAAATATTGATATATCTTTACTAAACTTAGTTCACGTAATTATCTGAACTCACTTTATCTTGGATCAAAAGCCCTTGGAATCATGACGGGAATACTGTTCGTGGTATTACATATATATATAAATAAATTCGCGGGACCCGACAGATGATGTTCTGGGTCACCCTGGTCCACATTTTGGTTGATATCTCGAAAACGCCTTCACATATACAATAAGGGGCCATTCCCTTTTAAACCCTCATTAATACCTTGAATTTTATACCCATATCGTACAAACACATTCTAGAGTTAACCCTGGTCCACCTTTATGGCGATATCCCGAAACGGCCTCCACCTATAGAACTAACGCCCACCCCCTTTTAAAATACTCTTTAATACCTTCCATTTGATACCCATGTCATACAAGCACAATCCAGGGTTACCCTAGATTCATTTTCCTACATGGTGATTTTCCCTTATTTTGTCTCCAAAGCTCTCACCTGAGTATGTAATGTTCGGTTACACCCGAAATTAGCCTTTCTTACTTGTTCTTATTTGCTAATTCCTGTTCTATCTTTGCAAGATCAGGAATCTTTGCTAAACATATGTACATACAACTAAACAGGTATATTTTTAATAAATTTTTTGATGTTTCTCTCAAAACACTTAGCAAGTTACTCTTATGCTCTAACGGCGCCACTGCAATTGAGTAGTTGAAACAAAAAACTCAAACATACATATGTGCATATGACCACACTCAAGGTAGCCACCCTCAACCACTCAGCCAAGATCGCTAGTGATCTGTGGTAATAAGTACTTTGGTAGTATCAAATCTACCCGCATGCTGATAAAACCCCAAAAAAAAAAAAAAACTAAAAAATGTGTAATCGACAAAATAATGTTCTTTGTGCTGAAGGCACACTGTGCCTATATACTCTCGGGGTATGAGGCTGATGGTAAATAGGTAGGTTGGCAGGAATCAATTTTGCCAGTAATCGTGTAAAAGAATTTTAGTACGAAAAAGATACAAAAAATTTTAAAATTCGCTAACTGCGAGTTAGATCCTGTTTTAACATAAATTAAAACCACGTGCGAAGAAGACAAAAAGTGTGTATACCGCGAAAAAGAAAAATTGTAAGGGAAACGTGGTAAGAAAGATATACCAAAAGATCAAAAAATAAATGTCATACCGAATGTAGAAATGAAAAAAAGGAGAACGAACAAACCAAAAAAAAGAAAAAAAGATGGAAGCAAAAGTGCCACCATTAAATTAGATATTAAAGTGAAACCCAAAAAAATGTTTACAACCCCACTGACAAACCTGTTAAAAATCACCTCCTATGTTATAAAATAGCTCCGCTCTAAGCAAATACTATCAGCTTTCTAGGAACTATGCCACTTGCTATTCCGTATCACTCCTAATAGCTGAAGTCTTAGCCTAGCAAGCACAGGACACGCAAAATCGATAGTTTTCTCTTCCAACCAGCAATTTCTAATAAAAAGGCATGTGACGTAAGAAGGCAGTGTACAGTCAGAATACACTTCATGAGTTCCCTATTTTTAAAGATAGGAGTAAATTTGCCAGTCTAAGGATGACGATAGAGTGGAAGCGAGAACCGTTGCTATAATATAAAGATATAAAGCTATAAAAACGATTTATTATGGATAAAGAGCTAAGCACTCTGCCATCAGCCCAAGGTTGTAGGACCTGCATGATCTTCGACACTTTGCAGGCCCGCCTTGGGTCCACGCCTTTCCCGCTTGCTCGATCATGTGCACCTCTCGCCTTCTTTTAATATAGCTCAATATAATTGGGACTTCACGGGATGCGTCCTTTTTATGTAGTTCATGCGCTTTTTCATTCCCATCTACTGCCGCATCTACTCACAGGGTGGGGGGCGCCAAATAATCCGCAAAGCAGAATTTCCTGGATAATTTGCAATTTTATTATAACTGATTTCTGGAAAAAATTTCTATAATGAGAAATGCATGCATATATCCGGAAACTTGTGGCAGGTTGTAGAATAACTCACGTTCAACGCTTCGATGGGAATTATTAAAAAATGCTTTGACAAAAACTGTCAAACCTGCATTTGAAACATGATGGAATGCCAGAATACAAGCGGTTAGCTTTATCTTCGATGGCATAGAGAATATAGTAGAACACTTAGAACATTTAGCAGAGAACACTAAAACCACAAGTAACACCAGAAGCTAAGCTACAATTCTGTTGTAAAATATACTAAATTTTAGTTTCATAACATTTAGTTCATTTCTGGTATGAAATCTTAAGAGGATTGATCATGTGCAGCTCATATTACAAGATCCGGGGATGCATTTTAGAGAAGCGTATCATGATCTTAAATCATTAGCGACTGTACTATCCGAAATTCGGGACATTCTCTGTGAACAAGCAATAGAAAAAGCGAAGTCTCGTTGTTAAAAATGGGATAATGTCATAACGCGCCGGAAAATGCCCTGAGAATCGGCTGGATGTGTTGGTCCTTCCGAAGAATGCCAAATTTCTCGCGTTATGAAAAGTGTTCTCGATCGCCTCCAACAAGAAATACGTACAAGATTTACACGACTAAATGCCCTTAATTTTAGATATGAATTTTTCTTAGACGTTGGAAATTTGTTAAACAAGGATATTAACGACTTAAAAAGAAATTGTAAGAACTTGGGTTACTGTTATAATACAGATTTCGATGGAACCGCACTCGAACCTAAAAATCCGTTAGAATCACTCTACTTTTATAATCTCATATGGAGAAGATGTTTCTCCAAACTTGCGAATGGCACTTCAAATACCCTTGACTATCTCAGTTTCAATTGCTAGCTGCAAATGTTCATTCAGCAAATTTAAACTGATTTTGACATTTTAACGATCAACGATGGGGTCTAAGTGACCTAACATTATTAAGTATGGAAGAAGAAAAATTTGAAATTATAAATTTTGATGATATCATTGATGTGTTTGCTTCCTCAAAGGCAAGGAAAATTTGCACATAGATATTAGTTTTACTAATGTATTATAATAATATTATTATTGAATATATATTTGAGTCTGCTTATAGATGATATCTTCAGTCTACGACTTAATTGATTTATTAATTTTTGAATATATAAAATTATATTGTTTCGGTAAGGTGGCGTCAAAAAAATATACTATGCCCGGGGCAAGAAAACTTCACTACGCCACTCGTCTAAAACTCATGAAAGATGATCCAACGTTAAAGCTCATAAACAAATTTACGCCGCACTTACACTTAGCACACGATGTTGAGTATAACACATCACTTAACTTCGAGCAGTGCTGTTGCTATAAATTTAGTTCACTCTGGGCCCATATTGTGTGTAATGATTCGTATCGAAATCAATGTCAAAATAGCTCTGAAATCGTGAGTCTGAATAACGATGTATGAGAATAAGAGACTTGCGTACTAGTTGGATTTAAATTTTTTAACTTCATATTTATTAATTGAGTGAATAATTGATTCCGATACTAATGTAACCCTGTTTTAGCGGCCGTATCTATATTTGATCAGTATCTATATTTGATCAGGTGGGACTAAATTAATGGGCCCTGTGCACTTTTCTGTATTTGATAATTAACAAGTAAGGTAGTCTAAGTTCGGGTAAAACCGAACAATACGTACCCACCTGTACACTTGAATTGCTGCTGTTGTTTGTTTTGTGTGCTTAGCTATTACAAGGCTGCACAATAATACATATACAAATGGTTCTCTTCTGAACTAATTTTTCTTCGAGTTGTGGCTCCCGAAAAATTTGTATGAAATTGCTTAGGGCGGTGCCACGCCCATTTTTTTAATTTGAAGTTTTTCCTATTTATTGTTATAAATCCACTTGGGAAATTAAATACTACTGATATAAAGCTCTTTTTGCAAAGATATAGCTTATTTTATTCGTCCACGACCCTTTTAGAAATCTTTTATATAAATGTGGGCGTGGTTTAACCGATTTCGTTAATTTCTCTTCAAAGCATTCCTTATAGTTAAGGCAATCTCTCCGCCGAATTTTGTTACGATAGGTTTAACGATTTTTGATTTATGATTAATAATATTTGTAAAATTGATTTTATCACAAGTGGGCAGTGCCACGCCCATTTTAAACATTTTTTTTTACAAATTTTTATCAATATCAGTCCACACGTCAAATTTCAACATTCTAGGGATATTATTTACTAAATAATCAGGTGGGCGTGGTTATAATCCGATTTCGCTCATTTTCAATACCAACCTATTCCGGGTCCAGATAAGCTAGTCTACCAAATTTGGTGCAGATATCTGAATATTTACTCAAGTTATCATGTTAACGGAAAGGTGGACGGACGGACGGACATGGCTCAATCAAAATTTTTCGATACTGATGATTTTGTTATATGGAAGTCTATATCTATCTCGATTCCTTTATACCTATACACCCAACCGTTATCCAATCAAAGTTATAATACCCTGTGTACAAGTACACCTGGGTATAAAAATACATTCAAGCTATTATTCAAGCATGCAAGTATGTACATACATAAACTCACAAATAATTATAAACAAGTTTTCGGTTGAAAAAGAATATCAAAATATTTTCGTATCTCGCGCATGTTCATTTGGCGCAAAAAAATTCGATATATCTCGTAGCCATTATCGATTTGATCGGTGGTAGCGCCTAGCGTTTTTGTTTTTTTTTGATAACCTATTTAAGTCAACTGAAAAAATCAGTAGCCTCAACCGAAACACTCTTAAATCTCTTTATACGGTCTTTGTTAGATCCCGTCTTGAATATGCTGCTATTATTTGGCGACCTTTTCATAGTACCCACATAAATAGAATTGAGCGTCTGCAAAAGAAATTTATCAAGTCTGCGCTAAGATTTCTCAACTTCAGCTAACCTATGCCATCCTATAAGTCACGTTGTTTGCTTTTAAACTTAGATCTACTAGTGGATAGGAGAGTACTTTTATCTTGCTCTTTCATTCTGAACGTCCTTATCGGCCTGGTAGATTGAATTATGCTATGAATGCAATAATGGGCGAGCCCTTAGGGAAATTTATCATATTAACCAAATGACAGATTTGGATCTTTCACTTCCGGGTTCAGTATTAAGAAATGTTGTCTTAAACTACATTAAACAATTGTTCTCTTTTTAATTGTATAAGAATTTTATTGTTACTAGTATATGCGTATTCGGTAAGAAACTTTTGTTTATTGACGAAATTAAATAAATAAATAAAGAGTTTAAGTTAGAATTGCTTATCCATTCATCGGCATATCCGTCAGGCTATTCCTCCGAAGGGACATCATTACATGATTTTTTGGTATACAGGAATCGAGATAGATATAGACTTCCATATACCAAAATCATCAGTATCGAAAAAATATTTGATTAAGCCATGCTCATCCGTCCTTCCGTCTGTCCGTCCGCTAACATGATAACTTGAGCAAATATTGGGATATCTTCTTCGAATTCTATATACGGGCTTATCTGTTCCCCGAATAGGTTGGTATCGATATCGAAAGATTTAAAAGTTTTCACAGTTCCAGAAACGTTTCAAACTCGTAAAATTATCGAAAATAAAAATTTCTTCTCGCCAAGCATTGCTTATAGCTAGCACTCTGCCATTAGCCTGAGCTTGTAAGACCTACACATGATCTTCGACACTTTGCAGCCCCACGCTCAGGTCCACGCCTTTCCCGCTTGGTCGATCATGTGCACCTTTCTCCTCCTCTTAATCTCGCCCAATCCAATTGGGACGTCTGCGGGATGCGCGCTTTTTACGTAGCTCATCCGCTTTTCCATTCCGATCTACTCCAATATACACTGAGATACGTGTCATAAATATGTGACCCGGTCTATGAAAAAGTGGCTTATGACTCAAAAAAAAAAAAGGAGAGCACAAACGTCCTAAAGAAATGCATTGTTGATCTTTAACAGCTGTTTCTCGGAATTTCTTTTTTGAGTCATAAGCCACATTTTCATAGACCGGGTCACATATATTGCCAATTTTGTAATGATTAAAGCTGCTTTTTAAAACAAATTAGGTGTCATCGCTAACGACCTTTCCTGAAATCTATATATAACACTAAGAGCCCAAACTGTGCAAAATCGTATAGTGATAATAACGGTTCCTGATTTATGGCTTGCAAAACTTTGAAACTTTCTTTTTCTATATGGAGGAGGTGCCACGCCCATTTTCCAAAATTTTATCAAATTTTCATTCTGGGGTATAATATTAATCCAATCGTCAAGTTCCACCCCTTTACCAGTATATGTTGATGCTTTGTCCCCCTCGTTCCACTTTTCGAAATTTTCGATATCGGAAAGTCTAAATTTTTGCTCAAATTAACGTGCTAACATGTGGACAGAAGGTTAGACGGAAAGAATACACAAAATGGGTGTGACAATTTCGTCCAAAATGGTTACAGTATACTTATGAATCAATAAAAAGAGATCTGGATGTAGCTCTTTTTTTTAAATATTACACTCCGCACTCATGATTGTGTGTTAGAAGGAGAGGAGAAATGGGGAAATCAGTCCTCCTTTTCCAAAATACGCAAAATTTCCACAAAAACATAAGCATAGTTGCGTTTAATATTATTTTAAATTAATAAAACATTTTATTTTAAAACAGCGAACTGGTAAGTTTAGACCCTCTACTAGAAAGGCAAGTTATCTTTCAGCGGTATTATTACCAAAAACCCTTGAGGCCGAGGTATTGGTCATAAAAATGTGCGTAGCGACAAATTTCCTAAATAGAGGTAGCACTGAGGGAATATGAAGTCTAACCTATTGTAGAATTTAGATCTTCGCAAGTTCTTAGGTGGAGCTGGCATAAATAGCCAAATTTTTTTTGCGATAAACGCAATCTATACTACACTCAAAAAAAAAGTATCACTATTATTTTAATACACTATGTGCAAAAATGAAACTATAAACGGTATCATTTTCGTGGTATCAATGCAACGATAAGTATTATGAAAAGATTAATTAAAAGTATCAATAATGTATCTTGGCTATTGATTTGCCCATGGAAAATATTTGTCTCGCCCTTAAAAAGTATTAAAATGATACCTGCATAAATTTCCTAGTTTCATTATGATAACACTGAATACTAAATTGATCACAAAACGCATTACATTTGTATGTAGTCTATTAACTTGATAAATACAAGTATCAAACTAATATTCATCTATTCAAATGCATAAGCAACAAGTAAGGAAGGCTAAGTTCGGGTGTAACCGAACATTACATACTTAGCTGAGAGCTTTGGAGACAAACTAAGGGAAAATCATCATGTAGGAAAATGAACCTAGGGTAACCCTGGAATGTGTTTATATGACATGGGTTTCAAATGGAAGGTATTAAAGAGTATTTTAAAAGGGAGTGGGCCATAGTTCTATAAGTGGACGCCATTTCGGGATATCGCCATAAAGGTGGACCAGGGGTGACTCTAGGATATGTTTGTACGATATGAGTATCAAATTCAAGATATTAATAAGGGTTTTAAAAGGGGGTGGCCCCTAGTCGTATATGTGAAAACGTTCTCGAGATATCGACCAAAATGTGTACCAGGGTGACCCAGAACATCATCTGCCGGGTACCGCTAATTTATTTATATATGCAATACTACGAACAGTATTCCTGCCATTATTCCAAGGGCTTTTGACTTCGCCCTGCAGAACATTTTCATTTTCTTCCACTTAATGTGGTAGGTGTCATACCCATTTTACAAATTTTTTTTTAAAGTTATGTATACTTTGCGTCAAAAAATCGATCCAATCAATATGTTTCATCCCTCCTTTCGTATTTGGTATAGAATTATGGCATTTTTTTCATTTTTCGAATTTTTCGATATCGAAAAAGCGGGCGTGGTCATAGTCGTCATACTTTGCCCATTTTTAATACCAAGATAAAGTGAGTTCAGGTAAGTACGTGAACTAAGTTTAGAAAATATATATCGATTTTTGTTCAAGTTATCGTTTTAACTGCCGAGCGGAAGGACAGACGGTCGACTGTGCAAAAAACTGGGCGTGGCTTCAACCGGTTTCGGCCATTTTCACAGCAAACAGTTATCATCATAGAAGCAGTAACGTTCCTGCCAAATTTCATTATGATATCTTCAACGACTGCAAAATTACAGCTTGCAAAACTTTTAAATTACCTTCTTTTAAAAGTGGGCGGCGCACCCCCATTGTCCAAAATTTTACTAATTTTCTATTCTGCGTCATAAGGTCAACCCACCTACCAAGTTCCATCGCTCTATCCATCTTTGGTAATGAATTATCGCACTTTTTCGGTTTTTCGAAATTTTCGATATCGAAAAAGTGGAGGTGGTTATAGTCCGATTTTTTTCATTTTAAATAGCGATCTGAGATGAGTGCCCAGGAACATACCTCAAAATTTATTAAAGTTATAGTGTTCACGGACAGACAGACGGACGAACGGGCGGACGGACGGACATGACTAAATGGATTTTTTTTTTCGCCCAGATCATTTTGATATCTATCACGATTGGTTTATGCCGTTACGGGGTACCTTTATGTTGTTCGAAAATTCGAAAAGCGAGACTCGTGCATAAGACGAAAGCTTTTCGTGTATAATTATTTCTTGCTTGTTGGCGCGAACAGTTGTTAATATCATTAAATATTTGACCAGTTTAATAAAACGATTACAACTTGAGTTTATTTTTACAAATAAATTATGATATTGGTAAGTATGCGCATATGGTTTTAATAAAACAAAGGAATGCTTTAATACATGAATGTATGTTTGTTTGCTGCCGGTGCGCATACGTAACATTTTGTTATTACGTATAAACATATAAAAAAAATTACAATAAAATAATATTGCGACTATAAACTGAGATATAACCTATCCTATATTTCAAGTTAGATCAAAGTACACACGGGGTGCAAAACAAATTCAAAATTGGTTCAGTAGTTTAGGAGTCTATCGCGGACAAATAATGTGACATGTGATTTTTATATATAAAGATTTTAGAGCAAAACTTAAATTGTTGATTACCTAATACAGCGGCTTGTATCAACCATAAAAAAATTGATGACATTTTTGTAGGAGCTATAATGGAAATTGTAGAAGTCGCATAGCACCTGGAGGCATCAAATTATGATGATCTTCTTAATTTCGTTCAAGAAAACAACCTGGATATGATTTGTTATATTAATTTAATTGGCAAGTTTGCAAATGTGTCGTATAATTAAGATGTTATCTAATTGATTTTATTATTATATCAGAATGCGGGTACACATTTGAAAGACTAAATATGTAGACACAGATGATATTAATTTAATTTTTCCAAACCGGGAACAAACTGCTCTACGTTCCCAATTCAGGGTCAAGTGATTTGAATGAAAGGCCAGTCAAGTAAGCAATTTACCAATATCAATGTAGTTAAAAAACAATAAGCGATGTTTCATATTGTTTGTTTTAAAGGGTCTTAGCAGCACTTCTAGTAATTCTCAGTAATTAACGTCTACATTTTCGTGGCCAGAATTAAACTATTCTCCATCTGGAAACAGTTCTAAGGTTTGTTTTGGTATCATTTTAGAAGACGGCGCACCCCCTAATTCTTGTGCGAAATTGTCGAGCGGGTTATCAAAAGGCACGTTTTGACCCCTTATCAAGAATCCCCGGAAGCGAAAGTAAAAAAATTTATTCATATCACAAAATATATCCAAAAACCAGTGGTAGATTTTCATGTGGTTGTTGTATTTTGCTACGGGCTATGGGTTATTTTTTTTAAGCGCTGCCGAAGGCCGACAATGCGGAAAGGTGTTCCGTGCAGAAATGCTTTGGATCCGACCCCCGGTTTCGGATTGACCTAAACGCGTCTTTTGATACCCATCTCGACCATTTTCCATAAAAATTAAAGGGTGCATTTTTTTTTCTCCGTAATGTATCAACAGCAGAGATTTTTCATATATTCAATGTACACACTGTGTGCACAATAATAGCAGAAAAATATTATTTACTTCGTGTACTTATTCTCGCTAATTTGAGTTGCGTAACAAACTGCATTGAATTCTTTGTGCGCGGCAGGTCATACATTTTTTATCGCAGAAAACAGACTTTTTGTACTCCATTTTCGGTGCTAAATGGATTGTAAATGGAAGAAGTATTACGAGTGTGCCTACATTTCCTACGTATTCTAGACACAGAGAATACCATAATAACTTTCCTTATTTAATTTATTAATTCTCTGATAAAATACGTTAACCATTCTTACTGCTTTTGCACGCACAGATGTATAACACATATTGTTTATTAGAATAGTGATTTCTAAAATGCTAAATTTCTCGTTGGATTTTATTGCAGTTTCGCTCTTGTACTTTTGTTCTATCTATATTTATATAAATTAAATACCAATAGCTTTAATATTAAATAAATTTTAGATAGAATCAGATTTTAAAGAGCTTTACCTGAAAGGCACTACACGATTACATCCAAATGGTCTGAAACTTTACCAAGGCTTACAGTACACTACGAGAAGTACGTAAAAGATAAGTACTATCGACAAGTTTTTACTTCGGCAAAAAGTGTGATCGATACAAGTAAGTCTCGTATATTTTAAACATTTATTTAAATAAATGACTAACTTATTATTTTTTTTAGACTGGAAAGACTGCATTTATTTCATCCCACTGCACACCATTTTAACACCAACGCACAGATATGTAAGTAAAGAAGGCGATTTAAAATTGCATCGGAACGCTACCATACAAAATTCTTTCAACAGCTGTATTTTACATATAATATCAATAAATGATTTGCAGAATCAAACAGAATTACGCAAAAATAAGTGTATAGGGTCTAACTCTCCAATATAGCCATTTTTAATTGTAGTTGGTTCTGATCTTTTGAACTTGCTGATTATTTTGTAAGTTTTGGCTACCACAAATTTAAATTCAGCTCATTTGTAATTGCTTTAGATATTTGCTTTACAATTTATCAAATATTTTTGTTGAAATATCCAGATGAGTCTAATCAGGTATGGAGTTTCCTTCAGTATTACTTTTATTAAATTTCAAGTCCTTATGACGTAAAGAAGCCATGCGTAACTAACTTAATCAAACATTTGAACAATTGTATTTAAATAAAATAATATTTTTCAGACATTTTTTTTTGCTTAAAATGCCAAAAATATTTTGCTATCCTAACAGCTTTATACTCCCATTTCAAATCATATCATGGTTTAAAGGAAGTATATATTTATAAATGTGCCTTCAATAATTGTAATCAAGAGTATGCCAGATTCACGAGATTTAAAGTACAAATTAAAAGACATACTAATTTGAAATCATTTCAAAATACAAACATTGTACTAAATAATACAGAGAATTGTGAAATTTTTCTTAAAGAGAAACATATGTTTAATATTGGAAAATCTGTTAACAGTTTACATAAAAAATGGTACTTCTATAATAAATCAGAAACACATATTGGCAACTCTAGTGATTTTTTGTTTGATGTTTGAAAGTCGTAGGTATAATAGAAATTTGCCAAGACGTTTTGTTTTAATTTTATGCAAAAGATAATTTTGGTAGAAAATACGTATTGTTTATACAGAAAAATATACAAACTATAAATACTTCTATTTTAGACGCTTTTGAGCAAATATTTTTAAAAATTATTCCTGAAAAACTTCACGCCAAAATAAAATTATTTCTAAATTTTTATGCTCAAACCCTTTTCGCAATATGGACACAGAACACAAGTTGTTTAGAAACCTTGTTTTCAGTAAACATTTTACGAAACCGATTCCTTTTAATGTAAATAACGAAATTACCGCGATACGGGAAAATAATAAACCAACCTTGGGGCTAGCCAATATTAAAGGATGCTTACTGCCTATTGAGTTTCAAATAGAGAAATTTTTTAAACTACCCAATGTCTTAGATGAAACTTTGAAGAATATGAAAAGGCTCAAAAATTAGTTAAAAATAACACATCACGTGAACTCCGAATTTATCAAGCGAAAATTGTGTAATTTTGAACAACAAATTGTAATTCTTATCAACTTGTTTATTAATGGATTTGAAGTAAATAATCCACTAGGTAGTCATGCTAACTTTGATAACGTATGTGGGGCTTATTATACGTTTCCTGTAATACCCCAGCATTTGTTATCAAAATTGAATTATATGTATATTTGTAGCAGACTATTTTAAAAGTGTCCATAAAAAAAATTTTGGAAATGATCCATTCTTACAACCTTTGTTAAATACTTTTAAAAATCTGAAAGAAAAAGGCTTAATAAATATAAATACAAGAACCGGAAGTAAAGAAATATATTTTGTATAAGCTAATATTCTGGGAGATAGTCATGCTAACTTTGATAACGTATGTGGGGCTTATTATACGTTTCCTGTAATACCCCAGCATTTGTTATCAAAATTGAATTATATGTATATTTGTAGCAGACTATTTTAAAAGTGTCCATAAAAAAAATTTTGGAAATGATCCATTCTTACAACCTTTGTTAAATACTTTTAAAAATCTGAAAGAAAAAGGCTTAATAAATATAAATACAAGAACCGGAAGTAAAGAAATATATTTTGTATAAGCTAATATTCTGGGAGATAATTTGGAACTTAACGATATACTTGGATTTACTACTTCGTTTAATTGTAATTTTTACAATTTTAAATAAATAATCTTTCGATTATTATACAAAGCCACAATTAATAATATGTTCGATTGTTTAATAAACCTCTTAAACTAAAATTTCTTTTTCTTACGCATTATCCAGAAGTAATAAGAAAAAGTGGTCCTCTAAAGCATCTTTGGATCTTTAGATTTGAAGCAAAATACAGTGAAGTTAAATTTATTTATACTTATTAAGCATGAAAGCTACATTAATGTTTACAACATTTTTAGAACAACGCGAGAATGGCTTTGAAGAAAACATTTGAGATTCAGAAATCAGTATTTTTCATATATGTAATCCTCCTATATTGCTAATAGAAAATGCTCGCAATGTGTTGTGAATTCGAAATCAAAACAAGACAGCCTATAAAATTTTTGTGATTGTAGGAGCATAAGTTTGACAAGAAAAAATTCAAATTTAGTTACATTCGATTATTGAATACAAAAACAAAAACGTTTAAACAGCAATATATCCGCACTCTGATGTTTGGGAATGTACCTAACTCTTTGTAGCAATATAGGAGTATTACATATATGGTATTTTTTAATATTGAAACATCCGATTTTTCATACGCACTAACATTTAAACGAAAGCTTTCAAAATATTATAATTGAAAAATTAGTTTATAATGGATTAAATTATAAAAAATATTACTTTTTAGTTCTTAAAAAAAGGTATTTACTTTACACAAAATCACACATGTAGTATGTAATAAATATACCACTATTTATTTTTATATAAAATATCTTTTAATATTCACTCCTTAATGTATGCTAACAATTCGTTTTAAAAATGTATATCAGAATGAAAATTTTTGAAACAATCATTTCAAAATTGAGAAATAAAAAATTAACAAGAACCAAAAATTCAATTTATTTAAAGTAGGTACATTTAAATTTGAATATAAATATAACCCTACAACATATATTATTGTAAGCCATCTCAATAAAATATATATTGTAAGTGAGTGTTATATTACTTACTTAATTGGAGCTTAACCGCTTATGGCCGTTCAACAAGGTGCGCCAGTCGCTCCATCTCTCTGCCAAATGGCGCCAATTGCTCAAACCAAGGGACCTTAAATCGTTTGCTTTTTTGCAAAGATATAGCTTATTTTATTCGTCCACGACCCTTTTAAAAATCTTTTATATAGAAGTGGGCGTGGTCCTTAACCGATTTCGTTAATTTTTCTTCAGAGCATATATTATAGTAAAGGCAACCTCTCTGCCAAGTTTTGTTGCGATAGGTTTAACGATTCTTCATTTATGATTAATAATATTTGCAAAATCGATTTTATCACAAGTGGGCGGTGCCACGCCCATTTAAAATTTTTTTTTTAATTTTTATCAAGAGTCTCAATGTAAATTATCAGGTTTTTTTGTGTTTTCCAAAATGTTATATATATAAAAAGTGGGCGTGGTTATAATCCGATTTCGATCATTTTGAATACCAATCTATTCTGGAGTCCAGATAAGCTCGTGTACCATATTTGGTGAAGATATCTCAATATTTACTCAAATTATCGTGTTAACGGACAGACGGACGGACGGACATGGCTCAATCGAATTTTTTTTCGATACTGATGATTTTGATATATGGAAGTCTATATCTATCTCGATTTCTTTATACCTGTACAACCAACCCTTATCCAATCAAAGTTAATATACTATGTGTGCCAAGCACGCTGAGTATACAAATCTAAATGTTTTTGTTCTTGCAGTTTGACATTTGAATTTAGGTTGAAAAGCATGCTCATAAAAATTCTAAATTTTTTATTTGCACTGCTTTGCCGACAATTTCCAGTGATTTAGGTTTTTTCTCTATTTAGGTATCAATTTAGTCGAACTCGCACAGAGCCTTAGTAAAAATTTATTCAGAAAGGAGTTTGAAAAGAAATAATAATATTAATTTTTAGGAGTAATCTTTAATAATTAAACCATGCTGTATACTATATAGAATACAATATTGCTTATAAAAAGTTTATAGAATGCATTTCAAGCTTATTCGATTTTAATTTCCATCTCATTGTTTAACATAAATAGGTTTATAAGATTTAGCTAGATATTTTCCATTTACTAGGTATTTGGTATTTGCTATTAAACTTACTCACTGGTAGAATATTTTGGCAATTGGTGATTGCATTACGCATAGTAAACTTATCAGAAGTTACCTGTAAAGAAATGAAAAAAAATATTTGTAATAAAATAATGCAAATAAAGTAGATAATATGGAAATAGCAGCGGAAATTTTTATCAAGTTTTGTCAATTAAACCCTTTGTTTATTTTCGAGAATTAAAGGAGCAAGTTATATGAATTTTGTAACTGAAACCATACAAACCAATCTCCAAATCATTTTCGAAAAAATTAGAGAATACGTTACGAAAATTTCGAACTTTTTATTTAGATTTTCCAGAATTTTTATGAGTATGCAGTTTTGTAGCCAAATTAATTTTAGTCATGTAAATGTACATTTTAAAGGTCTATTAAAATTTATTTTTGACAATTTGTTTTCTGAGGGGTGTTATAAAATGTATGTGTCTGTGTGTGTTTTATAGGCGTCCAAAGTGGGCGACCGATCTTCACAAAATTTTCAGGGAAAGTTCACGTGGTCACCGCGTATTTTTTGTGTTCATATAAAGTTTTGGAAAAGTGGGCAGTGGCACGCCTATAGAAATTTCATTTTGTGGAATATCCGAGTCTCTTTGTCTCAAAAAAAATTAATGAGTATGTGTACCCAATATATTAATCTGTATAGAATTTTGGTTAAGTGGGCGGTGCCATGCTCACAAATGTATATGGGTATGTGCAAGTGTCATTTATATCTCTTTTGAGCCTCGCAGATGATCGCACGATAGTGTGTGTGTGAATCATGAGCGCGCAAAGTACTACCATAATATTTACGAAAATTTCACAGTAGGTTCGCGTGGTTACCCGGTAATTTTCTGACTATGAGAATTAGAATGAGATTTGAGTGGAGATAAAAGCAATAAGGAAAGAGCAATGGAAGGAAATTTAGTAAACTTGTAGTATATTCGATGATATAAAAAGTGATAGAGGGAAGGGAAGTCCACTTTTCAAATACAGAGCAGGACAACATCTGCTGGGTACGCTTGTTCTATGTAAAAAATAAAGCTATGGGCCCTTCGTATGGAAGTAAATATAAAACACCCTTCGGAAAAAGAAACTGAACTTGATTGTGCGACATAACTGCATATTCGAAGAATTTCAGAAAATACTTAATAAATGTCCGAATTCAAGCTACGCCTTTGCTAAAGGTCGTTGAGTTACACCACCAGCTCCATAAAAATTGCAAAGCATTTCTTCAAGCTTTTCGAAACCATATGAGAAGATATCAGAAAAGGCGTCTTCCTATCGTGCGAATCCCTTATCCCGGTTTTAGTGAAAATAGCTCTAATATTTAATCTAAACATCGTTGGTACAATCTATTAGAAAGTCGTGCATTTGCATACATATGCTTATGATATTGATATCATTTTTTCTATTTATTTATATATTTATTTACAGCCATATGGCCTATAATCCTTTTGATTTTATATAATTCATATTAAATATATGTTTTACAATAATTTTATAATAGGTTTTTAAATTTCTTCAAATTATTGCACGTTTTAATATCTACAGGTAACTCATTAAACATTTTCAAGCCTTTATAGTACAGATCTAGCTTTGCATTTTCTGTGTGGCAACGTGGTAATGTGAAATTGTGTCTATCTCTAGTAGGATAGGTGTGTGTATCACTGCTGTAGCTTAAGTTCTGTCTCAGGTAGTCCGGAAGTGCTCCTGTCTTAATGTTGTATATATATTTCATTGTGTGAAAGGAAATTAATTGATGAAATACTTGTGTCGTACCGCGCGTTGAGTATATGTCTCATTGCTCTATTTTGCATTTTTTGCAACTTGTTTATTTGTGAGTCCGATGTGATAAACAAAACACTGGCACAATATATAAAATGGGGTTTTATGATGGATTTATATACTAATATTTTATATTTCCTTTTTAAATATTTGCATGTTCTTTTCATAAATCCAATTTTCTTTGAGATTTTACTCACTACGTAGTCAACATTATCACAGAATTTTAATTTATTGTCAATTATGGCGCCGAGATATTTGCTTTTCTTTACCTCCTTAATGGTTTCGTTTTTTATATTTAAAGTATGTGGTTCTAAATTTAGTTTATTTGATGTGGATATAACCATGTAATTTGTTTTTTCCACATTTACCATTAACTTGTTTTTACACAACCAAATGTAGAGAGAATTCAAGTCCTCCTGCATTTTTTCAAAAACCACGCCTATATTTTCTTCACTTATTGTCAACAGATCATCATCTGCAAACAGTTTTATTTTGCAGTTCTTTATTGACGAGGCAATATCATTTATGTATACGTTGAACAGGATTGGCGCTAAGACTGAGCCCTGTGGAAGTCCTACGTTAATCGGCATGCTATCTGAAATTGCTTCATCAATCACTGTATATTGCTTTCTATTAGTTAGGAAGCTTTCGAACCACTTCAACTAAATACCTTCAATTCCGATTCGTTTCAATTTCTTTACCATCAGGTTCCGATCAATAGTTTCAAACGCTCTTTTAAAGTCAATGAATACCACTAATATAGTCTTTTTTCTTCGCATATCTTCTTTCCACTGAGAAATAACCCATGTAAGAGCTGTTTCAGAAGAGTTTTTGTCACGAAAACCTGATTGCTCTTTAATAAAAATATTGTTTCTTTCAATATATTCAATTAGTTGATTTTTTACCACTTTTTCTAAAATTTTTTCAGTATTTGGCAAGGTATTTATTGGTCTAAGTTCTTCAGGTTTAACGGTGTTCTTTACTTTTTTCCCCGGTACTACTGTTGCTATTTTTCATTCTTCCGGTACTTCTCCTATTTTTAAACTCTCGTTGACGACTTGTGAGTAGAAATAACCTAAGTAAGGCATAGTGTTTTTAATAACTCCCTCCGTTAACAGTTTTTTGCCACCAATCTTGTGGCTAAAGCTTTTCACAATTTCCTCTATATTTTCTGTATTTACTTCAGCAAATTTAAAAGAAGTGTTAGTGTTAAAGTGATTACAGTCGTTGTTCTCAATTATCTCAACGCTTTCATTTATTAGCACTATACTTTCCACAAAGAATATATTTAACGCCTCAGCTATACGGTTTTTATCATCAATCCGCTGACCTTCGTGCTGTATCACCGTTATATTATCTTTCATATCTTGGTAGCATATAGTTAGCTTCAAGTACTTCCACATTAACTTGCTGTCAACACTGTTTGTTGTAATTGTATGCTCCATATATTAAATTTTTTTTATTTTTATCCTTTTTTGTATTCTTTTTTGATGCTTGTGTATTCAGACCAGTCTCCGTTACTTATTGCAGCATTGTAAGCCAACAGATTCCTTTAATTTAAATTTATCAGTTCATAATCGTACCACTTCTTTTTTATTTTAATATTTATATCTTTAACGCAGGTTAAGTGTTGCATACAATTTAATAAGCAAAAGTCTAAGTATGTGACCATGTCGTTCAGATTTTGATTCAGTATTTCTGAAAACTTAACGTTTCTTAGTAGTGCTAATATGTTCTCACTACTATATTTTTCCCATGATGTTATTCTAGCCAGCGTTCTATTTGTGATCTCAGTTTTGATATTAATACTGAACATAATTGTCTCGTGGTCTGATATTTTATAAGTATCAAGCCTTTTACACATGGTAGGTTCCTCGTTTGAGTATAGTAAATCGATTTTGGTCTCAGAGCCTTCTGCTATACGCGTGTTAAAGTAAACTTTTTGATGGATGGAAAATGTGTTAAACAGCTCATTTAGCCTCAGACTATATGTTGATTCTCTATTCATATTGACATTAAAGTCACCAATGATTGCATTGTTATACGTTGTGTCACATATTTCCCCCTACTATTGTTTCGAGATAGTTAACAAAATCTGAGTCAATAGTACTTGGCGAGTGGTATAGTACTCCTATTTGCCACTTTACTTCCACGTTTTTTAACTGGAAAATGATACACCATATATTACCATCAATCGCTTTATTATATACTATTCTAAATTTTAATGAGTTACTAATGTACATCGCTACGCCTCCTGTGTGTCTGCTGTGAGAGTCACATCTTATTGTTGTAAACGATATCAAGCTTATCTCTGCATCACTGATTTCATCTGTTACACTTGTTTCAGAGCAGAGTATAATTTTTGGGTCCAGTTCTTCCACCATTCTTTCAATTTCAAGTTTATTGTGCACCAAACTGTTTAGGTTTAAATAAATCACTTTTAGGTTTTTATTTTGCCTTCCATTCTGTATCATTTGGTTTGATTGCTAGTAGCCTACCCGCTGCTTTTCTATCGCAAGTTTTCTTTGGTAGACCGGGCATTCTTTACTATATATGCTGTGCCCAGTGTCTAGCTTAAAGCCGAGATCTCTATTAGCGTCCACACAATTGACACAGACAGGGTTAGTTACTTCTTCATTACATTCCTCATATATATGTTTACCCAAGCATCGGCCGCGCCTTTGTTTTTTTGTACATGTGCATGATTAATTTCAATAATTGCAGTATAAGAAATTCTCGAGCTATTATTTTTCTTCGCTTGATAGACTTTTATACATTTAAGATTTGCGTTTTTAATGAAATCATTCTGCGCTTTTATTTTTGCAACTATTTCACCATCGCTGTATTTCTCACTCATGTTGGTAACTCTAATTTTAGGATTAACCACTTTTGACTCTTTGACTTTATATACCTCAGAATCTAACTTGTTTTCTAAAACACTTTTGATTTTGTCCTTTGCTGAACTGTCACTTGCCTGTATAACCAAAGATCCATTATTCTTGTGCACAACCTTATTGATCTTCATATCTTTGGCGTCAATCTTATTTAAATCTTTCTTTGTTGATTCTGCCGTTTGCTTAGATTTTGGAATTACGACAATTGGTGGGACACCCCTTAAAACAGTAGCATAGGGAATCTTATTATTAGCCATATTTACATTTTGGTCACCCACTTTAACCACTTCTTGTATTATTTCTTCTTTTTGTTTTGCTATATCATCTGCGGATTTTTTATTTAACTCACATAAATTCTCTACTCTTTTTATCAACTCATCCTTTCCTTTATCTATTTTATTATTATTGTTTTGTTCGCCAGCTTTCGGCTCTTCTTTTATTATATCTTCTTTTTGTTTTGTTAACCCCTCCAAATTATCTTTACTTAAAATGCAAAAGTTTTCTAAACGTCTTATTAACTCATCCTTTTCTTTATTTGCTTTCTTCATATTTTCCATCACTTTTTTTATTTCCTTTTCATTATTATTAATTAGTGCACTAATTTCCTTATTATGGTTTTATATCAATTTTTCGAACTCTGTTTTCTGCTCACGTATATTTACTTTGTTTGTCTCTGCTATAGACATCATCTCTTTCAACGCATAATCCACATTAGAGATGAATTGCACACAATCATCGCAGATAAAGCGCATAAATGGGCAATTGAACAAGCCTTGCAGAACATATTCATCAACTCCTGCACACGGTATACTTTTGTGGTAACTTTTCCCACACACACCCTTACATCGTATTACAGTTTCCCCTCTTAGCGACATTATGCCATTTTGGCATTTATGACACTTGTCCGTCATTATCTCATTCACTTCTCCCCTTTTTATCTAAGTATGTATGTATTTATTTTCACAGCACAACTACACTGCGGTTTTGTTTGCCGTTTGTTTTCGTTTTCACTGCAATTTAGTTTTTGTTATATTTATTTTCAAGGTTTATTGGCACAAATCATTTGAAATTTATTTTTCACTTATTTAGCTTTGCGTCCTTTCGCTTTGTTTATATGATCGCCGACATTGGTTTTTTATACTCAGTTGAGCAGAGCTCACAGAGTATATTAACTTTGATTGGATAACGGTTGGTTGTACAGGTATAAAGGAATCGAGATAGATATAGACTTCCATATATCAAAATCATCAGTATCGAAAAAAAATTCGATTGAGCCATGTCCGTCCGTCCGTCCGTCCGTCCGTCCGTCCGTCCGTCTGTCCGTTAACACGATAACGTGAGTAACTTTTGAGGTATCTTGATGAAATTTGGTACGTAGGTTTCTGGGCACTCATCTCAGATCGTTATTTAAAATGAACGATATCGGACAATAACCACGCCCACTTTTTCGATATCGAAAATTTCGAAAAATCGAAAAAGTGCGATAATTCATTACCAAATATGGATTAAGCGATGAAACTTGGTAGGTGGGTTGAACTTATGACGCAGAATAGAAAACTAGTAAAATTTTGGACAATGGGCGTGGCACCGCCCACTTTTAAAAGAAGGTAATTTAGAAGTTTTGCAAGCTGTAATTTGGCAGTCGTTGAAGATATCATTATGAAATTTGGCAGGAACGTTACTCTTATTACTATATGTCTGCTTAATAAAAATAAGCAAAATCGGAGAACGACCACGCCCACTTTTTAAAATTTTTTTTTTAAATTCAAATTTTAAAAGAAAAGTTAGTATCTTTACAGAATATAAGTAAATTATGTCAACATTCAACTCCAGTAATGATATGGTGCAACAAAATACAAAAATAAAAGAAAATTTCAAAAAGGGCGTGGCTCCGCCCTTTTTCATTTAATTTGTCTAGGATACTTTTAATACCATAAGTCGAACAAAAATTGACCAATCCTTGTGAAATTTGGTAGAGGCCTAGATTCTAGGACGATAACTATTTTCTGTGAAAAAGGGCGAAATCGTTTGTAGCCACGCCCAGTTTTTATACACAGTCCACCGTCTGTCCTTCCGCTCGGCCGTTAACACGATAACTTGAGCAAAATTGATATATCTATACTAAACTCAGTTCACGTTCTTATCTGAACTCACTTTATATTGGTGTAAAAAATGGCCGAAATCCGACTATGACCACGCCCACTTTTTCGATATCGAAAATTACGAAAAATGAAAAAAAATGCCGTAATTATATACCAAATACGAAAAAAGGGATGAAACATGGTAATTGAATTGGTTTATTGACGCAAAATATAACTTTGGAAAAAAACTTTGTAAAATGTGTGTGACACCTACCATATTAAGTAGAAGAAAATGAAAAAGTTCTGCAGGGCGAAATCAAAAGCCCTTGGAATCATGGTAATAATACTGTTCGTGGTATTACATATATAAATAAATTAGCGGTACCCAACAGATGATGTTCTGGATCACCCTGGTCCACATTTTGGTCGATATCGCGAAAACGCCTTCACATATACAACTAAGGGCCACTCCCTTTTAAAACTCTCATTAATACCTTTAATTTGATACCCATATCGTACAAACACATTCTAGAGTCACCCCTGGTCCACGGTTATGGCGATATCTCGAAAAGGTGTCCACATATAGAACTAAGGCCCACTCCTTTTTAAAATACTCATTAACACCTTTCATTTGATATACATATCGTACAAAAAAATTCTAGAGTCACCCCTGGCCCACCTTTATGGCGATATTTCGAAAAGGCGTCCACCTATAGAACTAAGGCCCACGCCCTTTTAAAATACTCATTAACACCTTTTATTTGATACCCATATCATACAAACAAATTCTAGAGTCACCCCTGGTCCACTTTTATGGCGATATTTCGAAAAGGCGTCCACCTATAGAACTAAGGCCCACGCCCTTTTAAAATACTCATTAACACCTTTCATTTGATACCCATATAGTACAAACAAATTCTAGGGTCACCCCTGGTCCACGTTTAAGGCGATATCTCGAAAAGGCGTCCACCTATAGAACTAAGACCCACGCCCTTTTAAAATGCTCATTAACACCTTTCATTTGATACCCATATTGTACAAACGCATTCTAGAGTCACCCCTGGTCCACTTTTATAACGATATTCCGAGAAGGCGTCCACCTATAGAACTAAGGCCCACTCCCTTTTAAAACACTTATTAACACCTTTCGTTTGATACCCATATCGTACAAACAAATTCTAGAGTCACCCCTGGTCCATCTTTATGGCGATATCTCGAAACGGCGTCCATCTATAGAACTTAGGCCCACGCCCTTTTAAAATACTCATTAATACCTTTCATTTGATACCCATATCGTACAAAATAAATTCTAGAGTCACCCCTGGTCCACCTTTATGGCGATATCTCGAAAAGGCGTCCACCTATAGAACTTAGGCTCACTCCCTTTTAAAATTATCATTAACACATTTCATTTGATACCCATATCGTACAAACAAATTCTAGAGTCAGGCCTGGTCCACCTTTATGGCGATATCCCTAAATGGCGTCCATCTATAGAACTATGGCCCACTTCCTCTTAAAATACTCTTTAATACACAATTGATACACATGTCATACAAACACATTCCAGGGTTACCCTAGGTTCTTTTTACAACATGGTGATTTTCCCTTACTTTGTCTCCACAGCTCTCAACTGAGTATGTAATGTTCGGTTACACCCGAACTTAGTCTTCCTTACTTGTTTATTCTCAAATTTAACCGTCTAAATAACTCATTTTCTTTGAGCACTTGTAAAAGTATATCTCTTCATAATATACACGTACTTATATAACTTAGAAAACGCTCAGTAAGCTCGGCCCTCCCAGAAATTGGGCACTAGCAGTAGGTTAGGTTAGGTTGAACTGGCCGGTCAATAAAGATCTCACATAAATGTGTCCATAGTGTTACCAGAATTTGTTTGACAACCAAACGGAAGAACTGGCAACTCTACTGCTTCTAAAAACTGGAGGCTTGACCTCTCGAGCGCAAACCACGAACACAGAACGTGCTCAACCGTTTCTTCCTGCACCTCGTACTTCCTACACCTGCTGTTGCTGACGAGAAATAACTTATAAGCATGTGAGTCCAGAAGGCAGTGTCCAGTTAGTTTACCCATCGTGAGCCTTAAGTATCCTCTCTTCAGAGATATGAGCTAGAGGGAACTAGAGCGGGGAACTAAGTATAAATGTATGGTCCAGCTTGAGCGAAGATTTTCCAATGCTCCTTTGCATTCCAGAACACTTCTTTATGAAGAACTGTGGCATCAGAAGTAAAAACGAAGATATTTTAATATAGACATCCAATGGAGAATCAGACTTCCCTTCCCTGAGCTGTGGCAGTAAACAAATCACAGCTCCGTTTGCAGGGGCGGTAAAGTGGTGACATATGCTTATGATCTGGCAATCCTCCTCCTAGCATGAATAACTGGTTACTTGGCTAAGTGGTCTGCATCCTGACGGAGTATCGCTGATACTATCGGATAGGATTGAATACCTTCCAATTATACCTGACAACAAGCCGTCGTGGAAGCTTTATATACATATACGTAATAGAGTTCCTGGCACACTTTGTTCCGCCCGAAAATTAGTTTTCCTACATTTAAAAAGTGAGTATCTTCACTTTCTATCCCATTCTCTTCTTCATTATCTCCCATTTTTCTCCTTATCCAATATAGAACACCTGATACACCTAAACGACCAATCTCAAGATCTTTGTTATTATACGACTCTATGAAACTATATGAAACTTATGAAGGTAAACATTTTTATAATCGCATTTATTTGTATAATATATAGATACATAATTGAGCCGCTTTCCTGCCCGATAATATTCCTGTCTGCGATATTTCTTATTTACTTACTTTAATTGACGCTTAACCATTTAAACGGTTATGTCCGTCCAACAAGGCTTCTTCGCTCTGCTTACTGATGCCAATTGGTCACACCAAAGGAATTTAAATGCTTTCCACCTGGTTCTTCCATTGGAGTGGGGGCTGCCCTGCTTCCATAGGCTGGTTCCGATAAAAATACTTTTTTAGTCGGACCGTCATCTTTCCTTCGCATGGTCTAGCCAGCGCACATAGGTAGATTTTCAAGTTTTAGGCGGCCAAAAATATTTTATTGCCTATATCTTCTTAAAACTGTTTAATAAAAGAAAAATTATAATAATTTGTGTAATTAATCGGCCATATTAAAAAAAAAAAAATAGATATTACACTGTGTAACACTAAAAAAAACCTGCGCGGTGAGGCTATTTTTCTTGTTGTACAGCAAGAAGTGTAATAACTTAGTTCTGTCTTTATCTAGGGTAAATTTTTAATTGGTTTTATGAAAAATTATAATAATTTGTGTAACTAATCGGTTATATTAGAATAGATATTATACTGTGTAACACTAAAAAATACTTGCGCTGTGAGGCTATTTTTCTTGTTGTACAGCAACAAGGGTCTATCTAACCCCATATCTGCAAGTATCTGCAGCAAAATTTAATGCGGTTGGCAAGCTAATTTTGCCAAGTACCATGTTCAAAACTAATTTTCACTTGGACGGACTTGGAAACATAACAAAACTGGGTTTGAACACCAAAAATAAAAAAAAAATGTGTTTTTAACATCCTAAATAAAATAGGTTCTTTATCAATTTATAACTTTTAAAAATCACAAACACCATTAATAATGTTAGTATTTACCTGAAATGACAGAATCCATCACAACTACTCAATTCAATTGCCTTAAAACTTAAAATATTCACGTTAAAACATGCGGTTTTACGTAGGTTAAAAAAAAACTATAACACGTATTTCAGAAATAGCTAATTACGATTACTTAACAGCTAATACCAGGTATGCGATGGCTGGGAACGGGCAGAATTATTTTTCCCCTGTCTATTCTTAAGTTGTGGGAGTGCTTTTTTTTGTAATTGTGGCAACTTTCAGAAATTAAATTATGGCCGCCTAAATGTCTAAAATCTACCTATGTGCAGCGTGGACGCCGCATTTTAAATCGCTGGACTGTGTCGATGTCTGCGCAAAGCTCATATAGTTCATTATTAAAACTTCTTGCCTTTCCCAACCCGTAAACGTACGTAAAGCCACTTAAAAGCAAGTAAAATTTAGCGAATGCATATACTTTTGTTGTATTTTTATACCCAGTTGAGCAGAGCTCACAGAGTATATTAAGTTTGATTGGATAACGGTTGGTTGTACATATATAAAGGAATCGAGATAGATATAGATTTCCATATATCAAAATAATCAGGATCGAAAAAAAATTTGATTGAGCCATGTCCGTCCGTTAAAACGATAACTTCAGTAAATTTTGAGGTATCTTGATAAAATTTGGTATGTAGGTTCCTGAGCACTCACCTCAGATCGCTATTTAAAATGAACGATATCGGACTATAACCACGCCCACTTTTTCGATATCGAAAATTTCGAAAAACCGAAAAAGTGCGATAATTCATTACCAAAGACAGATAAAGCGACAAAACTTGGTAGATGAGTTGAATTTATGACGCAGAATAGAAAATTAGTAAAGTTTTGGACAATGGGCGTGGCACCGCCCATTTTTAAAAGATGGTAATTAAAAATTTTTGCAAGCTGTAATTTGTCAGTCGTTGAAGATATCATGATGAAATTTGGCAGGGACGTTACTTCTATTACTATATGTACGTCTGATAAAAATTAGCAAAATCGGAGAAGGACCACGCCCACTTTAAAAAAATTTTTTTTTTAAAGTAAAATTTTAACAAAAAATGTAATATCTTTACAGTATATAAGTAAATTATGTCAACATTCAACTCCAGTAATGATATGCTGCAACAAAATACAAAAATAAAAGAAAATTTCAAAATGGGCGTGGCTCCGCCCTTTTTCATTTAATTTGTCTAGGATACTTTTAACGCCATAAGTCGAACAACAATTAACCAATCCTTTTGAAATTTGGTTGGGGCATAGATTTTATGATGTTAACTGTTTTCTGTGAAAACGGGCGAAATCGGTTGATGCCACGCCCAGTTTTTATACACAGTCGTTCGTCTGTCCTCCCGCATTGCCGTTAACACGATAACTTGAGTAAAAATCGACATATGTTTAATGAACTTAGTTCACGTACTTACTTGAACTCACTTTATCTTGGTATGAAAAATGAACGAAATCCGACAATGACCACGCCCACTTTTTCGATATCGAAAATTACGAAAAATGAAAAAAATCCCATAATTCTATACCAAATACGAAAAAAGGAATGAAACATGGTGAGGTAATTGGATTGGTTTATTGACGCGAAATATAACTTTAGAAAAAACTTTATAAAATAGTTGTGACACCTACCGTATTAAGTAGAAGAAAATGAAAAAGTTCTGCAGGGCGAAATAAAAAACCCTTAAAATCTTGGCAGGTATAACATATATAAATAAATTAGCGGTATCCAACAGATGATGTTCTGGGTCACCCTGGTCCACATCTTGGTCGATATCTGGAAAACGCCTTCACATATACAACTACCACCACTCCCTTTTAAAACTCTCATTAATACCTTTAATTTGATACCCATATCGTACAAACACATTCTAGAGTCACCCCTGGTCCACCTTTATGGCGATATCTCGAAACGGCGTCCACCTATGGAACTAAGGATTACTCCCTTTTAAAATACTCATTAACACCTTTCATTTGATAACCATATCGTACAAACGCATTCTAGAGTCACCCCTGGTCCACCTTTATGGCTATATCTCGAAAAGGCGACCAGCTATACAACTACCACCACTCCCTTTTAAAACCCTCATTAATACCTTTAATTTGATACCCATATCGTACAAACAAATTCTAGGGTCACACCTGGTCCACCTTTATGGTGATATCTCGAAACGGCGTCCACCTATGGAACTAAGGCCCACTCCCTTTTAAAATACCCATTAACACCATTCGTTTGATGCCCATATTGTACAAACAAATTCTAGGGTCACCCCTGTTCCACCTTTGTGGCGATATCTCGAAACGGCGTCCACCTATGGAACTAAGGATTACTCCCTTTTAAAATACTCATTAACACCTTTCATTTGATACCCATATCGTACAAACGCATTCTAGAGTCACCCCTGGTCCACCTTTATGGTGATATCTCGAAAAGGCGACCACCTATACAACAACCACCACTCCCTTTTAAAACCCTCATTAATACCTTTAATTTGATACCCATATCGTACAAACACATTCTAGAGTCACCCCTGGTCCACCTTTATGGCGATATTTCGAAACGGCGTCCACTTATAGAACTAAGGCCAACTCCCTTTTAAAATACCCATTAACACCATTCGTTTGATGCCCATATTGTACAAACAAATTCTAGGGTCACCCCTGTTCCACCTTTGTGGCGATATCTCGAAACGGCGTCCACCTATGGAACTAAGGATTACTCCCTTTTAAAATACTCATTAACACCTTTCATTTGATAACCATATCGTACAAACGCATTCTAGAGTCACCCCTGGTCCACCTTTATGGCTATATCTCGAAAAGGCGACCAGCTATACAACTACCACCACTCCCTTTTAAAACCCTCATTAATACCTTTAATTTGATACCCATATCGTACAAACAAATTCTAGGGTCACACCTGGTCCACCTTTATGGTGATATCTCGAAACGGCGTCCACCTGTGGAACTAAGCATCACTCCCTTTTAAAATACTCATTAACACCTTTCTTTTGATACCCATATTGTACAAACAAATTCTAGGGTCACCCCTGGTCCACCTTTATGGCGATATATCGAAACGGCGTCCACCTATGGAACTAAGGATTACTCCCTTTTAAAATACTCATTAACATCTTTCGTTTGATACCCATATTGTAAAAACGCATTCTAGGGTCACACCTGGTCCACCTTTATGGCGATATCTCGAAACGGCGCCCACCTGTGGAACTAAGCATCTCTCCCTTTTAAAATACTCATTAACACCTTTCTTTTGATACCCATATTGTACAAACAACTTCTAGGGTCACCCCTGGTCCACCTTTATGGCGATATCTCGAAACGGCGTCCACCTATACAACTACCACCACTCCCTTTTAAAACCCTCATTAATACCTTTAATTTAATACCCATATCGTAAAAACAAATTCTAGGGTCACCCCTGGTCCACCTTTATGGCGATATCTCGAAACGGCGTCCACCTGTGGAACCAGTCATCACTCCCTTTTAAAATACTCATTAACACCTTTCTTTTGATACCCATATTGTACAAACAACTTCTAAGGTCACCCCTGGTCCACCTTTATGGCGATATCTCAAAACGGCGTCCACCTATGGAACTAAGGATTACTCCCTTTTAAAATACTCATTAACATCTTCCGTTTGATACCCATATTGTACAAACGCATTCTAGGGTCACACCTGGTCCACCTTTATGGCGATATCTCGAAACGGCGCCCACCTGTGGAACTAAGCATCTCTCCCTTTTAAAATACTCATTAACACCTTTCTTTTGATACCCATATTGTACAAACAAAGTCTAGGGTCACCCCTGGTCCACCTTTGTGGCGATATCTCGAAACGGCGTCTACCTATGGAACTAAGGATTACTCCCTTTTAAAATACTCATTAACACCTTTCTTTTGATACCCATATTGTACAAACAACTTCTAGGGTCACCCCTGGTCCACCTTTATGGCGATATCTCGAAACGGCGTCCACCTATACAACTACCACCACTCCCTTTTAAAACCCTCATTAATACCTTTAATTTGATACCCATATCGTAAAAACAAATTCTAGGGTCACCCCTGGTCCACCTTTATGGCGATATCTCGAAACGGCGTCCACCTATGGAACTAAGGATTACTCCCTTTTAAAATACTCATTAACACCTTTCTTTTGATACCCATATTGTACAAACAAATTCTAGGGTCACCCCTGGTCCACCTTTATGGCGATATCTCGAAATGGCGTCCACCTATGGAACTAAGGATTACTCCCTTTTAAAATACTCATTAACACCTTTCATTTGATACCCATATCGTACAAACGCATTCTAGTGTCAACCCTGATCCACCTTTATGGCTATATCCCTAAATGGCATCCACCTATAGAACTATGGCCCACTCCTTCATAAAATACTCTTTAATGCCTTTCATTTGATACACATGTCATACAAACACATTCCAGGGTTTCCCTCGGTTCAAATTCCTACATGGTTATTTTCCCTTATATTGTCACCATAGCTCTCAACTGAGTATGTAATGTTCGGTTACACCCGAACTTAACCTTCCTTACTTGTTTGTACTTGTTTTTCTTAGGTTTAGAATTTTTTTGCTGCCCCATTTGCGTGCATTGCCTTTGGCCATTGAAAATGGTGGGTGGCTAATTGATGTGGCATACGCTCCAGACGTTATTTTGATAACAACTCAGCAGCTTAGGTGGGATTTGCCGACGGGCGTGTCATGCGGCGTCGGAAAAACAAACACCGACTGACAGACGTCCACACAATGAGTTGTGCGTTTGTGGATGGTGATATTTGAACAAAGCGTCAGACTCGTAAGATCCGTCAGATTCGCCAGCTGTTTTTGTAAGCAGCTTACAGCCTAAAGTGCAAACTGATGTCAAAATTGAATTATCGAATTTCGTGAAAACTTTTTTAGGTGCCAACAAAAAAAAAAAGCAACACTATTTTACTTGTTATTGCAAGCGACAAAAAGTAGGAGGCCACGTAAATGTGAGCCAAATTAAATGGCATGCGAGAGGAACAGAAAAATTGGGTGACTGCCTGTTAGCACTCAAAAGCACATAAACACTTATTTAGTTAGCTTTATTTGGAATATTTTTTCAAGCATATTTTCTTTTGACAACCAAAATGGCATTCAATGTGGATGTATGACATGAGGTGAAGTACAGACTAGATGTAATAGCGCACCGCCTGCTAGCGACCGTTCAAGTGCCAATGTCGTTATTGCGGAGCAATGACTTTGAAAGTTACGTCTTAGGCTCAATTTCGCACATTTACTCATTTACATTAATGAATAAGTTTGTGCTCAAGTTAACTCAACTTAATGAAATTCTTGGATTTTAGATACTTACATACAGCTGAGAGCACAGAAACTGTAATGAGAATTTTTATCAATCTTCGTCAATTAAGCTCTACGTTTTTAACTATCGGTAATTTAAGTAAAAGACTTCAATGATTTCGAACTGAAATTATGAAAAGTAGTTTCAAAAGCGATTTCAAAAAAAAATCAAAGCTTCGAGATAATTTAAAAAATATTTCGAATTTCTTATTCCGATTTTTCAGAACATTTTTGAGTATGTACAAAATACAATTTGTAGTTCTCTGAAAATTCGCATTGATTTTCGACAATTATTTTCCGATTTGTGATTTAGTTTTTTTCCTTATAAATAATATGGCTACGCCCTTCGTCTGGAAAAAAATTAAAAAAAAAAAACACTCTTCGACAAAAATGTATCAAATTTCCTCAGTTGAATTCTTCTTTCATTTTGATTTTCATATTTTAAGAAAAATTCTCAAGAATTTTGTAATTTAAACTATGCAAACAATTAAAAAACGTTTTCGAAAAGTTGCTAAAATTCGAGAAAATTTTACGAGACTATCTAACTTTTTACTTAGAGTTTCAGAAATGTTTTGAGTATGCAGTTCTGTAGGCCAATCAGTTTTAGTCTCACAAAGTGTAATCTAGTTGTGACATTTTACCGTAAAAAAATAAAGCTAAAGCCCTTAATATAAAATAGGATTTAAAACACTCTTCGGAAAATATGTATCAAATATTCTCAGCTAAATTCTTCTTTTATTTCTTTTCCATACTTAATTTAAGAAAAAAATCCCAAGAAATTTGTAACTGGCACTACGCAAAGCAATTAAAAAACGTTTTCGAAAAATTCGAAAAATTCGAAAACTCGAGAAAATTTTGCGAGGGTACGCAACATTTTAGTTAAAGTTTCCAAAATATGTTTGAGTATGCACCTCTGTAGCCCATTTGATTGTTGTCCAACAAAGTATTAGTTATTGATTTTTAAATTTTTTTCCAAAGCGTGTTTCAAAATTTCTTCCATATAAAAAATATTGCTTTATTCACCCTTCTTGTGGAAGAATATCCAAAACTGTTTTCGAAAAAAAAAAAATATATATAAAATCAATGAGAATTTCGAGCGAATTAAAAACGTTGTGTGCATACAAAACTGTATTTAAAAAAAATTTTCGACAAAAAAACTCGAAATTTTCTCGAATTTTTTCGAAAATGTTTTGATACTGGTGTGCCTAGTTTCAAATACGAAAATTTATGGTAGTTTTTTCCTTAAATATTGAAAACGAAAGAAGACGAGAAGTAATGAAAATGCGCTATTCTATTTTCGCTGTAAAAAAAATTGGAATTTTCGGCTAATTTTCTCGAATTTTCGAAATTTTTCGGAAACGTTTTTGTAATTAGTAACAAAGTTATGAGAGCTTTCTCCTGAACAATCGAAAATAAAAAATTGATGAAATATGGCAAATATTTTCACCACTAATTTCATATTCGCAGCTGTGCATATATACATATAAACAAATGCCAGCTACTAATTGTCCGACAAGGAAAGCGTGTCAACAAAATTGTTAAAAAGTTTAGAGATAATCTGAAGTATGTTAATTAAAAAGCCATTTTACATTTTTTAATGTTTACACTGATTTCGATATTTAACCCTCCGATTAGCGGTGAATAAATTCAACACATCTTAGCGTTGTCGCCTGGCCAGCCGAAATTTGACACTTTGGAATTTATCCAGAATTATTTAAACTCAGAAGAAATCTCGTCGCACACTATGATTACCCAGAAATAAGTTTGAATTTTTATACTCAGTTGAGCAGAGCTCACAGAGTATATTAACTTTGATTGGATAACGGTTGGTTGTACAGGTATAAAGGAATCGAGATAGATATATACTTCCATATATCAAAATCATCAGTATCCAAAAAAAAATTCGATTGAGCCATGTCCGTCCGTCCGTTAACACGATAACTTGAGTACATTTTGAGGTATCTTGATGAAATTTGGTATGTAGGTTCCTGGGCACTCATTTCAGATCGCTATTTAAAATGAACGATATCGGACAATAACCACGCCCACTTTTTCGATATCGAAAATTTTGAAAAATCGAAAAGGTGCGATAATTCATTACCAAATACGGATTAAGCGATGAAACTTGGTAGGTGAGTTCCACTTATGACGCAGAATAGAAAACTAGTAAAATTTTGGACAATCGGCGTGGCACCGCCCACTTTTAAAAGAAGGTAATTTAGAAGTTTTGCAAGCTGTAATTTGGCAGTCGTTGAAGATATCATGATGAAATTTGGCAGGAACGTTACTCTTATTACGATATGTATGCTTAATAAAAATTAGCAAAATAGGAGAACGACCACGCCCACTTTTTAAAAAAAATTTTTTTTAATTCAAATTTAAAAAAAAAAGTTAATATCTTTACAGTATATAAGTAAATTATGTCAACATTCAACTCCACTAATGATATGTTGCAACAAAATATAAAAATAAAAGAAAATTTCAAAATGGGCGTGGCTCCGCCCTTTTTCATTTAATTTGTCTAGGATACTTTTAATGCCATAAGTCGAACAAAAATTTACCAATCCTTGTGAAATTTGGTAGAGGCTTAGATTCTAGGACGATAACTGTTTTCTGTAAAAAAGGGCGAAATCGGTTGAAGCCACGCCCAGTTTTTATACACAGTCGACCGTCTGTCCTTCCGCTCGGCCTTTAACACGATAACTTGAGCAAAAATTGATATATCTTTACTAAACTCAGTTCACGTACTTATCTGAGCTCACTTTGTATTGGTGTAAAAAATGGCCGAAATCCGACTATGACCACGCCCACTTTTTCGATATCGAAAATAACGAAAAATGAAAAAAATGCCATAATTATATACCAAATTCGAAAAAAGGGATGAAACATGGTAATTGTATTGGTCTATTGACGCAAAATATAACTTTAGAAAAAAACTTGGTAAAATGGGTGTGACACCTACCATATTAAGTAGAAGAAAATGAAAAAGTTTTGCAGGGCGAAATCAAAAGCCCTTGGAATCTTGGAAGGAATACTGTTCGTGGTATTACATATATAAATAAATTAGCGGTACCCGACAGATGATGTTCTGGATCACCCTGGTCCACATTTTGGTCGATATCTCGAAAACGCCTTCACATATAGAACTAAGGCCCATTCCTTTTTAAAATACTCATTAACACCTTTCATTTGACACCCATATCGTACAAAAAAATTCTAGAGTCACCCCTGACCCACCTTTATGGCGATATCTCGAAAAGGCATCCACCTATAGAACTAAGGTCCACGCCCTTTTAAAATACTCATTAACACCTTTCATTTGATACCCATATCGTACAAACAAATTCTAGAGTCACCCCTGGTCCACCTTTATGGCGATATCTCGAAAAGGCGTTCATCTATAGAACTTAGGCCCACGCCCTTTTAAAATACTAATTAATACCTTTCATTTGATAGCCATATCGTACAAAATAAATTCTAGAGTCACCCCTGGTCCACTTATGGCGATATCTCGAAAAGGCGTCCACCTATAGAACTTAGGCCCACTCCCTTTTAAAATACTCATTAACACCTTTCATTTGATATCCATATCGTACAAACACATTCTAGAGTCACCCCTGTTCCACGTTTATGGCGATATCCCGAAAAGGCTTCCACCCATAGAACTAATGCCCACTGCCTTTTAAAATACTTATTAACACCTTTCGTTTGATACCCATATTGTACAAACGCATTCTAGAGTCTACCCTGGTCCACTTTTATAACGATATTCCGAAAAGGCGTCCACCTATAGAACTAAGGCCCACTCCCTTTTAAAATACTCATTAACACCTTTCATTTGATACCCATATAGTACAAACAAATTCTAGAGTCACCCCTGGTCCACCTTTATGGAGATATCTTGAAAAGGCGTCCACCTATAGAACTAAGGCCCACGCCCTTTTAAAATACTCATTAACACCTTTCATTTGATATCCATATCGTACAAACACATTCTAGAGTCACCCCTGTTCCACGTTTATGGCGATATCCCGAAAAGGCTTCCACCCATAGAACTAATGCCCACTGCCTTTTAAAATACTTATTAACACCTTTCGTTTGATACCCATATTGTACAAACGCATTCTAGAGTCTACCCTGGTCCACTTTTATAACGATATTCCGAAAAGGCGTCCACCTATAGAACTAAGGCCCACTCCCTTTTAAAATACTCATTAACACCTTTCATTTGATACCCATATAGTACAAACAAATTCTAGAGTCACCCCTGGTCCACCTTTATGGCGTTATCTCGAAAAGGCGTTCATCTATAGAACTTAGGCCCACGCCCTTTTAAAATACTCATTAATACCTTTCATTTGATACCCATATCGTACAAAATAAATTCTAGAGTCACCCCTGGTCCACTTATGGCGATATCTCGAAAAGGCGTCCACCTATAGAACTTAGGCCCACTCCCTTTTAAAATTATCATTTACACATTTCATTTGATACCCATATCGTACAAACAAATTCTAGAGTCAGGCCTGGGCCACCTTTATGGCGATATCCCTAAATGGCGTCCATCTATAGAACTATGGCCCATTTCCTCTTAAAATACTCTTTAATACCTTCCATTTGATACATATGTCATAAAAAACACATTCCAGGGTTACCCTAGGTTCTTTTTACAACATGGTGGTTTTCCCTTACTTTGTCTCCACAGCTCTCAACTGAGTATGTAAAGTTCGGTTACACCCGAGCTTAGCCTTCCTTACTTGTTATTGATAAATTTTGAAATGAATACGAAATATGAGGTTTTATAGGCTTAAAAATATGTTCGTCTAGCCAGACGACAACGCTAAAATGTGACATAATCAACTTTGGTACAAAAAATAAATAAAATAAAAAGAAAAAAATATCGATTTCCGAATTATTATAAAAACCGCCTCTAAACTTAAAAAGTCACTAAAGCTTTACATGATCGGGTGGGTAGTTTCCAAACGATTTCTATTATCTTCACTCAGTCTATACAATTTAGCAAGAATAGTGTCTCTGCCAATGTAATATCCTCAACGTGTTTTGATTTACGACTTGTTTATGTTTTGCGTCATAAAACCAATCCACCGACTAAATCTCATTAGCTTAGCGGTATTCGTTTTTGAATTATTATATTTTTTCCATTTTTCTAAATTTTCGATATCGAAAAAGTGGGCGTGGTTATCGTCCGGTTTCGCTCATTTTCAACACCAATTGTTTAAGCGACTTAAACTATGACTTTTTTTCTTTCGTTTGTTTCATTAGCCATTGAGTGTGCTTGTAATTCTCAACTTGTTAGTGAAATTTTCTAAAGATATAGTTTTAGTTTTTAATTTAAAAGGGAGTTCTTCGAGTAGAAGATGGGGTGCCAATACCTCAGAGCCCAGTTCTCGCCTCCATATCACATTTTTTAAGGGTTCTTCAAATAGAAGATGAGGTGGCTCATTAGAGCGAAACCTCAGAGCCCACAGTGCTCGCCCCCAATGAATAAATACAAGAGGTTCTTCGAGTAGAAGATGGGGTGCCAATACCTCAGAGCCCAGTGCTCGCCTCCATATCACATTTTTTAAGGGTTCTTCAAATAGAAGATGAGGTGGCTCATTAGAGCGAAACCTCAGAGCCCCCAGTGCTCGCCTCCAATGAATAAATACAAGAGCGTTTGTTTCATTAGCCATTGAGTGTGCTTGTAATTCTCAACTTGTTAGTGAAATATTCTAAAGATATAGTTTTAGTTTTTAATTTAAAATGGAGGTTCTTCGAGTAGAAGATGGGGTGCCAATACCTCAGAGCCCAGTTCTCGCCTCCATATCACATTTTTAAGGGTTCTTCAAATAGAAAATGAGGTGGCTCATTAGAGCGAAACCTCAGAGCCCCCAGTACTCGCCCCCAATGAATAAATACAAGAGGTTCTTCGAGTAGAAGATGGGGTGCCAATACCTCAGAGCCCAGTGCTCGCCTCCATATCACATTTTTTAAGGGTTCTTCAAATAGAAGATGAGGTGGCTCATTAGAGCGAAACCTCAGAGCCCCCAGTGCTCGCCCCCAATGAATAAATACAAGAGGTTCTTCGAGTAGAAGATGGGGTGCCAATACCTCAGAGCCCAGTGCTCGCCTCCATATCACATTTTTTAAGGGTTCTTCAAATAGAAGATGAGGTGGCTCATTAGAGCGAAACCTCAGAGCCCGCAGTGCTCGCCCCCAATGAATAAATACAAGAGGTTCTTCAAATAGAAGATGAGGTGGCTCATTAGATCGAAACCTCAGAGCCCCCAGTGCTCGCCTCCATACCACATTTTTTAAGGGTTCTTCAAATAGAAGATGAGGTGGCTCATTAAGCGAAACCTCAGAGCCCCCAGTGCTCGCCCCAATGAATAAATACAAGAGGTTCTTCAAATAGAAGATGAGGTGGCTCATTAGAGCGAAACCTCAGATCCCCCAGTGCTCGCCCCCAATGAATAAATACAAGGGGTTTTTCAAAGCAAAACAAGGTGGCTCATCCCGCAGCCAATACCTTGGAGCCCCCAGTGCTCGCCCCCAATGAATAAATATAAGGTGTAACAGGTACATAGTGACCTCTCTCTAAATAAATTCAAAAATAACAAACAAATACATTAAAATAAAGATATCATAAATAAGGTGTACCGATGCTTTGCATCGTCCCGTATTTTAAATACACCATAAACAAAGTAAAATAACATACAGTCCATTAAAATAGTAATTTATAAAATAAAAAAGATAATAAATTTAAAAAATGTCTGCTTGCAGTGGGCTTTGAACCCGCAACCCCTAACGTCTGAGTCGGGTACGTCATCCACTGTGCCACGACTCATACGCCTACAAGCGCATCAAATTACTCCCTTATAACTCATATTAAACTGCTCGCCCTCAACTGCCCCACGCTTAGCTACCAATCTATTCTGAATCCAGATAAACCCGTATAGCGAATTTAGTGAAGATATCTGCTCAAGTTAGCGTGTTAACGGACGGACAGACGGGCTGAAGGGCATGGCTTAATCAATTTTTTTTCGATTCTGATAATTTCCATAAAAATATACTACATTAATACCTTTCTGGAATATGAAGTAACGTGCAGGAAAATAACGCCTGCGCACAGTGTTTCGTGTAGAACAAACTAGCTGGACAAAATTATTTTATGAGATTTTCCGTTTCATATGCAGTCATTTATTACAACTACGTCATTTTTTTCAGCCATATGTTCTTTTTTTTTTATTTTTTTCCAAAATTTTACTTCATATGCATACATTTGCTTATTTCATGTACAGTAACTCATGTGAATAAGTGACATAGATCCAAAAAAATTTAAAGGACTTAAGAATATTACTTTATTGTTCTTAAATTGAATGGAATAAAAATCTCAATACTCTAAAAAATTCTAAAAATTCGGAAAAAAATAAAAATTGTTTATGAAAATTCGTCGAATTTTTTAAATATAATTTAGTTTTTGTTATAGATCGTGACAAATTTTCTTATGGGAAATTAGTTAAAATAAATTTGCGAAAGCGAAAATTGTAAGAATTATCCAAAAAGGGGTGTCTACTTATTTATGTGAGTGACTTTGCATATGTACATACATACATATTTTGTATTTATTTGAGTATTTATCCTGGCACTACAATTTTTACAGAATTATTTTACAGTACCAGTCAGGAATGTAAAAGTGAATTACAATAATAATAATAACAATGTAAATAATTAAATTAATTATGTGAAAATTACTTATTACAAAAACTTAAAAGAAAAGTATCATACAAAGCAAAAAAGACAATAGATTTAAATTGAATAAAACCTGATCCAACAAAAAGTTATAGGGTAGGTTATCTTTTATAATTATGTTATTATTCGCTATCATCACTTTCATTGGATGAGTCACTTGTGGAATAGTCATGAACATCAGCAACACTACTGTGAAAGCTTGAAACAACTGGGATATTTATTGACTCCTCAACATTATCGGGGGACAGTAAATTTAAGACTTCTGAAGTCAGACTTTTAAATTTTTTCTTAGGTATCTCCCTAAAACTGTTAACTAAAGGATCCGATGTTATAAGCAACATATTCATAAGATCTCTATTCGTGGCTTCACGCGACTGCTTTTGTGTGTGTTTCAGCCCTGAATCGCCTCAAATCTTTGTTACGGGCTTCCTGTGCTTCCTCGGAAAGGTGACCAATAGGTAAAATTGCTGATTATATAATATCAGCACTATGCACTAAGAATTTATGAACTGTAACAGGCATATTACCATGGATAGAGATCTATGTATAGTTTTTTAGTCTGGACCGCAAATTTTTCAAATTTTTGGATATTTATATTCTACCCAGATGCTAATGCGCGAAGGAGAGTGTCGAATCTTTTGATGAGCGTTACATCCAATCCCGTAATCTCAGCACTAGCCTCAGAATTTTAGAAAAATCTACGAGCAGTGTTGCCGTCATTGGTATTGCCGAAACCTGGTTTTGGTCTATCTTCATCAATCCATTGTATGTACCTGTTTTTATGCCTTGGTGACTGGTGCGGTAGGTTGTGGCAGGTTGAAGTCAATGATCTTCGCCTTTTTGCTTTTGGTGTGATCTTGTTGACCTTGCGCGTTTATTTTTGTATGTTTTATGGCTACGTGTTTGTTCCCTGTACCAGGGAATTGGTTTTGACGTTTGTAGATCAGCTTTAAAGGTTCAAATATCTCGTCGGAGCTGGTACGTACATACATCCTATTTGATATGTAGAGATAACTAAATCTACAAAAAAAAAAAATAATTTAAAATAGATGTGCAAAGAATTCGCAATGGTTTTTTCTTTCGACTATTAGATAATACTTGCTTGTATGTAACTTTTTTGTCCCTAAAGTTAAAAATATAGGGAAAAAATACCTTTTCTTTTTAATAACGGAATGTTAAATATATTGAAAATACTCTAATTGTAAAAGAATTACTATTAAAAAATTTTACTTACCTTCGAGCTTAGAATCCATCAAAAAAATTATGTAAAAGTGTTCACTTAAAAGAAATATGAATCTTAATATTCAAGAAGAATTTTGCAAATTAATCAATGCATTTTACGGCCACTCCTGCCTTCTTACTTCAATTACTCAATACATATGAGCAAAAATATCAAAAAAAAAGCAAAAATCCCGTTATTTTGTTTGTTTTCTTTCATTTCTCATTACACTTTTCTTGGAATAAGAAATTTGTTTTTGTCCAGCTAGCTTGTTCTACACGAAACACTGTGCTGCGGTCTGTATTTCTATTTGTGGGGAAATCGAAAAGTTTTAGTCAACGGAACTGAATTGCTGTGTTTTCAGAATATAACTTTACCCACAAATAAGGAATATGGAAACATACTGCTGACGTCAATAAGATGATTGACGATCTGGAGCAATATTCTAAAGTTACGCAAGGCTTGTAATACGAAAGCTAGGTATTGGCGGTATGTGGTCCCAAGATCCAGCACTTATATGTGTAAGTCAAGGGTTGAGGCAGGCTCATTGAGCAAAAAGAGGTGGCTAGTGTAAAATTATATAGTGGCAGAGGTGTTACAGCAACGATGCTTCAACAAATCAGAGCTTTTTGATTTACCTGACGGCTTATTAGAACTTTATTTTAAATAGTTCTGACTTAACCTGGAAACGTTTAGACCAACCAGAAAAACTCTCAGTCGTATGAAAAAACTCGACGGACATTGCCTTGTTTTTGTCTATCCATCCACCTGCCTCTCCTCTGTATAATACTCTTCCTCTCTTATTTTCTCTGCCCCCTGCATTTTATAGTTTACCTTAATCGGCTCATACACTCTTCTGTAATCAAACCCCGCTTTTCCTCTTACTCTTCCCGTTATTTCCTTTATCCAAATCCAACTCTCACTATTACTTATAATCCTCTTAACCTTCATATTAACCTCTTATTAACATAAACTCTTATTCGAACTTTTAGTGTCAATTTCCATCTTCCTCTTGTTCTCTTTACTATGCCAACTCCCTCTATTTTTTCTTCTTCTGTTTTCTCTTATATTTTACTTCATGTCTCCCATTCCAATGAGAAGATATATCGAGTTTGGCACTTTTCCGCACATTACATTACTAATGTAGTAAAAAAGTTGCAAAATAGTATCAAACATTTTTCCTCTTTACTACTTAAAAACTCATGACCTGATTACGTGGGCCGTCAAATTTGTGTTGTTATACTATTGACTTTGGTTGGCTCGTTTAACTTCGCCATGGTGTTAAGGAATATTAACCATTTTTCCTATGAAAGCATTTTTGTCAAAACAGGAGCCACACGCACAATTTAGTGAAAACGTGTCATAAAAATAAACTCAAACAAAAATCGACTTAATGGCATATTTCGATGGCAAAAAAAAAAAATTGTTTCAAGCACGAACAAAATATTTTCCCCATTCATTATAAAAGCTCACAAGTATTAAATGTCGTAAGCTATAACGCCTAAAAGTAGATTAAACACTTACTCGTGTACATGACTATACTAAAATAGCATCGCCCATTGTCAATTGTCAATGTCGAAAATAATGGTAGAACAACAAAATGAACACAACAACAACAATGAACAGGAAAATAACCGCACTTGTATTCAAAAGCGTTGAGACACTTGTTTGCGCTATTTAGCATGGAAATGAAAATTGCTGTGGGGCGGAGGCGAATTATTGTGATTGCATTTTATTGGCTATGTTTTTGCGTTATCACAAGTGGATTTTAGTATAAAATGTTGTGTATTCATGTAGGTTGTAGTTGTGTAAGTTTGTATGTTTGTATGTGTGGAGGAGTAACAAAAAATATTAGGTACGAAAAATTGTTGTAATCATCATAAAAACAGCGACAGTAAATTCTTATGGCAATGCTGATGGTTTTGTCGTTTCATACATACATACATACGTACATTGATGTGTATGTATTTGTTTGCTCGTACATTTTGTTAGCTATTTTTATACTCAGCGTGCTTTGCGTACAGAGTATATTAACTTTAGTAACATAATGGTTGATCGTAACGACATAAACTCATCGAGATAAATGCTCAGGATGGAAAAAGGAATTGATTAAGCCATGACCGTCCGTCCGCCTGCCTGTGATCACGATAACCTGAGTAAATATTGAGATAATTACTGAATTTTTTTTTGGAAAAGGGCGTGGCACAGCCTACTTGTGATAAAATCATAAACCAAAAACCGGTAAACTTATCATAACGAAATTCGACAAAGAGGTTGGCTTTACTATAAATAATGCTTCGAAGGGAATATAACTAATTGGGTTAAGGACCGCGCCCACTTTTATATGAAAGGTTTTTAAAAAGGTTGTGGGTGGATAAAATAAGCTACATCTTTGCAAAAAACAGATTTGTATCAATAATCCTTCATTTTCAAAGAAGAGCGAGAACAAGTAAGGAAGGCTGTGACCGAACATTACGGTAACCCTGGAATGTGTTTGTATGACATGGGTATCAAATGAAAGGTGGTAATGAGTATTTTAAAAGGGAATGGGCTTTAGTTCTAGAGGTGTACGCCTTTTCGAGATATCGCCATAAAGCTTGACCAGGGGTGACTCTAGAATGTGTTTGTACGATGCGGGTATCAAATGAAAGGTGGTAATGAGTATTTTAAAAGGGAATGGGCTTTAGTTCTATAGTTGTACGCCTTTTCGAGATATCGCCATAAAGCTGGACCAGGGGTGACTCTAGAATGTGTTTGTACGATGCGGGTATCAAATGAAAGGTGGTAATGAGTATTTTAAAAGGGAATGGGCTTTAGTTCTATAGGTGTACGCCTTTTCGAGATATCGCCATAAAGCTGGACCAGGGGTGACTCTAGAATGTGTTTGTGCGATGCGGGTATCAAATGAAAGGTGCTAATGAGTATTTTAAAAGGGAATGGGCTTTAGTTCTATGGGTGTACGCCTTTTCGAGATATCGCCATAAAGCTGCACCAGGGGTGACTCTAGAATGTGTTTGTACGATGCGGGTATCAAATGAAAGGTGCTAATGAGTATTTTAAATGGGAGTGATCCTTGGTTCTATATGTGGACACCTTTTCAAGATATCGCCATAGAGATGGACCAGGGGTGACTCTAGAATGCGTTTGTACGATGCGGGTATCAAATGAAAGGTGATAATGATTATTTAAAATGGAATGGGACTTAGTTCTATAGGTGGACGCCTTTTCGAGGTATCGCCATAAAGGTGGACCAGGGGTGACTCTAGAATGTGTTTGTACGATGCGGGTATAAATATGAAAGGTGGTAATGAGTATTTTAAAAGGGAATGGGCTTTAGTTCTATAGGTGTACGCCTTTTCGAGATATCGCCATAAAGGTGGACCAGGGGTGACTCTAGAATGTGTTTGTACGATGCGGGTATCAAATGAAGGGTGGTAATGAGTATCTTAAATGGGAGTGATCCTTGGTTCTATAGGTGGACACCTTTTCAAGATATCGCCATAGAGGTGGACCAGGGGTGACTCTGGAATGCGTTTGTATGATATGGGTATCAAATGAAAGGTGATAATGAATATTTAAAAGGGAATGGGACTTAGTTCTATAGGTGGACGCCTTTTCGAGGTATCGCCATAAAGGTGGACCAGGCGTGACTCTAGAATGTGTTTGTACGATGCGGGTATCAAATGAAAGGCGGTAATGAGTATTTTAAATGGGTTCTATAGGTGGACGCCTTTTCAAGATATCGCCATAGAGGTGGACCAGGGGTGACTCTGGAATTAGTTTGTACGATATAGGTATCAAATGAAAGGTGCTAATGAGTATTTTAGAAGTGAGTGGGCCTTAGTTCTATAGGTGGACGCCTTTTCGAGATATCGCCATAAAGATGGACCAGTGGTAACTCTAGAATGTGTTTGTACGATATGGGTATCAATTGAAAGGTGTTAATGGTTATTTAAAAGGGAGTGGGCGTTAGTTCTATAGGTGGACTCCATTTAGGGATATCGCCATAAAGGTGGACCAAGGGTGACTCTAGAATGCGTTTGTATGATATGGGTATCAAATTAAAGGTATCAAGGAGGGGTTTAAATGGGAGTGGCCCTTGGTTTTATATGTGAAGGCGTTTTCGAGATATCGACCAAAATGTGGACCAGGGTGATCCAGAACATCATCTGTCGGATACCGCTAATCTAATCATATGTCGGGTACTGCAGAACATTTTCATTTTCTTCTACTTAAAATGGTAGGTGTTACACCCATTTTACAAAGTTTTTTCTAAAGTTATATTTTGCGCCAATAAACCAATCCAATTACCATGTTTCATCGCTTTTTTCATATTTGGTATAGAACTATGGCATTTTTTAAATTTTTCGTAATTTTTGATATCGAAAAAGTGGGCGTGGTCATATCCGGATTTCGCCCATTTTTATACCAAGATAAAGTGAGTTCAGATAAGTATGCGAACTAAGTTTAGTAAAGATATATCGACTTTTGCTCAAGTTTTCGTGTTAACGGCCGAGCGGAAGGACAGACTGTCGATGTGTATAAAAACTGGGCGTATCTTCAACCGATTTCACCCATTTTCAAAGAGAACAATTATCGTCATAGAATCTATGCCCCTACCAAATTTCACAAAGATTGGTAAATTTTTCTTCGACTTGTGGCATTAAAAGTATTCTTGACAAATTAAATGAAAAAGGGCGGAGCCACGCCCGTTTTGAAGTTTTATTTTATTTTTGTATTTGGTTGCGTCATATCATTCCTGGAGTTGAATTTGACATAATTTACTTATACACTGTAAAGATATTAAATTTTTTGTTAAAATTTTACTTAGAAATTTTTTTTCTAAAGTGGGCGTGTTCGTCATCCCATTTTGCAAATTTTTATTTAATACTCATATATTAATAGGAGTAACGTTCCTGCCAAATTTCATCATGATATCTTCAACGTCTGCAAAATTACAGCTTGCAAAACTTTTAAATTACCTTCTTTTAAAAGTGGGCGGTGCTACGCCCATTGTCCAAAATTTTGCTAATTTTCTATTTGGCGTCATAAGGTCAATCCACTTACCAAGTTTCATCGCTTTATGCATCTTTGGTAATGAATTATCGCACTTTTTCGGTTTTTCGAAATAAACTGGGCGTGGTTATAGTTCGATTTCGTTAATTTTAAATAGGGATCTGAGATGAGCACCAAGGAACCGATATACCAAATTTCATCAAAATACCTCAAAATTTACTCAATTTATCGTGTTAACGGACAGACGGACGGACATCGCTAAATGAATTTCTTTTTCCGTCCAGATCATTTTGATATATAGAAGTCTATATCTCTCTCGATTAGTTTATGCCGTTACGGATTACCGTTATGCGAGCAAAGTTAATATACTCTGTGAGCTCTGCTCAGCTGAGTATAAAAATGGAAATTTTTGAAATTGGGCGTGGCAACGCCCCTTTTATGACCAAGCAATTTTCTATGTTTCGGGAGCCATAACTTAAGAAAAATTAACTTATAAAAATTAGGAATATATACTTTCCTTATAGCAGGAAATATTCCTAGTAAAAATGGACCACGCCCACTTTTATATAAAAGATGTTTAAAAGCGTCGTAGACAAGAATAATAAGCTATAGCTTAACGAAAAATAGTTTGATATTTCCATTTCCAAGTTTTATTATAAACGGAAATTTGATGACATTTTCGTTATAATAGGTGGTGACACGCCCTCTTCCGATCAATCTTTACGCAACATTTCTTGAGCCACAAAAAGAAAATTCCTCGTAACAAAATTCGAAAATTTATGTATCTGAAATGAACTGTACAATTGATCCTCACGCTGAGTATATAATGTTCGGTTACACCCGAACTTACGTGCCCTTACTGGTTTTTTGTTTGTTACGATAAGGTGAACATTTATTTCAATACTAAGCAAATAGGTACGCACACATTCAGATTATTGCTGACAATATTATTGATCATGGTGGGTTCGGGTAGAAAAGGAAAATAATATAATTGCTGATAACGGCACAATATTTGCGTATATTTATTTATTTGTGTGTGCTAGTGAACTTTATATGTGATAGCTTGATTCCCTTACACTTAAGCACATGGCAACGAATGTCGCTTTTATGGATCTGTTTATTAATATTGCTACATGCTGACGATAAAACATATTTGAATCTTTTCATGCGGACGTTGTTTTTTCAATCAGTAATTGACCAGACATTTTTTTTTGCACAGGCTTGAGACTACGAAAAACTTTTAAATTTTCCATCAGTAAAGTTTTATTTAAAAAATAAGTATTTCGACAATAATTCCAGACAGAGCACGAAGTTAATATCAGATCTAAAATTAAAATTCAACAAGTAAGAACGGGACTGTCTTCGGCTGTGCCGAAGACTTCATACCTTTCATGAATGGGGCTGAACAATAATCTTATCCCGTTCGTAATCTCCGAATAATCGGATGTATAAGATAAGAAATATATAGTGAACAGATCTACATACCTTAACGATTTTTAAGATAAATATAAAATAAAAAACAGGTAGGTAATTTGTGTGAGGATGCAAAGTTTCAGGTTTTTTGTGGTCTGCGTGTAAAAACTATGACTACGAATCACGTATTTCAACAATATATGACGTAAACGTAACTATTTGATGAAATTTGATGAGTTTTGAAGCTTCTAGCCGTAAAAAGGGGGCAAAAATTAGATTTTATATGGGGTATATAATATATATACCACCGATCTCTATGATATTTTCAGACAACAATATATGCTATACACGTGAGCATTTGGTGGAATTTGAAGCTTCTAGCTGTTAAAATGGGGAAGAAATTGCGCAAAGTTTCTTATCTGAACAATCGGTTGTATGGGATATATACTATATATACCACCGGTATTTATGATTTTCTCAGACAACAATATATGCTATACACGTAAGCATTTGGTGAAATTTGAACATATCTAAACGATTTTTAAGATAAATATAAAATAAAAAATAGGTAGGTAATCTGTGTGAGGATGCAAAGCTTCACGTTTTTTGTGGTCTGCATGTAAAAACTATGACTACGAATCACGTATTTCAAAAATATATGACGAAAACGTAACTATTTGATGAAATTTGATGAATTTTGAAGCTTCTAGCTGTAAAAAAGGGGTCAAAATGACAGTTTATATGAAGTATATAATATATATACCACCGATCTCTATGATTTTTTCAGACAACAATATATGCTATATACGTAAGCATTTTGTGAAATTTGAAGCGTCTAGCTGTTAAACAGGGGCAGAAATTGCGCAAAGTTTCTTAACTGAACAATCGGTTGTATGAGATATATACTATAATATATACCACCGATCTCAATGATTTTTTCAGACAACAATATATGCTATACACGTGAGCATTTGGTGGAATTTGAAGCTTCTAGCTGTTAAAATGGGGAAGAAATTGCGCAAAGTTTCTTATCTGAACAATCGGTTGTATGGGATATATACTATATATACCACCGGTATTTATGATTTTCTCAGACAACAATATATGCTATACACGTAAGCATTTGGTGAAATTTGAACATATCTAAACGATTTTTAAGATAAATATAAAATAAAAAATAGGTAGGTAATCTGTGTGAGGATGCAAAGCTTCACGTTTTTTGTGGTCTGCATGTAAAAACTATGACTACGAATCACGTATTTCAAAAATATATGACGAAAACGTAACTATTTGATGAAATTTGATGAATTTTGAAGCTTCTAGCTGTAAAAAAGGGGTCAAAATGACAGTTTATATGAAGTATATAATATATATACCACCGATCTCTATGATTTTTTCAGACAACAATATATGCTATATACGTAAGCATTTTGTGAAATTTGAAGCTTCTAGCTGTTAAAACGGGGCAGAAATTGCGCAAAGTTTCTTATCTGAACAATCGGTTGTATGAGATATATACTATGTATACCACCGATCTCAATGATGTTTTCAGGCATCAATATATGCAATACACGTAAGCATTTGGTGAAATTTGAAGCTTCTAGCTGTTAAAATGGGGCCGAAATCGTAAAAAAATATATATATACTATATATATATACTATATATACCATCATATATATATTATATATATCACCGATCTCTATGATTTTTTGACACAACAATACATATTATATACGTAAGCAATCGGTGAAATTTGAAGCTTATAGCTGTTAAAATGGGGTAGAAATTGCGAAAACTTTCTTATCTGAACAATCGGTTGTATGAGATATATACTATATATACAACCGATCTCTATGATTTTTTCAGAAACAATATATGCTATATACGTAAGCAATCGGTGAAATTTGAAGCTTATAGCTGTTAAAATGGGGTAGAAATTGCGAAAAGTTTCTTATCTGAACAATCGGTTGTATGAGATATATACTATATATACAACCGATCTCTATGTTTTTTCAGACAACAATATATGCTATATACGTAAGCAATCGGTGAAATTTGAAGCTTATAGCTGTTAAAATGGGATAGAAATTGCGAAAAGTTTCTTATCTGAACAATCGGTTGTATGAGATATATACTATATATACAACCGATCTCTATGATTTTTTCAGACAACAATATATGCTATATACGTAAGCAATCGGTGAAATTTGAAGCTTATAGCTGTTAAAATGGGATAGAAATTGCGAAAAGTTTCTTATCTGAACAATCGGTTGTATGAGATATATACTATATATACAACCGATCTCTATGATTTTTTCAGACAACAATATATGCTACATACGTAAGTATTCGGTGATATTTGAAGCTTCTAGGTGTTAAAATGGGGCTAAAATTTGCGAAAATATATATATATATATATACTATATATATATACTATATATACCACCATATATATACTATATATACCACCGATCTTTATGATTTTTTTAGACAACAATATATGCCATATACGTAAGAATTCGTTGAAATTTGAAGCCTCTAGCTCCTAAAATAGGGCAGTAATTACGAAAAGTTCCTTATCTGAACAATCGTTTGTGGGGGATATATACTATATATACAACCGATCTCATAAATTTTTTCAGGCAACAATATGTACAATATACGAAAGTATATAGTGAAGTTTGAAGCTTCAATCTGTTAAATTTGGTAAGATATTACACAAATCCTCTTTTTCTGAAAAATCGGTTGTATGGAGGATATATGCTATAGTGGTCCGATCCGGTCGGTTCCGACAAATGTCTAATCGGACACCAAAATACACCCGCTCACCAAATTTTATCAAGATATCTCAAAAATTGAGGGACTAGTTTGCATACAAACAGACAGACGGACAGACGGACATGGCTAAATCAACTCAGCTCTTCAACCTGATTATTTCGGTATACTTAATGGTGGGTCTATCTATTTTCCTTTAAGGACTTACAATTTTCGGTTTCGTGACGAAATTAATATACCATTTCATTTTCATGAAAGGTATAATTACAGGACCAACATACTACCTGATTCACTATCTGCGCTTCAAAGGGGCTTTTAAAGCTACAATAGAGGTGGATGGTTGGCGTTAGTGTGCCCAAATAGCGGACGAGGCGATACAAGGAAGGGGGAGAAGGGTCTGCGGTATATTATGCTGGTCCGGAAATAAACAGATCCGACAAGCTACTAGAACACTGTAGCGTTTATCAGGCGGAAGTATTAGCCGTAATCAAAGCAGTAAAAACACTGGAAGAAAATAACTTAAACTGCAGCCGTGTCAACTTTTATATTGATAGCCAAGCAGCAATTAAGGCAATATTCTCGCATTAAAGAGCATCAAAAAGTGTGTTTAGAGTGTAAGTAATACCTGAAAAGAATGGCGACAGGGAAAAGCATACATCTATATTTTGGTCCCAAGGCGTATGGAAATAGACGGCAATCAAAAAGCGGATAACCTAGCTAAAAAGCTTGCTCCGTAAATGCCCCAATTAGATTATGTGTATGTCTTACAACCTTGTACTTACAAAGTTGCTCCTATCATTAAAAATAGAGGACTGTAGACTCAAGATAAGTGTCTTGATTGCACACTACCTTCTGGCGTCACATGCCTTTAAACTACGCTTGGTCAGTGATAGCACATGTAGGAAGTGCGTGTTGGAGGAGGAAACTATCGAGCAAGTTTTGTGCTCATGGCCTGTGATTGCCAGGCTAAGATACCAGCTATTAGGAGTGATACAGCTGTCAGATCTGGAAGCAGCAAGTGGCATATGTCCTAGAAAGCTTCTAGTATTTATTATTATTAATATCATTAATAAGTCATTGGACAAAAAGAGGAGTTATTTTATAACATAGTTCCTTGTTTTTGAAAGGCGTTTTTAGTTTGGTCGATAAATAAACTTCTGGTAACACTACGAACTCATTCAGTCTATGTGGGGTCCTAATGGACCAGCCAGTTCAATATCACCTAACCTATGCAATTGAATCATGATACAAATGTAGAGAGATAGTTTCACTTCTTCATCTTTGCCGCCATTTTCCTTGACATAAACTGTTGTTCGACAATCTCTTTTGAAACAGCGCTACCATGTCCTTAAAATATGAACGTGCTAAAATTATATTTTTGTTTCTAATACTACGTGCCTGCGTTTTATATTAATAAAAAGTAGAAAATACCTGAAATATGGATTGATTGTGCAGTTTCTGCACTGCCTGAAAGTATGTATATTGATTGTATGTACTCGCTTTAACATAGTGATTGTTCAGGACTTAACGCCACCGCAAACAGCTATCAGCTAACGGGTCTTAATCCATTGCTTGCGCAAGCACCTCCACACTTGCTTAGACTGAGCAGCTTAAGCGCATATTCAAGAGCATTGAGCTACATATGTGTATATGAATAGGGCCTGCCCTTTACTAGGCCACTTTGAGAAGAAAAGGTGGCCTTATTGCAGCATATGTCAATGCTGCCATGAAGTGATTGACTTGCTAAAGTGAGATAAGACAGATACACCATTTTACTGTGAGATTCTAAAAGTAGAAAATGCTTCAACTCCGATTGTCTCAAAGAAGTTGAAATGAGCGACGAGGCTGTTTCGGCTTTGGCGCTTATAGATCGCAACATGGCGAACAAAATAAACTGCAACCTTCTTTGATTCAGCAGGTACAATGGTGTTGACGTTATAGGGCTGAATTATGGCAAAGCCTTAAAATAGTTAAATGTTCTTTATCCAAATATCCAAAGGGAAGACACGTATACCACTTATGGTGACGTGGAAGGAAAACAAATAAAAAATTTCCAAGTATTTGACAAATTGTATCACTGACAACTAACAAAATTTATGCCGAATAACGTCAGTCTTTATTTTGTTGTTTTAAGCAAAGTCTTTATGTCTTGAGGAACTTGCGATATTCTGCTTCTTACACTCCGGTTACTATTAGCCATACAACTTATCATGCCGATTATCTGCTAACCAGAACTCATATATAGCAAACTGAATTCCCAATATCCAATATTTCGAAAAACAGAAAAAATGCGATAATTCATTACCACAGACGGATAGGGCGATGCAACTTGGTATATGGGTTGACCTTATGACACAGAATAGAAAATTAATAAAATTTTGGACAATGGGCTTGGCATCGCCCACTTTTAAAAGAAGGTAATTTAAAAGTTTTGCAAGCTGTAATTTGGCAGTCGTTGAAGATATCATTATGAAATTTGGCAGGAACGTTACTCCTATTACTATATGTATGCTTAATAAAAATTAGCAAAATCGGAGAACGACCACGCCCACTTAAAAAAAATGTTTTTTAAAGCCGAATTTTTAACAAAAAATTTAATATCTTTACAGTATATTAGTAAATTATGTCAACATTCAACTCCAGTAATAACATGGTGCAACAAAATACAAAAATAAACGAAAATTTCAAAATGGGCGTGGCTCCGCCCTTTTTCATTTGTATACGATACTTTGAATGCCATAAGTCGAACAAAAATTCACCAATCCTTGTGAAATTTGGTGGTGGCTTGGATTCTAGGACGATAACTGTTTTCTGTGAAAAAGGGCCAAATCGGTTTGAAGCCACGCCCAGTTTTTATACACAGTCGACCGTCTGTCTTTCGGCTCGGCCGTTAACATGATAACTTGAGCAAAAATCGATATATAGCTTTACTAAACATATTTCACGTACTTATCTGAACTCGCTTTATATGGGTATAAAAAAAGGCCGAAATCCGACTATGACCACGCCCACTTTTTCGATATCGAAAATTACGAAAATTTAAAAAAATGCCACAATTCTATACCAAATACGAAAAAAGGTATGAATTGGATTGGTTTATTGACGCAAAATATACCGTTAGAAAAAACTTTGTAAAATGGGTGCGACTCCTACCATATTAAGTACAAGAAAATCAAAAATTCTGCAGGGCGAAATCAAAAGCCCTTGCAATCTTGGCAGGAATACTGTTCGTGTTATTACATATATAAATAAATTAGCGGTACCCGACAGATATGTGTTGGGTCACCCCGGTCCACATTTTGGTCGATATCTTGAAAACGTTTTCACATATACAACTAAAGTCCACTCGCTTTTAAAAACCGCATTAATACCTTTAATTTGATACCCATATCGTACAAACACATTCTAGAGTCACCCCTGGTCCAGCTTTATGCCGATATCCCGAAATGGCATCCACCTATAGAACTATGGCCTTCTCCCTTTTAAAATACTCTTAAATACCTTTTATTTGATACCCATGTCATAAAACACATTCCAGGGTTAACCCAATGTTTATTTTCTTACATAGTGATTTTCTCTTAATTTGTCAACAAAGCTCTCAGCTGAGTATGTAATGTTCGGTAACACCTGAACTTAGCCTTCCTTACTTGTTTTTATTATTATTATAATTTTTCCGTAGGATTTGCTCTCTAATCTTATATGTACTACATCAAGTTATTATATTATAAGACAGTTAATTTCCTGAATTTATGTAACAATTTTACATGTATTATGTATTGTATGTTAGTTCTAAGCATCTGTGCATGATTTACCTGACAAATGTTAATACTTAGTTTTAAGGTCTTAATGAAACTTATACAATTCTTTCTATATCCAACTGTTGTGCTATAAAAGGTAATTTTTTCAAGCTTAATGTACTAGTACATTGTTTTTTAAATAAATTGAATTGAATTGAATTAAAATTTACAATATAAGTGAGAATTTTTCGGGCTTCCTTGACGATCTCAAGGGATCAGTTTAGGTTCTTCTAGAATTAATTTCGTGCTATTTTAGTGCCTTTTTGGAATGGCCTTGTTGCCTTTCTGTAATAAATTCGGGACCGATATCGACGAGTTATCGGTTTGCTACCGTCTTTTAATCGAAATGATATGTTATCCATAACATTACGCTTTGTTATGAATAACATTATAGATGAGTTATTGGTTTTGTATTGGCTTGTTATTGGTATGGTATCTGCTTCATATCGACGCAATTTTGGTTTGCCATCGCCGTTTAATGAACTTCGATCTATGACTTTTAGGTTTTTTTTTGTTATTCGACAAGCTCTCGCTTTGTTATTGCTTAAACCCATTATCGCAGAGCTATCCATTTTGATAAGCAAGGATAGGAACTTACGTTCATATTTTTACTTTTAAGTATTTTTAATTAATAGTTTATTAAAATGCTAGCAAATCAGGCAGACGCTGTTCTGCCCTGTCTTTTTTTTAGCTGCACTAATTCCAACCTCCTCCCCCCACATATTCTCCTTCCCCCTTTTCTCTCTTTTATAAATTGAATTTTTGGTTCTTGTTAATTTTTTATATTTCAAATTTGAAATGATTGTTTCAAAAATTTTCATTCTGATATAAAATTTTAAAAACGAATTATTAGCATACATTTAGGAGTCATTATAATAAAGATATTTTATAAAATAAAATAGTGCGTGTATAATAAATAGTGGTATAGTTAACGACTACCACAGTGCCTCTTTATACCTCTTCGCCTTTTCTTTTTTTTATCCTCAGCTGAGAAGAGCTCACAGAGTATATTGTAACGAATTTACTGAATACCGCTTATTTGCACCCTTCTGCTAACGTTCGAATCACTAAACTGTTGAATAAGTGACTCCACTATTCAATAATGCAAAATGGCCTTCATTAAAGTTCTTCACAATAACACTACTATTGCTCGCCAGATGCGTCTTAAATCAAAACTCATAAGTGTAGACATAATGATTGATCTATTGATGTGCATACAAGTCACTACTTAGCATCGCCTTAGAGATGATAGTATCCCTTAGTGTTGCTAATATTCGTCACAATATTAATTTTATAACGGTACCCCGTAACGGCATAAACTATTCGAGATAGATATATACTTCTATATATCAAAATGATATGGGGTGTCCGTAAACACCATTACTTCAGTAAATTTTGAGGTATCTTAATGAAATTTGGTACGAAAATTCCTGGGCACTAATCCCAGATCGCTATTTAAAACGAACGATATCGGACCACGCCCACTTTTTCGAAATCGAAAATTTCGAAAAACCGAAAAAGTGCGATAATTCATTACCAAAGACGGATAAAGCGATGAAACTGGGCAGGTGGATTGACCTAATGACGCACAATAGAAAATTAGTAAAATTTTTGACAATGGGGGTGGCGCCGCCCACTTTTAAAAGAAGGTAATTTAAAAGTTTTGCAAGCTGTCATTTGCCAGCTGAGTATGTAATGTTCGGTTACACCCGAACTTAGCCTTCCTTACTTGTTTTCTCTAACTTCCTCTCCTTCTCCCGCTCCATCTATCCCTATCCCTCTATCTTCGTCTAGTTCTACATCGTTATCAGTCCACCTTTCTCGTTCCGACGTTTTTTTTTATCTCTAGCCCTTTTTATTCTCTCCATCTTTTATTCCTAGTCCCAGTCCAACTCCCAGTCCCGGTTCCTCTCTCACTCACATTCCTTCTCACATCCTCCATTAGGGTGGCATGTATTTTTGAAAGCTGTTTCATAAAATAATAAAAAATTAAAACTGTGTCTAAAAAATTAAAGGGTTGGTCCTTCCTATGAAAAATAGATAAGATCCAGTTCTTAGACCTAATCAGTGTGCTCACAAAATTTCGTGAGAATCGGTCGAGCTGTGACACGAGAATTGTTTATATACGATTTTACCAAGAGTTGAATATTGAACTTTCAAATCCTATAACTAAGTAAGTTCTTGCATATGGCTCGATCTATTCAATAGAAATTAGTTCAACCAACAGCTATGGATGAAGTGGGTTGGAGGGCGAGTTGGCCTAGAAGGTGTCATGTGTTAATACTAAATCGTTCCTGAAATGGTACCTTAATGGTGCTTGTTACAGGAACGTACCGGATATGTATCCGGCAAACGACTATCAACGTCGATAACACCCCCAAAACCCCCGGCGTGTGTCCCTATCGCTACAAAAACAATAACAACAATCAACAGCTAGGCGAGTGCTTTACTACTACAAACAATTTTTTTTTTAATACTATTCTTGATCTAAGAAGATATGAATTTTTTCTCCCTTAGGTTAGGTTAGGTTGAACTGGCCGGTCAATGAGAACCTCACATAGACCGAATGAGTACGTAGTGTTACCAGATGTCTGTTTTAACGACCAAACTGAACCCCTATCAAAAACCAGGACATATGTTATAAAATAACCCCGTCCTCTTGGCAAATACGAGAAGCTCCCTAGGACTTAAGCCACTTGCTGCTTCTAGATCTGACAGCTGTATCAATCCTAATATCTGGAGTCTTAGCCTGGCAAGCGCAGGGCACGAGCACAGTACGTGCTCGATCGTTTCCTCCTCCAGCCCGCACTTCCTACATCTGCTATCACTGACCAAGGGTAATTTAAAGGCATGTGACGCCAGAAGACAGTGTCCAGTCAGAATACCCGTCATGAGTCTACAGTTCCCTCTTTTTAATGATAGAAGCCACCTTGATAGTCTGAGGTTGTCAGAGCTACACATAATCTTAGACACTTTACAGCCCCGGTCGATCATGTGCACCTCTCGCCTTTGCTTAATCTCGCCTAGTCTAATTGGGACGTCTACGGAGCAAGCTTCAGGGGATGCGCCCTTTTTATCTAGTTCATCCGCTTTTTCATTCCCATCTATTCCCATATGCCCTGGGTCCCAATATAGATGTATGCTTCTCCCTGTCCGGATTCTCTCCAGAGACTGCTTACACTCTAATATGCATTTAGATGCTGTGCTATGCGAGATTATTGCCTTAATTGCTGCTCCACTATCAATATAAAAGTTAACACGGCTGCAGCTTAAGCTATTCTCTTCCAGGGTTTCTACCGCTTTGGTTACGGCTACTATTTCTGCTTGGAAAACGCTACAGTAATCTGGCAGCCTGTAGGATCTGTTTATTTCCGAATAAGCACGGTATACAGCTGACCCTACTCTTTCCAATACTTTGGAACCATATGTGTACACATCTATCGCCTCGTCCGCCATTTGAGCACCCCTGCACCAACCGTCCCTTAAAACTACTAAGTTCTAGAACTTGTTAACCAATTTGCAATTTTAACCCATAACGCTCTAGAGACTCTATGTATGCAAATGCTCTAATATAAGATGTTAAAAGTGAGTGAAAGTTTATAACTTTTTGATTTTTATTTTAACGCATGTAAGTGATCATAAAACATCAAGTGGATTTTGAACATATGGAAAAAACAAATAGGTAAAGACTGTAGGTAAATAACGTAAAAATGTTTGAAGCCACAACTTTTTTACTTTCCAGTCACTCAAGAAATTTCACGCCAAACTTGTAAAGATGTTCTTGAAAGTTTTGCTGAGGACTGCACAACAGGAAACTCTTAAGTCAAAACTTTTACAGGCATATGTAAACACACGCAAATACATAAAAAAACATTCACATGTGAGAATGCATATGAGTAAGAGTGAAATCGGCTTTGGGTTACATAAGAAGAAACAAGAAATTATCAAGAAAGTAACTCTGTGCCTGGAGAGAAACCAGGGTACATGATACGATAACTAGCCCCTGTTATACATACGATCATTCTCTGTGGGCCCATACCGGAGTGGATTTTCACTGAAGCATCTGTTCATAAGGGTGAAATCGTTGAAGGTTGGAATTATGGTGCAGGATGAAGAAAATTTACCTCGAAATAAGTTTATGCAACAACGTGAATTTCGCCGTGGGTGACCAATGTGCAGATCGCATTTCAAAAATGGGGAGAAGTCTTCTCCTTGATTAACAACGAAGAAATAAAAAATCGAATATTCCCTACCTGACTGTAAAAGTAAGGATGGTTATATCCAGTCTCGAAAAGAATAAACTGTTAGGAGATCAAAGGTTCTTCGCATAGGATTGTATACTACGACGATCAGAACATCACATGAGATGACTTTAGAAGCTTTTGAGGAGAAAGTTCTTCAAAATATTTATGTACCGTTATCCGGTTACGTAATAGCGAAATCGATTCATGTACTACGTTAACCAATAATAGAGATAATTTAGCGAATAAAAGATCAGCACCAAAGTTGACTTGGTCACGTAGAGTAAATGAATGAAAATGCTAGCAAGAAAGAAGCAGCAGAGATAATTATAGTCCACCTATGAGTTTATGTGCCTGGGAGTTTGTAGCTAACGCAGAGGGTTAGGTTAGGTTGGGAATCAGTTAAAAAGCAGGCGGGTCTCCAGTTATTTAGTAAACTGCTTAAACTGCTGCGTGGCGACGAATAAAGCACACATTGATCTTTGAAATTTCCTACGGAGAGTCGAATACCTCCCGATCGAGACGTTTACAAATGCAGCTGAGCATAAAGTGAATGAATAGTTCCACCTTGTCGTTCTTTATACGACTTGTGCAGCTGGGGCTGTCCACTATATTTAGGAAAAACGCATGGACTCCCATTGGGCAGTGCCCTCTTAGAACTTCAACAACCATGAATAGATAGTTATGTTTGTTTAAACTGACCGGTCTGTGAGTACCTCACATAGACTGAATGGGTCCGTAATGTTAGCAGAAGTTTTTTTAATGAGAAAGCTTTTCAAAAACCAGGACCTGTATTATAAAATACCTCTATCCTCTTGGGAAATACTAGACACTTTCTAGGATTTATGTCACTTGCTGCTTCCAGATCTGAGAGCTGTATAACTCTTTATAGCTGGAGTCTTAACCTGCCAAGCGCAGGGCACGAACACAAAACATGTTCGATAATTTTCTTCCACAACCCTCACTTCCCACATATGCTATCTCTGATCAAGCCTAATTTCAATGCATGTGACGCCAGTCACAATACCCGCATTTAGTCAACAGTCCTCTATTTTTAAAGATAGGAGTAACTTTGTTAGTCTAAGATTGAAAGACCTACACATGATCTTCGACACGTAACAGCCCCGCGCTTGGGTCCATGCACCTCTCGCCTTCTCTTAATCTCGCCCAATCTAATTGGGACGTCTACGGAATAAGCTTCAAGGGATGCCTTAATTGCTACTTGACTGTTATATTGAAAGATGATATGGCTGAAGTTAAAGCTATTGTCTTCCAATATTTCTATTTTTGACCTGTCGAAGCCGATCACCCCCATCCCGTTACAGGAGGTTTCGTTGTGGAGGTTGAACTTTCCAACATTTGCTGATAAGAAACTGACAGACAGCACTCCAAGAAAACTTCGATGGCGTTTGGTCAAAAATGTTTAACTTTTAAATAACCCATCTGCTCCAAATCGATAGGTTTTTGATAACAAATCGATAACACGCAGATAACAAATTGGTAGCACTCGTATAAAAAACCGACAACTTTTGAATGCAAAGCAATAACGAGTTGATAACGAATAGCCAACTTTTCGATAACCAACCGAAAATACGTCCACAACAAACTGGTAGTACTCCAATAACAGATCAATAAATTTTCGATAGCAAATCGATAACTTTTCAAAACAAATGGACAACAATTCGATAACACTCCTTTATTAAATTGATAACTTTGCAAAGTGAATCGATAACATTTTTATAACAATATGTTAACTTTTCGATAACAAATTGCTAACTTTTCTATAACAATCGATAACAACAGTTCTATAACAAATTGCTAACTCTTCGATAACAATCTAAAACACTCCGATAACAAATTGTCAACATTTCGAAAACAAATCGATAACTTTTCGAAGGTAAATCCATAGTTTAACAAACCGATAACGTAGTAAAGAAATCTGTAAATCATTGACAACCTCTATAATCGATACCAAATTTAAGACACTTCGATAACAAAGCGATAACATGTCGATGGCTGATTTGTAACTAAGTTCAATATGTAAATTAAAATTGTTCATACCTTTGAAAAAATTTGAATTCGTATCGTATTAGGCGCATACTTGATGAGGGTTAGCGTTGTCGTCTGTCTACCCTACCCTTTTAGACGACTTTTGCCTTTATCTACGTAATCCATTAAAGGTTTCAGAATTAATTAAATTCGATAACACTGCATTACTATTTTAGTTACAGAAAATTCAATTTACAACACAAAAGGGCAAAGTTTGGGCTCACAAAAATGAATTCGATTTAAATTAAATTCTACGCAATACAAATAAGTTTTTTAATGCTCACACAATGCTCACAACTTACACTTGTTCGCTATTCAGAAAATTCTATGTCTGCAAATGGGATATATATTTTCTTTGATATTTCCATTAATTCTCGGAAAATGAAATTGCTTTCTTGCTTTTTGAATTGAATTACTAATTGAATATACTCGCTATTGAGTAAATTATCAGAACAGACACGCATCGCAAAAAAAATTCAACAAAATAAACTCTGATCGAAAATGCACTGCCAGCCAGATATGAAGTACATATAAGCAAAACGACCACAAGTAGCTTGTGAGTAAGTATGTCTGTGCATATATACCCTGCAAAAAATGCGATTAGCTTAGGATGAATGCGGGCTGAGGCGCAGAGGAGTATGCGACCAATGCCAGTTGTGAACTCTTTGTATGAATTGAACTGTTCTCCTTTGTTTGAGCAAGTCCTATGAAGAAACTAATTGTACCCATTTATACCCGAACAGGAACGATAGTACCAATCCCCTTTGTACCCATATGTGATCGAATTAAGATTAATCTCTTTTCTCACCAAAAACTTTTACTTTTGGTATGGTACGAGGTTATGTACATTTTGAACGCAATATTAATACTTGCAAAAAATTGTTAGATACAACTATGTAACAAAATTATTAAAGGGCCAATTAATGGTGACTTATAACCATAAAACCATAACCAGAACAGCTGATCGATCACATTGGATATGGTTATGAAAATGGGTATGGTTACGACTATGCCGTTAGGGTTAAGGAAGTTTAATTAGCCCTTAAGTCACCAACTCATCCTAAGAGATATGGGTATATACGAGGTGTGTTCAAAAAGTATCGCGAATTTTGCGTTTTCTTCAAAAATTATTTAGTTATTCATGAATATCTATTTTGACCCCTTCAAAGTAACCCACATGAGATATTATACACTTGTGCCAATGGTTTTTCCAATCTTCGAAGTACTTCAAAAAATCATTTTTTGTATCTTGTTCAGTTCCTCCTTCGATGCCGGCTTTATCTCGTCAATCGTAGCGTCGTCCTTTCATGGGCCTCTTCAGTTTAGGGAACAAGAAAAAGTCACAGGGAGCCAGATCTGGGGAATACGGTGGCTGCGGCATCATTAGTGTGTTGTTTCTGGCCAAAAAGTCGCGCCGAAATTGAGTAATTTTGGTAGGAATTTCGAGGCGACCCGTCTCATGCCAAATCATTATAGAAATTGAATGGCACGAGACAATCCGTATGTCTAGGTCCTTAGCCACTTCTCTAAAGCTGATGCGACGATTCGCCAATACCATTTTCTTCACTTCATAAATTTTTTCGTCTGTTGTTGAGGTGCTCGGGCGTCCAGCATGTTGTTCGTCGTTCACATCTTCTCGACCTTCAGAGAACATTTTGTACCACCGATAAACGTTGCTTCGGTCCAAGATAGCTTCTCCGTATGCCATAGTCAACATTAATAATGCATACGCGCACTTAACGGTGATTCGACGATGGGCCAATACCATTTTCCTCACTTCATCAATTTTTTCGTCTGTTGTTGAAGTGCTCGGGCGTCCGGCACGCTCTTCGTCGTTCACATTTTCTCGGCCTTCTGAGAACATTTTGGACCACCGATAAACGTTGCTTCGGTCCAAGATAGCTTCTCCGTATACCACAGTTAACATTCGGAATACATCCGCGCATTTAATTTCGTTTTTGCCTCAAAATTTGATAAAGGTTCTTTGATCCATTTTTTTTTTTTTTAATAGGTAAAAATCGAAGACGAGCAAAAACACGTGCAAGCAAAGCAGCTGTCAACAATTAAGTGAACAGTCATAATGGTCGAGCTTGTCGGCATTATTGAGAGACATGAGTACCAAGATAACGCCACAAAAAACTCGAAATTCGAATATACGTAACCCGCGAAAATTCAAAATTCGCGCTAGGATGGTCCAAGTCATTTAGGTTCGGTATATGTCTCCGCATTTTTCTTAAATAATTCGAATCAATCTCTTATAATCCTTTCTATTTAGCTCACTTCGTTGCCGCTTTTTTATCTGTCTCTTCAAATGGGCTACATAAATTTCAACCTGACTAATCCCAACGTATCCAAGACGGACTAGAGGGGATCAATTATGCGCCAATGTAGACAAAAGAGATCAATCGGAGCCGCTCTCCTTAGGGATTAGTCGCACTATATTTTGCAGGGTATAAACAAATATATGAATGTGTTCGTTTGAAGCTCTAAACATTTTCAGCTAAATTCACCTTGAAATATATTTTCGATAAGAAAACATTGCGTATGAGTAGAGATACAAATGGACATACATAATTGTAAATGCATACATACAAACCTCCATAAGCTATGGAAGTACATACCTACAAATATATTTTTCCTAGTAAACAGAATAACAAAATCGTATGAATAACAAAAATGCAGTAAAAATGTAGTAAACAACAACAATAAAACGGCAGCTGTGTATTACATAAAGCATATAGAAGAAATAGTTGTTGTTTGTTTTGTTTTGTCTGTTTGTTCGTCTGTGTGTGTGAAAAAGTGCAAAATGAGCAAAACCAATCAACCGCCAACCACCTGTGGGTATTCCATGCCATTCTGTGGCAAGCTATTGTCCATATGTTGCACTGTTTTGTGTGCGTGTGTGTGTGGTGGAACCACAAATGTGCTTTTATGCCACATACGAAACTACCGCAAACATTGACAACAAACAAAATCAGTGCATAACGGTTGTCCCATTGAAAGCAAAAACATTTTGGTTTCAATATTATTCCAGAAAATTTGCATTTTTCAAATTTTGGAATAAAATCTATATATATAAAATTCAAATTATGTATGTAGGTATAGATCGAGTTGCATCCTAATCGGATCGACCGATCACAACCAAATTTGCACAACCTACTAGAAACCTTCCAGAGATGGTCATAGCCTAAAAATAATTTCGATATATAAAATGGGCGTTGCACCTGCCATACAAATGGAATTTTTGATAATGCATTACTCTGAAGGTATTCATGCTATAAAAATTGAAATTCCGTAAGGAGTTATATATCCCTAACACCACCAAGAAAATGTGGCGTGAGGGAGAAGGGGGCGTGGCACCTCCTATACAAATGGAATATATCATACTGCATACCTCTGGATGTAGTAATGGTAGGATAGTGAAAATTGGTAAGGAACTATATGACGTTAAGTCCTAACATCTCCAGTAAAATGTGGAATTGGGGAAAAGGGGGTGTGTTACATTCGAAAAATGGGATTTTTCAGAACTATGGTTGCCGTACAAACTAAGGTTATCATAACAGCTAAAGTTTGACTACAGAGTTTTTTGGCTGTTATTCCTTTTGGATGTTTAGTAATCTTTCGGAGTTAAAATTTTTTGTTAACTTCAGCCTATTCGCATATTCTATCTATATATACACTGAAAGAAAAAGAATGGTAAAATGAACCGAAATAAGGCTCAATTCAACCGGAATTTCTGTTAATTTGTATCCATCGCAACAAGATGTTGAATCAACTGCACACAAATCGTTGATTCGTAATTGACCGTTTTAGTAGTCAAATGAACAAAAAAAGTTGTTGCGTTAGCTTTGTACGAAAGTACCTATGTTGCCATATAAATAAATAAATAAATAAATGTAAGGCGCGATAGCCTCCGAAGTGATACAAGGATAAGGCCTAGCTTCTTCCAATTTGCGTCGTGTTCCTCTTGATTTTCCTTACAAATTTTGAAGTTACTTTGCCCGGGGTGCGAACCCAGCGCATACGGTGTGGCAGGCGGATCACGCTACCATCACACCACGGTGGCACTTACTAAGCGAATGTCATTTGGGCTACATCAAATATACTGGCACACATTAAACATTATACACTTTATTATTTTATTTTATTAAACGCACTTTCACCAAATTTTATATTTTATAATTTATTTAATTGGGTTAGTGTCGAAATTCTGTATGTACAAAATTCTAAAAACAAAATTCTGCTTTTTTAAAATTCTGCTTTCAAAATTCTGTATTATACAATTCTGTATTAAAATATAATGTTAACAATGTTAAAGGGGTCATGTAATTATTTTGAAAAAGTGCGCCATGCACAGTAATTCTGCGTATAATACCTTTCTGCATAGGCGGCCTTCGGCCGCACTTTAAGAAAATAACCCTTAGCCGATCCAACACCGGCTACGCCATGTCATGATTCCGGAATTTTGACTTCCAGAATTAAACATGCAGAATTTTGAAAAAGCGGAATTTTAAAAAAGCAGAATTTTAAAAAAGCAGAATTTTGTTCAAGCAGAATTTTTTTGCAATTTACAGAATTTTGTAACCCAGAATTTTGTAATGCAGAATAATGACACGATCCCATTTAATTTATAGTTTTGAACTTCGCTTTGCAAATAGAAATGAAAATAGTAGTCACAAAACTGATTCTCAATTCTTTCAGTTGCAGTTCAGCTTATTCTCAATTTCTTCTCTCGCATGTAGTTGCCACACTTCATTCACCACTGGAGTAACTTTACATGTAATTCGGCAAGTTTAATTTTCGTAACACTTTAAGTTGAAACGATTTCAAAACAACTCAAACATTTATGTTATCGGAAACATCAACATTAAAAAAGGATGTTTTTTATTATCGTATTAATTTCGTTGGCGTGAGTGAATATTCGTAAAAACTTGAACAAAATGTTACTGACATTTGAAAAATCCTGTTCATTCAAACAAAACTTTTGCAACAAGAGGGCGCAATTTTGTATTTCGCTTGGACGAGAGTTGCAAAATAGTACCCGATAGATAGGTGTCCCGGTATCTCATAATTTTTGCACAGTAAATTCAAAAAAGGGTTTTTTAATTTTGTATTGATAACTGAAAAACTATTTTTTTGTTGTTTTCCCATTTTGTGTGTTTTTTCGATTTGATGGTTTTCTTATTTTGGTGTTTTTTTTTTAGCAGGTGGCACCATCGTCATAAGTACAAAGTAGAGAGCGCATTGAGCGTAAAATTCTCTTTGAAATTTGTTCATGTATTGAAAGTTGATCGCCGTTGAAATGACCAGTGAGATCAGTTGTGTTAACAGAAAAATCAGTTAGATTGACCAAGAATCTGTCAATTTTACAGAATTTTGTTAACTTAAGGCCACCGTGGTGTGATGGTAGCGTGCTCTGCCTACCACACCGTATGCCCCAGGTCCGCACCCTGGGCAAAGCAATATCAAACTTTTATAAATAAGGTTTTTCCATTAGAAGAAAATTTTTCTAAGCGGGGTCGCCCCTCGGTAGTGTTTGGCAAGCGCTCCGGGTGTATTTTTGCAATGAAAAGCTCTCAGTGAAAACTCATCTGCCCTGCAGATGCCGTTCGAACTCGGCATAAAACATGTAGGTCCCGTCCGGCCAATTTGTAGGGAAAATAAAGAGGAGCACGATGCAAATTGGAAGAGAAGCTCGGCCTTAGATCTCTTCGGAGGTTATCGCGCCTTACATTTATTTATATATTTATAAGAGCGAAAATTTCTCTTCTGTTGAAATGACTAAACTAATTTGTTCGCTTGACAAAGGACTCGGTCGAATTAACCATAATTCGAGCAATTTCACCGAATTTCCGTTAAGTCAAGAACAACAGAACCGATTTGTTGATTTTACTAGCACCATTTCTTTCAATGTATATAAAGTTAAAATTATGAATGTTTGTATGTAGGTATAAATCGCGTTGCGCCTAAACGGATCGGCCGATCACAACTAAGTTTGAATCACCCATTAGAAACCTTCCAAAGATGGTCATAGGCTGAACATAACTTCAATATTAACAACTTAAGGTGTCTAAGTTCAGGTGTAACTGAACATTATATACTCAGCGTGATCTTCAATTGTACATTTCATTTCAGATAAATTACTTTTCTGCATAACACGTGGCACCGCCATTTAAAAAAATTCTGCCCATTTCCTCTTACAATAAAATCTGATAAGTGAAATATCATTGATTCAAAACTATTTTTGCTAAGTTATAGCTTATTATTCTAGTCTACGACCCGTTCAAACTTGTTTTATATCACAAGTTTCCGTGGTCTTTAACCGATCCCGTCCATATAAGGAAAATATGTGTACACAATTTCATTACGATATGTTAATTTTTCTTCGATTTATGGCCCCCGAAACATAGAAACTTGCTTAGTCATACAAGGGGCGGTGCCACGCCCATTTTTTAAATTTAAAGTTTTTCCCTAAGTTATAAATACACTTGGGAAATGAAATACCATTGATATAAGGCTCTTTTTGCAAAGATATAGCTTATTTTATTCGACCACGACCCTTTTAAAAATCTTTTATATAAAAGTGGGCGTTGTCCTTTACCGATTTCGTTAATTTTTCTTCAAATCATTCCTTATAGTAAAAGCAACCTCTCTGCCGAATTTTGTTACGATAGGTTTAACGAGTTTTGATATATGATTAATAATATTTGTAAAATTGATTATATCACAATTGGGCGGTGCCACACCCATTTTAAAAAAAAATATTCAAATTTTTATGAAGAGTCTCAATATCAGTCCACACGTAAAACTTCAACATTCTAGGTGTATTATTTACTAAAAATTAACAGGTTTTTTGTGTTTTTCAAAATGTTATATATATAAAAAGTGGGCGTGGTTATCATCCGTTTTCGCTCATTTTTAATACCAATCTATTCTGGGTCCAGATAAGCTCGTGTACCAAATTTGGTAAAGATATATCAATATTTACTCAAGTTATTGTGTTAACGTTTAGACGGACGGACGAACGGGCGGACATGGCTCAATCAAATTTTTTTTCGATACTGATGATTTTGATGTATGGAAGTCTATATCTATCTCGATTCCTTTATACCTGTACAATCAACCGTTATCCAATCAAAGTTAATATAATCTGTGTGCAAAGCACGCTGAATTAAAAAAAAAACACACACATCGCCTTTCGTATCAGTAGAGCGAGTAAGCAGATGAGAGATAGTCTGGCTTAACTATATGCCAATATGTGGCTATTACTCATACGGTGTAAACGTCAACGGCCGAAAACTCATGGGCAGACGATAGCGTGGGGAGCGAAGATAACCAGCAGTCAAGGGTGGAAGTAGTGCTAGGGGCTACAAAAATAGATGCGGTCAGCGCCGAATGAGTTGTTGGTCTACAAGCAGCATTATAGGAGTCAAAGCGCTGACGATGGTGTGTTAAACTGTGCTGTGTATACGACCTTTTGAGGGTGGGGGAGGAGGAGTTATGCTTGGAGCATATTCTCCACAAAATTGGTATGTACGTTGGCACCATACGTGCGTGACCAAACTACCAAAACAATTTGTATTTTACATTCACCGTTTCACCGGTAACTTTACCTCGATTAGCGGCAGCGGTTATGCTTCATATCAGCTCACGAATCATGACTCCACCAGTTATTTTGACATCGGCTAAGCATTTCTTGATACACCATGTACAAGCCGAACATCCACCATTTTTGTCCAGTTCATCATTCATTATATCCCTCTTTCCTTAGCTACAGATATTTAGTTCCACTAGCCGTGTGAATGTCTCTTCGGGACTTAAAATATTCGGTTCGGTACACTTGTTCCTTGTGGATAGTAAAAATGACTTAAGGAATTTATTGAAAACTTCCGAAATTTGAGAATGGAATGCGCATGATGTTTTTGCTGTAGGTAGATTGGTAATTTATCACCTAGATGCAGAGATGCCAAAAAACAGATGTCACAGCCGATATTTTAAATCGTTGCTAAATACGTGCACTACTGGCATCTCACAGGGAACAACAGTTCTGCAAGCTAAAGGAATGGGCCGAAATAAACCGATAACTCTTCGATAAGAGACGAAAAAAGGCGATAATTATAATAATTGTATTCATGAAAAAAACAATTTTTCCGAATAATGGCACAATTATTCAAAATAAGGCAAAGATTGCGAAATAGTAGCAAACTAATCTCTAAATCATTTCGAAATGGCACCGGAATGATCTCAAGATTATTCCCAGATGATCTCAAAATAGTCCCGAAATTATCTCGAAATAGTCCTTAAATGTTCCCGAAATAGTCGAGCAAAGAATCCTGAAAATTTCCCAACACATTTCCAAAATTATCACGAAATAGTACCTAAAGCAACTTGGGAAAAATTCAAAATAATGCCGGAATGATTTCAATATGATTACAAAGATGTCTCGAAGTTATTGCCAAGTTTTCCCCGATAAGTCCAGAAATGAAAGTGGTTTAAATTATGAAGAATAACAATTAGTTGCAGACCCTGGTTATGCTAAGTTCACATAATGATAACTCTAATAGAGCAAATGAGAGATATATGTTTTTTCAGTCGCAAAATAATAGTTTAAAAAATAAACTTTGGAAATAAATCACATTAAACGATCTGTATGAGAAGTGTTGAAATCAAAAATTAATCTCTGTAAAAGACCGAAAAAAGTAAAATATTAACATAGCTCTCTCAACAAGACCTTTTTAACACGCTATTATTACCTTCACTTGTATGTTTGTAACTCTCTCTTAATAGCGGAGCCACGAACCTCTGTGCTACGGTGCGTATTTTAGTTTTTATACTCAGTTGAGCAGAGCTCACAGAGTATATTAACTTTGGTGGCTTAACGGTTGGTTGTACAGGTATAAAGAAATCGAGATAGATATATACTTCCATATATCAAAATCATCAGTATCGAAAAAAAATTTGATTGAGCCATGTCCGTCCGTCCGTCTGCCCGTTAACACGATAACTTGAGTAAATTTTGAGGTATCTTGATGAAATTTAGTATGTATGTTCCTGTGCACTCATCTCAGATCGCTATTTAAAATGAACAATATCACACTATAACCACGCCCACTTTTTCGATATCGAAAATTTCGAAAAACCAAAAAAGTGCGATAATTCATTACCAAACAAGTAAGGAAGGCTAAGTTCGGGTGTAACCGAACATTACATACTCAGTTGAGAGCTATGGAGACAAAATAAGGAAAATCACCATGTAGGAAAATGAACCTAGGGTAACCCTGGAATGTGGTTATATTACATGTGTATCAAATGGAAGGTATTAAAGAGTATTTTAAGAGAGAGTAGTCCATAGTTCTATGGATGGACGCCATTTAGGGATATCGCCATAAAGGTGGACCAGGGCTGACTCTAGAATTTGTTTGTACGATATGGGTATCAAATGAAAGGTGTTACTGAGCATTTTAAGAGGGAGTGGGCCTTAGGTCTATCGGTTGAGGCCTTTTCGAGATATCGCCATTAAGGTGGACCAGGGGTGACTCTAGAATGTGTTTGTACGATATGGGTATCAAATGAAAGGTGGTAATGAGTATTTTAAAAGGGAATGGGCTTTAGTTCTATAGGTGAACGCCTTTTCGAGAAATCGTCATAAAGGTGGACCAGGGGTGACTCTAGAATATGTTTGTACGATATGGGTATCAAATGAAAGCTGTTAATGAGTATTTTGAAAAGGAGTGATCCTTAGTTCTATAGGTGGACGCCGTTTCGAGATATCGCCATAAAGGTGGACCAGGGGTGTCTCTAGAATATGTTTGTACGATATGGGAATCAAATGAAAGGTGTTACTGAGCATTTTAAGAGGGAGTGGGCATTAGGTCTATAGGTGGACGCCTTTTCGAGATATTGCCATTAGGGTGGGCCAGGGGTGACTCTAGAATGTTTGTACGATATGGGTATCAAACGAAAGGTGTTATTGAGCATTTTAAGAGGGAGTGGGCATTAGGTCTATAAGTGGACGCCTTTTCGAGATATCGTCATTAGGGTGGGCCAGGGGTGACCCTAGAATGTGTTTGTACGATATGGGTATCAAACGAAAGGTGTTACTGAGCATTTTAAGAGGGAGTGGGCATTAGGTCTATAGGTGGACGTCTTTTCGAGATATCGCCATTAGTGTGGGCCAGGGGTGACTCTATAATGTTTGTACGATATGGGTATCAAACGAAAGGTGTTACTGAGCATTTTAAGAGGGAGTGGGCATTAGGTCTATAGGTGGACGCCTTTTCGAGATATCGCCATTAGGGTGAGCCAGGGGTGACTCTAGAATGTGTTTGTACGATATGGGTATCAAATGAAAGGTGGTAATGAGTATTTTAAAAGGGAGTAATCCTTAGTTCTATAGGCCTTTTCGAGATATCGCCATTAGGGTGGGCCAGGGTGACGCTAGAATGTGTTTGTACGATATGGGTATCAAAGGAAAGGTGTTACTGAGCATTTTAAGAGGGAGTGGGCATTAGGTCTATAGGTGGACGCCTTTTCGAGATATCGCCATTAGGGTGGGCCAGGGGTGACTCTAGAATGTGTTTGTACGATATGGGTATCAAAAGAAAGGTGCTAATGAGTATTTTAAAAGGGAGTAATACTTAGTTCTATAGGTGGACGCCTTTTCGAAATATCGCCATAAAGGTGGACCAAGGGTGACTCTAGAATGTTTTTACGATATGGGTGAGTAAGGGAGTAATCCTTAGTTCTATAGGCCTTTTCGAGATATCGCCATTAGGGTGGGCCAGGGTGACGCTAGAATGTGTTTGTACGATATGGGTATCAAACGAAAGGTGTTACTGAGCATTTTAAGAGGGAGTGGGCATTAGGTCTTTTCGAGATATCGCCATTAGGCTGGGCCAGGGGTGACGCTAGAATGTGTTTGTATGATATGGGTATCAAACGAAAGGTGTTACTGAGCATTTTAAGAGGGAGTGGACATTAGGTCTATAGGTGGACGCCTTTTCGAGATATCGTCATTAGGGTCGGCCAGGGATGACTCTAGAATGTTTGTACGATATGGGTATCAAACGACATGTGTTACTGAGCATTTTAAGAGGGAGTGGGCATTAGGTCTATAGGTGGACGCCTTTTCGAGATATCGCCATTAGGGTGGGCCAGGGGTGACTCTAGAATGTGTTTGTACGATATGGATATCAAATTAAAGGTATTAATGAGGCTTTTAAAAGCGAGTGGCCCTTAGATTTATATGTGAAGGTGTTCTCGCGATATCGACCAAAATGTGGACCAGGTGATCCAGAAAATCATCTGTCGGGTACTGCTAATTTATTTATATATGCAATACCACTAACAGTATTCCTGCCAAGATTCCAAGGGCTGTTGATTTCGCCTTGTAGAACTTTTTCATTTTCTTCTACTTAATATGGTAGGTGTCACACCCATTTTACAAAGTTTTTTCCAAAGTTATATTTTGCGTCAATAAACCAATCCAGTTACCATGTTTCATCCCTTTTTTCGTATTTGGTATAGAATTATGGCATTTTTTTCATTTTTCGTAATTTTCGATATCGATAAAGTGGGCGTGGTTATGGTCGGATTTCGGCCATTTTTTATACCAAGATAAAGTGAGTTCAGATAAGTAGGTGGGCTAAGTTTAGTAAAGATATATCGGTTTTTGCTCAAGTTATTGTGTTAACGGCCGAGCGGAAGGACAGACGGTGGACTGTGTATAAAAACTGGGCGTGGCTTCCACCGATTTCGTCCATTTTCACAGAGAACAGTTACCGTCATAGAGTCTATGTCCGTACCAAATTTGAGAAGGATTGGTAAATTTTTGTTCGACTTATGGCATTAAAAGTATTCTAGACAAACTAAATGAAAATGGGCGGAGCCAAGCCCATTTTGAAATTTTCTTTTATTTTTGTATTTTGTTGCATCATATCATTACAAGAGTTGAATTTTGACTTAATTTACTTATATACAGTAAAGATATTAAATTTTTTGTTAAAATTTGAATTTAAAAAAAATTTTTTTTAAAAAGTGGGCGTGTTCTTCATCCAATTTTGCTAATTTTTATTTAGCACATATATAGTAATAGTAGTAACGTTCCTGCCAAATTTCATCATGATATCTTCAACGACTGCCAAATTACAGCTTGCAAAACTTTTAAATTACCTTCTTGTAAAAGAGGGCGGTGCCACGCCCATTGTCCAAAATCTTACTAATTTTCTATTCTGCGTCATAACTTCAACCCACCTGCCAAGTTTCATCGCTTTAACCGCTTTGGCAATGAATTATCGCATTTTTTCTGTTTTTCGAAATTTTCGATATCGAAAAAGTGGGCGTGGTTATAGTCCGATATCGTTCATTTTAAATAGCGATCTGAGATGAGTGCCCAGGAATCCACATACCAAATTTCATCAAGATACCTCAAAATTTACTCAAGTTATCGTGTTAACGGACGGACGGACGGACGGACGGACGGACATGGCTCAATCAAATTTTTTTTCGATCCTGATTATTTTGATATATGGAAGTCTATATCTATCTCGATTCCTTTATATATGTACAACCAACCGTTATCCAATCAAACTTAATATACTCTGTGAGCTCTGCTCAACTGAGTATAAAAAACCCATTCTACAGTCACCCCTGGTCCACCTTTATGCCGATATCTCGCAAAAGGCGACAACCTATACAACTACCACCACTCCCTTTTAAAACCCTCATTAATACCTTTAATTTGATTACCATATCGTACAAACACATTCTAGAGTCACCCCTGGTCCACCTTTATGGCGATATCTCGAAAAGGCGTCCACCTATAGAACTAAGACCCACACACTTTTAAAATACTCATTAACACCTTTCGTTTGATACCCATATTCTACAAATGCATTCTAGAGTCACCCCTGGTCCACCTTTATGCCGATATATCGAAAAGGCGACCACCTATACAACTAGCACCACTTCCTTTTAAAACGTTCATTAACCCCTTTCATTTGATACCAATATCATACAAACAAATTCTAGGGTCACCCATGGTCCACCTTTATGGCGACATCTCGAAACGGCGTCCACCTATAGAACTAAGGCACACGCCCTTTTAAAATACTCATTAACACCTTTCGTTTGATACCCATATTCTACAAACGCATTCTAGAGTCACCCCTGGTCCACCTTTATGCCGATATCCCGAAAAGGTGACCACCTATACAACTACCACCACTTCCTTTTAAAACCCTCATTAATACCTTTAGTTTGATATCCATATCGTACAAACACATTCTAGAGTCACCCCTGGTCCACCTTTATGCGAATATCTCGAAAAGGCGACCACCTATACAACTACCACCACTCCCTTTTAAAACCCTCATTAATACCTTTAATTTGATATCCATATCGTACAAACACATTCCAGAGTCACCCCTGGTCCACCATAATGGCGATATCTCGAAAAGGCGTCCACCTATAGAACTAAACCCCACACCCTTTTGAAATACTCATTAACACCTTTCGTTTGATACTCATATTCTACAAACGCATTCTAGAGTCAATCCTGATCCACCTTTATGGCGATATCCCCAAATGGCGTCCACCTATAGAACTATGGCCCACTCCCTTATAAAATACTCTTGAAAACCTTCTATTTGATACCCATGTCATACAAACACATTCCAGGGTTACCCTCGGTTCATTTTCCTACATGGTTATTTTCCCTTATGTTTTCACCATAGCTCTCAACTGAGTATGTAATGTTCGGTTACACCCGAACTTAACCTTCCTTACTTGTTGTTAACTATATTTATTTGTTCTTGGAAAGCTTACGTAATCCGTAATAAACCGAATTTTCTTTTCTGGTTGAAGATTAAATGCCTAGATTTTTATTTCGATTCCCGTCTAAAAATTTGGCTTACTGAATTGACTAATGGAACTCTTTCCTCCGCGTATTCATTGAATTGGTCATAACTAGTATGTAAGTTAGACTCGATTTATTAACCGATATCGCAACATCGATTTTTCGGTAGGATTTGGGTTCAGGAAAAAAAGTTCCACTACGCATAACCCAAAAAATAATTTTCGAACCTGCGAAAAAAAAAAAATCGCGAAAGGGTACATTTTTCGACCAAAACACTCCACAAAACTCAAAAAAATGTTTTTTTTTTTTTGCAAAAAACTGTTGTTAAAACGTTGGCGATAACAGTTTTTTGAAAAAAAAAAAATAATAATTTTTGGGTTTTGTGGAGTGTTTTGGTCGAAAAATTTACCCTTTCGCCATTTTTTTTTCGCAGGCTCGAAAATTATTTTTTGGGTTATGCGTAGTGGAACTTTTTTTCCTGAGCCCAAATCCTATCGAAAAATCGATGGCGTATTATATAAAAAGTTATATAAAAAGTTTTTGCGGATTGACCTCGCCCCTTTTTCCATTCAATTCAATTCAAACGGAAAAGAATCAGCGCATACCAACTTTGACACCAACCATTCATTTATTGTCTACCTTGTGGCTATCTACCTTTTCCTTTCTTCCGTTTATTACTTGAACTTCAATTGCTATGAATGGAATTATTTGTTGTTGTTGTTGGTGCTGATAATTCTATTGCCATAGTTCGCTATGAAATGCGCCACATTGCCGCTGAATTGTTGGCATTGATTGATTTTCATAATTTCCGTTTCAATTGTGGTTCGCATTTGGGGCTTGTCATTGTTGTTGTTTTTTGATTTTTACTCTCTTTGATTGTCTGTTGAAGTGCATGCAATTTCGTCCAGTCGCCTTTCCGATCCGTTGTGCATTTGATGTGCAATTTTTGATGGAGACCAATAAATCAGCATCAAAATCAGTATTCATTACTAATACCCTCAATGATTTTTTTTCTTTGGGAAAATTAAAAGTATGTTGACAAAATAAGAAACTTTGTGCTGCTATACATAAAGCGGATGGCAATAAGCTGATTGTTTGTTAATTTATGTGAATAATGTTGAATTGTGGAGGGCAAATGCTTAAAACGGCTTTCCGAGTGCACTATACATATGTACCTGCATATTTGCAAAAACAGACACAGAGGACATATAATGGCTTTATGTAAGGGGGGCGAATATGAATAGAGCCACTCATTGGGATTATGCTAAAAGCTGGCATGGTTGATATGCTAAAAGTTGTTGGGAGCGCATGGAAATTTAAGATATTTTTACTTAGATTCCGTTGCAAGAGATTGGACGCAGCGCATCTTGAAGATATAACATTCTCAAGGACTTGAAGCATTCGAAGTTTTTTCTATCATTTACACTTAAAAATGCAGTAGAAGCCCTCAGCGGCCAGCCTTTACATAGGAAATTTATCAGCAATATGCTCATGACCGTCAATATCTGTAATGTAGAGAGCTAAGCTGTTATCGTTCAAATCCTTTCAAATGTAGGTTCATAAGTTTTTGAGTAAATAAATGTAAGGCGCTATAACATCCGAATAGAATTTAGGCCGAGCTTCTCTTCCAATTTGCGTCGTGCTCCTTTTTGTAATTTTTCCTGCAAATTGGCGCGACAGCACCTATTTGTTATATGTCGACTCCGAACGGCATCTGCAAGGCAGATGAGTTTTCGCTGAGAGCTTTCATGGCAGAAATACACTCGGCGTGCTTTGCTAAACACTGCCGAGGGACGACCCCGCTTAGAAAAATTTTCCTCTAATTGAAAAATCTTATTTCTAAAATTTTGATGTTGCTTTCTCCGGGGCGTGTACCCAGGATCTTCGGTGTGGTAGGCGGAGCAGGCTACCATCACACCACGGCGGCGGCAGTCAATATCTGGAATGTAAAGAACTTCGCTGTTTCCATTGAAATCCTTTAAAATGTTATATTAAGTCGGTTCATAAGTTTTAGAATAATTTTGATTTTATGACTAAGCCTCCACCTTTGATGACTTTTGATGTTGTCGTTGTTTTTTCCAACAAATAAATCCACATTAAAGCGCATCACGATGTATTGTAATATTTGAAAATGTGCCTTCTTGGGTTTGACCACTTAAGGTAAGGAGCAGTTCAAAAAATAAATTTTCAGCACCCTGTAAAATCAGCGAAATTGGAATTTTCTCCATATTTTTCGTATCTAATTTCCACTTCTGCAATTTGATCCTAAAGAGGCAGTATTAATAATGACATCCTATTGATAACTGAATTTATTCACACTTCTTTCTTAATTTTTTGGAGATACATGGTCGAATAAATGGTGCCAGTTTTAGAAAAAGGTCCATAAAAGCTGAACGTCGGCAGATAAGTTAATGTTTTTTCTAGACGAAGTGTGCCAAAAGTTAATACCTTTTTATCAATTTACCGCTCATTCAAATCAGAGATGATGAAAAATAACTAATTTCAATATTTTTACATGGTTAAAAATTTCTTTCATTTTATTTTTTAATTTGGGAAAAATTTAAACAACGTGATTTAAGTTTTCTGCATTTGTTTACGTTGTTACGTTAAGCAATTTCCGAATTGTTAAGATTGGTCGTATGAAATTAAACCAAACTGCTTACTTTCGATCGATAACCCGCCGTCAAGTTTTGGTGTGCATCTTGACTTACACTCACTACCATCGTAGAAAGTAAGTACAAATTTAGTTCACTTTAACTGCTGCGTTTTACCATTTAAAAATGTTTTTTTTGCACTTGCAACCAACACTTGGATTCTTTCACTATCATGCGATTTCCATGAATATTGCTTTTTGCCAAGGGTTTTCCAATATTTTTATATATTTCCATATACATAAATAAATCAATTTGCATGATTTTGCCAAATTGCTTTGTACCTGAAAACACCGAAGTGCCATATACTCGGCAGCATATAGATATGTATTAGACTGATCCGATTTTACATCAAATCTTTAGATTTTTGATGCTGAATGCTAAAAACCTTCGAATTGGTCTCAGAAGTAATTTCCCAAAGTTTGGAGGCGAATCTCGGAAATTTACCCGGTGCGAGTATCTGTTTTTTATGAATTTTGGCCACTCCATTTTAGATCTCCCTTGCAGAGAAGGCGGGGATAGTTGATGATAAAAACTTGATTCTATAATAGGCTAACTATATGTTTTCGAGGTCGCTGAAGACGATGTCGGTATTAAATATACTCAGTTGAGCAGAGCTCACAGAGTATATTAAGTTTGATTGGATAACGGGATAGATATAGACTTCCATATATCAAAATAATCAGGATCGAAAAAAAATTTGATTGAGCCATGTCCGTCCGTCCGTCCGTCCGTCCGTCCGTCCGTCCGTTAACACGATAACTTGAGTAAATTTTGAGGTATCTTGATGAAATTTGGTATGTGGATTGCTGGGCACTCATCTCAGATCGCTATTTAAAATGAACGATATCGGACTATAACCACGCCCACTTTTTCGATATCGAAAATTTCGAAAAACCGAAAAAATGCGATAATTCATTGCCAAAGGCGGTTAAAGCGATGAAACTTGGCAGATGGGTTGAAGTTATGACGCAGAATAGAAAATTAGTAAGATTTTGGACAATGGGCGTGGCACCGCCCACTTTTACAAGAAGGTAATTTAAAAGTTTTGCAAGCTGTAATTTGGCAGTCGTTGAAGATATCATGATGAAATTTGGCAGGAACGCTACTACTATTAATATATATGTGCTAAATAAAAATTATCAAAATTGGATGAAGAACACGCCCACTTTTTAAAAAAATTTTTTTTTAAATTCAAATTTTAACAAAAAATTTAATATCTTTACTGTATATAAGTAAATTAAGTCAAAATTCAACTCCTGTAATGATATGATGCAACAAAATACAAAAATAAAAGAAAATTTCAAAATGGGCGTGGCTCCGCCCATTTTCATTTAGTTTGTCTAGAATACTTTTAATGCCATAAGTCGAACAAAAATTTACCAATCCTTCTCAAATTTGGTACGGACATAGACTCTATGACGGTAACTGTTCTCTGTGAAAATGGACGAAATCGGTGGAAGCCACGCCCAGTTTTTATACACAGTCCACCGTCTGTCCTTCCGCTCGGCCGTTAACACAATAACTTGAGCAAAAACCGATATATCTTTACTAAACTTAGCCCACCTACTTATCTGAACTCACTTTATCTTGGTATAAAAAATGGCCGAAATCCGACCATAACCACGCCCACTTTATCGATATCGAAAATTACGAAAAATGAAAAAAATGCCATAATTCTATACCAAATACGAAAAAAGGGATGAAACATGGTAACTGGATTGGTTTATTGACGCAAAATATAACTTTGGAAAAAACTTTGTAAAATGGGTGTGACACCTACCATATTAAGTAGAAGAAAATGAAAAAGTTCTACAAGGCGAAATCAACAGCCCTTGGAATCTTGGCAGGAATACTGTTAGTGGTATTGCATATATAAATAAATTAGCAGTACCCGACAGATGATTTTCTGGATCACCTGGTCCACATTTTGGTCGATATCGCGAGAACACCTTCACATATAAATCTAAGGGCCACTCGCTTTTAAAAGCCTCATTAATACCTTTAATTTGATATCCATATCGTACAAACACATTCTAGAGTCACCCTGGCCCACCCTAATGGCGATATCTCGAAAAGGCCTATAGAACTAAGGATTACTCCCTTACTCACCCATATCGTAAAAACATTCTAGAGTCACCCTTGGTCCACCTTTATGGCGATATTTCGAAAAGGCGTCCACCTATAGAACTAAGGATTACTCCCTTTTAAAATACTCATTACCACCTTTCATTTGATACCCATATCGTACAAACACATTCTAGAGTCACCCCTGGCCCACCCTAATGGCGATATCTCGAAAAGGCGTCCACCTATAGACCTAATGCCCACTCCCTCTTAAAATACTCAGTAACACCTTTCGTTTGATACCCATATCGTACAAACATTATAGTCACCCCTGGCCCACACTAATGGCGATATCTCGAAAAGACGTCCACCTATAGACCTAATGCCCACTCCCTCTTAAAATGCTCAGTAACACCTTTCGTTTGATACCCATATCGTACAAACACATTCTAGGGTCACCCCTGGCCCACCCTAATGACGATATCTCGAAAAGGCGTCCACTTATAGACCTAATGCCCACTCCCTCTTAAAATGCTCAATAACACCTTTCGTTTGATACCCATATCGTACAAACATTCTAGAGTCACCCCTGGCCCACCCTAATGGCAATATCTCGAAAAGGCGTCCACCTATAGACCTAATGCCCACTCCCTCTTAAAATGCTCAGTAACACCTTTCATTTGATTCCCATATCGTACAAACACATTCTAGAGACACCCCTGGTCCACCTTTATGGCGATATCTCGAAACGGCGTCCACCTATAGAACTAAGGATCACTCCTTTTCAAAATACTCATTAACAGCTTTCATTTGATACCCATATCGTACAAACATATTCTAGAGTCACCCCTGGTCCACCTTTATGACGATTTCTCGAAAAGGCGTTCACCTATAGAACTAAAGCCCATTCCCTTTTAAAATACTCATTACCACCTTTCATTTGATACCCATATCGTACAAACACATTCTAGAGTCACCCCTGGTCCACCTTAATGGCGATATCTCGAAAAGGCCTCAACCGATAGACCTAAGGCCCACTCCCTCTTAAAATGCTCAGTAACACCTTTCATTTGATACCCATATCGTACAAACAAATTCTAGAGTCAGCCCTAGTCCACCTTTATGGCGATATCCCTAAATGGCGTCCATCCATAGAACTATGGCCTACTCTCTCTTAAAATACTCTTTAATACCTTCCATTTGATACACATGTCATATAACCACATTCCAGGGTTACCCTAGGTTCATTTTCCTAAATGGTGATTTTCCTTATTTTGTCTCCATAGCTCTCAACTGAGTATGTAATGTTCGGTTACACCCGAACTTAGCCTTCCTTACTTGTTTTTCTCTACAACCAATATATCTCGCAAAAATCACGAAAATTTGACAACAAATGTACAAAAAATAGGAAATTTTCACTTTGAATGCTAAAATAAAAGTGTTAAAAAAATTTTTTTCCAACATGTAATACTGCATAATATAGGAAATTTCAAGAGCTTTGAGATGCAAAAAAGGCGGCTCAATTTGAATCAACTCGCTTTGAGATGTGAGCAAAATTCTTAAATGATCCTAATACGAAAAACAGTAATATTACGTGTAATCGGGTCAATGACTTTGAGAATGGACTCTTGAGGTTAATTCTAAGTTTTTAAACTTTTATTTCGTTAATAATGCCGATATTTTTTTAAACTTTATTTTTTAACTTTTGAAAATTAAATGCACACTATTCTCAAAGTTTCCATTTAAAAAAATAATAAAAAAATTCTCAATCCGCGCTAACTATAGTTTAAAGCGCTCAAGTTTATTACAAATAAAGAAATTCCAAAAGTCATCACTTAAATTTTTTCAGAGTTTCAACCATTTCCCTTTTTGCAACTGGGAAACACTTTCTATTGAAATCAAAGTTTTTAATGAGAATCTGATATCCTTCTTGGGTTGCTGTAAATGTGCCGCTGAGATTCTCTGGCGACATCTGGCTGGTACAAGCGATCTAAAATTATGGAGATAATGTGAACGAAGGAGTATCCGATGTAGCCTTAAAGACATTCCTTGGCCATACTTGGTACCTGAATGAGCTCAAAATTGGTTTATCTTTGTTTGATTCGCGGTTGAGTATCGCCCGCAAAAAAAGTATGGTACGGGCGTTAGAGAAGAAGCATCAAGAAACGAAGGGCTATCGCATACCCTCGCTCGAGAAGATATCCCTGAATTAAAACTGGAGGACTTGACAACCTCGAGGTCCCTAAAATTCTTTACTCTGACCCGAATATCGACGGATTTTTTAAAGAAAAATCCTCTGGCATGGGCGCTTGATAAAGGTTATCTTTTGGGCTTGGAAAAAGTGAAAAATTTCAGAGTGACAAATGATGTAGCAAAAGGTAACTTACAGCAACCGAAGAAGGATCTCAGAATCTCATTACAAACGTTGATTTCAATAGAAAAGTGTTTCCCAGTTGCAAGAAGTAAAAAATAGTTGAAATTATGAAAAAATTTAAGTGATGACTTTTGGAATTTCTTTATTTGTAATAAACTTGAGCGGTTTAAACTATAGTTAGCGCGGACGGAGAAATTTTTTATTTTTTTTTAAATGGAAACTTTGAGAATATTGTATATTTAATTTTCAAAAGTTTAAAAATAAAGTAAAACAAGTAAAAACGGGACTCTTCGGCTGTGCCGAAGACTTCATACCTTTCATGAATGGGGCTGAACAATAATCTTATCCCGCTCGTAATCTCCGAATAATCGGATGTATAAGATAAGAAATATATAGTGAACAGATCTACATACCTAAACGATTTTTAAGATAAATAAAAAATAAACAAGTAAGGAAGGCTAAGTTCGGGTGTAACCGAACATTACATACTCAGTTGAGAGCTATGGAGACAAAATAAGGAAAATCACCATGTAGGAAAATGAACCTAGGGTAACCCTGGAATGTGGCTATATGACATGTGTATCAAATGGAAGGTATTATAGAGTATTTTAAGAGAGAGTAGGCCATAGTTCTATGGATGGACGCCATTTAGGGATATCGCCATAAAGGTGGACCAGGGCTGACTCTAGAATTTGTTTGTACGATATGGGTATCAAATGAAAGGTGTTACTGAGCATTTTAAGAGGGAGTGGGCCTTAGGTCTATCGGTTGAGGCCTTTTCGAGATATCGCCATTAAGGTGGACCAGGGGTGACTCTAGAATGTGTTTGTACGATATGGGTATCAAATGAAAGGTGGTAATGAGTATTTTAAAAGGGAATGGGCTTTAGTTCTATAGGTGAACGCCTTTTCGAGAAATCGTCATAAAGGTGGACCAGGGGTGACTCTAGAATATGTTTGTACGATATGGGTATCAAATGAAAGCTGTTAATGAGTATTTTGAAAAGGAGTGATCCTTAGTTCTATAGGTGGACGCCGTTTCGAGATATCGCCATAAAGGTGGACCAGGGGTGTCTCTAGAATGTGTTTGTACGATATGGGAATCAAATGAAAGGTGTTACTGAGCATTTTAAGAGGGAGTGGGCATTAGGTCTATAGGTGGACGCCTTTTCGAGATATTGCCATTAGGGTGGGCCAGGGGTGACTCTAGAAAGTTTGTACGATATGGGTATCAAAAGAAAGGTGTTATTGAGCATTTTAAGAGGGAGTGGGCATTAGGTCTATAAGTGGACGCCTTTTCGAGATATCGTCATTAGGGTGGGCCAGGGGAGACTCTAGAATGTGTTTGTACGATATGGGTATCAAACGAAAGGTGTTACTGAGCATTTTAAGAGGGAGTTGGCATTAGGTCTATAGGTGGACGTCTTTTCGAGATATCGCCATTAGTGTGGGCCAGGGGTGACTCTATAATGTTTGTACGATATGGGTATCAAACGAAAGGTGTTACTGAGCATTTTAAGAGGGAGTGGGCATTAGGTCTATAGGTGGACGCCTTTTCGAGATATCGCCATTAGGGTGGGCCAGGGGTGACTCTAGAATGTGTTTGTACGATATGGGTATCAAATGAAAGGTGGTAATGAGTATTTTAAAAGGGAGTAATCCTTAGTTCTATAGGCCTTTTCGAGATATCGCCATTAGGGTGGGCCAGGGTGACGCTAGAATGTGTTTGTACGATATGGGTATCAAACGAAAGGTGTTACTGAGCATTTTAAGAGGGAGTGGGCATTAGGTCTATAGGTGGACGCCTTTTCGAGATATCGCCATTAGGGTGGCCCAGGGGTGACTCTAGAATATGTTTGTACGATATGGGTATCAAAAGAAAGGTGGTAATGAGTATTTTAAAAGGGAGTAATCCTTAGTTCTATAGGTGGACGCCTTTTCGAAATATCGCCATAAAGGTGGACCAAGAGTGACTCTAGAATGTTTTTACGATATGGGTGAGTAAGGGAGTAATCCTTAGTTCTATAGGCCTTTTCGAGATATTGCCATTAGGGTGGGCCAGGGTGACGCTAGAATGTGTTTGTACGATATGGGTATCAAACGAAAGGTGTTACTGAGCATTTTAAGAGGGAGTGGGCATTAGGTCTATAGGTGGACGCCTTTTCGAGATATCGCCATTAGGCTGGGCCAGGGGTGACGCTAGAATGTGTTTGTATGATATGGGTATCAAACGAAAGGTGTTACTGAGCATTTTAAGAGGGAGTGGACATTAGGTCTATAGGTGGACGCCTTTTCGAGATATCGTCATTAGGGTCGGCCAGGGATGACTCTAGAATGTTTGTACGATATGGGTATCAAACGACATGTGTTACTGAGCATTTTAAGAGGGAGTGGGCATTAGGTCTATAGGTGGACGCCTTTTCGAGATATCGCCATTAGGGTGGGCCAGGGGTGACTCTAGAATGTGTTTGTACGATATGGATATCAAATTAAAGGTATTAATGAGGCTTTTAAAAGCGAGTGGCCCTTAGATTTATATGTGAAGGTGTTCTCGCGATATCGACCAAAATGTGGACCAGGTGATCCAGAAAATCATCTGTCGGGTACTGCTAATTTATTTATATATGCAATACCACTAACAGTATTCCTGCCAAGATTCCAAGGGCTGTTGATTTCGCCTTGTAGAACTTTTTCATTTTCTTCTACTTAATATGGTAGGTGTCACACCCATTTTACAAAGTTTTTTCCAAAGTTATATTTTGCGTCAATAAACCAATCCGGTTACCATGTTTCATCACTTTTTTCGTATTTGGTATAGAATTATGGCATTTTTTTCATTTTTCGTAATTTTCGATATCGATAAAGTGGGCGTGGTTATGGTCGGATTTCGGCCATTTTTTATACCAAGATAAAGTGAGTTCAGATAAGTAGGTGGGCTAAGTTTAGTAAAGATATATCGGTTTTTGCTCAATTTATTGTGTTAACGGCCGAGCGGAAGGACAGACGGTGGACTGTGTATAAAAACTGGGCGTGGCTTCCACCGATTTCGTCCATTTTCACAGAGAACAGTTACCGTCATAGAGTCTATGTCCGTACCAAATTTGAGAAGGATTGGTAAATTTTTGTTCGACTTATGGCATTAAAAGTATTCTAGACAAACTAAATGAAAATGGGCGGAGCCACGCCCATTTTGAAATTTTCTTTTATTTTTGTATTTTGTTGCATCATATCATTACAGGAGTTGAATTTTGACTTAATTTACTTATATACAGTAAAGATATTAAATTTTTTGTTAAAATTTGAATTAAAAAAAATTTTTTTTTAAAAAGTGGGCGTGTTCTTCATCCAATGTTGATACTTTTTATTTAGCACATATATAGTAATAGTAGTAGCGTTCCTGCCAAATTTCATCATGATATCTTCAACGACTGCCAAATTACAGCTTGCAAAACTTTTAAATTACCTTCTTGTAAAAGTGGGCGGTGCCACGCCCATTGTCCAAAATCTTACTAATTTTCCATTCTGCGTCATAACTTCAACCCATCTGCCAAGTTTCATCGCTTTAACCGCCTTTGGCAATGAATTATCGCATTTTTTTGGTTTTTCGAAATTTTCGATATCGAAAAAGTGGGCGTGGTTATAGTCCGATATCGTTCATTTTAAATAGCGATCTGAGATGAGTGCCCAGGAATCCACATACCAAATTTCATCAAGATACCTCAAAATTTACTCAAGTTATCGTGTTAACGGACGGACGGACGGACATGGCTCAATCAAATTTTTTTTCGATCCTGATTATTTTGATATATGGAAGTCTATATCTATCTCGATTCCTTTATATATGTATGTACAACCAACCGTTATCCAATCAAACTTAATATACTCTGTGAGCTCTGCTCAACTGAGTATAAAAACAGGTAGGTACTTTGTGTGAGGATGCAAAGTTTCAGGTTTTTTGTGGTCTGCGTGTAAAAACTATGACTACGAATCACGTATTTCAACAATATATGACGTAAACGTAACTATTTGATGAAATTTGATGAAATTTGAAGCGTCTAGCTGTTAAAAAGGGGCAGAAATTGCGCACAGTTCTTTATCTGAACAATCGGTTGTATGAGATATATACTATATATACCATACAATACATTTTTTCAGACAACACTATATGCTATACTCGTAAGCATTTGGTGAAATTTGAAGCTTCTAGCTGTTAAAATGGGGAAGAAATTGCGCAAAGTTTCTTATCTGAACAATCGGTTGTATGAGATATGTACTATATATACCACCGGTATCTATGATTTTCTCAGACAACAATATATGCTATACACGTAAGCATTTGGTGAAATTTGAACATATCTAAACGATTTTTAAGATAAATATAAAATAAAAAATAGGTAGGTAATCTGTGTGAGGATGCAAAGCTTCACGTTTTTTGTGGTCTGCATGTAAAAACTATGACTACGAATCACGTCTTTCAAAAATATATGACGTAAACGTAGCTATTTGATTAAATTTGATGAACTTTGAAGCTTCTAGCCGTAAAAAATGGGCAAAAATGACAATTTATATGAAGTATATAATATATATACCACCGATCTCTATGATTTTTTCAGACAACAATATATGCTATATACGTAAGCATTTTGTGAAATTTGAAGCTTCTAGCTGTTAAAATGGGGTAGAAATTGCGAAAAGTTTCTTATCTGAACAATCGGTTGTATGAGATATATACTATATATAAAACCGATCTCTATAATTTTTTCAGACAACAATATATGCTATATACGTAAGCATTCGTTGAAATTTGAAGCCTCTAGCTCTTAAAATAGGGCAGTAATTACGAAAAGTTCCTTATCTGAACAATCGGTTGTGGGGGATATATACTATATATACGACCGATCTCATCATTCTTTTCAGGCAACAATACGTGGAATATAAGAAAGTATATGGTGAAGTTTGAAGCTTCAATCTGTTAAATTGGGTAAGATATTACAAAATCCTCTTTTTCTGAAAAATCGGTTGAGGGACTAGTTTGCATACAAACAGACAGACGGACAGACGGACATGGCTAAATCAACTCAGCTCTTCAACCTGATTATTTCGGTATACTTAATGGGGGTCTATCTATTTTCCTTTAAGGACTTACAATTTTCGGTTTCGCGACGAAATTAATATACCATTTCATTTTCATGAAAGGTATAAAAATATCGGTATTATTAACGAAGTAAAAGTTTAAAAACTTAGAATTAACCTCAAGGGTCCATTCTCAAAGTCATTGACCCGATTACACGTAATATTACTGTTTTTCGTATTAGGATCATTTAAGAATTTTGCTCACATCTCGAAGCGAGTCGATCCGAATTGAGCCGGCATTTTGGAACCCCAAAGCCCTCGAAATTTTCTACATTATGCAGTATCGCATGTTGGAAAAAAAATTGTTACACTTTTATTTTAGCATTCAAAGTAAAAATTTCCTATTTTTTGTACATTTGTTGTCAATTTTTCGTGATTTTTGCAAGATATATTGGTTGTAGAGAAAAATTAATATCGACATAGTGTTCAGCGACCTCGAAAATATATAGTGAGCCTATTATCAGATCAATTTTTTATCATCAACTATTCCCGCCTTCTCTGCAAGGGACCTCTAAAATGGAGTGGCCAAAATTCGTAAAAAACGGATACTCGCACCGGGTAAATTTTCGTGATTCGGCTCCAAACTTTGGGAAATGACTTCTGAGACCTATTCGAAGGTTTTTAGCAGTCAGCATCACAAATCTAAAGATATGATGTAAAATCGGGTCAGTCTAATATGTATGTATATGTGCCCAACGGCTATGATTTCGTATGTACTTAAATAAGTGACGAAGCAGATTTTCAAACGGGCCAACTTACTAACTTGCCACCAAACATGATGAGCCAAAAAGTGTGATCGCTATCTTCAGCCAATACTTAGTAGATGCCTTTTAGTTGTACTCAAGCCAATGTTAAATTTGTGCTTTATCATCTTTTTTACACGGCTATTGTTAGTCATGTGCGTATATATGTATATATGTATGTTTATATTTGACTGGCTTACACTATTCTTAATCTTAATCTAATTCTAGTCTAATCTAATCTTTATATATAAAAATCACGAGTCACAATGTTTGTCCGCGATGGACTCCTAAACTACTGAACCGATTTTGAATTTGTTTTGCACCCCGTGGGTAGTTTGATCAACTTGAAATATAGGGTAAGTTATATCTCAGTTTATAGTCGCAATATTATTTTATTGAAATTTTGTTTAAATGTTTATATGTATTAATAAAATGTTACGTATACGCACCGGCACTCATACTTTCAGGTGGTACTTTCTTGTAATTGGTTGGTGTTTAATTAAACAACGTGCTTATCAATAAAAGTATAATATAGCGAATGATATCAAGTATAGCACATCACCAGGCCCGTCGAGACCCTGGGAAGGGGAATGGGGGGATTACCCCCGAACGTGCCGTTTCTGAGGAGGCCCGCGGCTTAGAGGTACTAAAACATTTTTTTTTAATTCAGGAGAATCTTTAGTTGTTCCATGTGCAATTTTTTAGCCGAAAAGCAACGAATATCTGCATTTCGTTTTAATATTATAGTGAAGTGTGAAAAATAAAAATCTATATATATTACAAGTAAGGAAAGCTAAGTTCGGGTGTAACCGAACATTACGTACTCAGCTGTGAGCTTTGGAGACAAAATAAGGGAAAATCACCATTTAGCAAAATGAACCTAGGGTAACCCTGTAATGTGTTTGTATGACATGTGTATCAAATGAAAGGTGTTAATGATTATTTAAAACGTAGTTGGCCTTAGTCCTATAGGTGGACGCCTTTTCCAGATATCGCAATAAGGGTGGACCAGGGGTGACTCTAGAATGTGTTTGTACGATATGGGTATCAAATTAAAAGTATTAATGAGGGTTTTAAAAGGGAGTAGCCCTTAGTTGTATATGTGAAGGCGTTTTCGAGATATCGACCAAAATGTGGACCAGGATGACCCAGAACATCTTCTGTCGGGTACTGCTAATTTATTTATATATGCAATACGACTAACAGTATTCCTGCCAAAATTCCAAGGGCTTTTGATTTCGGCCTGCAGAACTTTTTCATTTTCTTCTACTTAATATGGTAGGTGTCACACCCATTTTACACAGTTTTTCTAAAGTTATATTTTGCGTCAAAAAACCATATTTCATCTATTTTTTTCATATTTGGTACAGAATTAGGGATTTTTTTTCATTTTTCGTAATTTTCGATATCGGAAAAGTGGGCGAGGTCATAGTCGGATTTTGGCCATATTTTATACCAAGATAAAGTGACTTCAGATAGGTACGTGAACTAAGTTTAGTTTCGCAAGTTATCGTGTTAACGGCCGAGCGGAAGGTCAGACGGTCGACTGTGTATAAAAACTGGGCGTGGCTTCAACCGATTTCGCCCATTTTTACAGAAAACAGTTATCGTCATAGAATCTATGTCTCTACCCAATTTCACAAGGATTGGTGAATTTTTTTTCGACTTATGGCCTTAAAAGCATTCTAGACGAATTAAATGAAAAAGGGCGGAGTTACGCCCATTTTGAAATTTTCTTTTATCTTTGTATTTTGTTGCAACATATCATTACTGGAGTCGAATGTTGACATAATTTACTTTTATACTGTAAAGATATTAAATTTTTTGGTAAAATTTTACTTTAAAAAAATTTTTTTTTTTTAAGTGGGCGTGATCGTTCTCCGATTTTGCCAATTTTTATTAAGCATACATTTAGTAATAGGAGTAACGTTCCTGCCAAATTTCATCATGATATCTTCAACGATTGCCAAATTACAGCTTGCAAAACTTTTAAATTACCTTCTTTTAAAAGTGGGCGGTGCCACGCCCATTTTAAATTTTTTTTCAAATTTTCATCAAGAGTCTCAATATCAGTCTACACGTCAAAACCGCCCACTTGTGATAAAATCAATTTTACAAAATTATTAATCATGAATCAAAAATCGTTAAACCTATCGTAACAAAATTCAGCAGAGAGGTTGCCTCTATTATAAGGAATGCTTTGAAGAAAAATTGACGAAATCGGTTAAGGACCACGCCCACTTTTATATAAAAGATTTTTGAAAGGGTCGTAGACGAAAATAATAAGTTATAACTTAGCGAAAAAGAGCCTTGTATCAATAGAATTTTACTTTTTAAATTGAATTAAAGCATTAAATTGGAAAACACTAAAACTTTTTAAAATGTATGTGGCACCGCCCGTTTTATTACTAAGCAATTTTCTATGTTTCAGGAGCCATTTTTGTACACATATTTTCCCTATAGCAGAAAATATTTCTAGTAAAAATGGACGGGATCGCTTAAAGACCACGGCAACTTAGATATAAAATATGTTTAAAAGGGTCATAGACTAGAATAATAAGCTATAAGTTAGCAAAAAATAGTTTTAAATCAATGATATTTGACTTATCAAGTTTTCTTTTAAGAGGAAATGGGGAGACATTTTTTGTTAAACGGGCGGTGCCACGTGTTTTGTAGAAAAGTAATTTATCTGAAATGAAATGTACAATTGAAGCTCACGCTGAGTATATAATGTTCGGTTACACCCGAACTTAGTCACCTTTACTTGTTTTGTACTATTCCTTAAATCTATAAGAAAAAGTTTTTGTTTATTTTTTATTCACAAGACCCAATTAGGTAAAAATCGCGTCAACAAAATTTATCACGTAGTATTTTATACTTAAAAGCAGATTGGAAACAGATAAAACTAATTAAGTGGACCCTTTGTTCTTTTCTGTATTTATTCATTAAACATACGGCTATTGTACACATATCTAATTAATAACACAATTCAACTCTGCGAATACATAAATAAACAAGTCAATACTAGGAAATTTTGTTTTGAAAAACTAAAGCAAGTGTTTTGTTGAAGCTGAGCTCATTTCATTTCGCAGAAATATGCATAAGTACCTTAAAAATCTGTTTGTTCAACTAATTAAAAAAACAAGATGTTTTTTTGTACTACTCCTCTAAGAGAAAGTTTTTGTTTATATTTTACTAGCTTATGCCCATGGGTTTCAACCCATGTTTCTATAAAAATATGCAGGCTACGCGTAAATGGCCATGGGTAAAACATGAGTTAGTAAGATTGACTTCCGCTACAGCTAATGACTGTTGTTGTATGATATATTTATATTTGTAACAGGATCCTCCTCGCGTAGGTGAGGTTGACAATTGAGTTGCAGGAGCTCCGAAGCTATAAAGTTTTGTATTGCGCTCATCAATATTTTGAATTGCAGCTAATGATCTTCCTTGAGCTTCATTGATAGGGATAGGAAATATGAGGAACTTAATATTTAAAAGACAAATCTATCGATATCAATGGAATTCTTGGTTTTAAACTTTTTTGTTTTCCAAATTTTCCGATAAAATGAATTGCTTCAATGACATCCGTAAAACTTTTGTGATGAAAAGCCTTGTCTCACTATATAAGCGCGGAGAGTCAAAATAACGAAGCATAAATATTAAGATATTGTGGGCAATTTTTTGAGGGTCAATTGACGAGGAGAAATTTCTGATGGCTCAAAAGAGCTAATAAACTCAATCGGATATGCACAGCTTGCGAATCTTCCACGACTGTGTTAATAGAGTGATAAGTTGTCTTGGTTCTAGTGATATTAACATCCTCATTTTAAGTCGCTTAAAATGCCTTTTCTCAAAGCCATTTATAGTTTGTAAAGATAGATTCAACATTTGGAAGGAACATTGTATACTAAAGCTTCAGGTGATGTCACAATTTCTCAAAAACTTGCAGGAAAAGAAATCAAATCTGTTAGTAAAGAAATAGGAATTTTGCCGTAATTAGTTCCAAGAAGTTGTTTAGCAAAAGCTGCTGCTGAAGTGTTTCCGCCAAAATTCCTTCCAATATTTCTAAAGAGAGTAAATTTTTGTACGTAAATCCGTCTAAGGACGAAAAAGCACGTACTTACTTCAATTGCGGCTGTTCCAGCAACTAACAGGAAAGCACTACCTTTGGGATGATCATTACACCTTAGAATACTATCAATTAATATCAAATTAAACAGAAATGTTTTTTTTCGGTTCATCCATGCGTTTCCAAAAATTTCATACATTTAGATAACTTAAAAGAATACTAACTCTTATTTTCTTAGTGGTGTTAGGGATTGATCCAATTTAACTCTTTACTGGATTTTAATGTCCTTGCATAAATACTTCCAGAGCTATGCTGTATCAAACATTCCGTTTGTATGGTAGGTGCCACCCTCTTTTTTATACTCAGTTGAGCAGAGCTCACAGAGTATATTAAGTTTGATTGGATAACGGTTGGTTGTACATATATAAAGGAATCGAGATAGATATAGACTTCCATATATCAAAATAATCAGGATCGAAAAAAAATTTGATTGAGCCATGTCCGTCCGTCCGTCCGTCCGTCCGTCCGTCCGTCCGTCCGTCCGTCCGTCCGTCCGTCCGTCCGTCCGTTAACACGATAACTTGAGTAAATTTTGAGGTATCTTGATGAAATTTGGTATGTAGGTTCCTGAGCACTCATCTCAGATCGCTATTTAAAATGAACGATATCGGACTATAACCACGCCCACTTTTTCGATATCGAAAATTTCGAAAAACCGAAAAAATGCGATAATTCATTGCCAAAGGCGGTTAAAGCGATGAAACTTGGTAGATAGGTTGACGTTATGACGCAGAATAGAAAACTAGTAAGATTTTGGACAATGGGTGTGGCACCGCCCACTTTTACAAGAAGGTAATTTAAAAGTTTTGCAAGCTGTAATTTGGCAGTCGTTGAAGATATCATGATGAAATTTGGCAGGAACGTTACTACTATTACTATATATGTGCTAAATAAAAATTAGCAAAATTGGATGAAGAACACGCCCACTTTTTAAAAAAATTTTTTTTTAAATTCAAATTTTAACAAAAAAGTTAATATCTTTACTGTATATAAGTAAATTAAGTCAAAATTCAACTCCAGTAATGATATGATGCAGCAAAATCCAAAAATAAAAGAAAATTTCAAAATGGGAGTGGCTCCGCCCATTTTCATTTAGTTTGTCTAGAATACTTTTAATGCCATAAGTCGAACAAAAATTTACCAATCCTTCTCAAATTTTATAGGAGCATAGATTCTGTGACGGTAACTGTTCTCTGTGAAAATGGGCGAAATCGGTGGAAGCCACGCCCAGTTTTTATACACAGTCCACCGTCTGTCCTTCCGCTCGGCCGTTAACACAATAACTTGAGCAAAAACCGATATATCTTTACTAAACTTTGCCCACGTATTTATCTGAACTCACTTTATCTTGGTATAAAAAATGGCCGACATCCGACCATAACCACGCCCACTTTATCGATATCGAAAATTACGAAAAATGAAAAAAATGCCATAATTCTATACCAACTACGAAAAAAGGGATGAAACATGGTAACTGGATTGGTTTATTGACGCAAAATATAACTTTGGAAAAAACTTTGTAAAATGGGTGTGACACCTACCATATTAAGTAGAAGAAAATGAAAAAGTTCTACAAGGCGAAATCAACAGCCCTTGGAATCTTGGCAGGAATACTGTTAGTGGTATTGCATATATAAATAAATTAGCAGTACCCGACAGATGATTTTCTGGATCACCTGGTCCACATTTTGGTCGATATCGCGAGAACGCCTTCACATATACATCTAAGGGCCACTCGCTTTTAAAACCCTCATTAATACTTTTAATTTGATATCCATATCGTACAAACACATTCTAGAATCACCCTGACCCACCCTAATGGCGATATCTCGAAAAGGCGTCCACCTATAGACCTAATGCCCACTCCCTCTTAAAATGCTCAGTAACACCTTTCGTTTGATACCCATATCGTACAAACGTTCTAGAGTCACCCCTGGCTCACCCTAATGGCGATATCTCGAAAAGGCGACCACCTATATACCTAATGTCCACTCCCTCTTAAAATGCTCAGTAACACCTTTCGTTTGATACCCATATCGTACAAACATTCTAGAGTCACCCCTGGCCCACCCTAATGGCGATATCTCGAAAAGGCGTCCACCTATAGACCTAATGCCAACTCCCTCTTAAAATGCTCAGTAACACCTTTCGTTTGATACCCATATCGTACAAACATTCTAGAGTCACCCCTGGCCCACCCTAATGGCGATATCTCGAAAAGGCGTCCACATATAGACCTAATGCCCACTCCCTCTTAAAATGCTCAGTAACACCTTTCGTTTGATACCCATATCGTACAAACATTGTAGAGTCACCCTTGGTCCACCTTAATGGCGATATCTCGAAAAGGCGTCCACCTATAGAACTAAGGATTACTCCCTTTTAAAATACTCATTACCACCTTTCATTTGATACCCATATCGTACAAACACATTCTAGAGTCACCCTGGCCCACCCTAATGGCGATATCTCGAAAAGGCGTCCACCTATAGACCTAATGCCCACTCCCTCTTAAAATGCTCAGTAGCACCTTTCGTTTGATACCCATATCGTACAAACATTCTAGAGTCACCCCTGGCCCACCCTAATGGCGATATCTCGAAAAGGCGTCCACCTATAGACCTAATGCCCACTCCCTCTTAAAATGCTCAGTAACACCTTTCGTTTGATATCCATATCGTACAAACATTCTAGAGTCACCCTTGGTCCACCTTTATGGCGATATCTCGAAAAGGCGTCCACCTATAGAACTAAGGATTACTCCCTTTTAAAATACTCATTACCACCTTTCATTTGATACCCATATCGTACAAAAACATTCTAGAGTCACCCCTTTCCCACCGTAATGGCGATATCTCGAAAAGGCGTCCACCTATAGACCTAATGCCCACTCCCTCTTAAAATGCTCAGTAACACCTTTCGTTTGATACCCATATCGTACAAACATTCTAGAGTCACCCCTGGCTCACCCTAATGGCGATATCTCGAAAAGGCGTCCACCTATAGACCTAATGCCCACTCCATCTTAAAATGATCAGTAACACCTTTCGTTTGATACCCATATCGTACAAACACATTCTAGAGTCACCCCTGGCCCACCCTAATTACGATACCTCGAAAAGGCGTCCACCTATAGACCTCATGCCCACTTCCTCTTAAAATGCTCAGTAGCACCTTTCGTTTGATACCCATATCGTACAAACATTCTAGAGTCACCATTGGTCCACCTTTATGGCGATATCTCGAAAAGGCGTCCACCTATAGAACTAAGGATTACTCCCTTTTAAAATACTCATTACCATCTTTCATTTGATACCCATATCATACAAACACATTCTAGAGTCACCCCTGGCCCACCCTAATGGCGACATTTCGAAAAGGCGTGCACCTATAGACCTAATGCCCACTCCCTCTTAAAATGCTCAGTAACACCTTTCATTTGATTCCCATATCGTAAAACTAGAGACACCCCTGGTGCACCTTTATGGCGATATCTCGAAACGGCGTCCACCTATGGAACTAAGGATCACTGCTTTTCAAAATATTCATTAACAGCTTTCATTTGATACCCATATCGTACAAACATATTCTAGAGTCACCCCTGGTCCACCTTTATGGCGATTTCTTGAAAAGGCGTTCACCTATAGAACTAAAGCCCATTCCCTTTTAAAATACTCATTATCACCTTTCGTTTGATACCCATATCGTACAAACACATTCTAGAGTCAGCCCTAGTCCACCTTTATGGCGATATCCCTAAATGGCGTCCATCCATAGAACTATGACCTACTCTCTCTTAAAATACTCTTTAATACCTTCCATTTGATACACATGTCATACAACCACATTCCAGGGTTACCCTAGGTTCATTTTCCTACATGGTGATTTTCCTTATTTTGTCTCCATAGCTCTCAACTGAGTATGTAATGTTCGGTTACACCCGAACTTAGCCTTCCTTACTTGTTTATATTGAATTATGTCTGGCCTATGACCATCTTTGGAAGGTTTCTTGTGAGTGATGCCAATTTAGTTTGATCGGCCGATCCGTTTAGGACGCAACCCGATTTATACCTACATACAATCATTCATAATTTGAATTTTATATATATAGATAGATAGAAGATGCGGATAGACTGAAGATAACAAAAAAATTTAACGGCGGAAGATTACTAAACATCTAAAAGGAATAACAAACTCTATAGTCAAACTTTAGCTGTTATAATAACCTAAGTTTGTACGGCAGCCATAGTTCTGAAAAACCCATTTGTAGGGAAGATGGCATCCCCCTTTTCCCCAATTCCACGTTTTACTGGGGGTGTTAGGACTTCACCTAATATAGCTTCACACGAATTTTCATTATCCTATCATTACTACATCCAGAGATTTGCAGAAAGAAAAATTTCATTTATATGGAAGGTGCCACGCCTCCTTCTCCCCCACCCCACATTTTCTTGGTGGTTTTAGGGATTGACCTCATATAACTCCTTACTGAATTTCAATGTTCTAGCATGAATACCTTCAGAGTTATGTAGTACCATATATTAATTTTGCTTGGGAAGTGCCACGCCCCTTATATATATCGAAATTATTTTTTGCCTATGACCATCTCTGGAAGGTTTCTAGTAGGTTGTGCAAACTTGGTTGTGATCGGTCGATCCGATTAGGATGCAACTCGATCTATACCTACATACATACATACATAATTTGAATTTTATATATATAGATTCACAAGACCCAATTAGGCATAAATTTATCACGTAGTACTTTATATTTAAAAGCAGTATGGAAACAGGTAAAACTAATTAAGTGGACCTTTTGTTCTTTTCTGTATTTATTCATTAAACATACGGCTATTGTATACATCTAGGTTAGGTTGAACTGGCCGATCCATGAGGACCTCACATATACTGATTGAGTCCGTAGTGTTACCAGAAGTTTGTTTTAACGACAAAACTGAAAAACCCTATCAAAAACCAGGACCTATGTTATAAAATAGCTCCGTCCTCTTGGCAAATACTAGAATCTTCCTAGAACTTAAGCCACTTGCTGTTTCTACATCTGACAGCTGTATCACTCCTAACAGCTGGAGTCTTAGCCTGGCAAGTGCAGAGCATGAGCACAGAAGGTGCTCGATCTTTTCCTCCTCCAACCCGCACTTCCTGCATCTGCTATCACTGAACAAGCCTAATTTAAAAGCATGTGACGCCTGAAGGCAGTGTCCAGTCAGAATACCCGTCATGAGCCTACAGTCCTCTCTTTTTAATGATAGATGCAAATTTGTTAGTCTAAGGTTGTAAGACCTACACATAATATTCGACACTTTACAGCCCCGCGCTTCAACCCACGCCTTTCCCGCTTGGTCGATCATGTGAACCTCTCGTCTTTGCTTAATCTCGCCCAGTCTAATTGGGACGTCTACGGAGCAAGCTTAAAGGGATGCGCCCTTTTTAGCTAGTTCATCCGCTTTTTCATTCCCATCGATTCCCATATGCCCTGGGACCCAATATAGATGTATGCTTCTCCCTGTCCCTATTCTCTCCAGAGACTGCTTACACTCTAACACGCATTTAGATGCTGTGCTATGCGAGATTATTGCCTTAATTGCTGCTTCACTGTCAACATAAAAGTTAACACGGTTGCAGCTTAAGCTATTCTCTTCCAGGGTTTCTACTGCTTTGGTTACGGCTAATATTTCCGCTTGGAAAACGCTACAGTAATTCGACAGCTTGTAAAAAAAAATGTAAGGCGCGATAACTTCCGAAGAGATCCAAGGCCGAGCTTCTATTCCAATTTGCGTCGTGCTCCTCTTGCTTTTCCCTACAAATTGGCCGGACGGGACCTACATTTTTCATGCCGACTCCGAACGGCATCTGCAAGGCAGACGAGTTTTCACTGAGAGCTTTTCATGGCAGAAATACACCCGAAGCGCTTGCCAAACACTGCCGAGGGGCGACCCCGCTTAGAAAATTTTTTTTTTAATTGAAAAACCTTATTTCTAAAATTTTGATGTTGCTTTGCCCGGGGCGTGAACCCAGGGCATACGGTGTGGTAGGCGGAGCACGCTACCGTAACACCACGGTGGCCACCAGCTTGTAGGATCTACTTATCTCGGGATCAGCACAGTATACCGCAGAACCATCTGAATACCCCCTCTAATTCATTGAGGTATGTTGTTTTTTGTGTGGCTTTCCACCAAACAAGAACTCCATAGTATAGACTAGTGCTAACAATCGCTGTAAAAACCCAATGAGAAAGAGAGGGCGATATGCCCCACGTACACCCCAGCATTCTTTTACATGCATAGAGTGCCGTTGAGGCCTTCTTGACCCTCTCCTCCACTTTGAGCTTCCATGACAGCTTACTGTCTAGGATGATTCCTATATATTTTGCGCAAGGTTTCTTCTGTAAGGTCACCCCTCCTGACTTAAGCCTGGTCCAATTTAGGACCTTGTACCTCTTCGTAAACAAGACCATATCCGTCTTCTCCGCATTAACTTTCAACCCGACATTAGATGCCCAGGTAGGAATATCCCGAAGCGCCCGATCCATTAAAGAACTAATCGTTGGAATGCATTTTCCACTTAGCACACTTGCAACGACATCTGCGTAAGTCGTAAGTGAGGTGATAGCACCCCTCCATGCTCCTAGAGCATGGGATTCAAGGGGTTGCGTAGCGCAACATATAGCTTCTCCAACCCAATTGTCAACCTCACCTTCGAGCGGCGAATCCCGTTTCACTAACAAACTAGGCTCTGGCGACCCCAAGCTCCTCATGGAACTTGAGGGTGGGGAGGGAGGGATGGCCTGAGGGTTCAATATGGCCATATAAATCGTTCCCGAGATGGTCGGGCCAGCACCTTAATGGTGCTGTGTTACCGGAGCGTATCGGATCTGTATCCGACAAAGGACCATCACATCGATAACACTCCCCAAAGCCTTCGGGGAGTAACCTAATCGCTACAACAACAACAACAACTCCTAGAGCATACTTCTTATAATCCAGGGATTTCTCTATGCTTATTACCACCCTATGCAATGCGGTGTCTACCGACTTGCCTTTGATGTACGCATCCTGTGTTGTGGAGAGCAGCTTTTCATCCAGCAGATCCTTGTACTCGTCCCGACACGCTTCGCTTTCTGCTGTCTTTGCTAGCTTAAATATTTCTTTTACCTGTCTTCTTAGAAGACTCAACTCATTGCTCCACCATGGCGGCTTTGCTTTTCCTCTGAATCTTCTTAGAGGGCAAGCTTTGTTTTACGCAGTCATAAGCGTCCTTGTTAGAAATTCATTCAACTCCTCCAGTTCCTCCACATTGGCAAACTCTTTGTGTTGTCCCATCTTTGTTTCTACATGTTTCTGGAATTTAGCCCAGTTCATGGACCTAGGGTTTCTAAAGGATCCTCCCTTCTGTACCCTTTTTAAGGGGATGCTGAAGCTGATATACGCGTGGTCGGAGAAGGATGGTATATCAAGAACCATCTAATCATACCTTGATATATCACGCTCGGAGCTCAATGTAATATCCAGAACATTGCTGGATGTTGGACCAATGTATGTAGGGACATTTCCCCTGTTGGCTATCTGCAAATTGGATTGCAGGATGAAACAAAATAGAAATTTGCATCCCTCGTTCGTATCTTCTCCTCCCCACGCATTGTGGTGCGCATTGGCATTTGCGCTTATGACCAACCGCCCTTTGCGCCCTTCCTCCTGTACTAGCCTTTTGCACTCCATCGGTGGAACCTCCGCAGCATGGGCCATGTAGCAAGACGACAGGATAAATGCCTGCTTATTCTTTTTCTCAACGGTCACCGCTACGAGGTCCTCAGTGGTGTAATTAGGCAGCATATATGAATGCAGCTGTTTCCTTACCATTACTACAGCTCGCACCCGTCCCTCCGTTTGCGCGTAGTAAGCGCCAAACCCGCGCGCGCTAAGTCCAGAAACCTTTCCTCCCGATGATAGACACGGCTCCTGGATCAGCGCCACGTCAAACGAACCCTCCTCAAGGGTTAGGAGGTTTATCTGTAGGACTCGCAGCACCATTGGGCTCTTTGTCCCCCTCCAACAACTTCGTCGTGACGTCGCCGTCCTCCCCTTGCCCTTTTGGTTTAGAGTATTCGAGGCCCCCTTCAGCCTCTCTCGACTGTTGTGCCGGGTGTTCCTCTGTGCGAGTCACAGAACCATTTGGCGGTTGGCCCTCTTCTAACACCTTCGTGGTGATGGCGAGGACCCCCACCTGTCTTTTTTCCCTTAGGCTTTTGAGGTCCTTTTCGACTCCGCCCAACTCTAGCGTGTTAGGGTTTTTATCCTCGGAACTTCTTTTCCTGAGCCGCATGTAAATTTTGCCAGTGCCAAAGGAAATTTTGCCAAGCTGCGTGTACAAAATATCCTTCGCCTGCTTGTTTATTTGGAAGATGTAGAACTGACCTTCCTCCGTAGGCCGAGATACAGTAAGTATCTTCCAATCGTGTGTCGGTATGTTCGGATTCTGATTCTGCGGAAGTCGCAGTGTATCGTCCGACTTCATCACGCATGGTATCCATACCTTAACTTTTGGTACCGTGGGTATTTGCGCTTTATCCACCAACTCAAACCGCGCGTTCGTGCCTTGCCTTTAGAGGTTTGAAACCACTTCCTCCAGCCACCGCAAGCTGTCGATGTTGTCGCACGCTATCATCTTCACACCATTATACCGCCCCCCCGAATCAAAGGTTGGAAGGGGCTTACTTGGTTGTTCCCGCATCATCTTAAGCATTAAGCTAATATGCTCACTTTCTACAGATCTCCCCATTTCACTAGCCATCTGTCCGAAAGGACTGCTACGATCAACCAGCGCCACAGTCAGTGACTGTTTTGCCACATCACTCATCTTCTCGGGAAAAGTCGGCGTCTTAATGTTATCTGCCTTTGGAACGTCCGATAAAGCCGGAGCCTTAGCGTTAACTCCCTTCATCACCTCCGAGAAAGCCGGAATCTTAGCGTTATCTCCCTTTGGCTTATCTCCTACTTCCGTAGTTGGAACTTCCCTCTGACACGCAGCTTTTGAGGTAGTTGCTACCTAGTTATTGGGGCCATCTGTCTTATATCTGTCATTGGGCCTACTTGCCTTGTCTATGCGACTGCCTTGCCTCGCGGCTCTAGGACTGGGACCTTTCTGCCTCTTGAAAGCAGGCTTGTTACCTTCTGCTTGCCTCTTCATTCTGCCATTCGACGCTTCTTCCTCCTCGTACCGGTTGCAGAACCGAGGGTTTCTCGCAGCAAACCTTTTGAACTGGGTTCGACCTATTTCTACCGCCTCATGGACCCATTCCAAGCGCTCGATCTCCACTTCTGTTCGGTCGACCACTGCTCCCAAGCGTTGTACAATTCTGTGTGCTGCACGGTACTGCGAGAGATCTCGTTTACTTCCTCTGCTCCGTACCCTTCTTCACTCTTCTACTCCGTTTTCATTTGTGTGCTTCTCCAACACGGAGTTCATTGAATCAGCACTACTCTCGCTCCCCGAGTCCGACGCATCGCTTAATTCGTATTTGTCGGCCTTGGATTGCGACTCTGTCCTCCTCTTTACATCGTCCTTATTACAATCAGGTAATGAGTCTTTCATCTTGGTCGTACGACGACCTGCCCGACAAGGCGGCCTCAGCGGTCCAGTATTATATACGGGGAAAGAACCGTCCGCCACAGCAGCGCCCCTTACTGTGGTAAGGCCATAAATACTTCCCGAGGTGGCCCGGTATCGGGAAGGCTCCGTTCGAATACAGCCGAATTTATCCCCAGGCTGCAAATTGTCCAATAGGCACGGTCCGCATAACACCCTTGATTAGGGGGTTAGCAGTTCTTCATCACCGACATCTCGCCGCCAGCCTATGAGGCGAAACGGCGTAGATATCAGTGCTCAACAGCTCCGCCTCATAGTCGGGCGCTGTGGAGTTCGACTAAGTCCTCATACCAACGACAAGGTGCCTACCCTAGTGAGGGGTATACATATCTAATTAGTAACACAATTCAACTCGGCGAATACATAAATAAACAACTCATTACTAGGAAATTTTGTTTTGAAAAACTAAATCAAGTGTTTTGTTGAAGTTGGGCTCATTTGATTTCGCAGAAATATGCCTAAGTACCTTAAAAAATTTATTTGTGCAACTAATTAAAAAAAACAAGATGTTTTTTTATACTATTCCTTAAATCTATAAGAAAATGTTTTTGTTTATTTTTTATTCACAAGACCCAATTAGGTAAAAACCGCGTCAACAAAATTTATCACGTAGTACTTTATACTTAAAATCAGATTGGAAAAAGATAAAACTAATTAAGTGGGCCCATTGTTCTTTTCTGTATTTATTCATTAAACATGCGGCTATTGTACACATATCTAATTATTAACACAATTTAACTCTGCGAATCTAATTATACTCAGTTGAGCAGAGCTCACAGAGTATATTAAGTTTGATTGGATAACGGTTGGTTGTACAGGTATAAAGGAATCGAGATAGATATATACTTCCATATATCAAAATAATCAGGATCGAAAAAAAATTTGATTGAGCCATGTCCGTCCGTCCGTCCGTCCGTTAACACGATAACTTGAGTAAATTTTGAGGTAAATTGATGAAATTTGGTATGTAGGTTCCTGAGCACTCATCTCAGATCGCTATTTAAAAAGAACGAAATCGGACTATAACCACGCCCACTTTTTCGATATCGAAAATTTCGAAAAACCGAAAAAGTGCGATAATTCATTACCAAAGAAAGCTAAAACGATGAAACTTGGTAGATGGGTTGACCTTATGACACAGAATAGAAAACTAGTAAAATTTTGGACAATGGGCGTGGCACCGTCCACTTTTAAAAGAAGGTAATTTAAAATTTTTGCAAGCTGTAATTTGGCAATCGTTGAAGATATCATGATGAAATTTGGCAGGAACGTTACTCCTATTACTATATGTACGCTTAATAAAAATTAGCAAAAGCGGAGAAGGACCACGCCCACTTCTAAAAAAAATTTTTTTTTAAGTAAAATTTTAACAAAAAATTTAATATCTTTACAGTATATAAGTAAATTATGTCAAGATTCAACTCCAGTAATGATATGGTGCAACAAAATACAAAAACAAGTAAGGAAGGCTAAGTTCGGGTGTAACCGAACATTACATACTCAGTTGAGAGCTATGGAGACAAAATAAGGAAAATCACCATGTAGGAAAATGAACCTAGGGTAACCCTGGAATGTGGTTGTATGACATGTGTATCAAATGGAAGGTATTAAAGAGTATTTTAAGAGAGAGTAGGTCATAGTTCTATGGATGGACGCCATTTAGGGATATCGCCATAAAGGTGGACTAGGGCTGACTCTAGAATGTGTTTGTACGATATGGGTATCAAACGAAAGGTGATAATGAGTATTTTAAAAGGGAATGGGCTTTAGTTCTATAGGTGAACGCCTTTTCAAGAAATCGCCATAAAGGTGGACCAGGGGTGACTCTAGAATATGTTTGTACGATATGGGTATCAAATGAAAGCTGTTAATGAATATTTTGAAAAGCAGTGATCCTTAGTTCCATAGGTGGACGCCGTTTCGAGATATCGCCATAAAGGTGCACCAGGGGTGTCTCTAGTTTTACGATATGGGAATCAAATGAAAGGTGTTACTGAGCATTTTAAGAGGGAGTGGGCATTAGGTCTATAGGTGCACGCCTTTTCGAAATGTCGCCATTAGGGTGGGCCAGGGGTGACTCTAGAATGTGTTTGTATGATATGGGTATCAAATGAAAGATGGTAATGAGTATTTTAAAAGGGAGTAATCCTTAGTTCTATAGGTGGACGCCTTTTCGAGATATCGCCATAAAGGTGGACCAATGGTGACTCTAGAATGTTTGTACGATATGGGTATCAAACGAAAGGTGCTACTGAGCATTTTAAGAGGAAGTGGGCATGAGGTCTATAGGTGGACGCCTTTTCGAGGTATCGTAATTAGGGTGGGCCAGGGGTGACTCTAGAATGTGTTTGTACGATATGGGTATCAAACGAAAGGTGTTACTGATCATTTTAAGATGGAGTGGGCATTAGGTCTATAGGTGGACGCCTTTTCGAGATATCGCCATTAGGGTGAGCCAGGGGTGACTCTAGAATGTTTGTACGATATGGGTATCAAACGAAAGGTGTTACTGAGCATTTTAAGAGGGAGTGGGCATTAGGTCTATAGGTGGACGCCTTTTCGAGATATCGCCATTACGGTGGGAAAGGGGTGACTCTAGAATGTTTTTGTACGATATGGGTATCAAATGAAAGGTGGTAATGAGTATTTTAAAAGGGAGTAATCCTTAGTTCTATAGGTGGACGCCTTTTCGAGATATCGCCATAAAGGTGGACCAAGGGTGACTCTAGAATGTTTGTACGATATGGATATCAAACGAAAGGTGTTACTGAGCATTTTAAGAGGGAGTGGGCATTAGGTCTATAGGTGGACGCCTTTTCGAGATATCGCCATTAGGGTGGGCCAGGGGTGACTCTAGAATGTTTGTACGATATGGGTATCAAACGAAAGGTGCTACTGAGCATTTTAAGAGGGAGTGGGCATTAGGTCTATAGGTGGACGCCTTTTCGAGATATCGCCATTAGGGTGGGCCAGGGTGACTCTAGAATGTGTTTGTACGATATGGGTATCAAATGAAAGGTGGTAATGAGTATTTTAAAAGGGAGTAATCCTTAGTTCTATAGGTGGACGCCTTTTCGAGATATCGCCATTAAGGTGGACCAAGGGTGACTCTACAATGTTTGTACGATATGGGTATCAAACGAAAGGTGTTACTGAGCATTTTAAGAGGGAGTGGGCATTAGGTCTATATGTGGACGCCTTTTCGAGATATCGCCATTAGGGTGGGCCAGGGGTGACTCTAGAATGTTTGTACGATATGGGTATCAAACGAAAGGTGTTACTGAGCATTTTAAGAGGGAGTGGGCATTAGGTCTATAGGTGGACGCCTTTTCGAGATATCGCCATTAGGGTGGGCCAGGGGTGACTCTAGAATGTTTGTACGATATGGGTATCAAACGAAAGGTGTTACTGAGCATTTTAAGAGGGAGTGGACATTAGGTATATAGGTGGTCGCCTTTTCGAGATATCGCCATTAGGGTGAGCCAGGGGTGACTCTAGAACGTTTGTACGATATGGGTATCAAACGAAAGGTGTTACTGAGCATTTTAAGAGGGAGTGGGCATTAGGTCTATAGGTGGACGCCTTTTCGAGATATCGCCATTAGGGTGGGTCAGGGTGATTCTAGAATGTGTTTGTACGATATGGATATCAAATTAAAAGTATTAATGAGGGTTTTAAAAGCGAGTGGCCCTTAGATGTATATGTGAAGGCGTTCTCGCGATATCGACCAAAATGTGGACCAGGTGATCCAGAAAATCATCTGTCGGGTACTGCTAATTTATTTATATATGCAATACCACTAACAGTATTCCTGCCAAGATTCCAAGGGCTGTTGATTTCGCCTTGTAGAACTTTTTCATTTTCTTCTACTTAATATGGTAGGTGTCACACCCATTTTACAAAGTTTTTTCCAAAGTTATATTTTGCGTCAATAAACCAATCCAGTTACCATGTTTCATCCCTTTTTTCGTAGTTGGTATAGAATTATGGCATTTTTTTCATTTTTCGTAATTTTCGATATCGATAAAGTGGGCGTGGTTATGGTCGGATGTCGGCCATTTTTTATACCAAGATAAAGTGAGTTCAGATAAATACGTGGGCAAAGTTTAGTAAAGATATATCGGTTTTTGCTCAAGTTATTGTGTTAACGGCCGAGCGGAAGGACAGACGGTGGACTGTGTATAAAAACTGGGCGTGGCTTCCACCGATTTCGCCGATTTTCACAGAGAACAGTTACCGTCACAGAATCTATGCTCCTATAAAATTTGAGAAGGATTGGTAAATTTTTGTTCGACTTATGGCATTAAAAGTATTCTAGACAAACTAAATGAAAATGGGCGGAGCCACTCCCATTTTGAAATTTTCTTTTATTTTTGGATTTTGCTGCATCATATCATTACTGGAGTTGAATTTTGACTTAATTTACTTATATACAGTAAAGATATTAACTTTTTTGTTAAAATTTGAATTTAAAAAAAAATTTTTTTAAAAAGTGGGCGTGTTCTTCATCCAATTTTGCTAATTTTTATTTAGCACATATATAGTAATAGTAGTAACGTTCCTGCCAAATTTCATCATGATATCTTCAACGACTGCCAAATTACAGCTTGCAAAACTTTTAAATTACCTTCTTGTAAAAGTGGGCGGTGCCACACCCATTGTCCAAAATCTTACTAGTTTTCTATTCTGCGTCATAACGTCAACCTATCTACCAAGTTTCATCGCTTTAACCGCCTTTGGCAATGAATTATCGCATTTTTTCGGTTTTTCGAAATTTTCGATATCGAAAAAGTGGGCGTGGTTATAGTCCGATATCGTTCATTTTAAATAGCGATCTGAGATGAGTGCTCAGGAACCTACATACCAAATTTCATCAAGATACCTCAAAATTTACTCAAGTTATCGTGTTAACGGACGGACGGACGGACGGACGGACGGACGGACGGACGGACGGACGGACGGACGGACGGACATGGCTCAATCAAATTTTTTTTCGATCCTGATTATTTTGATATATGGAAGTCTATATCTATCTCGATTCCTTTATATATGTACAACCAACCGTTATCCAATCAAACTTAATATACTCTGTGAGCTCTGCTCAACTGAGTATAATAAAAGAAAATTTCAAGATGAGCGTGGGTCCGCCCTTTTTCATTTAATTTGTCTAGGATACTTTTAATGCCATAAGCCGAACAAAAATATACCAATCCTTTTGAAATTTGGTAGGGGCATAGATATTATGACGTTAACTGTTTTCCGTGAAAGTGGGCGAAACCGGTTGAAGCCACGCCCAGTTTTTATACACAGTCGTCCGTCTGTCCTTCCGCATGGCCGTTAACACGATAACTTGAGTAAATTTTGAGGTATCTTGATGAAATTTGGTATGTAGGTTCCTGGGCACTCATCTCAGATCGCTATTTAAAATTAACGAAATCGGACCGTAACCACGCCCACTTTTTCGATATCGAAAATTACGAAAAATGAAAAAAATGCCATAATTCTATACCAAAAACGAAAAGAGGGATGAAACATGGTAATTGGATTGGTTTATTGACGCGAAATATAACTCTAGAAAAAACGTTGTAAAATGGTTGTGACACCTACCATATTAAGTAGAAGAAAATGAAAAAGTTCTGCAGGGCGAAATAAAGAACCCTTGAAATCTTGGCAGGTATTACATATATAAATAAATTAGCGGTATCCAACAGAAGATGTTCTGGGTCACCCTGGTCCACATTTTGGTCGATATCTGGAAAACGCCTTCACATATACAACTACCACCACTCCCTTTTAAAGCTCTCATTAATACCTTTAATTTGATACCAATATCGTACAAACACATTCTAGTCACCCTTGGCCCACCTTTATGGCGATATCTCGAAAAGGCGTCCACCTATAGAACTAAGCCCCACGCCCTTTTAAAATACTCATTAGCACCTTTCATTTGATACCCATATCGTACAAACATATTCTAGAGTCACCCCTGGTCCACCTTTATGGCGATATCTCGAAAAGGCGACCACCTATAAAACGAGGGCCCACTCCCTTTTAAAAATACTCATTAACACCTTTCATTTGATACCCATATCGTACAAACAAAGTCTAGAGTCACCCCTGGTCCACCTTAATGGCGATATCTCGAAAAGGCGACCACCTATACAACTACCACCACTCACTTTTAAACCCCTCATTAATACCTTAAATTTGATACCCATATCGTACAAACATATTCTTGAGTCACCCCTGGTCCACCTTTATGGCGATATTTCGAGACGGCGTCCACCTATAGAACTAAGGCCCACTCCCTTTTAAAATACTCATTAACACCTTTCGTTTGATACCCATATCTTACATACAAATTCTAGAGTCAACTCTGATCCACCTTTATGGCGATATCCCTAAATGGCGTCCACCTATAGAACTATGGTCCACTCCGTCATAAAATACTTTTTACTGCCTTTCATTTGATACACATGTCATACAAACACATTCCAGGGTTTCCCTCGGTTCATTTTCCTACATGGTTATTTTCCCTTATGTTGTCACCATAGCTCTCAACTGAGTATGTAATGTTCGGGTACACCCGAACTTAACCTTCCTTACTTGTTTTATATTATAAATGGGAAAGTTTGGATGTTTGTATGTCCACATGTTTGTCTTTGTGCCTCAATCACGCAAGAACGGCAGGACGGATTTGGACGAAATTTGGCATTTGTGACTGAATCGCGCCAGAACGGCTACACGGATTTTGATGAAATTTAGGCAACAGACAATAGTCTAAAAGCGAAATTTTTTTCGAACATGGAAAGTGGTGGGGGTCCCACGACCCCTTCGAAAAATTACTTTTTAATAATTTTTACACATTATGACTTTCCCTCTACTGACCACCAATATTACAAATAAGGTCAAATAGGTCAATAGGTCAAATAATTCGAGGCCTTACAAAGTAAGCAGTGACACCCTCCATCTCCTCACCCTCCTTCCCCTCACCCCATCTGGTGCAAAATCTATAAATTGTTATAATTCAATATAAATGTTGTAAATCAATAGTTTTGTGGTATCTGGCTCATACAGATCGAGATCTAAACAATTTTGGAAAAACGATCGGTGGTGCTCTCCGCCTTCTCCCACCATCCGCCTCCTTCAATTGTTTTTATTAGCAGGCTTTTATTAGCTTTACCTGTATGTTTCTATGTAACTTTTATTCGCTCCAACGCGCCTGCTGCCTTATTAACATGTGTTTATAATTAGCTTTGCCTTATTTGTAATCCCGTTAGGGTCATATCGAGACCCTTCCGGGATCATTTCTGGATGGTTATCGGGATCCGTCCGGGATCCCGCCGGGGTCATTTCGGGACTTTTTCGGGACTATTTCGGGATCATTTTGGGACCCTTACGGGATCATTTCTTTATAGTTTTCGGGATCCGTCCGGGATCCCGTCGGGGTTATTCTGGGACATTTTCGGGACTATTCCGGGATCATTTCGGGATTATTTCACGATCATTTGGTGACCCTTCCGGCATAATTTCTGTATGGGTTTCGGGATCCGTCCAGCATCCCGTCGAGTTATTTTAGGGATCATTTGCGTACCTTTGAGAGATAAATTCTTGATGGTTTCCGGGATTAGTACGGGACTCTCGCGGGGTCATTTTTAGTCCTTCCGGCATCATTTCTGGATGGTTTTCGGGATCCGTCCGGCATCCCGTCGGAGCCATTTCGGGGCTATTTTGGGATCATTTGGGTTATCTTCCGGCATCATTTCTGGATGGTTTTCTAGATCCGTCCGGGATCCCTACTTGCATCATTTCTGGATGGTTCTCGATATCCGTCAGGGATCCCGTCGGGGTAATTTCGGGACTATTAGAGGATCATTTGAGGACCTTTCCGGCATCATTTCTGGATGGTTTTCGTGATTTGTCCGGGATCCCGTCGGAGTCATTTCAGGAATTTTTCGGGAGCATTTGAGGTACCTTCCGGCATCATTTCTAGATGGTTTACGGGATCCGTCCGTGATCCCGTCGTGGCCATTTCGGGACTTTTCCGCGACTAATACGGGATCATTTGGGGACCCTTCGCTATCATTTCTGGATGGTTTTGGGATCCCGTCATGGTCATTTCTGGACCATTTGGGGATCTTTCCGGCGTCATTTTTGAATAGTTTCCGGGATCCGTCGGGGATCCCGGCAGGGTCATTTCGGGACTATTAGGGGATCATTTGAGGACCTTTCAGGCATCGTTTCTGGATAGTTTTCGGGATCCTTCCGGATTCTCTTCGGGGTAATTTCGGGACTTTTTGGGGTCCCTTCCGGCCTCATTTCTGGATGGCCTTCGGGATCCGTCCGGGATCCCGTCGGGGTCATTTCAGGACCTTTTCGGGATCATTTGCGGTCCCTTCCGGAATCATTTTGGGTAGTTTTCGGGATCCGTCCGGTCATTTCGGGACTTTTCTCGACTAATACGGGTTCATTAGGGGACCCTTTTGGTATCATTTCTAGATGTTTTTTGGGATCCGTCCATGATCCCGTCAGGATCATTTCGGGACTATTAGGGGATTATATGGTGTACCTTCCGGCATTATTTCTCGATAGCTTTCGGGATCCGTCCGGGACCCGACGGGGTCTTTTCGGGACTATTTCGGGATAATTTGGGGTACCTTCCGGCATCATTTGTAGATGGTTTTCGGGATCCATCCGGGATCCCGTCGGAGTCATTTCATGACTTTTTCTCGACTGATACGGGATCATTTGGGGACCCTTTCGGCATCAGTTCTGGATTGTTTTCGGTATCCGTCCGGGATCCCGTCGGGGTCATTTCGGGACTTTTTCGGGATCATTTGGGCTACCTTCCGGCATCATTTCTAGATGGCTTTGGGGATCCCGTCGGGGTTATTTCGGACTTTTTCTCTACTGATACGGGATCATTTGAGGACCCTTTCGGCATCATTTCTGGATGGTTTTCGGGATCCGTCCGGCATCATTTCTTGATGGTTTGCCGGATCCATCATGGTCATTTCGGGACCATTTTGGGATCATTTGCCAAACCTTCCGAGATCATTTCTGGATCCGTCCTTGATACCGTAGGAGTCATATCGAGATTTTTTTGTTACTTTTTATACTCAGTTGAGCAGAGCTCACAGAGTATATTAAGTTTGATTGGATAACGGTTGGTTGTACATATATAAAGGAATCGAGATAGATATAGACTTCCATATATCAAAATAATCAGGATCGAAAAAAAAATTTGATTGAGCCATGTCCGTCCGTCCGTCCGTCCGTCCGTCCGTCCGTCCGTCCGTCCGTCCGTTAACACGATAACTTGAGTAAATTTTGAGGTATCTTGATGAAATTTGGTATGTAGGTTCCTGAGCACTCATCTCAGATCGCTATTTAAAATGAACGATATCGGACTATAACCACGCCCAATTTTTCGATATCGAAAATTTCGAAAAACCGAAAAAGTGCGATAACTCATTACAAAAGACAAATAAAGCGACGAAACTTGGTAGATGGGTTGAACTTATGACGCAGAATATAAAATTAGTAAGATTTTGGACAATGGGCGTGGCACCGCCCACTTTTACAAGAAGGTAATTTAAAAGTTTTGCAAGCTGTAATTTGGCAGTCGTTGAAAATATCATGATGAAATTTAGCAGGAACGTTACTACTATTACTCTATATGTGCTAAATAAAAATTAGCAAAATTGGATGAAGATCACGCCCACTTTTAAAAAAAAAAATTTTTTAAAATTCAAATTTTAACAACAAATTTAATATCTTTAATGTATATAAGTAAATTAAGTCAAAATTCAACTCCAGTAATGATATGATGCAACAAAATACAAAAATAAAAGAAAATTTCAAAATGGGCGTGGCTCCGCCCATTTTCATTTAGTTTGTCTAGAATACTTTTATTGCCATAAGTCGAACAAAAATTTACCAATCCTTCTCAAATTTGGTAGGAGGATAGATTCTATGACGGTAACTGTTCTCTGTGAAAATGGGCGAAATCGGTGGAAGTCACGCCCAGTTTTTATACACAGTCCACCGTCTGTCCTTCCGCTCGGCCATTAACACAATAACTTGAGCAAAATCTGATATATCTTTACTAAACTTAGCCCACGTACTTACCTGAGCTCACTTTTTCTTGGTATAAAAAATGGGCGAAATCTGACCATAACCACGCCCACTTTATCGATATCGAAAATTACGAAAAATGAAAAAAATGCCATAATTCTATACCAAACACGAAAAAAGGGATGAAACATGGTAACTGGATTGGTTTATTGACGCAAAATATAACTTTGGAAAAACCTTTGTAAAATGGGTGTGACACCTACCATATTAAGTAGAAGAAAATGAAAAAGTTCTACAAGGCGAAATCAACAGCCCTTGGAATCTTGGCAGGAATACTGTTAGTGGTATTGCATATATAAATAAATTAGCAGTACCCGACAGATGATTTTCTGGATCACCTGGTCCACATTTTGGTCGATATCGCGAGAACGCCTTCACATATACATCTAAGGGCCACTCGCTTTTAAAACCCTCATTAATACCTTTAATTTGATATCCATATCGTACAAAAACATACCAGAGTCACCCCTGTCCCACCCTAATGGCGATATCTCGAAAAGGCGTCCACCTATAGACCTAATGCCCCCTCCCTCTTAAAATGCTCAGTAACACCTTTCGTTTGATACCCATATCGTACAAACATTCTAGAGTCACCCCTGGCCCACCCTAATGGCGATATCTCGAAAAGGCGTCCACCTATAGACCTAGTGTCCACTCCCTCTTAAAATGCTCAGTAACACCTTTCGTTTGATACCCATATCGTACACACATTCTAGAGTCACCCCTGGCCCACCCTAATGGCGATATCTCGAAAAGGCATCCACCTATAGACCTAATGCCCACTCCCTCTTAAAATGCTCAGTAACACCTTTCGTTTGATACCCATATCGTACAAACATTCTAGAGTCACACCTGGCCCACCCTAATGGCGATATCTCGAAAAGGCGTCCACCTATAGAACTAAGGATTACTCCCTTTTAAAATACTCACTACCACCTTTCATTTGATACCCATATCGTACAAACACATTCTAGAGTCACCCTGGCCCACCCTAATGGCGATATCTCGAAAAGGCGTCCACCTATAGACCTAATGCCCACTCGCTCTTAAAATGCTCAGTAACACCTTTCGTTTGATACCCATACCGTACAAACATTCTAGAGTCACCCTTGGTCCAGCTTTATGGCGATATCTCGAAAAGGCGTCCACCTATAGAACTAAGGATTACTCCCTTTTAAAATACTCATTACCACCTTTCATTTGATACCCATATCGTACAAACACATTCTAGAGTCACCCCTGGCCCACCCTAATGGCGATATCTCGAAAAGGCGTCCACCTATAGACCTAATGCCCACTCCCTCTTAAAATGCTCAGTAACACCTTTCGTTTGATACCCATATCGTACAAATATTCTAGAGTCACCCCTGGCCCACCCTAATGGCGATATCTCGAAAGGGCGTCCACCTATAGACCTAATGCCCACTCCCTCTTAAAATGCTCAGTAACACCTTTCGTTTGATGCACATATCGTACAGACACCCCTTGTCCACCTTTATGGCGATATCTCGAAACGGCGGTCACCTATGGAACTAAGGATCACTCCTTTTCAAAATACTCATTAACAGCTTTCATTTGATACCCATATCGTACAAACACATTATAGAATCACCCCTGGTCCACCTTAATGGGGACATCTCGAAAAGGCGTCCACCGATAGACCACTCCCTCTTAAAATGCTCAGTAACACCTTTCATTTGATACCCATATCGTACAAACAAATTCTAGAGTCAGCCCTGGTCTACCTTTATGGCGATATCCCTAAATGGCGTTCATCCATAGAACTATGGCCTACTCTCTCTTAAAATACTCTTTAATACCTTTCATTTGATACACATGTTATACAACCACATTCCAGGGTTACCCCAGATTGATTTTCCTTATTTTGTCTCCATAGCTCTCAACTGAGTATGTTATGTTCGGTTACACCCGAACTTAGCCTTCCTTACTTGTTCGGGATAGTTTTGGGACCCTTCCGGGATCATTTCTGGCTCCGTGCGGCATCCCATCGGGGTCATTTCTGTACTATTTCGGGATCATTTTGGGACCCTTACGGAATCATTTCTGAATGGTTTTCGCGATCCGTCGTGGATCCCCTCGGGGTCATTTCAGAACTTTTTCTGGACTATGTCGGGATAATTTAGGAACTCTTCCTGGATATTTTCTGGATAGTTTTTCAGATCCTTCCGGCAGCCCGTCAGGGTCATTTCGGAACTTTTTTTGGACTATTTCGGGATCATTTTGGCACCCTTCAGGGATCATTTCTGTGTGGTTCTCTGGATAAGTCTAGAATCGTGTCGTTGTCATTTCGGGTTTTTTGGGACTATTCCGGGAACTTTTGGAGATCCTTCCTGGGCATTTCTGGATGGTTTTCGGGATCCGTCCGCGATATCGTCGGTATCATTTCGTGGCTTTTTCTGGATAGCTTTGGGATGATTTGGGGATCCTATCAGGTTATCAGCTCATTTAGATCTTTTTTACCCAATTACAAAAATAAAATGCATTAGACAGAAAAAATTTATTTGTGCAACTAATTAAAAAAAAACAAGATGTTTTTTTGTACTATTCCTTAAATCTATAAGAAAAAGTTTTTGTTTATTTTTTATTCACAAGGCCCAATTAGGTAAAAATCGCGTCAGAAAAATTTATCACGTAGTACTTTATACTTAAAAGCAGATTGGAAACAGATAGAAATAATTAAGTGGACCCAATCTAGAAGGAACTACTAGCTATATTTTTGAAAAAAGGGGGAGGGCCCCGCCCGGGACTCAGATAAAAAATAGTCTACTGGCGTAATTTTTTATCGAAAATGGGAAAGGGGGGGGGGTGGCGTCCCGCGACCCATCGAACAATTACTTTTTAATAATTTTTACACCTTATAACTTCACGTTTACTGACCTTCACCAATATTATAAACTCAATATGTCAAATAAGTCGATGGCTTATAAAATTAGCAGTGACATCCTCCGTCCCAACCCTCTCCCCCCTCTGGTGCAAAATCTACAAATTGTTATAATTCAATATACATTTTTTGGAAAAACAATCAGTGGTGCCGCCCTCCTTCTCCTCCCGCCATTCTCCTTTTTTTTTATTTTTTTTTAACAGAGCTCACAGAGTATATTAACGTTGTTCACATAACGGTAGTCCATAATGGCATAAACTAATCGAGATAGATATAGACTTCTATATATCAAAATGATCTGGGCGAAAAAAGAAATTCTTTCAGCTATGTCCGTCCGTCCGTCTGTCTATCCGTCCGTAAACACGATAACTTGAGTAAATTTTGAGGTATCATGATGAAATTTGCTGTGTAGGTTCCTGGGTGCTCATCTCAGATTGCTGTATAAAATGAACGAAATCGGGCTACAACCACGCCCACTTTTTCGATATCGAAAATTTCGAAAAACCGAAAAAGTGCGATAATTCATTACCAAAGACGGATAAAGCGATTAAACTTGGTAGGTGCGTTGACCTTATGACGAAAAATAGAAAATTAGTAAAATTTTGGACAATAGGCGTGGCACCGCCCACTTTTAAAAGAAGATAATTTAAAACCTTTGCAAGCTGTAATTTGGCAGTAGTTGAAGATATCACGATGAAATTCAGCAGGAACCTTACTCATATTACTGTATGTGTGCTAAATAAAAATTAGCAAAATCGGATGACGAACGCGCACAATTTAAAAAAAAATTTTGTTTAAGTAAAATTTTAACAAAAAATTTAATATCTTTACAGTATATAAGTAAATTGTGTCAAAATTCAATTCTAGTAATGATATAAAGCAACAAAATATAAAAATAAAAGAAAATTTCAAAATGAGCGTGGCTCCGCCCTTTTCCATTTAATTCGTCTACAACACTTTTAGTGCCATAAGTCGAACAAAAATTTACCAATCCATCAGAAATTAGGTAGAGGCGTAGATTCTATGACGATAACTGTTTCCTGTCAAAATGGGCGAAATTTGTTAAAGCCACGGCTCGTTTTTATACACAGTCGACCGTATGTCCTTCCGTTCGGCCGTTAAATCGATAACTTGAGCAAAAATCGATATATCTTTACTAAACTTAGTTCACGTGCTTATCTGAACTCACTTTATCTTGGTATAAAAACTGAAAAAAATGCCATAATTCTGTACCAAATATGAAAAAAGAGATGAAACATGGTAATTGGATTGGTTTATTGACACAAAATATAACTTTGTAAAATGGGTGTGACACCTTCCATAATAAGTAGAAGATAATGAAAAAAAAGCAGGGCGAAATCAAGAGCCCTTGGAATCTTGGCAGGAATACTGTTGGTGGTATGACATATATAAATAAATTAGCGGTACCCGACAGAAGATGTTCTGGGTCACCCTAGTCCACATTTTGGTCGATATCTCGAAAACGCATTCACATATACAACTAAGGGCTATTCCCTTTTAAACCCTCATTAATACTTTTAATTTGATACCCATATCGTACAAATACATTCTAGAGTCACCTCTGCTCCACCTTTATGGCGATGTCTCGAAAAGGCGTCCACCTATAGAACTAAGCCCCACGCCCTTTTAAAATACTCATTAACACCTTTCATTTGATACCCATATCGTACAAACATATTCTAGAGTCACCCCTGGTCCACTTTATGGCGATATCTCGAAAAGGCGACCACCTATAAAACGAGGGCCCACTCCCTTTTAAAAATACTCATTAACACCTTTCATTTGATACCTATATCGTACAAACAAAGTCTAGAGTCACCCCTGGTCCACCTTAATGGCGATATCTCGAAAAGGCGACCACCTATACAACTACCACCACTCACTTTTAAACCCCTCATTAATACCTTAAATTTGATACCCATATCGTACAAACACATTCTAGAGTCACCCCTGGTCCACCTTTATGGCGATATTTCGAGACGGCGTCCACCTATAGAACTAAGGCCCACTCCCTTTTAAAATACTCATTAACACCTTTCGTTTGATACCCATATTGTACAACAAATTCTAGGGTCACCCCTGGTCCACCTTTATGGAGATATCTCGAAACGGCGTCCACCTATGGAACTAAGGATTACTCCCTTTTAAAATACTCATTAACACCTTTCATTTGATACCCATATTGTACATACAAATTCTAGAGTCAACTCTGATCCACCTTTATGGCGATATCCCTATAGAACTAAGGTCCACTACGTTTTAAATAATCATTAACACATTTCATTTGATACACATGCCATACAAACATATTCCAGGGTTACCCTAGGTTCATTTTGCTAAATGGTAGTTTTCCCTTATTTTGTCTCCAAAGCTCTCAGCTGAGTATGTAATGTTCGGTTACACCCGAACTTAGCCTTTCTTATTTGTTATATATATAGATAGATAGATGAGATCGTATGTCTTGAATTTAGTACAAAACGAAAAAGGAAGTTTAAGTTTGGACGAAACCGAATGTTTTATGGTCTTAAATATATTTTAAGGATACATTCAAAAGAAAAAAGTCATGATTTAAAAGATTTTTGATCGACTTATGAAAAAAACAAAGTAAATAAATAAATGTCGCGATAACCTCCGACGAGATTTTAGGCCGATCTTCTCTTCCAATTTGTTTCGTGCTTCTTTTTAATTTTTCCTATAAATTGGCGGAAAGGGACCTACATGTTTCACTCTGGTGTCATAAGTTATCAATCAGTGGCTTAGAGACTCTGGAGTATGTTTTTATTAAGTACCTAAAAGAGGAAGTCATTTCCACGCACCCTGCACAGCTTTATGAAATTTCGATGGCTCTTCTTTTTATTTCAAGTATGTTTTAATTTTATTCTGCTCAAAAAAGGTTTGCACTTTTTTCTTCTTGAGTACTTGTATTCAACTGCAATGTTTGCAAACTTACACATTGTCACTTGTAATTATACAACTACAAATGTATGCGTTTTGAAAAGCTATAAAGTACATAGTAAATATGCCTCAATAAAACAGTTATATGTGAAATCCTTCAACGACAAATGCGGCCTCTTACCTCAATTATCTTGCCACATACGTCTTCACAATATGCAAACGTTTGTTACATGTGCATTACGCTGGGTAAAATAAAAATTAGCAAATGGAATCGCCTAAATTTCATTGGTTTTGAGATGCTTTAAAGAGAAATACTTCTATAATTTGAGTTCTGAATCTATTTTTAACACGCTTTTATTAGCTTGGCCTGTATGTAACGGAATCTTTGAGCTTAATTTTCACCGGTTTCTAGAAGTCTGATTAATTTTAAACTTTCCATACGTATCAGGGACAATGCATTAATGTGGTGGTGTGGTGACATAAGATCAACGGACATAAGGTCAATTGGCCTTATTACCACTTTGAATGGCCATAAGTTTGATTGTAGCTTTGCACACGTATCAAGGCTCAATGACAATGCATTAATGCGATGGTGCGGTGACATAAGGTCAACGGCCATAAGGTCAATTGGTCTTATTACCACTTTGAATGGCCATAAGTTTGATTGAAACTTTACACACGTATCTAGGCTCGATGACAATTAATTAATGTGATGGTGTGGTGACATAAGGTCAACGGCCATAAGGTCAATTGGCGTTATTACCACTTTGAAAGGCTATGGCCTTTGATTGAAACTTTGCGCACGTATCAAGGCTCGATGAGAATGCATTAATGTGATGGTGCGGTGACATAAGGTCAACGGCCATAAGGTCAATTGGCCTTATTACCACTTTGAATGACCATAATTTTGATTGAAACTTTGCACACGTATCAAGGCTGGATGACAATGCAATAATGTGATGGCGGGGTGACATAAGGTTAACGGACATAAGGTCAATTGAACTTATGACCACCCCAAATGACCATAGATTTGAAACCTTGCACATAATGCGAAAAACATTCCTTTATTAATGATAGAAGTGGATGCATGGCACATCTACGAAAGAGCATACTGGAGCCCTTTTTAACACGCTTTTATTAGCTTGGCCTGTATCTATCTATGTATCTATGTATCCATGTATGTATGTAACGGAATCTGGAGTGGATCCGAGAGCCCCGGTAATGCAGAGCTCCGAACTCCGTTCTTATGTCAACACACCATCATATTAATGCATTGCCATCGAGCCTTGATATGTGTGCAAAGTTTCAATCAAATTTATGGCCATTCAAAGAGGTAATAAGGCCAATTGACCTTATGGCCGTTGACCTTATGTCATCACGCCATCACATTAATGCATTGTCATCGGTTCTTGATACGTATGCAAAGCTTCAAATTAATCAGACATCTAGAAACCGGTGAAAATTAAGCTCAAAGATTCCGCTACATACAGGCCAAGCTAATAAAAGCGTGTTAAAAAAAAGGGCTCCAGTATGCTCTTTCGTAGATGTGCCATGTATTCACTTCTATCATTAATATAGGAATGCGTTTTTCGCATTATGTGCAAGGTTTCAAATCTATGGCCATTTGGGTTGGTTATAAGTTCAATTGACCTTATGGGCGTTGACCTCATGTCAACACACCATCATATTAATGCATTATCATCGAGCCTTCATATGTGTTCAAAGTTGCAATCAAACTTATGTCCATTCAAAGTGGTAATAAGGCTAATTGACCTTATGGCCGTTGACCTTATGTTACCACACCATCACATTAATGCATTGTCATCGACCCTTGATACGAGTGCAAAGTTTCAATCAAACTTATGGCCATTCAAAGTGGTAAAAAGGCCAATTGACCTTATGGCCGTTGACCTTATATCAACACACCATCATATTAATGCATTGTCGTCGAGCCTTGATATGTGTGCAAAGTTTTTATTAAACTTATGGCCATTCAAAGTGGTAATAAGGCCAAATGACCTTACGGCCGTTGACCTTATGTCACCACATCATCACATTAATGTATTGTCATCGGTCCTTGATACGTATGCAAAGTTTCAAATTAATCAGGCATCTAGAAACCGGCGAAAGATAAGGTCAAAGATTCCGCTACATACAGGCCAAGCTAATAAAGCGTGTTAACAAAAAGGGCTCCAGTATGCTCTTTCGTAGACGTGCCATGCCTCCACTTCTATCATTAATAAAGGAATGCGTTTTTCGCATTATGTGCAAGGTTTCAAATCTATGGCCATTTGGGGTGGTTATAAGTTCAATTGACCTTATGTCCGTTAACTTTGTGTCACCCCACCATCACATTATTGCATTGTCATCGAGCCTTGATACGTGTGCAAAGTTTCAATCAAACTTATGGCCATTCAAAGTGGTAATAAGGCCAATTGACCTTATGGGCGTTGACCTTATGTCAACACACCATCATATTAATGCATTATCATCGAGTCTTCATATGTGTTCAAAGTTTCAATCAAACTTTTGGCCATTCAAAGTGGTAATAAGGCCAATTGACCTTATGGCCGTTGACCTTATGTCAACACACCATCATGTTAATGCATTGTCGTCGAGCCTTGATATGTGTGCAAAGTTTCAATCAAACTTATGGCCATTCAAAGTGGTTATAAGGCCAACTGACCTTATGGCCGCTGACCTTATGTCAACACACCATCACATTAATGCATTGTCATCGAGCCTTGATATGTGTGCAAAGTTTCAATCAAACTTATGGCCATTCAAAGTGGTAATAAGGCGAATTGACCTTATGGCCGTTGACCTTATGTCAACACACCATCACATTAATTCATTGTCATCGAGACTTGATATGTGTGCAAAGTTTCAATCAAACTTATGGCCATTCAAAGTGGTAATAAGGCCAATTGACCATATGGCCGTTGACCTTATGTTACCACACCATCACATTAATGCATTGTCATCGACCCTTGATACGTGTGCAAAGTTTCAATCAAACTTATGGCCATTCAAAGTGGTAATAAAGCCAATTGACCTTATGGCCGTTCAACTTATGTCAACACACCATCATATTAATGCATTGTCGTCGAGCCTTGATATGTGTGCAAAGTTTTCATCAAACTTATGGCCATTCAAAGTGGTAATAAGGCCAATTGAACTTATGGCCGTTGACCTTATGTCACCACACCATCACATTAATGCATTGTCATCGGTCCTTGATACGTATGCAAAGTTTCAAATTAATCAGGATTCCAGAAACCGGTGAAAGATAAGCTCAAAGATTCCGCTACATACAGGCCAAGCTAATAAAACCGTGTTAATAAAAAGGTCTCCAGTATGCTCTTTCGTAGATGTGCCATGCATCCACTTCTATCATTAATAAAGGAATGCGTTTGTCGCATTATGTGCAAGGTTTCATATCTATGGCCATTTGGGGTGGTCATAAGTTCAGTTGACCTTATGTCCGTTAACCTTATGTCAACCCACCATCACATTATTGCATTGCCATCGAGCCTTGATACGTGTGCAAAGTTTCAGTCAAACTTATGGCCATTCAAAGTGGTAATAAGGCCAATTGACCTTATGGCCGTTGACCTTATGTTACCACACCACATCCAAATTGGTAATAAGGCCAATTGACCTTATGGGCGTTGACCTTATGTCAACACACCATCATATTAATGCATTATCATCGAGCCTTCATATGTGTGCAAAGTTTCAATCAAACTTATGGCCATTCAAAGTGGTAATAAGGCCAATTGACCTTATGGCCGTTGACCTTGTGTCAACACACCATCATATTAATGCATTATCGTCGAGCCTTGATACGTGTGCAAAGTTTCAGCCAAACTTATGGCCATTCAAAGTGGTAATAAGGCCAACTGACCTTATGGCCGTTGACCTTATGTCAACACACCATCACATTGATGCATTGTCATCGGTCCTTGATACGTATGCAAAGTTTCAAATTAATCAGGCTTCTAGAAACCGGTGAAAGATAAGCTCAAAAATTCCGCTCCATACGGGCCAAGATAATAAAACCGTGTTAATAAAAAGGGCTCCAGTATGCTCTTTCGTAGATGTGCCATGCATCCACTTCTATCATTAATAAAGGAATGCGTTTTTCTCATTATGTGCAAGGTTTCAAATCTATGGCCATTTGGGGTGGTCACAAGTTCAGTTGACCTTATGTCCGTTAACCTTATGTCAACCCACCATCACATTATCGCATTGTCATTGAGCCTTGGTAAGTGTGCAAAGTTTCAATCAAACTTATGGCCATTCAAAGTGGTAATAAGGCCAATTGACCTTATGGCCGTTGACCATATGTCAACACACCATCATATTAATGCATTGCCGTCGAGCCTTGATATGTGTGCAAAGTTTCAATCAAACTTATGGCCATTCAAAGTGGTAATAAGGCCAATTGACCTTATGGCCGTTGACCATATGTCAACACACCATCATATTAATGCATTGTCGTCGAGCCTTGATATGTGTGCAAAGTTTCAATCAAACTTATGGCCTTTCAAAGTGATCTTATGGCCGTTGACCTTATGTCACCACACCATCACATTAATGCATTGTCATTGGTCCTTGATACGTATGCAAAGTTTCAAATTAATCAGTCTTCTAGAAACCGGTGAAAATTTATCTGAAATATTCCGCTACATACAGGCCAAGCTAATAAAAGCGTGTTAAAGACACTGTCATTGTACAAATATCATGCGGCATTTCTCAGCTTAATACAAAAACTCAACTGTGCAAATATCTGTTAAATCAATAAACAACGCATAAATCAATAAACACTTATAAGGAAATTTTCTTTTGAAAAATTATAACTAAATATTTTGCCAAAGCCGCGCTCTTATCATTTGGTTGAAATATATGTCTGTTAATTAACGTCCACTAAAATTTTGCACAAGAAGTTAATTTTACTTCCGGGTTTAGTAAGAACTAAATAAATCAACTTCTTTATTGTGTTATTAAAACTACTGTAATTTTACAAATATCTGCTGTAAATTTGTATGTAAACTTTTCTTCGAGTTATGCCCCCGAAACATAGAAAATTGTTTAGTCATAAAAGAGGCGGTACCCCACCCATTTTTTAAAATTTGAAATTTTTTTCCTATTTATTGTTATAAATCCACTTGGGAAATGAAATACCATTGATATAGCGCTATTTTTTGCAAAGATATGGCTTATTTTATTCGCCAACAACCCTTTTTAAAATCTTTTATATAAAAGTGGGCGTGGTCCTTAACCGACTTCGTTAATTTTTCTTCAAATCATTTCTAATAGTAAAGGAAACCTCTCTGCCGAATTTTGTTACGATAGGTTTAACGATTTTTGATTTATGATTAATAATTTTTGTAAAATTGATTTTATCACAATTGGGCGGTGCCACGCCCATTTTAAAAATTGTTTTAAAATTTTTATCAAGAGTGTCAATATCAGTCCACACGTCAAATTTCACCATTCTAGGTATATTATTTACTAAATAATGAGGTTTTTTGTGTTTTCCAAAAGTTGGGCGTGGTTATCATCCGATTTCGCTCATTTTCAACACCAATCTATTCTGGGCCCAGATAAGCTCGTGTACCAAATTTAGTGAAGATATCTCAATATTTACTCAAGTTATCGTGTTAACGGATAGACGGACAGACGGACGGACGCAGATGGCTCAATGTAATTTTTTTCGATATTGATGATTTTGATCTATATGTATGGTCTATACCTATCTCGATTCCTTTATACCTGTACAACCAACCACTATCGAATCAAAATTATAATACCATATGTACAAGTACAGCGGGTATAAAAATGTGTTACAATATATAACAAGTAAGGAAGGCTAAGTTCGGGTGTAACCGAACATAACATACTCAGTTGAGAGCTATGGAGACAAAATAAGGAAAATCAATCTGGGGTAACCCTGGAATGTGGTTGTATAACATGTGTATCAAATGAAAGGTATTAAAGAGTATTTTAAGAGAGAGTAGGCCATAGTTCTATGGATGAACGCCATTTAGGGATATCGCCATAAAGGTAGACCAGGGCTGACTCTAGAATTTGTTTGTACGATATGGGTATCAAATGAAAGGTGTTACTGAGCATTTTAAGAGGGAGTGGTCTATCGGTGGACGCCTTTTCGAGATGTCCCCATTAAGGTGGACCAGGGGTGATTCTATAATGTGTTTGTACGATATGGGTATCAAATGAAAGCTGTTAATGAGTATTTTGAAAAGGAGTGATCCTTAGTTCCATAGGTGACCGCCGTTTCGAGATATCGCCATAAAGGTGGACAAGGGGTGTCTGTACGATATGTGCATCAAACGAAAGGTGTTACTGAGCATTTTAAGAGGGAGTGGGCATTAGGTCTATAGGTGGACGCCCTTTCGAGATATCGCCATTAGGGTGGGCCAGGGGTGACTCTAGAATATTTGTACGATATGGGTATCAAACGAAAGGTGTTACTGAGCATTTTAAGAGGGAGTGGGCATTAGGTCTATAGGTGGACGCCTTTTCGAGATATCGCCATTAGGGTGGGCCAGGGGTGACTCTAGAATGTGTTTGTACGATATGGGTATCAAATGAAAGGTGGTAATGAGTATTTTAAAAGGGAGTAATCCTTAGTTCTATAGGTGGACGCCTTTTCGAGATATCGCCATAAAGCTGGACCAAGGGTGACTCTAGAATGTTTGTACGGTATGGGTATCAAACGAAAGGTGTTACTGAGCATTTTAAGAGCGAGTGGGCATTAGGTCTATAGGTGGACGCCTTTTCGAGATATCGCCATTAGGGTGGGCCAGGGTGACTCTAGAATGTGTTTGTACGATATGGGTATCAAATGAAAGGTGGTAGTGAGTATTTTAAAAGGGAGTAATCCTTAGTTCTATAGGTGGACGCCTTTTCGAGATATCGCCATTAGGGTGGGCCAGGTGTGACTCTAGAATGTTTGTACGATATGGGTATCAAACGAAAGGTGTTACTGAGCATTTTAAGAGGGAGTGGGCATTAGGTCTATAGGTGGACGCCTTTTCGAGATATCGCCATTAGGGTGGGCCAGGGGTGACTCTAGAATGTGTGTACGATATGGGTATCAAACGAAAGGTGTTACTGAGCATTTTAAGAGGGAGTGGACACTAGGTCTATAGGTGGACGCCTTTTCGAGATATCGCCATTAGGGTGGGCCAGGGGTGACTCTAGAATGTTTGTACGATATGGGTATCAAACGAAAGGTGTTACTGAGCATTTTAAGAGGGAGGGGGCATTAGGTCTATAGGTGGACGCCTTTTCGAGATATCGCCATTAGGGTGGGACAGGGGTGACTCTGGTATGTTTTTGTACGATATGGATATCAAATTAAAGGTATTAATGAGGGTTTTAAAAGCGAGTGGCCCTTAGATGTATATGTGAAGGCGTTCTCGCGATATCGACCAAAATGTGGACCAGGTGATCCAGAAAATCATCTGTCGGGTACTGCTAATTTATTTATATATGCAATACCACTAACAGTATTCCTGCCAAGATTCCAAGGGCTGTTGATTTCGCCTTGTAGAACTTTTTCATTTTCTTCTACTTAATATGGTAGGTGTCACACCCATTTTACAAAGGTTTTTCCAAAGTTATATTTTGCGTCAATAAACCAATCCAGTTACCATGTTTCATCCCTTTTTTCGTGTTTGGTATAGAATTATGGCATTTTTTTCATTTTTCGTAATTTTCGATATCGATAAAGTGGGCGTGGTTATGGTCAGATTTCGCCCATTTTTTATACCAAGAAAAAGTGAGCTCAGGTAAGTACGTGGGCTAAGTTTAGTAAAGATATATCAGATTTTGCTCAAGTTATTGTGTTAATGGCCGAGCGGAAGGACAGACGGTGGACTGTGTATAAAAACTGGGCGTGACTTCCACCGATTTCGCCCATTTTCACAGAGAACAGTTACCGTCATAGAATCTATCCTCCTACCAAATTTGAGAAGGATTGGTAAATTTTTGTTCGACTTATGGCAATAAAAGTATTCTAGACAAACTAAATGAAAATGGGCGGAGCCACGCCCATTTTGAAATTTTCTTTTATTTTTGTATTTTGTTGCATCATATCATTACTGGAGTTGAATTTTGACTTAATTTACTTATATACATTAAAGATATTAAATTTGTTGTTAAAATTTGAATTTTAAAAAATTTTTTTTTTTAAAAGTGGGCGTGATCTTCATCCAATTTTGCTAATTTTTATTTAGCACATATAGAGTAATAGTAGTAACGTTCCTGCTAAATTTCATCATGATATTTTCAACGACTGCCAAATTACAGCTTGCAAAACTTTTAAATTACCTTCTTGTAAAAGTGGGCGGTGCCACGCCCATTGTCCAAAATCTTACTAATTTTATATTCTGCGTCATAAGTTCAACCCATCTACCAAGTTTCGTCGCTTTATTTGTCTTTTGTAATGAGTTATCGCACTTTTTCGGTTTTTCGAAATTTTCGATATCGAAAAATTGGGCGTGGTTATAGTCCGATATCGTTCATTTTAAATAGCGATCTGAGATGAGTGCTCAGGAACCTACATACCAAATTTCATCAAGATACCTCAAAATTTACTCAAGTTATCGTGTTAACGGACGGACGGACGGACGGACGGACGGACGGACGGACGGACGGACGGACGGACATGGCTCAATCAAATTTTTTTTTCGATCCTGATTATTTTGATATATGGAAGTCTATATCTATCTCGATTCCTTTATATATGTACAACCAACCGTTATCCAATCAAACTTAATATACTCTGTGAGCTCTGCTCAACTGAGTATAAAAATTGAGTTGTTTAAAACCTTAAAGCCTAAGGCCAATAGAACAAATCGCTTTATTGGAATAATTTAGGTATTTAAAAATAATTTCGCATTCGTTACCCAAGTACCTGCTGTCATCGAGCAAAGAGTCTTACCGTACTCGTCCTGCTACAAGGTGCAGAAGCATGGACCATCACATCATCAGATGAAGCGGCTCTGGGAGTGTTCTGCATCACAAAATAATAAAAGTTCCATTAAACTATTTAAGGCTCCCATATTGAAATTTAACTCATATGGGAAGGTTTGTCGTAATGTATAAAAACTGTTAAGGACCCATTACTCACACTTAGCATAGACTTGACTTGACTTGAGAACTGTCTCTTACAGTTCTGTGAAATGGACATTGCATGTTACTGATTACTCAAAACTTGGCAACACTTAACTTGACTTAGAAGTCTGTTGAATTTTGATTTTCTATGTAAGTTTTAAGTGACGTTTACATTTTGAGATGCCATTTGTTTGTTTCCATTTCATTTTGACATTTTGTCATACAACTTGACATTTATTTAAAAAAAAATTTCAAAGCTGATTATGATGCCAGATTGTATGCACTAAGTGGAGTATAATCGTAGCTAAGTTACCAGGTTTACGCCAAGTCAAGTCAAGTCTATGCTAAGTATCAGCAATGGGCCCTTTAGACTTCTGTTTCCGTCGAAAGTGGTCAAATAAGTTTACCGTGAAATTCACATACCACGATTTCGAATGTATTCAGACCAGACCTGTTAAATTTGAATTAGCATTAGTAATCAATTAATTAGATGCATATTTTAATGGCCAATTATTATTTGAATTGTTTTCCGAAACCAAACAATTACTAATTGATTACTATTAGAAAAAAATCAAGATATTTTCAGATTATTGAAAAAAATCAAAAATAATCAAAAGTAATCAAAAAAGGCTTTTTCCGCCGAGCAAACCTCTTGTGATTGAATAATCAAGCAAGATTATTTAAAGTTTTTTTTTTGATTTTTTCCAATAATCGTAAAAAATCACGATTCTTTTTCTGATTATTTATGTAATCAACTGGAAAGTAATCATTAAAAATAAGAAATTATGGCAAGCAATCATTAAATGCCTTTTAAAGAAAATAATAAACTGAACGGGTAATCATTACCATTAGTAATCATTATTTAATAAGTCTGTTTCAGACTAAAAAATGTCCCAATTCCAATGGAAAATGTGGAACTTTATTTGGTGCAATATTCTAGTGTACATATCCATACTATGTGCGAAAGTTTACACAACAAAATCATAGTACCATGAGATTTAAGAGTAATTCACAAGAATATGACAGTTATATTGGCAGTTAGTACTTTTATCTCTTCCTCTTCTTGCACACCTTTTTTTTATTGTTTCTTTTATTTTTTTAGGTATGCCTAGTTGTTTTCAATTCAATAGTTCACCTTACAATTCCGTTGCATTTCATACATTCAATACACGAATGCACACATACACACAATTACGTACATTCAACTTCCAATTGCAACAAAATATTGATCCGGATTAAAATATCAAGGCTACAGGGGCATAAATAATAAGAGCGCACACACGCAAGATAAAATTTAAAAGATAACACCATTTATTATATTATATTCCTAGATAGAATTGAACATCTAGTTGACAATCGCAAAAGTTAAAACTGATACCATAGCCATCCAGAAGCACAACTTATCGCTCCCAGTCGGAGCATAGGGCGGAGACAAACGCTCTCCAGCGATTTCTATCAGTCGCTAAATGTCTTATTTCATTCCAGGTGGCAGTGGAAGAGCTCTCATTGAAAATTTACGCATCCAAGTTTGTCGAGGACGTCCCCTGCGCGGGCTTCCTTGTGGGTTCCATTGGAAGGCCATTTTGGCAACGTTGTCATCTTCTCTGCGGAGAGTGTGACCGATCCAACCCCACTTATGTTTTTTAATTTCAGTGTAGATTGGGGTGTTGTTTGTGAGTGACAGTAGATCGGCGTTGTTGATTGTTCTTGGCCAGAAGATACGGCAGACTATTCTCAGACACTTGTTTATAAACGTTAGCATTCGTCGGTTAATGCGGTCAGAGACAAGCCAGGTTTCTGTTCCATATAACAGAACTGATTTCACGCTGGTGTTAAGAATCCTCAGTTTTGTTTTCATCGATAGTATGCGAGAGCGCCATACTCGGCCTAACTTGTGAAATGCAGTTCGTGCCTTACAGATCCTTGCAGATACATCCGATTCTGCGCCGCTATCTTTAGTAATTTGGCTACCAAGGTAGCAGAATTCTTCTAATCTAAATTACTTCTAATGAAATCTAACACCATTTGGTTGGTATCAATTTATGTATTGGTGGAAATATGGATGGAATGAAATTTCTACGAGTCGCGTTGTATTAAACTACTCCATAAAAACAGCAAATACGAGAAATTTGTGGTTTATATCAAATAGACTCAGAACTTATACAATTCAAAACACCAAAAACGCTATTCCAAGGAGGAGGGAAGTGATTTCGAAACAGTGGCATAAATAAATTGAAAAAAAAAACTGAAAACTATCCCTAAACTCTCCTGAAATTGTGTGTAAAATAATATCGAAATTCCTCCAGAAATAGTTCAGAAATAGTTTAGACGTGATGTCGAAAACAAAGCTTAATTATTTAAAAATAATCTAAAAATAGTTGCGAAAACCATCCTGAAATAACTCGGAATAGTGCCGAAAAAACTTCATAAATAGCCCCTAAATTACAGTATCGAAATTATATCAAAGTTATATACTTAATATACTTTTTCGGAAAGGCGAGAAAAAATAAAAATACGCGTGTATCGGCGATTTTCATGTACACGTCAGAGTTACCTTTTTATGTATAAAGTATAAACCTCGTAGTGTCCGTATGTCCACCTGTGTGAAAGAATTTGGATCGATTTTTAACCCTTTTTCCGTGATCCAATCGAGCTGAACTTTTGCAGGCAGACTCGAGGAAATGTCTGTATCACGTCAAATTAAAAAAAAATTCGATTTTTACCAATTCACAGATTTTCCTGAATTAAAAACAAAAATGTTTCACTTTTTTCGGCAAAACTTGAAGGGACTCAAAATTTTTAAACTACTAAAGCGTTCCGAAAAAAAAAAATTGTTTTTCGAGCCATCCTACTCCATATATTTGTAGTTTATCAATAGTAGCTTTCTAACACTAAACTGTTTATGACTTTTACAACACTTACAACTGGTATGACAGGTGAAACATTGTATTGCACAATCAATATTGCATCATTTAAATTCGTTTAATTTATTGTTTGATACAACACACTCTGTGCCGTTTGTGTGTTTGTTCCGATCAGCTGACAGTTGCGCTACTAGGAGACGTATACTTTGACAATTGTTTTAAGTTCCGTTGTGCGAAACTGTATTTCTATATACTTTATCTGAGAAAAAATGCAGTGCCCGACTCGAAATAACTTTTGTTACGTTTGTGGCTTATTCGCACCAAGTAAAAATTTTTTTAATATTACGAAAACTACCAATTATAAAAATATTGTTGCAGAAATGATTTCGGCATATGGCGAAATGGGCATATTAATGTCGCTAAAGATCAATTTCCTTCACAATCATTTAAATTTTTTCCCTGATGATTTAGGAGCTTGTAGCGATGAGCATGACGAAAGGTTCCATCAGGACATTGTGGCTATTGAAAAGCGCTTTAAACGACAAGACATTACGCGTATGCTTGTCGAATACCGTTAGTCTATTTGTCGCGATACTGACACAAATGCTTACAAACGCAAAAATAAAAGGCCTAAGTTTCTTTAAAAGCATTGAAATTTTTAATGTAACAATTTTTAATTTTAATATAATAAAATTAATAAAAAAAATTCAGTTTTTTAAAGAGTTGAAGTCGCTACAAAAAAACCGATAACCATTTAAAAAAAAAAAATTAGGAAAATCTGAGAATTGATAAAAATCTATTTTTTAAAAATTTGACATGATACAGACATTTCCTCGAGTCTGCCTGTAAAAATTCAGCTCGATTGGATTACGGAAAAAGGGTTAAAATCGATCCACAGTCTTTCACACAGGCGAACAGACGGACACTACGAGCTTAATACATAAAAAACAATTCTGACATGTACATGAAAATCGCCGATACACGTGTATTTTTATTTTTTTTCCCATTTCCGAAAAGGTATATTTGGATCATAGGACAGAACTAAAGCTCGTTTTAGTAACGCAGTGTTAGCATCCCGAAATTACCCCCAATACAATTTTATTCGCCGTGCCAGTATAGATTGGTTCAAAACAGCATCAATACCGTGCCATGAACTAGAATTGGTCATTTTATTGAATTTATCCAGAAATAGTTCCGAAATAGTTTAGACGAGATCTCGAAAACAGAGCCTAATTGATCTACAAATAATCTAAAAATAATTCCGAAAACCATCCTGAAATAATTCGAAATATTTCCAAAAAAAAGTTCAGAAATAGCACCTAAATTACCTGAGATAGATCTAAAAAATACTGAAAAAACAAAAAAAAAAAAAATTCCGAAATTATCCTAACAATCATGGTGGTATCATCCTAGATAGCCCTAATATGATCCCGAAAATGTACCGAATTATCGAAAGCAATATCGAAAATATCCAGAGATAGCAAAGATATCCCGAAATGGTGCCGAAAACAGTATCGAAATTATATCAAAATTATCTACAAAATATTCTCGAAATGCTACTCCTTAGTATTCCGAAATTACCCCCAATAAAATTCTAAGTTGCTGTGCCAGTATAGATTGGTTCAACAGAGCAAAGGCAGCATCAATACCGCGCCGTGAACTAGAATTGGTCGTTTTATTGAAAATATGTAATTATCACACTAATTCGACTAACTAAGTTTAAAACACTTCCTATTTCAAGTTTTTTTTTTCTTCTTAGCTATATTAAATAAATAACGACTTAATCCCAAAACTTTAAATGAGGATTATACTACATGGGCACCCTTTCAACTTTATTGCGATGGTAGCTTTATTTTCATCAAGCGATAAAAAATGTTAATCAAAAATATGAAATGCACATAAAAAAGCAAATAGCGGTTTAAATACACATAAATATGTATGTAAATATATATAATAAAATGACTTCAACAATCCCTGTATCTTGTAAAAAAGCAAATAGATAAGTAAGTAGCTTAGCATGACATTCAATATGCATGAATTTGTGTTTTAGCTATGCAGAAAACACATACACAAATCGCTCTTATGCGCAAACTTTGCATCCGACCCAGACAATGTTTGGGAGCAAATCTCTACCAGTTCTTATTTTTTTTTTGCCGAAGAACTGTCGATGCAACTTCGTTAAGAAATATTTTTTTCTAAAGTATTTTGATGTTACTTTTTCCCAGACTTGAACTTATGGCGTTTTCTTTTCTGAAAATAATGTCGCCTTGCTGTTTCCTCTCAGCTCATTTTTAAGTTTGTGTATTCATTTCACAAAATATTTATTACTGAATAAGAAACTTGTACAGTTACCGAGAAATTTAGGCAGTTTGCAGAGTTCTAGATGATCTAGTCCTAAAGTTAAGTGTGTAACATGAAGGTAAAATTTTTTCCAGAAAAGAGAACGCCATAAGTACCTCCACACCATAGCTGTACATATTTATATGATATTCTATGACACACAAAACAAGATAGCAAGATTATTATCCATACACACACAAGCATTAAGTTTTAAGAACACTAACTTATTTATGAAAATCGCAACTTTTTTTACTCCCATTTATCTCTTCACGTCTACCAGTTTGACTGCTTCCCAAAAAAAAAAAAAAAAACGGAAAATTGTTCTTTCTTTTCGCACTTCCGTTGCAGATAGCCTCTTATCGGTTGACTTCGTTTGCTTTATATTCAATTTTGTGGTTGTTTTTATACTCAGTTGAGCAGAGCTCACAGAGTATATTAACTTTGATTGGATAACGGTTGGTTGTACAGGTATAAAATAATCGAGATAGATATAGACTTCCATATATCAAAATCATCAGGATCGAAAAAAATTTGATTGAGCCATGTCCGTCCGTCCGTCTGTCCGTTAACACGATAACTTGAGTAAATTTTGAGGTATCTTGATGAAATTTGGTATGTAGGTTCCTGAGTACTCATCTCAGATCGCTATTTAAAATGAACAATATCGGACTATAACCACGCCCACTTTTTCGATATCGAAAATTTCGAAAAACCGAAAAAGTGCGATAATTCATTACCAAAGACGGATAAAGCGATGAAACTTGGTAGGTGAGTTGAACTGATGACGCAGAATAGAAAATTAGTAAAATTTTGGACAATGGGCGTGACACCACCCACTTTTAAAAGAAGGTAATTTAAAAGTTTTGAAGCTGTAATTTGGCAGTCGTTGAAGATATCATGATGAAATTTGGCAGAAACGTTACTCCTATTACTATATGTATGCTTAGTAAAAATTAGCCAACTCGGAGAACGACCACGCCCACTTTAAAAAAAAATTTTTTTAAAGTCAAATTTTAACAAAAAATTTAATATCTTTACAGTATATAAGTCAATTATGCCAACATTTAACTCCAGTAATGATATAGTGCAACAAAATACAAAAATAAAAGACAATTTCAAAATGGGCGTGGCTCCGCCCTTTTTCATTTAATTTGTCTAGGATACTTTTAATGCCATAAGTCGAACAAAAATGTACCAATCCTTGTGAAATTTGGTAGGGGCTTAGATTCTAGGACGATAATTGTTTTCTGTAAAAGGGGAAATCGGTTGAAGCCACGCCCAGTTTTTATAGACAGTCGACCGTATGTCCTTCCGCTCGGCCCTTAACACGATAACTTGAGCAAAAATCGATATATCTTTACTAAACTTAGTTCACGTAATTATCTGAACTCACTTTGTATTGGTATAAAAAATGGCCGAAATCCGACTATGATCACGCCCACTTTTTCGATACCAAATACGAAAAAAGGGATGAACCATGGTAATTGGATTGGTTTATTGACGCAAAATATAACTTTAGAAAAAAACTTTGTAAAATGTGTAGAATAAAATGAAAAAGTTATGCAAGGCGAAATCAACAGCCTTTGGAATATTGGTAAGAATACTGTACGTGGTATTACATATATAAATAAATTAGCTATACCCGACAGATGATGTTCTGTGTCAAACTGGTGCACATTTTGGTAAATATCTCGAAAACGCCTTCACATATACAATTACCACCACTCTCTTTTAAAACCCTCACTAATACCTTTATTTGATACCCATATCGTAAAACACATTATAGAGTCACCCCTGGTCCACCTTTATGACGATATCTCGAAAAGGCGTCCACCTATAGAACTAAGGCCCACTCCCTTTTAAAATACTCAATATCACCTTTCGTTTGATACCCATATTGTACAAACAAATTCTAGAGTCACCCGTGGTCCACCTTTATGGCGATATCTCGATACGCATATCCATTTGATACGCATGTCATACAAACACATTCCAGGGTTATCCTAGGTTCATTTTCCTACATGGTGATTTTCCCTTATTTTGTCTCCATAGCTCTCAGCTGAGTATGTTATGTTCGGGTACACCCGAACTTAGCCTTCCTTACTTGTTATGAATAAATTTGCATATAAATTGATGCTTGGAAAGAATTTATTGATTTTGAGCGTCTTACATTTAATTCCTTTTGAGAAATTGATTTTATTTCTAATAGAGCATATCATCGACTTATATTCAATACCCTCTTTCAGCAAAAACTCAGTTTTCAGGAGAGCATACAATACGGTTTGACAGCGATATTGTAAATTTCTTATAGTATGTTTTCCATTGGGTTATGAGAAACCCCGTTGCGTAGTCAGTACAGTTTTTATATTCAGCGTGCTTTGCGCACAGCTTAATATAGGGTTGATCGTTACGACATAAACGAATCGAGATAGATACAGAATCTCATATATGAAAATGCTCAGTATGAAAAAAGGAATTGATTTAGCCATGGCTGTTTGTTCGTCCGGCTGTTCATCCCTCTGTCGCTGCACACGATAACTTGAGTAAATATTTAGATATCTTATTGAAATTTGGCTTATGAATTTCCTGGCACTCATCTGCCATCGCTAATTAAAATGAGCAAAATATGTTGATAACCACGCCCACTTTTTATATATATAGAACACTTTTGAAAACACAAAAAACCTGAATATTTAGCGAATGATACACATAGAATATTGAAATTCGATATGTGGACTGATAATGAGACTCTTGATAAAAGTTAAAAAAAAAAAATTTGTAAATGGGCGTGGCACCCCACACATGTGATAAAATCAATTTTACAAATGTTATTAATCATAAACCGTTAAACTTTTCATAGCAAAATTCGACAGAGAGGTTGCCTTTACTATAGAGAACGCTTCAAAAAAAAACTTAACGAAGTCGATGAAAGACCACGCCCACTTTTATATGGAAGATTTTTAAAAGGGTCGTGGATGAATAAAATAAGCTGTATTTTTGCCTAAAAGATGTTTATATCAATGGTGTTTCTTTTCCCAAGTAAAATTATAACAAGAAAAAGCCAAAAAATCAAATTTTTTAAAAAGGGCATGGCACATTTTATGATCAAGCAAGTTTCTATGTTTCGGGAGCCATAACTTGAAGATAAATTAACGAATCGTAATAAGAGGGTACACATATTTTCTTATAGCAGAAAATATTTCCAGAAAAAATGGACGAGATTGGTGAATGACCACGCCCACATTTATATAAAAGACTTTCAAAAGGGTCGTAGACGAATTTAACAACCTATACATTTTCGAAGAAGCTTTAAATGCGACACCTGTTAAGAGGAATTGGTTATCTTCTAGAGCATGCTTAGCTGACTTGAGGTGGAACTATCAAATAGCGGCCACCGTAGTGTGATGGTAGCGTGCTCCGCCTACCACACCGTATGCCCCAGTTTCACTCCCCGGGCAAAGCAACAAAACAAATTTTAGAAATAAGGTTTTTCAATTAGAAGAAAATTTTTCTAAGCGGGGTCGCCCCTCGACAGTGTTTGGCAAGCGCTCCGGGTGTATTTCTGCCATTAAAAGCTCTCAGTGAAAACTCATCTGCCTTGCAGATGCCGTTCAGAGTCGGCATAAAACATGTAGGTTCCGTCCGGCCAATTTGTAGGGAAAATCAAGAGGAGCACGACGCAAATTGGAAGAGAAGCTCGGCCTTAGATCTCTTCGGAGGTTATCGCACCTTACATTTATTTTTTTTAACTATCACCATATCTCTAACGGTACCGACTTTCGCTGGAAGACAATGAAGCCGTCATTTTTCCACCACTTAGTTACTCCGTTATGTATTTGAAATTCGCAATAAGTAGGGTTAATGAAAACTCTTCTTTCAAGAAAATTTTGATAAACGGTACAAATGTATTTTATGAATGAATCTGAAATTGTTTGCAATCTAAATAAATATTTTCTTGATAGCATTGAGGATATTTGCAATAATATAGAAGAATTTTATACAGAAGTAAATTTTCTTATTCAGTTAAATGGGTTTTTCAAATTTGTAAAAGTTAGTACAGATGGCGTCATCAAAATTGTCATGACGTTTAAATCTAAGCAAGGTGGAAAAAAGCTGTTACCAGACGGTGATCTTAAAGACATGATATCATATCTGAGATACTTCTATGCGCAAATCATAAATGAAAGTTTAAGTAGTGGCATTGTTCCGGGTATTTGGAAAACTTCTACCATTGTTCCAATCGAAAAAGTTAATAACACAATAAAAGCAGAGGAGTTACGTCCGATAAATACACTGGCCAGTGATGAAAATATTTTAGAACTTGTGGTAAAAAACCAGTTGGTTCAATACTTGCAAGAAAAAAATATACTCATACCTCAACAATCAGGATTTAGAAAAAAAATTCCTGTGAAACAGCTTTGAATATGGTTTTAGCTGAATGGAAAGAAGAACTTAATAATAAAGAGGCGATAAAAATACTGAAATAGTTTCTGAGGATAGAGAACCAATTGAAATGGTGCCCTGCCAAAAAATCAAAATACGAAAATTTTGAACACGTATAAGAACCACCCTAGTATGTATATATGTATGTATTCTCACTGATTTAATGACACCTAAGTGTTCTGCATAAACTATTGTGCATGTGAACTATTTCAGGGATTACATATTATCGTGTCCATGTGTGAAGTGATTAATTGTTGACGGCGAATGTCAATGCTTTCATCTTGACCATAATCACTCTCTTTCAATCTCCTTGTATAAACTATTTGATGCTAAATTGTAAATTTATGTATACGGTTGTAGAAAGCATACGCAACCTTGGACAGTCAACCAATCTACTCAACTTCACTAAGCTACACCCAATGTAATGATAAGCTGATTTGCATATATAAAATTCCTCTTCAACAATTTAGTTCACCGTCTGCGTATCTTCTTATCAATGGCGTAGCATAAATTGACGACAGCAACACTTTGAAGTATCAACTCAGTGCTAGAATAAATTACGTATACGCACTGGACTCCCTTTTACGAGTGTATAGAAAAGGTAATTCGTCTACGTATGTATGCTATTTATGTACATATATGTAAAGTTTCTTCATTTTACTTGTTATGCCTTTCATGAAAATGAAATTGTATATTCAGTTTTTTACGAATCTCAAAATTGTAAGTCCTTAAAGGAGAAGAGATAGACCCACCAATAAGTATACCAAAACTATCAGGATGAAGAGCCATGGCGGTCTGTCTGTTTGTATGCAAACTAGTCCCTCAATTTTTGAGATATCTTGATAAAATTTGGTGAGCCGATATATTTAGACGTCTGTCGGAACCGGCCAGATCAGACCACTATAGCACATATCCCCCATACAGAGCTGGATAAATTCAATTCCATAACATTACCCATTACATTCCTCAGTAATTGTAAAAAGTAATCAATTCCTGTCCTGCACAGCAAAGAAATTGATTACATTTCAATTCCCCCAAAATAAAATATCAAAAGTTATTTTGTTTTTTGAGGCTCCATTACAAAAATTTTTTTGTTTGTAATGGAAAAAAAAAATCCTTGAAGATGTTATACAACCACAAAGAACTCAGCTCGATTGTTTGCTGGAATTGTACCGGGGCCAATCCATCCGGCCCTGGTGCTTTGAAGGGCTTGAGCGACATTAAAGCCCATTTAATTTTACCCATAATAATGAACTTCCCCTCATACGGCGTGTACAGTGTGAGTCTACCTCCAGTTCATTACTTCATCACTAGCGCCCGGAAAGTGCGTACTCAGGAGCAGGAAAAGGGTACTCTCTGCCGAATCCGTTCATGGAACACAGAGAGCACCTTTCTGAGCCTAGATCCCTCAGACACCGTCTCCATTTCGCTACAAAACTGCCGCCAGTAGGTCCACTTCGATTACCTCAGCAGTTTCTTGTAATCCACTGGGATCATCTTGTATGCATCCCATTTTTCAGCCTCCCTTGAGGCTTTAGCAAGATTGAATGCTTTCCGACATGCCTTGCTCTCCGACTTGCATAGATTATCTATGTCCCTGTTCCACCATGGTGGTTTGGTCTTATCCTTTGATTTCTTCCTAGGACAGGCCTTATCAAGAGCCTCCCCTCATGCATTCGTGAACGTGTGAATCATATTATCCAGTTCCGCAGAATCCTTGGGTATATGAACACTAAATCCTGAGATCCTATTTTGAAGATCCTCACTGTGGATACGCCAGTTGGCGTTTTTAAGGTTCCTATGCCAGACCGTTTTGAGCGCCACCCCGCCGAGGTCGAAGCGGACAAATCTATCATACGAAAAAGCGTGGTCATCAACCACCGTCCAATTTTTTATCATAGATTCTCCGCTGCCCGGGATCAGGGTGACGTCCAGAACATCCTGTCTGCTCTTAGTGACAAACGTGGGCACCGAACCTCTATTACAAATCTTAAAGTTATGATAAATAACAAAATCAAAGAGTGACTCACCCCACTCGTTCGTGTCTCCACTTCCCCAAGCCTCGTGGTGCGCATTGGCATCTCCCTCTAGTAGTAGTGGTCCATTTGCATCCCGAGCTATCTTACAGACTAACTCCGTCGGAGCTGTCTCCTCATGAGGAAAGTAAAAGGATGTCAGTGTAATATTCGTACCACCGACCGTCAACGTCATAGTTGTAGCATCCTCGTCGCTAAACTAGGGGGTAAAAAGAAAATTTGGTTCAGATCTTACCTAGATGCAAGCTCTCGGTTTCCCATGTGTGCCACCACTCACCAACGTTAATCCTGCGGCTTTCAGCTCGCAAATCTTTTACCCTACTACCCAAGGCGCTTGAATAAGGGCTATATCAGCTGATCCATTGGAAAACTGGAGCAGCACCGCAGCAGAAGCTGCTTTACAATGATGGAGGTTGATTTGTAGGACCCGCACTAGGCTGTGCACCGACCACCTCCACCACTGTCAAGTCGCCGTCTTCATCAGACATTGGCTCCTCTCCAGTGTAACCACTAAGCCTGTCCAACGTTAGCGAGGAGATCGATATATTTCATATCTTATACAGCCGATTATTTGGATATTACGAATGGGATAGGATTATTGTTCAGCCACATTCATGAAAGGTATGAAATCTACAGCACAGACAGTCTCGTCCTTACTTGTTTGTTTGTTGATTTAACTTTTTCAAATAATTTGTTTGTTTTCGGTAATTGACGGTACATCAGCAAGTCTTTTGTGTTTTGGTTTTTGGTTTGGAACATAATCTACCCGCATGAAAATGGTTTTAAATATTAATGAAAATTTCACCAACAGTGAATGTAATTACCCGCTCATCTATATTAATCTGCCCGAGATAAGGAAGCACTGAAGATATACGAGCAATTTTTATGGCCAACTTATGCGCGTATATATGTAATTTTGTGTATTTTTATAGTTTGTTGTTTATTCGTGTGCGTTAGTTGAATATAAAATTAAATGAAAATTTTCCGCTGCAATACTGATATTAGCGAATACTTTTGGCGAAAGAGGAAAGAAAAGCTGGCATAATGAGTTTTTAAAATATTAAAGAGATCAAGGCACAAAGTTTGGAGATCTTTATATTTGACAGCGCATATTATATTTGTTTAAAATGGAAGGAAATTTATCGAGAAGCGTTATGCCGTTATGAATATAATGAGGCGAATTTAAGTATCGCGCCTTTGCAGGCTAAGTGATTGGATAAAGTAATTTCAGCTCATAATGTGTTCTTAAATTTATCAGCCTTTGTCGGCATAGAAAGGAAAAAACCTCTACTAAGTTTGGAAGTCACAGATAGGGAGAGCTTAAGCAACCACCGAGCATTCAATGTTATAATAGCATCCATACAAAAGTTATTGACAAGCGGCCAAACCTGGCCGAATTCCGATAGTAGGAGTACAGAAGACATACCAAATAGATCAAGGAAAGAAATCTTTAGTATCACTGCCACAATCACGGCATACTGGCCGCTTGGCCTGCATGCCAAGATCCTTTTCAACTCCATTTTCAGGAGCTGCGAGGAGGACAGCAAAAACACAGTTGCGTACTGTCAGTAACTTCCCCCGTATATGTAAAAATTTTACAAATTCATACATTTCGACTTATGAGGCCAAAAAATAACTATGAACTTGAATAGGTAAGCGGGTGTTTATATGCAAAAGGGGACTTGGTTCCGGACATAGGCACCAAGCATGTAAGAACCTGTTATTTAGGACTCATATATACCTTTCCTTTAAAACGCAGCGGATGCGCTGGCTAGGCCAAGTTATGCGAATGAATGATGACGCTCCGGGCAAGAAAGTGTTTCTATTGGCACCCGCCTATGGAAGCAAATGTAGATGGCGGCCCCCACTCCGCTGGTAGACCAGGTGGCAAACGACTTAAACTTCCTTGGTGTAACCAATTGGCGCCGGTTGGCAGAGAGAAGGAGCTTTGCGGGCTGTCTTCTTATGCCCGAAGAACACTATCTACACTGTGAGAGCGTGCTTTGCACACACAGTATATTAACTTTGATAACATAACGGTTGATTGAACAGGCACAAAGGAATCGAGACAGTATAGACTTCCATATATCAAAATCATCAGTATCGTCCGTCTGTACGCCCGTTAACACGATAACTTGGGCGAATATTGAAATATCTTCACCAAATTCGGTATACCGGCTTATATGAACCTAGAATAGATTAGTATTGAAAATGAGTGAAATGGAATGATGACCGCACCCACTTTTTTATATATAGAACATTTTGGAAAACAAAAAAACAGATTTTTTGGTAGATAATACACCTAGAATGTTGAAATGAAATATGTGGACTGATATTAACACTCTTGATACAAATTTTGAAAACTTTTTGAAAATGGGCGGGGCACCGCCCACTTGTGATAAAATCAATTTTACAAATATTATTAATCATAAATCAAAAACCGCTAAATCTATCATAACAAAATTCGACAGAGAACTTGCCTTTACTGTAAGAAATACTTCGAAGAAAAATTAACGAAACGGTTAAGGACCACGCCCACTTTTATATAAACTATCTTCCGAACTTAAACACCCTTACTTGTTTTTATATAAACATATTCTTTTTGAAAATTTTTTTTTCATTATTTCTTCGCCGAACTACGCTACAAGGAAAAAATCACTGCGTCATTATGGCTTATGTCCTCTGCATTTTGAAACACCTTCTTTGTTTTTAAACCCTGTTCCGATTTAGAACTGGGTCCTTTTTCAGAACTTGGTACTTTTTTATACTCAGCTGAGCAGAGCTCACAGAGTATATTAATTTTGTTCGCATAACGGTACTCCGTAACGGCATAAACTAATCAAGATATATATAAACTTCCATATATCAAAATGATCTGGGCGAAAAAAGAAATTCATTTAGCCATGTCCGTCCGTGCGTCTGTCCGTAAACACGATAACTTGAGTAAATTTTGAGGTATCTTAATTTGCCATAAAAAGCGGTTCTATCTTCTCTTAATAATTAAAAAATTATATTTATACTTTTCATCTATTGTTTTTGTGAATCTATATTTCTCAGCTGATGAGTTTCTCTGTAGCTGAGCGGTTTTAGATCTCGGCGCTGCCTCTCTAAGACTGGGTAAATTTTAAATTTTAAATTAATGAAATTTGTTATGTAAGTTCCTGGACACTCAGATCGCTATTTAAGATGAACGAAATCGGACTATAATCACGCCCACTTTTTCGATATCGAAAATTTCGAAAAGCCGAAAAAATAAGATAATTCATTACCAAAGACGGATAAAGCGAAGAAACTTAGTAGCTGGGTTGACTTTATGACGCAGAATAGAAAATTAGTAAGATTTTGGACAATGGGCGTAGCAACGCCCACTTTTAAAAGAAGGCAATATAAAAGTTTTGCAAGTTGTAATTTGGAAGCTGAGTATGTAATGGTGTTGGACGGCCATAACCGTTTAAACGGTTAAGCGCCAATTAAGTAAGTAAGTATGTAATATTCGGTTACACCCGAACTTAGCCTTCCTTACTTGTTATTAAATGGTTTTATTTAGCTTGACTTCAGCGGGCGAACAGAATTTTGTAATTGAAATTAAAGTAACTTCCCGATAAACTACAAGCTTCAAAATATATACAATATAGTAATATAGTTCAGAATCCGATGGCAATTCAATAATAAGAAAACAAGTAAGGAAGGTTAAGTTCGGGTGTAACCGAACATTACATACTCAGTTGAGAGCTATGGTGACAACATAAGGGAAAATAACCATGTAGGAAGATGAACCGAGGGTAACCCTTGAATGTGTTTGTATGACATGTGTATCAAATGAAAGGAATTAATGATTATTTTATGAGGGAGTGGTCCTTAGTTCTATAGGTCGCCTTTTCAAGATATCGCCATAAAGGTGGACCATGGGTGACTCTAGAATGTGTTTGTACGATATGGGTATCAAATTAAAGGTATTAATTAGGGTTTTAAAAGGGAGTGGTGGTAGTTGTATATGTGAAGGCGTTTTCGAGATATCGACCAAAATGTGGACCAGCGTGACCCAGAACATTATCTGTCGGGTACCGCTAATTTATTTATATATGTAATACCACGAACAGTTCTCCTTCTAAGATTCCAAGGGCTTTTGATTTCGCCTGCAACACTTTTTCATTTTCTTCTACTTAATATGGTAGGTGTCACACCCATTTTAAAAAGTTTTTTTCTAAAGTTAATTTTGCGTCAATAGACCAATCCAATTACCACGTTTCATCCCTTTTTTCGTATTTGGTATATTATTATTGGTATTAGTAATTTTCGATATTAAAAAAGTGGGCGTGGTCATAGTCGGATTTCGGCCATTTTTTACACGAATATAAAGTGAGCTCAGATAAGCCCGTTAACTGAGTTTAGTAAAGATATATCGATTTTTGCTCAATTTATCGTGTTAACGGCCGAGCGGAAGGACAGACGGTCGAATGTGTATAAAAGCTTGGCGTGGCTTCAACCGATTTCGCCCTTTTTCACAGAAAACAGTTATCGTCCTAGAATCTAAGCCTCTACAAAATTTCACAAGGATTGGTAATATTTTGTTCGACATATGGCATTAAAAGTATCCTAGACAAATTAAATGAAAAAGGGCGGAGCCACGCCGATTTCGAAAATTTCTTTTATTTTTGTATTTTGTTACACCATATCATTACTGGAGTTGAATGATGACATAATTTACTTATATACTGTAAAGATATTAACTTTTCTTTTAAAATTTGACTTAAAAAAATTTTTTTTTAAAAAGTGGGCGTGGTCGTTCTCCGATTTTGCTAATTTTTATTAGGCGTACATATAGTAATAAGAGTAACGTTCCTGCCAAATTTCATCATGATATCTTCAACGACTGCCAAATTACAGGTTGCAAAACTTTTACATTACCTTCTTTTAAAAGTGAGCGGCGCCACGCCCATTGTCCAAAATTTTACAAATTTTCTATTCTGCGTCATAAGTTCAACTCACCTACCAAGTTTCATCGCTTTATTCGTCTTTGGTAATGAATTATCGCACTTTTTCAGTTTTTCGAATTTTCGATATCGAAAAAGTGGGCGTGGTTATAGGCCGATTTTAAATAGTGATCTGAGATGAGTGCTCAGGAACCTACATACCAAATTTCATCAAGATACCTCAAAATTTACTCAATTTATCGTGTTAACGGACGGCCGGACGGACGGACGGACGGACATGGCTCAATCAAATTTTTTTTCGATCCTGATGATTTTGATATATGGAGGTCTATATCCATCTCGATTCCTTTATACCTGTACAATAGGGCGGGTCGATTTAAAAATAAGAAACTTTGCCGAAGGAACCATACCTCTAAAACGAATTCTGATGCCCCCCCCCCCCCCCCCTTTGGGTCGACCTTTTGGGTAGGGGCAATTTCAATTCTACGTGCTGTGTCTTGTGGTGGCTTATTTTACGATCTGCAATTGTGTCACAGTGATACCTTCATTTTTTAAAACGGTTGAATAAAAAACCCACACAACTATGTTTACGACATGCAAATGCATCACAGTGATGCCTTGGTTTTAAAAGGGGGTTATAAAAACGCTAATTTCTAATAATTTTTTTTTAATTTCTTTTCCATCACTAAGTTAAATTCATTTTTTCATTTACATATGTTCTGACTAAATAAATTTCTAAAGAGAAAAATAAACTCCAAAAAGAAAAAAAATAGGCATTTCAAAGTGGGATTTTTTAAAATTTGCAAGTTCGACCCAAAGGGGGGGACATAAGAATTTGGTTCAGAGGTATGGTTCCTTCGGCAAAGTTTCTTATTTTGATCCCTAGAATATGATTTTCACAGAGCAATGGGCGATTTTTTTGCCTCCCCACAAATCGACCCGGCCTACTGTACAACCAACCGTTATCCAATCAAAGTTAATATACTCTGTGAGCCCTGCTCAACTAAGTATAAAAACAACTCCGATAGGTGGCGCATGGATCAAAATAATTCAAAAAATCGTATTTTTGGTCCGATTCTGCTGCTCGTATTTGGAACACATATTGCATACAGAAATAGAAATCGCTTTATGAAAAAAAATCCCGCTAGGTGCGCCAAGAATCGAGATATTAACAAGCAAGGAAGGCTAAGTTCGGGTGTAACCGAACATTACATACTCAGCTGACACCTTCGGAGACAAAATTGTCTTTTTCATGGATACATACAAATGGTAATATTAAAAAGTAGAACAACTTGTCTTTGCTATCTTTCTTCAGCTATCAATTCATTTTATTTGAATTTTTTTTTTTTAAATATGAGAATTTGGTTAAATTTTAACGCATTCCTTTATACATTTTTTTTAAATCACCCGTGAAATATTTCCGAAGCGCTCTTAATTATGAGTCCGATAAGAGTCCGAAATATGTGAGAAATATATGCCTCGAGATAATCTAAACCTATAATCATAAAAGACTCATATATAACTCCTATAAGGTGGAAATTTTGAGCCGTAAGCCATGAATGTATTTATAATTTTGATATATGGAAGTCTAAATTTATATCGATTAGTTTATACCGTTACAGAATACCGTTATGCAAACCAAATTAATATACTCTGTTAGCTCTGCTCATCTGAGTATAAAAATACTCGTATTTATGATCCGATTTGGCTCATATTTGGAACAAATATTACATACAGTCCGGTAGAAATGACATCAAAATACTTTGGAGTTCGAGGAGGGACAAGCATGTGTGGCGCCGAGTCGAGTAAAGTCTTTGGAAGGATTATGTATTGAGCACCTAGATTGTAACAAATTGTCAGGAAATAGTTTTGTAATAATGAGCCACTAAATGAACTAAATAGAATGAGAAATAGTAGGCAATTAAGTAGACTAAAAACTTGAAAATAAAATAACAAAAAAAGTTTTTAAGAATAAGATCATATGTATTTAATTAGCGAGCTTTGCTCATATTGCTTTATACAATAGTTTTTGTTATTGATATTAGAGAAAAATTGTAAGGCATCTTCCTTTTCACTGATATGAATGTTGGAGATTCGAGTTCAATGCTCAACTCCCGAAAAGCTAGCTGATGAAGAAGTAAAATTCAGAAACATGTCCTAGTAACCATCGCCGTTTGTAAACTTACAATTTTTCTCTAATATCAATAACAAAAAGTTTTTAAGTTAAACGGTTTTATTGAAATCAATATTTAATTAAGCAATAATTATATATATAATTTCTAATTGCTGTTTTTATGTACGGGTCCCTTTTTCGCTATTATTTGGAATCCAAATCTATAATTGCCCAATTGTGAGTATGTGCACCTCATTAACGGCAGTTGCTTTAATACGCTAGATGGCAGCGCAAGATGTAAGTTGTAATTGATTGATAGAACGGCTGATTTCTCTTGATATTTGATAAGAGACTTTTAGATTGGTTGCGCAAGACGCGCACGGGTACGGCTCGTAATACTAAAAGCTAGAAAAGAATTAAGTATGTCCTAGGTACTAGGTATCACACTCCTCATCAATCTAGGGCGTTGATCAGACAAATAAATAAAAGCGTGAATCGTCACAAATTTCTATTGATAGTCAGCCGCTCATATCTGTATAAATCATATCTCCAAATATGTATAAGTAAGACCAAATGAACCTTAATCAGGTTATGCTATGCCTTATTTCACTCGCCCAACTCTTTTATAATTTTGTTTTAATTATTTTATTTATGGTTATGCGTCAAGCGTAAAAGAAACTCTAAATCAGGTAAAAAAACAACTTTTTATCTAGCAAAATAACAAATTGAAGGTTGTTCCTGCAAAATGAAATTAGTGCGTATATCCTATTCTTTTTCAAAGGAAAATTTAATTGTACTTCATTGCTCGTTTCTATATTTGTACAGTTGATTTGTGGTATTAAGTTCACATAGGTTTTTCATTTAAAGCGTTTAAGTGTGAACGCTAGAGTGTCCGGAGTCAGAAAGCACATAGCCCATGTCACGAAGCCTGGCCAACGACCGGGCCGCGGCCGCCTTTCCCGCAATACCTACTGGATGTATGTTCAGCATGATATTCAGAGTGAAGGTAGTTGTTGTCCGTTGTACTGACACTAACATTTTGGAGGTGCTCGCCGTGTCCAGTGCTTTCCACCAGACCAGCAGCCCATAGAGCAGAATCGGTTTGACCACCATCTCATAAAGCCAGTGTACTAATCCTGGCGAGAGTCCCCATCTCTTTCCGATAGCCCCCCTGCAGCAGTACAAGGCAACCGGGGCCTTCCCGACCCTATCTTCCACATTGAGTCTCCATGACAGTTTCTTGTCCAAAACAATCCCCAAATATTTAACGCTATCAGAAAGTGCCAACGATACCCCTCCAATAGAGGGAGTTCTGAAATCGCGTATCTTATATATCCTTGTAAAAAGAACCAGTTCCGTTTTTCCCGGGTTGACCGCCAGTCCACATGATTCAGTCCAACTAGCCACAATATCCAGGTAGCCCTGCAGAATATCGCGCAGGGTGCCCAGAAATTTGCTCCTGACTAGGATATCGAGGTCATCTGCATAGGCAACCACCCGACAGCCATTGGCTTCCAGCTCCACAAGAAGCTCGTTGACTACCATAACCCAGAGCAGAGATGATATGATAGGGCACCCCCCGGCGGCATGTCACTGCACACATTCCACTCAATTATGGCCCTTCCCCACACCGATGCGACAGTTCTGCTGCAGAGAAGTTTGTTAATAAATTCAACCAGAGCCCCCGCGACTCCTAAAACAGCCAAAGCTCTTTCGATTGCCCCTGGTAAGACATTGTTAAAAGCCCACCCGATATCTAGGAAGGCACCCAGAGGACACCCTTTTTTGTTCTAGGGACACCTCTATTACCTTTACAATCGAAACGAGAGCCGTTAGAGATCTTTGTCATATAGAGATCGGATTTATATGACAAATAAAAGGTCAAAATAGCGTTCCCATACAACAATACATACATTGAGACATATCTACAGCAATACATAGGACAGAATTCTAAAGGATGAGAAATCCAACGTAATATACAGAATCCCATGCAATGGTGAATGGGTCTCACTTATGCGAGAAGATATAAGTGAAGACAACCGAATTAAAATTAAAGACAAGGATTTCCGTCCATAAGTCCAATATTAAACTTGGAAACAACGCTTCGCAAAATAAAACGGCCGTAACAGCGCATTGTAAGGACACGGGCACCTATCCTGATTTCCAAAATGTTACTATATTGGACATAGAGAAACAATATAATAAGCGCTTCACCATGGAAATGCTCCACATTATGAACACGCCTAACGATAAGTGAATTGATTTTCAAAGTGACACATACCAACGCGCATATGCATATCGCAATTTATTGCTTAAGCAACAACAACAATTCACAATGCATACAGAAATTATTCCGCTAGCAGCAGATTTAAGATCACCAAATCATAACGTTGGATGACAACATATTTTTGTTCTATTGTTCGTATGCCTGCATATTTGTTTGTGCATATTTATACCTTTCATGAAAATGAAATGGTATATTAATGTCGTCACGAAACCGAAAATTGTAAGTCCTTAAAGGAAAATAGATAGACCCACCATTAAGTATACCGAAATAATCAGGTTGAAGAGCTGAGTTGATTTAGCCATTTCCGTCTGTCCGTCTGTCTGTTTGTATGCAAACTAGTCCCTCAATTTTTGAGATATCTTGATAAAATTTGGTGAGCGGGTGTATTTGGGTGTCCGATTAGACATTTGTCGGAACCCACCGGATCGGACCACTATAGCATATATCCTCCATACAACCGATTTTTCAGAAAAAGAGGATTTTTGTAATATCTTACCCAATTTAACAGATTGAAGCTTCAAACTTCACCATATACTTTCGTATATTGCACATATTGTTGCCTGAAAAAATTGATGAGATCGGTCGTATATATAGTATATATCTCATACAACCGATTGTTCAGATAAGAAACTTTTCGCAATTTCTACCCCATTTTAACAGCTATAAGCTTCAAATTTCACCTATTGCTTACGTATATAGCATATATTGTTGTCTGAAAAAATCATAGAGATCGGTTGTATATATAGTATATATCTCATACAACCGATTGTTCAGATAAGAAACTTTTCGCAATTTCTACCCCATTTTAACAGCTATAAGCTTCAAATTTCACCGATTGCTTATGTATATAGTATGTATCGTTGTGTCAAAAAATCATAGAGATCGGTGATATATATAATATATATATGATGGTATATATAGTATATATATATAGTATATATATTTTTTTTTGCGATTTCGGCCCCATTTTAACAGCTAGAAGCTTCAAATTTCACAAAATGCTTACATATATAGCATATATTGTTGTCGGAAAAAATCATAGAGATCGGTTGTATATATATTATATACTTCATATAAACTGTCATTTTTGCCCCTTTTTTACGGCTAGAAGCTTCAAAATTCATCAAATTTCATCAAATAGTTACGTTTACGTCATATATTGTTGAAATACGTGATTCGTAGTCATAGTTTTTACACGGAGACCACAAAAAACCGAAACTTTGCATCCTCACACAAAGTACCTACCTATTTTTTATTTATCTTAAAAATCGTTTAGGTATGTAGATCTGTTCACTATATATTTCTTATCTTATACATCCGATTATTCGGAGATTACGAACGGGATAAGATTATTGTTCAGCCCCATTCATGAAAGGTATGAAGTCTTCGGCATAGCCGTCCTTACTTGTTTTCTTTACACTTGCGATACCTTAAAGTGTATACATTTTTGATGTTTATTTTACTTTTGTTTTCGAACATATGGTAAGTAATCGTTATCACATGTGTAAATTGTGTTTCGTTTATATGTATACCTATTTGCATAAATAATTTTTAATGACCATATATCCAAAATTAATGTTCCTTTTTATTAGATACTAGCAGACCAAGCAGACGTTGTTCTGCCCTAAATTTGGTCTATCTGCATATATCTTAATAAGCTCTTTTCGTCTAACTCTGCATCCCCCGTCTTATATTTTTCTTAATCTTTTATTCACTCCTCCCTCCGTCTTTTTCGATTCATCTATCTCTATTTCGTCTCAGTCTCCTTCTCCTACCCTCTTTTCTCTTCTCTCAAGTTCTTCTCATTCTCCTTCATCTCTTATTGTCAGTCCCAGAGGGTGGTCCTAATCCCATTCCCAGTCCGTCTCTGGTCTAGTATTAACACAAAATATTTACTATTTATACTATTTTATTGTAACGTAGAAATAAAATATTCTTTTAACAGCCACATATTGTTTCAAATAAACTTTTCTAGTTATTTAGTAACATTTTAATATATTTCTGATAAAAAAAAAAAAAATGTAAGGCGCGATAACCTCCGAAGAGATTTTAGGCCGAGCTTTTCTTCCAATTTGCGTCGTGCTCCCTTTAATTTATCCTACAAATTGGCGGGACGGAACCTACTTGTTTTATGCCGACTCCAAACGGCATCTGCAAGGCAGATGAGTTTTCGCTGAGAGCTTTTCATGGCAGAAATACACTGGGAGTGCTTGCCAAACAGCACGCTACCATCACACCACGGCGGCCGCTGATGATTATAAGTTTTAATTGTTCAAGATAGAATTTTCGGATATCAAAGATTGGCTTTTCTTGCTTTGTACGCTGCAAATTTTTTATAATAATATCAAAATTTAACTGTCTTGGCAAAACGGATTCAACACAAAGCGTGGCAAATCCTAAAACTCGCTCTTTAGATGAACACGATCTATGAAAGTTTTTGATTCTTGAAAGGAACAGAATGAACGTTTTGCACTAGCAACAGTGACAGGTATAGTGCAAAAGATACGTAAAGCAACACAAATGTTGGGGAAAATTGTTTACAGATTTTGAACATATGTAGATAGCATTTAGCAAATTCCAATGGTGTCAGACCTTTATCAAAATTTGCTTTGTAAATGTGTTTCAAGTGAATTATTTCGCATTATAAGCTTTGACAAATGTCCGACTTGTATTTTTCGACAAATTTTGCTGTGCTCGCCCGAGCTGTAGTTTCATCCATGTCTTCAAATTGCCACCAAAAGGAAAACGTCCCGCTCAAATTTCTCATAGCTGCAAATCGTTCAGTAATGCCTGTGATTACAGCATCGATCACCAGGAATGTACTGTTTTTAAAATCAGACTCTAAATCATCCATAATCATCTCATTTAAATTATCTTCAGAACGTGTTTTGGGTTTTCTCTTTCGAATGTCCAGAAACTTTGACTAGATGTTCAGTTGAATAGCAACTGTTTTGCATTCGTTTAAAATTGTATCCCATTGGTTCCTGATCAATTTCAAATCAGCTAATAAGGCATCTAGATGTCGGACCTCAACATCTATGGTGGCGTCTCTAGCTTGGAGGGCCACGTTTCTTGATTGAGGACACCAATATAAATTCGAACTTGTTGGTGTACTTGAGAATGGTTGCGCAATCAAATTTGGCTTTTGTCTGAAAGACTATGAAGAGAGCTCGGCATATTTTTTTTTTTTGGGTGACCCATCGTTGTGGAGTGCTGCTGAAAAAAGTAAAACATTTTTGAACAACTCAGAAGAAAGTAATTGCAACCGTACAACATTCTGCAGCATCAACACCACATAAATTGAGACTGTGGGTTGCATAAGGCGAGTAATCAGCATTCGAGTTTTTGTCGAGAATGTGACGCAGTGCTCCGTTGTAAGCTCCTTTCATATTAGCGCAGTTATCTTACACTTGTGCACGACAATCTTTTAATGGGATTTCATGTTTACCTAGAGTATAGCAAATTCGATCAGCGATTTTCTGACCAGTTTTTGGGTTACAATTCACGAAAGCCAAAAACCGTTCTTGAATTGTAAAATTTGTTGCTTTCGAATTGAAATTTGGTTAGCAAAATGAACGTAGTCAACGTGACTAGCATCAGGCATAGCATCAACGATAATAGCAAAATAATTGGCTTTCGTGCCTTGATCTAATATAGTTTCCCTCACGTGCTTTGCACAAATTTCTATAAACCCGTTCTGAATCTCTGGGGAAAGATAGTGAACTTGTAAGCGTTTTTGCTGTCGTTGTGAAAACCTAATTTTCTCCAAATGATCTCTAAATATCGGATCATAATGGCTTATGACATCTTAGATGCCCAAAAAATTTCCATTTTTCCGTTCACGAAGATATATACTTTCGCCTTTGAAAGCTAGGCCTCTTTCACAAAAAATAAAATAGTGTCAAAATTCTATATAAAATTTTTTCCACTTTTGAGTTTCAGTGACTAGCTGGTCATTGATAAGTGTATTAATTGTAGCCTCCTTTTGAATTAGATTTTGTAAAGATCGCCATTTGAATATAACATTTAATGTGATTTAGAGAATTTTCGTGATGGCAGTTTATCGTATAGCTCCTTCCATACCTGGAATTTCGAATATCCACCAGAACAACAAATTTTAGGTCGATTTAAAGTATTGCTGTTAACAGATGACATGGTCGGCAATAAAAAGCATTGCTACTGGCACTCCAACCTAACCAGTCATGCTCCACTTTCTCTCCATTTGGCAATATTCTGTTTAACAACGAGGTAGGAAATGTGTCGTCATGACAATCACGTGGAAAAATGACAGGACACTTTTGGTGGCCTCGACGAATTATTTTGCTGACTTCTTCAGATCGCAAAAACTCATTATTAACGGTACCGGTATCGAGGTCGTATAAATAATCTGGACTTTGATACAGAGTTGGTGGTATAGTTGGAAGATTTTTTGAAGATGAACCTTCATCAGTGTCACCACGAAAACTTTACGATTTCGGATTCATGTAAAGATACATTTTTGTTTGATGTTTTTCTTGTCTCCTCTCTGTTCGAAGGCCCAGGCAAAAAATCATTACCAATATTCCTTGCTTTTGAAATTCGGCTTAAAATTTGCATATATTACTATAGACTCTCCTGAATTAAAATAAAATGTCTTAGTACCTCTAAATCGCGGGCCCTCTTGGAAACCCCGGGCCCGGGGGAATCCCCTTCCCCCCCTCGTCGGGCCTACGTATAAGGCTATACAATTTACCAAAAATGTTCAAACGGAGAGCACACCAAAAGAACGGAAATAGCTATAAGTTGTACCAAACCATCAAACGCAAATATAATACACGGACCAACAGTCAACTATCTCCGCGATCTTGCCAGTTAAACCATTACAATAAAGTTGCAGAATTCTGAAGTTCATAGGGGGGCAGTCGTCACTCTGGGAGTCAAAGATGGATGAAGGCGCCTTGAAGGATATAGGCTTTTTCGAGTATGCTGTCCGATTTCCGCTGGTGTACCTGGTGTCAGTAAGTTGGTATTAGTGTTTTGGCAGCAAGGTGCAACGAATGTGCCAATCGAACGATTCAGTTTGTAAGCCCAGAATATCTATGAAGGTGGTATAGGCCAAAGCACGAACTGAATTGGACCGATGAAGCGATCGTAAACACTCTGAGCCGGCATAGGGAACACACGGTGTGGGGGACGAGGAGTTGATGACTCTTTCTTACGCGAGTACGAGTGTTGGAAAGGGGGGGGGGGGGGGGGGGGGATACAAGCTGGTGCTCGGCATTGCTACTATCCATGCTACGTAGATTGTAGTGATGGGTTGTAGCAGCCGCATTAGGTGGAAGCGCCGTTAGGCGCGAGCAACAGCGCACGGTTGATGTGGACTGCTGAGCAGCGTCGCTGCCAGAAGGTGGCGGAGGTACGTTTGAGAGTGAACCGCGGGACGTCCTTGGACGTGAACAGCAGGGAGCCACAAAAGTTTAATAGAAGTTTCGGGGACGACGAACGTTGGGTTCTAACCCAGAACAGCCTAAACGATGCAACCATCTTTTACCTTTGACACACTGACAAGTCTAAGATAAATCCTTTTCCGACATATTTAGCAGTACCACAGCCTGACCCGGAGCAGTCCAGGTGCAAGAAGCTTCTCCGAGGATGACAATTTGTGGGAGGGACACAACAAATTAAACGGGGTTACACTGAAATGACAGCCCTTGGTCAGGAAAAAAATCCCGAGTTGATCCGATACATAGAAGCGGCTGCCGTGGGAAACGCTAACCACGATCTCTGGCATTCCAGCTTGCCAGTCGACAGCAGTGGCAGGCAAATAGCAGAGCAAATAGACAATACGACTTTACGCACGATAAACGGCGATGCCCCCACCAGAATTGCAGGTAATTTCCACAGCTCACCAGACATCTCAATCGTCAGTGCAGGGCTCATAAATTGCGTTAAATGGCAACCGATCCTTACTTTAGCTTCTGATCACCTGCCCATACTCCTTTCAATTGAGTGACCTGCCAATTTTGTCACCTCTGAAAAGCGAACTTTCATTAATATAAAAAAGCTAATTGGGAAATTACACAACCTCTACAAACAAATCTTTTGCTGCTCTTCCCGTTCAAACCGATGTACGGCAGGGCGAGCATGCTTTCCGCAAGGCCATCGCTTCACCTTCTGCACGCTTAATCCCATCCGTTAGAATACCTGAAATCATACCGCATTTCCCGGCCGCAGCCGCAAATTTAGCAAGAGAACGTGACATTGCGAGACACATCAACCCTAGAGACCCCCTTATTAGGGGTCTTAATTTGGATATCATGCGGCTGGTAAATGAACATAAACGCGCCAAATGGGAGGAGCATCTAAAGAACTGCAACCTCTCTGCGGGTGTTGGTAAATTTGGGTCAACCGTCAAATACTTGTCTAATCCTACCAAACACAATGATAAAGTTTCAATAGCCTTCGGTGATAAAACTTTATCTGATTCAAAGAAATACGCGAGCGAATTGTGCCCACAATTTATAAAGCATTCTTCTGTAGACAAATCCAGACGTCGTGCTAACAGACGTGCCCATAAACATAAACACGACGTCCCACCCATCACCATCATCCCACAGAGGTTGAAGAAGCCATCCGTAAGGACAGGCTTTCCAAGTCGATAGACCCCGACGGAATAGCCATGCCAATGCTTAAACACCTTGGCGATGAGGGAATAAAATACCTAACACATGTTTTCAACCTGTCACTGGAATCCTTCGTCTTTCCCGAAAAATGGAAAATGGCAAAGATAATCCCGCTACTAAAGCCTGGCAAACGTGCCAACGAAGGCAAGTCTTATCGACTAATATCACTCCTTTCGCCAGTAGCAAAGACATTGGAAACCGGTTTGCTCCGTCATTTCACGGCACAACTTCGCCTAGCCACGCACCAACATGGCTTCCGTAAAATGCACAGCACCACCACCGCGCTCAATGCCATTAACACGCAGATTAATTATGGGTTAAATCAGCAAAAACCACATCATAGGACGGAGCTCGTGGCACTTGAACTGTCAAGAGCTTTTGACACAGTCAACCACGGCACGCTACTCCAAGACGTGGAAGGCTCACACCTTCCTGCTTGTCTAAAAAGATGGACCGCTAATTACCTGAGTGGTCGGCAGGCGTCGGTTGAATTTAGGAACGAAACTTAAACAGGGAGTTCCACAGGGAGGTGTCCTATCCCCGCTTCTGTTTAATTTTTACATATAAAAACTCCCTTCCCCACCAGAAGGAGTAACAATTATTTCCTATGCTAACGACTGCACGATTATGGCTACTGGACTTGGCCCTTCATTTGATGAATTAGTTTCCAAAATAAACAGCTATCTCCCCGATCTTTTCGGTTTCTTCACCTCACGCAACTTGGCATTATCACCGAAAAAATCCACGGCCACACTGTTTACGACGTGGAAGGAACAGATGTCGCAAATATTGGACGTACGCTTCGATGGTGTTACACTGCCCACTGTCAATCACCCAAAGGTCTTAGGGGTAACGTTCGATAATACTATAAGCTTCAAGGCTTATGCCACCGAGATTGTTTCTAAAGTACAAAGTCGCAACAAAATCCTCAAGCCGCTAGTCGGAGGCACATGGGGAAAAGATGAAGGAACGTTGCTAACCACGTACAAAGCAATAGGCCGTCCGCTCATGAGTTAGGGGTCACCAGTTTGATCGGCTGCTATAAAAAATACACACTGGAAAAGGCTACAGGCCTGCCAAAATGCTGCAATCAGAACTGCCACCGGATGCCTCCTTATGACTCCCGAACACCATCTATATAGTGAGGTCAAAGAGCTCAATATTAAAGAGCACAATGAAATGCTGAACAAACAGTTCTTGCTTAATTGTTGCAAAGCAGGACATCCTAGCAAACAACTGCTTGATTTAGCACCTCCTCCACGGAAATTAAGGGAACATCTCCTAAAGCAGTATGACGAGATCCGGCACCTGCCAACACTGCCGTTTGATCCAGGCAAGCATAAGCAGGTCCAAAACGAAATCCACACAGAATCGGTAAACGGCTTTGTCAGGACGCGCCCGGTGAACCCCGCGCCCCACCCTTGCAGAAGAAGAAAGCACACTACCAAGGGAAACACGAGTCACCCTGTCCGAACTTCGTTTTGGATACAGTAACAGGTTAAACTCTTACTTGTCCAGAAGCAACCCCGACATATGTAATGTATGTCCCGCATGTGATGTGTCCCCACATGACACCAACCATCTTTTCAATTGTAATGTGGAACCTACGCCTCTAACACCCATCTCCCTACGGTCCGCCACTAATGAAACAGCAAGTTTCCTTGGACTCCCGTTAGAGGATTCTGTGGCAAATTTGTGAGCGGTCGTGCCTATTGAATGGGGCGAAGCACTTTTAATACAACAACAACAACATGGGCCAACAGGTACACCAAACGATACCAGCAAAAAGCACAACAAATCGTATGATAGAAGATACTATTTCAACTTTATAGAAAAGGTTAAATACACATTTTATTTTAAAAAGAATAAAAGAAATTGAAAATTGTTTTAAGGTTAAATTTATTTTTTTGTAAGATAAAGTTTTATAAGATCAGTTTCGATTCAATATACCTTGACGTGAGCTGAGACGTTTATGGAATAAATCTGAAATGGAGCGTTCACCCGGCATAGAGTAACAATTCACTCAGCACTTATTTAAAAAAAAACATCTTCCACATTTTTCAATCATCATCATCACCAGTCAACATATCTATGAAATACAGAATTTGTGGATCAGATATATTTACATAAACTTTCGGACTCTGGAGCACCGAAGATATTCCCACAGCGCAAAGTTCTTCATTCACGACGCACGGTTCTCCAAGAATTCCTCTACTATATCTTCTGTCATCTTTAGCACAATACATACTTTTTCCTACGGGGTAATTGGTACATCTATTTGGTTTTACTATAGTTACGGTTTGTGTTACGAGTTCACAATTTTGTCCCCTTCCGGCCCATTGTCTAGTTGTCATCTGTGTGTTCACCGAAAGTCCATTTCGGTGAAGTGGTATTGAGTTCATTCCATCAGCAGTTCTAAAGGGATCATCCAGTTCTAGTGCAGCTATATTATCATGGTCGTCGCTTCCGCCATCTACACAATTCATTGGATAAGATACATCTACCACCTTGCGAAATGGTTCGCTAAAAACTCTTTCTTTACCAGTGACGCGTATTAAATTTGTGTCTATATATTTCACGCCTGCCGCAGCTGTGATCACTAATCCCATACTGACTAACGAACCAGAGCAAATATATTGTTCTCGATTAAATACGGATACCAAATAATCGTCACGTTGCGAGTCTATATGGGTCAAAAGACCGCTAAGTACGACCACCAGAATCGTGATATGATTGTGGAAATTCATTTTATTTCCTGACGTTTTACGCTGCTCTTAAAGTATAAAGTAACTAAAGCAAGACAAATTTGTGGGCGCTATTTATATACAGTGGTAAAGCTTGATTTTTTTTTTTTAAATTTCGGGTGCAAGTGCACGGTTAGAAATCTGAGCTTAAATTTTTAACCATTAATCGATTTAAACAGTTTTTGAATCATTTCGCTACTACATTGAAAACCTCTCAATTTAATATTGTCTTTTTTAATTTTATTCAATTTCAATTTAAAACTTCTTTTAAAAATAAGTTTAAAATATTAAAATTGTTTTAAAACAAAACCAAAAAAGTGTCCGAAATTCCAAAAATACAAACTTGTAGTCACTTCTGGGTTTGAAACACAAGCAAATGGTTTCAAAAATTTAAAAATGGAAACTGGAATAGAAACGGCTGGTTTTAAAACGTATCCTAAGAGTTTAAATTTGGTGCTGAAAATTCCAAAATAACAAATTTATCGAATATTTTTTAAAAAATTGTGTTATACGTACATATAAGGTGTTATGAAGTGATTTCTTACACAGTAGATATAGCAACGCTATAGGAAGGATCTCTAGAATTTAACATGGCGATGTCCAAGTTTTTTTGAGTTGCATTAACTTTTCAATAGTTCCGAACTAGATACATATTTCCACTTTGCAACTAGTTGGTTTATTGGGTCTACTTCGGTAGTTCCGAACTAGTGTTAAAAGGGCAGCTTACTTCTTTTCTTGGTAGTATTTCCTTGGTTCCGAACAGAAAAGAAATTCTAAATGCTGCTTCTACTTAGTACAATATTAGAGCATTTATCGGTACCTCCGAGCCAATGGGAAAGATTGGGAATAGAAATCACACTCATAGTCGAAGTTAATTAAAGCTGGTAGCAGTTTTATGTAGGTAACATATTTCTCAAATAAAATATGAAATATAAGAACCCACGATGTCGATTTTATAACTTGGTAAAATCTTGTTAGTAACGAACTTGAACTTATTTGGCAATTTAAGTGTAGTTCCGAACCAGAAATGTGTATCACTAGTTACTGACTGAAAGGACTTCAGGGAACCGCCCACTATTTTTTTATAACTTTAAATGTAGACTTCTACAGTTTCAAATTGAAACCCAGTTCTATGCACTCACTCTCAGGAAGACCTTTATAATCTATATTTAAACAAAATTTGGTTTGATCATATGTCCAAAATGTCTTAGCTTTAGGCTCAAACTTTTTACCGTGTGCCTGCCAAAATCTCAAACCACTTATTGATAAAAAGTGGCCGCCGTGGTGTAGTGGGAGCGTGCTTCGCATACCGCACCGAAGGTCCTGAGTTCAAGTGCCAGCCAAATCAACATTAAAAATTCAAAATCAAATCAGCTGGAAACAAGTAAAGGTGTCTAAGTTCGGGTGTAACCGAACATTATATACTCAGCGTGAGCTTCAATTCTATACTTGATTTCAGATAAATTATTTTTCAACATAACACATGGCACCGCCCGTTTAAAAAAAAAATGTCTCCCCATTTCCTCTTACAATCAAACTTGATATGTGCAATATCATTGATTCAAAACTATTTCTTGCTAAGTTATAGCTTATTACTCTAGTATACGACCCTTTTAAACTTGTTATACTCAGTTGAGCAGAGCTCACAGAGTATAATAACTTTAATTGGATAGCGGTTGGTTGTACAGGTATAAAGAAATCGAGATAGAGATAGACTTCCATGTATCAAAATCATCAGTATCGAAAAAAAATTTGATTGAGCCATGTCCGTCCGTCCGTCCGACCGTTAACACGATAACTTGAGCAAATTTTGAGGTACCTTGATGAAATTTGGCTCGTAGGTTTCTGGGCCTTCATCTCAGATTGCTATTTAAAATGAACGAAATCGGACTATAACCACGCCCACTTTTTCGATATCGAAAATTTCGAAAAACACAAAAAGTGCGATAATTCATTACCAAAGACGGATAAAGCGATGGAACTGGGTAGGTGAGTTGTACCTATGACGCAGAATATAAAATTAGTAAAATTTTGGACAATGGGCGTGGCACCGCCCACTTTTAAAAGAAGGTAATTTAAAATTTTGCAAGCTATAATTCGGCAGAAGTTGAAGATATCTTGATGAAATTTGGCAGGAACGTTACTCCTATTACTATATATATTGTTAATAAAAATTAGTAAGCTCGGAGAACGACCACGCCTACTTTAAAAACAAAAATTTTGTTTTAAAGTAAAATTTTAACAAAAAATTTAATATCTATACAGTATATGTGTAAAATATGTCAACATTCAACTCCAGTAATGATATTGTGCAACAAAATATAAAAATAAAAGAAAATTTCAAAATGGGCCTGGCTCCGCCCTTTTTCATTTAATTTGTCTAGGATACTTTTAATGCCATAAGTCGAACAAAAGTTTACCAATCCTTGTGAAATTTGGTAGGGGCTTAGATTCTAGGACGATAACTGTTTTCTGTGAAAAAGGGCGGAATCGGTTGAAGCCACGCCCAGTTTTTATACACAGTCGACCGTCTGTACTTCCGCTCGGCCGTTAACACGATAACTTGAACAAAAATCGATATATCTTTACTAAACTCAGTTCACGTACTTATCTGAACTCACTTTGTATTGGTGTAAAAAATGGCCGAAATCCGACTATGACACGCCCACTTTTTCGATTTGTAAAATTACGAAAAATTAAAAAAACGCCATAATTCTATACCAAATACGAAAAAAGGGATGAAACAGGGTAATTGCGTTGGTTTATTGACGCAAAATATAACTTGAGAAAAAAACTTTGCAAAATGGGTGCGACACCTACCATTATAAGTTAAAGAAAATGAAAAATTTCTGCAGGGCGAAATAAAAAACCCTTGAAATCTTGGCAGGAATACTGTTCGTGGTATTACATATATAAATAAATTAGCGGTACCCAACAGATGATGTTCTGGGTCACCCTGGTCCACATTTTGTTCGATATCTCGAAAACGCCTTCACATATACAACTACCACCACTCCCTTTTAAAACCCTCATTAAAACTTTTCATTTGATACCCATATAGTACAAACACATTCTGGAGTCACCCCTGGTCCACCTTTATGGCGATATCTCGAAAAGGCGTCCACCTATAGAACTAAGGCCCACTCCCTTTTAAAATACTCATTAACACCTTTCGTTTGATACCCATATTGTACAAACGCATTCTAGAGTCACCCCTGGTCCACCTTTATGGCTATATCCCTAAATGGCGTCCACCTATAGAACTATGGCCCACTCCCTCATAAAATACTCTTTAACACCTTTAATGTGATACCCATATTGTACAAACAAATTCTAGAGTCAACCCTGATCCACCTTTATGGCTATATCCCTAAATGGCGTCCACCTATAGAACTATGGCTCACTCCCTCATAAAATACCCTTTAACACCTTTCATTTGATACCCATATTGTACAAATAAATTCTAGAGTCAACCCTGATCCACCTTTATTGTGATATCCCTAAATGGCGTCCACCTATAGAACTAAGGCCCACTCCCTTTTAAAATACTCATTAACACCTTCCATTTGATACACATGTCATACAAACACATTCCAGGGTTACCCTAGGTTCATTTTCCCACATGGTGAGTTTCCCTTATTTTGTCTCCATAGCTCTCACCTGAGTAGGTAATGTTCGTTTACACCCGAACTTAGCCTTCCTTACTTGTTTTATATCTAAGTTGCCGTATCCTTTATCCGCTCCGTCCATTTTTACTAGAAATATTTTCTGCTGTTAGGAAAATATGTGTACACAATTTCATTACGATCCGTTAATTTTTCTTCGAGTTGTGGCTCCCAAAAGATAGAAAATTGCTTAGTAATAAAAAGGGCGGTGGCACACCCATGTTAAAAAATTTTTGTGTTTCCCAATTTAATGTTGTAATTCAATTTAGAAAGTAAAATTCTATTGATACAAAGCTCTTTTTCGCTAAGATATAGCTTATTATTTTCGTCTACGACCCTTTTAAAAATCTTTTATAAGTGGGCGTGGTCTTTAGCCGATCTCGTTTATTTTTTCTAGAAATATTTCTTGTTATAGGGAAAATTTGTGTACCAAATTTTGTTACGATCCGTTAATTTTTCTTCGAGTTATGGCTCCCGAAACATGGAAAATTGCTTAGTCGTAAACGGGGCGGTGCCACGCCCATTTTTTATAATTTTAAGTGTTTCCTATTTATTGTTATAAATCCACTTGGGAAATGAAATACCACTGATATAAAGCTGTTTCTTGCAAAGATATAGCTTATTTTATTCGTGGGCGTGGTCCTTAACCGATTTCGTTAATTTTTCTTCAAAGCATTCCTTATAGTAATTATAGGAATTTTGTTACAATAGATTTAACGATTTTTGATTTATAATTAATAATATTTGTAAAATTGATTTTATCACAAGTGGGCGCTGCCACGCCCATTTTGAATTTTTTTTTCTTCAAATATCAATACACACTTAAATTTCAACATTCTAGGTGTACTATTTACTAAATAATCAGGTTTTTTGTGTTTTCCAAAATATCATTTATATAAAAAGTGGGTGTGGTTATCATCCGATTTCGCTCATTTTCAATTGCAATCTATTCTGTGTCCGGATAAGCTCGTGTACCAAATTTGGTGGAGATATCTCAATATTTACTCAAGTTATCGTGTTAATGGACAAACGGACGGACGGACGGACGGACATGGCTCAATCAATTTTTTTTTCGATAATGATGATTTTGATATATGGAAATATATATCTATCTCGATTCCTTTATACCTGTACAACCAACCGTTATCCAATCAAAGTTAATATACTCTGTGTGCAAAGCATCTTTTTTGCATCAGCTTCCGTTTGGAATCGGCATAAAACATATATGTCCCATCTGCCAATTTGTAGGGAAAATCAAAAGGGAGAAAAACGCAAATTCGAAGAGAAGTTCGGCCTAACTCTTCTTGGAGATAAATCGCGCCAAGCACTAATTATTATATTTTTTTCTTTTTAATTTTTATGGCTAATGCGGCAAGTGTAATACAAGTTCTAAACCAGTTAAACAAATAGCTTATGTTCTACCAAAATAACAAATTCAAAGTTGTTATATTTACTCCAGCAAAATGAAATTAGTGCTTATATTCTATTATTTTTATACCCAGCTGTACTTGTACACAAGGTATTATAAATTTGATTGGATAACGGTTGGTTGTACAGGTATAAAGGAATACACATAGATATAGACTTGCATATATCAAAATCATTGGTATCGAAAAAAAATTTGATTCCGTCTGTCCGTTAACACGATAACTTGAGTAAATATTGAGATATCTTCACCAAATCTGAACCCAGAATAGATTGGTATTCAAAATGAGTGAAATCGGATGATAACCATGCCCACTTTATATATATAGAACATTTTGGAAAACACGAAAAACCTGATTATTTAGTAACTAATACGCCTAGAATGTTGAAATTTGACGAGTATTGATATTGAGACTCTTGATAAAAATTTTAAAACATTTTTTAAAATGGGCGTGGCACCGCCCACTTGTGATAAAATCAATTTTACAAATATTATTAATCATAAATCAAAAATCTTTAAACCTATCGAAACGAAATCGGTTAAGTACAACCCCCACTTTTATATAAAAGATATTTAAATGGGTCGTGTACGAATAAAATAAGTTATGTCTTTGCAAAAAAGAGCTTTATTTCAATGGTATTACATTTCCCAAGTGGATTTATAACAATAAATAATAAAAAATTCAAATTTAAAAAAATGGGCGTGGCACCGTCCCTTTTTTGACTAAGCAATTTTCTATGTTTCGGGAGCCATAACTTGACGAAAAATTTGGTGCACATGTATGCCTTTTAACAGGAAATATTTTCAGAAAAAATTTACTAAATCGGTTAAATCGCCTTCTTTTATATAAAAGATTTTTTAAAGTGTTAAGTAGTTGCAGGTAATAAGCCATTTCTAGAAAAAGTTGGAAAATTTCGTTAATAACTCTGCCTTTTTATACTGTTTTTATACTCAGTTGAGCAGAGCTCACAGAGTATATTAAGTTTGATTGGATAACGGTTGGTTGTACATATATAAAGGAATCGAGATAGATATAGACTTCCATATATCAAAATAATCAGGATCGAAAAAAAATTTGATTGAGCCATGTCCGTCCGTCCGTCCGTCCGTCCGTCCGTCCGTCCGTCCGTCCGTCCGTCCGTCCGTCCGTTAACACGATAACTTGAGTAAATTTTGAGGTATCTGGATGAAATTTGGTATGTATGTTCCTGAGCACTCATCTCAGATCGCTATTTAAAATGAACGATATCGGACTATAACCACGCCCACTTTTTCGATATCGAAAATTTCGAAAAACCGAAAAAGTGCGATAACTCATTACAAAAGACAGATAAAGCGACGAAACTTGGTAGATGGGTTGACGTTATGACGCAGAATAGAAAATTAGTAAGATTTTGGACAATGGGCGTGGCACCGCCCACTTTTACAAGAAGGTAATTTAAAAGTTTTGCAAGCTGTAATTTGGCAGTCGTTGAAGATATCATGATGAAATTTGGCAGGAACGTTACTACTATTACTCTATATGTGCTAAATAAAAATTAGCAAAATTGGATGAAGAACACGCCCACTTTTTAAAAAAAAAATTTTTTAAATTCAAATTTTAACAAAAAATTTTATATCTTTACTGTATATAAGTAAATTAAGTCAAAATTCAACTCCAGTAATGATATGATGCAACAAAATACAAAAATAAAAGAAAATTTCAAAATGGGCGTGGCTCCGCCCATTTTCATTTAGTTTGTCTAGAATACTTTTATTGCCATAAGTCGAACAAAAATTTACCAATCCTTCTCAAATTTGGTAGGAGCATAGATTCTATGACGGTAACTGTTCTCTGTGAAAATGGGCGAAATCGGTGGAAGCCACGCCCAGTTTTTATAGACAGTCCACCGTCTGTCCTTCCGCTCGGCCATTAACACAATAACTTGAGCAAAATCCGATATATCTTTACTAAACTTAGCCCACGTACTTACCTGAGCTCACTTTTTCTTGGTATAAAAAATGGGCGAAATCTGACCATAACCACGCCCACTTTATCGATATCGAAAATTACGAAAAATGAAAAAAATGCCATAATTCTATACCAAATACGAAAAAAGTGATGAAACATGGTAACTGGATTGGTTTATTGACGCAAAATATAACTTTGGAAAAAACTTTGTAAAATGGGTGTGACACCTACCATATTAAGTAGAAGAAAATGAAAAAGTTCTACAAGGCGAAATCAACAGCCCTTGGAATCTTGACAGGAATACTGTTAGTGGTATTGCATGTATAAATAAATTAGCAGTACCCGACAGATGATTTTCTGGATCACCTGGTCCACATTTTGGTCGGTATCGCGAGAACGCCTTCACATATACATCTAAGGGCCACTCGCTTTTAAAACCCTCATTAATACCTTTAATTTGATATCCATATCGTACAAAAACATACCAGAGTCACCCCTGTCCCACCCTAATGGCGATATCTCGAAAAGGCGTCCACCTATAGACCTAATGCCCCCTCCCTCTTAAAATGCTCACTAACACCTTTCGTTTGATACCCATATCGTACAAACATTCTAGAGTCACCCCTGGCCCACCCTAATGGCGATATCTCGAAAAGGCGTCCACCTATAGACCTAGTGTCCACTCCCTCTTAAAATGCTCAGTAACACCTTTCGTTTGATACCCATATCGTACAAACATTCTAGAGTCACCCCTGGCCCACCCTAATGGCGATATCTCGAAAAGGCGTCCACCTATAGACCTAATGCCCACTCCCTCTTAAAATGCTCAGTAACAGCTTTCGTTTGATACCCATATCGTACAAACATTCTAGAGTCACACCTGGCCCACCCTAATGGCGATATTTCGAAAAGGCGTCCACCTATAGAACTAAGGATTACTCCCTTTTAAAATACTCATTACCACCTTTCATTTGATACCCATATCGTACAAACACATTCTAGAGTCTCCCTGGCCCACCCTAATGGCGATAACTCGAAAAGGCGTCCACCTATAGACCTAATGTCCACTCCCTCTTAAAATGCTCAGTAACACCTTTCGTTTGATACCCATATCGTACAAACATTCTAGAGTCACCCCTGGCCCACCCTAATGGCGATATCTCGAAAAGGCGTCCACCTATAGACCTAATGCCCACTCCCTCTTAAAATGCTCAGTAACACCTTTCGTTTGATACCCATACCGTACAAACATTCTAGAGTCACCCTTGGTCCAGCTTTATGGCGATATCTCGAAAAGGCGTCCACCTATAGAACTAAGGATTACTCCCTTTTAAAATACTCTTTACCACCTTTCATTTGATACCCATATCGTACAAACACATTCTAGAGTCACCCTGGCCCACCCTAATGGCGATATCTCGAAAAGGCGTCCACCTATAGACCTAATGCCCACTCCCTCTTAAAATGCTCAGTAACACCTTTCGTTTGATACCCATATCGTACAAACATTCTAGAGTCACCCTTGGTCCACCTTTATGGCGATATATCGAAAAGGCGTCCACCTATAGAACTAAGGATTACTCCCTTTTAAAATACTCATTACCACCTTTCATTTGATACCCATATCGTACAAACACATTCTAGAGTCACCCTGGCCCACCCTAATGGCGATATCTCGAAAAGGCGTCCACCTATAGACCTAATGCCCACTCCCTCTTAAAATGCTCAGTAACACCTTTCGTTTGATACCCATACCGTACAAACATTCTAGAGTCACCCTTGGTCCAGCTTTATGGCGATATCTCGAAAAGGCGTCCACCTATAGAACTAAGGATTACTCCCTTTTAAAATACTCTTTACCACCTTTCATTTGATACCCATATCGTACAAACACATTCTAGAGTCACCCTGGCCCACCCTAATGGCGATATCTCGAAAAGGCGTCCACCTATAGACCTAATGCCCACTCCCTCTTAAAATGCTCAGTAACACCTTTCGTTTGATACCCATATCGTACAAACATTCTAGAGTCACCCTTGGTCCACCTTTATGGCGATATATCGAAAAGGCGTCCACCTATAGAACTAAGGATTACTCCCTTTTAAAATACTCCTTACCACCTTTCATTTGATACCCATATCGTACAAACACATTCTAGAGTCACCCCTGGCCCACCCTAACGGCGATATCTCGAAAAGGCGTCCACCTATAGACCTAATGCCCACTCCCTCTTAAAATGCTCAGTAACACCTTTCGCTTGATACCCATATCGTACAAACATTCTAGAGTCACCCCTGGCCCACCCTAATGGCGATATCTCGAAAGGGCGTCCACCTATAGACCTAATGCCCACTCCCTCTTAAAATGCTCAGTAACACCTTTCGTTTGATGCACATATCGTACAAACACATTCTAGAGTCACCCCTGGCCCACCCTAATGACGATATCTCGAAAAGGCGTCCACCTCTAGACCTCATGCCCACTCCCTCTTAAAATGCTCAGTAACACCTTTCGTTCGATACCCATACCGTACAAACATTCTAGAGTCACCCCTGGCCCACCCTAATGGCGATATCTCGAAAAGGCGTCCACCTATAGACCTAATGCCCACTCCCTCTTAAAATGCTCAGTAACACCTTTCATTTGATTCCCATATCGTACAAACACATTCTAGAGACACCCCTGGTCCACCTTAATGGCGATATCTCGAAACGGCGTCCACCTATGGAACTAAGGATCACTCCTTTTCAAAATACTCATTAACAGCTTTCATTTGATACCCATATCGTACAAACACATTATAGAATCACCCCTGGTCCACCTTAATGGGGACATCTCGAAAAGGCGTCCACCGATAGACCTAAGGCCCACTCCCTCTTAAAATGCTCAGTAACACCTTTCATTTGATACCCATATCGTACAAACAAATTCTAGAGTCAGCCCTGGTCTACCTTTATGGCGATATCCCTAAATGGCGTTCATCCATAGAACTATGGCCTACTCTCTCTTAAAATACTCTTTAATACCTTTCATTTGATACACATGTTATACAACCACATTCCAGGGTTACCCCAGATTGATTTTCCTTATTTTGTCTCCATAGCTCTCAACTGAGTATGTTATGTTCGGTTACACCCGAACTTAGCCTTCCTTACTTGTTTTGTATATACTTACTTGTAAACAGTAGGGAAATCCCCATATCTGAAGAAAACTACATTATTAACCACTCAAGGCCATTGGTATTAGCCGCTATATCCTTTTTGCTTCTTTTAAACGAAAATTAGTTCAGAATAGAGCCATATGTATATGTATTATTGCGCAGCCTTGTAACACTATTAAGCACACAAAACAAACAACAACAGCATTTCAAGTGTACAGCTGGGTATGTAATGTTCGCTTTCACCCGAACTTAGACTTCCTTACTTGTTTTTATAACTTTCATGAACATGAAATGGTATATTAACTTTGGTCCGATGTTTGTAACGTTGAGAAATATAGAAGATAGACTCACCATTAAGTATACCGAATTGATCAGGGCGACGAACTGAGTTGATATAGCCATGTCCGTCTGTCCGTCCGTCTGTATGTTTGAACGCAAACGAGTCCCTCAAATTCTGAGATATCTCAATGAAATTTGGCACAAGGATGTATTTTGTATTATATTAGACATTTGTCGGATCCGGTAGGATCGGAGCACTATAACATATATCTCCCATACAACCGATCGTTCAGATAAGACGATTTTGGTCATTCCTGCCGCAATTTAGAAAGTATAAACGTGAAACTGGGTGATATATATAGTTATATCCCATACAACCGATCGTTCAGATAGAAAGCCGAAGACAGTCCCGTCCTTACTTGTTTTTTTTTTTTTTAGTTTTTATGGCTAGTGCGTCAAGCGTAATACAAATTCTAAATCAGTTAAACAAATAGCTTATGTTCTACCAAAATAACAAATACAAGGTTGTTATATTTATTCCAGCAAATTGAAATTAGTGCTTATATTCTATTATTTTTCAAAGGAAAATCTAATTATGCTTAATTGTTCGTTTCTATATTTGTACAGTTGAATTGTGGTACGAACTTCACATAGGTTAAGTACACGTGTATAATATGACTGTATATTTAACCGGTGTCCCAAAAATACTTCATTGTATAGCAAGAAGGCTAGCAATATTTTATTAGTTTTTTATACTCATCTGAGCAGAGCTTTCAGAGTATATTAATTCTGTTCGCATAACGGTACCCCGTAACGGCATAAACTAATCGAGATAGATATAGACTTCTATATATCAAAATGATCTGTGCTATAAAAGAAATTTAATTAGCCATGTTCGTCCGTCCGTCCGTCCGTAAACACGATAACTTGAGTAAATTTTGATGTATCTTAATTGAATTTGGTATACAAGTTCCTGGGCGCTCATCTCAGATCGCTGTTTAAAATGAATGAACCCGGAATAAAACCACGCCCACTTTTTCGATATCGAAAATTTCGAAAAACCGAAAAAGTGCGATAATTCATTACCAAAGATGGATAAAACGATGAAACTTGGTAGGTTGGTTGACCTTATAACGCGGAACAGAAAATTAGTGCAATTTAGGACTGTGGGCGTAGCACTGCCCACTTTTAAAAGAAGGTAATTTAAAAGGTTTACAAGCTGTAATTTGGCAGTCGTTGAAGATATCATGATGAAATTGGTCAGAAACTTTACTACTATTACTAAATATATATGTGCTAAAGAAAAGCTAGCAAAATCGCATGAAGAAAAAAAAAATGTAGTCATATTTTACCAAAAAATTTAATATCTTTACAGTATATAAGCTAATTATGTCAACATTCAACTCCAGTAATGATATGGTGCAACAAAAATAAAAGAAACTTTCAAAATAGGCGTGGCTCCGCCCTTTTTCATTTAATTTGTCTAGAATACTTTTAATGCCATAAGTCGAACAAAAATTTACCAATCCTTGTGAAATTTGGTAAGGACATAGCTCCTATGTTTTCTGTGAAAATGGTCGAAATAGGTTGAAGCCACGCCAAGTTTTCATACACAGTCGGCCGTCTGTCCTTCTGCTCGGCCGTTAACACGATAACTTGAGCAAAAATCGATATATCTGTTCTAAACTCAATTAACGTACTTATCTGAATTACCTTTTTCTTGGTATTAAAAATGGTCGAAATCCGACTATGACCACGCCCACTTTTTCGATATCGAAAAATAAAAAAAATGCCATAATTCTATACCAAATATAACTTTAGAAAAAACTTTGTGCCATTTTATCTAAACAGTCACCTTCACTTCACCTTACCGCTCACAAGCGTAGCACCCACACCATAGATCTTCATCCATACATTCCTTAAAGTTTATTAACAATATAAATATTTCCGAACCTCTACACAGATATGTATAAGAAAATTAATTGATTCAAATGAAGAAAGGAAAAAAAATAAACTATGATCCCAAAAAAACTTAAATAAACTAGGTTTAATTTTTCTGTAGCTCGCCCTAATACAAATACCCTTTTTTCAAATAACAATTGACTTAAATAAAAAAATTACAAAGACTTAAAAAAAAAAACTTAGTCTAAGTTAATTTATAACTAGAAATATTTTAAGTTCCAATTCAAATAGAAATTAGATATACAAGCAGAAATTAAATCCTATAGTTGCTACAAAGTATAAATCCCAAATCTTTTCCATTGGTTTCTGACCCACCATGATGTACTATCCTACCAACTCATATCTTAAAATCTACAGGGTAAACAAAGAAAATCAAGAACCCTACCGCAAACGCAGAAGAAAATCCAAAATCAATTTTGAACAAAGCAAAAGTAGGACATCAAAAAAAGGTACACTTAATAAAAAAAGACTGGTAAAATCAACCGAAATACGAGTCAATTCAACCGAAATTTCTGTAAATATTTATCCATCGCAACAAGATGTTGAATCAACGAATCGTTGATTCGTAATTGACCGTTTTATTAGCCGAGGGGCGACCCCGGTTAGAGAAATTTTCTTCTAATTGAAAACCCTTATTTCTAAAAATTTGATGTTGCTTTGCCCGGGTGCGAACCCAGGGCATACGGTGTGGCAGGCGGAACACGCTACCATCGCACCACGGTGGCCATATACATACATACGTAAATACGTGAATACATAAATACGCATGCTTGCTATATATACATACATATGTACGCACTTAGTTCGGTTAGAACTTCAATTGGGCGTACATCAAATATGCTGGCATATATTAAACATTATACTGTAACGAATTAGCTTGTAAATCCTCTTATTTGCAATCCTCTGCTAAATAACTCCAATTTGTAATAATGCAAAATGGCCTTTATTAAAGTACTTCACAATAACAAACTGTGCAACCAATAGCTTGCTTAATAACCACACTGATTGATAGCTCAATGAAATTCTACTATTCAAAATAACACTGCTATTGCTCGCTAGATATCATCTTAATCAAACTGCTTGACAACTCAAATCAAACTGAATTACTTCTTACTCGCTTGCCCCGCTTTTATAGTTTACGCTGCATACTTCTGGGCTCTTCGATTTCCAGAACTTACTAGTTGTTTCGGCTACAAAATCGCCAGCCACAACTACGTGCACAAATTATTGCTCTCTCTTGTGACAACTCAGATAAGATATATGCACGTGTTTGTGCATTGCCGCTCCGCTGCTCGTATACGTACATATGTGTAGACGCAATTATTTATTCGTTTATGTAGATACATAAAGATTGAATTATTGATGTGAATGTTTGTAGTTTGCGCACATAGGCATATAAGTAAATGCATCTGTGTGTGACATCTCTCTGGGCTGCCTTATATATGTGTATACTTGATTTAATTATTAACGTAAATACTGCTTGGCATGGCCTTAGCATCTCCTTAGTGATGGGATAATTTAGTGATGCTAATATCCGTGACAATACACTTTATTATTTTGTGTTATTAAACGCACTTTTACCGAATTTTATATTTTACTAGCAGACCCGGCAGACGTTGTTCTGCCCTAAATTTGGCCTATCTGCATACATTTTAATAAGCTTTTTCCGTCTAACTCTGCCCTACTCCTCTACACTTTTTCCTAACCTTTTTATTCACTCCTTCCTCCGTCTTTTTCGCTTCATCTCCATCTTCGTCTCATTCTATCTCTTTCTCAGTCTCCTTCTCTCTTTCCTCTTCTCTCAAGTTTTTCTCCTTCTTCTTCGTCTCTTATTGCCAGTCCCAGAGTGTGGTATATATTTTGTCCCAGTCCCATTCCGAGCCTCAGTCCGAGTCCCACTCCGAGTCTCAGTCCGAGTCCTAGTCCTAATCCCAGTCCTAGTCCGTCTCTGATATACTTCCCGGAAAAAAGCATCGCAAATACTAAAATAGGCAAATTTATATACGAAATTTCAGGCAAATCGAATAGGACGTATGTAAATAGGTATGTGGGTATTATTAATTCTTGTGTTTATTTCGACTTCGCATGCATATTTATCAGTTTTGCCAGGTTGATGCGACTAAATCGAATATCACAATGAACTTTAGAGCTCTCAGCAACAGCTTACATTTGATATCCATTATACACACATTCTATGGGTATCCGGGTCCATGTTTTGGCCTATATCTCGAGACCGTAGTCACCCAGCGGTGTAAAATTTACTCTGTACTAAAGCATACATCAGCAGCTTCAATTTGATACCCATAATGTAAAAACACATTCTAGGTGTATCCGGGTCCACGTTTTTGGCTATATCTCGAGACCCTAGCCTCCCAGTTGTAGGAAAATTATCCTGCACTATAGCACTCATCAACAGCTTTCATTTGATATACATATTGTATAAACACATTCTAGGGGTACCCGGGTCCACGTTTTGATCTCAAGACCCTAGGTACGTAGCGAAAAAAAGGAAGACGTTGGCCGATTCTCAGACCTACCCAATATGCTCACAAAATTTTATGAGAATCGGTTTAGCCGTTTCGGAGGAGTTAGACCTCTAACATCGTAACAGAAAAATTGTATATATTAGATAATTTATTTAATCTATAGTTTTGAACTTCGTTTTGCAAATAGAAATGAAAATACTAATCACAAAACTGGTTCTCAATTCTTTCAGTTGCAGCTCAGCTCATTCTCAATTTCTTCTCTCGCATGTAGTTGCCACACTTGATTGTTTCGAATTTGTAGTATAAATGTTTGACATAACATTTTAAATAGATAACTTGTAAGTTATAGTAAAGTAAAGAATCAAATCGCAGGAAGGTAATTCACCACTGGAGTAACTTTACATGTAATTCGGAAAGTTTAATTTTCGTTACACTTTAAGTTGAAACGATTCCAAAACAAATCAAACTTTTATGTTGTCGGAAACATCATCAGGATGTTTTTATACTCAGTTGACTGTCTGTCCTTCCGCTCGGCCGTTAACACGATAACTTGAGCAAACATCGATATATCTTTACTAAACTCAGTTCACGTACTTATCTGAAGTCACTTTATATTGGTGTCAAAAATGAACGAAATCCGACTATGACCACGCCCACTTTTTCGATATCGAATATTACGAAAAAAGAAAAAAATGCCATAATTATATACCAAATACGAAAAAAGGGATGAAACATGGTAATTGTATTGGTTTATTGACGCAAAATATAACTTTAGAAAAAAACTTTTTAAAATGGGTGTGACACCTACCATTATAAGTTAAAGAAAATGAAAAAGTTTTGCAGGGCGAAACCAAAAGCCCTTGGAATCTTGGAAGGAACACTCTTCGTGGTATTACATATATAAATAAATTAGCGGTACCCGACAGATGATGTTCTGGATCACCCTGGTCCACCTTTTTGTTCGATATCTCGAAAACGCCTTCACATATACAACTAAGGGTCACTCTCTTTTAAAACCCTCATTAATACCTTTAATTTGATACCCATATCGTACAAACACATTCTAGAGTCACCCCTGGTCCACCTTTATGGCAATATCTCGAAAAGGCGTCCACCTATAGAACTAAGGCCCACGCCCTTTTAAAATACTCATTAACATCTTTCATTTGATACCCATATCGTACAAACAAATTCGAGAGTCACCCCTGGTCCACCTTTATGGCAATATCTGGAAAAGGCGTCCACATATAGAACTAAGGCCCACGCCCTTTTAAAATACTCATTAACACCTTTCATTTGATACCCATATCGTACAAACAAATTCTAGAGTCACCCCTGGTCCACCTTTATGGCGATATCCCGAAAAGGCGTCCACCTTTTAGAACTGAGGCCCACGCCCTTTTAAAATACTCATTAACACCTTTGACTTGATACCCATATCGTGCAAACAAATTCTAGAGTCACCCCTGGTTCACCTTTATGGCGATATCTCGAAAAGGCGTCCACCTATAGAACTAAGGCCCAAGCCCTTTAAAAATACTCATTAACACCTTTCATTTGATACCCATATCGTACAAAAAAATTCTAGAGTCACCCCTGGTCCACCTTTATGGCGATATCTCGAAAAGGCGTCCACCTATAGAACTAAGGCCCACGCCCTTTTAAAATACTCGTTAACATCTTTCATTTGATACCCATATCGTACAAACAAATTCTAGAGTCACCCCTGGTCCACCTTTATGGCAATATCTGGAAAAGGCGTCCGCATATAGAACTAAGGCCCACGCCCTTTTAAAATACTCATTAACACCTTTCATTTGATACCCATATCGTACAAACAAATTCTAGAGTCACCCCTGGTCCACCTTTATGGCGATATCCCGAAAAGGCGTCCACCTTTTAGAACTGAGGCCCACGCCCTTTTAAAATACTCATTAACACCTTTGACTTGATACCCATATCGTGCAAACAAATTCTAGAGTCACCCCTGGTTCACCTTTATGGCGATATCTCGAAAAGGCGTCCACCTATAGAGCTAAGGCCCACGCCCTTTAAAAATACTCATTAACACCTTTCATTTGATACCCATATCGTACAAAAAAATTCTAGAGTCACCCCTGGTCCACCTTTATGGCGATATCCCGAAAAGGCGTCCACCTATAGAACTAAGGCCCACGCCCTTTTAAAATACTCATTAACACCTTTCATTTGATACCCGTATTGTACAAACGCATTCTAGAGTCACCCCTGGTCCACCTTTATGGCGATATCCCGAAAAGGCGTCCACCCATAGAACTAAGGCCCACTCCCTTTTGAAACACTTATTAACACCTTTCGTTTGATACCCATATTGTGCAAATGCATTCTAGAGTCAACCCTGGTCCACTTTTATAACGATATTCCGAAAAGGCGTCCGCCTATAGAACTAAGGCCCACTCCCTTTTAAAATACTCATTAACACCTTTCATTTGATACTCATATAGTACAAACAAATTCTAGAGTCACCCCTGGTCCACCTTTATGGCGATATCTCGAAAAGGCGTTCACATATAGAACTAAGGCCCACGCCCTCTTAAAATACTCATTAACACATTTCGTTTGATACTCATATCGTACAAACAAATTCTAGAGTCACCCCTCGTCCATCTTTATGGCGATATCTCGAAAGGCGTCCATCTATAGAAGTTATGCCCACGCCCTTTTAAAATACTCATTAATACCTATATCATACAAAATAAATTCTAGAGTCACCCCTGGTCCACCTATATGGCGATATCTCGAAAAGGCGTCCACCTATAGAACTTAGGCCCACTCCCTTTTAAAATTATCATTAACACATTTCATTTGATACCCATATCGTACAAACAAATTCTAGGGTCAAGCCTGGTCCACCTTTATGGCGATATCCCTAAATAGCGTCCATCTATAGAACTATGGCCCACTTCCTCTTAAAATACTCTTTAATACCTGCCATTTGATACGCATGTCATACAATCACATTCCAAGGTTACCCTAGGCTCTTTTTACAACGTGGTGATTTTCCCTTACTTTGTCTCCACAGCTCTCAACTGAGTATGTAATGTTCGGTTACACTCGAACTTAGCCTTCATTACTTGTTTATTATCTTATTAAATACGTTCACTTGAGTAAAAATTCGTAAAAACTTGAACAAAATGTTACTAACATTGGAAAAATCCTGTGCGTTCAAACAAAACTTTCGCAACAAGAGGGCGCAATTTTGCATTTCGCTTGGAGGAGAAGTTGCAAAATTGTACCCCATAAATAGGTTTCCCGGTATCCCATAATTTTTTGCACAGTAAATTCAAAAAAGGGTTTTTCGTTTTGTATTGATAACAGAAAAACTAGTTTTTTGTTGTTTTCCCATTTTGTGTGTTTTTTCGATTTGGTGGTTTTGTTGTTTTGGTATTTTTTTTTAAACAGGTGGTACCATCGTCATAAGTACAAAGTAGAGAGCGCAGTGAGAGTAAAATTCTCTTTAAAATTTGCTCATGTATTGACTGTTGATCACTGTTGAAATGACCAGTGAGATCAGTTGTGTTAACAGAAAAACAGTTATATTGATTAGGAATCTGTCAATTTTACAGAATTTTTAAAAGGGAGTGGTGGTAGTTATATAGGTGGTCGCTTTTTCGAGATATCGCCATAAAGGTGGACCAGGGGTGACTCTAGAATGCGTTTGTACAATATGGGTATCAAACGAAAGGTGATAATGAGTATTTTAAAAGGGAGTAGGCCTTAGTTCTATAGGAGGACGCCGTTTCGAAATATCGCCATAAAGGTGGACCAGGGGTGACTCTAGAATGTGTTTGTATGATATGTGTATCAAATTAAAGGTATTAATGAAGGTTTTAAAAGAGAGTGGTGGTAGTTGTATATCTGAAGGCGTTTTCCAGATATCGACCAAAATGTGGACCAGGGTGACCCAGAACATCATCTGTTGGGTACCGCTAATTTATTTATATATGTAATACCTGCCAAGATTTCAAGGGTTTTTTATTTCGCCCTGCAGAACTTTTTCATTTTCTTCTACTTAATATGGTAGGTGTCACAACCATTTTACAAAGTTTTTCTAAAGTTATATTTAGCGTCAATAAACCAATCCAATTACCATTCATCCCTTTTTTCGTATTTAGTATAGAATTATGGCATTTTTTTCATTTTTCGTAATATTCGATATCGAAAAAGTGGGCGTGGTCATAGTCGGATTTCGTTCGTTTTTTATACCAAGATAAAGTGCGTTCAGGTAAGTACGTGAACTAAGTTCAGTAAAGATATGTCGATTTTTGCTCTAGTTATCGTGTTAACGGCCATGCGGAAGGACAGACGGACGACTGTGTATAAAAACTGGGCGTTGCTTCAACCGATTTCGCCCATTTTCACAGAAAACAGTGAACGTCGTAAACTCTATGCCCCTACCAAATTTCAAAAGGATTGGTAAATTTTTGTTCGACTTATGGTATTAAAAGTATCCTAGAAAATTAAATGAAAAAGGGCGGAGCCACGCCCATTTTGAAATTTTCTTTTATTTTTGTATTTTGTTGCACCATATCATTACTGGAGTTGAATGTTGACATAATTTACTTATATACTGTAAAGATATTAAATTTTTTGTTAAAATTTTACTTTAAAAAAATTTTTTTTTTAAAGTGGGCGTGTTCCTTCTCCGATTTTGCTAATTTTTATTAAGCGTACATATAGTAATAAGAGTAACGTTCCTGCCAAATTTCATCATGATATCTTCAACGACTGTCAAATTACAGCTTGGAAAAATTTTAAATTACCTTCTTTTAAAAGTGGGCGGTGTCACGCCCATAGTCCAGAATTTTACTAATTTTCCATTCTGCGTCATAAGTTCAACTCACCTACCAAATTTCATCGCTTTATCTGTCTTTGTAATGAATTATTGCACTTTTTCGGTTTTTCGAAATTTTCGATATCGAAAAAGTGGGCGTGGTTATAGTCCGATATCGTTCATTTTAAATAGCGATATGAGACGAGTGCTCAGGAACCTACATACCAAATTTCATCAAGATACCTCAAAATTTACTCAAGTTATCGTGTTAACGGACGGATGGCTCAATCAAATTTTTTTTCGATCCTGATGATTTTGATATATGGAAGTCTATATCTATCTCGATTCCTTTATACCTGTACAACCAACCGTTATGCAATCAAACTTAATATGCTCTGTGAGCTCTGCTCAACTGAGTATAAAAAGCAAAAGGCAATAAATGTGCCAGAATTCTTTCCAATGGAAAAGAAACAAAAATTTGCGAAAAATAAAAAAGCTAATAAAAAGAAAAAGGTATATTTGGTTATATCCCCTTTTAGAGAAGCCGGCATAACTCCTCCAAACCCAAAACGTGATCAAATGAATATCTATCTTCTTAAAACTTGAACTCCCCTCACTAACTTGATGTCTCCTATGCCTACATATACCCCTTAGTTTAAATATCAATTCGCAACCCAAGTATCCGTATGTGCAAAAAAAAGGAAAGGTAACATTAATAATATGATTCAAAGGTAAAAAAAAGCCGTGTTGCTCCTCCAGATCTATTTTCCGCTCGCTGTGCGCCTATCAAAACTTTGGAATTGTAGTTGCGGTGATGCTGTGGTTGTATCCGTGTTGCCGGCACCGTTTCTTGTTGTTGTCAAAAAAGATGTAGTTGTTGGTGAAAGCAAATGGTAGTGTTGTTGTAGGCGTTGCGCCGCCAGTATCAAAAAGATGAAATATTTGTTGTTGGCCGGTATGTCGCCCATTGAACATTTAAGCCGGAAACCGAGATGCTCAATGAATGCCCAGTAGTGCTTTCCAGCAGGGAGTGCCCTGTTAAGATACAAAAAAAAGTTATTCCTGCAGAATTTCTAGCGTTAAAAATTGGTGAGGATAATAATATTTGTTGTCGGCATGATTATATACTCACCGACATACATATGTCTGTATGAAGGTGTGCAAAAATGAATGCAAGCAGACATATGTATGTGCTTCTGACTTGCTTGGAAAATTGGCTATATAGAAGTCATGCCAAGCTGGAGGAAATCATTAGACTTACCTGGAAAAAAACGGTGGAAAAAAAAACGGAGGTAGCGACGTCACCACGAAGTTGTTAGAAGAGGAACAACAGCCAAATGGTGCTGCGGGTCGCACAGAGGTACACCCGGGACAACAGTTACGAGAGGCTGAAGGGGGCCTCGAATACTCTAAACCAAAAGGGCAAGGGGAGGACGAAGACGTCACGATGAAGGTGCTGGAGAGAAACAAATAGCGCAATGGTGCTGCGAGTCCTACACATAAACCTCCAACACAGTAAAGTGGCATCGAGCGAACTCATTCTAACCCTTGAGGAGGGTTCGTTTGACCCTCCAGGAGCCGTGGCTGTTATCAGGTGGAAAGGTTTCTGGACTTATCGCGCGCGGATTTGGCGTTTACTACGCGGGAAGGAAGGGTGTGAGCTGTAGTGATGGTAAGGAAACAACTGCATTCATACATGCTGCCTAATTACTCAACTGAGGACCTCGCAGTGGTGGCCGTTGAGCAAAGGAATAAGCTGTCATTTATCCTGGAATCCTGCTACATGGCTCATGCTGCGGAGGTTCCACCGATGGAGTGCAAGATCGCAGTACAGGACGAAGGGCCCAAAGAGCGGTTGGTCATAGGCTCGAATGCAAATGCGCACCACAATGCGTGGGGAGGAGCACATACGAACGAGAGAGGCCAATCTCTACTTTGTTACATCCTGCAAATCAGTATGCAGATAGCCAGCAGGGGAAACATCCCTATATACATTGGTCCACCATCCAGCAATGTTTTGGATATTACACTGAGCTCCGAATGTGATATATATAAAGGTATGTTTGGATGTTTCTTGATAGACCATCCTTCTCCCCCCATGCGTAAATCTGCTTCAGCATCCCCCTAAAGAGGGTGGAGAAGGGAGGAACCTTTAGGAACCCCAGGTCAACAAACTGGATTAAACTCCAGAAACAGGTAGAAACGAAACTGGGACAACCCAAAGAGGTTACCAATGTGGAAGAACTGGAGGAATCTAATGGATTCCTAGCAAGGACGCTTATGACTGCGTATAACAAAGCTTGCCCTCTAAGAAGATTCAGAGCAACAGCAAAGCCGCCATGGTGGCGCAATGAGCTGAGTCTTCTAAGAAGACAGGTAAAAGAAATGTTTAAGCTAGCAAACACCGCGGAAAGCGAAGCGTGTCGGAACAAGTACAGGGATCTGCTGAGGATCTACAAGCGTGAAATTTCCAGGGCGAAGAGAATCTCATGGAAAAGTTTCTGTACGGACATAGAGTGCTCCAGCGAAACAGCACGGTTGAAAAAAGTTCTAGCAAGGGGAAACATAGTCCAGGGACTAATAAAGAAAGAGAACGGGGAATGGTCGCGTAATAGTGAGGTGCTCCTCAAAACACATTTCCCATCGGGAGATGGTTTAGAAGAGCCAGCAGACAACTTCGATCACGGAGCGGGCAGTGCCGGGCTTGGTGACTAACACCAAGATCGAATGGGCAGTGGAGACGTTTTCTAAGTTTAAATCGTCGGGCCCAGATGGTATATTCCCGACCATGCTACAAGTTTCACGTAGAGCGGTGGTGGATTGGCTTAAAATAATATTCGATGGGTGCATTAAACTGCATCATGTACTGCACTCTTGGAGAACTTCTCGTGTAGCTTTCCTACCAAAGGAGAGGATGATCGATTACGTGTATCGCAAAGACTATAGACCCATTAGCTTGACATTATTACTGCTCAAAACCTTTGAGAGGCTGATAGGTGTGTACATAAAGTCCAGTTGTTCTACACAACACAACATGCGTACACTAAAGGCAAGTCGGTAGACACCGCATTGCATAGGGTGGTGATAAGCATAAAGCAAGCCCTGGAATATAAGGAGTATGTCCTGGGAGTCTTCTTAGACATTGCCGGGGCTTTCAATAATGTTTCTAAATGGGCGATTATGGTTGATCTTAATTACATTAAAGTAAAGCCAGCCGTAACCAGATGGATTGGCTGCATGTTAAATTGCAAGAAGATTACACCACAATGGGAATTGTACGAGGCCACGAAATCAGTGGATGCTGGTCATCAACCAATTGCTCAGGCGATTCGATGAGGGACCCGTAAAACTTACGGCTTACGCAGATGACGTTGCAATTGTCATAAGTGGAAAGTGCCTTCCAACGATAAGCTCTTTGATGGATCGTGCGCTTCGGGATATTCATACCTGGACATCAAATGTCGGGTTGAAAGTCAACGCGGAGAAGATGGATATGGTCTTCTTTACAAAAAAGTACAAGGTCCGATATTGGATCAGGCCTAAGTTAGGAGGGGTGACCCTACAGACAGTAAGCTGTCATGGAAGCTCAACTTGGAAGGGAGGGTGAAGAATGCTTCACCGGCACTTTATGCATGTAAAAGAGTGCTGGGGTGTACGTAGGGCTTATCGCCCTCTCTTTCTCATTGGGTTTTTGCAGCGATTGTAAGCGCTCTTCTCTACTATGGACTTCTCGTTTGGTTGTAAGCCACACAAAAAACAACATACCTCAAAAAATGTGAGGGGGTATGCAGACTATCAATGCTTAGCATTACGTGAGCCCTGAAAATAACCACGACGGCTGCATTGTACGCCATTCTGCACATTCCACCTGTAGACCTGATAGCAAAAATATAGCGTTAAAAACTGCAACCAGGCTCGGTGAATCGGGGCAGCTTGAGCGCCGACCATACGGCCATAGTAGTATAGCGTCATTGATCACGAGACGAACAGACTACCTAATTTCCTATCTGCGCTTCGAGGGCTATCTTAAGGCCACAATAGAGGTGGACGGTTGGCGCAAAGGTGCTCAAATGGCGAACGAGGCGATACATGTGTACACAGATGTTTCCAAAGTAGTAGAAGGAGTAGGGCCAGCGGTATACTGTGCTGATCCGGAAATAAACAGATCCTACAGACTCCCGGATTACTGTAGCGTTTTCCAAGCGCAAACAGTAGCCGTGACCAAAGCAGTAGAAACCCTGGAAGAGAATAGCTTAAGCTGCAACCTTGCTAACTTTTATATTGACAGTTAAGCAGCAATTAAGGCAATAATCTCGCATAGCATAGCATCTAAATGCGAGTTAGATTGTAAGCAGTCCCTGCAGAGAATCGGGACAGGGAGAATCATATGTCTATATTGGGTCGCAGGGCATATAGGATTAGATGGGAATGAAAAAGCGGATGAACTAGCTAAAAAGGGCGCATTCCACAATTAGGACTGTGATATAAACTGTAAGCTTTAATAATTTAGGTGTAAAGTTTTAATGTTAAAAATATATAATTATGTACAATATAGAATTTTTTTGTCGCAGACGAAAAAGCCTAATTATCGTTTAAGCTTACAATGAACTTATAAAGTGTTATATTTCTTTAGAGTCAATTTATTGTTTACTTTTTAGTTAATTTTATTAACCAAAATAATAAAAGCTTATTTTTAAAAAAGTTTTTTTTTCTTTAATTTTATTTTTTACTTTTTAGTTCGTTTTATTAACAAGTAATAGAAGCTTGTTCTTAGAAAAGCCTTTTTCTTAAATTTAATTTAAATATGAATTTTTTTTTTTAATTTTTAGTAGAGTAAATTATTATGGCTTTGGCCGTGTAAATTATTATGGTGTATTTGTATATTTTAGATTTAATGCACAATTAGTATGTGTGTGTTTGAGCGGCCAAATAATAACAGTAGTATTTCTAAAGTGCTGCTTAGTTGATGAAATGTCGCTAATTTCCTAGCGATGATCAGCAAAATGTCAATATTTCGTTCAACGGACGCGCGAAATTGCCACATCTGCTCAAATTTTCCAAGATTTTCCATTCTTGATTTAACTTAAGCTGTTATGCCAATATTTTTCAGCCAGCTTTTTTCAAATAGGTAATTTTTCCAAAAGCAAAATAAATTACAGAAAAGATTACAGAGTTAAACAGCCTTAAAAATTCAGCTATGTTGGTTATACACAGAAATACAACAGAGGGTTGTGTCCCCGCTTTTCGCAAGCGTTGGGATTCACCACGCGTGACAAGCGTGATTCACCACGTCCAAATATCACAATCCACGGATAGGTACCGGCGGGTTTGTATGGGACTTAGGCTGTTATGCCAGAGTAAATACAAATCTTTACCGATAAATGTGTTATCGATTAATTTATCGAATTCTAACAAAGTAATATTGCATTGTCATCGGAGTTATATATGTGTGCAAAATTTCAGCTCAATCGGACACCGGGAAGTGTATCAAATTTAACTTGCAAGATTCCATTACAGACAACAAAAGTGAAAATAAATAAAAGCTTATAAAAAGAAACATTTTCCTTTGAGCTTTTATAACACTTGTTCTTTAATAAATTAGAAGTGCTTCCTTGGTTAAACTTATATATATACATTCCAACAAGTTCGTATTTTCATTTACCCATCCGCCACTCGTACATTCATAGACTTAAACGCTTGCACAAACTAACACCTACACAGATACATTTAGTTCGTGTCTTGACTGCAATGTTGCTATGCCATCAGCAACATTGTATGTACTCGAGGCACAATGTTTACATTGTGCTGTTGCGACAGTCGGTGCAACATTGCGGCTAACACACGAATCTGGGATACATCACACGTAGTCATAGATACATGCTGCCTTTCATTTGAACCAGTGCCTATGATGAAAGGCTGTTGTTATAATCAGTTAAACAAATAGCTTTTGTTCCACCAAAACAGCAAATTCAAGGTTGTTATGTTTATTCCAGCAAATTGAAATTAGTGCGCATATTCTATTATTTTTCAAAGGAAAATTTAATTGTGTTTCATTGTTCGTTTCCATATTTGTACAGTTGAGTTGTGGTATTAACTTCACATAGGTTAAGTACACGTGTACGATATAACTGTATTTTTAACCCTTCCACGCATATGGGACACCGGTGTCCCAAAAATATTTCCTTGTATAACACAAAGGCTAGCAATATTTTACTAGTTTTTATAAGCTTTTATTTAGTTTCACTTTTGTTGTCTGTAATGGAATCTTGCAAGTTAAATTTGATACACTTCCCGGTGTCCGATTGAGCTGAAATTTTGCACACATGTATAACTCCGATGACAATGCAATATTACTTTGTTAGAATTCGATAAATTAATCGATAACACAGTTATCGGTAAAGATTTGTATTTACTTTGGCATAACAGCCTAAGTCCCATACAAACCCGCCGCCCGCCGGTACCTATCCGTGGATTGTGATATTTGAACGTGGTGAATCACGCGTGATGAATCTCAACGCTTGCGAAAAGCGGAGACACAACCCTCTGTTGTATTTCTGTGTATACACAACATAGCTGAATTTTTAAGGCTGTTTAACTCTGTAATCTTTTCTGTAATTTATTTTGCTTTTGGAAAAATTACCTATTTGAAAAAAGCTGGCTGAAAAACATTGGCATAACAGCTTAAGTTAAATCAAGAATGGAAAATCTTGGAAAATTTGAGCAGATGTGGCAATTTCGCGCGTCCGTTGAACGAAATATTGACAATCTGCTGATCATCGCTAGGAAATTAGCGACATTCCATCAACTAAGCAGCACTTTAGCAATACTACTGTTATTATTTGGCCGCTCAAACACACACATATTAATTGTGCATTAAATCTAAAATATACAAATACACCATAATAATTTACACGGCCAAAGCCATAATAATTTACACGGGTCATCAATTCTTTCTCTGATTCAAAATCTGAACTACCAGCGCTACCGTCAACAGCTCAGTGTCATCATTGCCAGTAGCGCCAATAACACCAAACTCGTGCCTGACACACAAAAGTCGTTTCACTCAATAGCGCAAGTAAAATGTACTACGCACTCACTACTAAGTAGCGTCAAAAATTCGCTTGGAGTCATTTCGTCAATGAGCTACCATTGAGCTGGCACCGCATTGGCGCTGGCGCCATGCAATTTACATCACTAAAATTGCGCGAATGCCCAGGCTCATGACTTTGTTAATCCAGATGGTGAAAACGAACACTCAAAGGAATGCAACCTTGCAAACAACAGCCGTCATTTTCAAAGTGTAAAAATTCTGTGATACAACGAACGCTAACGCAGTTAGGCTCTTATCGGTAAGTGTTGCATACTTTTCTGCGCACTTGATTTTGTTTTACAGATTTTTGGCGATGGAATTTTAGCTAAGCGAAAGTTGGAATATTAGCCGTGTTTTTTTATACACGCGTATAGGTTTACGTTTGCGCGTGAAAAAAAACGCCTATCCTCGCTTACATAATGCTTAGGAGACCCATCTAGCGGCAGTGGTTAAACAACTAGCTACAGCTACAGCGTGTACCGAAAAGCGGAGACACGACCCTCTGTTGTATGCCTGTGTATAACATATAGCTAAATCAGTTGCGATGAATTGTGGACACACATAGAATACATAGAATTAGTGTAGGGGGTGAAACAAAAACACATATTTCAGTTACATCTACGTATAATGCGTATTGGAATTTATTAGTACACATTTTATGCGCAGCAACTTCAGAGGTGTATTTAAAGTTTGGCGCTTAGCAGTCCATATAAATTATAAGCGTATAGACGTTTACGTTTAAAAAAAAAAATACGGCTATTATTTTAAAACAGAATTAACACACAGAGCAGAGATATGCAATGAGTAGTTGTGAACTGAACGCCACATAGGCCAAGTCACAATAAAATACGATTTTAAGTTAGTTAACACTGTTTGACACAATTTTATATGTGCTCTCTGTCAAAAGCCGAGTTAGGTCTTTAGCAGGTATTCGAATCGAAGAACTTGACTGTTCAAAGTTGACTTCGAAGAAACCCTGTAATGTTGATGCATTAAAAGAAATGGATAGAATGAGAAACGTTACAAATAACTAAGTAAAGTAAAATATGTTGCCCTACTAAAGATTAAAAAAAAAAATCATATTTAAATTAAATTTAAGAAAAAGGCTTTTCTAAGAACAAGCTTCTATTACTTGTTAATAAAACGAACTAAAAAGTAAAAAATAAAATTAAAGAAAAAAAAACTTTTTTAAAAATAAGCTTTTATTATTTTGGTTAATAAAATTAACTAAAAAGTAATCAATAAATTGACTCTAAAGAAATATAACACTTTATAAGTTCATTGTAAGCTTAAACGATAATTAGGCTTTTTCGTCTGCGACAAAAAAATTCTATATTGTACATAATTATATATTTTTAACATTAAAACTTTACACCTAAATTATTAAATCTTACAGTTTATATCACAGTCCTAATTGTTCTAATAAAAGCGTGTTACATTGCGATAGCAAGAAAATGAGATCCTAAATAAACTGTAAGATTTAATAATTTAGGTGTAAAGTTTTAATGTTAAAAATATATAATTATGTACAATATAGAATTTTTTTGTCGCAGACGAAAAAGCCTAATTATCGTTTAAGCTTACAATGAACTTATAAAGTGTTATATTTCTTTAGAGTCAATTTATTGATTACTTTTTAGTTAATTTTATTAACCAAAATAATAAAAGCTTATTTTAAAAAAAGTTTTTTTCTTTAATTTTATTTCGTTATAAGTTACTTAATCTTATCTGAATGTATGCATCCGAACCGATTTTCATTTGAAGTGTTTATTTGTGTATATTTCTACTATGAAAAGCTTTTCAGTGAAAATGCATCTACCCTGCATCAGCTTCCGTTTGGAATCGGCATAAAACATATAGGTCCCGTCTGCCAATTTGTAGGGAAAATCAAAAGGGAGCAAGACGCAAATTTGAAGTGAAGTTCGGCCTAAATCTACTCGTAGATGAATCGCGCCAAGCATTAGCTATAATTTTTTTTTTCTTTTTAATTTTTTATGGTTAGTGCGTCAAGCGTAATACAAATTCTGAATCAGTTAAACAAATAGCGTGTGATCCAGCAAAATAACAAATTCAGGGTTGCTATGTTTATTCTAGTGAAATGAAATTAGCGCTTGCATTATATTATTTTCCAAAGGAAAATTTAATTGTGCTTCATTGTTCGTTTCCATATTTGTACAGTTGAATTGTGGTATTAACTTCACATAGGTTAAGAACACGTGTACGACATTACTGTATTTTTAACCCTTTCTCGCCTATGGGACACCGGTGTCCCAAAAATATTTCCTTGTATAGCACAAAGGCAAGCACTATTTTACTAGTTTTTCGTTATAAGTTACTTAATCTTATCTGAATGTATACATCCGAACCGATTTTCATTTGAAGTGTTTATTTGTGTATATTTCTACTATGAAAAGCTTTTCAGTGAAAATGCATCTACCCTGCATCAGCCTCCGTTTGGAACCGGCATAAAACATATAGGTCCCGTCTGCCAATTTGTAGGGAAAATCAAAAGGGAGCAAGACGCAAATTTGAAGTGAAGTTCGGCCTAAATCTACTCGTATATGAATCGCGCCAAGCATTAACTATTAATTTTTTTTGTTTTTAATTTTTTATGGTTAGTGCGTCAAGCATAATACATATTCTGAATCAGTTAAACAAATAGCGTTTGATCTAGCAAAATAACAAATTCAGGGTTGCTATGTTTATTATAGCGAAATGAAATTAGCGCGTGCATTATATTATTTTCCAAAGGAAAATTTAATTGTGCTTCATTGTTCGTTTCCATATTTGTACAATTGAATTGTGGTATTAACTTCAAATAGGTTTAGGTTAAGTACACGTGTAAAATATAACTGTATTTTTAACCCTTCCACGCATATGGGACACCGGTGTCCCAAAAATATTTCCTTGTATAGCACAAAGGCTAGCACTATTTTACTAGTTTTTCGTTATAAGTTACTTAATCTTATCTGAATGTATACATCCGAACCGATTTTCATTTGAAGTGTTTATTTGTGTATATTTCTACTATGAAAAGCTTTTCAGTGATAATGCATCTACCCTGCATCAGCTTCCGTTTGGAATCGGCATAAAACATATAGGTCCCATCTGCCAATTTGTAGGGAAAATCAAAAGGGAGCAAGACGCAAATTTGAAGTGAGGTTCGGCCTAAATCTACTCGTAGATGAATCGCGCCAAGCATTAACTATAATTTTTTTTTTCTTTTTAATTTTTTATGGTTAGTGCGTCAAACGTAATACAAATTTTGAATCAGTTAAACAAATAGCGTTTGATCCATCAAAATAACAAATTCAGGGTTGCTATATTTATTCTAGCGAAATGAAATTAGCGCTTGCATTATATTATTTTCCAAAGGAAAATTTAATTGTGCTTCATTGTTCGTTTCCATATTTGTACAGTTGAATTGTGGTATTAACTTCACATAGGTTAAGAACACGTGTACGATATAACTGTATTTTTAACCCTTTCTCGCCTATGGGACACCGGTGTCCCAAAAATATTTCCTTGTATAGCACAAAGGCTAGCACTATTTTACTAGTTTTTCGTTATAAGTTACTTAATCTTATCTGAATGTATACATCCGAACCGATTTTCATTTGAAGTGTTTATTTGTGTATATTTCTACTATGAAAAGCTTTTCAGTGAAAATGCATCTACCCTGCATCAGCTTCCGTTTGGAATCGGCATAAAACATATAGGTCCCGTCTGCCAATTTGTAGGGAAAATCAAAAGGGAGCAAGACGCAAATTTGTTGTGAAGTTCGGCCTAAATCTACTCGTAGATGAATCGCGCCAAGCATTAACTATTATTTTTTTTTTCTATTTTAAATTTTATGGTTAGTGCGTCAAGCGTAAAACAAATCCTGATCAGTTAAACAAATAGCGTTTGATCTAGCAAAATCACAAATTCAGGGTTGCTATGTTTATTCTAGCGAAATGAAATTAGCGCTTGCATTCTATTATTTTTCAAAGGAAAATTTAATTGTGCTTCATTGTTCGTCTCCATATTTGTACAATGGAATTGTGGTATTAACTTCAAATAGGTTTAGGTTAAGTACACGCGTAAAATATAACTGTATTTTTAACCCTTTCACGCATATGGGACACCGGTGTCCCAAAAATATTTCCTTGTATAGCACAAATGTTAGTAATATTTTACTAGTTTTTTCGTTATAAGTTACTTAATCTTATCTGAATGTATACATCCGAACCGATTTTCATTTGAAGTGTTTATTTGTGTATATTTCTACTATGAAAAGCTTTTCAGTGAAAATGCATCTACCCTGCATCAGCCTCCGTTTGGAACCGGCATAAAACATATAGGTCCCGTCTGCCAATTTGTAGGGAAAATCAAAAGGGAGCAAGACGCAAATTTGAAGTGAAGTTCGGCCTAAATCTACTCGTATATGAATCGCGCCAAGCATTAACTATAAATTTTTTTTGTTTTAAATTTTTTATGGTTAGTGCGTCAAGCGTAATACAAATTCTGAATCAGTTAAACAAATAGCGTTTGATCTAGCAAAATAACAAATTCAGGGTTGCTATGTTTATTATAGCGAAATGAAATTAGCGCGTGCATTATATTATTTTCCAAAGGAAAATTTAATTGTGCTTCATTGTTCGTTTCCATATTTGTACAGTTGAATTGTGGTATTAACTTCACATAGGTTAAGAACACGTGTACGATATAACTGTATTTTTAACCCTTTCTCGCCTATGGGACACCGGTGTCCCAAAAATATTTCCTTGTATAGCACAAAGGCTAGCACTATTTTACTAGTTTTTCGTTATAAGTTACTTAATCTTATCTGAATGTATACATCCGAACCGATTTTCATTTGAAGTGTTTATTTGTGTATATTTCTAGTATGAAAAGCTTTTCAGTGATAATGCATCTACCCTGCATCAGCTTCCGTTTGGAATCGGCATAAAACATATAGGTCCCATCTGCCAATTTGTAGGGAAAATCAAAAGGGAGCAAGACGCAAATTTGAAGTGAGGTTCGGCCTAAATCTACTCGTAGATGAATCGCGCCAAGCATTAACTATAATTTTTTTTTCTTTTTAATTTTTTATGGTTAGTGCGTCAAACGTAATACAAATTTTGAATCAGTTAAACAAATAGCGTTTGATCCAGCAAAATAACAAATTCAGGGTTGCTATGTTTATTCTAGCGAAATGAAATTAGCGCTTGCATTATATTATTTTCCAAAGGAAAATTTAATTGTGCTTCATTGTTCGTTTCCATATTTGTACAGTTGAATTGTGGTATTAACTTCACATAGGTTAAGAACACGTGTACGATATTACTGTATTTTTAACCCTTTCTCGCCTATGGGACACCGGTGTCCCAAAAATATTTCCTTGTATAGCACAAAGGCTAGCACTATTTTACTAGTTTTTCGTTATAAGTTACTTAATCTTATCTGAATGTATACATCCGAACCGATTTTCATTTGAAGTGTTTATTTGTGTATATTTCTACTATGAAAAGCTTTTCAGTGAAAATGCATCTACCCTGCATCAGCTTCCGTTTGGAATCGGCATAAAACATATAGGTCCCGTCTGCCAATTTGTAGGGAAAATCAAAAGGGAGCAAGACGCAAATTTGTTGTGAAGTTCGGCCTAAATCTACTCGTAGATGAATCGCGCCAAGCATTAGCTATTATTTTTTTTTTCTATTTTAATTTTTTATGGTTAGTGCGTCAAGCGTAAAACAAATCCTGATCAGTTAAACAAATAGCGTTTGATCTAGCAAAATCACAAATTCAGGGTTGCTATGTTTATTCTAGCGAAATGAAATTAGCGCGTGCATTCTATTATTTTTCAAAGGAAAATTTAATTGTGCTTCATTGTTCGTTTCCATATTTGTACAATTGAATTGTGGTATTAACTTCAAATAGGTTTAGGTTAAGTACACGTGTAAAATATAACTGTATTTTTAACCCTTTCACGCATATGGGACACCGGTGTCCCAAAAATATTTCCTTGTATAGCACAAAGGCTAGCACTATTTTACTAGTTTTTCGTTATAAGTTACTTAATCTTATCTGAATGTATACATCCGAACCGATTTTCATTTGAAGTGTTTATTTGTGTATATTTCTACTATGAAAAGCTTTTCAGTGAAAATGCATCTACCCTGCATCAGCTTCCGTTTGGAATCGGCATAAAACATATAGGTCCCGTCTGCCAATTTGTAGGGAAAATCAAAAGGGAGCAAGACGCAAATTTGAAGTGAAGTTCGGCCTAAATCTACTCGTAGATGAATCGCGCCAAGCATTAACTATTATTTTTTTTTTTTTCTATTTTAATTTTTTATGGTTAGTGCGTCAAGCGTAATACAAATTCTGAATCAGTTAAACAAATAGCGTTTGATCCAGCAAAATAACAAATTCAGGGTTGCTATGTTTATTCTAGCGAAATGAAATTAGCGCGTGCATTCTATTATTTTCCAAAGGAAAATTTAATTGTGCTTCATTGTTCGTTTCCATATTTGTACAGTTGAATTGTGGTATTAACTTCAAATAGGTTTAGGTTAAGTACACGTGTAAAATATAACTGTATTTTAACCCTTTCACGCCTATGGGACACCGGTGTCCTAAAAATATTTCCTTGTATAGCACAAAGGCTAACACTATTTTACTAGTTTTTCGTTATAAGTTACTTAATCTTATCTGAATGTATACATCCGAACCGATTTTCATTTGAAGTGTTTATTTGTGTGTATTTCTACTATGAAAAGCTTTTCAATAAAAATCCATCCACCCTGCATCAGCTTCCGTTTGGAAGCGGCATTATTATATAAGTCCCGTCTGTCAATTTGTAGGGAAAATCAAAAGGGAGCAAGACGCAAATTTTAATTGAAGTTCGGCCTAAATCTACTCATAGATGAATCGCGCCAAGCATTAAATATTATTTTTTTCTTTTTAATTTTTTATGGTTAGTGCGTCAAGCGTAATACAAATTCTGAATCAGTTAAACAAATAGCTGTTGATCTAGCAAAATAAAAAAATCAGGGTTGCTATGTTTATTCTAGCGAAATGAAATTAGCGCGTGCATTCTATTATTTTTCAAAGGAAAATTTAATTGTACTTAAGGGCTCGTTTCTATATTTTTACAGTTGAATTTTGTTATTATATTTACAGAATTCCAAAGAATGAGAAATCCAGCGTAATGTACAGAATCCCATGCAACGGTGACGGGTCTCACTTATGGGAGAAGTTATATGTGCGGACAACCAAATTAAAATTAAACACAAGGATTTCCGGCCACAAGTCCAATATTCAACTTGGAAACAATGCTTCGGAAAATAAAACGGCCTTAGCAGCCCATTGCAAGGATACGGGCCGCTATCCCGATTTCCAAAATGTTACTAAATTGGACATAGAGAAACAATATAATAAGCGCTTCACCATAGAAATGCTCCACATCATGAACACATCTAATAATAAGAGAATTAATTTTAAAAGTGACACATACCAACGCGCATATATATATCGCATTTATTGTTTAAGCAACAACAACAATTCACAATGCGTACAGAAATTATTCCGCTAGCAGCAGATTTAAGATCACCAAATCATAATGTTGGATGACAACATATTTTTGTTCTATTGTTCGTATCCCTATATATTTATACTCAGCTGACCAGAGCTCATAAAGTATATTAATTTTGTTCGCATAACGGCATAAACTAATTGAGATTCGATCTATATATCAAAATGATCTGGGCGAAAAAAGAAATTCATTTAGCCATGTCCGTCCGTCTGTCCGTAAACACGATAACTTGAATAAATTTTGAGGTAACTTAATGAAATTTGGTATGTAGGTTCCTGAGCACTCATCTCAGTTCGCTTTTTAAAATGAACGAAATCGAATTATTACTATAAGGCCCACTATTCGATATCGAAAATTTCGAAAAATCGAAAAAGTGCGATAATTCATTACCAAAGATGGATAATGCAATGAAACTTAGTAGGTGGGTTGACCTTATGACGCAGGAAAGAAAATTAGTAAAATTCTAGACAATGGGCGTGGCACCGCCCACTTTTAAAAGAAGGTAATTTAAAAGTTTTGCCAGCTGTAACTTGGCAGCTGAGTATGTAATGTTCGGTTACACACGCACGTAGCCTTCCTTACTTGTTAGTACTGTGTACCTGAGCTGTCTAAGCCACTCGGCCAATGAACGCATTGGAAAAAATGGGATATTCCAGCAGTAATAAGTAATGCTGAACATACATCCAGTAGATATTGCGAGAAAGGCGGCCGCAGCCCGGTCGTTTGTCGTGATATAGGTTATGGGCTTTCTGACTTAGGACACCCTACCAGGTTCGACTTTATCCCTGATAGGACGGACTATTTTATGCCGATAACTGCTCCCTTTTGGTCATTACAATTCAAATATTTGATGTTTTTATGTCTATGTTAATAAATTTCTTTATAATTCTGCAACGTATTTACTTTGTTAGTGATATTATATTTCTAATATGCAAGCTATGTATGTACGAAGTGAACACTTATATTTTAATAATATTCTGTTTCATAATAATAATTCTGCAATTTATTAAATATACAAATGTACATGTTAACTTTTACTATAATTTCATAAAGAAGTTTCCTTGTAAATTTGGCAACGACCATCTACATACATATCAGAGAACATCAAAAATCGAACACAACAACGTTAGATTACATTCGGCAACATGATCGTGTTCAATGATCCAACTTGCTTAAACGAACATAATCGACATTAATTAAAAATCAACCAACTTATGGCATGAGTGAATATTATAAATTCAGGCCTTTGCTCATTTGCCTCAACAGCGATTACATTCATGGGAATGAAAAGGCAAATATGAAAAGCCCATGCGTCTGAATATTTGCATGATTCTTCTGCCTTTACGTCACGGCGACAAGCTACGTATAAACATACATATAAACATTACTTACGGTTCTGTTTGTTTGCCGAACTAAACAATACTAATTCTCGTGCTTTGATTTTATTCTCCAAATTTAAACAATGTTAAATTTACAGCATTTTTTCGAAGTACACATTTCCTATTTTGAAATACAATGCAAATTTGACATTATTTTCCATGTGAAAAACACATTATTATAATGTAATATCTAAATTTTTTTTTTCATATCAAAAGCGTATTTCAAAAATATTAAATTCAAATTATTTGATAAATGAAAAAATATTGTGTTTTTCACATTTTAAAATGTAAAAAACACATTAGTGTTTTTTCCGTGTAGATATGACTTTTTTAAATTAAACGATTAAAAACGATTCTGTGGCTTTTCCTAATGTTCAAATGTTGTTGAAAATCTTGTGTATGCTTCCAGTAACAACGGCAACGAAAACGCCTTCACATATACATCTAAGGGCCACCAGCTTTTAAAACCCTCATTAATACCTTTAATTTGATATCCATATTGTACAAACAAATTCTAGAGTCACCCCTGGTCCACATTTATGGCAATATCTGGAAAAGGCGTCCACCTATAGAACTAAGGCCCACGCCCTTATAAAATACTCATTAACACCTTTCATTTGATACCCATATTGTACAAACAAATTCTAGAGTCACCCCTGGTCCACCTTTATGGCGATATCGCGAAAAGGCGTCCACCTTTTAGAACTAAGGCCCACGCCCTTTTAAAATACTCATTAACACCTTTCATTTGATACCCATATTGTACAAACGCATTCTAGAATCACCCCTGGTCCACCTTTATGGCGATATCTCGAAAAGGCGTTCACCTATAGAACTAAGCCCCACGCCCTTTTAAAATACTCATTAACATCTTTCCTTTGATACCCATATTGTACAAACGCATTCTAGAGTCACCTCTGGTCCACCTTTATAGCGATATCTCGAAAAGGCGTCCCCCTATAGAACTAAGACACATGCCCTTTTAAAACCCTCATTTATACCTTAAATTTGATACCCATATCGTACAGACACATTCTAGGGTCACCCCTGGTCCACCTTTATGGCGATATCTCGAAAAGGCGTCCACCTATGGAACTAAGGATCACTCCCTTTTAAAATACTCATTAACACCTTTCATTTTATACCCATATCGTACAAACACATTCTAGGGTCACCCCTGGTCCACCTTTATGGCGATATCTCGAAAAGGCGTCCACCTATAGAACTAAGACCCACGCCCTTTTAAAATACTCATTAACATCTTTCCTTTGATACCCATATTGTACAAACGCATTCTAGAGTCACCTCTGGTCCACCTTTATGGCGATATCTCGAAAAGGCGTCCCCCTATAGAACTAAGCCCCACGCCCTTTTAAAATAGTCATTAACACCTTTCGTTTGATACCCATATTGTACAAACACATTCTAGGGTCTCCCCTGGTCCACCTTTATGGCGATATCTCGAAACGGCGTCCACCTATGGAACTAAGGATCACTCCCTTTTAAAATACTCATTAACACCTTTCATTTTATACCCATATCGTACAAACAAATTCTAGAGTGAACCCTGATCCACCTGTATGGCGATACCCCTAAATGGCGTCCACATATAGAACTATGGCCCACTCCCTCATAAAATACTCTTTAATACCTTTCATTTGATACACATGTCATACAAACACATTCCAGGATTACCCTCGGTTCATTTTCCTACATGGTTATTTTCCCTTATGTTGTCACCATAGCTCTCAACTGAGTATGTAATGTTCGGTTACACCCGAACTTAACCTTTCTTACTTGTTTATTCTATATTTATCTTAAATCGCTTAGGTATGTACATCTGTTCACTAGCTTAGGTTAAGTTAGAGTGGCCACCGGTGCGAGCACCAGTGCACTGAGTCCCAAAAAGGTCCTATTGTGATACTAGGTGGATCCCTCCCCTTTGCTCGATACAGCAAACGTCAGGAATTTCTTAGATTCCAACTTACCCAGTACACAAAGATCGTGAAAGAAGGGAGATCCCAGAGATTTCTTCCTCTTGTGCCAAATGCACAGAAAATGTTTGACTGTTTCTGTCTCCTCTTCGTCTTTGTAGCTCCTGTAGTAATCATTATAGGGAGCACCCAGCCGTTGTGCGTGCCTCTCGATTGCTATATGGCCGGTTATGAGTCCAACCACCAGAGATATGCCCCCCCTAATAAGAAGAAGGAGAGTTTTTGTGCGTCTCGCGGCCTATTCAAGCCGCAGGAGCTTGGAGTGGTAGCAAAATTCAAGATTGCTCCATCTCACACCCGCTTCCCTAAGGAAAATCCCTTTCTAAATGAGCTTACAGGTAGCGAGCGGCATGCTTAATCCCTTCCAGGACGACGAAAGCGGAACGGATGTGCCCCCTCTTTAAAGTTCATCGGCCATCTCATTGCCCGGTATATTCGAGTGCCCAGGCACCCATACCAGACTGAGGTAAGTTTGCTCAGCGATCTCGTTAAGAGATTTTCGGCACTTCTCTACTGTCCTGGACTTACATGTGACCGATCAAAGTGCTTTTAGTGCAGCAAAAATACAAATTTGGTTATAGCCGTGAGCAGCCTATCGCAGGTGATCAGCGGCCTCATTTTTGCGGCCACCTCCGCCTGAAGGGCGCTGCAATGATCGGGCAGGCTAAATGATAGATTCTACCCTAGTTGAGGTGCAAAGACACCGCTACCCACCTTATAATCCAGTTTCGAGCCATCAGTATATATATGCAGCCTATTGCTCAGGTCCGGCGGCTCCTTCAACCAATAATCCCTATCCGGGATAATAACCTCGTACTTCATATTGAAAAATACAGTCGGAGCGCATTAGTCCGACGAAGGCGAATCCAGATACTTAAAGATAGCTGCAGTGCCATCCACATTGTCTCTCCATCCGGATAACTCTCGCAGCCGCAGAGCAGAAAAGGACGCACATTCCTTGGCCATTAAATCTATTGGCAACACGTTATAAATAATGTCCAGCGCCTCCGCAGGGGTGGTGCGCAGGGCACCCCCCAAGCAGATTAGAGCACTTCTTTGTACCTTCTGGAATACCCGTAGGTTTGATTTAGTATCTAAGCTCGTCCACCATACCACTGCCCCGTATAAGAGAATTGATCTAACCACAGCGTTGTAGAGCCACAGGGTAATATCCGGTGATAATTCCCATCTGCGCGCAACAGCTCCCCTACAGCTGTACAGTGCCACCGTTTGCTTTTTTCACACGCTCCTGAGCGTTTTCCCACCAGGATAGTTTCCTATCCAAAATTACTCCTAGGTATTTGGCAGAGTCCCTCACCATCAAGGTCCCTTTCATATACGTATGCTAGGATGTCGATAATTTTCCCTCCAAAGACTCCCTTAATGCGGAGTCTATTAACCTCTCGAGTGTCTTCAGCTGAAAGGATGTCAGACATATCGGTCTGAAGTCTTTAGGGGGAATCGTTCCAACCCCGTGGAATATAGTTAAGAGCACAAACTCCTTTGAAGATGTTATACAACCACAAAGAACTCAGCTCGATTGTTTGCTGGAATTGTACCGGGCCATCCGGCCCTGGTGCTTCGAAGAGATTGAACGACATTAAAGCCTATTTAATTTTACCCATAGTAATGAACTTCCCCTCATACGGCGTGTACAGTGTGAGTCTACCTCCAGTTCATTACTTCATCACTAGCGCCCGGAAAGTGCGTAGTCAGGAGCAGGAAAAGGGTACTCTCTGCCGAATCCGTCCATGTCCCATCAGATCCTTGCAGGCATCCCGGGACACATTTTGGAGCACCAGAGAGCACTCTTCGATGACCTTAGCAGTTCCTTGTAATCCACTAGGATCATCTTGTATGCATCCCATTTTTCAGCCTCCCTTGAGGCTTAACAAGATTGAATGCTTTCCGACATGCCTTGCTTAGATTATCTATGTCCCTGTTCCACCATGGTGGTTTGGTCTTATCCCTTGATTTCTTCCTAGGACAGGCCTTATCTAAAGCCTCCCCGCATGCCTTCGTGAACGAGTGAACCATATTATCCAGCTCCGCAGAATTCTTGGGTATATGAACACTAAATCCTGAGAGCCTCTCTTGAAGCTCCTCACTGTGGATAAGCCAGTTGACGTTTTTAAGGTTCCTATGCCAGACCGTTTCGAGCGCCACCCCGCCGAGGTCGAAGCGGACAAATCTAGGATCCGAAAAAGAGTGGGCATCAACCACCGTCCAATTTTTTATCATAGATTCCCCGCTGCCCGAGATCAGGGTGACGTCCAGAACCACCTGTCTGCTATTAGTGATAAACGTGGGCACCGAACCTCTATTACAAATCTTAAAGTTATGATAAATAACAAAATCAAAGAGTAACTCACCCCACTCGTTTGTGTCTCCACTGCCCCAACGTGGTGCGCATTGGCATCTCCCGCTAGTAGTAGTGGCCCTTTGCATCCCGAGCTATCTTACAGACTAGATCCGTCGGAGCTGACTCCTCATGAGGAAAATAAAAGGACGTCAGTGTAATATCCGTACCACCGACCGTCAACGTCATAGTTGTAGCATCCTCGTCGCTAAACTGGGGGATAAAAATAAAATTAAGTTCAGATCTTACCAAGATGCAAGCTCTCGGTTTCCCATGTGTGCCACCACTCACCAACGTTAATCCTGCGGCTTTCAGCCCGCAAATCTTATACCCTACTACGCAAGGCGCTTGGATAAGGGCTATATCAGCTGCTCCACCCGAAAACTGTAGCAGCAGCGCAGCAGAAGCTGCTTTACAATGGTGTTGATTTGTAGGACCTGCACTAAGCTGTGCACCAACCACCTCCACCACTGTCAAGGCGCCGTCTTCATCAGACATTGGCTCCTCTCCAGTGTAACCACTAAGCCTGTCCAGCGTTAGCGAGGAGATCGATATATTTCATATCTTATACAGCCGATAATTTGGATATTACGAATGGGATAGGATTATTGTTCAGCCACATTCATGAAAGGTATGAAATCTACAGCACAGACAGTCTCGTCCTTATTTGTTTTTAAGCTATTGCATAGATTTTATCGCGGGCTTGGCGACTAAATCAAAAAAAACCGAAACAGGCCAACCTAATATAAACGCACGCAAGTCATTTTCTGTCAAAAATGTCTCATGCACATACAACTTGTATGAGAGCAACCCAAATTGAATTTGCTGCGTGAAAACCTAACTCGATTTCCAATTTTTGTTCTGCGTGACATTTAGATTTGACGTTTGCACACATGCTTTATATTGTCGCAACGCATGCTTATTTGGGTTCGGGCAAAAAACGCCGGTTGTTTGCGTGCGCTAAAAAAACGCAGTGCGGTTTTATTAGGTTGGCATGTAACGGATATTTGTCAAAAAAGATCCGAAAAGGCTCGAAAAGGTTCGAAAAAATTCGAAAACGTTCGTAAAGGTTCGGTGTTAGCAACAGGCCAAATACATAATATAGAATCTCTATCATAATCAGCGGTGGGCAGGTTTCCAAATTGAGAATGTGTCAGTAAACACGAACGCGTAGCGAGCACGAAAGCAAAATCAATTATTTATTTAGTTTGATTTCAATGCTTGAACGGTGAATATGTGTCACACGCACTCTTTGGTACTCTGTTTTAAGCGCGCGTGCGACACTTCCTTACCGTACGACCATCGAAATCAAACTAAAAGAGCTGTCGTTGATTTTCACAAAGTAGCCATTGTGCTATCGCTTATCGTATACATATATGGTCGCTTACAAGCCAACCTAATAAAACCGCACTGCGTTTTTTTAGCGCACGCAAACAACCGGCGTTTTTTGCCCTAACCCAAATAAGCATGCGTTGCGACAATGTAAAGCATGTGTGCAAACGTCAAATCTAAATGTCACGCAGAACAAAAATTGGAAATCGAGTTAGGTTTTCACGCAGCAAATTCAATTTGAGTTGCTCTCATACAAGTTGTATGTGCATAAGACATTTTTGACAGAAAATGACTTGCGTGCGTTTATATTAGGTTGGCTTGTTAGCAGGTGCTAAGCTCACGCAGTGAATGTTAAAGTTAAAGCGAAAGTTAAAGTTAAAGTTAAAAATAAAGTTAAAGTTAAAGTTGAAGTTAAAATTAAAGTTAAAGTTGAAGTGAATGTTAAAGTTAAAGGGAAAGCTAAAGTTAAAGTTAAAAATAAAGTTAAAGTTAAAGTTAAAATAAAAGAAAGTTAAAGTCAAAGTTAAAGTTAAGGTTAAAGTTAAAGTTAAAGTTAAAGTCAAAGTTAAAGTTAAAGTCAAAGTTAAGGTTAAAATTAAAGTTAAATTTAAAGTTAAAGTTACAGTTACAGTTAATATTAAAGTTAATGTAAAAGTTAAAGTTAAAGTTAAAGTGAATGTTAAAGTTAAAGTTAAAGTTAAACAAGTAAGAACGGGACTGTCTTCGGCTGTGCCGAAGACTTCATACCTTTCATGAATGGGGCTGAACAATAATCTTATCCCGTTCGTAATCTCCGAATAATCGGATGTATAAGATAAGAAATATATAGTGAACAGATCTACATACCTTGACGATTTTTAAGATAAATATAAAATAAAAAACAGGTAGGTAATTCGTGTGAGGATGCAAAGTTTCAGGTTTTTTTTGGTCTGCGTGTAAAAACTATGACTACGAATCACGTATTTCAAAAATATATGACGAAAACGTAACTATTTGATGAAATTTGATGAATTTTGAAGATTCTAGCCGTAAAAAAGGGGTCAAAATGACAGTTTATATGAAGTATATAATATATATACGACCGATCTCTATGATTTTTTCAGACAACAATATATGCTATATACGTAAGCATTTTGTGAAATTTGAAGCTTCTAACTGTTAAAACGGGGCAGAAATTGCGTAAAGTTTCTCATCTGAATAATCGGTTGTATGAGATATATACTATGTGTACCACCGATCTCAATGATTTTTTCAGACATCAATATATGCTATACACGTAAGCAGTTCGTGAAATTTGAAGCTTCTAGCTGTTAAAATGGGGCCGAAATCGTAAAAAAATATATATATACTATATATATATACTATATATACCATCATATATATATTATATATATCACCGATCTCCATGATTTTTTGACACAACAATACATACTATATACGTAAGCAATCGGTGAAATTTGAAGCTTATAACTGTTAAAATGGGGAAGAAATTGCGCAAAGTTTCTTATCTGAACAATCGGTTGTATGAGATATATACTATGTATACCACCGATCTCAACGATTTTTTCAGACATAAATATATGCTATACACGTAAGCAGTTGGTGAAATTTGAAGCTTCTAGCTGTTAAAATGGGGTAGAAATTGCGAAAAGTTTCTTATCTGAACAATCGGTTGTATGAGATATATACTATATATACAACCGATCTCTATGATTTTTTCAGACAACAATATATGCTATATACATAACCAATCGGTGAAATTTGAAGCTTATAGCTTTTAAAATGGGGTAGAAATTGCGAAAAGTTTCTTATCTGAACAATCGGTTGTATGAGATATATACTATATATATAACCGATCTCTATAATTTTTTCAGAGAACAATATATGCTATATAAGTAAATATTCGGTGAAATTTGAAGCTTCTAGCTGTTAAAATGGGGCTAAAATTTGCGAAATTATATATATATATACTATATATATATACTATATATACCACCGATCTTTATGATTTTTTCAGACAACAATATATGCTATATACGTAAGCATTCGCTGAAATTTGAAGCCTCTAGCTCTTAAAATAGGGCAGTAATTACGAAAAGTTCCTTATCTGAACAATCGGTTGTGGGGGATATATACTATATATACCACCGATCTCATAAATTTTTTCAGGCAACAATATGTGCAATATACGAAAGTATATGGTGAAGTTTGAAGCTTCAATCTGTTAAATTGGGTAAGATATTACAAAAATCCTCTTTTTCTGAAAAATCGGTTGTATGGAGGATATATGCTATAGTGGTCCGATCCGGTCGGTTAAGACAAATGTCTAATCGGACACCCAAATACACCTGCTCACCAAATTTTATCAAGATATCTCAAAAATTGAGGGACTAGTTTGCATACAAACAGACAGACGGACAGACGGACAGACGGACAGACGGACAGACGGACATGGCTAAATCAACTCAGCTTTTCAACCTGATTATTTCGGTATACTTAATGGTGGGCCCATCTATTTTCCTTTAAGGACTTACAATTTTCGGTTTCGTGACGAAATTAATATACCATTTCATTTTCATGAAAGGTATAAATAAAGTTAAAGTGAAAGTTAAAGTTAACAAGTAAGGAAGGCTAAGTTCGGGTGTAACCGAACATTACATACTCAGTTGAGAGCTATGGAGGCAAAATAAGGAAAATCACCATGTAGGAAAATGAACCTAGGGTAACCCTGGAATGTGGTTGTATGACATGTGTATCAAATGGAAGGTATTAAAGAGCATTTTAAGAGGGAGCGGGCCTTAGGTCTATCGGTGGACGCCTTTTCGAGATATCGCCATTAAGGTGGGCCAGGGGTGACTCTAGAATGTGTTTGTACGATATGGGTATCAAACGAAAGGTGGTAATGAGTATTTTAAAAGGGAATGGGCTTTAGTTCTATAGGTGAACGCCTTTTCGAGAAATAGCCATAAAGGTGGACCAGGGGTGACTCTAGAATATGTTTGTACGATATGGGTATCAAATGAAAGGTGTTAATGAGTATTTTCAAAGGGAGTGATCCTTAGTTCCATAGGTGGACGCCGTTTCGAGATATCGCCATAAAGGTGGACCAGGGGTGACTCCAGAATGTGTTTGTACGATATGGGAATCAAATGAAAGGTGTTTCTGAGCATTTTAAGAGGGAGTGGATATTAGGTCTATAGGTGGACGCCTTTTCGAGATATCGCCATTAGGGTGGGCCAGGGGTGACTCTAGAATGTGTTTGTACGATATGGGTATCAAACGAAAGGTGTTACTGAGCATTTTAAGAGGGAGTGGGCATTAGGTCTATAGGTGGACGCCTTTTCGAGATATCGCCATGAGGTAGGGCCAGGGGTGACTCTAGAATGTTTGTACGATATGGGTATCAAACGAAAGGTGTTACTGAGCATTTTCAGAGGGAGTGGGGATTAGGTCTATATGTGGACGCCTTTTCGAGATATCGCCATTAGGGTGGGCCAGGGGTGACTCTAGAATGTTTGTACGATATGGGTATCAAACGAAAGGTGTTACTGAGCATTTTAAGAGGGAGTAGGCATTAGGTCTATAGGTGGACACCTTTTCGAGATATCGCCATTAGGGTGGGCCAGGGGTGACTCTAGAATGTTTGTACGATATGGGTATCAAACGAAAGGTGTTACTGAGAATTTTAAGAGGTGTTTTTACGATATGGGTATCAAATGAAAGGTGGTAATGAGTATTTTAAAAGTGAGTAATCCTTAGTTCTATAGGTGGAAGCCTTTTCGAGGTATCGCCATAAAGGTGGACCAGGGGTGACTCTAGAATGTTTGTACGATATGGGTATCAAACGAAAGGTGTTCTGAGCATTTTAAGAGGGAGTGGGCATTAGGTCTATGGGTGGACGCCTTTTCGAGATATCGCCATTAGGGTGGGCCAGGGGTGACTCTAGAATGTGTTTGTACGATATGGGTATCAAACGAAAGGTGTTACTGAGCATTTTAAGAGGGAGTGGGCATTAGGTCTATAGGTGGACGCCTTTTCGAGATATCGCCATTAGGGTGGGCCAGGGTTGACTCTAGAATGTGTTTGTACGATATGGATATCAAATTAAAGGTATTAATGAGGGTTTTAAAAGCGAGTGGCCCTTAGATGTATATGTGAAGGCGTTCTCGCGATATCGACCAAATGTGGATCAGGTGATCCAGAAAATCATCTGTCGGGTACTGCTAATTTATTTATATATTCAATAACACTAACAGTATTCCTGCCAAGATTCCAAGGGCTGTTGATTTCGCCATGTAGAACTTTTTCATTTTCTTCTACTTAATATGGTAGGTGTCACACCCATTTTACAAAGTTTTTTCTAAAGTTATATTTTGCGTCAATAAACCAATCCAGTTACCACGTTTCATCCCTTTTTTCGTATTTGGTATAGAATTATGGCATTTTTTTAATTTTTTGTGATTTTCGATATCGATAAAGTGGGCGTGGTTATGGTCGGATTTCGGCCATTTTTTATACCAAGATAAAGAGAGTTCAGATAAGTACGTGGGCTAAGTTTAGTAAAGATATATCGGTTTTTGCTCAAGTTATTGTGTTAACGGCCGAGCGGAAGGACAGACGGTGGACTGTGTATAAAAACTGGGCGTGGCTTCTACCGATTTCGCCCATTTTCACAGAGAACAGTTAACGTCATAGAATCTATGCTCCTACCAAATTTCAAAAGGATTGGTAAATTTTTGTTCGACTTATGGCATTAAAAGTATTCTAGACACACTAAATGAAAATGGGCGGAGCCACGCCCATTTTGAAATTTTCTTTTATTTTTGTATTTTGTTGCATCATATCATTACTGGAGTTGAATTTTGACTTAATTTACTTATATACAGTAAAGATATTAAATTTTTTGTTAAAATTTGAATTTAAAAAAAATTTTTTTTAAAAAGTGGGCATGTTCTTCATCCAATTTTGCTAATTTTTTTTAGCACATATATAGTAATAGTAGTAACGTTCCTGTCAAATTTCATCATGATATCTTCAACGACTGCCAAATTACAGCTTGCAAAACTTTTAAATTACCTTCTTGTAAAAGTGGGCGGTGCCACGCCCATTGTCCAAAATTTTACTAATTTTCTATTCTGCGTCATAACGTCAACCCATCTACCAAGTTTCATTGCTTTAACCGCCTTTGGCAATGAATTATCGCATTTTTTCGGTTTTTCGAAATTTTCGATATCGAAAAAGTGGCCGTGGTTATAGTCCGATATCGTTCATTTTAAATAGCGATCTGAGATGAGTGCTCAGGAACCTACATACCAAATTTCATCAAGATACCTCAAAATTTACTCAAGTTATCGTGTTAACGACGGACGGACGGACGGACGGACGGACATGGCTCAATCAAATTTTTTTTGGATCCTGATTATTTTGATATATGGAAGTCTATATCTATCTCGATTCCTTCATATATGTACAACCAACCGTTATCCAATCAAACTTAATATACTCTGTGAGCTCTGCTCAACTGAGTATAATTATCAGTATCGCCCATCTGTACATCCGTTGACACGATAACTTGGGCGAATATTGAAATATCTTCACCGAATTCGGTATACGGGCTTATCTGAACCTAGAATAGATTCGTGTTGAAAATTAGTGAAATGGAATGATAACCACACCCACTTTTTTATATATAGAACATTTTGGAAAACACAAAAAAACTGATTCTTTGGTAAATATTACACCTAGAATGTTGAAATTAAATAAGTGGACTGATATTGAGAATCTTGATAAAAATTTGGAAAACTTTTTGAAAATGGGTGGATCACCGCCCACTTGTGATAAAATCAATTTTACAAATGTTATTAATCATAAATCAAAAACCGTTAAACCTATTGTAGCAAAGTTCGACAGAGAGGTTGCCTTTACTGTAAGAAATACTTCGAAGAAAAATTAACGAAACGGTTAAGGACAACGCCCACTTTTATATAAAAGATTTTTAAAAGGGTTGTGGACGAATATAATAAGCTATATCTTTGCAAAAAAGAATTTTATGTCAGTTATGTTTCTTTTCCCAATTGGAATTATAAAAAGAAATAGGAAAAAATTCAAATTTTTAAGAATGGGAGTGACACCGCGCCTTTTATGTCTAACAGTGTTTTCTTTTCTGGCAAAAGTCTTACGCTTTTTGTATGCCGCGCAAGGGTTGTTAATATACTTTGTTCTATTCTAAAAAGCAGGTAACACCTTTACAGGGTATTTCGTTCTTTTGTGAAAATTGTTGCCTGCTCGCAACGCAAAAGCGTTCACTTTAACCCTGCATAAAATGGCGGTGTGGCAGAGCAACTCTGCTAAACCAGCTGATCGCGACAATTTATTTTCGTAACTTCACAAATTTTAAGCGAAGAAAATTTAAATGAAGGAAATAATTGCTAATGAATATTTATTATCATTGATAACGCGTTTGTCAAAATCAGCTAATACACGGGGTAGTAAATTATGTTCTTTGCATGCACTATAAATGTTGAAAATTTTCTGCGGTAGGAGTAACTCTATTTAGGTTTTACCATTTACATAGGCAACAATTTATTTCAGAATTTATTTCAGAAAAGCTATAAACAATTTTCTATATTTCGGGAGCCAAAACTCGAAGAAAAATTACCGGATCGTAATAAGATTTAGAACACATCCTTTCTATATAGCAGGAAATATTTCTAGTAAAAATGGACGGGATGGGTTAAAGACCACTTTTATATACAAGACGTTTAAAAGGGTTAAATGGGCGGTAGAACGTATTATGTAGGAAAGTAATTTATCTGAAATGAACTATAAAATTGAAGCTCACCCTTCGGTCCACGTTCGGTTACACCCAAACTTAGACACCCTTACTTGTTTTTTATTTAAACATTTTATTTTTGAAAATCATTTTTAATTATTTCCTCGCCGAACTACGCTGCAGGGAAAAATCTCTGCGTCATCTGTATTTTAAAACACCTTCTGTGTTTTTAGACCCTGTTCCGATTTAGAACTGGGTCTTTTTTCAGAACTGGGTGCTGAGCAGAGCTCACAGAGTATATTAATTTTGTTCGCATAACGGTACCCCGTAACGGCATAAACTAATCAAGATAGATATAGACTTCTATATATCGAAATGATCTGGGCGAAAAAAGAAATTCATTTAGCCATGTCCGTCCGCCCGTCTGTCCGTAAACACGATAACTTGAGTAAATTTTGAGGTATTTTAATAAAATTTGTTATATAAGTTCCTCGGCACTCATCTCAGGTCGCTATTTAAAATGAACGAAATCGGACTATAACCACGCCCACTTTTTCGATCTCGAAATTTTCGAAAAACCGAAAAAATGCGATAATTCATTACCAAAGACGGATAAAGCGTGGTGGGTTGACCCTATGACGCAGAATAGAAAATACGTAAAATTTTGGATAATGGGCGTGGCATCGACCACTTTTAAAAGAAGGTAAAAGTTTTGCAAGCTGTAATTTGGCAGCTGAGTATGTAATGTTCGGTTACACCCGAACTTAGCCTTCTTATTTGTTATTAAATTGTTTTATTTAGCTTGACTTGAGCTTGACAAGCTTTAAACTTGGAATATATTTCAGAACCCGATGGCAATGCAATAATAAAAAAACTCCGATAGGTGGCGCATGGATCGAAATAATTCAAAAAATCGTATTTTTGGTCCGCTTTTGCTCATATTTGGAACAAATATTACATACAGTCCGGTAGAAGTGATATCAAAATACTTTGGACAACAAATTGTCAGGAAAGAGTTCTTGTAATAATGAGTCACTAAATGAACTAAATAGAAGGAGAAATAATAGGCAATTAAATAAAGACTAAAAACTTGAAAATAAAATAATAAAAAAAAAGTTTTAAGTTAAACGGTTTTATTGAAAACAATACTTAATTACGCAAAATTAATACTAAAAGCTAGAAAATAATTAGGTAGGTCCTAGGTACTAGTCATCACACTCCTCATCAATCTAGGGCGTTGATCAGACAATTAAATAAAAGCGTTAACGCGTCAAATTTCTATTGCTAGTCAACCGCTCATATCTTTACAAATCATATTTTCATATATGTATAACTAAGACCAACTGAACCTTAATCAGGTTATGCTATGCCTTACGTTTTTAGAAATTTCACGCGCCCAGCTCTATTATTTATTTGTTTGATCAACGCCCTAGATTGATGAGGAGTGTGATGAATAGTACCTAGGACCTACCTAATTATTTTCTAGCTTTTAGTATTATTATTGCATAATTAAGTATTGTTTTCAATAAAACCGTTTAACTTAAAATTTTTGTTTTTATTATTTTATTTTTGGTTAATGCGTCAAGCGTAAAACAAATTCTAAATCAGGTAAACAAACAACTTTGGATCTAGCAAAATAACACATTCAAGGTTGTTCCAGCAAAATGAAATTAGTGCGTATATTCTATTCTTTTTCAAAGGAAAATTAAATTGTATTTAATTGCTCGTTTATATATTTGTACAGTTGAATTGTGGTATCAAGTTCACAGAGGTTAAGTGATACGTGTAAAATGTGACCATATTTTTAACCCATTTAGAAACATTATTGAAAGCCCGAGCAATGTTTAAAAGGACTCCTAGAGCATATTTCTTATATTTTAGGGTTTTCTTTATGCTTATTACCACCCCATGCAATGCGGTGTCTACCGACTTTCCTTTGGTACGCATGTTGTGTTGTGGAGAGCAGCCTTTCATCCACGTTGGACTTTATATACACATCTATCAGCCTCTTAAAGGTTTTGAGCAGAAATTATGTTAAGCTAATGAGTTATAGTATTTGGGATACACGTCACCGATCTTTCCCGCCTTGGGTTGGAGAGCTAAAAGAGCAGTTCTCCAGGAGTGCGGTACATGAATATACACCCATCGAATATTATTTTAAGCCATTCCACGACCGCTCTATTTGAAACTTGTAGAATGGCCAGGAATATATCATCTGGGCCCGGCGATTTAAACTTAGAAAACGTCTTCACTGCTCATTCGATCTCGACATCGATCACCAAGACCAGCACTACCCGCTCCGTGTTCGAAGTATGAGTGCTGTCTGCTGGCTCTTCTAAACCATCTCCCGATGGGAAATGTGTATCGAAAAGCACCTCAATGAATGCCTCACTATTACGTGACCATTCCCCATTCTCTTTCTTTATTTGTTCCTGGGCTATGTTTCCCCTTGCTAGGACTTTTTCTAACCGTGCTGTTTCTTTTCCATGAGATTCTCTTCGCCCTGGAAATTTAACGCTTGTAGATCTTCAGTAGATCCCTGTACTCGTCCCGACATGCTTCGATTTCCGCGGTCTTTGTTAACTTAAACATTTCTTTCTCCTGTCTTCTTAGAAGACTCAGCTCATTGCTCCACCATGGCGGCTTTGCTTTCCTCTGAATCTTCTTAGAGGGCAAGCTTTGTTATATGCAGTCATAAGCGGCATTGTTAGGAATTCATTAGACTCCTCCAGTTCATCCACATTGGCAACCTCTTTGGGTAGTCCCAGTTTTGTTTCCACCTGTTTCTGGAATTTAGTTCAGTTCGTTGACCTAGTTCTAAAGGTTCCTCCCTTCTCTACCCGCTTTAGGGGGGGGGCTAAAGCTGATTTACGCATGGTGGGAGAAGGATCGTCTATCATACCTCGATATATCACGTTTGGTGCTCAATGTAATATCCAGATCATTGCTGGATGTTGGACCAATATATGTAGGGACATTTGCCCTGTTGGCTATCTGCAAATTTGTTCACAGGATATAACAACGTAGAGATTCGCCTCTCTCGTTCGTATCTGCTCCTGTTGTTGTTGTTGTTGTAGCAATGATCGCCCCACCTAATAGCCGCGGCCGATCACAAATTGTCAACAATATCCTCTAACGGGAGTCCAAGGAAACTTGCCGTTTCCACAGGGGTGGACCATAAGGAAAGGGGTGTTAGAATGGTTCCACATTACAATTGAAGAGATGGTTGGTGTCATGTGGGGACACATTGCAAGCGGGGCATACATTTTGTATGTCGGGGTTGATTCTGGATAGGTAAGAGTTTAACCTGTTACAGTATCCAGAACGAAGTTGAGCAAGAGTGGCACGCGTTTCCCTGGGGAGTATGCGTTCCTCTTCCGCAAGTTTTGGATAATTTTCGTTAAGTACTGGATTCACCGGGCAATTCCCGGCATAAAGGTCCGACGCCTGTTTATGGAGTTCACCAAGGACCTGGTTGTGTTTTTTCACTTCATAGGGCTGGGTTCTCAGGTGCCGTATTTCCTCAAAATGCTTACGGAGATGACTCCTTAAGCCCCTAGGCGGTGCTGGTTCCTCAATCAGATGTCTGTTGGGATGCCCAGGTTTCTGGGTATTCAACAGGAACTGTTTGGTCAGCATCTCATTTCTCTCCCTGATGGGGAGTATTCTCGCCTCATTATGCAGATGGTGTTCTGGGGACATAAGAAGACAGCTCGTGGCGATTCTGAGAGCAGTATTTTGGCAGGCCTGTAGTTTCTTCCAGTGGGTGATTTTTAGGCTTGGCGACCATATGGGTGACGCGTAGCACGTAATCGGCTGGCTAATTGCTTTGTATGTAGTCATGAGCGTTTCTTTATCTTTTCCCCAAGTACTGCCAGCGAGGGATTTGAGGATTTTGTTACGGCTCTGAATTCTCGGAACAATTGCGGCTGCGTGCTCACCAAAATGTAGATCCTGATCAAACGTCACACCCAAGATTTTGGGGTGTCGGACAGTCGGTAGCGTAGTGCCATCGACGTGGATGTTCAAAATGGTCGACATTTAGGGCGTCCATGTTGTAAATAAGGTCGCGAAAGATTTAGTCGGTGATAATGCCAGGTTTCGCGAGGCGAAAAACTAGAGAGATCAGGGAGGTAGCCGTTTATTTTATTGCATAACGCATCGATCTTTGGGCCTGGGCCTGTGGCCATTATTGTGCAGTCATCGGCGTAGGAAACGATTGTGACTCCTTCCGGTGGTGAAGGTAGCTTAGATATGTAGAAAATAAACAAAAGTGGTGATAGGACACCACCCTATGGCACCCCCTGTTTAATTCTCCTTGGTTTTGATGTTTCGTTTCTAAATTGCACCGATGCCTGCCGACCACCCAGATAATTTGCGATCCACCTTTTAAGACATGGGGGAAGGGTAGACCATTCCAGGTCCTGCAGTAACGAGCCATGGTTGACCGTATCAAAAGCTTTTGATAGGTCTAGCGCTACGAGTACTGTTCTATGGTGGGGGTATTGATTTATACCGCAATTTATCTGGATGCTAATGGCATTCAGCGCGGTGGTTGTGCTATGGAGTTTTCTGAAGCCATGCTGATGAGGGGCTAGCTGCAAATTTGCTTGGAAATAAGGGAGACAAATGGCTTCAAGCGTCTTTTCCACTGGTGATAGGAGAGATATCGGACGATACGACTCACCTATGTTAGCTGGTTTCCCAGGCTTTAGTAGCGGGACCACCTTGGTCATTTTCCATTTCTCAGGTATGACAAAGGTGGAAAGAGACAGATTAAAGACATGCGCTAAATATTTGAACCCCTTTTTCCCTAGGTTTTTAAGCATCGGCATGGCTATGCCGTCTGGGCCCACTGCTTTGGATGGTTTAGCACGACCAATGGCGTCCTCAACCTCTTTAGCGGTGATGGTGATTGGTGAAGCGCTGAATTTGTGTTTATGTGCGCGTCTATTGGCTCTCCGTCTATCTTTGTCGACCGTAGGATGCATTATATATTGTCGGCAGAAAGCGCTCGCGCATTTTTTCGCGTCCGACAGCACTTTGTCGCCAAAGGCGATGGAAACTTTGTCTTTGTGCTTAGTCGGATTCGATAGGGACTTTACGGTGGACCAAAGTTTACACACACCGGTAGGGAGGTTACAACCTCTTAGGTGCTCCTCCCATTTCGCCCGCTTGTGTTCATCTACAAGCAATCTGATGCGTTAGTTTATATCCCTTATTTGGCGGTCGCCTGGGTCAAGCTGTATACTTATAAGGTCACGTTCTCTCGCTAAGTTTGCGGCCTCCGCCGGGAAGTGGGCCGGATTTCGGGAATTCTCCCGGCGGGAATGAAATGTGCCGAGGCGGATTTAATGACCTTACGGAAGGCACGCTCCCCTTGGCGGGCATCAGTCGGGATAGGGAGGACAGCTAGGCGGCTGTCTGTAAAGGATTTATATTCTTCCCACTTTCCTTTTTGAAGTTTATGAAAGTGCGTTTTTCAGTGACGATGAAGTCGGCGTTACGCTCAAGCGAAATAAATATGGGCAGGTGGTCGGATGCCAATGTTACCATCGGCTGCCAGTTGACGCAGTTTACGAGTTCTGCGGTCACGATTGAGATATCTGGCGAGCTGTGACAGCTTCCTACCATACGTGTGGGGGCGTCTCCGTTTATTGTGCAGAACGTCGTTTCTTCTATTTGATCCGCCAAAATCTCACCCCTACTGTCCGCCCGCAAGTTTGAATGCCATAGATCATGATGGGCATTGAAATCGCCTAAGATAATGCGATTGTTGCCAGTGAGTAAGGCCCTGATATTAGGGCGGTATCCACTGGGGCAACAGGTGGCAGGAGGGATGTAGACGTAGACTAAGGGACGCCCTTGGGCGTGAACAGCAAGAAGCCACAAAAGATTTATAAAAGTTACGTGGACGTCGGGTTTTGGGATCAAGCCCAGAACAACCTGTCCGATGCAACCATCCCTTGCACGAGACACACTGAACAGAGTATGACCGTCCTAAAAAGATTCTTTTCCGGCAGATGCAGCAAAACCATTTCTCAGGACCGGGGTCAGGAGACGGACCCGGATTGGATTCGATGCCTTCCCGGAGTAAGAGAATATGGAGCAGTCCTGCTGCAAGGAGCTGCTGGGAGGATGACAATTTGTGGGAGGGACGAAACAAATTAGATGGGGTCACACTGAAATGACAGTCCTTGGTCGGGAAAAATCCCGAGTCGCTCCGGTATATAGAACCGACTGCCTTGGCAAGCGCGTATCTGCTCCTCTCCACGCATTGTAATGCGCATTTGCATTCGCGCCTATGACCTTCCGCCCTTCGCCCTGTATTAGCTTATTGTACTCTACCGGTGGAACCTCCGCAGGATGGGCCATGTAGCAGGATGCCAGGATATATACCTGCTTATTGTTTTGCTCAACGGCCACCACTACGAGTTCCTCAGTAGTGTAATTAGGCAGCATATATGAATGCAGCTATTTCCTTACCATTACTACAGCTCGCACCTGGCCCTCCGTATGCGCGCAGTAAGTAAACGCCAAATCGGCGCGCGTTAAGACCAGAAACCTTTCCTCCCGATGAGAGCCACGGCTCCTGGATCAGTGCCACGTCAAACGAACCCTCCTCAAGGGTTAGGAGGAGTTCGTTCGAAGCCACTTTACTGTGCTGTAGGTTTATCTGTAGGACTGGCAGCACCGTCGGGCTGTTTGTCCCCCTCCAGCACCTTCGTCGTGATGTCGTCGCCCTCCCCTTGCTCTTTTGGTTTAAAGTATTTTAAGCCCCCTTCAGTCTCTTGTAACTGTTGTGCCGGGTGTTCCTCTGTGCGACTCGCAGCACCATTTGGCTGTTTGTACTCTTCTAACACCTTCGTGGTGACGTCTGCTACCTCCACCTGTTCTTTTTCTCTTAGGTTTTTGAGGTCTTTTTTCACTTCGCCTACTTCTAACGTGTCAGAATTTTTATACTCGGGACTTCTTTTCCTGAGACGAATGTAAATTTTGCCTGTACCAAAGGACATTTTGCCAAGCTGCCTGTACAATATATCCTCCGCCCGCTTGTTTATTTGGAAGATTTAGAAGTGACCTTCTTCCGTAAGCCGAGTAAGTACCTTCCAATCCTGTGTCGTTATGTTCGGATTCTGATTCTATAGAAGTCGCAGTGTATCTTCCGAATTCATCATGTATGGTATCCAGCAATTAAGTACAAATAAATTTTCCTTCGAAAAATATTAGAATATACACGCTAATTTCATTTCGCTAGAATGAACATAACAACCTTGAATTTGTTATATTGGTAGATCAAAAGCCATTTGTTGAACTGATTCAGAATTTGTATTACGCTTGACGCGCGATTTATCTCCAAGAAGATTTAGGCGAATTTCTCTTCGAATTTGCGTTTTGCTCCCTTTTAATTTTCCCTACAAATTGGCAGATGGGACATATATGTTTTATGCCGAATCCGAACGGAATCTGATGCAAGGAAGATGCGTTTTTACTGAAAATCTTTTCATAGTAGAAATATACAGAAACTAGTGGCCCGGTACGTGCTTCGCTACGTATAAAGTGAAATATTAAATCAGTTTCATTTATTGCAAAAAAAAAGATATTTTATTATTTGCTAGCTTTTTTAAAACTTAATCCAAAACATTTGAATAAACAATATTTTTTGTTTTTCCATTTTGAGCATGAATAAACAAACGGCTGGGGGTACCGACTCTGGAACAGGCAACATAAAGTTGGCAATGTGAAAAACATGATTCCTCCAAATTCACACCACAAACGTTAAGTGTTTGACCTTGGGCTTTGTTGATGGACATCGGAAATGATAAACGCACAGGATATTGTAATCGTTTGAATTTAAATGGCATATCAGTTGGATACGCATATCAGTGGGATACGCGGTATTAAACAAACTTCTCCTTTTGATTTACCAGTTAAGATCGTAGCTTCAATCAAATTTGCCAATAAATTTTTCACTGCCAATCTGGTGCCATTACACAGTTTTGGTGGATTAATATTTCATAATAATATAATCAAAGAACCCACTTTCAGATTCAAACAATGTGGTGGCATACCAGCCTGTTCTAATAAATTTAAAAATTCAATTGGATAATTCATTGCCTCATCTTGATTCATAGCACTGTCAATTGATTTATATGTCGTGACTAAACCTGGGAGTTTTGCTTGAATTTGAAAATTAATGGCATTAATATGAATGTTCTGCGGTTCCAAAATGGCGCGTTCTCTCAACCAATCATGATTTCTGTAATTCTGAAGAATATTTGCAAAAACACATTAAATCAATTCATCTATCGATTTCGTAATTGTACAAAAATTGTTCGGTACAGTGATCAATACGTTGGTTCTGTCGATTTGTATTTTGCCATCACCAATTTCTAACAATTGTTTTGAAAACTTATGGGCAGCTGGATCATTTTGTAGGTGAATACGCATATTAATGTTCAGTGTCAATTTTTGTACATATATCCATAGAACTGATGACTTCAAACAGGCATTTATTTCATCAGCAGGAGTTGATCGAGGAATGACAGGCAATTTTTGTCGAAAATTCCCTGACAGTAATATCAAAGCACCACCAAAAAGCTGTTTTTTACCACGTAAATCTTGCATTGTTCGATTTATTAAATTAATTAATTAAATGCTTCTAGTAATTAATTAATTGACGGTTATCGCAGAACTTTTGCCATAGCAGAATTTTGGGAAATTTTCCAAGTTGGAGTTTCAATCACCTGTACATTCAATGGCAATTTAAATGCAGAGTGTGCTGTCCGACCACCTTCTAATAATGTAGCAGCAATTCCCGAAGATGCAAGTGCCAATGCAATTTTCTGTTCCGATCGAATAGTCGCTAAAATCGGTGATATAACGAACGTTTTGCCTTACCACCAGGTGCATCCAAGAAATATAATGCACCTGCATTATTGGAAATGGCTTGCATGATTGTGTCATATATATATTTTTGCTGAATATTTATTTTGGTTATATTCGATTGTACAAATAAACGCAAATAATTAGAATTGAATTCCTGCTCACGTTGCAATTCACGATCAAACAGATCATGCATCTCACTATTTGGTGTGAACATACCCAATTGTACTAATCTTTTATTTGCAATCGTTAGACACATATCTTCAATTATTATCAAAGCTTTGTTGTACATTTGCAAAGTTATCAGAAAATCAGGATTTCTTTCATGATGACGCATACGAATTAAAATATCTTCTGCAATATAATGTTTATATTTGTTCCATAATTCAAGTGGATTTGATGGCATACATGTTGATAACACTGCTTTACAAAATAAAACTTTTTGCATTACCCTGGATCACCACTATTTTTTATTTATTTGGAACAGTCCCCTAATTATAAAAAAGGTCGAAATTTAAAATTCTATGAATACGTTTTTGTTTTTTTTGTTTTCTAAAATTTGCCTTTTTTGAAAAGAGAGATCCATTGATTTTATCATATCTCTGGAACGGGTTGTCCGATTTTGTTGGAGAAAACAGCATGTAAAAGCAAATGAAATTACCTTAAAATTGTTTAAATACCATTTTTTCAAATACTTATTGGTTTCAGAGTTATTTGCATCGCATTATAAAAAAATCGTATTTTGTATTAAAAATTTCCATTTTTTTTTTTTTTTTCTTTAAACCTAGACGGTCATCCTTCGTCAATACGACTACGCACGATCTTATTTTCACTGTAAATATGTTTTTATTGTCCGTGTTGATCTCCGATTTCGTACAGCGATAGTCGGTTGTTTACTCTCTTTGAATGCACGCATACAGAAGAGCACGCAAACCGCAAATTGACGAAGGATGACGTTTATGTAACTTTCAGGTTTTTGTGGTACATTTTTCATGATCGACTAGTGACTTATTTCGTTTGCCACGACTACTAAGCAACTGTTAAATGATGAGGAAATAGAGAAGTTTCTCTCCTCGATCGATGACGATGAGTCGGAAAACGAAACTAGTGAATTAAGTCACACAGAAGTAGATCGTCAGGTGGAGGAATTAGTGTGGATCTATGCGATAATGCTGATAATTCAAGCTCTTCAGATGAAGAAACTGAGGTGGATGAAGACGAAGTTCCCCTTAATATTTTAAAATCAAATTCTTATATTATATCTTGCTCTAAAGTAATAGGAACAGGTTGCCATTATGCCAATTTTTCGGTATGTTGAACATTTCTTTTATAAATTTTGTTTTTTGTTTGTTATTTACACACACAATATGTTTAAAGTCGGACAAAAGCCTTTAAAACGTGTAGATTTTATAAAAACGCTTTTTCCTCGCCTTATAAATAGTAATTTAGATGACAGACTTAATATGCCAACTATTACCACTACGATAAGAAATGACATACTAAATTTACGTCCTCATCCTGCACAAATCGATCTAAAAATATGATACCGGCAACAGGAACTAAAAAACGGAAGATTTGTGCCATGCGTCCTGCTTCCAAATGAAGACTAACGAAGGTGGTATAAGCAAAGTGCCATAAACACCTATGTGGAAAGTATAAAGTTGATGTTTGTGCCTCCTGTCTTATCTGAGGTTAGAACTTTAAATGTTGCTTTTCCTATTTAAGTTTAATTATTTAGTTTTAAGAAACTAAAGACTTGTATGAGAATTCCTGCCACAAATTGTGATTTTTTATTTTTTAAAAGTCAATCCCTTAAAGTTTTAGCCAATTGATGGACGACTGCAAATTATTAATTTTAGTTAAAATAATATAAGTTTTTCCTTTTTTTTTTGACTTGTATTTACCAATAATGAAACAAATTAAAAAAACAAAATAAAACGCGTTCATTATTTCTACTCACACCCTTCTGAAAATGGGTTTAAAATAGGTCGTAGTCATAATGACGAAGGATGACGTTAATGTACAAAAAATAAGGATGACCGTCCAGGGTTAATTCGTAAAAAATCGAAAGAGACAAAAACTTACAACCTTTGTTAGATGATCGTAAAACAGTGAATATTCCAAATAAGGCAAGCTTTATTTCATGCAAATCCATGAATAAACGGTAATATTATTAACAATTAAATGAATGAAGGGAAAATACGTATTTTTAATATTTTTGTTTATTTAGCTATTTAAGATACCTTTATTAAAGAAATTCTACAAAATTTTGTACTTGAAATATTTAAAAATAGTGTCTACTTTTTGCTTGTCTACTGTATTTTTCTGAATTCTAAACATCTATTTTAAAATAATCCTTATATGAATTTTGTAGTGAAATAGTGAAACTTCTCCGCCCTTTTGCTGTAGTGTAAAGACCACATACATAACAAAATATATTCGGGTCATTTTTGCAGACAAATTTTCTACTGTTACTATTAATTTTTTTAAAATTCACTAACCAATATATAGTTTTTTGCTGTTGTTGAGAACTTGACTTTTCGAGATCAGGAATGCTAGTTAAGTAACATTGAATGAACTAAATGAATTACTTTAAATATTCGCAGGCCACTTCGAGTTTCAAAAGTATGTATCTCTTTTTATAAGCTTTTATTTAGTTTCACTTTTGTGGTATGTAATGGAATCTCGCAAGTTAAATTTGATACACTTCCCGGTGTCCGATTGAGCTGAAATTTTGCACACATGTATAACTCCGATGACAATGCAATATTACTTTGCGAGAATTCGATAAATTAATCGATAACACAGTTATCGGTAAAGATTTGTGTTTACTTTGGCATAACAGCCTAAGTCCCATAAAAACGCGCCGGTCCCTAACCGTGGATTTTGAGACTTAGACGTGGTGAATCAGGCATGTCACACGTGGTGAATCTCACGCTTGCGAAAAGCAACTCTCTGTTGTATTTCTTTGTATAACCAGGCTGTTTAACTCTGTAATCTTTTCTGTAATTTTTTGCTTTTGGAAAAATTACCTATTTGAAAAAAGCTGGCTGAAAAATATTGGCATAACAGCTTAAAGTTAAATCAAGAATGGGAAATCTTGGAAAATTTGAGCAGATGTGGCAATTTCGCGCGCCCGTTGAACGAAATATTGACAATCTATTGATCATCGCTAGGAAATTAGCGCCATTCCATCAACTTAGCAGCACTTTAGCAATACTACTGTAATTATTTGGCCGCTCAAACACACCCATATTAATTGTGCATTAAATCTAAAATATGCAACTCAAAAATGAATCCGGTTGTTATGTCCGCAGCATTTATTTGGTGCAAATACATCATAATAATTTACACGGCCAAAGCCATAATAATTTGCACGGGTCATCAATTCTTTCTCTGATTCAAAAGCTGAACTACCAGCGCTACCGTCATCAGCTCAGTGTCATCATGGCCGTTAGCGCCAATAACACCAAACTAGTGTCTGATACACAAAAGTCGTTACACTCAATAGCGCAAGTGAAATGTACTACGCACTCACTACTAAGTAGTGTCAAAAATTCGCTTGGAGTCATTTCGTCAATTGAGCTGGCACCGCATTGGCGCTGGCGCCATGCAATTTACATCACTAAAATTGCGCGAATGCCCAGGCTCATGACTTTGTTAATCCAGATGGTGAAAACGAACACTCAAAGGAATGCAACCTTGCAAACAACAGCCGTCATTTTCAAAGTGTAAAAATTCTGTGATACAACGAACGCTAACGCAGTTAGGCTCTTATCGGTAAGTGTTGCATACTTTTCTGCGCACTTGATTTTGTTTTTCAGATTTTTGGCGATCGAATTTTAGCTAAGCGAAAGTTGGAATATTAGCCGTGTTTTTTTATACACGCGTATAGGTTTACGTTTGCGCGTGAAAAAAAAACGCCTATCCTCGCTTACATAATGCTTAGGAGACCCATCTAGCGGCAGTGGATAAACAACTAGCTACAGCTACAGCGTGTACCGAAAAGCGGAGACACGACCCTCTGTTGTATGCCTGTGTATAACATATAGCTAAATCAGTTGCGATGAATTGTGGACACACATAGAATACATAGAATTAGTGTAGGGGGTGAAACAAAAACACATATTTCAGTTACATCTACGTATAATGCGTATTGGAATTTATTAGTACACATTTTATGCGCAGCAACTTCAGAGGTGTATTTAAAGTTTGGCGCTTAGCAGTCCATATAAATTATAAGCGTATAGACGTTTACGTTTAAAAACAAAATACGGCTATTATTTTAAAACAGATTTAACACACAGAGGAGAGATATGCAATGAGTAGTTGTAAACTGAACGCCACATAGGCCAAGTCACAATAAAATATGATTTTAAGTTAGTTAACACTGTTTGACACAATTTTATATGTGCTCTCTGTCAAAAGCCGAGTTAAGTCTTTAGCAGGTATTCGAATCGAAGAACTTGACTGTTCAAAGTTGACTTCGAAGAAACCCTGTAATGTTGATGCATTAAAAGAAATGGATAGAATCAGAAACGTTACAAATAACTAAGTAAAGTAAAATATTTTGCCCTACTAAAGATTAAAAAAAAATCATATTTAAATTAAATTTAAGAAAAAGGCTTTTCTAAGAACAAGCTTCTATTACTTGTTAATAAAACGAACTAAAAAGTAAAAAATAAAATTAAAGAAAAAAAACTTTTTTAAAAATAAGCTTTTATTATTTTGATTAATAAAATTAACTAAAAAGTAATCAATAAATTGACTCTAAAGAAATATAACACTTTATAAGTTCATTGTAAGCTTAAACGATAATTAGGCTTTTTCGTCTGCCACAAAAAAATTCCATATTGTACATAATTATATATTTTTAACATTAAATTTTACACCTAAATTATTAAATCTTTCAGTTTATATCACAGTCCTAATTGTTGTAATTATGTACAATATAGAATTTTTTTGCGGCAGACGAAAAAGCTTAATTATCGTTAAAGCTTACAATGAACTTATAAAGTGTTATACTTCTTTAGAGTCAATTTATTGTTTACTTTTTAGTTAATTTTATTAACCAATAATAAAAGCTTATTAAAAAAAATTTTTTTTTTCTTTAATTTTATTTTTTACTTTTTAGTTCGTTTTATTAACAAGTAATAGAAGCTTGTTCTTAGAAAAGCCTTTTTCTTAAATTTAATTTAAATATGAATTTTTTTTTTTAATTTTTAGTAGAGTAAATTATTATGGCTTTGGCCGTGTAAATTATTATGGTGTATTTGTATATTTTAGATTTAATGATAAAAAATGAACGAAATCCGACTATGACCACGCCCATTTTTCGATATCGAAAATTACGAATAATTAAAAAAATGCCATAATTCTATACCTAATACGAAACAAGGGATGAAACATGGTAATTGGATTGGTTTATTGACGCGAAATATAACTTTAGAAAAAACTTTGTAAAATGGTTGTGACGCCTACCATATTAAGTATAAGAAAATGAAAAGTTGTGCAGGGCGAAATAAAACACCCTTGAAATCTTGGCAGGTATTACATATATAAATAAATTAGCGGTATCCAACAGATGATGTTCTGGATCACCCTGGTCCACATTTTGGTCGATATCTGGAAAACGACTTCACATATACAACTACCACCACTTCCTTTTAAAACTTTCATAATACCTTTAATAGTATAGAAATAAGCCCCACGCCCTTTTAAAATACTCATTAACACCTTTCATTTGATACCCATATCGTACAAACAAAGTCTAGAGTCACCTCTGGTCCACCTTTATGGCGATATCTCGAAACGGCGTCCACCTATGGAACTAAGGATCACTTCCTTTTAAAATACTCATTTACATCATTCTTTTGATACCCATATTGTACAAACAAATTCTAGGGTCACCCCTGGTCCACCTTTATGGAAATATCTCGAAACGGCGTCCACCTATGGAACTAAGGATTACTCTCTTTTAAAATACTCATTAACGCCTTTCATTTGATACCCATATCGTACAAACAAATTCTAGAGTCACCCCTGGTCCACCTCTATGGCGATATTTCGAAACGGCATCCACCTATAGAACTAAGATCCACTCCCTTTTAAAATACTCATTAACACCTTTCATTTGATACACATATCGTACAAACAAATTCTAGAGTCAACCCTTATCCACCTTTCTGGCGATATCCCTAAATGGCGTCCACCTATAGAACCATGGCCCACTCCCTCATAAAATACTCTTTAATGCCTTTCATTTGATATACATGTCATACAAACATATTCCAGGGTTTCCCTCGGTTCATTTTCCTACATGGTTATTTTCCCTTATGTTGTCACTTTGGTGTCTTCCTTAACCGTCTGAAAATGATAGTTCACGCGATGGTTGAAAACGAACTGATTTTATATTTTATTCTTATTTTCTTCTAAAGTACTAATGAAAAAATGAATTTAACTTAGTAATAGAAAAGAAATTAAAAAAAAACAAGTAAGGAAGGCTAAGTTCGGGTGTAACCGAACATTACATACTCAGTTGAGAGTTATGGAGACAAAATAAAGAAAATCACCATGTAGGAAAATGAACCTAGGGTAACCCTGGAATGTGGTTGTATGACATGTGTATCAAATGGAAGGTATTAAAGAGTATTTTAAGAGAGAGTAGGCCATAGTTCTATGGATGGACGCCATTTAGGGATATCGCCATAAAGGTGGACCAGGGCTGACTCTAGAATATGTTTGTACGATATGGGTATCAAATGAAAGCTGTTAATGAGTATTTTGAAAAGGAGTGATCCTTAGTTCCATAGGTGGACGCCGTTTCGAGATATCGCCATAAAGGTGGACCAGGGGTGTCTCTAGAATGTGTTTGTACGATATGGGAATCAAATGAAAGGTGTTACTGAGCATTTTAAGAGGGAGTGGGCATTAGGTCTATAGGTGGACACCTTTTCGAGATATTGCCATTAGGGTGGGCCAGGGGTGACTCTAGAATGTTTGTACGATATGGGTATCAAACGAAAGGTGTTATTGAGCATTTTAAGAGGGAGTGGGCATTAGGTCTATAAGTGGACGCCTTTTCGAGATATCGTCATTAGGGTGGGCCAGGGGTGACTCTAGAATGTGTTTGTACGATATGGGTATCAAACGAAAGGTGTTACTGAGCATTTTAAGAGGGAGTGGGCATTAGGTCTATAGGTGGACGTCTTTTCGAGATATCGCCATTAGTGTGGGCAAGGGGTGACTCTATAATGTTTGTACGATATGGGTATCAAACGAAAGGTGTTACTGAGCATTTTAAGAGGGAGTGGGCATTAGGTCTATAGGTGGACGCCTTTTCGAGATATCGCCATTAGGGTGGGCCAGGGGTGACTCTAGAATGTGTTTGTACGATATGGGTATCAAATGAAAGGTGGTAATGAGTATTTTAAACGGGAGTAATCCTTAGTTCTATAGGTGGACGCCTTTTCGAGATATCGCCATTAGGGTGGGCCAGGGTGACGCTAGAATGTGTTTGTACGATATGGGTATCAAACGAAAGGTGTTACTGATCATTTTAAGAGGGAGTGGGCATTAGGTCTATAAGTGGACGCCTTTTCGAGATATCGCCATTAGGGTGGGCCAGGGGTGACTCTAGAATGTGTTTGTACGATATGGGTATCAAAAGAAAGGTGGTAATGAGTATTTTAAAAGGTAGTAATCCTTAGTTCTATAGGTGGACGCCTTTTCGAGATATCGCCATAAAGGTAGACCAAGGGTGACTCTAGAATGTTTGTACGATATGGGTATCAAACGAAAGGTGTTATTGAGCATTTTAAGAGGGAGTGGGCATTAGGTCTATAAGTGGACGCCTTTTCGAGATATCGTCATTAGGGTGGGCCAGGGGTGACTCTAGAATGTGTTTGTACGATATGGGTATCAAACGAAAGGTGTTACTGAGCATTTTAAGAGGGAGTGGGCATTAGGTCTATAGGTGGACGTCTTTTCGAGATATCGCCATTAGTGTGGGCAAGGGGTGACTCTATAATGTTTGTACGATATGGGTATCAAACGAAAGGTGTTACTAAGCATTTTAAGAGGGAGTGGGCATTAGGTCTATAGGTGGACGCCTTTTCGAGATATCGCCATTAGGGTGGGCCAGGGGTGACTCTAGAATGTGTTTGTACGATATGGGTATCAAATGAAAGGTGGTAATGAGTATTTTAAACGGGAGTAATCCTTAGTTCTATAGGTGGACGCCTTTTCGAGATATCGCCATTAGGGTGGGCCAGGGATGACTCTAGAATGTTTGTACGATATGGGTATCAAACGAAATGTGTTACTGAGCATTTTAAGAGGGAGTGGGCATTAGGTCTATAGGTGGAGGCCTTTTCGAGACATCGCCAATAGGGTTGGCCAGGGGTGACTCTATAATGTTTGTACGATATGGGTATCAAACGAAAGGTGTTACTGAGCATTTTAGGAGGGAGCGGACATTAGGTCTATAGGTGGACGCCTTTTCGAGACATCGCCAATAGGGTTGGCCAGGGGTGACTCTATAATGTTTGTACGATATGGGTATCAAACGAAAGGTGTTACTGAGCATTTTAGGAGGGAGCGGACATTAGGTCTATAGGTGGACGCCTTTTCGAGATATCGCCATTAGGGTGGGCCAGGGGTGACTCTAGAATGTGTTTGTACGATATGGGTATCAAATGAAAGGTGGTAATGAGTATTTTAAACGGGAGTAATCCTTAGTTCTATAGGTGGACGCCTTTTCGAGATATCGCCATTAGGGTGGGCCAGGGATGACTCAAGAATGTTTGTACGATATGGGTATCAAACGAAATGTGTTACTGAGCATTTTAAGAGGGAGTGGGCATTAGGTCTATAGGTGGAGGCCTTTTCGAGACATCGCCAATAGGGTTGGCCAGGGGTGACTCTATAATGTTTGTACGATATGGGTATCAAACGAAAGGTGTTACTAAGCATTTTAAGAGGGAGTGGGCATTAGGTCTATAGGTGGACGCCTTTTCGAGATATCGCCATTAGGGTGGGCCAGGGGTGACTCTAGAATGTGTTTGTACGATATGGATATCAAACTAAAGGTATTAATGAGGCTTTTAAAATCGAGTGGCCCTTAGATGTATATGTGAAGGTGTTCTCGCGATATCGACCAAAATGTGGACCAGGTGATCCAGAAAATCATCTGTCGGGTACTGCTAATTTATTTATATATGCAATACCACTAACAGTATTTCTGCCAAGATTCCAAGGGCTGTTGATTTCGCCTTGTAGAACTTTTTCATTTTCTTCTACTTAATATGGTAGGTGTCACACCCATTTTACAAAGTTTTTTCCAAAGTTATATTTTGCGTCAATAAACCAATCCAGTTACCATGTTTCATCCCTTTTTTCGTATTTGGTATAGAATTATGGCATTTTTTTCATTTTTCGTAATTTTCGATATCGATAAAGTGGACGTGGTTATGGTCGGATTTCGGCCATTTTTTATACCAAGATAAAGTGAGTTCAGATAAGTAGGTGGGCTAAGTTTAGTAAAGATATATCGGATTTTGCTCAAGTTATTGTGTTAACGGCCGAGCGGAAGGACAGACGGTGGACTGTGTATAAAAACTGGGCGTGGCTTCCACCGATTTCGCCCATTTTCACAGAGAACAGTTACCGTCATAGAATCTATGTCCGTACCAAATTTGAGAAGGATTGGTAAATTTTTGTTCGACTTATGGCATTAAAAGTATTCTAGACAAACTAAATGAAAATGGGCGTAGCCACGCCCATTTTGAAATTTTCTTTTATTTTTGTATTTTGTTGCATCATATCATTACAGGAGTTGAATTTTGACTTAATTTACTTATATACAGTAAAGATATTAAATTTTTTGTTAAACTTTGAATTTAAAAAAAAAATTTTTTAAAAAGTGGGCGTGTTCTTCATCCAATTTTGCTAATTTTTATTTAGCACATATATAGTAATAGTAGTAGCGTTCCTGCCAAATTTCATCATGATATCTTCAACGACTGCCAAATTACAGCTTGCAAAACTTTTAAATTACCTTCTTGTAAAAGTGGGCGGTGCCACGCCCATTGTCCAAAATCTTACTAATTTTCTATTCTGCGTCATAGCTTCAACCCACCTGCCAAGTTTCATCGCTTTAACCGCCTTTGGCAATGAATTATCGCATTTTTTCGGTTTTTCGAAATTTTCGATATCGAAAAAGTGGGCGTGGTTATAGTCCGATATCGTTCATTTTAAATAGCGATCTGAGATGAGTTCCCAGGAATCTACATACCAAATTTCATCAAGATACCTCAAAATTTACTCAAGTTATCGTGTTAACGGACTGACGGACGGACGGACATGGCTCAATCAAATTTTTTTTCGATCCTGATTATTTTGATATATGGAAGTCTATATCTATCTCGATTCCTTTATATATGTACAACCAACCGTTATCCAATCAAACTTAATATACTCTGTGAGCTCTGCTCAACTGAGTATAATTATTAGAAATTAGCGTTTTTACAACCCCCTTTTAAAACCAAGGCATCACTGTGATGCATTTGCATGTCGTAAACGTAGTTGTGTGGGTTTTTTATTCAACCGTTTTAAAAAATGAAGGTATCACTGTGACACAATTGCAGATCGTAAAATTGGTTGTGTTGTTTTTTTTAAGCCACCACAAGACACAGAAAGTAGAATTGAAATTGCCCCTACCCAGAAGTTCGACCAAAAGGGGGGGACATAAGAATTCGTTTTAGAGGTATGGTTCCTTCAGCAAAGTTTCTTATTTTGATCTCTAGAATACGATTTTCATAGAGCAATGACCGATTTTTAAATCGACCCGCTCTAGTATATACCTATCCCATACAACCGATCGTTCAGATAGAAAGATTTTTGGCCATTTCTCCCTTAGTTTCGAATATAAAAACGTGAAACTTGGTGATATATTCTAATATATCATGGAAGATTTCATACCATTCATGAAAGGTATGAAGTCTTACTTGTTTTCTATTGTTCATATACCTATATATTTGATTGTGTATATTTTTTTTTACACTTGCGGTACCTTAAAATGTATACATTTTAGATATTTATTTTACTTTTGTTTTCGAACATATGGTTAGTCAATCAAGCGTTATCACATGTGTAAATTGTGTTTCGTTTATATGTATACCAAGTTGCATAAATAACACAGTGCTACAGTGATTTTTCACTTTTCAAGTGACCTAGTGTACGTCGTAGGCCTTGATGAGTACATCATGATAACGTGTTTCAAAATTGTCTAACACCCCCAAATTTTCAAGTTATTGCCCAAAAACCGTTTTTCGTCTACTGCGCGCACTCTAACAACAATAACGTCGTCATGTTTTAACCGATTTTCAATTGCTTTACGGTTCTTGGAAAGAAGAAGATTCAAGCTTTAGGCTGATATATATCTGTTTGTACTCTATACAAAAAAATTGGGACATTTTCCAAAAGTTATCTAAGATTTAGCATTTTTTTTTCCCATTTTTCATAGTTTCACGTCTTTTTTATGTAACCTATCATACAAAAAAATTATTTTTTTTACATTCAGGCCCAAAGAATTATTTATCCCGAGTAAGAAAATTTATGATTTATCAAAATCGGTTGATAAATGTTTAAGTTACGGCGCTTAATGTAAACAAGAAAATTAATAAAAAAAATCGATCAAATTGAAAGTTCTGACAATTCTTTCGGAATGCAAGGAGGATACACAAAATATCCTTGTTATCTGTGCGAATGGGACAGTCGAGGAGGAAAAGATAATTTCAAAATCAGTAAATGTACACGGCCGAAACACTCGAAATATGAAGAAAAACAACGTCATTAACATTCCACTCGTTCAGATCGATAAAGTTATTTTGCCACCGCTAAACTTCAAGTTGGGCTACATGAAGCAGTTTGTCAAATGACTTGACAAAAAGCGAGGCTTTTTTTCACTTAAAAGCCGTGTTTCCAAAACTAAGTGACGCATAAATCAAGGAAGGTATGAAAATATTTTCAATTTATACATGTGATTCACAGCAACCAACAAAGTACAGACCATTGATAGAATTTTTTTATTAATTTTCTTGTTTACAATAAGCGTCTAAACGTAACTTAAACATTTATCAAACGATTTTGATAAACCATAACTTTTCTTACTCGGGATAAATAGTTCTTTGAGAATGAATGTAAAACAATATTTTTTTTTTTGGATGATACATTACATAAAAAAGACGTGTAACTATGAAAAATGGGGGAAAGAATGCTAAATCTTAGATAACTTTTGGAATATGTCCCAATTTTTTTTGTATGGAGTACAAACAAGTGTATATCAGCTGAAAGCCTGAGTCTTCTTCTTTCCAAAACCGTAAAGTAGTCGAAAATCGGTTAAAACATGACAACGTTATTATTGTTAGACTGAGCGCAGTAGACGAAAAATGGTTTTTAAACTGTTTTATTTAGCTTGGTTGGTTGGGTGGCTGGCTGGCACGAATTTTGTAATTGAAATTTAAGTAACTTCCCGATAAGCTACAAGGTTGAAACTTGAAATACAGTTCAGAACCCGATGACAATGCAATAATAAGAAAAAAATCGCCGCTAGGTGGCGCAAGCATCGAGATATTCAAAAAAATCGTATTTGTGGTCCGATTTGGTTCATATTTGGAACACATAATACATACTTGAATAGAAAGCGACCTATGAAAAAAAAAAAATCGACGCTAGATGGCGCAAGGATCGAGATATTCAAAAAAAAATCGTATTTGTGGTCCGATTTGGTCCATATGTGGAACAAATATTACATACAGTCCGGTAGAAGTGACATCAAAATATTTTGGAGTTGGAGGAGGGACAAGCATACGTGGCGCAGAGTCGAGTAAAGTCTTTGGAAAGATTATGTATTGAGGACTTATATTGTAACAAATTGTTAGGAAAGAGTCCTTGTAATAATGAGTCACTAAATGAACTAAATAAAATAAGAAATAATAGGCAATTAAATAACGACTAAACACTTCAAAGTAAAATAATTTAAAAAAGTGTGTAAGTTAAACGGTTTTAATAATATTAAAAGCTAGAAAATAATTAGGTAGGTCCTCGGTATTAGTCATCACACTCCTCATCAATCTAGGGCGTTGATCAGACAATTAAATAAAAGCGTTGCACGCGTCACATTTCTATTGATAGTCATAAGTAAGACCAACCGAACCTAAATCAGGTTATGGTACGTCTCACATTTTTAGAAATTTCACGCGTCCAATGCTTCTATTTAATTGTCTGAGCAACGTCCTAGATTGATGAGGAGTGTGATGACTAATACCGAGGACCTACCTAATTATTTTCTAGCTTTTATTATTATTATTACTTCATGTAAGTATTGTTTTCAATAAAACGGTTTAACTTAAAAATTTTTTTTTTATTATTTTATTAGGCAATAAATTGAAAATTTGGGGGTGTTATACAATTTTGAAACACATGATAATGATGTATTCGTAAAAGCCTACAACGTACATTAGGCCACTTTAAAAGTGTTTAATTTGTTTGTTTTTTTTTTGTAGCACTGTGTAATTTTTAATGACCATATATCCAAAATTAATGTTTCTTTGTGTTTTATTTTACCTACTGCCTTTAAGCTCATAAAATTAACACAACATAAACGTATAAGGCTATAAAAATTACCAAAAACGTTCAAACGGAGATCACACCAAAAGAACGGAAATAGCTATAAGATGTACCAAACCAAGGCGCCTTGAAAAGGATATAGGCTTTGTCGAGTGTGCTGTCCGATTGCCGCTGGTGTACCTGGTGTCAGTAAGTTGGTACCAGTGTTTTGGCAGCAACGTTCAACGAATGTGCCGATCGGACGATTTCCGTTTGTAAGCCCAGAGCATCTATGAAGGTGACATAGGCCAAGGCATGAACTGCATTGGACCAATGAAGCGATCCTAAACACTCTGATCCGGCATACGGAACACACGGTGTGGGGGACGAGGAGTTGATGATTCTTTCTGATGCGAGTACGAGTGTCGGAAAGGGAGCGGGGATAAAAGCTGGTGCTTTGCATTGCTACTATCCATGCTACGTAGATTGTAGTGATGGGTTGTAGCGGCCGCATTAGGTGGAAGCGCCGTTAGGCGTGAGCAACAGCGCACGGTTGATGTGGACTGCTGAGCAGCGTCGCTGCTAGAAGGTGGCGGAGGTAAGTTTTGAGAGTGAACCGTGGGACGTCCTTGGACGTGATCAGCAGGGTGCCACAAAAGTTTTATAGAAGTTTCGGGGGCGACGAACGTTGGGTTCTAACCCAGAACAGCCCGAACGATGCAACCATCTTTTACACGTGCTACACTGGCAAGAGTATGACCGTCTAAGATATATTCTTTTCCAATATATGCAGCAGAACCACAGCCTGGGACCGGGGTTAGGTTCAATACCTTCCCGGAGCAGGAGGGTATGGAGCAGTCCAGCTGCAAGGAGCTGCTCCGAGGATGACAATTTGTTGGAGGAACACAACAAACTAAACGGGGTTACACTGAAATGACAGCCCTTTTTCGGGAAAAAATCCCGAGTTGCTCCTATACGTAGAACCGGCTGCCGTGGAAAGCGCTCACCACGACCTCTGGCATACCAGCTTGCCAGGCAACAGCAGAGGCAGGCAGCTTGCAAAGCAAATAGACAACAAGACTTTCTGCACGATAAACGGCGATGCCCCCACCAGAATTGCAGGTAATTGCCACAGCTCACCAGAAATCTCAATCGTCAGTGCAGGGCTCATAAATTAAGTTGAATGGCCACCAATCCTTACTTTAGCTTCTGATCACCTGCCCATACTCCTTTGAATTGAGCGACCTGCCAATTCTATCATCTTTGAAAAGCGGACTTTCATTAATTTTAAAAAAGCCAATTGGGAAGATTACTCATCCTCCACAAACCAATCTTTTGCTGCTCTTCCCGTTCCGACCGATGTTCCGCAGGGCGAGCGTGCGTTACGCAAGGTCATCGCTTTAGCTTCTGCTTCATCCCAGCTGGTAGAAGTCCTATTAAGGTGGCAGACACACTGTAGCAAACACCAATATTATATAATAAATAATTTATACCTCATTTATTGGCAATTTATTACCGCAAAAAAAATTTAAAGCTGCGTCCGGTTCCGAGAAACGGGAGTGTCTGCTAGCTTAAGACTCAAGCCAGCAGACACTTCGTGAAAACGCAACCTACGACTTCCGAACGACTTGGATAATTGATATTACATTTATTGGCAATTTAATACCGCAAAAAAAAATTTAACGCTGCTTCCGGTTCCGAGAAAAGAGGGTGTCTGCTAGCTTAAGACTCAAGCCAGCAGACACTTCGTGAAAACACGACTTATAGCTTCCGAACGACTTTGATAATTGATATTACATTTATTGGCAATTTAATACCGCAAACAAATTTAAAGATGCGTCCGGTTCCGAGAAACAGGAGTGTCTGCTAGCTTAAGACTCAAGCCAGCAGACACTTCGTGAAAACACGACCTACGACTTCCGAACGACTTGGATAATTGATATTACATTTATTGGCAATTTAATACCGCAAAAAAAATTTAAAGTGGCGTCCAGTTCCGAGAAACGGGAGTGTCTGCTAGCTTAAGACTCAAGCTAATTTAATCATACCATTTATAAACACTCTTTAATATATTGAGATCTTAATTATGATTTTTTTCCAAAAGTCATTGCCATTTGAAGTTGTGTTCTTTGACGAAACTGTGTAAACAGTTATTTGACACTTAAAAAGTGTATTGAAATGATAAAGCATAAATTCACATAGCCATAACTAAAATTATAGAATAATAACATAAATTCGTAATTAAGGCCTAATACCTTAATACTATGTACAAACACACACCAAATTGGCAATTTATACTATTTGGGCAATTTATTACGAAATTTGTCATATAATAAATTGTAATAATAAATTGCCAATTTAAACAAGTAAGGAAAGTTAAATTCGGGTGTAACCGAACATTACATACTCAGTTGAGAGCTATGGTGACAACATAAGGGAAAATAACCATGTAGGAAAATGAACCGAGGGAAACCCTGGAATGTGTTTGTATGACATGTCATGTCTATCAAATGAAAGTAAAGAGTATTTTATGAGGGAGTGGGCCATAGTTCTATAGGTGGATGCCATTTAGAGATATCGCCATAAAGGTGGATCAGGGTTGCCCCTAGAATTTGTTTGTACGATATGGGTATCAAATGAAAGGTGTTGATGAGTACTTTAAAAGGGAGTGGGCCTTAGTTCTATTGATGGACGCCGTTTCGAGATATCTCCATAAAGGTGGACCAGGGGTGACTCTAGAATGTGTATGTACGATATGGGTGTCAAATTAGAGGTATTAATGAGGGTTTTAAAAGGGAGTGGTGGTAGTTGTATAGGTGGTCGCCTTTTCTAGATATCGCCATAAAGGTGGACCAGGGGTGACTCTAGAATGCGTTTGTACAATTTGGGTATCAAATTAAAGGTATTAATGAGGGTTTTAAAAGGGAGTGGTTGTAGTTGTATAGGTGAAGTCGTTTTCCAGATATCGACCAAAATGTGGACACGGTGACCCAGAAAATCATCTGTTGGATACCGCTAATTTATTTATATATGTAATACCTGCCAAGATTTCAAGGGTGTTTTATTTCGCCCTGCAGAACTTTTTCATTTTCTTCTACTTAATATGGTAGGTGTCACAACCATTTTACAAAGTTTTTTCTAAAGTTATATTTCGCGTCAATAAACCAATCCAATTACCATGCTTCATCCCTTTTTTCGTATTTGGTATAGAATTATGGCATTTTTTTTTCATTTTTCATAATTTTCGATATCGAAAAAGTGGGCGTGGTCATAGTCGGATTTCGTTCATTTTTTAAACCAAGATAAAGTGAGTTCACATAAGTACGTGAACTAAGTTCAGTAAAGATATGTCGATTTTTGCTCAAGTTATCGTGTTAACGTGCATGCGCAAGGACAGACGGACGACTGAGTATAAAAATTGGGCGTGGCTTCAACCTATTTCGCCCATTTTCACAGAAAACAGTTAACGTCATAAAATTTAAGCCCCTACCAAATTTCAAAAGGATTGGGAAATTTTTGTTCGACTTATGGCATTAAAAGTATCCTAGACAAAATAAATGAAAAGGGTCGGAGACACGCCCATTTTGAAATTTTCTTTATTTTTTGTATTTTGTAGCACCATATCATTACTAGAGTTGAATGTTGACATAATTTACTTATATACTGTAAAGATATTAAATTTTTTGTTAAAATTTTACTTTAAAAAAAATTTTTTAAAAGTGGGCGTGCTCCTTCTCCGCTTTTGCTAATTTTTATTAAGCATACATATAGTAATAGGAGTAACGCTCCTGCCAAATTTCATCATGATATCTTCAACGACTGCCAAATTACAGCTTGCAAAATTTTAAATTACCTTCTTTTAAAAGTGGGCGGTGCCACGCCCATTGTCCAAAATTTTACTAATTTTCTATTCCTCGTCACAAGTTCAACTCACCCACCAAGTTTCATCGCTTTATCTGTCTTTGGTAATGAATTATTGCACTTTTTCCGTTTTTCGAAATTTTCGATATCGAAAAAGTGGGCGTGGTTATAGTCCGATATCGTTCATTTTAAATAGGGGTCTGAGATAAGTGCTCGGGAACCTACATATCAAATTTCATCAAGATACCTCAAAATTTACTCAAGTTATCGTGTTAACGGACGGACGGACGGACGGACATGGCTCAATCAAATTTTTTTTTCGATCCTGATGATTTTGACATATGGAAGTCTATATCTATCTCGATTCCATTATACCTGTACAACCAACCGTTATCCAATCAAACTTAATATACTCTGTGAGCTCTGCTCAACTGAGTATAAATATATTACCCCGTAGAGTTGAGTTATAGGACCCATCTTTGGTGAAGGTTTTTTATAACTTTCATGAAAATGAAATGGTATATTAATTTCGTCACGAAACCGAAAATTGTAAGTCCTTAAAGGAAAATAGATAGACCCACCATTAAGTATACCGAAATAATCAGGTTGAAGAGCTGAGTTGATTTAGCCATGTCCGTCTGTTCGTCTGTCCGTCTGTCTGTTTGTATGCAAACTAGTCCCTCAATTTTTGAGATATCTTGATAAAATTTGGTGAGCGGGTGTACTTGGGTGTCCGATTAGACATTTGTCGGAACCGACCGGATCGGACCACTATAGCATATATCCTCCATACAACCGATTTTTCAGAAAAAGAGGATTTTTGTAATATCTTACCCAATTTAACAGATTGAAGCTTCAAACTTCACCATATACTTTCGTATATTGCACATATTGTTGCCTGAAAAAATTGATGAGATCGGTCGTATATATAGTATATATCCCCCACAACCGATTGTTCAGATAAGGAACTTTTCGTAATTACTGCCCTATTTTAAGAGCTAGAGGCTTCAAATTTCAACGAATGCTTACGTATATAGCATATATTGTTGTCTGAAAAAACCATAAAGATCGGTGGTATATATAGTATATATATGGTGGTATATATAGTATATATATATAGTATATATATATATATATTTTCGCAAATTTTAGCCCCATTTTAACAGCTAGAAGCTTCAAATTTCACCGATTGCTTACGTATATAGTATGTATTGTTGTGTCAAAAAATCATAGAGATCGGTGATATATATAATATATATATGATGGTATATATAGTATATATATATATAGTATATATATTTTTTTGCGATTTCGGCCATATTTTAACAGCTAGAAGGTTCAAATTTCACCAAATGCTTACGTGTATAGCATATATTTATGTCTGAAAAAATCATTGAGAGCGGTGGTATACATAGTATATATCTCATACAACCGATTGTTCAGATAAGAAACTTTGCGCAATTTCTGCCCCGTTTTAACAGCTAGAAGCTTCAAATTTCACAAAATGCTTAAGTGTATAGCATATATTTATGTCTGAAAAAATCATTGAGATCGGTGGTATACATAGTATATATCTCAAACAACCGATTGTTCAGATAAGAAACTTTGCGCAATTTCTGCCCCGTTTTAACAGCTAGAAGCTTCAAATTTCACAAAATGCTTACGTGTATAGCATATATTGTTGTCTGAAAAAATCATAGAGATCGGTGGTATATATATTATATACTTCATATAAACTGTCATTGAGTGACAACTCCCCACAGTGTGCTAAAAGAAAATGTGGACTGTGAAGTTCGAAATTGAAAAGGACTCTGGTTATTTGATTTCAAGTTAATCCTAACAATATTTATTTATATTCATATAAGTAAGAACGCGGAGGTCGAGGTAGCCAGATAAAACTTTTTTATAAAAAGAAGGTATGGTGTTTCTTCAATGCAAAATTTAATTTAAAAAATCACTTTTTCATTAAGAAAGAACTATAAAACAAAGTAAATGTAAAGATAGAAATATATATTTTCCAAACATAAAGTTATTCAATAAAAAAAAAAAATGTATAAAAATTAATAAAACTAAGTAGAACGTATAAAAAAGTTACTTATATTAAATTGTCAATATTTATTAATAATTAATTAATTATTATTCATTATAAATATTTAAATTGTCGATATTAATATGCATGTTCAAAGGAACTTAATAATACTAACTAAAACGTATTAAAAGTCATTTTAACCTTGCAGCATATTGTTTTTATTATGTGCCCAAAAAGTAGCATGGACTTTTCCTTTTGCATTCACTGTAGATTTTAGTAAGTGGCAAGCGAAAGCAAACGATCGTGATCACACATCGTTAGTGTCGGTGTGAAAATACGAACTCAAATTGCACAATGTGCAACTTTTGGCCGGCTCTGACTTAAATCATTGTATGCGCGCTTAACATGTATATTGTACATGTGTACATATGTATTTAGGTATGTTCATACGTGTTTTCGCGAAGCGTCTGCTGGCTTCAGATTTAAGGGCCCATTACTAATGCTCATAGATTTGGCTTGACTTAGCGTAAACTTGGCAATTTAGCCCCCGAGTATACATGAAATGGAAACAAACAAATGGCATCTCAAAATGTAAACGTCAGTTAGAACTTACTTAGAAAATCAAAATTCAACAGACATCTAAGTCAAGGTAAGTGTTGCTAAGTTTTGAGTAATCAGTAACATGCAAATCACTGATTTTCGAAAGTTATAATTTATGTTTATTAAGGTCGCCAAAATACAAAATTTAATTCTACCTTTTGGTATAGTGAAAATATTTTTCAGGACAACGAAACATTTAGGCAATCAATAAGGTATAAATTATTGTAGTCGTTAGGGAGCTGTACGCCGTGTTGTCACGAAGTGTATGCCGGCTTGAGTCTTCAGCTAGCAGACACTCCTGTTTCTGGGAACCGGACGAAGCTTTAAATTTTGTTTTCGGTATTATATTGCCAGTAAATGTAATATCAATTATCCAAGTCGTTCGGAAGCTGTAGGTCGTGTTTTCATGAAGTGTCTGCTGGCTTGAGTGTTAAGCTAGCAGACACTCCCGTTTCTCGGAACCGGACGCAGCTTTAAATTTTTTTGCGGTATTAAATAGCAAATAAATGTAATATCAATTATCCAAGTCGTTCGGAAGCTGTAGGTCGTGTTTTCGTGAAGTGTCTGCTGACTTGAGTCTTAAGCTACCATACACTCCCGTTTCTCGGAACCGGACGCAGCGTTAAATTTGTTTGCGGTATTAAATTGCCAATAAATGTAATATCAATTATCCAAGTCGTTCGGAAGTCGTAGGTCGTGTTTTCATGAAGTGTCTGCTGGCTTGAGTCTTAAGCGAGCAGACACTCCCGTTTCTCGGAACCGGACGCAGCTTTAAATTTTTTTTGCGGTATTACATTGCCAATAAATGTAATATCAATTATCCAAGTCGTTCGGAAGCTGTAGGTCGTGTTTTCACGAAGTGTCTGCTGGCTTGAGTCTTAAGCTAGCAGACACTCCCGTTTTTCGGAACCGGACGCAGCTTTAATTTTTTTTTTGCGGTATTAAATTGCCAATAAATGTAGTATCAATTATCCAAGTCGTTCAGAAGCTATAGGTCGTGTTTTCATGAAGTGTCTGCTGGCTTGAGTCTTAAGCGAGCAGACACTCCCGTTTCTCGGAACCGGACGCAGCTTTAAATTTTTTTTGCGGTATTAAATTGCCAATAAATGTAATATCAATTATCCAAGTCGTTCGGAAGCTGTAGGTCGTGTTTTCACGAAGTGTCTGCTGGCTTGAGTCTTAAGCCCCCATTAGTGATACTTAGCATAGACTTCACTTGACTTGGCGGAAACTTGGCAACTTAGCCACGATTATACTCCACTTGGCGCATAAAATCTGGCATCATAATCAGCTTTGAAATTTATTTTTAAATAAATGTCAATTTGTATGACAAAATGTAAAAATGAAATGGGAACAAACAAATGGCATCTCAAAATGTAAACGTCACTTAGAACATACAACGAAAATCAAAATTCAACAGACTTCTAAGTCAAGTTAAGTTTTTAGTAATCAGTAACATGCAATGTTCATTTAACAGAACTGTAAGTGACAGTTCGCAAGCCAAGTCAAGTCTATGCTAAGTATCAGTAATGGAGCCTTTAAGCTAGCAGACACTCCCGTTCCTCGGAACCGGACGCAGCTTTATATTTTTTTGCGGTATTAAATTGCCAATAAATGTAATATCAATTATCCAAGTCGTTCGGAAGCTGTAGGTCGTGTTTTCACAAAGTGTCTGCTGGCTTGAGTCTTAAGCTAGCAGACACTCCCGTTTCTCGGAACCGGACGCAGCTTTAAATTTTTTTGTGTGGTAATAAATTGCCAATAAATGAGGTATAAATTATTTAATATATAATATTGTTGTTTGCTATAGTGTGTCTGCCACTTTAATAGGACCGCCGGTAGAATACCTGAAATTATACCGCATTTCCCGGCCGAAGCCGCAAATTTGGCAAGAGAATGTGACCTTGCGAGACACATCAACACTAGAAACCCCCTTATTAGGAGTCTTAATTTGGATATCATGCTGCTAGTGAATGAACATAAACGCGCCAAATGGGAGGAGCTTCTAAAGAACTGCAGCTTCTCTGCGGGTGTTGGTAAATTGTGGTCAACCCTCGAATCCTTGTCTAATCCTACCAAACACAATGATAAAGTTTCAATAGCCTTCGGTGATAAGGGAATAAAATACCTAACACATGTTTTCAACCTGTCACTGGAATCCTTCGTTATTTCCGAAAAATGAAAATGGCAAGGATAATCCCGTTACTAAAGCCTGGCAAACCTGCCAACGAAGGCAAGTGTTATCAACCGATATCACTCCTTTCGCCAGTAGCAAAGACAATGGCGTATCGGTTTGCTCCGTCACCGCTAGCGGACCGCTAATTACCTGAGTGGTCGGCAGGCTTCGGTTGAATTTAGGCACGATATTTCTAAACCTAGAAAAATGAAACAGGGGGTTCCACAGGGTGGTGTCCTATCCCCGCTTCTGTTTAATTTTTACATATCAAAACTCCTTTCCCCACCAGAAGGAGTCACAATCATTTCCTATGCTGACGACTGCACGATTATGGCTACTGGACCTGGCCCTTCAGTTGATGAATTAGTTTCCAAAATAAATAGCTATCTCCCCGATCTTTCCGGTTTCTTCACCTCGCGCAACTTGGCATTATCACCGACAAAATCCACCCTGTTTACGACGTGGAAGGAACATATGTCGCAAATATTGGACGTACGCTTCGATGGTGTTACACTACCGACTGTCAGTCACCCAAAGATCTTAGGGGTAACGTTCCATAATACTCTAACCTTCAAGGCTCATGCCACCGAGATTGTTTCTAAAGTACAAAGTCCCAACAAAATCCTCAATTCGCTAGTCGGCAGCACATGGGGAAAAGATAAAGAAACGTTGCTAACCACGAACAAAGCAATTGGCCGTCCGCTCATGAGTTACGCGTCACCAGTCTGGTAGCCTGTTCTAAAAAATACACACTGGAAGAGGCTACAGGCCTCTGCTGCAATCAGAACTGCCACCGGATGCCCCCTTATGACTACCAAACACCATCTACATAGTGAGGCCATGGATCTCAATATTAAAGAGCACAATGAAATGCTGAACAATCAGTTCTTGCTTAATTGTCGCAAAACAGGACATCCTAGCAAACAACCCCCTGATTTAGCACCGCCTCCTCGGGGATTAGGGGAACATCTCCTAAAGCAGTATGACGAGATTCGGCACCTGCCAACACTGCTGTTTGATCCAGGCAAGCATAAGCAGGCCCTTAACCAAATCCATACAGATCGGTAAACGGCTTTGTCAGGACGCGCCCGGTGAACCCCGCGCCTCACCCTTGCAGAAGAAGAAATCACACTACCAAGGGAAACACGAGTCACCCTGTCCCAACTTCGTTCTGGATACAGCAACAGGTTAACTCTCACTTGTCCAGAATCAACCCCGACATACGTAATGTACGTCCTGCATGTGATGTGTCCCCACATGACACCAACCATCTTTTCATTTGTAATGTGGAACCTACGCCTCTAACACCCATCTCCCTATGGTCCGCCCCTGTTGAAACATCAACTTTCCTTGGACTCTCGTTAGAGGATTCTGTTGACAATTTGTGAGCGGTCGTGCCCATTGAATGGGGCGAAGCACTTTTAATACAACAACAACAACATGGGTCAACAGGTACATCGAACGATACCAGCAAAAAACACAACAAATCGTATGATAGAAGATACTATTTCAACTTTATTGAAAAGGTTAAATACACATTTTATTTTAAAAAGAATAAAAGAAATTGAAAATTGTTTTAAGGTTAAATTTATTATTTTGTAAGATAAAGTTTTATAAGATAAGATCAATTTCGATTCAATATACCTTTACGTGAGCTGAGACGTTTATGGAATAAATCTGAAATGGAGAGTTCACCCGGCATAGAGTAACAATTCACTCAGCACTTATTTAAAAAAAAAAAACATCTTCCAGATTTTTCAATCATCATCAGCATTAATCAGCATTTTGTATGTAATCCAAAATTTGTTGATCAGATACATTTATATAATATTTCGTACTCTCCATCCACGGAGATATTCCCACCGCACAAAGTTCTTCATTCACGACGGCTGGTTCTCCAAGAATTCCTATACTATATGCTATGTCATCTTGAGCACAATACACATTTTTTCCTTCTGGATAATTCATACAGTTACGTGGGTCTGCTATAGTTACGTCATTTGTTACGATTTCACGTATTCTCCTTCCGGTCCATTGTCTAGTTTTCATCTTTGTGCCGAACGAAAGTCCATTTCCGCGAAGTGGTATTGGGTTCATTCCACAATCAGTTCCAAAGTTTTCATTCAGTTGTAGTAGAACTATATCATAATGGTCGTATCTTCCGCCATCTACACAAGCCGTTGGATAAGATGCATCCACTACCTGACGAAATGGTTGGCGAAAAACTCTTTCTTTACCAGTGACGCGTAATAAATTTATATCTAAATATTTCACGCATGCCGCTGCTGTGATCGCTATTTTTACATTGACTAATGCTCCAGAGCAAAGATATTGCTCTCGATTAAATACGGATACCAAATAATCGTCACGTTGCGAGTTTATATCGGTCAAAAGACCGCTAAGTACGACCACCAGAATCGTGATATGATTGTGGAAATTCATTTTATTTCCTGACGTTTTACGCTGCTCTTAAAGTATAAAGTAACTAAAGCAAGACAAATTTGTGGGCGCTATTTATATACAGTGGTAAAGCTAAATTTTTTTTTTTAATTTCGGGTGCAAGTGCACTGTTAGAAATCTGAGTTTAAATTTTTAACCATTAATCAGTTTAAACAGTTTTTGAATCATTTCGCTACTACATTGGAAACCTCTCAATTTAATATTGTCTTTTTTAATTTTATTCAATTTCAATTTAAAACTTCTTTTAAAAATAAGTTTAATATATTAAAATTGTTTTAAAACAAAACCAAAAAAGCAAAAGGTTTAAAAAATTTAAAAATGGAAAGAGTTTAAATTTGGTGCCGAAAATTCAAAAATAACAAATTTATCGAATTTTTTTCAAAAAATTTTGTTATACATATAAGGTGTTATGAAATGCTTTCTGACACAGTAGGTAAACAACATTATAGGAAAAATCTCTAGTTCGCTCTCTATATCTTTTACATTCTTCCACCTGGCGAATTTAACATGGCGATGTCCTAGTTTTTTGAGTTGGATTAACTTTTCAATAGCTCCGCACTAGATACATATTTCCACTTTGCAACTAGTTGGTTTATTCGGTCTACTTCGGTATTTCCGAACTAGTGTTAAAAGGGCAGCTTACTTCTTTTCTTGGAAGTATTTCCTTGGTTCCGAACAGAAAAGAAATTCTAAATGCTGCTTCTAGTACGATATTAGAGCATTTATCGGTACCTCCGAGCCAGTGGGAAAGTTTGGGAAAAGAAACCATACTCATAGTCGAAGTTAATTAAAGCTGGTAGCAGTTTTATGTAGGTAACATATTTCTCAAATAAAATATGAAATATAAGAACCCAAGATGTCGATTTTATAACTTGGTAAAATCTTGTTAGTAACGAACTTGAACTTATTTGGCAATTTAAATGCAGTTCCGAACCAGAAGCGTGTATCACTAGTTACTGACTGAAAGGACTTCAGGGAACCGCCCACTATTTTTTATTTTTTATAACTTTAAATCTAGACTTCAAATTGAAACCCAGTTCTATGCGCTCACTTACAGGAAGACCTTTATAATCTATATTTAAACAAAATTTGGTTTGATCAAATGTCCTTAAAGCTCAAACTTTTTACCGTGTGCCTGCCAAAATCTCAAACCACTTATTGATAAAAAGTGGCCGCCATGGTGTAGTGGGAGCGTGCTTCGCATACCGCACCGAAGGTCTTGAGTTCAAGTGCCAGCCAAAGCAAAATTAAAAATTCAAAATCAAATCAGCTGGAAACAAGTAAAGGTGTCTAAGTTCGGGTGTAACCGAACATTATATACTCAGCGTGAGCTTCAATTCTACACTTGATTTCAAATAAATTATTTTTCTACATAACTAGTGGCACCGCCCGTTAAAAAAAAAAAATATGTCTCCCCATTTCCTTTTACAATCAAACTTGATAAGTGCAATATCATTGATTCAAAACTATTTTTTGCTAAGTTATAGCTTATTACTCTAGTCTACGACCCTTTTAAACTTGTTACACTCAGTTGAGCAGAGCTCACAGAGTATAATAACTTTGATTGGATAGCGGTTGGTTGTACAGGTATAAAGAAATCGAGATAGATATAGACTTCCATGTATCAAAATCATCAGTATCGAAAAAAAATTTGATTGAGCCATGTCCGTCCGTCCGTCCGACCGTTAACACGATAACTTGAGCAAATTTTGAGGTATCTTGATGAAATTTGGCACGTAGGTTCCTGGGCCTTCATCTCAGATCGCTATTGAAAATGAACGAAATCGGACTATAACCACGCCCACTTTTTCGATATCGAAAATTTCGAAAAACACAAAAAGCGCGATAATTCATTACCAAAGACGGATAAAGCGATGAAACTGGGTAGGTAAGTTGTACTTATGACGCAGAATATAAAACTAGTAAAATTTTGGACAATGGGCGTGGCACCGCCCACGTTTAAAAGTAGGTAATTTAAAATTTTGCAAGCTGTAATTCGGCAGAAGTTGAAGATATCTTGATGAAATTTGGCAGGAACGTTATATATGCTTAATAAAAATTAGTAAGCTCGAAGAACGACCACGCCCACTTTAAAAACAAAAATTTTGTTTTAAAATCAAATTTTAACAAACAATTTAATATCTACAGTATATCCGTAAATTATGTCAACATTCAACTCCAGTAATGATATGGTGCAACAAAATACAAAAATAAAAGAAAATTTAAAAATGGGCCTGGCTCCGCTCTTTTTCCAATAATTTGTCTAGGATACTTTTAATGCCAAAAGTCGAACAAAAATTTACGAATCCTTGTGAAATTTGGTAGGGGCTTAGATTCTAGGACGATAACTGTTTTCTGTGAAAAAGGGCGGAATCGGTTGAAGCCACGCCCGGTTTTTATACACAGTCGACCGTCTGTCCTTCCGCTCGGCCGTTAACACGATAACTTGAACAAAAATCGATGTATCTTTACTAAACTCAGTTCACGTACTTATCTGAACTTACTTTGTATTGGTGTAAAAAATGGCTGAAATCCGACTATGACCACGCCCACTTTTTCGATTTGTAAAATTACGAAAAATTAAAAAAACGCCATAATTCTATACCAAATACGAAAAAAGGGATGAAACATGGTAATTGGATTGGTTTATTAACGCAAAATATAACTTGAGAAAAAAACTTTGCAAAATGGGTGTGACACCTAACATTAATAAGTTAAAGAAAATGAAAAATTTCTGCAGGGCGAAATAAAAAACCCTTGAAATCTTGGCAGGAATACTGTTCGTGGTATTACATATATAAATAAATTAGCGGTACCCAACAGATGATATTCTGGGTCACCCTGGTCCACATTTTGTTCGATATCTCGAAAACGCCTTCAGATATACAACTACCACCACTCCGTTTTAAAACCCTCATTAAAACCTTTCATTTGATACCCGTACAAACACATTCTAGAGTCACCCCTGGTTCACCTTTATGGCGATATCTCGAAAAGGCGTCCACCTATAGAACTAAGGCCCACACCCTTTTAAAATACTCATTAACACCTTTCATTTGATACCCATATCGTACACAAAAGTTCTAGAGTCACCCCTGGCCCACCTTTATGGCGATATCTCGAAAAGGCATTCACCTATAGAACTAAGACCCACCCCTTTTAAAATACTCATTAACACCTTTCATTTGATACCCATATCGTACAAACAAATTCTAGAGTCACCCCTGGTCCACCTTTATGGCGATATCTCGAAAAGGCGTCCACCTATAGAACTAAGGCCCACACCCTTTTAAAATACTCATCAGCACCTTTCATTTGATACCCATATTGTACAAACGCATTCTAGAGTCACCCCTGGTCCACGTTTATGACGATATCCCGAAAAGGCGTCCATCCATAGAACAAAGGCCCACTCCCTTTTAAAACACTTATTACACTTTTCGTTTGACACCCATATTGTGCAAACGCATTCTAGAGTCAACCCAGGTCCACTTTTATAACGATATTCCGAAAAGGCGTCCACCTATAGAACTAAGGCCCACTTCCTTTTAAAATTCTCATTAACACCTTTATTTGATACCCATATAGTACAAACAAATTCTAGAGTCACCCCTGGTCCACCTTTATGGCGATATCTCGAAAAGGCGTCCACCTATAGAACTAAGGCCCACACCCTTTTAAAATACTCATCAGCACCTTTCATTTGATACCCATATTGTACAAACGCATTCTAGAGTCACCCCTGGTCCACGTTTATGACGATATCCCGAAAAGGCGTCCACCCATAGAACAAAGGCCCACTACCTTTTAAAACACTTATTACACTTTTCGTTTGACACCCATATTGTACAAACGCATTCTAGAGTCAACCCAGGTCCACTTTTATAACGATATACCGAAAAGGCGTCCACCTATAGAACTAAGGCCCACTCCCTTTTAAAATACTCATTAGCACCTTTCATTTGATACCCATATCGTACAAACAAATTCTAGAGTCACCCCTGGTCCACTTTATGGCGATATCTCGAAAAGGCGTCCACCTATAGAACTAAGGCCCACACCCTTTTAAAATACTCATCAGCACCTTTCATTTGATACCCATATTGTACAAACGCATTCTAGAGTCACCCCTGGTCCACGTTTATGACGATATCCCGAAAAGGCGTCCACCCATAGAACAAAGGCCCACTCCCTTTTAAAACACTTATTACACTTTTCGTTTGACACCCATATTGTACAAACGCATTCTAGAGTCAACCCAGGTCCACTTTTATAACGATATTCCGAAAAGGCGTCCACCTATAGAACTAAGCCCACTCCCTTTTAAAATACTCATTAGCACCTTTCATTTGATACCCATATTGTACAAACAAATTCTAGAGTCACTCCTGGTCCATCTTTATGGCGATATCTCGAAAAGGCGTCCATCTATAGAACTTAGGCCCACGCTCTTTTAAAATACTCATTAATACCTTTTATTTGATACCCATATCGTACAAACAAATTCTCGAGTCAGGCCTGGTCCACCTTTATGGCGATATCCCTAAATGACGTCCATCTATAGATCTATGGCCCACTTCCTCTTAAAATACTCTTTAATACCTTCCATTTGATACACATGTCATACAAACACATTCCAGCGTTACCCTAGGTTCCTTTTACAACATGGTGATTTCCCTTACTTTGTCTCCACAGCTCTCAACTGAGTATGTAATGTTCGGTTACACCCGAACTTAGCCTTCCTTACTTGTTTTGTATATACTTACTTGTAAACAGTAGGGAAATCCCCATATCTGAAGAAAACTACATTATTAACCGCTCAAGGCCATTGGTGTTAGCCGCTATATCCTTTTTCTTCTTTTAAACGAAAATTAGTTCAGAATAGAGCCATATGTATATGTATTATTGCGCAGCCTTGTAACACTATTAAGCACACAAAGCAAACAACAACAGCATTTCAAGTGTACAGCTGGGTATGTAATATTCGCTTTCACCCGAACTTAGACTTCCTTACTTGTTTTTATAACTTTCATGAACATGAAATGGTATATTAACTTTGGTCCGATGTTTGTAACGTTGAGAAATATAGAAGATAGACTCACCATTAAGTATACCGAATTGATCAGGGCGACGAACTGAGTTGATATAGCCATGTCCGTCTGTCCGTCCGTTTGTCTGTTTGAACGCAAACGAGTCCCTCAAATTCTGAGATATCTCAATGAAATTTGGCACAAGGATTTATTTTTGTATTATATGAGACATTTGTCGGATCCGGTAGGATCGGACCACTATATCATATATCTCCCATACAACCGATCGTTCAGATAAGACGATTTTGGTCATTCCTGCCGCAATTTAGAAAGTATAAACGTGAAACTGGGTGATATATATTCTAACATATCATAGAAGATATCCTGAAAAAATCACTTTAATCGGAGCTATATATAGTTATATCCCATACAACCGATCGTTCAGATAGAAAGCCGAAGACAGTCCCGTCCTTGCTTGTTTTTTTTTTTTAATTTTTATGGCTAGTGCGTCAAGCGTAATACAAATTCTAAATCAGTTAAACAAATAGCTTATGTTCTACCAAAATAACAAATTCAAGGTTGTTATATTATTTATTCCAGCAAAATGAAATTAGTGCTTATATTCTATTATTTTTCATAGGAAAATCTAATTATGCTTAATTGTTCGTTTCTATATGTATACAGTTGAATTGTGGTACGAACTTCACATAGGTTAAGTACACGTGTATAATATGACTGTATATTTAACCGGTGTCCCAAAAATACTTCATTGTATAGCAAGAAGGCTAGCAATATTTTATTAGTTTTTTATACTCATCTGAGCAGAGCTTTCAGAGTATATTAATTCTGTTCGCATAACGGTACCCCGTAACGGCATAAACTAATCGAGATAGATATAGACTTCTATATATCAAAATGATATGGGCGATAAAAGAAATTCAATTAGCCATGTTCGTCCGTCCGTCCGTCCGTAAACACGATAACTTGAGTAAATTTTGAGGTATCTAAATGGAATTTGGTATACAAGTTCCTGGGCGCTCATCTCAGATCGCTGTTTAAAATGAACGAACTCGGAATAAAACCACGCCCACTTTTTCGATATCGAAAATTTCGAAAAACCGAAAAAGTGCGATAATTCATTACCAAAGATGGATAAAACGATGAAACTTGGTAGGTTGGTTGACCTTATAACGCGGAACAGAAAATTAGTGCAATTTAGGACAGTGGGCGTAGCACCGCCCACTTTTAAAAGAAGGTAATTTAAAAGGTTTACAAGCTGTAATTTGGCAGTCGTTGCAGATATCGTGATGAAATTGGTCAGAAACTTTACTACTATTACTAAATATATATGTGCTAAAGAAAAGCTAGCAAAATCGCATGAAGAAAAAAAAAATGTAAAGTCATATTTTACCAAAAAACTTAATATCTTTACAGTATATATTAGCAAGTCGAGCTGAAGCGTCAGCCAGATTAAATAATATGAGGGAACTCTATGAGATTAGTAGGGAACTCACCGGAAAATACAGGAGTGGTCAAAAACCAGTAAAAGACTTAAACGGAAATCTTATTACTGAAAGCGAACAACAAATGAGTGTATGGGTGGAACACTTCAAGAAAGTATTAAATAATCCTGTAGGTGAAGCGACCTTAAATCCCAACACTATTGCTGCAAACTACAACAACCTACCCCACTTCAATGAGGTAAACAGCGCGCCCCTAAGAAAAATGAAATAATTTCAGCAATCAAGTCCTTAAAAAAGGGCAAGGCCCCAGGAACTGATGACATATATTCTGAATACCTTATAGCAGATCCAGATACCGCAGCTGAAACCTTACTTCCAATCTTCCGTCAGGTATGGGAAGAAGAATCCTACCCTCGTCAGTGGAATGAAGGCATACTTGTAAAAGTCGCAAAAAAGGGAGATACCTCTGATTGTAACAACTACAGAGGTATCACCTTACTCTCGATTCCTAGCAAAGTGTTCTCCACGATCTTGCTATCCCGAATTCAAGAGGCGGTGCACGGAACTCTAAGAGAAAATCAGTTTGGCTTTAGACAAAACCGATCCTGTGTTGATCTAATAAATACCGTCCGAATCATTGTTGAACAATGCTGTGAATACAGAACATCAGCTTATTTACTTTTTATCGACTTTAAAAAGGCTTTTGAAACGAGGGATGCCCAATAAAATAATCAACATTATAAAGGCAATGTATGCCGAATTTAAGTGCCGGGTCAGTCACGATGGGTGCCTCTCAGAACCCTTCGAAATTAAAAGCGGGGTGCTACAGGGATGCATACTCTCGCCGCTCTTGTTTATCTTGGCATTAGACGAGATTATGAGGATCGCAGATAATGGTGGACACGGTGAACAGTGGACGCCTTTCACTCAGCTAGGGGATTTAGAATATGCAGACGATGTCTGTCTGCTTAGCCACAGAAGTACTGACCTTCAACACAATTTAGAAGCTGTCAACACACATGCAAAGGAGGCCGGACTAAGCATCAATACAGCGAAAACCAAAGTCATAAGATGCGGCTATAGTATTTCATCAAGGCCATTGATGCTTACGGTTGACGAAAATGAAATCAAAGGTGTAGAGTCCGTTGTTTATCTTGGTAGTATTGTCTCAAATAAGAGCGGTGCAGATGAGGACGTTCAGTCTCGCATAAACAAAGCAAGAATGGTTTTTGGGCAACTGGCAAACGTGTGGAGGTCCAGCCAAATATATTTAAAAACGAAGCTTTGCCTGTTTAATTCGAATGTTAAATCAGTACTGTTTTATGCTTGCGAGACGTGGAAAAGCTCAACTTCAATTCAGAAACGTCTACAAGTTTTTATTAATAAATGTCTGCGCCGAATCCTGAAAATTCGATGACCGGAAAGAATTTCAAATGACGACTTATTGTCTAGAACAAATCAACCTAAGGCTGCCACAGAAATAACAAAGCGTAAATGGTCGTGGATTGGTCACACTCTCAGAAGACCTCCAGTAAATATAGCCAGACAAGCATTGCGATGGAATCCACAAGGAAGCCGACGACCTGGTGCAACTGCGAAAACTTGGCGCAGAACTGTGGATAAAGAACTCGAAGACGCAGGATATACGTGGAATGACATCACAAGAACTGCACCTAACAGAATAAGATTTAAGTCGGTGGTCGAGGCCCTATGCTCCAACAGGAGTTGAGGAGGATGATGATGATGATGACAGTATATAAGCAAATTATGTCAACATTCAACTCCAGTAATGATATTTCAAAATAGGCGTGGCTCCGCCCTTTTTCATTTAATTTGTCTAAAATACTTTTAATAACATAAGTCGAACCAAAAATTTACCAATCTATTTGTTAAGGACATAGCTCCTATGACGATAACTGCTTTCTGTGAAAATGGGCGAAATCGGTTGAAGCCACGCCAAGTTTTCATACACAGTCGGCCGTCTGTCCTTCCGCTCGGCCTTTAACACGACAACTTGAGCAAAAGTCGATATATCTGTTCTAAACTCAATTAACGTACTTATCTGAACTACCTTTTTCTTGGTAGTAAAAATGGTCGAAATCCGACTATGACCACGCCAACTTTTTCGATATCGAAACATAAAAAAAATGCCATAATTCTGTACCAAATATAACTTTAGAAAAAACTTTGTGCCATTTTCCCTAAACAGTCACCTTCACTTCACCTTACCGCTCACAAGCGTAGCACCCACACTATAGATCTTCATCCATACATTCCTTAAAGTTTATTAACAATTTAAATATGTCCGAAACACTACACAGATATGTATAAGAAAATTAACTGATTCAAATGAAGAAAGAAAAAAAAATAAACTATGATCCCAAAATAACTTAAATAAACTAGGTTTAATTTTTCTGTAACTCGCCTTAATACGAATGCCCCTATTTCAAATAACAATTGACTTAAATAAAAAAATTACAAAGAATTAAAAAAAAAACTTAGTCTAAGTTAATTTATAACTAGAAATATTTCAAGTTCCAATTCAAATAGATATTAGATATACAAGCAGAAATTAAATCCTATAGTTGCTACAAAGTGTAAATCTCAAATCTTTTACATTGGTTTCTGACCCACCATGATGTACTATCCTACCAACTCCTATCTTAAAATCTACAGGGTAAACAAAGAAAATCAAGAGCCCTACCGCAAACGCAGAAGAAAATCCAAAATCAATTTTGAACAAAGCAAAAGTAGGAAATCAAAAAAAGGTACACTGAAAAAAAAAGACTGGTAAAATCAACCGAAATACGAGTCAATTCAACCGAAATTTCTGTTAATATTTATCCATCGCAACAAGATGTTAAATCAACGAATCGTTGATTCGTAATTGACCCTTTTAGTAGTCAAATGAACAAAAAAAAGTTGTTTCAACAGCTTTGTACGAAAGTACCTATGTTGCAATATACATAAATAAATAAACGTACGGCGCGATAACGTCGGAAGAGATCTAAGGCCGAGCTTCTCTTCCAATTGCGTTGTGTTCCTCTTGATTTTCCCTATAAATAGGCCGGACGGGACACACATGTTTTATGCCGACTCCGAACGTCATCTGCAAGGTGGAGCGCTTGCCAAACACTGCCGAGGGGCGACCCCGCATAGAGAAATTTTCTTCTAATTGAAAACCCTTATTTCTAAAATTTTGATGTTGCTTTGCCCGGGTGCGAACCCAGGGCATACGGTGTGGCAGGCGGAACACGCTACCATCGCACCACGGTGGCCATATACATACATACGTAAATACGTGAATACATAAATACGCATGCTCGCTACATATACATACATATGTACGTACTTAGTTCGGTTAGAACTTCAATTGGGCGTTAAACATTATACACTTTATTATTTTGTGTTATTAAACGCACTTTTACCGAATTTTATATTTTACTAGCAGACCCGGTAGACGTTGTTCTGCCCTGAATTTGGCCTATCTGCATACATTTTAATAAGCTTTTTCCGTCTAACTCTGCCCTACCCCTCTACACTTTTTCCTAACCTTTTTATTCACTCCTTCCTCCGTCTTTTTCGCTTCATCTCCATCTTCGTCTCATTCTATCTCTTTCTCAATCTCCTTCTCTCTTTCCTCTTCTCTCAAGTTTTTCTCCTTCTTCTTCGTCTCTTATTGCCAGTCCCAGAGTGTGGTATGTATTTTGTTCCAGTCCCATTCCGAGTCTCAGTCCCAGTCCCACTCCGAGTCTCAGTCCAAGTCCTAGTCCTAATCCCAGTCCTAGTCCGTCTCTGGTACACTTCCCGGAAAAAAGCATCGTAAATACTAAAATAGGTAAATTTATATACGAAATTTCAGGCAAATCGAATAGGACGTATGTAAATAGGTATGCGGGTATTATTAATTCTTGTCTTTATTCGCCTTCGCATGCATATTTATCAGTTTTGCCAGGTTGATGCGACTAAATCGAATATCACAATGAACTTTAGAGCTCTCAGCAACATTTACATTTGATATCCATTATACACACACATTCTAGGGGTATCCGGGTCCATGTTTTGGCCTATATCTCGAGACCGTAGTCACCCAGTGGTGTAAAACTTACTCTGTACTAAAGCATACATCAGCAGCTTCAATTTGATACCCATAACGTAAAAACACATTTTAGGTGTATCCGGGTCCACGTTTTGGGCTATATCTCGAGACCCTAGCCTCCCAATTGTATGAAAATTATCCTGTACTATAGCACTCATCAACAGCTTTCATTTGATATACATATTGTATAAACACATTCTAGGGGTACCCAGGTCCACGTTTTGATCTCAAGACCCTAGGTACGTAGCGAAAAAAAGGTAGACGTTGGCCGATTCTCAGACCTACCCAATATGCTCACAAAATTTCATGAGAATCGGTTCAGCCGTTTCGGAGGAGTTAGACCTCTAACACCGTAACAGAAAAATTTTATATATTAGATAATTTATTTAATTTATAGTTTTGAACTTCTCTTTGCAAATAGAAATGAAAATACTAGTCACAAAACTGGGTCTCAATTCTTTCAGTTGCAGTTCAGCTTATTCTCAATTTCTTCTCTCGCATGTAGTTGCCACACTTCATTGTTTCGAACAAAAATTGTATAAATTTGTAACGTAACATTTTAAAAAGAGAACTTGTAAGTTATAGAAAAGTAAAGAATCACATCGCAGGAAGGTAATTCACCACTGGAGTAACTTTACATGTAATTCGGAAAGTTTAATTTTCGTAACACTTTAAGTTGAAACGATACCAAAACAACTCAATCTTTTATGTTGTCAGAAACATCAACATTAAAAAAGGATGTTTTTTATTACCTTATTAAATTCGTTCGCGTGAGTAAAAATTCGTTAAAACTTGAACAAAATGTTACTAACATTGGAAAAGTCCTGTGCGTTCAAACAAAACTTTCGCAACAAGAGGGCGCAATTTTGCATTTCGCTTGGAGGAGAAGTTGCAAAATTGTACCCCATAAATAGGTTTCCCCGTATCCCATAATTTTTTGCACAGTAAATTCAAAAAAGGGTTTTTCGTTTTGTATTGATAACAGAAAAACTAGTTTTTTGTTGTTTTCCCATTTTGTGTGTTTTTTCGATTTGGTGGTTTTGTTGTTTTGGTATTTTTTTTTTAAACAGGTGGCACCATCGTCATAAGTACAAAGTAGAGAGCGCAGTGAGCGTAAAATTCTCTTATAAATTTGCTCATGTATTGACTGTTGAACGCCTTTGAAATGACCAGTGAGATCAGTTGTGTTAACAGAAAAATCAATTATATTTATTAGGAATCTGTCAATTTTACAGAATTTTGTTAACTTAAGAGCGACAATTTCTCTTTTGTTGAAATGACTAAACTAATTTGTTCTCTTGACAAAGAAATCGGTCGAATTAACCATAATTCGATCAATTTCACGGAATCTCCGTTAAGTTAAGAACAACAGAACCAATTTTTTGATTTTACTAGCACCATTTCTTTCAGTGTATGTACATATAATATTCTGATTTCTTTTGTCATCGCCAACTCCTCTTCTAATTTTACAAGACTATGAATTGCCTGGCAATATACGTACATACATACATACGTGCATATATACAAATATTATCACTCACCGTTTCACTCACTCCTTGGGAACCGCCTGTATGAAGCTGAGTCGGCGAGCTGTAAAGAGAAAAACTCTCCAAGCATATATGCTCAGTGCACATACATTTATCCAGCACACTATTTTTTTCTCAGTACTCAGCCAGATCACTCGCTTGTGATCTTGGACATTGAGTTAGTTTAACAGTGTCGATCATGGTGGAACGATACAAGGTGGCAGCATGGGCAGCTGATTATATACTTTTTTGTTTGATTTGAAACATTAACTTCCGGCGCAGTACGATTTTGACATTTGTCCACCTAATTTACAAAAACAAAGTACATGGAATTTTTATTTATGTTTGTAGGTATGTCACCATACAACAACCTTCGATTACATTCGGCAAAATGATCGTGTTCAATGATCCAACTTGCTTAAACGAACATAATCGACATTGATTTAAAATCAACCAACTTATTGCATGCGTGAATATAATCAATTCAGGCGTTTGCTCGTTTGCTTCAGCGGTGATTACATTCATCGGAATGAAAAGGCAAATATGAAAACTCCATGCGACTGAATCAAACATATAAACATTGCTTACGACTGTGTTTGTTTTCCGAACTAAACGATACTAATTCTCGTGCTTTGATTTTATTCTCCGCTTGCCTTCGTTTGATCAATACAATCATACGCAAAACCTGTTCGTTCATTCGATCGCAATCATGTTAACAGAGTCTTGTAAAGACAGATGCTGAGTATATTCAATTATGAGTTTATTCACATGATTGTATGTGAATGCAAATTTTAGTGTTTGATTAAATCAAGAAAATTGTGATTTATGCAGTTCTCTGGTGTCGATGACAAGATCAAAATGCCTGCGGGTATATACGTCCCTAGTCTGACAAATGGACTCGTTTTTTCTTTTCGGAATGAGGGTGTACTGGAAGCCCCGGAAACCCCAAGGGAATTGGAAAAGGAAAAACGCTGTAAGTGTCTAACAAAAAAAATATGTTATTAAATTCAAGAAAATTTAAATAGACCACATGGGTTGTTATACGAACGTCATCTGCGTAAGCCGTAAGTTTTACGGGTCCCTCATCGAATTGCCTGAGCAATTGGTTGATGACCAGCGTCCACAGCAGCACCCCTCCCTGCGGCGTGCCCCTGTCCACTGATTTCGTGGCCTCGTACAATCCCCATTGTGATGTAATCTTTCTGCAATTTAACATGCAGCCTATCCATCTGATTAAGGCAGGATTTACTTTAATGTAATTAAGACCATCCATAATCGCCCATTATGCAACATTATTGAAAGCCAAAGCAATGTCCAAGAAGACTCCTAGAGCATACTCCTTATATTCCAGGGATTTCTCTATGCTTATTACCGCCCTATGCAATGCGGTGTCTACCGACTTGCCTTTGGTGTACGCATGCTGTGTTGTGGAGAGCAGCTTTTCATCCACGTTGGACTTTATGTACACATATATCAGCCTCTCAAAGGTTTTGAGCAGAAATGATGTTCAGCTTATGGGTCTATAGTCTTTGGGATACACGTGACCGATCTTCCCCGCCTTTGGTAGAAAAGCTACACGAGCAGTTCTCCAAGAGTGCGGTACATGATTCAGTCTTATGCCCCCATCGAATATTATTTTAAGCCCTTCCGCGACCGCCGTATTTGAGACTTGTAGCATGGCCGGGAATATACCATCTGGGCCCGGCGATTTAAACTTAGAAAACGTCTTCACTACCCACCCGATCTTGGTATCGGTCACCAAGCCCGGCACTACTAGCTCCGTGATCGAAGTGTGAGTGATATCTGCTGGCTCTTCTGAACCGTCTCCCGATGGGAAATGTGTATCGATAAGCACCTCAAGGGATTCCTCACTATTACGTGACCATTCCCCGTTCTCTTTCTTTATTAGTCCCTGGACTATGTTTCCCTTTGCTGGGACTTTTTTCAACCGTGCTGTTTCGCTGGAGCACTCAATGTCAGGACAGAAACTTTTTCATGAGTTTCTCTTCGCCCTGGTAATTTCACGCTTGTAGATCCTCAGTTGATCCCTGTACTCTTCCCGACACGCTTCGCTTACCGCGGTCTTTGCAAGCTTAAACATTTCTTTAACCTGTCTTCTTAGAAGACTCAGCTCATTGCTCCACGATGGTGGCTTTGTTTTCCGCTGAATCATCTTAGAGGGCAAGCTTTGTTATACGCAGTCATAAGCGTCCTTGTTAGGAATTCATTCGACTCCTCCAGTTCCTCTACATTAGCAACCTCTTTGGGTTGTCCCAGTTTTTTTCCTACATGTTTCTGGAATTTAGTCCAGTTCGTTGACCTAGGGTTTCTAAAGGTTCCTCCCTTCTCTACCCTCTTTATGGAGATGCTGAATCTGATATACGCATGGTCGGAGAAGGATGGTCTATCAAGAACCGTCCAATCATACCTTGATATATCACGCTCGGAGCTCAATGTAATATACAGAACATTGCTGGATGTTGGACCAATGTATGTAGGGACATTTCCCCTGTTGGCTATCTGCAAATTGGTGTGCAGGATGTAACAAAACAGAGATTCGCCTCTCTCGTTCGTATCTGCTCCTCCCCACGCATTGTTGTGCGCATTTGCATCTGCGCCTATGACCAACCTCCCTTTGCGCCCTTCCTCCTGTACTAGCCTTTTGCACTCCATCGGTGGAACCTCCGTAGCATGGGCCATGTAGCAGGACGCCAGGATAAATGCCTGCTTATTCTTTTGCTCAACGGCCACCGCTCGGAGATCCTGAGTGGTGTAATTAGGCAGCATATATGAATGCAGCTGTTTCCTTACCATTACCACAGCTCGCACCCGTCCTTCCGTTTGCGCGTAGTAAGCGCCAAACCCGCGCGCGCTAAGTCCAGAAACCTTTCCTCCCGATGAGAGCCACGGCTCCTGGATCAGCGCCACGTCAAACGAACCCTCCTCAAGGGTTAAGAGGAGTTCGCTCGACGCCACTTTACTGTGTTGGAGGTTTTTCTGTAAGACTCGCAGCACCATTGGGCTGTTTGTCCCCCTCCAGCATCTTCGTCTTCACGTCGTCGTCCTCCCCTTGCCCTTTTGGTTTAGAGTATTTGAGGCCCCCTTCAGCCTCTCGTGACTATTGTGCCGGGTGTTCCTCTGTGCGAGTCACAGCACCATTTAGCGGTTGGTTTTCTTCTAGCACGTTCGTGGTGACGTCGAGGACCTCCACCTTTCTTTCTTCCCTTAGGCTTTTGAGGTCCTTTTCGACTTCGCCCACCTCTAGCGTGTTAGGGTTTTTATCATCGGGACTTCTTTTCCTGAGTCGCATGTAAAATTTGCCAGTGCCAAGGGACATTTTGCCAAGCTGCGTGTAAAAAATATCCTCCGCCTGCTTGTTTATTTGGAAGATATAGAACTGACCATCCTCGGTAGGCCGAGATACAGTAAGTACCTTCCAATCCTGTGTCGATATGTTCGGATTCTGATTCTGCAGAAGTCGCAGTGTATCCTCCGACTTCATCACGCAGGGTATCCACACCTTAAGTTTGGGTAACGTAGGGATTTGCGCTTTATCCACCACCTCAAACCGATTCCTCCAGCCACCGCACGCTCGCGATGTTGTCGCACGCTATCATCTTCACACCATTATACCATCCCCCCGAATCAAAGGTTGGAAGGGGCTTACTTGGTTGTTCTCGCATCATCTTAAGCATTAAGCTAATAAGCTCCCTTTCCACAGATCTCCACCTTTCAGTAGTCATTTGTCCGAAAGGACTGCTACGACCAACCAGCGCCACAGTCAGTGACTGCTTTGCCACATCACTCATCTTCTCGGGAAAAGCAGGAGTCTTAGCGTTAACTCCCTTTAGTGGCTCCGAGAAAGCCGGAGTATTAGCGTTATCTCCCTTTGGCTTATCTCCTACTTCCGTAATTGGAATTTCTCTCTGACTCGCAGCTTTCGAGGTAGTTGCTACCTCGCTATTGGAGCCCATCTGTCTTAGAGCTTTGGGACTACTTGTATCTTCTATGCGACTGCCCCGCCTCGCGGCTCTAGGACTGGATCCTTTCTGCCTCTTGAAGGCAGGCTTGTCGCCTTCCGTCGAACGTTACCTCTTCATTCTGCCATTCGACACTTCTTCCTCCTCGTACCGGTTGCAGAACCGAGACACTGATAAAATAATACTTTGCCCGTTGCCTAACGTTGTGCCCTTTTATAGCTACCGCCGTGGCAGAGAGCCTTACTTATAACGGAAAATTTTTACCTATAGGAGCAAAACTATCTTTCGGCCTTCCCGTATTTTCATTTACCCATCCACACACTCATACATTCATACTAAACCTCTGCAACGATTCATCCATTCGGTGTTTGAAGTCATAAGCATAAAACTTCGCTACTCTATCTACACAACAATAACTCAGAATCTGAGCGAAATCATTCGTAAGCAAACAGCAAGAGGGCATCTCACTCACTACACTGCTTGCTTTTATAGCTGGTTATACCCACAACTCAAAAGGCAATTGATTCGGTTGACATTGACCCGAAAGCCCGAAAGGCAATTGATCCGAAAGGCAATTGAATCGAAAGCAAAAGCAAACACTGACATACTTACATGTGTAATTTAAAGAAGCAGAGCTCTATTTATTAAAGAACTTACTTTTATTTTTTATAATGAATATTATATTTATTAGCATGTACTTCACATATTGATATCCATATTAGTATGTAAAAATATTATTTGATGTACTGAAAATGAATTGCAACCAATTGCTTGCTCCGCTTCTCTGGTATTAAGTGCATAGCTTTGGAGAAAACGCTTTCTGAAGCGGCGCTAGTGGCTGGAATCGCTAACAGGCTGTTGGCTACTTTATATAGCAAAGGGAATTCCAATTGATGTAGCTGCCAGCACCGAAAAAACATTGAATTCTCATTTATAACATTATTTTCCTCATTGGAAAATTGAGTTGCCTGTAAGAATGCAGTGAAAAACTAGGATTTGCGAGTTGGAGGATTCTTCGAAATACTTCGCTGATCTTTGTCGGCCCCCTCATCAACGTAGCTCGACATTTGTGCTTTGCACTCGTTTCTGAATAGAAGCTTATCATTTTCGTTAAAAATGTTAGCTTGTTCTTTGGGAGGAACAAAAATACAGCTAACTTGTGGTATATGATCAGATTTTCCAAAACACTAGTGTCCAACAAATCGTTAAGATTATCTTTAAAGTGGTTAATGAAAGTTAAGTTAACGTCATTTGTTCAACAAATTTCTTTTAGTCTGCAAACATGTGGAAGGACTAAATGCAGGGTTGGATAGTTTTCACCTTCCAGTTCCCGTGACGATTCATCGAAAATCTCCAATACTTTCAAAATTTCCTCGACATAGTTTACATTTATACCATTTAGTCTTGATATTTGTTGTTTGTTTTGCAAAATACTAGTAATTTACGTCCAGTTTTTTTATTGAGCTCAGCATATAAAATATGGTGTTCTATCTCGTAGGTTAAAAGCCTTGTAAGGATGATTGTAATACTGAATTTTCACCAGATTTTTAAAAAAAATTTTACGACTTTAGTACGTGCCTCTACTATTTCATTGATCTCTGACAGATTTTTCCAATACATTATTTAGCAAATGGTTTATGCATGAGATATTTTTATAGCACTGAAAAGCTTTCTACATATTTCCTCCCTTATCAGTAACAAATACGGCTTTTTCAACCAGTAGGTCGTGCAATTTTAATACATTTAACATATTTTGTTGGGTATTTTCCCCTAAACAGAAAATCAACGGTTACTAGTGTTGTATAATTCAAAGTGCTTATGCTATTTACTGAACAACTGCTTGTGATATATCGACTGCCGAGTGGAATTTCAGCCTATCTCGGCTGCGGTTCTCATAAAATGTTTGAATAACGCCCTATTTCACTCCCTAAATACATCAGCTAATGTCAAAATGTATTGAATTTGAGCTCGTGTAGGGTGTTTCGAAACAAAAGCTGAGATAGCGCGTTCTTCAACCGTATTCCGAGATAGGTCGTTTTTTGAAATAAATTCTAATATAGGGCGTTATTCAAACATTTTCTGAGATAGGGCGTTTTCGAACCGCAGCCGAGATAGTGTGATAATTTTATATATTAGTTCAAACTCTAAATTTTTACTGAAATCATAACCGTTGCCTGTACATCTTTCTCCTTTGAACGCTGATAATCCTAATAGGCGATTGATGAGCATACCATCCTTCACATAATGAATTGTTAGGGACAAATATGAAGTTTCTATGACATTATCGGTCTATATATCAGAAGTCAAGCCACAACCTATCTTATCTCCATTTCTTAAGATAAACTGCAATTCATTTTTGATTATGGACACAGTTTTGTCATATAAACTATTTATATTTCTGGATATTGTTGTCGGATGTGGTAGCAATGCCTCAACATTTACGTGGGGTCCATATCTTGCAACGATTGACACATGAAACTCAGAAAACTTCAGCAAACCGCTGTGTTGTACTATTCGAAAAGGGCGGCAATTTATAATCACCCATCCCGTTAAAGTATTCATACCATCATCTTTCAAGTCAGCACTGACTTTTAATTTAAAAAAAGAAACATTTTCCTTTGAGCTTTTATAACACTTGTTCTTTAATAAATTAGAAGTGCTACCTTGGTTAAACTTATGTATATACATTCCAACAAGTTCGTATTTTCATTTACCCATCCGCCCACTCATACATTCATACACTTAAACGCTTACACAAACTAACACCTACACAGATACATTTAGTTCGTGGCTCGACTGCAATGTTGCTACGCCATCAGCAACATTGTATCTACTCCAGGCACAATGTTGCCATTGTGCTGTTGCGACAGTCGGTGCAACATTGCGGCTAACACACGAACCTGGATACATCACACGTAGTCATAGATACATGCTGCCTTTCATTTGAACCAGTGCCTATGATGAAAGGCTGTTGTTATAATCAGTTAAACAAATAGCTTTTGTTCTACCAAAACAGCAAATTCAAGGTTGTTATATTTATTCCAGCAAAATGAAATTAGTGCGCATATTCTATTATTTTTCAAAGGAAAATTTAATTGTGCTTCATTGTTCGTTTCCATATTTGTACAGTTGAATTGTGGTATTAGCTTCACATCGGTTAAGTACACGTGTAAAATATAACTGTATATTTAACCCTTTCACGCATATGGGACACCGGTGTCCTAAAAATGTTTCCTTGTATAGCACAAAGGCTAGCATTATTTTACTAGTTTTTTCGTTATAAGTTACTTAATGTTATCTGAATGTATACATCCGAACCGATTTTCAATTGAAGTGTTTATTTGTGTATATTTCTACTATGAAAATCTTTTCAGTGAAAATGCATCTACCCTGCATCAGCTTCCGTTTGGAATCGGCATAAAAAATATAGGTCCCGTCTGCCAATTTGTAGGGAAAATCAAAAGGGAGCAAGACGCAAATTTGAAGTGAAGTTCGGCCTAAATCTACTCGTAGATGAATCGCGCCAAACATTAGTTATTATTTTTGTTTCTTTTTAATATTTTATGGTTAATGCGTCAAGCGTAATACAAATTCTGAATCAGTTAAACAAATAGCGTTTGATCTAGCAAAATAACAAATTCAACTCGTTTCTATATTTGTACAGTTGAATTTTGTTATTATATTTACAGAATTTCAAAGGATGAGAAATCCAACGTAATGTACAGAATCCCATGCAACGGTGACGGGTCTCACTTATGGGAGAAGTTATATGTGCGGACAACCAAATTAAAATTAAACACAAGGATTCCCGCCACAAGTCCAATATTAAACTTGGAAACAACGCTTCGGAAAATAAAACGGCCTTAACGGTCCATTGTAAGGATATGGGCCGCTATCCCGATTTCCAGAATGTTACTAAATTGGACATAGAGAAACAATATAATAAGCGCTTCACCATAGAAATGCTCCACATCATGAGCACACCTAATGATAAGAGAATTAATTTTAAAAGTGACACATACCAACGCGCATATATATATCGCAATTTATTGCTTAAGCAACAACAAAAATTCACAATGCGTACAGAAATTATTCCGCTAGCAGCAGATTTAAGATCACCAAATCATAATGTTGGATGACAACATATTTTTGTTCTATTGTTGGATGACAACATATTTTTGTTCTATTGTTCGTATCCCTATATATTTATACTCAGCTGACCAGAGCTGACAAAATATATTAATTTTGTTCGCATAACGGTACCGCGTAACGGCATAAACTAATCGAGAGTCGATCTATATATCAAACTGATCTGGGAAAAAAAAGAAATTCCTTTAGCCATGTCCGTCCGTCTGTCCGTAAACACGATAACTTGAGTAAATTTTGAGGTATCTTAATGAAATTTGGTATGTAAGTTCCTGAGCACTCAACTCAGATCGCTATTTAAAATGAACGAAATCGGGTTATAACTATAACGCCCACTATTCGATATCAAAAATTTCGAAAAACCGAAAAAGTGCGATAATTCACTACCAAAAACGGATAAAGCAATGCAACTTGATAGGTGGGTTGACCTTATGACGCAGGAAAGAAAATTAGTAAAAATCTAGACAATGGGCGTGGCGCCGCCCACTTTTAAAAGAAGGTAATTTAAAAGTTTTGCAAGCTGTAACTTGGCAGCTGAGTATGTAATGTTCGGTTACACACGCACGTAGCCTTCCTTACTTGTTAGTACTGTGTACCTGAGCTGCCTAAGCCACTCGGTCAATGAACTCATTGGAAAAGATGGGATATTCCAGCAGTAATAAGTAATGCTGAACACACATCCAGTAGGTATTGCGGGAAAGGCGGCCGCGGCCCGGTCGTTTGTCAGGCTTCGTGATATAGGTTATGGGCTTTCTGTCTTCGGACACCCTACCAGGTTCGACTTTATCCCTGATACGATGGACTATTTTATGCCGATAACTGCCCCCTTTTGGGGGTTTAAACCCCCTTGCCTAAGGATCATTTGATTTTTTAGGTCGTTACAATTCAAATATTTTATGTTTTTATGTCTATGTTAATAAATTTCTTTATAATTCTGCTACGTATTTACTTTGTTGGTGATATTATATTTCTAATATGCAAGCTATGTATGTACGAAGTGAACACTTATATTTTAATCATATTCTGTTTCATAATAATTCTGTAATTTATTAAATATACAAATGTACATGTTAACTTTTACTACAATTTCATAAAGAAGTTTCCTTGTAAATTTGGCAACGACCATATACATACATATCAGAGAACAGCAAAAATCGAACACAACAACGTTCGGTTACATTCGGCAACATGATCGTGTTCAATGATCCAAAACTTGCTTAAACGAGCATAATCGACATTAATTAAAAATCAACCAACTTATGGCATGAGTGAATATTATCAATTCAGGCCTTTGCTCATTTGCCTCAACAGCGATTACATTGATCGGAATGAAAAGGCAAATATGAAAACTCCATGCGACTGAATCAAACATATAAACATTGCTTACGACTGTGTTTGTTTTCCGAACTAAACGATACTAATTCTCGTGCTTTGATTTTATTCTCCACATTTAAATAATGTTAAACTTACAGCATTTTTTCGAAGTACACATTTCCTATTTTGAAATATAATGCAAATTTGACATTATTTTCCATGTGGAAAACACATTATTATAATGTAATATCTAAATTTTTTTTTTCATATCAAAAACGCATTTCAAAAATGTAAAATTCAAATTATTTGATAAATGAAAAAATATTGTGTTTTTCACATTTTAAAATGTAAAAACACATTGCCCCCAGGCAATTTTGTGGCTACGCCCCTGGATTGCATCGACCTACTTTATAAATAAGATTATCTGGTGCCCGGGCCATCGTGATATCCCGGGCAACAGTCAAGCGGATCTCTTAGGCCGCATTGGCACAAATCAACCGGATGAAGATGGCTGTAGAGATTATGGGATTTCGCTGGCCACCTGTATTGAGCTCAGCAAACGACACCACCTCTTACAGGGTAGCAAGAAGTGGATGGCAAGAAGTCTGCCGAAATAATTGTGTTACCTAAGCTCAGCTATTAATGGTAATTGGCGTTTTGACAGGGCACTGTCCCATGGGAATCCATTCGGTACCTCTCAAAATACTGGAAACCACATTCTGCTGCAGCTGTATGGAGGATGATGATTTGGAATAACCAAATCGCTTTTTTCTTGATTGCCCAGCTTTTGCCAGAACTAGGCGAAAGTACTTCGGTCGCGACTCACTTAGACCTCCCGAAGATTTATCCAAGGTTTCTCGTTGCTACGAAACAACTCACTAAGTAGCCGTTATTTTATTGTATGTGGTATCACAACGGACTTTCATGTTGTTGAAGTGAGCTTCCCCTATCAGGGCAGCTACCATCTAACCTAACCTAGTATCAAGTCACTAGCTCTTAGGTCAAAGAGAGAATAATAATAATAAACCCAACGGATTAGTATCCTCCAAAGTCCGCCCAATCGACACAAGGGGCGCATCCGCATGACGCACGGATTTTGTTTTTGCCGAGTTGTTGATAGGGGGAGGTTTGTTAAGCGTCGAGATCTAATGCTGCTCAGCTACAGAATAAAAATCATCAGCTGAGTATTATATACATAACAGTTGAAAATTATACATAATATGTACTATATTATAGTAAATTGTTCAACAAGTTAACGCTTTTAGCATATGTTTATTTTTTATAAATTTTTTTTTTATTTTACTTTTCTTTTTTTTGTTACGAGTTAAGATAGGATAGGACGGTTTTCCTTATAGTAAAAAGTGATTCATCAAAATTTTAGAAATAAGATTTTTCAATTAGAAGAAAATTTTTCTAAGCGGGGTCGCCCCTCGGCAGTGTCTGGCAAGCGCTCCGATTGTATTTCTGCCATGAAAAGCTCTCAGTGAAAACTCATCTGCCTTGCAGATGCCCTTCGGAGTCGGCATAAAACATGTAGGTCCCGTCCGGCCAATTTGTAGGGAAAAATCAAGAGGAGCACGACGCAAATTGGAAGAGAAGCTCGGCCTTAGATCTCTTCGGAGGTTATCGCGCCTTACATTTATTTTATTTTTTAAAAAGTGATTCCCTTATATTAAATGAATTCGAATGAGAGTTATAATTATGACACATACACGGAAAAGGTTCATTTAATTCGAAATTAGTTCTGCACTGCCTCAAAAGAAGAGGTTTATAATGTCTTGACGCACGTGATGGGACATTGAAGTTTACTTCGTTCAAAAGAAAGGGGCTAGAAATTTGTCCACTCATTAGTTTAGCCATAAATAATACGCTTTGTATTTCTCTACGACTAGCGAGAGTTGGAAGATTGATAAGCTTTAACCGACTAGTGGAAGATTATACGCAGTCCGAATGAAAATTCCTTAAAGAAAAAAGTAAAAATTGCTTTTGTATTGACTCAAGCCTATCTGCATGAACTTGATATCGCGGATTCCAGACTAGTGATCTGTATTCTAGTATCGTTCTAACTAATGTGGTAAAAAGAGTTTTGGTTACATAAGGGTCACTAAATTCTTTAGACCATCTCTTCACGGATAATAGAATACCTCTAGCCTTATTGGCAGTACCATTAATATGAAGGGTGAAACTAAGTTTAGCATCCATTGTCACTCCCAAGTCAACAAAATAATCTACTGATACTAGACAAAAATTATCAATTACGTAAGAGGCTGCTGGCAAAGATCTCCGAGAGAGGTACATGAATTTACATTTATTGATCTTCAGCGGCATTGAATTCGCGGTGCACCAAGCAACTAAGCAGTTTAAATCCGTTTGAAGCAAGGGACGTTCTTCAATAGACGCATAGGACCTAAAAAGTTTCACATCATCAGCATACATTAAAATTTTGGAATATTTTATTGTGCAACATATATCATTAACAAAAGCAAGAACAGAATTGGACCGAGATGACTGCCCTGTGGAACACCAGAGGGAGCATTAATGACATCTGAAAGAGTATTTCGAAAAATTACTTGTTGCGTTAGAAGGGTGTTAGAAAATATTGCTTCCAAGCAGCAGGCAAAACACCATGTTTTAGGAACATGTTGAATAAATCAGTTAGGGGCTGGTAAATGTGTTCAGCGCATCTTTTGAGAAAACATATGGGAATTAGGTCAGGCCCGTATTTATAAGATTCCTTCAAAGAAGTTAAATATGCAAAAACCTCTTTTGGAGATATGGCTGGAATATTAATTGCGTTAAGTGAGTTAAGTTGTTACGGGTATTCACTAGACAAAGAAATTAATTCAGCGGAATAGTTAGATTTGAAAAATTATGCAAAGAAGTTAGCAATATCTTGATCGTCGCTAGAGAAATCATCATAGTATTTCATACCAGAAGGAAACCCTTTAACCCTACGTTTAGAGTTCACGAAATCATAGAAAGCTTTCGGATTGCAAGTTATTTTCTTTTTCATCGCACAGAGATAGGTATCATAACACTTTTTATTTAACTCAAAATATTTATGACGCAATATAGAGTACTTCAAGTAGTCGGAGTGTGAACCCTTCTTCTTGTACAGCTTGAAGGAACGCGATGTTTTGTTTTTTAAAGATTTCAGTTCTTTGGTATCGTTTTGTATCTTCATACAAACAAGCAAAAGAAGCTAATATAAACGAGGTTATATTGTGCCTTATTAAGATATTAATGAACATTTATTTAGTTCAGAAATAAAATAGATAAGTATAAACATACTAGCAGGCCCGTCAGACGTTGTTCTGCCCTAAATTTGGTCTATCTACATACATTTTAATAAGCTTTTTCCGTCTAACTCTTCCCTCCCCCCTCACTTTTTCTTAATCCTTTTATTCACTCCCCCCTCCGTATTTTCGCTTCATCTATCTCTATCTTCGTCTCCCTCTATCTCCTTCTCAGTCTCCTTCTCCTTTTATATTTTCTCTTCTATCAAGTTTTTCCCATTCTTCTTCATCCCTTATGGCCAGGCAAATCGAATAGGACGTATGTAAATAGTTATGTGGGCATTATCAATTCATGTCTTTATTTCGGCTTCGCATGCATATTTATCAGTTTTGCCAGGTTGTTGCGACTAAATCGAATATCACAATGAAAATTACTTTAAAGCTCTCAGCAACAGCTTCCATTTGATATCCCTATTACACACACATTCTAGGGGTATCCGGGTCCAGATTTTGGCCTATACCTTGAGACCCTAGTCACCCAGCGGTATAAAAATTACTCTGTACTAAAGCACTCATCATTCTCGTTTTCTCAACAGCTTCAATTTGATAACCATAATGTAAAAACACATCCTAGTGTTACCGTAATCTTCGTTTTGGCCTATATCTCGAGATCCTAATATGTATGAAAACTACCCTGTACTAAAGCAGTCATCAACAGCTTTCATTTATTATCCATATTGTATAAACACTTTCTAGCGGCACCCGGGTTCACGTTTTGGCCTATATCTCGAGACCCTAGTAACAAATAGGTATGAAACTTACCCTGTACTAAAGCACTCATCAACAGCCTTCATTTGTTATCCATATTCTATAAACACATTCTAGGGGTACCCGCGTCCACGTTTTCGCTTATATCTCGAGACCCTAGTTACCCGCGGGTACGAAAAATACCCCGTATCAAAGTACTCATAAACAGCTTCCAGTTGATACCCATATTGTACAAACATATCCCAGGATTACCCAAGTCCACGTTTTCATCTCAAGACCCTAGCGAGAACGGGATAAAAATTATCCTATGTCTGTTTCCTGGTTCCAAGCTACCCCTCTACCAATTTTCAGCCAAATATGTTCATCCGTTCCTTCCTCTTCAATCACTCTATATCTATTAAAAAAAAAGCACATCAAAATCCGTTGCGTTTTTTTAAAGGTTTAAACATTCAAAGAGACAAACACATTTTTTGGTAAAAATGTTACTTTTGTTTAAACAATTTGGCTGATATAAGAAAGGAATCAAGTATTTTTTTTTTTTGATGCAGATCGAAGGTAAATATTTCAAAGTTTTACTGAAAAGTAGAATTTTTAAATCCATCCATCCGTTTATGAGTTATAGCTGCGTAAGCAAACATTTTATGAATTTTTACAACATTTTGGCAATTTGCCATGCCCCTATAACATATATCTTCAAATTTTATTAACTGTACCATCTCACGTAGGAGATGGGGTATTCCATCCCATTTCGACCAATTTTGAACCCGACCCCTTTAGAATTGGCTGACAGTTTTTCTTCTTTTTCTAGCTTACGAAAGACGTTTTTCAGAATTTTTTCAAATTTTTTCATCCAACTCAAAAAAAGTGATGAATTTAAAAAAAAACACCGTTTTTGTTTTCAAAATGCTATAACTTTTTCAAAAATTGACCGTTTGGGATCATTTTTTTTTTTAAATATGTTTTTAAATGTACTTTTCGGAAAAAATACAAAAAAAATTTTAGTTTTTTTTTTCAATTAAATAAAAAAAAAAAATGCTCGGCCCACTCCGTGATTAGTGGGAATGATTGCAGAATTGATTGAAGTTTTTTATGAGAAAAAAAAAGGGCGAAATTCGAAAAATCTCGAAAAACTGAAAAATTACAAAAAAAACTTTAAAAATTTTTTTGAATTTTTTTGGAAAGGAACATTTAAAAACATTAAAAAAAAAAAAAAAAGTTCCCAAACGGTCAATTTTTGAAAAAGTTATAGCATTTTCAAAACAAAAACGGTGTTTTTTTTTAAATTCATAACTTTTTTTGAGTTAGATGAAAAAATTTGTAAACTTCTGAAAAACGTCTTTCGTAAGCTAGAAAAAGAAGAAAAACTTTCAGCCAATTCTAAAGGGGTCGGGTTCAAAATTGGTCGAAATGGAATGGAATACCCCATATATATATATATATATATATATATATATATATATAGAATAGATAGATAGATAGATAGATAACAATGTAGTTATGAGATTCTGTACAACCATTTGTCATCGTGTGACCAATTGGCGCCGGTTGACAGAGAGAAGGAGCGACTGGCGCGGACATAACCGTTTAAACGGTTAAGCACCAATTAAGTAAGTAATTTGTCATCGTGCGTTAAAATCAAATACATACGTACAAATGCGTATGAATACATGTGCCCTGACCATACAAATTTTATCCACAAAACCACCAAATGCAGTGATTCATAATAAACTAAATTTTTAATACCAAACTTAAATTGCAGCTAATCCACACCGAAATGGCAAATGCAGCTATTAACATGAAATAAGACGCGACATAAAAAAATGTGTTGTAAATAAAATAAAATGAAATGAGACGAAAAGCTAAGCAGAAATTCATGTCAAATTGTATGTTTGTATGAGTATGTAGTTAATGTCAATAGCCTTAATAAAGTCGCAATAAGTAAAAAAAAATAATAAATGTAAGGCGCGATAACCTCCGAAGAGATCTAAGGCCGAGCTTCTCCAGCAATTTGCGTCGTGCTCCTCTTGGTTTTCCCTACAATTTGGCCAGACGGGACCTACATGTTTAATGCCGACTTCGAACGGCATCAGCAAGGAAGATGAGTTTTCACTGAGAGCTTTTCATGGTAGAAATACACCCGGAGCGCTTGCCAAAACTGCCGAGGAGCGACCCCGCTTTAGAAAAATTTTCTTCTAATTGCAAAACCTTATTTCTAAAATTTTGATTTGCGGTCCAGGGATCGCGAAAATTAAAAAAAAATTATCGGAGCATGGAAATTTTGCTTTTTTTGTGTTGGGGAGCTTTCCAATAACTCAGAAACATGATACTTTGAAAATACAAGCTTAATTGGGTTGTCATATTTAGGATAAAAGAGTTTCCTTGCGACCGCTATTTTTCTAACCTCCTGAAGATCTAGATTCTTGAAACTAAGTGTTTACTTAAGAATCACATGACAATGCAATGCAAAGGAAAGCATTTTTCGAAACTTCCCACAGGAACTTTAAACGAAGATTTGAACTTAATTAGGTTGTAATATTTAGCAACTTCCCGATAACTCAGAGATCTGAAACTTTGAACGAAGATTTGAACTTAATTAGGTTGTAATATTTAAGATAAAAAGGTTTTCTAGATGAAACAGGGATCGAGATATTTAGAAAGTATATTTCCAAAATGTGGAAATTTACGACTGCTATTTGAGAAACTTTTTATAGAGCTAGATTCTTCAAACTAAGATAATACTTCAGTGCCCCATAACAATGCATTATGAGGGAAAAAAAATCGATAGATGGTCCAGAGATCGTGAAAAATCAAAAAAATCGTCCAAACTTGGAAATTTTGTTTTCGAGTTTTAAGAAAATTTTCGATAACCCACAGAGCTTAAGCTGTGAGCGCAGCTTTGAGCTCTATTAGGTTGTACTATCTTATTACTTTAAAGGAGTAATTCTTGTTTGTTTGTATAGCCGTACGATCTCGGGAACGGCTCAACCGATTTAAATGAAATTTGGTACAGAGATAATGTATCACCTTCTAAGACTTTCTACCTAGGTGCTGCCACTCAGTATGTTTCGCAAGGTTGCCACCTATTCGAAATTTAAAAAAAATTGCATGAGATATGCCGATATGAGTATCAAACGAAAGATATTTCACTTCGCATTACAATAGGGACATTTTAGAGTAGGGTTGCCATTTAGGGTTGCCACCTTTTCAAATTAAAAAAAAAATGCATGAGATATGCCGAAATGCATATCGAATGAAAGGTATCTCACTCCGCATTACAATAGGGACATTTTTGAGTAGGGTTGTCATTTAGGGTTGCCACCTTTTCTAAATTAAAAAAAAATTGCATGAGATATGCCGATATGGGTATCAAACGAAAGGTATTTCACTCCGCATTACAATAGGATTATTTTTGAGTAAGGTTGCCATTTGGGGTTGCCAACTATTCGAAATTAAAAAAATTGCATGAGATATGCCGATATGGGTATTAAACGAAAGGTATTTTACTCGGCATTAGAATAGGTACATTTTTGAGTAGGGTTGCTATTTAGGGTTGGGGTAGTTAGGCGAAATAGTACTCTACTTACTCATATTCTATTAAAGCTTTAAAGGAGAACATTTATCTTCGTAAAAAAACTTACACATGATTCGACTTAATTTAAATAATTTTCTTTTAAATGAATAACTGCAATTTCTCACAGATTACTATTAGAAAGATTTCTCAGCACAACGGAACTTTGCCGAGGAAAGCTCGGTCGCCCAGGTACTAAGAGATTAAAGAAGTTTTAGATTGGACAGGGATCAATATATTTAGATTTTTCACTGAATTCCTGTAGAGCTAGATTTTTGAAACTAAGAACATTCTTCAGAACCCCACGAAAATGCAACATAAAGGAAGCCAATTTCGCGATACAATGCAGGGAGCGTAAAAATGAAAAAAAGGCCCGTGCTTTGAAACTTTGCTTCGAGTTTTAAAGAGCTTCCCGATAACCCAGCGACCTGAAGCTGTGATTACAACATTTGAGTCTCGAGATATGTAGAGGAAATCACAAGTCCATTTAGAATTCGGCAATCTTCCGGTCGATTTGTAAGTAACTACTCATTTAGCTAGAAACATGAATCCTCGCAAATAGTTCAGGTCACCTTAACAATGCAGCAAAAGAACTAGATAAGAAGAAGACGAAAATTTGTCCAGAAAAACGAAAGATATCTCTTTAAACAAAGACATAATCTTGTTTAGTTTTGATATTAAAATTTTAGCATAACATCTCTAAATATATTAATGAGGAACAAAAATTTGAAAGTGAAGTGGAGTAAATAGACTTTCCATATAATCCTTACCTTAGTTCCTCAATGTGCGCTCCACCTCTATACTTTTGTTCCCCACCAACATTTTTTTGAAATTTGAGTATCAAATTCAAGGAAATTATGTATTTGTTTTTAGAGATATTTTTCCTTTCTTCTGGTCCATTTTTATAAAGGAAGTACTTAAAAAATGTGTATCTTCTTTTTATTTGTAACACATACTTGCATGTATGCAATTCTTCTTGCTTGCATCATTTCGTTGACGGCACAATCAATAACGTAGCGAGCTGTTTACCACAGAGGCTCTCCAGTACAACGTTGCTTATGAGTGACATTAAAATTCTAACGGCGTGATCTAATGCCAAACACTTTTCACATAATAATTAATGACGTTAGTCGTTACCGGTGACTTTACAACATTTTTATTGCATGCGTTTTTAGAGCTTTTTATTACGTTCTAAGTCGAACGTATCTATGAGTGTCTATTATAATGCCTCATCTTACATTCGAAGAGAAGGAACAGCTTTATATTTTAGTGCGCCTACATTAGCTTCACATGTATGTATGTTTATATTTAACTCTCCTTTGGACTAGGAGTTAGGGGCTTATAACTGTTAGTATAGTGCTAGCGTGCTCGTCTACCAAAGCGAAAGTTCTGAGTTCAAGAGCCGGCAAAAAAAACATCAATATTTTTTTAAGACCAAGTATTTTTCAAAAGAAACCCTTGTATAAGTGTGGTCGCTCCTGGTTTGGCATGGACTTTAAGCGAAAATGTATCTTCTTACAGATGCCGTTAGAAGTAGGCATAAAACATGTAGGACAAATTTTAAAGTTGCACGTCACAAATTGAAGTGGAAGCTCGGTCCTAATCTCCGTGAAAGTATATCGCGTCTTGCATTTATTTATATCGCACCACTTCAGTTGCGTTCTTAAGACGAGTAGCTAACCTGGTACGAGAAAGGTACCCAATATCCATCCACTTTTAATGGATTCTTTGGCCGTGGAACTTAAAACATTACACAAATGGTAGAAGTTTCTAACAAATTACCTGAAACTACTCGGTTCCAAAAGGGCACCCGGCTCAAAAAAAACTTGGTTCTAGGAAGAACCCGGCTCTGAAAAAGCGTTCTGATCTCAAACAATACCTTGACCTTTCAAATTATCCGGTGCTCCAAAAGTCTCCGCTTCTGACACTATCCAGTTAAAAATAGTACCCGGTTCTAAAAAGGAGCCGGTTCTGAAAAATAATAATGTTCTAAAACAGTACATTATTCTTTCAAACTATCCGGCTCTGAAAAACAATCCGGTTCAAAAAAGCACTCAGTTTTAAAACAAGTATACCTGGTTCTAAAAAAAAATAGTCGGTTCTAAAAAAGTACACGGTTCTTAAAATTACCCGCTGCAAAAAGTATGCGCTTCCCAACAAGTACCCTGCTCTAAAGAATTACCCAGATTAGAAAGTACCATGTTATAAAAAAATAGCAGGTTCAATAAATTACCCGACTTTAAACAAGTACACGGATTTGAAGAAATTCCCGATTTTTGAAAAGCATTCGGTGGAAGAAAGTACCCGGTTTTATAAAGTTCCCGGATCCGGTAAAACAGAATCTGAAAAGGTACTCTGTCTTTTAATATAATTTTAGTGACACACAGTAATATAAAGCTAATGAAAAAACACAATAGAAATGGAGTCGTGAAGACCATGATAGCTCAGCGATTCAAGGACGACCACCGTACCTGGGACCAGGAGATTCCGCAAATAGTATTCGCGATAAACAAGGCTAGTCACGAATCTACAACAGAATCGGCAGCAGAAATCAATTTCGGTAGAGATCTTACAGCACCGCAGCAAGTGCGCACGGAGGGAGCAGTACCAGCAGAGCCACCAACCGTACCACCGTCCATCACCAAGTTATGGGACGAGATAAAAGGGCACCTAACCAAAGCTTCAAAGCAACAGAAAAAACACTACGACTTACACAGACGGCAATGGAACCACGCATAGGTGAGCAGGTGATGAAAAGGGACCACCCACTCTCATCTGCGGCAGACAAATTCGCCAAGAAGTTAGCACCAAAATGTTCCGGCCCATACTTTGTGATGGAATATGTTTCCACGAACACGGTGAAACTAGGCGACCCGGAGCGACCAAAGCGACAACACGCGCACTCGCATTTGCAAGACTTGAAGCCGTACGAATTCTAAACAACCCGCGAAATGCTCTGAAAGTAAATGAGTCCAAATCGATTTGTTAACTTCGCGCTTTTATTCTCATCTTAAAAACCAGCCACGTAAGAAGTTTAAGCAGTGCGACATGGCCTATAAAGTTCGATGTGGTTATATTAAATCTTTACTGAAATGGTTGTGCTAGTACCTTAGTGGCGCTTGGTACCGAAACGTATCGGATCTGTAATCGGCAAAGAACTATCAACATCGAATGTCTTTATCATATATTATACCACAACCTTAAAACCTGATCTCAAAATTCCCACAATTAGTATGATATTTCTAGGTATTTCCGCTTCCTTCAAAACCCGAACAACGTTTTAAAATTTAAATCTCTAGCCAGTTAAAAGCCGACCCGAACGTCACTTATCGGATATTTCTTCCTCGGTTTTTTCATTTTTATTTAACAACATATGTCCTGTTATTCGATAGGGCTTTTTAGTTTGGCTGTTAAACAAACTTCTGGTAACACTACGGACTCTTTCAGTCTATGTAAGACCCTCATGGACGGCCAGTTCAGCGTAACTTTACCTTCGTTGTAAAAGTGCCCTAAACTAAGTGCACGGTTTCACGTTCCAACCTCTATGAGAAATTACTTAATAATTGCTATGCACAGGTTTTGTAAAGATCTTTAAATATATCGATCCCTGTCCCATCTAAGAGAAATTTCATCTTTATATTGCACTTTGATAAGGCGCTTAGCTATGTATGTTCAAAGTTTCGAGATCTTTAAAGAAATTACTTAAAACTCGACTGCAAAATTTTTTAATTCGAAGAAGTTTTTTAAATATCCCAATCCCTCATCGGGTTTTGAATTGCGTTCCAAATTTCAAGACTCTAGCTAAACGGCAAGGAATTTTCGCGCAGACATGAAGCCGACCTAACATTAAGGAATTAAAAAACAATGCCAAAATTATCCTTCTATAATTTTATTAGCTTTAAACTTTCTAAGAGCTCTGTTTTGGTATGTAGGGAGTGTGGCATTTGATATTTGTATATACCAACATATGAAAAGTCAAAGGTTCCTTAGGAAACTGATACCAGGCCAATAATACTTGGCAAACATAAGCCCAACATCGATATTATGTCAGTTGAGAAAAGTGGAAAGAATTCAAAAAGAAGGTGTCAGGAGGGCATCACTGTATATGCTGAATATTACTAATGTGGGAAGTCTTATAAAACAACAAAAACAATATGTGCTTAGGAATAAAACGGAAAATTACTCTTGCCAAAAAGTGCACTTTCGACTGAGAAGGCAACTAAAAAGTAAAGACCTCTTTCGACGAAGAAAAATAATGCTCTACAAGTCGCTTATCATACTTGTCCTGTTGTATCGCTTGGAATCATGGTCGGTGTAGAGAGAAGATGCAATGACTCTTGGAGTGTTCGAGAGATAAGTTCTGCGGAAGATTAATGGTCTTGTCTGTGAAAGAGGTATACCAATGAGCTGTATGAGCTTTACGCAAATATGTCGATAGCACAGCGAATAAAATCTCAAAGGCTTCGCTGGCTAGTTCATGTTATGCGAATTGACGATGACACTGCGGCCAAAAAAAATATTTCAATCGACACCGCAGTTTCAAAGCAGAGGAAGTGGGAGACCACCACTGAGTTGGGAGAAGCAGGTGGAGAAAGACTTGACTACTCTTGGTGCTCCCAATTAGCATGAGTCGCCAAACAGGGATATCTGGCGTGATTTGTTAGGTAAGGTTTAGTTAAAGTGGCTGCCAACAAGCAATGTGAGGGACACACTTAGGCTGGCTGGCTCATTGTCATACCACTGTATGGGCTGTAGTTCTTCCTCCTTTAGATTTGTAAGAATTTGAACCAATTTGTCCTTCTGATGTAGCGTAGAATAACTGCGATTTCCGCAGAACATTCCATACGTACACTGGCCAGAGCAGGGCCACAGAGGAAGTATTCGACGCTTTCTATCTTCTCTTCATCCCTGCAGCCCCGACAAAATTCTTTGGTTTGGAAATACCATGCATACGCCGTGTATTCCCATCAGGCAGGGGCCCGTTAGTACCCCGATCAGTGGACCTAAGTAGAGACGGTTGACCTTAATGAGGAACCTAGTTCGATTCTCATTTATGCGAGGCCATTTTTGTTTGGACACCTTGCATGTAAGTTCCAGCGTCCATCTGGAATTTGCCTTCTTGTTGTGAGAAATGATGTGAGCCAGTATTTGCACGCAGCAAGAAGGTGAGCAATGTTCTTCAGCTGGCTTAGCTCTGTCTGTTCAGTAGCCTTCCTCGCTAGTTCATCGGCAGCACAGTTCCCGGGTACACCGCTGTGACCTGGAACCCATACAACAGCAGTCTCGCGCCGCGATGCAAGTTCACTTAGGGTCTGTCTGCATTATATTGCTAATTCCGATGAAGTGTTCTTGCCTTGGAGGGCTTTTATTGCATGTCAGAGTAAATTGCTACTGATGTGGGATTCTTAGATAGCAGCCAATGGGCGGCCTCCATTATTACAGTTAATTTCGCCTGGAAGACGCTACAGTGGCTTGTCAGCCTATGCTTAGGGAAAGTGAATGATCCTCTGAATAGATTTCACTACCCACGTTACCACGATGGAGAATGGGAAGTCTTGCAAAAGGAAGTATGCACTCATAGAATTATATTATCATAAATGTATATTACTACGTAATACCAAAGATGTTTTAACATAATTTTAGTTCACCTCATTCGCATTTTGTACAAAATGCTGAAATACCAAAAACGAGACATCGCTTTAAATTTGGTTTCGACCTACTGCACACAAACGCTGTGCTGTAGAGAGGAGTAGAAATTATGTGAAAGGGACTGTGGCACATCTGAAATGAAGAGAAATTTGCATATGCCATGTCTAGAAGTCTCATGGAAGCTTCGATTTTGATATGCCTTATCTGAGACAATAGATTGGTTGAATTTTCGATCCCGGGCGATACTAGTAAAACATAATCAATGCAATTAGTATTTTTCATTTCTTTCATCTGTTTTCATATAAAGCAACATTGCAACAAAAAATGCCAATGAGCCAACGAACCTTGAACAAACATTTCAAATATTTTAAACTAAACTGAGCTAATTCCAACAAAGCAGTTTGTATGTATGTAGCCAAGTTCTGGCAATTTCACATGATGCGCTTTATTCGTAAACACTTAATAAACTCAAATGACCCGATCGGAGCGGCTGCCAGCCTTTTACGCATGAACCGTTGCCAATAATGCCATCTTAACCTTGCTGTAGGCTTGGACGCAAAAATTTTTTTGGATAGTAAATAAATTTTTTTTTCGCGGAGATTATTTGGCTTCTGCTTTTATCCATTTATAAATACGCAACAACGTACATATGTTCATATGTCTGTGTATATATGTATATTAGAGTGGGTCGATTTGTACGGACGAAAGTTAACCGATATCGCGCCATCGATTTTTCGATAGGATTTGGGACAATCAAATAACAATTTTTTTAGTAGGTCACGAAAAAACCTTAAAAATCAAAGTCTAAAAAAAGCCAAAAAAATGAAATTTCGCAGGCTCGAAAATTATTTTTTTGGGTATGCGTAGTGGCCCTCGTTTTCCTGAGCCCAAATCCTATCGAAAAATCGATGGTGCGATATCGGTTAATAAATCGACCCAGTCTAATGTGTATACATATATATACTGCTATGTACATTTTGGGCAGTTTGTTGTAGTAAATTTTCTTTCACCTGAGATTTTGACCAAGATTTTTTTTCATTTATTTAAAAACATAAAGGTTTTGCTACGCATTTCATTCATACAAACATATGTCTATTAGGGCGGGTCGATTTAAAAATCGCTCATTGCTCTGTGAAAATCGTGTTCTAGGGATCAAAATAAGAAACTTTGCCGAAGGAACCATACCTCTAAAACGAATACTGGTGTCCCCCAATTTGGGTCGAACTTTTGGGTAGGGGCAAATTTTGAAAAATCCCACTTTGACCCATTTAGAGTGCTCCAATCGAGTCCAAATGTATGACCGACCCCCACACTTGACAGACTGCCAATGATTTCGCAACTCGACTCTCACACCTGCTCTCTGAGGGCACAACTCATCCTGAAGGAATACAGGAGCAGTGGGAGCATATCTCCAAAGCACTTCATACTGCCGCCGAGGAAAAAATTGGTTACCGGCGGCCACGAAAAAACAACTGGTATGATGAAGAATGCCGCGTTGCAACCGAAAGAAAAGACGCTGCCTACAGGGCTACGTTAAAAGCGAGCGCGACAAGAGGAGTGTGTGAACGCTATCGTGAGTTGAAAAGGGAAGCGAGACGCCTTTTCAGGAAGAAAAAAGCAGAAGCAGAAAGGCGTGAGTGCGAGGAGCTTGAGCTGCTTGCCACCAGGAATAACGCCCGAAAATTCTACCAAAAAATACGGCGACAGACGGAAGGTTTTAAGACCGGGGCAAACTCCTGTAGGAATGAAAACGGCGACCTTGTAACTGATGTCCAGAGAGTGCTTAGATTATGGAGGGAACACTTCTCTGCTCTCCTAAATGGAGGCAGCAATTCACCGCGCAGAGATGAAGAACCCGATCCCGCAATCGATGATGATGGAATATATGTCCCCCCGCCCGATTATGACGAAGTTAGAATAGCAATAACCAGATTGAAAAACAACAAAGCCGTGGGCGCTGATGGATTGCCTGCGGAGCTATTCAAGTTCGGCGGCGAGGAGTTGGTAAGGCGCATGCAGCAGCTTCTTAGCAAAATATGGGCGGACGAAAGCATGCCCGACGGTTGGAATCTAAGTGTTCTTTGCCCAGTCCACAAGAAGGGGGATACTGCAAAATGCACCAACTATCGTGGAATCAGCCTTCTTAATATCGCATATAAGGTCCTTTCAAGTGTATTGTGCGAAAGATTGAAGCCCACCGTGAACCGGCTGATTGGACCTTATCAGTGCGGCTTCAGACCTGGTAAATCTACCATCGACCAGATTTTCACAATGCGCCAAATCTTGGAAAAAACCCGTGAAAAGAGAATCGACACACATCACCTCTTCGTCGACTTTAAAGCCGCCTTCGACAGCACGAAAAGGAGCTGCCTATATGCCGCTATGTCTGAATTTGGTTTCCCCGCAAAACTTATACGGCTGTGCAAAATGACGTTGAGCAACACCATCAGCTCAGTCAGAATTGGGAAGGACCTCTCCGAGCCGTTCGAAACTAAACGAGGTTTCAGACAGGGTGACCCCCTATCGTGCGATTTCTTTAATTTGATGCTGGAGAAAATTATACTAGCTGCAGAACTTAACCGCACTGGAACAATATACTATAAAAGCGTGCAATTACTGGCATATGCTGATGACATTGATATCATCGGCCTAAACACCCGCGCTGTTAGTTCTGCTTACTCCAAGCTGGAAAAAGAAGCGGTAAAGATGGGTTTGATGGTGAATGAGGACAAAACGAAGTACCTGCTGTCATCGAGCAAAGAGTCAGCGCATATGCGCCTTGGCAACCACGCTACTGTTGGCAGCCATAATTTCGAAATAGTAAAAGACTTCGTTTATTTGGGAACCAGCATCAACATTAGCAACAACATCAGCACTGAAATCCAGCGAAGAATCAATCTTGCCAATAAATGCTACTTTGGACTAGGTAGGCAATTGAAAAGTAAAGTCCTCTCTCGGCGAACGAAAATCATACTCTACAAGTCACTTATCGTACCCGTCCTGCTATATGGGGCAGAAGCATGGACCATGACAACAGCAGATGAAGCGGCTTTGGGAGTGTTCGAGAGAAAAGTTCTTCGAAAGATTTATGGACCTCTACGCGTTGGCGATGGCGAGTACCGAAGAAGATTTAATGATGAGCTGTACGAGCTATACGCAGACATCAACATAGTCCAGCGAATTAAAACGCAGCGGCTGCGCTGGCTAGGCCATGTTATGCGAATGAAAGATGATGCTCCGGCCAGGAAAGTGTTTCTATCGGAACCCGCCTATGGAAGCAGAGGTAGAGGGCGGCCCCCACTCCGTTGGAAGGACCAGGTGGAAAACGATTTAAACTCCCTTGGTGTGACCAATTGGCGCCGGTTGGCGGAGCGAAGGAGCGACTGGCGCGCCTTGTTGGACGGCCATAACCGTTTAGACGGTTAAGCGCCAATTAAGTAAGTAAGTAAGTAAGTAAGTAAGGCTTCGCTAGCTAGAAATCCGCCCATGGAAGCAGAGGATGGCATGGTTTGCTGACACTAACTACATGAAGTAATTACGTGACTAATTTGCCTAAAAGTAGGCCTCTAATTTGTAAATTAAATGATGTATGGAAAAAATAACGCAAACCTAACAATTTTAAAGGCCGTATTTTTCCAACATAAATCGCGAACAGGTATATCACGTAATGTGTCAAAAAACGGGAAATCATGAAATATCGTTGGCAGATATTGAATAAAACACGTGTGTATTCTTCGGCGTTTTGTTGTATTAATGGGAAGAGTACAAAATTTATTTCAATGACATTACAAGATAGAGATGAGCATGTGACAGTGTTGTGCAAACCTATCTCTAGTAGATATAGAGGAGTGACAGTGTTGCGTAAACTAAACTAACTTCAACAAATATAGATATTTATATTAACTGCATCCTTCACAAAAATGTGCATTAATTTACTAATTTTGTTGAATTTTAAATGTTTTATGAAGAATTTATAGCAGTGCCAGCACTTCAAAGCAAAATTTGCCGCTCATTACATTTACTCAATGTAATTTGTTTACAAATTTCCTTTAGTGTAGTCACTTGACCTTGTATAATTTAGTAGATTTTTATTCATATGTTTACATTTTATATGTTTACATGCAAACAATGTATGCAATATCTGTTCTACAAATTCAACTATTCACGCCAAAGCTGAGCGCGATTTAGGCTAAGTTTAAGATCGAGCGTAATCGCATCGCGCGATGCGACGAGAAACGCTCCATCGCTTGTTACATATTCGCTAGTGTTATCGCTGGCGATTGAGTGTTTATAGTAGAGCGAAATCGCAAGCGATGGAATGCTCAACAATATAACTCAACATGGTTTTATTCACGTTGTGGCAGTGTAGAGAAAGCAACATGCGTACAATAACTCGTAAAATTTTATTATTAGAAAATAGCTATTTGTTACGAAAAAAATATTTAAAAGGTATACATAAGAAAAAAATATCTAGTGCATCAAATCGCGATTGTGGTAATCTGTATGACGCAAATTCCACAAACACTGCTTGTCACGTACCTTTTCAATAAAAACATCCATATTTTTCCGCTAATTTCGCTCATCTGAATCAAAATATTTTGGTTGCAAATTTTCGTCGGTTTTTTCCGCTTCCAATCGCTCAATTTGCTTTACGCTAAATCGCTTTGTCACAAACATCTCCATATGCATTAATATAATTTATCGCTAACAGCGATTCTCGTCGCATCGCGCAATGCGATTACGCTAGATAATAAACTTAGCCTTAGGATATCGTTTTTTGTATATCCGGTAATCGAGCTTTGTATCAAGTGTGATACATTTAAATTTTTGTGAGGTCATAACTTTCGTTAAATAATCACCCCTATTACGGTTGTCAATAGTGAGAAAATTAGTGTCGACGCTCATGAATTGGTATCGGCGTTGTCAACGTCGATAACTATTGATAGGTGTCGACGCTTTTTTGGTATTGGCTAAAACAATGTCGAAGTTGTGTTGACGTGACGTGACACAAAATTTGTCAACACAGTTTTTGGTGACGACAAGCGCTGCAACACGAAATTTGGCTTTTAAAAATTAGGTAAAAAAAAGCCTTAGTTATTTTTATAAATACACGTTATTTATTTATTTTTAATTAAATTTCAGAAAATGGTAAAAATAACCAACAACAATCAATTTACGGAGCTCGTTGCAGAATTGAAAAATTATCCAAATCTTGCCAAGGGGTTAAACAGGGGGGCAGTTCCAACTAATTTTAAAGCGCAATGGCAAGGTATTGCAACAAAATTGAATGCTCTTGGACCACCACTCAGGGATGCTGAATGTTGGCAAAAGGTGAAAAATTATTTATTTTTTACGTATATAGTTTAACTTTTTTTAATTCAAGGTTTGGAGAGACCTTAAATGCAAGGTCACAAAAAAGCTTGTCCATAACAAACAAGAGTGCCGTGCCACGGGAGGCGGAGGATACAGACAATTGGTGCTAAGCCCACTGGAGGAGCAGGTTGCCAATTTACTACAATTTGGTAAGCAGCTCAACCCAAAAGGAGTGGCACATGGTGTTCGCGAACGTCCAAATACAAGTGGTGAATGCTCTCCAAATATGTTGTCGCACCATGAAGCTATGGAGTTCGATGACATTGACGTCAACACTACCGTACCTGTACCTGCAAAAGAAAACGAACCTGCAGTATATGAAAGTGCTGCGGAGAATGAAAATTCTACTGCTGAGCACAATTTAGATTCGCCTCCTTGTACCAGCAGGAGAAGACGTAACCGAGAGCACCGACAGAGGCGGCACTTATTGGAAGATCATACCGCTATGCAAGAGAGTGTGTTGAGACGAATTTCATCAACTCTTGAGGAAATTGTGAGCAATATAAACTCAATAGAGAACACCCAATATGACACATCGGAGAAGATGTTAGAAATAGAGCGGGAAAAACTTAGGATAATGCAAAGGCAGGAAGAAAGAGAGGAGAAAATGAACAGCTTAAAATTGCAAATAAAGCAGGTTGAGCTGGATCTTCTTAAATAGCTTAGTGAGAAAATCGGGCCACGCCCCAAGTTTTAGTTTTTTTTTTTATATTGACATTTTTTTACGTACACTGTATTCCCAAAAACAGAAGAAAATTTGTTTCGCTCTTTTGTTTATTTACAACTTGCAATTTTTATAGAATTATTGATACTGTTTTTGCGAATACAGGAGTTGGACTGGTCGGTGAATGAAGACCGCAAATAGACTGAATGTGTGTACCGAGCACACGTGTAGCTTTTAAGATTTTGTACTTGAACTTTGTACCTAATATGACCAATGGACTACATGCTAAGAAAGCATATTTTTATTTATTTTTTACTTTAAATAAATGAACTAAAACGTTTTGTTTTATGCACAGCATAGTATTTAATATTTTTGAATAAAAAACTACAAACGTGATAAATAATTTGTAATATGAATTAATTACAAAAAACTTTCTTTTATTTCCTGCCGTATTTGTGAAGATTCGAGGTTTTGTGAGTTTTCGGACACATCAACTTCAATCATATCTGGGGTATTTTCAGCTTCGGAAGGTGAACCATGGCTTGATATGTATACATTATATTTAATGCAAACATTATGCAAGGCAGCACAAACGTTAGCGATTTGTGTTGCTTTCTCCGGCTTATAATGTAGCTGACGAGCACCAAGTAAGCAACGAAATCGGTTTTTCAGAACTCCAATGGTTCTCTCTATAATGTTTCTTGTTTTGGCATGTTTGGTGTTGTACACTGCTTCAGCGCTTCCTTCTGAAGCTGACCTATAGGGTGTCATTAAATAAGGCTCCAAGGGGTAGCCTGCATCACCTGTAAACAGCTTGTTTTATTTTTTTACTTAAATAAAAGGAAGTGGTTGTCGTTACCTAATCCAAGTGTTGCGCACACCAGAATCGTAACGTTCACGTAAAGCCCGTTTGGCAGAACTAATGTTCCACACGAGCGAATCATGAGATAGACCTGCACATCGAGCATCGAAATAACGGATTCTCATTGTATGATCACAAATCTAAAAGTAAAATTTGTCAAAAGTATTTCAATAATCCAATGGCAAAATGTATACATACAATCATTGCATTAAGGCTGCAGAATCCTTTTCGGTTGAAATAAAGTCCTTGTTCTAATTTAATTGGCGCCGAAATTTTAATATGCGTTCCATCCACACACCCAACTATGCCAGGGAACCCTGCTTTCTCAAAAAAATATCTTTTGGCTTCCATGTTCTCCTCCTCGGACATTTCCAAGTTAATAAACAGGGGGCATATTATCTGCTCCAAAACTTCGAGCGTTTCAGTCAATATTGCAGATACTGTGGGCTGTGATAATGCTAAATTAAAATCATTACCAACACTTAATTGGTATGATCCTTGGGCCAGAAAACGCAATGTTGTTGCTAACTTTATTTTATTTGAAATATATGTAGAACGTTTGCCTATTTTCATTGACGGCTCTATTTGCTCTAGAATGTAGTTAAAAGCGGCCTTAACCGAAAGTAATCTAGAAATCTGAAATAAATTAAAAATAAACGTGACGAAGTCAGTTCATTACAATCAAGGAAACATCTGACAATTCGATTAAATTTTCATTAGTGCACCACGCTCAAGTATGTAGAGGAATCGTTAATGGTACAGTAATGGGATACGCAATCATTCACTAATATGCCCACCAAAGTTCCTAAATAAACTCTATATTTTGCCCGGAATCGAGAATTGTGCACTAATGGAAATCAGCAACTATAGTACTTACTTCCTATCTGGCAAATTAAAAATGTCTGACTTTTGGCGCATCTCTTTTCTTAGGAGAAGTAACATCTCATTGCACTTGTCATCACTCGAAGTTTCACTTTCAGAAACAAAAAACATCTTAAATCACAAATTTTAGATTAAATATCAACTTTACACTAAACAAATTGTAAACAAACAATTGTCAAAAGTGTGGGGATCATAGTTTTTCTATAAAATTATCGATATCACGTCGACATCAATACATTGTCTTAGTAAATACCAATTATGCATTGACGTGACGTCGATGTCGATACGACGTGACGTCGACGACGATACGAAGTGATGGTTGACATTGACAACCATAATAGGGGTGAATGTTTATCTACCCCATTTTTCGTGACTTTTTTATCTTGCTACTGCTGTTATTTTTAAACATGTTTGCAAAAAATTTAACAAGTGGGCCATGAGATCATGAAAATCAAAAACTTCATAGTTCAACCTACATATGTGTAATTTTTGATACATGCGGCATTTCATATGTGTTTTTGCTAAGTTGCTTATCGTTCGGGACGCGTTTTGTGAAAATTTCGTTGTGCTTAATATTTAGTGAATATTAATAAAAAATAATGTCGCGTGCAAAGTTTTTAACTCTTGAAGAACTACTAAGTGAAGTACTAGATGAAAGTGAACAAGATGACGATGTTTCTGGCTCTTGTACAGAAATAGAAAACCGTTCTTCTGAAAGCGGTTTATCGGACTCGGGTGATAATTTTGACAGTAACTGTGATAGTGATCCATTATATAATTCAAAAATGGAATTATTTGACGCAGTGAGCACTACGTCAATATTAGATTGGGTGGTGAAAACGTAATTAGGAAACATCCATGGTAGTGAGAGGCTTCCCAAATTCTACAATCCAAACGAAAATGTGACTGCAGATGCACAATTGTTAGGATTTCATGGTCGATGTAAATTTTCTCAATATATACCACCAAAACCGGAGACATATGGTTTGAAGTTTTTGCAACTTGTGGATTCCCGAACGTGTTACGTATAGAAAATACAGCCATATTTGGGGAAAATTTTACAGGTATTGTGGAAAAAAATTAAGGAGAACGAGTAGTTGACTTAGCTCAAGGACTAAAAGGGCATAACGTAACCATGGACAACTTTTTTCGTCACCCCTTGGACAAAAATTGTTACAAAAGGACATGGCGCTGGTTGAAACCGTGCATAGAAATAAAATGTCTATTCATCCAAAACTGTTTCTCTGTAAAAATATCGAGCGTTATGAATCAACATTTGCATTTACACCTAATATCAGTCTCGTCTCTCTCTAGTCGCAAAAATAAATGTACCATTGTTATGAGAATAATGCATCACACACCTAATATTGCAAATGACTCCAAAAATTGTCCTAAAATAATCTCTTATCACAACGAAGGGAGGTGTAGAGGCTGCTACAGCTGCAAACGCAAAAACAATCGACGGCCTATGGCTGTATTTTCTAATATAATCGATATATCTGATTTGAATGCATATATTAGATATAACGAAATAGATCCGAATTGGATGCTTACTCAAAAACGTACAAAGCAGAAATGCTTTTTGCATGAACTAGTCATTGGCAATGCCGTACATAGAAAAACGAAATAGAAGCCCTAGAAACGAACTATCTGCCTAGTTCCTTTCGAGAATTCAATCGAAAAACATCCCCAAAAAGAAACCAAAAATTGATACGCCAAAAACAAACCGTGCAAGGTGTCAAAGTTGCTATTATTCCAGAGAAAATAAAAATAAATGGGCATAATCATTCTGCTACTTATGTAAAAACCATGTTGTAATGATTAACATAACGTAAATATTTGCATACGGATATAAAACGCTCAAATCGCAATTGCCTTTAATATTTCACTTTCTCTCGCATATGTATAAGGTTCTAGTTCTACGCGAATAGTTGTGTGTTTGATTGCTGTGCTGCCCGGGCAGCGAGACCAGGCCCAAGTAACGCTCTGTGTGCATGCAGGAGGATGCTAGGATGCACATGGAGCCTATCGCCCAAACTCTCTCAATGGGTATTTACGACAATTGTCAAACCCATACTTTACTAGAAGGTTCTTTTTTGGTAGAGCCATCTAATATAGGTAGAACGGACTATATGATCCCGTGCTTGAGCTTCGAAGGCCATCTTCGTACAACAATAGATCCGAAGGGTTGGCGCAAAGGTGCAGAAATGGCCAAACACACTATGCACACTGCGAACGAAGTGTGGGGTTTATTAAGATGTTCCCATATCGATAGCCGTTCCACCTTTAGTTCACTTACCTTCTTCTGTTAAGGAGAGAAGATAGCTTAGTAAAAATAGCTTAGTAAAATTGACAAAAAAACTTATTCGAAGATCAAGTAATAAATAATAAGGTTCGTATTAAATTATCAACTAGTTTTAGTCACGCAATTGAAAGTTTTCGGCTAATACATACAGGATTGCCTAGATTATTTCTAAGGCATGCAGAGTTTCACTCAAGTGCTTGGTCTTAAGTATACTCGCCAAGATTTTAACAAATAAATACTGTTACGAATATTAGCAAAACTAAGGGGTGCTGCTATCTCTAAGCCGATGATAAACAGTGATATCATGCACATCCATAGATCAATCATTATGTATCTACATAAACGAAACAATAATTGCGTCTACACATACATATGTACCATGTACGTATACGAGCAGCGGAGAATCAATGCACAAACACATGCATATATCTGAGATACTCCTGAAAGTATGCAATGAGAGAAGCTATAAAATCGTGTAATTGTAGTTACAGCTGAAAAATTTGAGAGCTGATGGCAACTAGTAGATTCTGGAAATGGAAGCGCCTAGAAGATGCGAACCTTGAAATCAGAGAGTATAAAAGGCACCAAATGTAGAGGCGCTGGAATTCAGTTTGATTAGAGCTATCAAGCAGTTATTGATTAAGCACGCAATCTGTCGGGCAATAGTAGAGTTTCAGTTATCAATCAGTTTGGTTGTTAAGCAAGCTAGTTTCAAAGTATGAGTGTTATTGTGAAGTACTTAATAAAGGCCATTTTTCCATAATTCAATATTGGAGTTATTTATTCAACAGTTTAGAGATTCGAACTTAGTAGAAAGGCAAGTAAGAGGATTTGCAAGTAAATTCGTTACAATACGAATACTAAGTGTGTTAATAATTGCTTTGCACACAGAGTATATTAACTTTTATTGGATAACGGTTGGTTGTACAGGTATAAAGGAATCGAGATAGATATAGACTTCCATATATCAAAATCATCAGTATCGAAAAAAAATTTGATTGAGCCATGTCCGTCCGTCCGTCCGCTAACATGACAACTTGAGTAAACATTGAAATATCTTCACCAAATTTGGTACACGGGCTTATCTGGGCACAGAATAGATTGGTGTTGAAAATGAGCGAAATCGGATGATAAACACGCCCCCTCTTTATATATATATAACATTTTGGAAAACACAAAAAACCTGATTATTTAGTAAATAATAAACCTAGAATGTTGTTGGACTGATGTTGAGACTCTTGATAAAAAAATTTAAAACGGGCGTGGCACCGCCCACTTGTGATAAAATAAATTTTACAAATATTATTAATTATAAATCAAAAATCGTTAAACCTATCGTAGCAAAATTCGACAGAGAGGTTGCCTTTACTAAAAGGAATGCTTTGAAGAAAAATTAACGAAATCCGTTAAGGACCACGCCCACTTTTATATAAAAGATTTTTAAAAGGGTCGTGGACGAATAAAATAAGCTATATCTTTGCAAAATGTAGCTTTATATCAATGGTATTTCATTTCCCAAGTGGATTTATAACAATAAATAGGAAAAACTTCAAATTCTAAAAAAGGGGGGTGGCATCGCCCTTTTATTACTACGCATTTTTCTATGTTTCGGGAGCCATTACTCGAAGAAAAATTAAATATCCTAATGAAATTGTGTACACATATTTTCCTTATAGCAGAAAATATTTCTAGTAAAAATGGACGGAATTGGTTAAAGACCATGGCAACTTAGATAGAAAACAAGTTTAAAAGAGTCGTAGACTAGAACAATAAGTTATAGCTTAGCAAAAAATAGTTTTGAATCAATGATATTTCACTCATCAAGTTTGATTGTAAAAGGAAATGTGGAGAAATTTTTTTTTTTTAACGGGCGGTGTCACGTGTTATGTAGAAAAGTAATTTATCTGAAATGAAATGTATAATTGAAGCTCACGCTGAGTATATAATATTCGGTTAGATCCGAATTTAGACACCTTTACTTGTTTTTCTATACAAATAATTATACGAACCAAATGTCCACCTTAAGTCAAAGACAACTCAATAAATATTTCATCATCAACCCATCACATAAAAAGCCTTACCCTTTAGTTTGAATCGAAAACAAATTAGCATACATTTCATGTGCATGTTTGCAACAGAAGCAACGACAAAAACAAAACAAACTGCTAAATTTGAATTTAACAGCAGTAAAATCAAAAAAAGAAGAAACATTAAACAAAAAACTCTTCCGACAACCAACCATTGTGGTTCACAACTTTTAATTGAATTTCTAAATTAAAACGAAATTTTTTGAGCAAACAAATTCTTAACTTCGACAGTTTTTCTTTTTCCCCGTTTTTTAAGTAGCATATATTTTTAGTATTTCCAAATGCAATTTTTATCTAAAGCTAAAATTAAAAGCTTAGAAAAGCTAATTTAAAAAGACAATTAGACAAGGCAGGAAAATCAAACGAAATATGTTTTCAAGGCCCAAAAAAGTCAAACTTGTTTAAACAAAAAGGTTGAACTATCAAACTCTAGTTGAAGGATTAAAAGTTTCCAGCTGAAATTGCCTACTCCGCATGATGGTCAATATTTTCAATCCAATCTCTATTCAAATCCGGAAAAAAAAAGAGTTAAAGTGTGCTCTAGAAACCAATATTGCAAAGAACAAGTTTCGAAGTGAGGTTAACTAGTTGAAATTTAAACAAGTAAGGACGGGGCTGTCTTCGGCTGTACCGAAGACTTCATACCTTTCATGAATGGGGCTGAACAATAATCTTATCCCGTTCGTAATCTCCAAATAATCCGATGTATAAGATAAGAAATATATAGTGAACAGATGTACATACCTAAACGATGTTTAAGATAAATATAAAATAAAAAATGGCAAAGAACGCCCTTATTTGAACGATCGGTTGTATAGGATATATATTATATATAGCTCCGAAATGATTTTTACAGGAAATGTATGATATATTAGAATATATATCACCGAGTTTCACGTTTATACTTTCTAAATTGCGGCTGGAATGACCAAAATTGTCTTATCTGAACGATCGGTTGTATGGGAGATATATGTTATAGTGGTCCGATCCTACCGGATTAGACAAATGTCTAATATAATACAAAAATACATCCTTGTGCCCAATTTCATTGAGATATCTCAAAATTTGAGGGACTAGTTTGCATTCAAACAGACAGACGGACGGACGGACGGACGGACGGACATGGCTATATCAACTCAGTTCGTTGCCCTGATCAATTCGGTATACTTAATAGTGAGTCTATCTTCTATATTTCTCAACGTTACAAACATCGGACCAAAGTTAATATACCATTTCATGTTCATGAAAGTTATAAAAATTCGTTTACCCAATCCATCTGTAACTGTAAGAGGGCTCTAGGGCTCCACGATCCTCTTAAAAACTTTCTGTGAGGGTGGTCTTTAACCAATCTTGTCCATTTTTTCCAGGCACATTAATTATAACGAAATTAATTCTGTGAAATTTTGTGTTGAGAACTTGAACGATTTTTTGTTTGTGCCAATAATATTTATAAAATTGTTTTCATCACAAGTAGATGCTGTCACGCCCATTTTAAAATCTTTATATATATTTAACTTCTTAAGCACCATTTCAAACTATAAATGATAGCTCATTGTTCACTAAATAATACGTGGCGTGAAAACCACAAATGTATTGTGACGAATATTAGCAACACTAAGGCATACTATCATCTCTAAGCCGATATTGGGCGATCACTTGTGTGTACATGAGCAGGTCAATCATTATGTCTACACATATGTACATGCAGCAGCTGAGAGATACCCACAAGGGTGTACAATCATCGGCAGGGTACACATGCATATAACTGAGATACTCACAAAAGTATGCAATCATCGCGCATATTGCTATGCGAGAAGCTTTAGGCGTGCATCTGTAGTTTATAACTGGTGAGGTTGTAGCTGGTAAACATGTAGTAAATTCTAGAAGGAGAAACGCCTAGAAATATGCGAACGAGGAAACCGAAGAGTATAAAAGCAGCACCAGCTGAGGCATGGGCAATTACTTTTGATTTAAGCACGCTACCAGTTGCGAAGTATAAGTGTTATTGTGGAGTATTTTCAAAGTAGTCTAATAAAGACCATTTTGCATTATTGAATATTGGAGTTATTTATTCAACAATTCATCGATACGAACATTAGTAGAAGGTGTAAAATAAGCGGGGTTTTAAATTAATTCGTTACAGTATTTTCCAGAGTATAGTATACTTATAAAGTGGTAATGGTTAAGGACTGATATAAGTGATTTTAAACGAGATGAGTGCCAGTGAGCTCACATTCCAAATCCACAAGTTGTTGAGGACACCCTGGCGGACAGAAGGAGTGAGAACTCTTAATGAATGCGATCTTTCAGCCAGAGCATTTTTATACTCAGCGTGCTGTGCACATAGAGTATATTAACTTTGATTGGATAACGGTTGGTTGTACAGGTATAAAGGAATCGAGATAGATATAGACTTCCATATATCATAATTATCAGTATCGAAAAAAAATTTGATTGAGCCATGTTCGTCCGTCCGTCCGTCCGTACGTCCGTTAGCACGATAACTTGAGTAAATATTAAGATATCATCACCAAATTTGGTATACTAGCTTATCTGGACCCAGAATAGATTGGTATTGAAAATGAGCGAAATCGGATGATAACCACGCCCACTTTTTATATATATAAGATTTTGGAAAACACAAAAAACCTGATAATTTAGGAAATAATTTGGAAAATTTCTTTAAAATGGGCGTGGCACCGCCCACTTGTGATAAAATCAATTTTACAAATATTATTAATCATAAATCAAAAACCGTTAAACCTATCGTAACAAACTTCGGCAGAGAGTTTGCCTTTACTATAAGGAATGCTTTGAAGTAAAATTAACGAAATCGGTTAAGGACAACGCCCACTTTTATATAAAAGATTTTTAAAAGGGTAGTGGACGAATAAAATAAGCTACATCTTTGCAAAAAAAAGAGCTTTATATCAATGGTATTTTATTTCACAAGTGGATTTATAACAATAAATAGGAAAAACTTCAAATATAAAAAAATGGAAGTGGCATCGCCAATTTTATGACAAATCAATTTTCTATGTTTCGGGAGCCATAATTCGAAGAAAAATTAACGGATCGTAAAAAAATTGCGTACACAAATTTTCCGTATAGTAGAAAATAATTCTGGAATAATGGACGGAATCGGTTAAAGACCACGGAAATTTACATATAAAGCAAATTTAAAAGGGTCGTAAGCTAGAATAATACTACAACTTAGCAAAAAATGGTTTTGAATCAATGATATTTCACTTATCAAGTTTTATTGTAAGAGGAAATGGGGAGACATTTTTTTTAAACGGGCGGTGCCACGTGTTATGTAGAAAAGTAATTTATCTGAAATGAAATGTAAAATTGAAGCTCACGCTGAGTATATAATATTCGGTTACACCCGAACTTAGACACCTTTACTTGTTATATTTGGAATTCTTTATATTTTTACCCAGCTCTACTTGTACACAGGGTATTATAACTTTGAATTGATAACGGTTGGTTGTACAGCTATAAAGGAATCGAGATAGATATAGGTTTCCATATATAAAAATCATCAGTATCGAATAAAAAATTTATTAAACCATGTCCGTCCTTCCGTCAGTCCGTTCTTCCGTCCGTCCGTCCGTTAACACGACTTCTTGAGCAAATATTGAGATATCTTCACCAAATTCGGTGTATGGGTGTATCTTGACCTAGAATAGATTGGTATTGAGAATGAAATCGGACGATAACCATGCCTCCTTTTTCGATATCCAAAACTTGGAAAAATAAAACAAAAATGGGATAATTCATAAACGAATGTCGCTAAGCTAATGAAATTTGGTAGCTGGATTGATTTTATAGAAGAAGAAAAATTTTTGGAAGTTTAACAAGCCGTAAATCAAAAGCCGGTAAAGATATTACATTTAAACTTGCCAAATTATATAGACTGACTGAAGCTAATTAAAATTGATAATTAAAAGACCATTGTCACTTTTCCTAAAGATCTAACCTTAACAAAATTTGCAATAACTCTATGGTATGTAAGTACATTTGACTGATATTCCACCTCAGTAGTGGTATGGTTGAGCGAAGAACAAAACTTTAACAAATTTGGAAAATGGGCATGACCCGCCTCTTTTTTTGTTACAGATATGTATTAATGCGCAGCCTGAATTTGAATTCGTTGGGTTAAGTTAGATTAAGCTGGCTGGTCCGTGAAGCCTCACATCGACTGAATGAGTCCATGGTGCCACCAGAAATTGGTTTCAAACTGAAAACCCTACAAAAACCAAGACCTACGTTATAAAACAGCTCCGTCCTCCTGGAAACTAATATAAGGATCTATACCACTGGCTGCTTCTAGATCTGCTAGCTGAATCACTTCTTAATAAGAAATTCTTATAGCTGGATTCTTAGTGCAGCGATGGCAGGGCACGAGGATAAAATGTGCTCAATCGTTTCCTCCTCCAACCCGCATTACCTACAACTGCTGTCACTGACTAGGCCTAGCCTATGCGCAGGTGAGTATAAAAATAAACAAAACTAAAAAAAAAAATATGTAAGGCGCGGTAACCTCCGAAGAGATCTAAGGCCGAGCTTCTCTTCCAATTTGGGTCGTGCTCCTCTTGATTTTCCCTACAAATTGGCCGGACGGAACCTACATGATTTTATGCCGACTCCGAACGGCATCTGCAAGGCAGATGAGTTTTCACTGAGAGCTTTTCATGGCAGAAATACACCCGGAGCGCTTGCCAAACACTGCCGAGTGGCGACCCCGCCCCGGATAAATGTATATATCATTAAATTTATGATTGATAAATTATTGAAAAATTATGATAAATTATGAACTAACAATTAAGGAAGGCTAAGTTCGAGTGTAACCGAACATTGCATATTTTGAGAGCTTTGGAGATAAAATAAAGGAAAATCACCATGTAGGAAAATTAACCTAGGGTAACCCTGGAATGTTTTTGTATGACATGGGTATCAAATGGAAGGTACTAAAGAGTATTTTAAAAGGGAGTGGGCCATAGTTCTATAGGTGGACGCCATTTCGGGATATCGCCATAAAGGTGGACCAGGGGTGACACTAGAATGCGTTTGTGCGATATGGATATCAAATTAAAGGTACTAATGAGGGTTTTAAAAGCGAGTGACCCTTAGAAGTATATGTGAAGGCGTTTTCGCGATATCCACCAAAATGTGGACCAGGGTGATCCAGAAAATCATCTGCCGGTTTCTGCTAATTTATTTATATATGCAATACCACGAACAGTATTCCTGCCAAGATTCCAAGGGCTGTTGATTTCGCCCTGCAGAACTTTTTCATTTTCTTTTACTTAATATGGTAGGTGTCACACCCATTTTACAAAGTTTTTATAAAGTTATATTTTGCGTCAATAAACCAATCAAATTACCATGTTTCATCCTTTTTTTTCATATTTGGTATAGAATTATGGCATTTTTTTGATTCTTCGTAATTTTCGATATCGAAAAGTGGGCGTGGTCATATTCGGATTTCGGTCATTTTTTATACCCAGATAAAGTGAGTTCAGATAAGTACGTGAATTAAGCTTAGTAAAGATATATCGATTTGTGCTCAAGTTATCGTGTTAAGGGCCGAGCGGAAGGATAGACGCTCGACTGTGTATAAAAACTGGGCTTGGCTTCACCGATTTCGCCCATTTTCACAGAGAACACTTATTGTCATAGAATAGAATAGCAAATTTCAAAAGGATTGGTAAACTTTTGTTCGACTTATGGCATTAAAAGTATTCTAGACAAATTAAATGAAAAAGGGCGGAACCACGCCCATTCTGAAATTGTGTTTTATTTTTGTATTTTTTTGCACCATATCATTACTGGAGTTGGATGTTGACATAATTTACTTATATACTGTAAAGATATTAAATTTTTTGTTAAAATTTGACTTTTAAAATTTTTTTTTTTAAAAGTGGGCGTTTTCGTCATGTGATTGTGCTATTTTTTATTTAGCACACATACAGTAATAGGAGTAACGTTCCTGCCAAATTTCATCATGATATCTTCAACGACTGCCAAATTACAGCTTTCAAAACTTTTAAATTACCTTCTTTTAATAGTTGGCGTTGCCACTCCCGTTGTCCAAAATTTTATCAATTTTCTATTCTGCGTCATAAAGTGAACCCACCTACCAAGTTTCACCGCTTTATCCGTCTTTGGAATGAATTATCACACTTTTTCGGTTTATCGAAATTTTCGATATCGAAAAAGTGGGCGTGGTTGTAGTCCGATTTCGTTCATTTTAAATAGCGATCTGAGATGAGTGCCCAGGAACCTACATACCAAAAATGCCTCAAAATTTACTCAAGTTATCGTGTTAACGGACAGACGGACGGACATGGCTCAATCAAATTTTTTTTTGATACTGATGATTTTGATATATGGAAGTCCATATCTATCCTGATTCCTTTATACCTGTACAACCAACCGTTATCCAATCAAAGTTAATATGCTCTAAGTGCAAAGCACGCTGAGTATAAAAATGGTTAATTTCTAATGAAATTTCGTTTAGAAATTGGCAATTGGTGTAAAATCAGGGGCACTCTCGTGGAGCGTCATGTATAAGTTAAACTTTTACAAATTGGAAATTTCAAAAAAAAATATTTTTTTCACGGGAGACGTGCTCCTTTATTGAATGCAAACTTATATCTGACTTTACACAATAATAATTCTTACAATCTAACCTACGTTTGCCTTACCGCGATGAAAGTGAAAACTGCTGATCACGCGCTTCCCACAGGTGAGTTTGTTTATTATACTCAGTTGAGCAGAGCTCACAGAGTATATTAACTTTGATTGCATAACGGTTGGTTGTACAGGTATAAAGGAATCGAGATAGATATAGACTTCCATATATCAAAATCATCAGTATCGAAAAAAAATTCGATTGAGCCATGTCCGTCCGTCCGTCCGTCTGTCCGTTAACACGATAACTTGAGTAAATTTTGAGGTATCTTGATGAAATTTGGTATGTAGGTTCCTGGGCACTCATCTCAGATCGCTATTTAAAATGAACGATATCGGACAATAACCACGCCCAATTTTTCGATATCGAAAATTTCGAAAAATCGAAAAAGTGCGATAATTCATTACCAAATACGCATTAAGCAATGAAACTTGGTAGGTTAGTTGAGCTTATGACGCAGAATAGAAAACTAGTAAAATTTTGGACAATGGGCGTGGCACCGCCCACTTTTAAATGGAGGTAATTTAGAAGTTTTGCAAGCTGTAATTTGGCAGTCGTTGAAGATATCATGATGAAATTTGGCAGGAACGTTACCCTTATTACTTTATGTCTGCTTGATTAAAATTAGCAAAATCGGAGAACGACCATGCCCACTTTTTAAAAAAAATTATTTTTAAATTCAAATTTTAAAAGAAAAGTTAATATCTTTACAGCATATAAGTAAATTATGCCAACATTCAACTCCAGTAATGATATGGTGCAACAAAATACAAAAATAAAAGAAAATTTCAAAATGGGCGTGGCTCCGCCCTTTTTCATTTAATTTGTTTAGGATGCTTTTAATGCCATAAGTCGAACAAAAATTAACCAATCCTTGTGAAATTTGGTGGAGGCTTAGCTCTTAGGACGATAACTGTTTTCTGTGAAAAAGGGCGAAATCGGTTGAAGCTACGCCCAGTTTTTATACACAGCCGACCGTCTGTCCTTCCGCTCGGCCGTTAACGCGATAACTTGAGCAAAAATCGATATATATTTACTAAACTCTGTTCGCGTACTTATCTGAACTCACTTTGTATTGGTGTAAAAAATGGCCGAAATCCAACTATGACCACGCCCACTTTTTCGATATCGAAAATTACGAAAAATGAAAAAAATACCATAATTATATACCAAATACGAAAAAAGGAATGAAACATGGTAATTGTATTGGTCTATTGACGCAAAATATAACTTTAGAAAAAAACTTGGTAAAATGGGTGTGACACCTACCATATTAAGTAGAAGAAAATGAAAAAGTTTTGCAGGGCGTAATCAAAAGCCCTTGGAATCTTGGAAGGAATACTGTACGTGGTATTACATATATAAATAAATTAGCGGTACCCGACAGATGATGTTCTGGATCACCCTGGTCCACATTTTGGTAGATATCTCGAAAACGCCTTCACATATACAACTAAGGGCCACTACCTTTTAAAACCCTAATTAATACCTTTAATTTGATACCCATATCGTATAAACACATTCTAGAGTTACCCCTGGTCCACTATTATGGCGATATCTCGAAAAGGCGTCCACATATAGAACTAAGGCCCACTCCTTTTTAAAATACTCATTAACACCTTTCATTTGACACCCATATCGTACAAAAAAATTCTAGAGTCACCCCTGGTCCACCTTTATGGCGATATCCCTAAATGGCGTCCATCTATAGATCTATGGCCCACTTCCTCTTAAAATACTCTTTAATGCCTTTCATTTGATACGCATGTCATACAAACACATTCCAGGGTTTCCCTCGGTTCATTTTCCTACATGGTTATTTTCCCTTATGTTGTCACCATAGCTCTCAACTGAGTATGTAATGTTCGGTTACACCCGAACTTAACCTTCCTTACTTGTTTTTAATTTGGTTTCCATTTACCGCTTACTGTTCACACGGTTGGCTTTGTATGTGTTGCGGCTTCAGCAATTTTGTCAGTTTGTTATGTCTGGAGTATTATGTGTCTGAATATTTTTTTTTTAAATTATATAAATATGTGCCGTGGTAACAAACCCCCCCCCTAAGATTGAAGCGTCCTCGATTGGAGTTTTGTTAAAAATTTGATTAAGCCCTTTTACTGCATCTTCCGTTAAGTCGATGGAACGAGCTTCTTTGCTTTCTCTGGTTGACAGGACTAATTTGGTTAAAAATATGGTGACGATTACAAATATGATCATAAGGCTGATGTTTGTGGCATATTTAAGCCGGTATGATGATTCTGTGAGGCTAATCTCTTTTGTATTGTTAATGTTTGGCTGTTTTAACATTTCTAGAGAAAGTATTTCTTCGTTTCTGTTTGATAGTGATATTGGTTGGAGTATCGCAGGTAGGGGTTTGTTTGTTGATTTTTCCGCATTGAAAAATTTCTTCCCGTTAATTTGGATTGTGGCGTTATTAAAGTGAATGACAAAGGTTCCGTTTAGAGTTGTAGAATCTTCGTTTATTAGGACATAGCCCCTGAAGTCGATTAGGAATATAACTCCAGGTGACAGCTCCTCAAAGTCTGGAATGTGCTGACTGTTTGTGACGGTGCAGTTTGGCAAACGGCTCGTTAAAAGATTACTAATACAATAATCATTACTTATGTAAATCTAGCAAATCGTCTTTCGAGCATATTTGTAGTGCGTTATATTGTTTACAATTTCTTTTTATTCCATACATAGTTTTTTCGCAGCTAAGGATTGAATTGAAATTTATTTTGTTAATTTTATTGTCTTTCTTTACTGCTCTGATATCGATAGTTTGGCAAATTTGATTCTCTGTTGTTGGTAAACTTATAATATAGATGATTGTCTTGTCATTGGTCGCTATTTTAATTTCGGAAAATTCTAGCGCTTCGTCTAAATTTACGAATGGGATATTATCCTTATCAAAGATTTTTTCAGCAATATCAATTTCTTCGGTCGACAAAATATATGAATTTACTATATTGGCCTTTGCCCAATGTATCGCGTAAGCGATGTTCACGACTTCCTCTTTCATAATTTCTAACTTGTATTTTAATTCTAAAAATGCCTCTATTTCTTTACTCTTGTCGTTTTGCATGTGCTTCATAATATGGTTTGTAATATTTGTGATTTCATTACCTTTTTCTACTGTAAGTTTATTAATGAGGACTTGATTGTTGTTGTTTTCTAAAACGTTATTTACTTTGTTCAGAACTATTTCCTCATGGTCTGGACTTCCCGCAATCCATTTCCATGCACTGCCCAAAAAATTTAGTGACCTTTTTGATCTTTTTTCTATCCTTAGATTATTAATATGGGCCTTCACTTGGGATATTAGGAGGGATATAAAAGGGTAATTCGGATTTCTGTAGAATTTTTCTGCTTTTGTCGTTGTTTCTATATGTTCCAGAATTTCTGTATATTTGTCGATGTTTATTTCGTGTATTATCATAAATTGTCCTGTCTGTAGTCTGGCAGTTCCTTTTTCTATTGTGATTAATTGGGAGTTCGAATAGTCTAATATCTGCACCTCTGCGAGGCATAGTGGTAAAAAGAATCTGAAAAAAAAATCTTATTGTAGTAGTTAATTCCGTATCCTACTTTTATGGACGATTTGTCCTCTCTCGGTCACTACCGTGCTGTTCCTGTCTTCTTTAGCTATTTCCCTACTATATAATTTGCTTAGTTTTGTTCCTAACCTCCTATTTTTTTTTTACAAATATGACTTGTCCTGGCAAGTAGGATTTGAGCGTTTGTTTACCTTTATTATGGAATTCAATATCCGTATTTTGTTATACTCAGTTGAGCAGAGCTCACAGAGTATATTAAGTTTGATTGGATAACGGTTGGTTGTACATATATAAAGGAATCGAGATAGATATAGACTTCCATATATCAAAATAATCAGGATCGAAAAAAAATTTGATTGAGCCATGTCCGTCCGTCCGTTAACACGATAACTTGAGTAAATTTTGAGGTATCTTGATGAAATTTGGTATGTAGGTTCCTGAGCACTCATCTCAGATCGCTATTTAAAATGAACGATATCGGACTATAACCACGCCCACTTTTTCGATATTGAAAATTTCGAAAAACCGAAAAAATGCGATAATTCATTGCCAAAGGCGGTTAAAGCGATGAAACTTGGTAGATGGGTTGACGTGATGACGCAGAATAGAAAACTAGTAAGATTTTGGACAATGGGCGTGGCACCGCCCACTTTTACAAGAAGGTAATTTAAAAGTTTTGCAAGCTGTAATTTGGCAGTCGTTGAAGATATCATGATGAAATTTGGCAGGAACGTTACTACTATTACTATATATGTGCTAAATAAAAATTAGCAAAATTGGATGAAGAACACGCCCACTTTTTAAAAAAATTTTTTTTTAAATTCAAATTTTAACAAAAAAGTTAATATCTTTACTGTATATAAGTAAATTAAGTCAAAATTCAACTCCAGTAATGATATGATGCAACAAAATCCAAAAATAAAAGAAAATTTCAAAATGGGCGTGGCTCCGCCCATTTTCATTTAGTTTGTCTAGAATACTTTTAATGCCATAAGTCGAACAAAAATTTACCAATCCTTCTCAAATTTGGTAGGAGCATAGATTCTGTGACGGTAACTGTTCTCTGTGAAAATGGGCGAAATCGGTGGAAGCCACGCCCAGTTTTTATACACAGTCCACCGTCTGTCCTTCCGCTCGGCCGTTAACACAATAACTTGAGCAAAAACCGATATATCTTTACTAAACTTAGCCCACGTACTTATCTGAACTCACTTTATCTTGGTATAAAAAATGGCCGAAATCCGACCATAACCACGCCCACTTTATCGATATCGAAAATTACGAAAAATGAAAAAAATGCCATAATTCTATACCAACTACGAAAAAAGGGATGAAACATGGTAACTGGATTGGTTTATTGACGCAAAATATAACTTTGGAAAAAACTTTGTAAAATGGGTGTGACACCTACCATATTAAGTAGAAGAAAATGAAAAAGTTCTACAAGGCGAAATCAACAGCCCTTGGAATCTTGGCAGGAATACTGTTAAAGGTATTGCATATATAAATAAATTAGCAGTACCCGACAGATGATTTTCTGGATCTCCTGGTCCACATTTTGGTCGATATCGCGAGAACGCCTTCACATATACATCTAAGGGCCACTCGCTTTTAAAACCCTCATTAATACTTTTAATTTGATATCCATATCGTACAAACACATTCTAGAATCACCCTGGCCCACCCTAATTGCGATATCTCGAAAAGGCGTCCACCTATAGACCTAATGCCCACTCCCTCTTAAAATGCTCAGTAACACCTTTCGTTTGATACCCATATCGTACAAACATTCTAGAGTCACCCCTGGCCCACCCTAATGGCGATATCTCGAAAAGGCGACCACCTATATACCTAATGTCCACTCCCTCTTAAAATGCTCAGTAACACCTTTCGTTTGATACCCATATCGTACAAACATTCTAGAGTCACCCCTGGCCCACCCTAATGGCGATATCTCGAAAAGGCGTCCACCTATAGACCTAATGCCCACTCCCTCTTAAAATGCTCAGTAACACCTTTCGTATGATACCCATATCGTACAAACATTCTAGAGTCACCCCTGGCCCACCCTAATGGCGATATCTCGAAAAGGCGTGCACATATAGACCTAATGCCCACTCCCTCTTAAAATGCTCAGTAACACCTTTCGTTTGATACCCATATCGTACAAACATTGTAGAGTCACCCTGGGTCCACCTTTATGGCGATATCTCGAAAAGGCGTCCACCTATAGAACTAAGGATTACTCCCTTTTAAAATACTCATTACCACCTTTCATTTGATACCCATATCGTACAAACACATTCTAGAGTCACCCTGGCCCACCCTAATGGCGATATCTCGAAAAGGCGTCCACCTATAGGCCTAATGCCCACTCCCTCTTAAAATGCTCAGTAACACCTTTCGTTTGATACCCATATCGTACAAACATTCTAGAGACACCCCTGGCCCACCCTAATTGCGATATCTCGAAAAGGCGTCCACCTATAGACCTAATGCCCACTCCCTCTTAAAATGCTCAGTAACACCTTTCGTTTGATATCCATATCGTACAAACATTCTAGAGTCACCCTTGGTCCACGTTTATGGCGATATCTCGAAAAGGCGTCCACCTATAGAACTAAGGATTACTCCCTTTTAAAATACTCATTACCACCTTTCATTTGATACCCATATCGTACAAAAACATTCTAGAGTCACCCCTTTCCCACCCTAATGGCGATATCTCGAAAAGGCGTCCACCTATAGACCTAATTCCCACTCCCTCTTAAAATGCTCAGTAACACCTTTCGTTTGATACCCATATCGTACAAACATTCTAGAGTCACCCCTGGCTCACCCTAATGGCGATATCTCGAAAAGGCGTCCACCTATAGACCTAATGCCCACTCCATCTTAAAATGATCAGTAACACCTTTCGTTTGATACCCATATCGTACAAACACATTCTAGAGTCACCCCTGGCCCACCCTAATGACGATACCTCGAAAAGGCGTCCACCTATAGACCTCATGCGCACTTCCTCTTAAAATGCTCAGTAGCACCTTTCGTTTGATACCCATATCGTACAAACATTCTAGAGTCACCATTGGTCCACCTTTATGGCGATATCTCGAAAAGGCGTCCACCTATAGAACTAAGGATTACTCCCTTTTAAAATACTCATTACCATCTTTCATTTGATACCCATATCATACAAACACATTCTAGAGTCACCCCTGGCCCACCCTAATGGCGACATTTCGAAAAGGCGTGCACCTATAGACCTAATGCCCACTCCCTCTTAAAATGCTCAGTAACACCTTTCATTTGATTCCCATATCGTACAACTAGAGACACCCCTGGTCCACCTTGATGGCGATATCTCGAAACGGCGTCCACCTATGGAACTAAGGATCACTGCTTTTCAAAATATTCATTAACAGCTTTCATTTGATACCCATATCGTACAAACATATTCTAGAGTCACCCCTGGTCCACCTTTATGGCGATTTCTCGAAAAGGCGTTCACCTATAGAACTAAAGCCCATTCCCTTTTAAAGTACTCATTATCACCTTTCATTTGATACCCATATCGTACAAACACATTCTAGAGTCAGCCCTGGTCCACCTTTATGGTGATATCCCTAAATGGCGTCCATCCATAGAACTATGGCCTACTCTCTCTTAAAATACTCTTTAATACCTTCCATTTGATACACATGTCATACAACCACATTCCAGGGTTACCCTAGGTTCATTTTCCTACATGGTGATTTTCCTTATTTTGTCTCCATAGCTCTCAACTGAGTATGTAATGTTCGGTTACACCCGAACTTAGCCTTCCTTACTTGTTTTTGTGTTAACTTTTGCAAATTCTCGTATCTAGTTTTTTCTATGTCTTCGGGCGTGAAGTTCATATTTCTTCCGAAGAATATGTCTACCGGTCTTTTCTGTGTAACTGAGTGAATGGTATGATTGCACTCGGATACTGCTCTTTCTAAAAGTTCCTCAAAGTTTCGATGTCCCCCATTATCTTTCACACAGCGCATTATCTCACTTAGGGTGGAGTGGAATCCTTCCACTTGGCCGTTAACCTGGCTTTTATATGGGGGTAGTATAAACTTCGATGCCTAATTCGTCTTTCATCATAAACTTCATTGAAATGGAATTTAACGATGGTTCATTATCGATCACTATTATCTTCGGGGCGCCGAAGGAAAATATTATATCCCGTAAGGGTCTCCTTACATCCTCTATGGCCCTAGTATTTAGCATTCTTGTTACTTCATATTTCGAGAACTTATCCAGTGCAGTCATAACTCTCTTCCCTTCGGTTAGAAAGATGTCTATATGTACTATGTGTCCTGGGAAGGTTGGCAATGGGGTTGCTGCTATTTTTGGGTTGTTAGGGTGCCTTTCATACTTGCTTTCTTTAGATACCGTGCAGTTTGTTATCAGTCGCTTGATTTTGTTCATCATCCCGGGAAAATAACTCTTCTCTATGATCTGTATTTTATTTTCGGTCGCGTTCCTATGTGCTCTTAGATGTTCTTTCAAAATAATATTTTCCTGCTCTTGTTCGTTAGTTATGTCCTCCACCAACTTCTGGGTATACCTGCATTTATAGTTGCTAAAGTGTTGTGGATAGACGTTTTGTATTATACCCATAGTCCTCTCGTCGGTGTGGATTCCGTTGATTACGGATGGGTTTAGGTATCTTTTGAAGAAATCTATAATCTTTTGCTCGTCGAAAAATGTTTCGTTAACTGTATGGCGGTGTACAGTTGGGAAAATTATTTTGAATTGGTAAGATGGCGTTTCTGAATTCTCGAGAAAAATTTGGTTTTTGAACACGTTAATCGGACCCTCCGTGCAGGGTATTAGGTTGTGTCCTGAACTCTCATCACTATGGGTAGTGGGTGTAAGCGAATTTATTTGGGCGGGTATTCTTGATAGCGCGTCTGCGACTACATTCGATTTACCGGGCTTGTAGATAAGCTCATAGTTATGTTCTTCCAAGATGGCTTTCCATCTTTTCATCTTACTGTTCGTATTTTTATGGCTCAGGGCATACTTAAGAGGTTGGTGGTCGGTCACTATCTTAATTTTCTTAGAGCCGTACAGATAACTGCACAAATAATTAAGAGACCAGATTATGGCGAGCATCTCCTTTTCATTGACGGCATAGTTCTCTTCTGTCTTGCTCAAAGTTCTTGAAATATAGGTGATGGGCTTTCCATCTTGTGAAAGGACGGCTCCTATTGAAAAATGGGAGGCGTCAGTGGTTAATTCGAAATCTTTCTCAAAGTTCTGGTGAGCGAGAACAATATCCCTTGATATTAGTGAAGTTTTTAATTTGCTAAATGCATTTAAAGCTTCTTTGTCGAGTTTTATTTCGATCTTCCTAGACTGATTTTTTGAAACATTCCCGGCTTCTCCTCGAAGGAGTGCAGTTAAAGGTTTGGCTAATTTGGAGTAGTCCCTAATAAAACGACGGTAGTAGCCTGACATACCTAGAAATGATCTTAGTTCCATCAGGTTCTTTGGCACTGGGAACTGTGCTATGGCCTCTACCTTCTTGGGATTGGTTTTTATGCCATCGGGAGTGACGACGTATCCTAGGAATTCGACTTCCTGTTTTGCAAACTCGCATTTGTCTAGTTGTATCTTCATGTTCGCTTCTTCTAATGTTTTAAATACTAATTTAATATTCCTTAAGTGTTCCTCTTCGGTTTTACCGAATATTATAACGTCATCAATATAGACGTAGCATCTAATTCCGATGTGCTGGCGAAGTATGTCATCTAATGCCCTTTGGAACGTAGAAGGGGCATTTTTAAGCCCGAAAGGTAATCGGAGAAATTCGTATTTTCTGTTATTCACGGAAAATGCCGTTTTCTCTATATCAGATTCACGAAGGGGTATTTGATGGAAACCGCTCTTAAGATCTATAACGGTAAATATTTTATTGTTTCCGAGGTTGGCCAGGACCTCGTTAATTTCGGGTATTGGATATTTGTCTGGGATAGTTACGGCGTTAAGTTTCCGGTAGTCGATGACCATTCGATATTTTTTTTCGCCTGAACCGTCGGTTTTCTTATTGACTATCCAGACCGGGGAGTTGTAAGGAGATTTAGATCTCCTTATTATTCCATTAGCAAGAAGTTCTTCGACTTGACGTTCTATTTCTTCTTTCAGAGCCATTGGGTATGGGTACGGTTTGAAGTAGATCGGGGTGTCTGTCGTTGTTCTAATTTCGCCTTTGACCAGCGTAGTATACGTCAGTTTTTCGTCTGGGTCCGAAAATAAATTTGGGCATTTTGCTCTTACGTCCTTGATTTTATCTTTTTGTTCTTCAGAAAGATGGGGAACCCTTATTACCGCGTTATTAACTTCTTCGGATATTCGTTGTTTTAGAGGTATGATTGTATTTGTAAATATGGTCATAATATTTTTATCGGTATGGATGGTGGCTTTTAATTGTTTTAATGTGTCATTACCGATAATCCCGTGAAATGATTTTAATGACGGAAGTATAAAGAATTTTATTTTTCCTACCTCTGGTCCTAGAATGTCTATGAATGTGTGGTGTGTAATTTCGATATCACCAGCTACCGACTTTACCTTAAAAGGGACTTCGTTTGGAATTGGGTTCCTAATTCTTGTAGATTGCATATAATTTTTGTTAGAGCCGGTGTCTATCAAAAAGTCTAGTGCGTCTCCACTTCTAGATACGAATTCGTAATAAGGAAGTGAAGACGGGGCTAATCTAAAAAATGAATGGTGTCGAGGTTGTAGCATTCCTGTTCGCAATTCTCCATTCCATTTTGTTTCATTACATTATCATCTGATTTTGGAAATTGGTTCGACGTTCCATAGCTATTGGGGTTTGTGTTCCCCCCGTATATTTGGTCAGGATCTTCATATACTTGTTGCTCATTTGGATTCGCTGATGCCGTATCAACATGGAAGTTCCTTTGAATCTTATTCGGTTGATGCATATGTTGAGATGAGAGGGGACGCTTCTGTGCGTAATTATTATGATTGTTATTTGGCCTGTTTTGGTAATTTACCTGTCTTGAGTGGATAGAATGATCTACGTCCATAGGAACAGGTGGCTTCGGGGGTAAATTAGGCCTATTCGTATTAGGATGGTTCGCTTGATTGTTATAACCGAATTAATTCGTACAGAATACTTGGTTGTTTTGAGGGTAATTGTAGTTATTAGGTGACGTAAATGGTTGTTGTTGACGATACGTTTGTGGTTGATATCTATTCGGTTGTCGATTAAATGTTTGCGTTCTTGGTATAAAATTAGTTCTAGGTGTCGTAGAATATGTCAATTCGGTATAAAATGGTCTATTGTTTTATAATTTGCGCTTTGTCGAGGAGGTCGGGGTGGTGCGTAGTTGAATGTTTTGTTCATGCTATGTGCATGATTCATACGAAATGCCATATTGTCAAGATTCTGGCACAGGTGTAATGCATGTGGCACCGTGGTTGGTTCGCGGATGCTAAGGAGACGAGAAAGGTCTCCATTAAATCCGCGAACGAAGGTATCGAGGGCTTTATATCTGTACGAATTTGTCATGGTTCTAATTGATTCCTCTCCTGAGTCTAGGCAGGATATCTTGTCTAGGATAAGGGACAGACGTTGGTAAACTTTTTGGTAAAACGTCGGGATGTCGTCGTTTCTTTGGGTCAGAGTTGCCATTTGGTACTCGAGAGTACCAATGTCTCTTTTATCTGAATAATGCATCATAAGGCATTTCCTAATTTGTGCCCAATCGAGCGGTGTGCTATACGATTCTAGCGCAGTGTCGGCGTCGCCGACAATTTTGTGCCTAACTGTATGGAGTATAGAAAAGTACTTTGGTGTATCCCTCAGTCCTTCGTAAACCGTAAATATTCTGTCGACGCTTTTCCGCCAGGAGTTAAATTCTCCTGGACGTCCGGAGAACCGCGTAGGCATTTGACCATATCTGGTATTTTGTCTAATTCATTGATGTTATTTACGTTCACTGTCACGTTATGGTCGGGTTGATGAAAATCATTTATTGGTGGAGTTTTAATTCTCTCCATCACTTCTTTAACGATTGTCTCTACTAATGAGGAATTAGAAGTAGAGGGGGTTTTTTGTTGTGGGGGATTTCCATGCTGGGAAGACACATATTCTAACCTGAGTTGATTCAGTTGATTAACCAATTCTTCCGCGGTATCCGGCATTTTTCTCAACAGAGCAATTAGATTTCCTTAAAATTTTTAGTTTTTATTAATTTTAATTAATTTTTACTAAACCGCTTTTGATCCGTTTTTTTTTTTCTAAAAAAATATTTACCTTTCTAAAACTTGCAAGAATAGTTCTTTAAATTTCACTTTTTGTTTCCTTTTTTCTAATATTTCTTATTATTCTTCTTCTTACATTTTTTATACGAATTTTTCTTTTCTTTCCTTTTGTAGTTTCCTTTTTTCTGAAAAAAATCTTTTTCTTTCAAAAATTTGCAAAGTCAATTCTTGAAATTTCAATTATTATTTTTGCTTTTGTTTCTCTTTTTTTTTTCTAAGATTTATTATTATTCTTCTTTATAAACTTTTTATCTGAATTTTTCCTTTTCACAGTTGTATCTTCGATAATAATTTTTTTTCCTCGCAATTTCCTTTACATAAAAACAATTTCACTTTTTGTTACTTTTTGCTTTCTTACATAGCTAAATCTTACATAAAAAACATTGGTCCAGCGAAGGTCCTTGGGGTTGATGAGTGGTTCGAATTTATCCTGTTTCCTTTCCGGTACTGAGGATTCTAGCCGCTACTTTTATCCAGGTCCTTGTAAAGTTTATGCCGCATTTAGTTTACACACGCGTAGCCGTACTTTTTGTTTTTCGGGCTAATACTACTTTCGCACGCTGGTCTCTGCTCGGGCGCCAGTTAAACTTTAACAAATTGGAAATTCTAAAAAAATATATTTTTTACACGGGAGACGCGCTCCTTTATTGAATGCAAACTTATATCTGACTTTACACAATAATAATTTTTACAATCTAACCTACGTTTGCCTTACCGCGATGAAAGTGAAAACTGCTGATCACGCGCTTCCCACAGGTGAGTTTGTTTATTTTTAATTTGGTTTCCATTTATCGCTTACTGTTCACACGGTTTGCTTTGTATGTGTTGCGGCTTCAGCAATTTTGTCAGTTTGTTATGTCTGGAGTATTATGTGTCTGAATATTTGTTTTTTTTTTATATTATATAAATATGTGCCGTGGTAACATATATAAATGGCTCGAACAAAAGTTTTCCTGTACTATTTGCTACTTAAGAACCGGAGAAAAAATACAGAAAATACAATGAATTTACGCGTTCTTATCGCGCTCTTGTTTGTCGCCCTTGACTGTATTTTGGGCCATACGAACTCGCAATATCGCATTGTTAATGGCAGACCTTCGACCATAGCGGAGAGTCCATATATGGTATCGTTGCAACATATAACGAATAATAAAGAATGTTTTTGCGGTGGTGCATTAATCACTGATGAAAGAGTGGTCACAGCTGCACATTGCGTGAAAAAATATGAGAAGAATTTAGTCAACGTTGTAGCTGGTGTAACCCATTTAACCGAACCCGGACAGCGCCGCGCAGTAGAGTTTGCAATTTATCCAGAGAATTTTGATAAGCCAATAAAGAATATGGATGTAGGTGTGATTAAAGTGTGTGAACCCTTTGTGATGGGATCTTTAGTAAAAACAATACCACTTTGCGAAAGTAAATTAAAACCGGGTATAAAAATGCAAATTAGTGGATGGGGTGTCACAGATGTGAAAACGATGGAAACACAAGCGAACACACTCCAAACTGCTGAGGTGGAAATAGTAAATAAATCGTGTTGTACGGCTCGTTATTGGATGATGGGAGGGCAACGTTTATCAAAAACAAATATTTGTGCTGGGGGTGGTGCAACTGATGCATGTAACGGAGATTCTGGAGGACCAGGCGTTGTAAATGGACAACTTTGTGCGATAATATCATGGGGGGCAAAATGTGGGTCCCGATATCCGGGTGTATATACAAATGTAAATAATGCAGAAGTTCGAGACTTTATAAATAAAACGTAGATACTTTAATTGGAGAGTGTTATCATTAACTTACTGCTGAGTGGAATATTATTATATCTCGGCTAAACGCCCCATTTCAGAATTTTTTCATAACCGCTCCAGCTCATGTCGAAACATATGGTATTTATATAAAGCGTTTTTGAATGAAATACTGAAGCAGGGCGTTCTTCAAACAAATTCTTAAATAGGGTGTTTTCCAAATATTTTCTGATACAATCGTTTTCTACTGTGAGTAAAACAAATTTATTCCAAACCTAACGTTTCGCTAGAAATTCTAGCATCTTCAAGGGCACATTGTGTAACTATTTTACTATCTTTATGTTTTTAAAGCTCATTTCATAACATAAAATCTCCAGTACCCTCAGTCCCGGATTTAACCTATAGGCAACATAGGCTAGAGCCTAGCGCGGCAAAATTGAGGGGCTGAAAAATTCGAGCCAATTAATTTTGGAAAAAAAAATTGCATTCGGATTTTGCTGCACTTAAAAAAGTATTTTTGTCTGTATATTATAACAAATAATTCATCAATTAAAATGAAACTGTAAATAATTTTTCCGTATAGCAGTCGTAAAAATATGCAAACAACTTCTAATCACGCACCTTAGGAACCTAACAGCGCACATGCGCATGGCGTAAAGAAGCTGCCGACCCCCCACCCTGACATTTAGGATCATCTAAGAGGTTACCACACTTGACATCACTGCCAAAAAACGAGCGTGCATTCGGTGCATTCGATGCACTTCTTGAGCTCAAGCCCTTCTATTTTTTACAAGTATATTATAATGCATAAAATCTGAACGTCAAGTCTGGTCGTACGTAAAATAAGAGGCAATACATAGTCTTCTGTTTGTCTCGCGAGAAAAATTGTCTCTTATCACTGATATGAAATGATAAGCAATCCACTATATTGAGCAACTACTACACCCAAGATCTTGAGGAAAATTTGGGAAGTGAAATGATCTCTTTCAAGGCAAACTGTAACTATGGAAAAGAATATTTAAAATTATTCTCCACTGGAATTGTTGCTAATTCTGAGACAGGATAATTTGCAGGTATTTTATACTATTTTCACACACACGGCTTATTGAATAATAAAGGCAGTTTTCTACATTAAGGCTCTTATTTAGCTCAATCTTCTCTACAAAATTCGAATCTATAATTATTTCATTAGTGACTAATCGAATGCCTAATGAAATCAAAAGCCCAATGCAACTCTGTTGACAGCGTTCAGTTACTTAGTTTTTGGTGTGTTCAGTGCTTAAAAATGTCATTTGTCGAAGTAAATGTCATTGTCTGAAATGACAATGCTATATGATTGTCATTTTATTCGCTTGACATTTCATCATCCTTCATACTAATCGAGCAACTACTTCTGTGTGAAAGCAAAAAATTTACGATTTCATTAGAAGGTGAAATGAGATCATTAAGTTTCTGTGTGAAAACAGTATTACCCTAATATTGACATTGCGTTGCGAATGTTTGTCTCAATTCCTATTGCAAGTTGTAGCGCAGAGATATCGTTTTCTGTTTTAAAACGCACTGCAGGCTCTTGCGTTGTTGACGATATAATCATAATTGTTTTTATCTATAGATTGTGATGATATCATTAGCGAATTTGCAGCTGAAAAATCAAGACGCAAAGAAATGTAAATGAGAAATATTTGGAAAAAAGTTATGGTTAAATACCTCATTAATGCAAATGTCTATTATCTATCGTTATAGATTTCATAAATAACAAACTAAACTGAAAATCACATGAATTTATATATAAATTAACTTCACTCTGGGCCCATATCGTGTGTTACGATTCGTATCGAAATCAAGTTTTCACTCAAACATTACATCAAAATAGCTCTGAAATCGTGAGTCCGAATAACGACATATGTGAACAAGAGACTTGCGTACTAGTTGGATTTAAATTTTTTAACATAGTTTATAATAACCCGGCAGTTTCATATTTATTAATTGAGTGAAGAATGGATTCCGAATCCGTAACCCTGTTTTAGCGGTCGTATCTATATTTTATCAGTTTGGAAACAGCTGGAACTAAATAAATAGGTCCTGTGTAATTTTCTGTATTTTATAATTAACAAGTAAGGAAGGCTAAGTTCGGGTGTAACCGAACATTACATACTCAGCTGAGAGCTATGGAGACAAAATAAGGGAAAATCACCGTGCAGGTAAATGAACCTAGGGTAACCCTGGAATGTGTTTGTACGATATGGGTATCAAATGAAAGGTGTTAATGAGTATTTTAAAAGGGCGTGGGCCTTAGTTCTATAGGTGGACGCCCTTTCGAGATATCGCCATAAAGGTGGACCAGGGGTGACTCTAGAATTAGTTTGTACGATATGGGTATCAAATGAAAGGTGTTAATGATTATTTTAAAATGGCGTGGGCCTTACTTCTATAGGTGGACGCCTTTTCGAGATATCGCCATAAAGGTGGACCAGGGGTGACTCTAGAATTTGTTTGTACGATATGGGTATCAAATGGAAGTTATTAAAGAGTATTTTAAGAGGGATTGGGCCGTAGTTCTATAGGTGGACGCCATTTAGGGATATGGCCATAGAGGTGGACCAGGGGTGACTCTAGAATTTGTTTGTACGATATGGGTATCAAATGAAAGGTGTTAGTGAGTATTTTAAAAGGGAGTGGGCCTTACTTCTATAGGTGGACGCCTTTTCGAGATATCGCCATAAAGGTGGACCAGGGGTGACTCTAGAATTTGTTTGTACGATATGGGTATCAAATGGAAGTTATTAAAGAGTATTTTAAGAGGGATTGGGCCGTAGTTCTATAGGTGGACGCCATTTAGGGATATGGCCATAGAGGTGGACCAGGGGTGACTCTAGAATTTGTTTGTACGATATGGGTATCAAATGAAAGGTGTAAGTGAGTATTTTAAAAGGGCGTCGGCCTTAGTTATATAGGTGGACGCCTTTTCAAGATATCGCCATAAAGGTGGACCAGGGGTGACTCTAGAATTTGTTTGTACGATATGGGTATCAAATGAAAGGTGTTAATGAGTATTTTGAAAAGGGAGTGGGCCTTACTTCTATAGGTGGACGCCTTTTCGAGATATTGCCATAGAGGTGTACAAGGGGTGACTCTAGAATTTGTTTGTACGATATGGGTATCAAATGGAAGTTATTAAAGAGTATTTTAAGAGGGATTGGGCCGTAGTTCTATGGGTGGACGCCATTTAGGGATATGGCCATAGAGGTGGACCAGGGGTGACTCTAGAATTTGTTTGTACGATATGGGTATCAAATGAAAGGTGTTAGTGAGTATTTTAAAAGGGAGTGGGCCTTACTTCTATAGGTGGACGGCTTTTCGAGATATCGCCATAAAGATGGACCAGGGGTGACTCTAGAATTTGTTTGTACGATATGGGTATCAAATGGAAGTTATTAAAGAGTATTTTAAGAGGGATTGGGCCGTAGTTCTATAGGTGGACGCCATTTAGGGATATGGCCATAGAGGTGGACCAGGGGTGACTCTAGAATTTGTTTGTACGATATGGGTATCAAATGAAAGGTGTTAGTGAGTATTTTAAAAGGGAGTGGGCCTTACTTCTATAGGTGGACGCCTTTTCGAGATATCGCCATAAAGGTGGACCAGGGGTGACTCTAGAATTTGTTTGTACGATATGGGTATCAAATGGAAGTTATTAAAGAGTATTTTAAGAGGGATTGGGCCGTAGTTCTATAGGTGGACGCCATTTAGGGATATGGCCATAGAGGTGGATCAGGGGTGACTCTAGAATTTGTTTGTACGATATGGGTATCAAATGAAAGGTGTTAGTGAGTATTTTAAAAGGGAGTGGGCCTTACTTCTATAGGTGGACGCCTTTTCGAGATATCGCCATAAAGGTGGACCAGGGGTGACTCTAGAATTTGTTTGTACGATATGGGTATCAAATGGAAGTTATTAAAGAGTATTTTAAGAGGGATTGGGCCGTAGTTCTATAGGTGGACGCCATTTAGGGATATGGCCATAGAGGTGGACCAGGGGTGACTCTAGAATTTGTTTGTACGATATGGGTATCAAATGAAAGGTGTAAGTGAGTATTTTAAAAGGGAGTGGGCCTTACTTCTATAGGTGGACGGCTTTTCGAGATATCGCCATAAAGGTGGACCAGGGGTGACTCTAGAATTTGTTTGTACGATATGGGTATCAAATGGAAGTTATTAAAGAGTATTTTAAGAGGGATTGGGCCGTAGTTCTATAGGTGGACGCCATTTAGGGATATGGCCATAGAGGTGGACCAGGGGTGACTCTAGAATTTGTTTGTACGATATGGGTATCAAATGAAAGGTGTTAGTGAGTATTTTAAAAGGGAGTGGGCCTTACTTCTATAGGTGGACGCCTTTTCGAGATATCGCCATAAAGGTGGACCAGGGGTGACTCTATAATTTGTTTGTACGATGTGGGTTTCAAATGAAAGGTGTTAGTGAGTATTTTAAAAGGGAGTGGGCATTACTTCTATAGGTGGACGCCTTTTCGAGATATTGCCACAAAGGTGGACCAGGGGTGACTCTAGAATTTGTTTGTACGATATGGGTATCAAATGAAAGGTGTTAATGAGTATTTTAAAAGGGCGTGGGCCTTAGTTCTATAGGTGGACGCCTTTTCGAGATATCGCCATAAAGGTGGACCAGGGGTGACTCTAGAATTAGTTTGTACGATATGGGTATCAAATGAAAGGTGTTAATGAGTATTTTGAAAAGGGAGTGGGCCTTACTTCTATAGGTGGACGCCTTTTCGAGATATTGGCATAGAGGTGGACCAGGGGTGACTCTAGAATTTGTTTGTACGATATGGGTATCAAATGAAAGGTGTTAGTGAGTATTTTAAAAGGGAGTGGGCCTTACTTCTATAAGTGGACGGCTTTTCGAGATATCGCCATAAAGGTGGACCAGGGGTGACTCTAGAATTTGTTTGTACGATATGGGTATCAAATGGAAGGTATTAAAGAGTATTTTAAGAGGGAGTGGGCCGTAGTTCTATAGGTGGACGCCATTTAGTGATATGGCCATAGAGGTGGACCAGGGGTGACTCTAGAATTTGTTTGTACGATATGGGTATCAAATGAAAGGTGTTAGTGAGTATTTTAAAAGGGAGTGGGCCTTACTTCTACAGGTGGACGCCTTTTCGAGATATCGCCATAAAGGTGGAGCAGGGGTGACTCTAGAATTTGTTTGTACGATATGGGTATCAAATGAAAGGTGTTAATGAGTATTTTGAAAAGGGAGTGGGCCTTACTTCTATAGGTGGACGCCTTTTCGAGATATTGGCATAGAGGTGGACCAGGGGTGACTCTAGAATTTGTTTGTACGATATGGGTATCAAATGAAAGGTGTTAGTGAGTATTTTAAAAGGGAGTGGGCCTTACTTCTATAAGTGGACGGCTTTTCGAGATATCGCCATAAAGGTGGACCAGGGGTGACTCTAGAATTTGTTTGTACGATATGGGTATCAAATGGAAGGTATTAAAGAGTATTTTAAGAGGGAGTGGGCCGTAGTTCTATAGGTGGACGCCATTTAGTGATATGGCCATAGAGGTGGACCAGGGGTGACTCTAGAATTTGTTTGTACGATATGGGTATCAAATGAAAGGTGTTAGTGAGTATTTTAAAAGGGAGTGGGCCTTACTTCTATAAGTGGACGGCTTTTCGAGATATCGCCATAAAGGTGGACCAGGGGTGACTCTAGAATTTGTTTGTACGATATGGGTATCAAATGGAAGGTATTAAAGAGTATTTTAAGAGGGAGTGGGCCGTAGTTCTATAGGTGGACGCCTTTTCGAGATATCGCCATAAAGGTGGAGCAGGGTTGACTCTAGAATTTGTTTGTACGATATGGGTATCAAATGAAAGGTGTTAGTGAGTATTTTAAAAGGGAGTGGGCCTTACTTCTATAGGTGGACGCCTTTTCGAGATATTGCCATAAAGGTGGACCAGGGGAGACTCTAGAATTTGTTTTTATGATATGGGTATCAAATGAAAGGTGTTAATGAGTATTTTAAAAGGGCGTGGGCCTTAGTTCTATAGGTGGACGCCTTTTCAAGATATCGCCATAAAGGTGGACCAGGGGTGACTCTAGAATTTGTTTGTACGATATGGGTATCAAATGAAAGGTGTTAATGAGTATTTTGAAAAGGGAGTGAGCCTTAGTTCTATGGGTGGACGCCTTTTCGAGATATCGCCATAAAAGTGGACCAGGGGTGAATCTAGAATTAGTTTGTACGATATGGGTATCAAATAAAAGGTGTTAATGAGTATTATAAAAGGGCGTGGGCCTTAGTTCTATAGGTGGACACCTTTTCGAGATATTTCCATAAAGGTGGACCAGGGGTGACTCTAGAATTAGTTTGTACGATATGTGTATCAAATGAAAGGTGTTAATGAGTGTTTTAAAAGGGCGTCGGCCTTAGTTATATAGGTGGACGCCTTTTCAAGATATCGCCATAAAGGTGGACCAGGGGTGACTCTAGAATTTGTTTGTACGATATGGGTATCAAATGAAAGGTGTTAATGAGTATTTTGAAAATGGAGTGGGCCTTATTTCTATGGGTGGACGCCTTTTCGAGATATCACCATAAAAGTGGACCAGGGGTGAATCTAGAATTATTTTGTATGATATGGGTATCAAATGAAAGGTGTTAATGAGTATTATAAAAGGGCGTGGGCCTTAGTTATATATATGGACACCTTTTCGAGATATTTCCATAAAGGTGGACCAGGGGTGACTCTAGAATTAGTTTGTACGATATGGGTATCAAATGAAAGGTGTTAATGAGTCTTTTAAAAGGGCGTCGGCCTTAGTTCTATAGCTGGACGCCTTTTCAAGATATCGCCATAAAGGTGGACCAGGGGTGACTCTAGAATTAGTTTGTACGATATGGGTATCAAATGAAATGAAACATAAATTGGACAGGGGACGATGGGTTGTGATTCATATTCTCTTATGAGTGCTAAATAAATTTTACTATACTCAGCGGAGCAGAGCTCACAGAGCATATTAACTGTGTTCGCATAACGGTAACCCGTAATGGCATAAACTAATCGAGATAGATATAGACTTCTATATATCAAAATGATCTGGGCGAACAAAGAAATTCATTTAGTCATGTCCGCCCGTCGGTCCGTCCGTAAACACGATAACTTGAGTAAATATTGAGGTATCTTGATGAAGTTTGACATGGAGGTTCCTGGACGCTCATCTTTCGAAAAACCGAAAAAATGCGATAATTCATTACCAAAGCCGGATAAAGCCATAAAACTTGGTCGGTGGGTTGCCTTTACGACACGGAATAGAATATTAGTAAAATTTTTGAAAATGGGCGTGGCATCGCCCACTTTTAAAAGAAGGTAATCTAAAAGATTTGCAACCTGTAATTTGGCAGTCGTTGAAGATATCATGATGATATTTGGCAGGAACATCACTCCTATTACTATATGTGTTTTAAATAAAAACAAGTAAGGATGGTTAAGTTCGGGTGTAACCGAACATTACATACTCAGTTGAGAGCTATGGAGACAACATAAGGGAAAATAACCATGTAGGAAAATGAACCGAGGGAAACCCTGGAATGTGTTTGTATGACATGTGTATCAAATGAAAGGCATTAAAGAGTATTTTATGAAGGAGTGGGCCATAGTTCTATAGGTGGACGTCATTTAGGGATATCGCCATAAAGGTTGATCAGGGTTGACTCTAGAATTTGTTTGTACAATATGGGTATCAACTGAAAGGTGTTAAAGATTATTTTATGAGGGAGTGGGCCATAGTTCTATAGGTGGACGCCATTTAGGGATATAGCCATAAAGGTGGATCAGGGTTGACTCTAGAATGCGTTTGTACGATATGGATATCAAATGAAAGGTGTTAATGAGTATTTTAAAACGGAGTAATCCTTAGTTCCATAGGTGGACGCCGTTTCGAGATATCGCCATAAAGGTGGACCAGGGGTGACCCTAGAATTTGTTTGTACAATATGGGTATCAAAAGAAAGGTGTTAATGATTATTTTAAAAGGGAGTAATCCTTAGTTCCATAGGTGGACGCCGTTTCGAGATATCGCCACAAAGGTGGACCAGGGGTGCCCCTGGAATTTGTTTGTACAATATGGGCATCAAACGAAAGGTGTTAATGAGTATTTCAAAAGGGAGTGATGCTTAGTTCCACAGGTGGACGCCGTTTCGAGATATCGCCGTAAAGGTGGACCAGGTGTGACCCTAGAATTTGTTTGTACGATATGGGTATCAAATTAAAGGTATTAACGAGGGGTTTAAAAGGGAGTGGTGGTAGTTGTATAGGTGGTCGCCTTTTCGAGATATCGCCATAAAGGTGGACCAGGGGTGATTCTAGAATTCGTTTGTACGATATGGGTATCAAATGAAAGGTGTTAATGAGTATTTTAAAAGGGAGTAATCCTTAGTTCCATAGGTGGGCGCCGTTTCGAGATATCGCCACAAAGGTGGACCAGGGGTGACCCTAGAATTTGTTTGTACAATATGGGCATCAAACGAAAGGTCTTAATGAGTATTTTAAAAGGGAGTGGTGGTAGTTGTATATGTGAAGGCGTTTTCCAGATATCGACCAAAATGTGGACCAGGGTGACCCAGAACATCATCTGTTGGATACCGCTAATTTATTTATATATGTAATACCTGCCAATATTTTAAGGGTTTTTTATTTCGCCCTGCAGAAGTTTTTCATTTTCTTCTACTTAATATGGTAGGTGTCACAACCATTTTATAAAGTTTTTTCTAAATTTATATTTCGCGTCAATAAACCAATCCAATTACCTCACCATGTTTCATCCCTTTTTTCGTATTTGGTATAGAATTATGGCATTTTTTTCATTTTTCGTAATTTTCGATATCGAAAAAGTGGGCGTGTTCATTGTCGGATTTCGTTCATTTTTCATACCAAGATAAAGTGAGTTCAAGTAAGTACGTGAACTAAGTTCATTAAAGATATGTCGATTTTTGCTGAAGTTATCGTGTTAACGGTTATGCGGAAGGACGGACGAACGACTGTGTATAAAAACTGCGCGTGGCATCAACCGATTTCGCCCGTTTTCACAGAAAACAGTTAACATCATAAAATATATGCCCCTACCAAATTTAAAAAGGATTGGTTAATTTTTGTTCGACCTATGGCGTTAAAAGTATCCTAGACAAATTAAATGAAAAAGGGCGGAGCCACTCCCATTTTGAAATTTTCTTTTATTTTTGTATTTTGTTGCACCATATCATTACCGGAGTTGAATGTTGACATAATTTACTTATATTCTGTAAAGATATTAAATTTTTTGTTAAAATTTTACTTTAAAAAAATTTTTTTTTTTTAAAGTGGGCGTGGTCCTTCTCCGATTTTCTAATTTTTATTAGGAGTACATATAGTAATAGGAGTAACGTCGCTGCCAAATTTCATTATGATATCTTCAACGACTGACAAATTACAGCTTGCAAAAGTTTTAAATTACCTTCAACTCATCTACAAAGTTTCGTCGCTTTATCTGTCTTTGGTAATGAATTATCACACTTTTTCGGTTTTTCGAAAAGTGGGCGTGGTTATAGTCCGATATCGTTCGTTTTAAATAGCGATCTGAGATGAGTGCTCAGGAACCTACATACCAAATTTCATCAAGATACCTCAAAATTTACTCAAGTTATCGTGTTAACGGACGGACGGACGGACGGACGGACATGGCTCAATCAAATTTTTTTTCGATCCTGATTATTTTGATATATGGAAGTCTATATCTATATCGATTCCTTTATATATGTACAACCAACCGTTATCCAATCAAACTTAATATACTCTGTGAGCTCTGCTCAACTGAGTATAAATAGTAAAGTCGGATGACGAGCAAGTCCACTTTTTAAAACAAAAAATTTTAAGAGTCAAATTTTAACAAAAAATTTAATATCTTGTTACGTGGCTGACTGTTTGGGGTGGTGAGGAGCGATGGCAAGTAGGAATGCTTGCATCCCAAGCTAGCTCGTCGTCTTGGGCGGGGTATTACACCACCGACCTCACCCGCAGGCACATGAACAAAAAGGGTTCATACCTGCATGTGTTTCGAAAAGGAAGAAGAAGCTGAAAAAGATAGAAAGAGACGTGAAAGGGAAAGTTTAAAGGGCAGAAAAAGATGAAGATCTGTCCTGTCAAGTGGAGTCTTCCCACCCTCTTCAGCGCATCTTGCCCTGAACCATGCGCGCTGTGCTGACTTCTATTTCCTTACAGCGTCCCCAAACCCGACACTAGTCTGTCCGTTTGTCACTCGGTCATATTTCCCTATAATTCACCTTCACCTAACTTTGCCACGCACAAGCGGAGCACCAATAGCAAAAATAGGAATTTAGCCCTGCATGATCAAAAATCTATGTTTTCATTCATACATTATATAGTTTTCTTAACAATTTAATCTTGCTTAAGTCTACACCCTAGAGCTATCTAATGTATTGAATGAAAACCAAATATATTTGTAAGGATAAAAACCTGCTTAAAATTAAATTTCAAAAAAAAGCAAAATAAAATAATGATATACTGTGACGAATATTAGTGACTCTAAGTGATACTCACATCACTAGTCTGATGCTAAGTAAAGGAAGCCACAACAACAATAAAGCAGGCAGTCACTTGTATCTACAAAGTAAATCATTATGTCTACACTTATGTACGTACACGCAGCGGAGAGAGATGCACAAACATATGTATATATCTTATCTGAGATGCCAAAAGTAGGCAATTATCTGTGGAAGTATCACTCACATATACACGCGCATATGAGAAGCTATATACGTACATCTGTAGTTATAATTTTATAGTTGGTAACTAAGTAAATTCTGTAAACGCCTAGCAGTATGGAACGAGGAAATCGAACAGTATAAAAGCAGGAACAGTTAAGGCTCGAAAATTAGTCTGATTTAAGCACGCTATCTGTCGAGAAGTAGTAGTATTGTGAAGTACTTGAATAAAGGCAATTTTGCATTATTGAATAGTAGAGTTATTTATTCAAAAGTTTAGTGATTCGAACGTTGGTAGAAGGTTGCAAATAAGAGGAATTGCAGTAAATTCGTTACAATATGTAATATTGTGTTCATAGCTTCGAAACGATCATAAAACACATTCTGCAAAGTTGTCCGCTATGATAACTTATACAGCGAAACGAGGGTATATACAAAGTTACCACACCATTTGTCATCCACTATGAGAAAAGGTCGAACCTCTGCGGTGACTAAACCTTAGTAGGGTGCTGTTAAATGCCTTTTTACGTGATGATGGATCTTAATATGTTTTTTTCATATAAAATTCAATCTTATTTGGAGAGCTATGTGAATCTAAATTTGCAGTTGTATGCGATCGTTCTAGATGGTGAAACAAATTGGACGTATTAGCACTAGTTTTATAACATATTTTGCAATAGTGGCATTTTGCAAAAGTATTACTGATTTTGTCAAAATGGATCCAAATGATTGATTTTGTACTTTGTAGCTCTTTGGCAACATAATTTTTTTCTTCCAACTCAATGGTTTCTTCTGTTGCGTGTATGTCTACATTACATACTACGATTACATGTATATATGTGTATATAATATAAAAAAAAAAGCGTACCTTCCACACTGAACTTTTGTAAGAATTTTTCAATATTCAGAGCCACCAACTTGTTAGGTATTCATTTAAAATAACCACAAATCTGACACAATGAATGTAATTTTATTTATTCATATTTTATTTGTCTTACTAAAATTTTAGAAGCTGGTAATTTTTCCCGCTAGAAAAAGGAATAAGAAATGGGAATACAGTACTCGATATTTAGAAAAAAGAGTCGATAATCGCACCGTCAACCTAGTACTCGATGTATCGATATTTATATCGATACTTATGCAACTCTAATGTACATATGTTCGTTGCAATCTGTTGTTCTTTTTACACTCAGCTGAGCAGAGCTCACAGAGTATATTAATTTTGTTGGCATAACTGTAATCCGGAACGGCATAAACTAATCGAGATAGATAAAGACTTCTATATATCAATATGATCTGGGCGAAAAAAGGAATTCATTTAGTACTGTCCGTCCGCCCGTAAATACGATAACTTGATTAAACTTTGAGGTATCTTGACGAAATTTGGTATGTAGGTTCCCGGGCGCTTATCTCAGATCGCTATTTAACATGAACTAAATCGGACTATAGCCACACCCACTTTTTCGATATCAAAAATTTCGAAAAACCGAAAAAGTGCGATAATTCATTACCAAAGACGGATAAAGCGATGAAACTTGGTAGATACGTTGACCTTATCAGGCAGAATAGAAAATTAATAAAACTTTGGACAATGGGCGTGGCGCCGCCCACTTTTAAAAGAAGTTAATTTAAAAGTTTTCCAAGCTGTAATTTTGCAGTCGTTGAAGATATCATGATGAAATTTGGCAGGAACGTTACTTCTATTACCATACTATATGTTCTAAATAAAAATTAGCCAAATAAATGACGACCACACCTTTCTTTTGATACCCATATCGTACAAACACATTCTAGAGTCACCCCTGGTCCACCTTTATGGCGATATCCCGAAACGGCCTCCACCTATAGAACTAAGGCCCACCCCTTTTAAAATACTCTTTAATACCTTCCATTTGATACCCATGTCATACAAACACATTCCAGGGTTACCCTAGGTTCATTTTCTTACATGGTGATTTACCCTTATTGTTGATTTTAAAGATACAAACCGATTTTCACAATGGATAAATTAAAGGCGTGTAAGCACAATTGTAATTCAAACGGAAGTGAGGACATGTTCTTTATTTGACATTTAATAATATATACAGGGTTGCATTAAATATATGAAGAAGGGTCATTCACTAAGCTAATTCACAACACCTTTCCTGAATGACAATTCTTTTTAAATATGTATATGAGTAAAAATTATGTACATGTTTTGATGAAATGTTTATAGAAATGAATAAATATATTAAGTATTAACTTAAGCAAGTCCAAGAGCTTCAGAAAGATGAGTATGTTTGCCCTTAGATACGCCTTTGGTGAGAATATCAGCAGCCATGTCATTCGTGGAAATGTAATTAAGACAGATCTTACAGCTTTTTAGATTTTGTTGAATAAACTGGTGCTTGATATGTACGTGTTTGGTTCGGGGTGAATATGAATTGTTTGTTGCAATCTGAATGGCGCTTTTATTGTCGCAATGTAAAATAAGTGATTTCATTGCCCCTGTTTCCAATTCATTAAAAAAACGTTGTAGCCACAGTGCTTCTTGAATGGCAGCAGTGATTGCCATGAATTCTGCTTCGGTCGACGAGAGCGCTACAGTGCGTTGTCTGCGCGTACACCAGGAAATGGCGCAACCTTGATATTTGAACACATAACCCGTGGTCGATCTTCTTTCATCAAGATCACTACCCCAGTCAGCGTCGCAGAATCCTGTAATATCACTGACTTCCTGAGTGAAAACTAAACCTTTTTCAATGGTACCCTTAAGGTATCTCATAATACGCTTTACTGCAACCCAGTGTGCCTTTCCTGGGTTTGTAGGAAACCTACTCAATAAATTTACAGCAAAGCAAATGTCTGGGCGTGTTATTTGTGATGCGAAAAGTAAGCACCCGATTGCCTGCATGTATGGAATCTCTCGCATTTCTTGTTTTTCACTTTCAGTTGACGGACACATCTTGGAACTAATTCGTTGATTTAAATCAATCGGCGTGGATACTGGGTTGCAATCAGACATTCCGAATCGTTGCAATAAGTCAGCTACGTACTGTGATTGATCTATTGTAATAGTACCTGTATCATTGTTCCTTCTAACACGCATGCCTAATACTGAAGAGACTTCACCGATGTCTTTCATCTTGAAGATCGATGACAACTCTCGTTTAAGCTTTGATATCGCCTCAGTATTGTTGGAGAAGAGAAGTACATCATCGACGTATACAGCAACAAACAATTTTTCGTTATCATTTGTTCGATAATAAACACATTGGTCGATGTCGCTACGAGCCAAACCAAGGCTCAACAAAACATCGTTAAACTTCTCATTCCAAAGCCTACTCGATTGCTTAAGGCCATAAAGTGATTTTTGTAGCCTGCATACGCGACCAGATTTATCGTCGAAGCCATCTGGCTGCGCCATATAGATCTCGTCTTTTAATTCAGCGTTCAAAAAAGCGGTTACGGCATCCATTTGATGAATAAACAAGTTATGCTTAGCTGCAATGGCGAACAGCAATCGAATTGATGTGTATCTGACAACTGGAGCAAATGTCTCATCGTAGTTAACGCCCTTCTCTTGGCTAAAACCTTTAATGACTAGTCTAGCTTTATGTCGAACTACTTCACCACTAGCGTCTTGTTTTGTCTTAAACACCCATTTTGATTTGATAACCTTCTTGCCGGGTGGTAGCTCAGCCAAAACCCAAGTGTTGTTTGAACGGTGCGACGACATTTCTTCATTTATTGCGAGCATCCAGTCTTCGGCGTTTTCGCCAGAGATTGCGTCATTAAGCGTTTCGGGATCTTTTGAAACATTATCGATAGCAACAAAATTAAAATTACATTTACCTTGTTTGGTTGCTAATCTTTCGGAACGCCGCAAAAAGTTTTCGTCAGTATCTAATTCAGAATCCGCACTTTCGAAGCATGGTGAGTCTGCACGTACATCTTCACTTAATCCATCTTCAACTTTTACGTTTGGTTCGTCTTTATAGTTTGAAAATTCATCACACTTTTCTGCCCCTGAATTGAGAACGTCACTGGAGTCAGATAAGTCAAAGAAAAGTTGGGTATCGTGTGCTTTTAACTCTCGATTTTCAATAAAAACAACGTCACGGCTTACGATAATTTTGCGTGATTTTGGTTCAAATAACCGATATGCTTTTGAAGCGTTACAGTAACCAACCATTATACATTCTGCGGATTTTACATCCAGTTTTTGTTGTTTTTCTTTGGGCACATGCACCATGGCTTTGCAGCCAAAAACCCGTATATGCTTAAGCGATTGTTTTTTGTTTGACCAGATTTCTTCTGGACAACGCGACTCTTTGCCGCACGGAGTTCGATTTAAAATGTAAGCTGCAGTTACCGATGCCTCAGCCCAAAAACTTTTACTCAAACCCGAGTCAACAAGCATACACCGCACTCTCTCCACTATTGTTCTATTGAAACGTTCTGCCACACCATTTTGCTCAGGTGTATATGGGGCAGACGTTTGGTGCACAATACCATTTTTCATAAGAAATTCTTTAAATTTGTTATTCGTGTATTCAGTGCCGTTATCCGAACGTAGTATTTTAATTTTACGCGAACATTGATTTTCCACTAAGCTTTTATATTTTACAAATTCCTCGAAAACTTCCGATTTGTGTTTGATTGGTATGACTGTAATTTTTCTCGAGAAATCGTCTATAAAAGTCACAAAAAATCTACAGCCCGAATGTGACTTTACTTGGAAAGGTCCTGCCACATCTGAGTGCACCAGGTCAAGCAAATTTTCAGCTCGAGTACCACTCTCTTTGAACGAAGCACGGGTTTGTTTCCCCTTGATGCACACAATGCATTGCTCTTTACTAGGAGTGTTGAAATCTACACCACTACAGGTGTTTTTGATTTTATTTAAATTTTCGTTGCAAATGTGGCCTAATCTACGATGCCATAACTCGTAATCACTATTTGCGAAAAGTGCATTATTAACTTTGTTTTCACGTAAATTTAGACGATAGAGGTCATTTACAGCGGTCGCGGTAGCATTCAGATTGTCTTTGTTATCAAAAATTCGGCAGTAATTTTCTTTAAATAAAACTTTGTTGCCGTTTTTAGTCATTTCACGCACGGAAAGTAAATTTACACACAATTCGGGTACGTAATCGACGTTGAGCACTGCATCATGTCCTGTGGACAAACACAATTTTGCTGTACCGCTTGATACCACTGGAATTGTTTTATTATTCGCTACTATAATATTTTTGCCAATTGTCGGCTTTTCATTAGAAATCAATTGTTTCTTTTGCGTCATATGTGCTGTTGCACCAGAGTCTACGTACCAATCAGCTGTGCGGCTGTCGTGTGAAAGCAAAGAAGCAAAGAGTATTTTCTCAGTCTTTGCGCCAGTGTTGTTCCTTTTTCTTTTATTTGGACATTGTTTAGCATAATGTCCCAATTCTTTGCAAGTGTGGCACTTGACAAATTTAGGCTTATATTTACTTTTGGAATATAAAGCGCAATCACCATTTGGTTTATCAAATTTTGCCTCTTGCAATAATAGTGTTTTCACATTATCGATCGTAAGCTGTTGTTTTGAATTTTCGATGGCTAAGACCAAAGCTCGAAATTCATCTGGTAAACCTGCCAATATCAATGATGCGGTAACTTCGTCATCAATATTCAACCCAGCGGTTCTCACTTTTATAGACGTCATGACCAATGTATTTAGGTACTCCTGCATTGAGGAGAAGTCTGAAAGCTTGCATTGTACGAGTTGTTTCAACAACTCAATTTTACGCGTTAGTCCGGAATCTTCATACGCCGATACTAAGGCATCCCAAGCCTCCTTGGACGTCGTAGCTGTCGCGATGTGCGAAAAATTTATCGGCTCAATCATTAGCGTGATTTCTGCAAGTGCCCGCTGATCTGCCTGCTTCTCTTTTTCTGGAGGATTTGCTTGTAGTCCTGTTTTTACTACTTCCCAGCACCCTTTTATAACCAGATATGATTTTGCATGGAGCTTCCACACATCAAAATTTTCACGGGCTTTTAGCTTATCAAACGATAAATTATTGTGGTTTGCCGCCATTATGATGTGAACAATTTATGGAATAATACTTTTTGCGACCGATCGCTAAGATTTTGTTAGACTTCGAGAATTACACAATTTATAATTTATGCGCGTTATCATATAGGCCCATAACCTGTTGATTTTAAAGATACAAACCGATTTGTACAATGGATAAATTAAAGGCGTGTAAGCACAATTGTAATTCAAACGGAAGTGAGGACATGTTCTTTATTTGACATTTAATAATATATTCAGGGCTGCATTAAATATATGAAGAAGGGTCATTCACTAAGCTAATTAACAACACTTATTTTGTCTCCAAAGCTCTCACCTGAGTATGTAATGTTCGGTTACACCCGAACTTAGCCTTTCTTACTTGTTCTTATTTTCTAATTCCTGTTCTATCTTTGCAAGATCACGAATCTTTGCTAAACATAGGTACATACAACTAAATAGGTATATTTTTAATAATGTTTTGATGTTTCTCTCAAAACACTCAGCAAGTTACTCTTATTTTCTAACGGCGTCACTGCAATTGAGTAGTTGAAACAAAAACTCAAACATACATATGTGCACATGACCACACTCAAGGTAGCCACCCTCAACCACTCAGCCAAGATCGCTAGTGATCTTTGGTAATGAGTACTTTGGTTGTATCAAATCTACCCGCATGCTGATAAAACCCAAAAGAAAAAAAAACTAAAAAATGTGTAATCTACAAAAGAATGTTCTTGGTGCTGAAGGCACACTGTGCCTAAATACTCTCGGGGTGTGAGGCTGATGGTAAAAGGTTAGGTTGGCAGGAATCAATTTTACCAATAATCGCGTAAAAAAATTTAAGTACAAAAAAGATACAAACAATTTCAAAATTCGCTAACTTCGAGTTAGATCTTGTTTTAACATAAATTAAAACCACAGGTGCGAAAAAGAAAAAAGTGTGTATACCGCGAAAAAGAAAAATTGTAAGGGAAACGTGGTAAGAAAGATATACCAAAAGATCAAAAAATAAACGTCATACCGAATGTAGAAATGAAAAAAAGGAGAAAGAACAAACAAAAAAAAAAAGAAAAACAAGTAAGGAAGGTTAAGTTCGTGTGTAACCGAACATTACATACTCAGTTGAGAGCTATGGTGACAACATAAGGGAAAATAACCATGTAGGAAAATGAACCGAGGGAAACCCTGGTATGTGTTTGTATGACATGTGTATCAAATGAAAGGCATTAAAGAGTATTTTATGAGGGAGTGGGCCATAGTTCTATAGGTGGACGCCATTTAGGGATATAGCCATAAAGGTGGATCAGGGTTGACTCTAGAATGCGTTTGTACGATATGGGTATCAAATGAAAGGTGTTAATGAGTATTTTAAAAGGGAGTGATGCTTAGTTCCACAGGTGGACGCCGTTTCGAGATATCGCCATAAAGGTGGACCAGGTGTGACCCTAGAATTTGTTTGTACGATATGGGTATCAAATGAAAGGTGTTAATGAGTATTTTAAAACGGAGTAATCCTTAGTTCCATAGGTGGACGCCGTTTCGAGATATCGCCATAAAGGTGGACCAGGGGTGACTCTAGAATTTGTTTGTACAATATGGAACTCTAGAATGCGTTTGTACGATATGGGTATCAAATGAAAGGTGTTAATGAGTATTTTAAAAGGGAGTAATCATTAGTTCCATAGGTGGACGCAGTTCCGAGATATCGCCATAAATGTGGACCAGGGGTGACCCTAGAATTTGTTTGTACAATATGGGTATCAAAAGAAAGGTGTTAATGAGTATTTTAAAAGGGAGTAATCCTTGGTTCCATAGATGGACGCCGTTTCGAGATATCGCCATAAAGGTGGACCAGGGGTGACCCTAGGATTTGTTTGTACAATATGGGCATCAAACGAATGGTGTTAATGAGTATTTTAAAAGGGAGTGGGGCTTAGTTCTATAGGTGGACGCCGTTTCGAGATATCGCCATAAAGGTGGACCAGGGGTGACTCTAGAATGCGTTTGTACGAGATGGGTATCAAATGAAAGGTGTTAATGAGTATTTTAAAAGCGAGTAATCCTTAGTTCCATAGGTGGACGCCGTTTCGAGATATCGCCATAAAGGTGGACCAGGGGTGACCCTAGAATTTGTTTGTACAATATGGGTATCAAAAGAAAGGTGTTAATGAGTATTTTAAAAGGGAGTAATCCTTGGTTCCATAGATGGACGCCGTTTCGAGATATCGCCATAAAGGCGGACCAGGGGTGACCCTAGGATTTGTTTGTACAATATGGGCATCAAACGAATGGTGTTAATGAGTATTTTAAAAGGGAGTGGGGCTTAGTTCTATAAGTGGACGCCGTTTCGAAATATCGCCATAAAGGTGGACCAGGGGTGACTCTAGAATGTTTTTGTACGATATGGGTATCAAATTAAAGGTATTAATGAGGGTTTTAAAAGGGAGTGGTGGTTGTTGTATAGGTGGTCGCCTTTTCGAGATATCGCCATAAAGGTGGACCAGGGGTGACTCTAGAATGCGTTTGTACGATATGGGTATCAAATGAAAGGTGTTAATGAGTATTTTAAAAGCGAGTAATCCTTAGTTCCATAGGTGGACGCCGTTTCGAGATATCGCCATAAAGGTGGACCAGGGGTGACCCTAGAATTTGTTTGTACAATATGGGTATCAAAAGAAAGGTGTTAATGAGTATTTTAAAAGGGAGTAATCCTTGGTTCCATAGGTGGACGCCGTTTCGAAATATCGCCATAAAGGTGGACCAGGTGTGACTCTATAATGTGTTTGTACGATATGGGTATCAAGTTAAAGGTATTAATGAGAGTTTTAAAAGGGAGTGGTGGTAGTTGTATATGTGAAGGCGTTTTCCAGATATCGACCAAAATGTGGACCAGGGTGACCCAGAACATCATCTGTTGGATACCGCTAATTTATTTATATATATAATACCTGCCAAGATTTTAAGGGTTTTTTATTTCGCCCTGCAGAACTTTTTCATTTTCTTCTACTTAATATGGTAGGTATCACAACCATTTTTTAAAGTTTTTTCTAAAGTTATATTTCGCATCAATAAACCAATCCAATTACCTCACCATGTTTCATCCCTTTTTTCGTATTTGGTATAAAATTATGGCATTTTTTTCATTTTTCGTAATTTTCGATATCGAAAAACTGGGCCGGATTTCGCCCGTTTTCACAGAAAACAGTTAACATCATAAAATCATTGCCCCTACCAAATTTCAAAAGGATTGGTTAATTTTTGTTCGACTTATGGCGTTAAAAGTATCCTAGACAAATTAAATGAAAAAGGGCGGAGCCACGCCCATTTTGAAAATTTCTTTTATTTTTGTATTTTGTTACACCATATCATTACTGGAGTTGAATGATGACATAATTTACTTATATACTGTAAATATATTAACTTTTCTTTTAAAATTTGACTTTAAAAAAATTTTTTTTTAAAAGTGGGCGTGGTCGCTCTCCGATTTTGCTAATTTTTATTAGGCGTACATGCAGTAATAAGAGTAACATTCCTGCCCAATTTCATCATGATATCTTCAACGACTGCCAAATTACAGCTTGCAAAACTTTTAAATTACCTTCTTTTAAAAGTTGGCGGCGCCAGGCCCATTGTCCAAAATTTTACAAATTTTCTATTCTGCGTCACAAGTTCAACTCACCTACCAAGTTTCATCGCTTTATTCGTCTTTGGTAATGAATTATCGCACTTTTTCAGTTTTTCGAATTTTCGATATCGAAAAAGTGGGCGTGGTTATAGGCCGATTTTAAATAGCGATCTGAGATGAGTGCTCAGGAACCTACATACCAAATTTCATCAAGATACCTCAAAATTTACTCAATTTATCGTGTTAACGGACGGCCGGATGGACGGACGGACGGACATGGCTCAATCAAATTTTTTTTCGATCCTGATGATTTTGATATATGGAAGTCTATATCCATCTCGATTCCTTTATACCTGTACATTAGGGCGGGTCGATTTAAAAATAAGAAACTTTGCCGAAGGAACCATACCTCTAAAACGAATTCTGATGCCCCCCCCCCCCCCTTTGGGTCGAACTTTTGGGTAGGGGCAATTTCAATTCTACGTGCTGTGTCTTGTGGTGGCTTAAAAAAAACAACACAAGCAATTTTACGATCTGCAATTGTGTCACAGTGATACCTTCATTTTTTAAAACGGTTGAATAAAAAACCCACACAACTATGTTTACGACATGCAAATGCATCACAGTGATGCCTTGGTTTTAAAAGGGGGTTGTAAAAACGCTAATTTCTAATAATTTTTTTTTAATTTCTTTTCTATTACTAAGTTAAATTTTTTTTTTCATTTATATATGTTCTGACTAAATAAATTTCTAAAGAGAAAAATAAACTCCAAAAAGAAAAAACATAGGCATTTCAAAGTGGGATTTTTTAAAATTTGCAAGTTCGACCCAAAGGGGGGACATCAGAATTTGGTTCAGAGGTATGGTTCCTTCGGCAAAGTTTCTTTTTTTGATCCCTATAATATGATTTTCACAGAGCAATGGGCGATTTTTTTGCCTCCCCACAAATCGACCCGGCCTACTGTACAACCAACCATTATCCAATCACAATTAATATACTCTGTGAGCCCTGCTCAACTGAGTATAAAAACAACTCCGATAGGTGGCGCATGGATCAAAATAATTCAAAAAATCGTATTTTTGGTCCGATTCTGCTGCTCGTATTTGGAACACATATTGCATACAGAAATAGAAATCGCTTTATGAAAAAAAAGCCCTCTAGGTGCGCCAAGGATCGAGATATTAACAAGCAAGGAAGGCTAAGTTCGGGTGTAACCGAACATTACATACTCAGCTGAGACCTACGGAGACAAAATTGTCTTTTTCATGGATACATACAAATGGTAATATTAAAAAGTAGAACAACTTGTCTTTGCTATCTTTCTTCAGCTATCAATTCGTTTTATTTGAATTTTTTTTTTAAATATGAGAATTTGGTTAAATTTTAACGCATTTCTTTATAAAATTTTTTTAAATCACCCGTGAAATATTTCCGAAGCGCTCTTAATTATGAGTCCGATAAGAGTCCGAAATATGTGAGAAATATATGCCTCGAGATAATCTAAATCTATAATCATAAAAGACTCATATATAACTCCTATAAGTTGGAAATTTTGAGCCGTAAGCCAAGAATGTATTTATAATTTTGATATATGGAAGTCTAAATTTATATCGATTAGTTTATACCGTTACAGAATACCGTTATGCAAATTAATATACTCTGTTAGCTCTGCTCATCTGAGTATAAAAATACTCGTATTTATTGTCCGATTTGGCTCATATTTGAAACAAATATTACATACAGTCCGGTAGAAATGACATCAAAATACTTTGGAATTCGAGGAGGGACAAGCATACGTGGCGCCGAGTCGAATAAAGTCTTTGGAAGGATTATGTATTGAGGACCTAGATTGTAACAAATTGTCAGGAAATAGTTCTTGTAATAATGAGCCACTAAATGAACTAAATAGAATGAGAAATAATAGACAATTAAATAAAAACTAAAAACTTGAAAATAAAATAAAAAAAAAAAGTTTTTAAGAATATGATCATATGTATTTAATTAGCGAACTTCGCTCATATTGCTTTATACAATGCTTTTTATACTCAGTTGAGCAGAGCTCACAGAGTATATTAAGTTTGATTGGATAACGGTTGGTTGTACAGGTATAAAGGAATCGAGATAGATATAGACTTCCATATATCAAAATCATCAGGATCGAAAAAAAATTTGATTGAGCCATGTCCGTCCGCCCGTCCGTCCGTTAACACGATAACTTGAGTAAATTGGGTGGTATCTTGATGAAATTTGGTGTGTAGGTTCCTAAGCTCTCATCTCAGATCGCTATTTAAAATGAACGATATCTGACTATAACCACGCCCACTTTTTTGATATCGAAAATTTCTAAAAACCGAAAAAGAGCGATAATTCATTACCAAAGACAGATAAAGCGATAAAACTTGGTAGGTGGGTTGAACTTATGACGCAGAATAGAAAATTAGTAAACTTTTGGACAATGGGCGTGGCACCGCCCACTTTTAAAAGAAGGTAATTTAAAAGTTTTGCAAGCTGTAATTTGGCAGTCGTTGAAGATATCATGATGAAATTTGGCAGGAACGTTACTCCTACTACTATATATACGCTTAATAAAAATTAGCAAAATCGGAGAAGGACCACGCCCACTTTAAAAAAAATTTGTTTAAAGTAAAATTTTAACAAAAAATTTAATATCTTTACAGTATATAAGTAAATTATGTCAACATTCAACTCCAGTAATGATATGGTGCAACAAAATAAAAAAATAAAAGAAAATTTCAAAATGGGCGTGGTTCCGCCCTTTTTCATTTCATTTGTCTAGGATACTTTTAATGCCATAAGTCAAACTAAAATTTACCAATCCTTTTGAAATTTGGTAAGGGCATAGATTTTATGACGTTAACTCTTTTCTGTGAAAATGGGCGAAATCGGTTGAAGCCACACCCAGTTTTTATACACAGTCGTCCGTATGTCCTTCCGCATGGCCCTTAACACGATAACTTGAGCAAAAATCGACATATATTTACTGAACTCAGTTCACGTACTTATCTGAACTAACTTTATCTTGGTATAAAAAATGAACGAAATCCGACTATGACCACGCCCACTTTTTCGATATCGAAAATTACGAAAAATGCAATAATTCTATACCAGATACGAAAAAAGGGATGAATGGTAATCGGATTGGTTTATTGACGCGAAATATAACTTTAGAAAACACTTTGTAAAATGGTTGTGACACCTACCATATTAAGTAGAAGAAAATGAAAAAGTTCTGAAGGGCGAAATAAAAAACCCTTAAAATCTTGGCAGGTATTACATATATAAATAAATTAGCGGTATCCAACAGATGATGTTCTGGGTCACCCTGGTCCACATTTTGGTCGATATCTGGAAAACGCCTTCACATATACAACTACCACCACTCCCTCTAACTTAAAACTCTAATTAATACCTTTAATTTGATACCAATATCGTACAAACGCATTCTAGAGTCACCCCTGGTCCACCTTTATGGCGATATCTCGACCACCACTCCCTTTTAAAACCCTCATTAATACCTTTAATTTTATAACCATATGGTACAAACACATTCTAGAGTCACCCCTGGTCCATCTTTATGGCGATATCTCGAAAAGGCGTCCACCTATAGAACTAAGGCCCACGCCCTTTTAAAATACTCGTTAACACCTTTCATTTGATACCCATATCGTACAAAAAAATTCAAGAGTCACCTCTGCCCACCTTTATGGCGATATCTCGAAAAGTCATCCACCTATAGAACTAAGGCCAACTCCCTTTTAAAATACTCATTAACATCTTTCATTTGATACCCATATCGTACAAACAAATTCTAGAGTCACCCCTGGTTTATGGCAATATCTGGAAAAGGCGTCCACCTATAGAACTAAGGCCCACGCCCTTATAAAATACTCATTAGCACCTTTCATTTGATACCCATATCGTACAAACAAATTCTATAGTCACCCCTGGTCCACCTTTATGGCGATATCCCGAAAAGGCATCCACCTTTTAGAACTAAGGCCCACGCCCTTTTAAAATACTCATTAACACCTTTCATTTGATACCCATATCGTACAAACAAATTCTAGAGTCACCCCTGGTCCACCTTTATGGCGATATCTCGAAAAGGCGTCCACCTATAGAACTAAGGCCCACGCCCTTTAAAAATACTCATTAACACCTTTCATTTGATACCCATATCGTACAAAAAAATTCTAGAGTCACCCCTGGTCCACCTTTATGGCGATATCTCGCAAAGGCGTCCACCTATAGAACTAAGGCCTACGCCCTTTTAAAATACTCATTAACACCTTTCATTTGATACCCATATTGTACAAAAAAATTCTAGAGTCACCCCTGGTCCACGTTTATGGCGATATCCCGAAAAGGCGTCCACCCATAGAACTAAGGCCCACTCCCTTTTAAAACACTTATTAACACCTTTCGTTTGATACCCATATTGTGCAAATGCATTCTAGAGTCAACCCTGGTCCACTTTTATATCGATATTGCGAAAAGGTGTTCGCCTATAGAACTAAGGCCCACTCTCTTTTACAATACTCATTAACACCTTTCATTTGATACTCATATAGTACAAACAAATTCTAGAGTCACCCCTGGTCCACCTTTATGGCGATATCTCGAAAAGGCGTCCACATATAGAACTAAGGCCCACGCCCTCTTAAAATACTCATTAACACATTTCATTTGATACTCATATCGTACAAACAATTTCTAGAGTCACCCCTGGTCCATCTTTATGGCGATATCTCGAAAGGGGTCCATCTATAGAAGTTAGGCCCACGCCCTTTTAAAATACTCATTAATACCCATATCATACAAAATAAATTCTAGAGTCACCCCTGGTCCACCTTATGGCGATATCTCGAAAAGGTGTCCACCTATAGAACTTAGGCCCACTCCCTTTTAAAATTATCATTAACACATTTCATTTGATACCCATATCGTACAAACAAATTCTAGGGTCAAGCCTGGTCCACCTTTATGGCGATATCCCTAAATGGCGTCCATCTATAGAACTATGGCCCACTTCCTCTTAAAATACTCTTTAATACCTGCCATTTGATACGCATGTCATACAATCACATTCCAAGGTTACCCTAGGTTCTTTTTACAACATGGTGATTTTCCCTTACTTTGTCTCCACAGCTCTCAACTGAGTATGTAATGTTCGGCTACACCCGAACTTAGCCTTCCTTACTTGTTTATTATCTTACTAAATACGTTCACTTGAGTAAAAATTCGTAAAAACTTGAACAAAATGTTACTAACATTGGAAACATCCTGTGCGTTCAAACAAAACTTTCGCAACAAGAGGGCGCAATTTTGCATTTCGCTTGGAGGAGAAGTTGCAACATTGTGCCCCATAAATAGGTTTCCCGGTATCCCATAATTTTTTGCACAGTAAATTCAAAAAAGAGTTTTTCGTTTTGTATTGATAACAGAAAAACTAGTTTTTTGTTGTTTTCCCATTTTGTGTGTTTTTTCGAATTGGTGGTTTTGTTGTTTTGGTATTTTTTTTAAACAGGTGGCACCATCGTCATAAGTACAAAGTAGAGAGCGCAGTGAGCGTAAAATTCTCTTTAAAATTTGCTCATGTATTGACTGTTGATCACTGTTGAAATGACCAGTGAGATCAGTTGTGTTAACAGAAAAATCAGTTATATTGATTAGGAATCTGTTAATTTTACAGAATTTTGTTAGCTTATGAGCGACAAAATCTCTTCTGTTGAAATGACTAAACTAATTTGTTCGCTTGACAAAGAAATCGGTCGAATTGACCATAATTCGATCAATTTCACCGAATCTCCGTTAAGTCAAGAACAACATAACCGATTTTTTGATTTACTAGCACCATTTCTTTCAGTGTATGTACATATATTATTCTGATTTCTTTTGTCATCACCAATTCCTCTTCAAATTTTACAAGACTAGGAATTGCCTGGCAATATATGTACATACATACATACGTGCATATATACTTCTCCAAATGTTAAATATTATCACTCACCATTTCACCCACTCCTTGGGAACCGCCCGCATGAAGCTGAGTCCGCGAGCTGTAAAGAGCAAAACGCTCCAAGCACATATACTCAATGCACATACATTTATCCAGCACACTATTTTTTTCTCAGTACTCAGCCAGATCCCTCGTTTGTGATCTTGGCCATTGAGTTAGTTAGTTTAACAAAGTGCCGTTCATGGCGGAAGGATACAAGGTGACAGCATGGGACAGCTGATTATATACTTTTTTAGTTTGATTTGAAACATTAACATCCGGCGCAGTACGATTTTCACATTTGTCCACCGAATTTTCAAAAACAAAGTACATGGAATTTTTTTTATGTTTGTAGGTATGTCACCATGCTGCCACCTTTTATTGTTCCACCATGGTGTCGATCAATGAACTGCAAAAATCGAACACAACAACCTTCGATTACATTCGGCAACATGATCGTGTTCAATGATCCAACTTGCTTAAACGAACATAATCGACATTGATTTAAAATCAACCAACTTATTGCATGCGTGAATATAATCAATTCAGGCGTTTGCTCGTTTGCCTCAGCGGTGATTACATTGATCGGAATGAAAAGGCAAATATGAAAACTACATGCTTCTGAATATTTGCATGATTCTTCGGCCCTTACGTCACGGCGACAAGCTACATATAAATATACATATGTATAAACAAACATATAAACATTGCTTACGATTCTGTTTGTTTTCCGAACTAAACGATACTAATTGTCGTGCTTTGATTTTATTTTCCGCTTGCCTTCGTTTGCTCAATACAATCGTACGCAAAACCTGTTCGGTCATTCGATCGCAATCATGCTAACAGAGTCTTGTAAAGACTGAGTATATTCAATTATGAGTTTATTCAATACGAGTTTATTCACATGATTGTATGTGAATGCAAATTTTAGTGTTTGATTATATCAAGAAAATTGTGATTTTTGCAGTTCTCTGGTGTCGATGACAAGATCAAAATGCCTGCGGGTATATACGTCCCTAGTCTGACAAATGGACTCGTTTTTTCTTTTCGGAATGAGGGTGTATTGGAAGCCCCGGAAACCCCAAGGGAATTGGAAAAAGAAAAACGCTGTAAGTGTCTAACAAAAAAATATGTTATTAAATTCAAGAAAATTTAAATAAACCACATGGGTTGTTATACGAATGTGTGGGGGGAGTGTGGTGAAATAAAATAAAATAAAAAAACGAAAGTTTGCGAAAAAAAGAAGAAACAAGTAAGAAAGGTTAAGTTCGAGTGTAACCGAACATTACATACTCAGTTGAGAGCTATGGTGACAACATAAGGGAAAATAACCATGTAGGAAAATGAACCGAGGGAAACCCTGGAATGTGTTTGTATGACATGTGTATCAAATGAAAGGCATTAAAGAGTATTTTATGAGGGAGTGGGCCATAGTTCTATAGGTGGACGCCATTTAGGGATATCGCCATAAAGGTGGATCAGGGTTGACTCTAGAATTTGTTTGTACGATATGGGTATCAAATTAAAGGTATTAATGAGGGTTTTAAAAGGGAGTGGTGGTAGTTGTATAGGTGGTCGCCTTTTCAAGATATCGCCATAAAGGTGGACCAGGGGTGACCCTAGAATTTGTTTGTACAATATGGGGATCAAATTAAAGGTATTAATGAGGGTTTTAAAAGGAAGTGGTGGTAGTAGTATAGGTGGTCGCTTTTTCGAGATATCGCCATAAAGGTGGACCAGGGGTGACCCTAGAATTTGTTTGTACGATATGGGTATCAAATTAAAGGTATTAATGAGGGTTTTAAAAGGGAGTGGTGGTAGTTGTATAGGTGGTCGCCTTTTCAAGATATCGCCATAAAGGTGGACCAGGGGTGACCCTAGAATTTGTTTGTACGATATGGGGATCAAATTAAAGGTATTAATGAGAGTTTTAAAAGGCAGTGGTGGTAGTTGTATAGGTAATCGCCTTTTCGAGATATCGCCATAAAGGTGGACCAGGGGTGACCCTAGAATTTGTTTGTACGATATGGGTATCAAATTAAAGGTATTAATGAGGGTTTTAAAAGGGAGTGGTGGTAGTTGTATAGGTGGTCGCCTTTTCAAGATATCGCCATAAAGGTGGACCAGGGGTGACCCTAGAATTTGTTTGTACGATATGGGGATCAAATTAAAGGTATTAATGAGGGTTTTAAAAGGGAGTGGTGGTAGTTGTATAGGTGGTCGCTTTTTCGAGATATCGCCATAAAGGTGGACCAGGGGTGAATCTAGAATGCGTTTGTACGATATGGGTATCAAATTAAAGGTATTAATGAGGGTTTTAAAAGGGAGTGGTGGTAGTTGTATAGGTAATCGCCTTTTCGAGATATCGCCATAAAGGTGGACCAGGGGTGACCCTAGAATTTGTTTGTACGATATGGGTATCAAATTAAAGGTATTAATGAGGGTTTTAAAAGGGAGTGGTGGTAGTTTTATAGGTGGTCGCCTTTTCAAGATATCGCCATAAAGGTGGACCAGGGGTGACCCTAGAATTTGTTTGTACGATATGGGTATCAAATTAAAGGTATTAATGAGGGTTTTAAAAGGGAGTGGTGGTAGTTTTATAGGTGGTCGCCTTTTCGAGATATCGCCATAAAGGTGGACCAGGGGTGACTCTAGGATATGTTTGTACGATATTGGTATCAAACGAAAGGAGTTAATGAGTATTTTAGAAGGGAGTAGGCCTTAGTTCTATAGGTGGACGCCGTTTCGAAATATCGCCATAAAGGTGGACCAGGGGTAACTCTAGAATGTGTTTGTACGATATGGGTATCAAATTAAAGGTATTAATTAGGGTTTTAAAAGGGAGTGGTGGTAGTTGTATAGGTGGTCGCCTTTTCGAGATATCGCCATAAAGGTGGACCAGGGGTGACCCTAGAATTTGTTTGTACGATATGGGTATCAAATTAAAGGTATTAATGAGGGTTTTAAAAGGGAGTGGTGGTAGTTTTATAGGTGGTCGCCTTTTCGAGATATCGCCATAAAGGTGGACCAGGAGTGACCCTTGAATTTGTTTGTACGATATGGGTATCAAATTAAAGGTATTAATGAGGGTTTTAAAAGGGGGTGGTGGTAGTTGTATAGGTGGTCGCTTTTTCGAGATATCGCCATAAAGGTGGACCAGGGGTGACTCAGGAATGCGTTTGTACAATATGGGTATCAAACGAAAGGTGATAATGAGTATTTTAAAAGGGAGTAGGCCTTAGTTCTATAGGTGGACGCCGTTTCGAAATATCGCCATAAAGGTGGACCAGGGGTGACTCTAGAATGTGTTGGTACGATATTGGTATCAAATTAAAGGTATTAATGAGAGTTTTAAAAGGGAGTGGTGGTAGTTGTATATGTGAAGGCGTTTTCCATATATCGACCAAAATGTGGACCAGGGTGACCCGGAACATCATCTGTTGGGTGCCGCTAATTTATTTATATACCTGCCAAGATTTCAAGGGTTTTTTATTTCGCCCTGCAGAACTTTTTCATTTTCTTCTACTTAATATGGTAGGTGTCACAACCATTTTACAAAGTTTTTCTAAAGTTATATTTCGCGTCAATAAACCAATCCAATTACCATTCATCCCTTTTTTCGTATTTAGTATAGAATTATGGCATTTTTTTCATTTTTCGTAATATTCGATATCGAAAAAGTGGGCGTGGTCATAGTCGGATTTCGTTCATTTTTTATACCAAGATAAAGTGCGTTCAGGTAAGTACGTGAACTAAGTTCAGTAAAGATATGTCGATTTTTGCTCTAGTTATCGTGTTAACGGCCGAGCGGAAGGACAGACGGTGGACTGTGTATAAAAACTGGGCGTGGCTTCCACCGATTTCGCCCATTTTCACAGAAAACAGTTACCGTCATAGAATCTATGCCCCTACCAAATTTGAGAAGGATTGGTAAATTTTTGTTCGACTTATGGCATTAAAAGTATCCTAAAAAATTAAATGAAAAAGGGCGGAGCAACGCCCATTTTGAAATTTTCTTTTATTTTTGTATTTTGTTGCACCATATCATTGCTGGAGTTGAATGTTGACATAATTTACTTATATACTGTAAAGATTTTTGTTAAAATTTTACTTTAAAAAAAAATTTTTTTTTAAAGTGGGCGTGTTCCTTCTCCGATTTTGCTAATTTTTATTAAGCGTACATATAGTAATAGGAGTAACGTTCCTGCCAAATTTCATCATGATATCTTCAACGACTGTCAAATTACAGCTTGGAAAAATTTTAAATTACCTTCTTTTAAAAGTGGGCGGTGTCACGCCCATAGTCCAAAATTTTACTTATTTTCTATTCTGCGTCATAAGTTCATCGCACCTACCAAGTTTCATCGCTCTATCCTCTTTGGTAATGAATTATCGTAATTTTTCGTTTTTCGAAATTTTCGATATCGAAAAAGTGGGCGTGGTTATAGTCCGATATCGTTCATTTTAAATAGCGATCTGAGATGAGTGCTCAGGAACCTTCATACCAAATTTCATCAAGATACCTCAAAATTTACTCAAGTTATCGTCTTAACGGACGGGCATGGCTCAATCAAATTTTTTTTCGATCCTGATGAATTTGATATATGGAAGTCTATATCTATCTCGATTCCTTTATACCTGTACAACCAACCGTTATGCAATCAAACTTAATATGCTCTGTGAGCTCTGCTCAACTAAGCATAAAAAGCAAAAGGCAATAAATGTGCCAGAGTTCTTTCCAATGGAAAAGAAACAAACATTTGCGAAAAATAAAAAAGCTAATAAAAAGAAAAAGGTATATTTGGTTATACCCCCTTTTAGAGAAGCCGGCATAACTCCTCCAAACCCAAAACGTGATCAAATGAATATCTATCTTCTTAAAACTTGAACTCCCCTCACTAACTTGATGTCTCCTATGCCTACATATACCCTTTAGTTTATATATCAATTCGCAACCCAAGTATCCGTATGTGCAAAAAAAAGGAAATGTAACATTAATAATATGATTAAAAGGTAAAAAAAAGCCGTGTTGCTCCTCCAGATCTAGTTTCCGCTCGCTGTACGCCTATCAAAACTTTGGAATTGTAGTTGCGGTGATGCTGTGATTGTATCCGTGTTGCCGGCACCTTTTCTTGTTGTTGTCAAAAAAGATGTAGTTGTTGGTGAAAGCAAATGGTAGTGTTGTTGTAGGCGTTGCGCCGCCAATATAAAAAAGATGAAATATTTGTTGTTGGCCGGTATGTCGCCCATTGAACATTTAGGCCGGAAACCGAGATGCTCAATGAATGCCCAGTAGTGCTTTCCAGCAGGGAGTGCCCTGTTAAGATACAAAAAAAAGTTATTCCTGCAGAATTTCTAGCGTTAAAAATTGGTGAGGATAACAATATTTGTTGTCGGCATGATTATATACTCACCGACATACATATGTCTGTATGAAGGTGTGCATACATGAATGCAAGCAGACATATGTATGTGCTTCTGACTTGCTTGGAAAATTGGCTATATAGAAGTCATGTAAAGCTGGAGGAAACCATTAGACTTACCTGGAAAAAAACGGCAGGTGGAGGTAGCGACGTCACCACGAAGTTGTTAGAAGAGGACCAACAGCCAAATGGTGCTGCGGGTCGCACAGAGGTACACCCGGGACAACAGTTACGAGAGGCTGAAGGGGACCTCGAATACTCTAAACCAAAAGGGCAAGGGGAGGACGAAGACGTCACGATGAAGGTGCTGGAGAGAAACAAATAGCCCAATGGGGCTGCGAGTCCTACAGATAAACCTCCAACACAGTAAAGTGGCATCGAGCGAACTCATTCTAACCCTTGAGGAGGGTTCGTTTGACGTGGCGCTAATCCAGGAGCCGTGGCTCTTATCAGGTGGAAAGGTTTCTGGACTTATCGCGCGCGGATTTGGCGTTTACTACGCGGGAAGGAAGGGTGTGAGCTGTAGTAATGGTAAGGAAACAACTGCATTCATACATGCTGCCTAATTACTCAACTGAGGACCTCGCAGTGGTGGCCGTTGAGCAAAGGAATAAGCAGGCATTTATCCTGGCATCCTGCTACATGGCCCATGCTGCGGAGGTTCCACCGATGGAGTGCAAGATCGCAGTACAGGACGAAGGGCCCAAAGAGCGGTTGGTCATAGGCGCGAATGCAAATGCGCACCACAATGCATGGGGAGGAGCAGATACGAACGAGAGAGGCCAATCTCTATTTTGTACATCCTGCAAATCAGTATGCAGATAGCCAGCAGGGGAAACATCCCTATATACATTGGTCCACCATCCAGCAATGTTTTGGATATTACACTGAGCTCCGAATGTGATATATGTAAAGGTATGTTTGGATGTTTCTTTATAGACCATCCATCTCCCCCCATGCGTAAATCTGCTTCAGCATCCCCCTAAAGAGGGTAGAGAAGGGAGGAACCTTTAGGAACCCCAGGTCAACAAACTGGATTAAACTCCAGAAACAGGTAGAAACGAAACTGGGACAACCCAAAGAGGTTACCAATGTGGAAGAACTGGAGGAATCTAATGGATTCCTAGCAAGGACGCTTATGACTGCGTATAACAAAGCTTGCCCTCTAAGAAGATTCAGAGCAACAGCAAAGCCGCCATGGTGGCGCAATGAGCTGAGTCTTCTAAGAAGACAGGTAAAAGAAATGTTTAAGCTAGCAAACACAGCGGAAAGCGAAGCGTGTCGGAACAAATACAGGGATCTGCTGAGGATCTACAAGCGTGAAATTTCCAGGGCGAAGAGAATCTCATGGAAAAGTTTCTTTACGGACATAGAGTGCTCCAGCGAAACAGCACGGTTGAAAAAAGTTCTTGCAAGGGGAAACATAGTCCAGGGACTAAAAAAGAAAGAGAACGAGGAATGGTCGCGTAATAGTGAGGTGCTCCTCGAAACACATTTCCTATCGGGAGATGGTTTAGAAGAGCCAGCAGACAACTTCAATCGCGGAGCGGGCAGTGCCGGACTTGGTGACTAATACCAAGATCGAATGGGCAGTGAAGATGTTTTCTAAGTATAAATCGCCGGGCCCAGATGGTATATTCCCGACCATGCTACAAGTTTCACGTAGAGCGGTGGTTTGGCTTAAAATAATATTCGATGGGTGCATAAAACTGCATTATGTACTGCACTTTTGGAGAACTTCTCGTGTAGGTTTCCTACCAAAGGCGAAGAAGATCGGTCACGTGTATCCCAAAGACTATAGACCCATTAGCTTGACATTATTCTGCTCAAAACCTTTGAGAGGCTGATAGGTGTGTACGTAAAGTCCAGTTGTTCTACACAACACAACATGCGTACACTAAAGGCAAGTCGGTAGACACCGCATTGCCTAGGGTGGCGATAAGCATAAAGAATGCCCTGGAATATAAGGAATATGTACTAGGAGTCTTCTTAGACATTGGCGGGGCTTTCAATAATGTTTCTAAATGGGCGATTATGGTTGGTCTTAATTACATTAAAGTAAAGCCAGCCGTAACCAGATGGATTGGCTGCATGTTAAATTGCAAGAAGATTACACCACAATGGGAATTGTACGAGGCCACGAAATCAGTGGATGCTGGTCATCAACCAATTGCTCAGGCGATTCGATGAGGGACCCGTAAAACTTACGGCTTACGCAGATGACGTTGAAATTGTCATAAGTGGAAAGTGCGTTCCAACGATAAGCTCTTTGATGGATCGTGCGCTTCGGGATATTCATACCTGGACATTAAATGTCGGGTTGAAAGTCAACGCGGAGAAGATGGATATGGTCTTCTTTACAAAAAAGTACAAGATCCGATATTGGATCAGGCCTAAGTTAGGAGGGGTGACCCTACAGGAGAAACCTTGCGCAAAATATCTAGGAATCATCCTAGACAGTAAGCTGTCATGGAAGCTCTACTTGGAAGAGAGGGTGAAGAAGGCTTCACCGGCACTTTATGCATGTAAAAGAGTGCTGGGGTGTACGTAGGGCTTATCGCCCTCTCTTTCTCATTGGGTTTTTGCAGCGATTGTAAGCCCTATTTTCTACTATGGACTTCTTTTTTGGTTGTAAGCCACACAAAAAACAACATACCTCAAAAAATTTGAGGGGGTATGCAGACTATCAATGCTTAGCATTACGTGAGCCCTGAAAATAACCACGACGGCTGCACTGTACGCCATTCTGCACATTCCACCTGTAGACCTGATAGCAAAAATATAGCGTTAAAAACTGCAACCAGGCTCGGTGAATCGGGGCAGCTTGAGCGCCGACCATACGGCCATAGTAGTATAGCGTCATTGATCACGAGACGAACAGACTACCTAACTTCCTATCTGCTCTTCGAGGGCTATCTTAAGGCCACAATAGAGGTGGACGGTTGGCGCAAGGGTGCTCAATGGCGAACGAGGCGATACATGTGTACACAGATGGTTCCAAAGTAGTAGAAGGAGTAGGGCCAGCGGTATACTGTGCTGATCCGCAAATAAACAGATCCTACAGACTCCCGGATTACTGTAGCGTTTTCCAAGCGCAAACAGTAGCCGTGACTAAAGCAGTAGAAACCCTGGAAGAGAATAGCTGAAGCTGCAACCTTGTTAACTTTTATATTGACAGTTAAGCAGCAATTAAGGCAATAATCTCGCATAGCATAGCATCTAAATGCGAGTTAGATTGTAAGCAGTCCCTGCAGAGAATCGGGACAGGGAGAATCATATATCTATATTGGGTCCCAGGGCATATAGGATTAGATGGGAATGAAAAAGCGGATGAACTAGCTAAAAAGGGCGCATTCCTTGAAACTTGCTCCGCAGACGTCCCAATTAGACTGAACGAGATTAAGCGAAGGCGAGAGGTGCACATGATCGACCAACAAGAAAGGCGTGGGTTCAAGCGGGGGGCTGTAAAGTGTCGAAGATTATGTGTAGGTCTTACAACCTTAGACTAACAAAGTTGCTTCTGTCATTCAAAGGAGAGGACTGTGAACTCATGACGGGTAATCTGACTGGGCACTGCGTTCTGGCATCACATGCCTTTAAATTAGGCTTGGTCAGTGATAGCAGATGTAGGAAGTACGGGCTGGAGGAGGAAACGATCGGCACGTTCTGTGCCCATGCCCTGCGCTTGCCGGGCTAAGACTGCAGCTATTAGGAGTGATACAGCTGTCAGATCTAGAAGCAGCAAGTAGCTTAAGTCTTAAGAAGCTTCTAGTGTGCCAAAAGGACGTAGTTATTTTATAACATAGGTCCTGGTTTTGGTAGGGTTTTTCAGTTTGGTCGTTAAAGCAAACTTCTGGTAACAATACGGACTCATTCAGTCTATGTGACGTCCTCATGGACCGGCGAGTTCAACCTAACCTAACCTACCTGGAACTTCTGCTACTGTCTTGCGTAGGAACCCGCTTGGTGATGGCCAAATTTCACGTTTCGCGAAACCCTTTTCGGCGCGCACACCACTGAATATTCACCCCCTAAACACATCAGCTAATGTCAAAATGTATTGAATTTGAGCTCGTGTAGGGTGTTTCGAAACAAAACCTGAAATAGCGCGTTCTTCAACCGTATTCCGAGATAGGGCGTTTTTTGAAATAAATTCTAATATAGGGCGTTATTCAAACATTTTCTGAGATAGGGCGTCTTCGAACCGCAGCAGAGATAGTGTGATAATTTTATTTATTAGTTCAAACTCCAAATTTTTACTGAAATTATAACCGTTGCCTGTACATCTTTCTCCTTTGAACGCTGATAATCCTAATAGGCGATTGATGAGCATACCATCCTTCACATAATGAATTGTTAGGGACATATATGACATTTTTATGACATTTCGGTCTATATAGCAGAAGCCAAGCCACAACCCATCTTATCTCTATTTCTTAAGATAAACTGCAATTCATTTTTGATTATGGACATAGTTTTGTCATATAAACTATTTATATTTCTGGATATTGTTGTCGGATGTGGTAGCAATGCATCAACATTTACGTGGGGTCCATATTTTGCGACGATTGACACATGAAACTAAGAAAACTTCAGCAAACCGCTATGTTGTACTATTTGAAAAGGGCGTCAATTTACAATCACCCATCCCGTTAAAATATTCATACCACCATGTTTCAAGTCAGCACTGACTTTTAATTTAAAAAAAGAAACATTTTCCTTTGAGCTTTTATAACACTTGTTCTTTAATAAATTAGATGTGCTTCCTTGGTTAAACTTATGTATATACATTTCAACAAGTTCGTATTTTCTTTTACCCATCCGCACACTCATACATTCATACACTTAAACGCTTGCACAAACTAACACCTACACAGATACATTTAGTTCGTGTCTTGACTGCAATGTTGCTATGCCATCAGCAACATTGTATCTACTCCAGGCACAATGTTGCCATTGTGCTGTTGCGACAGTCGGTGCAACATTGCGGCTAACACACGAATCTGGATACATCACACGTAGTCATAGATACATGCTGCCTTTCATTTGAACCAGTGCCTATGATGAAAGGCTGTTGTTATAATCAGTTAAATAAATAACTTTTGTTCCACCAAAACAGCAAATTCAAGGTTGTTATGTTTATTCCAGCAAATTGAAATTAGTGCGCATATTCTATTATTTTTCAAAGGAAAATTTAATTGTGCTTCATTGTTCGTTTCCATATATGTACAGTTGAATTGTGGTACTAACTTCACATATGTAGGTTAAGTACACGTGTACGATATAACTGTATTTTTAACCCTTCCACGCATATGGGACACCGGTGTCCTAAAAATATTTCCTTGTATAGCACAAAGGCTAGCAATATTTTACTAGTTTTTTCGTTATAAGTTACTTAATCTTATCTGAATGTATACATCCGAACCGATTTTCATTTGAAGTATTTATTTATGTATATTTCTACTATGAAAAGCTTTTCAGTGAAAATGCATCTACCCTGCATCAGCTTCCGTTTGGAGTCGGCATAAAACATATAGTCCCGTCTGCCAATTTGTAGGGAAAATCAAAAGGGAGCAAGACGCAAATTTGAAGTGAAGTTCGGCCTAAATCTACTCGTAGATGAATCGCGCCAAGCATTAACTATTATTTTTTTTTCTTTTTAATTTTTTATGGTTAGTGCGTCAAGCGTAATACAAATTCTGAATCAGTTAAACAAATAGCTGTTGATCTAGCAAAATAACAAATTCAGGGTTGCTATGTTTATTCTAGCGAAATGAAATTAGCGCGTGCATTCTATTATTTTCCAAAGGAAAATTTAATTGTGCTTCATTGTTCGTTTCCATATTTGTACAGTTGAATTGTGGTATTAACTTCACATAGGTTAAGTACACGTGTACGATATAACTGTATTGTTAACCCTTTCACGCCTATGGGACACCGGTGTCCCAAAAATATTTCCTTGTATAGCACAAAGGCTAGCACTATGTTACTAGTTTTTTTACTAGTTTTTCGTTATAAGTTACTTAATCTTATCTGAATGTAAGTTAAATTACTAAAGGTTATTTAGTTGAAAAAAAATGTTTTTATTGGGAGCTATGGCTCCTTTATTACTCAATGTCAGAATTAGAACTAACTTTTACAAATATTATTTTCTTACAACTAACTTATTTTGTCGCCGCTCTACCGACTGCGCTGCTGTTGCCGCTTTGTGAATTCGCTGACGATGCGCTTCCCACCGCTTGCTGCATTTCTGCTTATTTTCGTGATGTTATGACTTGGTTGAAATGTTGACGATGCATTTCTCACCGCTTGCTGCATTCTTAGTTATTTTCGTGGTGTTATGTTTCGTTATGGAATTTTGTTTACCAGCTTGTGCAACAAGTGTCTTCTTGCTTTACTATTTGGCGTGCGTCGTGCTAACAGCTCCCCCCCTGAAATTCAAACGTCCGCGTTTGAGGTGCTGGGTTTTTGAAATATTTGATTTAGCCCCTCTATTGCAGCCTCTGTCAGTTCGATGGGCTGCTGCTGGTTAACCTTTTTGAGGGGTAATCTTGACCTTGTAATGGATATAATAATGATTATAGCTACCAGTGCGATACTGATATTAGTGGAATAGTTGAAATGATTTGCAGATTTTGTGTATTCTATTAGTTTCGTGTTATTTATGTTTATCTGCTTTAGCATTTTTAGGGACAATATTTCTTCGGTTGTATTTGATTCTGAAAATGGTTGAAGTACAGCGGGTAGGGGCTTGCTTGTGCGCTTTTCTGTATTGGAAAATTTTTTCCCGTTGATTATAATTGTAGCGTTGTTGTAGTGTATTATAAATGTGCCGTTAAGGGATGTAGTTTCTTCGTTTATTACGATTTCTCCTTTAAAGTCGTTCAAAAATAGGATGTCTGTTGAGAGTGCTTCAACTTCCGGTATGTGTTGACTGTTGGTCACTGTGCAGTTCGGCAAGCGGCTGTTTAGGAGATTACTTATACAATAGTCCCTACTTAAATCTAACAAATTATTTTTTGAACATATTTGAATTGAGTTGTATTGTTTACATTCTTTTTGTATGCCATAAAGGTTTCTTTCACAGGTAAGTATTGATTCGAAATTTATTTTATTAATCTTATTGTTTTTCTTTATTGCTCTAATGTCTATTGTTTTACAAGTTTGTTCTTCTACCGTGGGTAGACTTATGACATAAATGATAATTTTGCCATTTGTTGCTATTTTAATTTGTGAAAATTCTAAAGCTTCATCCAAATTTATAAACGGAATATTATCTTTTTCGAAAATCTGTTTGGCAATGTCTACTTCTTCACTTGACATAATATATGAGTTTACTACATTGGCTTTCGCCCAATGAATAGCATATGCTATATTTATGATTTCTTCCTTTAAAATTTCTAATTTGTATTTCAATTTCAAAAATGCTTCTATTTCCCTGCTTTTGTCATTTTGCAATTCCCTGGTAATATTGTTTGTAATATTTGTAATTTCATTTATCTTTTTTATTGTTAGTTTGTTAATAATAACCTGATTGTTATTATTTTCAAGGACGTTATTTAATTTATTTAAAACTATTTCATGATCCTCGTGGTCTGGATTTCCTGCGATCCATTTGCACGCACTACCTATGAAATTTAGTGACCTTTTCGATCTTCCTTCTATTTTTAGATTATTTAGATGAGCCTTAATTTGTGATATGAGAAGGGGTAAGAAGGGATAATTGGGATTTTTATAGAGTTCTTCTGCTTGTGTTTTCAGTTCTATATGCTCCAGGATTTCGTTGTATTTGTCAATGTCGATTTCGTGTATTATTCTAAATGTTCCGGTCTGTAGTTTGGCTGTTCCTTTTTCTATTGTTACAAGTTGGGAGTTAGAGTAGTCGAGTATTTGTACCTCTACTAGGCAGAGCGGTATGAAAAATCTGCAAAGAAGAAGTTTTACACATCGTTTAATTAGTTGCGTATCCTACTTTTGTGTACTATTTGTCCTTTTTCGGTAATTACTGTACTATTTCGATCCTCCTTAACTATTTCCTTAGTATATGGCTTACTTAATTTAGTCCCTAACCTCCTGTTTTTCTTGACGTAAATAATTTGACCTGGTAAATATGATTTTACGTTATGTTTCTTTCTGTTGTGGTATTCTATGTCCTTTCTCTGTTTAAGTGCCAGTTTCTCTAAGTTACTTTGCCTACTTCTTTCTATATCTTCTGGAGTAAACGTAACGTTTCTACCGAAATATAAATCTACTGGCCTCTTTTTAGTCACAGAATGGATAGTATGATTGTATTCCGACACAGCTCTTTCTAGGAGCTGGTCAAAGTTCCTGTGTCCTCCATTCTCTTTGAGACAACGCATTATTTCCACCAGAGTAGAATGGAACCTTTCTACTTGCCCGTTTGCCTGGCTTTTGTATGGTGGTGTTGTAAAAACTTCTATTCCCAACTCGTCCGTCATCATAAATTTAATTGAACTAGAATTCAATGAAGGTTCGTTGTCGATTACTATCAGTTTTGGCACTCCGAAATAGAAAATCAAGTCTCTTAAAGGACCTCTAACGTCTACTATTGCCCTGCTTGAAAGCTTCCTTGTTTGTGCGTATTTCGTAAATTTGTCCAGGGCAGTCATAATTACTTTACCTTCTGTTAAAAAAATGTCTATGTGGACCGTGTGTCCGGGATATGTGGGTAATGGCGTCTCGCCAATTTTGGGTTGGTTGGGATGGCGTTCGTATTTGTTTTCTTTGCAAGTTGTGCAATTAGTTACAATTCTTTTTATTTTGCTGAGCATTCCTGGGAAATAGCTTTTTTCCAGAATCTGTACTTTGTTTTCAACTGCATTTCTGTGTGCGCGTTTATGGATGTCTAAAATGGTGTTTTCCTGGTCCTGTTCGTTGGTGATGTCGTCAACTAATTTTTGGGTATAGCGTATCTTATAGTTACTAAAATGTAGTGGATAGATGTTTTGGATCATGCCCATTATCCTTTCATCTGTGTTGATTCCGTTGATGACGGAGGGGTTAAGGTATCGTTTTAGGTGCGTAGTGAGAATTTGATTGTCATATTGGGGTTCTGTAATTATGTGACGATGGATTGTTGGAAATATTATTTTAAATTGATATGAAGATGTTTCGTCTTGCTTGGAAAATATTTGATTTTTAAAAACGTTTATTGGGGCCTCTGTACATGGTATGAGGTTATGGCTTGAGCTCTCGTCACTGTGGATTGTGGGAGTGAGGGAATTTATTTAGGGAGGTATCCTTGATAAGGCGTCTGCGACCAAGTTGGAGTACCCTGGTTTATACTTCAGTTCGTAATTATATTCCTCCAGGATTGCTTTCCATCGTTTCATTTTGCTATTCGTATTCCTTGTACTTAAAGCGTATGTAAGCGGTTGGTGGTCGGTAAATATATTTACTTTTCTTGACCCGTACAAGTAGTTCCTTAAGGAGCTGAAGGACCATATAATGGCCAGCATCTCCTTCTCATTGGTTGCATAAGATTCTTCAGTTTTGTTGAGGGTTCTGGATATGTATGTTACGGGTTTTTTATTTTGTGATAGTACGGCGCCTATTGCGAAGTCGGATGCGTCCGTGGTCAGTTCGAAGTCCTTTTCAAAATTCGGATGGGACAGAACGATGTCCGGTGAAGTAAGGGTGTTTTTTATTTTGTCGAATGCATTTAATGCTTCCTGATCTAGGGTAATGAATTGCTTCCTTGATGCGTTTTTGGAAATATTTCCAAATTCGCCTCGCAAAATGGCGTAAGTGGCTTGGCGATCTTGGCAAAGTCCTGAATAAATCTTCTATAATAGCCTGCCATGCCAAGGAACGAACGAAGTTCCTTAAGATTTTTAGGAGGAGGCATATTAACTATGGCTTCTAACTTTTTTGGGTTTGTTTTTATTCCTTCCGGGGTAACAACGTACCCCAGGAATTCTACTTCCTGTTTGGCAAACTCGCACTTGTCTAGCTGTATTTTCATGTTTGCACTCTCTAGGGTTCTGAACACTAATTCAATAATTTTTAAGTGTTCCTCTTCGTTTTTCCCAAATATTATTACATCATCGATGTAGACGTAACATCTTACACCGATATGTTGCCGGAGGATATCATCCAGTGCCCGTTGAAATGTGGAAGGGGCATTCTTAAGCCCAAATGGCAATCGGAGAAATTCGTACTTTCCGTTGTTTACGGAAAATGCCGTTTTCTCGATATCGGACTCACGAAGTGGAATCTGATAAAATCCGCTTTTAAGATCAACAACGGTAAATAGTGAATTATTTCCGAGGTTTGCAAGAACCTCATTTATTTCTGGTATAGGGTACTTATCGGGGATTGTAATTGAATTGAGCTTTCGATAGTCGATCACCATCCGGTATTTCTTTTTACCAGAGGCGTCCAACTTTTTGTCGACTATCCAGACTGGTGAGTTATAGGGGGATTTTGATCTCCTAGTTATCCCGTTATCTAGGAGTTCCTCTATTTGCCTTTCTATTTCCTCTTTAAGCGCCATTGGATAAGGATAAGGCTTGGAATATACGGGTGTGTCGCTGGTAGTGCAGATTTCGCCCTTTACTAAAGTAGTATATGTTAGTTTTTCGTCGGGATCCGAGAACAGATTGGGACATTTCCCAATTATGCCATTAATTTTTGATTGAATTTCGGCAGAAAGATGTGGTATTTTTATTCCTACATTATTCACTTCTTGTGACACCCTTTGTTTTAGAGGGATAACTATATTTTCAAAAATTGTCATCATATTTTTATCAGTGTGGATTGTTGCTTGCAGTTGTTTGAGCGTGTCGTTACCTATTATTCCGTGAAAGGAGTTTAATGTTGGTAAAATGAAAAATTTAATTTTGCCTACGCCGTGTCCGAAAATATCCACGTACGTGTGGTGAGTGATCTCTATGTATCCTGCGACAGAGTTAACTTTAAAAGTATGCTCATTAGGAATTGGATTTCTTATCCTCGAGGATTGTATGTAATTTTTATTCGAGCCTGTATCTATTAGAAAGTCTAGTTCATCTCCGCTCCTAGCAATGAACTCGTAATAGGGGAGTGAAGATGGAGTTAGTCTAAAAAGTGATTAGTATCTAGTTCGGTGCAATCCTGCCCGTTCAGGGCCGGATTATTGTTTGTGATTAAATTAAGATTACTTTTTGGTATGTGGTCTGGTTGATTTTCATTTCCATAATTAGTTAGGACGGGATTATCCTCGTAGATTTGGTGAGGATCTGCCTGATCGTAGTATTCATCCGGTTTAGTGTGGTCCGTATTGGCGTAAAAAGTTCTTTGCATTTTATTTGGTGCGTGAGGATGTTGGGTAGAAAGGGGACGCTTCTGCGCGAAGTTGTTTTGGTTATTCTGCGGCCGGTTTTGATAGTTGACCTGCCTGGAATGTATGGACTGGTCTACATCCATTGGTACTGGTGGTTTTGGTGGTAGATTATTTCTGTTATTATTGGAGTAATTATTTTGATTGTTGTATCCTGTTGGGTTCGAACGGAAATTTGGGTTATACTGGGGATAATTGGTTTGGCCGTAGTATCCCGTGCGGAATCCTTGGTCATATCCGGGGTAATTGTAGTTGCTAGGACGATTTGTCTGTGGAATGAATGGATTATTTGGGTACCTATTTGTTTGTCGATTAAACTGTTGCAACCTCGGTGCAATACTAGGTTTTGGTGCTAAGGAATAAGTCAGCTCGGGATAGAAGGGTCTGTTATTGTTATAATTTGTGGTATTTCGTGGTAGTCGTGGCGGTCCATTGATAATTGATCTATTCACAGTGTTCGCGTGGTTCATTCGGAAGGACATGTTATCAAGTTTTTGACACAGGTGCAATGCCTGTGGCAGGGTGGTTGGTTCACGGATACTGAGGAGACGGGGTAGGTCTCCATTAAGCCCGCGAATAAACGTATCCAGAGCTTTCTCTCTGTAGGAGTTTGTCATGGCTCTGATGGACTCTTCGCCCAAGCCGAGACAGGAAATTTTGTCAAGGATTAGTGAAAGATGTTGATAGACCTTCTGATAGAAGGTAGAGATATCATCGTGGCGCTGGGCCAGTGTGGTCATTTGGTATTCTAAAGTACCAATATCTCTCTTGTCGGAATAGTGCATCATGAGGCACTTTCTAATATGCTTCCAATCTAGTGGAGTACTATAGGATTCGAGAGCCGGGTCGGCATCGCCCACAATTTTGTGTCTGATTGTATGTAGTATGGCGAAATATTTAGGTGTGTCTTTCAAAGATTCATATGCTTTTAGTATTCTGTCGACACTTTTTCTCCAGGAGCTAAATTCACCTGGTCGGCCTGAGAATTCTCTCAGGCATTTTACCATATCTGGTACCCTATCTAGATCGTTTATATTTTGCCCATTTAATGTAACACTATGGTCTGGTGGCAAATCATTAGGGGAAGTCCTATTCATTCTATCTAACGCTTCTATAGCTGCTGATTCTACTGCCGTCGTATTAGAGACGGGAAGATTTCCCTGACGGGTATTTCCGTATTCCAACCTAAGTTGGTTCAATTGATCAACGAGTTCCTCCGCGGATCCTGGCATTTTTCTAAAGATTTTTTTTTTTTTTTTTTTTTTTATATATATTTGATTGCTAATTTCTTTTAGTTCTTCTTTTATTTCGCAAGGCACAACTCTGTTTACTTTTCGCAATGATTTCTGTATAATATTTTCTTTAGATTTTATGGATTTGTTTCCTAATTTCTAGTTAATTTTTCTTTCACAAAAAGCAATTAAATTTACTTTTCACAATAATTCCCTTTTCTTTTTGTTTCACAAGCGCAACTCAATTTACTTTCTCGCAATGATTTCTGTGTAAATTTTTATCTTTGATATTATGGATTTGTATGCTAATTTCTCTTTTAATTTTTCTTTTTCTTTCACAAAGCACATTTAGATCTACTTTTCATAATAATTTCTTTTTCTCTTTTTTTCAATTGTTATTATTATTTTTGTTTTCAATTATTTACTTATTACTATTTAATCTTACGCTAGTATCATGTCCAACGCTGGATGTGGGGTTTTCGCCGCTTCGGTGTTCGTCCTTTTCCCTCCTGGTACTTGGGTACCTCGGTCGTACTGCTTATTCCACTTCCCGGTGCCGCTGTAGACGCGTGGCCTTACTTGTAATTTTTCAGGCACTTCTAACGTTTTTTTTTTATATACGTCACTCGCGTGGTCTTACTTTTTGATTTTCAGGCACTACTACTTTCCGACACTCGCGCTGGTCCCTGCTCGGGCGCCAGTTAAATTACTAAAGGTTATTTAGTTGAAAAAAAATGTTTTTATTGGGAGCTATGGCTCCTTTATTACTCAATGTCAGAATTAGAACTAACTTTTACAAATATTATTTTCTTACAACTAACTTATTTTGTCGCCGCTCTACCGACTGCGCTGCTGTTGCCGCTTTGTGAATTCGCTGACGATGCGCTTCCCACCGCTTGCTGAATTTCTGCTTATTTTCGTGATGTTATGACTTGGTTGAAATGTTGACGATGCATTTCTCACCGCTTGCTGCATTCTTAGTTATTTTCGTGGTGTTATGTTTCGTTATGGAATTTTGTTTACCAGCTTGTGCAACAAGTGTCTTCTTGCTTTACTATTTGGCGTGCGTCGTGCTAACATGTATACATCCGAACCGATTTTCATTTGAAGTGTTTATTTGTGTATATTTCTACTATGAAAAGCTTTTCAGTGAAAATGCATCTACCCTGCATCAGCTTCCGTTTGGAGTCGGCATAAAACATATAAGACCCGTCTGTCAATTTGTAGGGAAAATCAAAAGGGAGCAAGACGCAAATTTTAAGTGAAGTTCGGCCTAAATCTACTCATAGATGAATCGCGCCAAGCATTAAATATTATTTTTTTTTCTTTTGAATTTTCTATGGTTAGTGCGTCAAGCGTAATACAAATTCTGAATCAGTTAAACAAATAGCTGTTGATCTAGCAAAATAAAAAATTCAGGGTTGCTATGTTTATTCTAGCGAAATGAAATTAGCGCGTGCATTCTATTATTTTTCAAAGGAAAATTTAATTGTACTTAAGTGCTCGTTTCTATATTTTTACAGTTGAATTTTGTTATTATATTTACAGAATTCCAAAGAATGAGAAATCCAGCGTAATGTACAGAATCCCATGCAACGGTGACTGGTCTCACTTATGGGAGAAGTTATATGTGCGGACAACCAAATTAAAATTAAACACAAGGATTTCCGGCCACAAGTCCAATATTCAACTTGGAAACAATGCTTCGGAAAATAAAACGGCCTTAACAGCCCATTGCAAGGATACGGGCCGCTATCCCGATTTCCAAAATGATACTAAATTGGACATAGAGAAACAATATAATAAGCGCTTCACCATAGAAATACTCCATATCATGAACACATCTAATGATAAGAGAATTAATTTTAAAAGTGACACATACCAACGCGCATATATATATCGCAATTTATTGCTTAAGCAACAACAACAATTCACAATGCGTACAGAAATTATTCCGCTAGCAGCAGATTTAAGATCACCAAATCATAATGTTGGATGACAACACATTTTTGTTCTATTGTTCGTATCCATATATATTTATACTCAGCTGACCAGAGCTCATAAAGAATATTAATTTTGTTCGCATAACGGTTCCGCGTAACGGCATAAACTAATTGAGATTCGATCTATATATCAAAATGATCTGGGCGAAAAAAGAAATTCATTTAGCCATGTCCGTCCGTCTGTCCGTAAACACGATAACTTGAATAAATTTTGAGGTAACTTAATGAAATTTGGTATGTATGTTCCTGAGCACTCATCTCAGATCGCTATTTAAAATGAACGAAATCGAATTATTACTATAACGCCCACTATTCGATATCGAAAATTTCTAAAAACCGAAAAAGTGCGATAATTCATTACCAAAGATGGATAATGCATTGAAACTTGGTAGGTGGGTTGACCTTATGACGCAGGAAAGAAAATTAGTAAAATTCTAGACAATGGGCGTGGCACCGCCCACTTTTAAAAGAAGGTAATTTAAAAGTTTTGCCAGCTGTAACTTGGCAGCTGAGTATGTAATGTTCCGTTACACACGCAAGTTAGTGCAACAGAAAATACACTACTGTACCGATAACATCATCCCATGTATGATATAGAATCAGTAGTTTACATAAAAAGTATGGTCCTCTTTAAACATTGTCTATCTATCTATTAACCATTATCAGAAACCAAAACATTGTAAGCAAAGATAAGATTTCTATTTAAACATAAACCAAATACAAACATAAACAAAACATAAACAAAACCAAATAAAATATTATCAGCGAACAAAAGATTCCTATTCAACCATTGTAAGCATAGATAAGATTTCTACTTAAACATTATCAGCAAGATCCTTTTTTGAACATTATCAGCAGCCACTAAACAAAAGAAACTAGAGCATATAAATAGACGATTAAGCATAGAAATAAGTTAGTCTTCTATTACACTGAAGCATATGAACTTCAGTTTAGAATTCATTAAAGTACATATAGATACAAATAAAGCATATTGTTTTATTTAAAATCGAAAGTACATACTTAACTGGGGGCTCAATAAGTGAATAAGTGAATAATAAAAGGAACTCCTAAAAAATCAAATTCCAACCGAATTCCAACCGATAAGTCCCAGGATAAACAATGCAAATGAAATAAATCTGAGACTATTCGAACGGCTACCAGTGTTCAACGGAGACACATCCAAATACAGGACATGGAGGGCAACCATTATATCAGCAATGAGTCCCATAGAAGCCTTTATTAATACCAAACCATATTACGATGCATTATTTATAATACGTCACACGAAGATCGAAGGAGAACCAGCAACTCTTCTACAGAATCATGGCACAGTGTTCCACTTACAAGCAATACTCAATCGCCTAGATTACAGCTACGCCGATACTAGAAGCTATAACGCCCTCATAGAGGAAATGAAAAGACAAATACAAGGAAAACAGACGCTATCCGAATTCCACAGCAAGATCTGTCAAATCTTTAATTTAGCAATGACTAAATGTGAAATTGATTACCCAGGGAATACTCACTCTCTACAGCAGGTCACAAAAGAAATGGCCATAGATTGCTTCCGCAATGGCATAAATGATGAATTTACTCAACACACATTATATGCAGCAAAACCAAGAGATTTAGAAAGTGCATACGCAATTGCCACGGAGATTCTTTATAAAAGGCAGAATAATCCGATACGACGAGAAGCGTATAACTACCCTAAACAGCCACAAAATGAAAGGAGGTATCAACCAGGAGTTCAACCTATTCCCCATATGGGAAGATCAAACCCGACACCAATGGACGTGGATACATCAATAGGAAGATTAAGGCAATCCACGAATAATCAGCATCAACAACAGCAATCGTATCAACAGAATCCTTTCAGAAACAACTATGAACGACAAAGAGCAGGATATGCACCTTTTAATCCCAATAGAGGAGAACCATTTAAACGAAACCACCAACCAACGTCATCAAGATATAATATAGTACCGCAGAAGCTACAAAGGATCAATCAAATAACGGATAATAATAGTGATCAGTCATTAAAGGTAAATATAGATGAAAGTGAATTTGAAAATAGAGCTACTTTTTTAGACGAGTAAATAATCTGCCGTGTCTTCAGATTATTTTACATGATAATAAAAAACTTTTAGTTTTAATAGACACAGGCTCGACATTAAATTATATTAGGAAAAATATTCCAAATGGAAAGACCTTTCCAGTTAAACAATTTGTTAGTAGAACTCTGAATGGTTCAAACACAATAAACTCAGCTAAGAAGATAAGAATGCTAGGACAAGAATTAGTATTTTTTGAAATCAAAGAATTAAAAGAATTTGATATGATATTAGGAGAACAATCCTTGAGAGAAATGAAGGCTAAGATAGATCTGTTCGAATATAAAATGATGTATGTCAGGAGAACAGAGCAGAAGAAAAAAGAAATGGATGTCAGTCAAGTAAATTTCACAATAGATGAGAGCAAATATAAAAACAAGTAAGGAAGGCTAAGTTCGGGTGTAACCGAACATAACATACTCAGTTGAGAGCTATGGAGACAAAATAAGGAAAATCAATCTGGGGTAACCCTGGAATGTGGTTGTATAACATGTGTATCAAATGAAAGGTATTAAAGAGTATTTTAAGAGAGAGTAGGCCATAGTTCTATGGATGAACGCCATTTAGGGATATCGCCATAAAGGTAGACCAGGGCTGACTCTAGAATGTTTGTACGATATGGGTATCAAACGAAAGGTGTTACTGAGCATTTTAAGAGGGAGTGGGCATTAGGTCTATAGGTGGACGCCTTTTCGAGATATCGCCATTAGGGTGGGCCAGGGGTGACTCTAGAATGTGTTTGTACGATATGGGTATCAAATGAAAGGTGGTAAGGAGTATTTTAAAAGGAAGTAATCCTTAGTTCTATAGGTGGACGCCTTTTCGAGATATCGCCATAAAGGTGGACCAAGGGTGACTCTAGAATGTTTGTACGATATGGGTACCAAACGAAAGGTGTTACTGAGCATTTTAAGAGGGAGTGGGCATTAGGTCTATAGGTGGACGCCTTTTCGAGATATCGCCATTAGGGTGGGCCAGGGTGACTCTAGAATGTGTTTGTACGATATGGGTATCAAATGAAAGGTGGTAATGAGTATTTTAAAAGGGAGTAATCCTTAGTTCTATAGGTGGACGCCTTTTCGAGATATCGCCATTAGGGTGGGCCAGGTGTGACTCTAGAATGTTTGTACGATATGGGTATCAAACGAAAGGTGTTACTGAGCATTTTAAGAGGGAGTGGGCATTAGGTCTATAGGTGGACGCCTTTTCGAGATATCGCCATTAGGGTGGGACAGGGGTAACTCTAGAATGTTTGTACGATATGGGTATCAAACGAAAGGTGTTACTGAGCATTTTAAGAGGGAGTGGACATTAGGTCTATAGGTGGACGCCTTTTCGAGATATCGCCATTAGGGTGGGCCAGGTGTGACTCTAGAATGTTTGTACGATATGGGTATCAAACGAAAGGTGTTACTGAGCATTTTAAGAGGGAGTGGGCATTAGGTCTATAGGTGGACGCCTTTTCGAGATATCGCCATTAGGGTGGGACAGGGGTGACTCTAGAATGTTTGTACGATATGGGTATCAAACGAAAGGTGTTACTGAGCATTTTAAGAGGGAGTGGACATTAGGTCTATAGGTGGACGCCTTTTCGAGATATCGCCATTAGGGTGGGCCAGGGGTGACTCTAGAATGTTTGTACGATATGGGTATCAAACGAAAGGTGTTACTGAGCATTTTAAGAGGGAGTGGACATTAGGTCTATAGGTGGACGCCTTTTCGAGATATCGCCATTAGGGTGGGCCAGGGTGACTCTAGAATGTGTTTGTACGATATGGGTATCAAATGAAAGGTGGTAATGAGTATTTTAAAAGGGAGTAATCCTTAGTTCTATAGGTGGACGCCTTTTCGAAATATCGCCATTAGGGTGGGCCAGGTGTGACTCTAGAATGTTTGTACGATATGGGTATCAAACGAAAGCTGTTACTGAGCATTTTAAGAGGGAATGGGCATTAGGTCTATAGGTGGACGCCTTTTCGAGATATCGCCATTAGGGTGGGCCAGGGGTGACTCTAGAATGTTTGTACGATATGGGTATCAAACGAAAGGTGTTACTGAGCATTTTAAGAGGGAGTGGACACTAGGTCTACAGGTGGACGCCTTTTCGAGATATCGCCATTAGGGTGGGCCAGGGGTGACTCTAGAATGTTTGTACGATATGGGTATCAAACGAAAGGTGTTACTGAGCATTTTAAGAGGGAGGGGGCATTAGGTCTATAGGTGGACGCCTTTTCGAGATATCGGCATTAGGGTGGGACAGGGGTGACTCTGGTATGTTTTTGTACGATATGGATATCAAATTAAAGGTATTAATGAGGGTTTTAAAAGCGAGTGGCCCTTAGATGTATATGTGAAAGCGTTCTCGCGATATCGACCAAAATGTGGACCAGGTGATCCAGAAAATCATCTGTCGGGTACTGCTAATTTATTTATATATGCAATACCACTAACAGTATTCCTGCCAAGATTCCAAGGGCTGTTGATATCGCCTTGTAGAACTTTTTCATTTTCTTCTACTTAATATGGTAGGTGTCACACCCATTTTACAAAGTTTTTTCCAAAGTTATATTTTGCGTCAATAAACCAATCCAGTTACCATGTTTCATCCCTTTTTTCGTATTTGGTATAGAATTATGGCATTTTTTTCATTTTTTGTAATTTTCGATATCGATAAAGTGGGCGTGGTTATGGTCAGACTTCGCCCATTTTTTATACCAAGAAAAAGTGAGCTCAGGTAAGTACGTGGGCTAAGTTTAGTAAAGATATATCGGATTTTGCTCAAGTTATTGTGTTAATGGCCGAGCGGAAGGACAGACGGTGGACTGTGTATAAATACTGGGCGTGGCTTCTACCAATTTCGCCCATTTTCACAGAGAACAGTTACCGTCATAGAATCTATGCTCCTACCAAATTTGAGAAGGATTGGTAAATTTTTGTTCGACTTATGGCAATAAAAGTATTCTAGACAAACTAAATGAAAATGGGCGGAGCCACGCCCATTTTGAAATTTTCTTTTATTTTTGTATTTTGTTGCATCATATCATTACTGGAGTTGAATTTTCACTTAATTTACTTATATACAGTAAAGATATTAAATTTTTTGTTAAAATTTGAATTTAAAAAAATTTTTTTTTAAAAAGTGGGCGTGTTCTTCATCCAATTTTGCTAATTTTTATTTAGCACATATAGAGTAATAGTAGTAACGTTCCTGCCAAATTTCATCATGATATCTTCAACGACTGCCAAATTACAGCTTGCAAAACTTTTAAATTACCTTCTTGTAAAAGTGGGCGGTGCCACGCCCATTGTCCAAAATCTTACTAATTTTCTATTCTGCGTCATAACATCAACCCATCTACCAAGTTTCGTCGCTTTATCTGTCTTTTGTAATGAGTTATCGCACTTTTTCGGTTTTTCGAAATTTTCGATATCGAAAAAGTGGGCGTGGTTATAGTCCGATATCGTTCATTTTAAATAGCGATCTGAGATGAGTGCTCAGAAACCTACATACCAAATTTCATCAAGATACCTCAAAATTTACTCAAGTTATCGTGTTAACGGACAGACGGACGGACGGACGGACGGACGGACGGACATGACTCAATCAAATTTTTTTTCGATCCTGATTATTTTGATATATGGAAGTCTATATCTATCTCGATTCCTTTATATATGTACAACCAACCGTTATCCAATCAAACTTAATATACTCTGTGAGCTCTGCTCAACTGAGTATAAAAAGAGGTTGAAGAAATTATGAGAATTAATGAGGAAACAAATCCTACTTTACCATTTACAACAACAATTGAAGCCACGATTCGCACTAAAACTGAAGAGCCAATATGGACGAAACAGTACCCTTACCCCTTTTCAGACAATAACTTCATAAATAAAGAAATAAATAAAATGCTAGAGAATAATATAATTAAACCCAGTAAGAGTCCCTATAACTCACCCGTTTGGACTGTACCAAAGAAAGGAACTGACGAGTTAGGAAACCCTAAGAGAAGAATGGTCATAGACTTCCAGAAATTGAATAGCGAAACCATTACCGATAGATATCCCATACCTGATGTCAACATGACAATACAGAATTTAGGTAAAGCAACTGTTTCTACAACCCTAGATTTGGAAGCAGGTTTCCATCAGATAAAAATCAAGGAGTCAGACACCGAAAAGACAGCCTTTAGCATAAACGGAGCAAAATATTCTTAAGGCTGCCGTTTGGACTAAAGAATGCACCTTCAATATTTCAAAGATGCGTAGATGACATATTAACAAATTACATAGGAAAATTCGTACATGTATATATAGACGATGTGTTAATATATTCATCCTCACATGATGAACATATGGAACACATAAGAATTGTTATAAATGCACTGCGTCAAGCAAATATGAAGATTTCATATGAAAAATCTCATTTTTTCAAAGACAGCACTGAATATTTAGAACATATTATTAAACATAACAGAATAACTGTAGACCCACAAAAAATTGAGACCATAAAAAACTACCCTGTGCCTATGAATCTGAAAGAATTAAGATCATTTTTAGGGCTAGCAGGATATTATAGAAAATTCATCAAAGACTACGCCAAGATTACCAAACCCCTAACATTGTTTTTAAGAGGAAAAAACGGTATCGTAAAGAAAAAGCAAAGTGAAAGAATGCAAATAAAATTAGATGAGGAAGCCATAAAAGCGATGAATATATTAAAAAAGGAATTACAAGCACAAGTCGAACTCTTTCAACCCGATTTCAATAAACCCTTTGATTTAACCACGGACGCAAGTAATTTTGCCATAGGAGCTGTGTTATCCCAAGGTAGAAATCCCATTTGTTTTATATCCAGAACACTAAGCGAGACGGAACAAAAATATAGCACAAACGAAAAAGAGTTATTAGCCATAATTTGGGCACTACAAAAACTCAGAAACTATTTATATGGACGATCAGACCTTACAATCTATACGGATCATCAGTCCTTAACCTACTCTATTTCAGAGAAGAACCCTAATAATAAACTAAAAAGGTGGAAAAACCAAATAGAAGAATACGGTGCCAAATTGGTATACAAACCAGGTTCTCAAAACATCGTTGCGGATGCACTAAGTCGGCAACAAATTAATCAATTAACCGACTCAGAATCGCAGCACTCTCAACTCAGCTCACCCACTGAAACCATAAGAAGGGTAGGCACTAGCTTAAATCATTTTAATAATCAAATTATTATCCAAACTAACAATGGATTAGTAAGAATAGAAAGTAAAAATATATTCGGAAAATTTAGACATACCATATACTTCACAACTATAGAACAATTGACAAGTAATATTAAAGGCGTACTACACCCAAACAATATTAACGCCATAATCACTACCGAAGAAATTCTATACAAAATAAAAACTACACTAGTACAAACTTTCCCAACCACTACTTTTGTAATAACAAATGCATTAGTCAGAGACATCACTGACGAAAATGAACAGAATGAGATAGTTGAACAAATACACAGAAGAGCACATAGAAATTATAGAAATAATATAAAAGAACTGTCTGAGAGCTATTACTAGCCTAACATGCGAGATATGGCAAAGAAGGCAGCACAAATATGTGAGATATGTAAAAAATGTAAATACGACAGACGTCCTAATAAATTACTTTACGGAAAAACACCAATACCAAATGAAGTAGGTACACATCTGCACATGGATACATTTTTTATGGACAACCAAATATATAACTACAGTAGATAGATACTCAAAATTCTGCTATATAAGAAAAATACCAGATAAGAAAAACTCATACATATATTTGAATGAAATACTATCCCAAATATTCCCATACGCAACGAACCTAACAACTGATAACGACCCGACATATGTTAATGTAGTAGCAAAATCCTTATACGATCGACTACATATACAGCACACAGCAGTGCCACCACAACATTCGACAACGAACGGTCAAGTAGAGCGGACGCACAGCACAATAGTGGAGCTAACTAACTTACTAGTAAAGGAAACCAAAGGTAAACACGAAGAGGTAATATTCGAAGCAGTACGACAATACAATAAAACCATTCACTCGGTCACAAGACATAAACCCGAGGACGCTTTTTTCAACAGGGGAGGATACGACTATACAGTCATCAGAAACAGAATTCGTTATAAGCAAGAAAGAGATATCACCCAACAGAAGGCACCGAACAAACAAATTATTTACGAGAAAGGTGATATTATTTACGTTAAGAGAAGCCGAAGAAATAAAAAACACGATAGATTTATGAAAAAAATAATTGAACAGGATAACGGTAAAACAGTCACAACAACCCTCCCCCCAAGCAATTTTGTGGCTACGCCCCTGGATTGCATCGAACTATTTTATAAATAAGATTATCTGGGGCCCGGGCCATCGTGATATCCCGGGCAACAGTCAAGCGGTTCTCTTAGGCCGCATTGGCAAAACTCAACCGGATGAAGATGGCTGTAGAGACTATGGGATTTCGCTGGCCACCTGTAGTCAGCTCAGCAAACGACACCACCTCTTACAGGGTAGCAAGAAGTGGATGGCAAGAAGTCTGCCGAAATAATTGGGTTACCCAAGGCTCAGCTATTAATGGTAATTGGCGTTTTGACAGGGCACTGTCCCATGGGAATCCATGCGGTACCTCTCAAAATACTGGAAACCACATTCTTCTGCAGCTGTATGGAGGATGATGATTTGGAATAACCAAATCGCTTTTTGCTTGATTGCCCAGCTTTTGCCAGAACTAGGCGAAAGTACTTCGATCGCGACTAACTTAGATCTCCCGAAGATTTATCCAAGGTTTATCGTTGCTACGAAACAATTCTCTAAGTAGCTATAGCTACGTCGCCGTTATTTTATTGTATCTGGTATCACAACGGACTTTCATGTTGTTCAAGTGAGCTTCCCCTATCAGGGCAGCTACCACCTAACCTAACCTAGTATTAAGTCACTAGCTGTTAGGCCAAAGAGAGAATAATAATAACGGATTAATATCCTCCAAAGCCCGCCCAATCGACACAAGGGGCGCATCCGCATGACGCACGGATTTTGTTTTTGCCGAGTTGTTGATAGCGGGAGGTTTGTTAAGCGTCGAGATCTAAAGCTGCTCAGCTACAGAATAAAAGTCATCAGCTGAGTATTATATAAATAACAGTTGAAAATTTTACATAATATGTACTATATTATAGTAAACTGTTCAATAAGGTAAAGCTTTTAGCATATTTTTATTTTTTAGTTATTTTTTTTTTATTTTACTTTTTTTTTGTTACGAGTTAAGACAGGATAGGACGGGTTTCCTTATAGTAAAAAGCGAATCCATTATTTTAAAAGAATTCGAATGAGAGTTATAATTATGACACAAACACCGAAAAGGTTCATTTAATTCGAAATTAGTTCTGCACTGCCTCAAAAGAAGAGGTTTGTATTGTCTTGACGCACGTGATGGGACATTGAAGTTTACTTCGTTCAAAAGAAGGGGGCTAGAAATTAGTCCATTCAGTAGTTTAGCCATAAATAATATGCTTAGTATTTCTCTACGACTAGCGAGAGTGTGAAGATTGATAAGCTTTTACCGACTGGTGGAAATTACACGCAGTCCCAATGAAAATTCCTTAAAGAAAAAACTAAAAATTGCTTTTGTATTGACTCAAGCCTATCTGCATGTACTTGATATCGCGGATTCCAGACTATTGATCCGTATTCTAGTATCGGTCTAACTAATGTGGTAAAAAGGGTTTTGGTTACATAAGGGTCACTAAATTCTTTAGACCATCTCTTCACGAATAATAGAATACCTCTAGCCTTATTGGCAGTACCATTAATATGAAGGTTGAAACTAAGTTTAGCATCCATCGTGACTCCCAAGTCAACAAGATAATCTACTGATACAAGACAAAAATTATCAATTACGTAAGAGGCTGCTGGCAAAGATCTCCGAGAGAGGCACATGAATTTACATTTATTGATGTTCAGCGGCATTGAATTCGCGTTGCACCAAGCAACTAAGCAGTTTGAATCCGTTTGAAGCTAGGGACATTCTTCAATAGAAGCATAGGACCTAAAAAGTTTCACATCATCAGCATACATTAAAATTTTGGAATATTTTATTGTGGTCGATATATTATTAATAAAAAGCAAGAACAAAATTGGACCGAGATGACTGCCCTGTGGAACACCAGAGGGAGCATTAATGACATCTGAAAGAGTATTTCGAAAAATTACTTGTTGCGTTAGAGGGGTATTAGAAAAGATTCCTTCCAAGCAGCAGGAAAAACACCATGTTTTAGGAACATGTTGAATAAATCAGTTAGGGGCTAGTAAATGTGTTCAGCGAATTTTTTGAGAAAACATGTGGGAATTAGGTCAGGCCCGTATTTATAAGATTCCTTCAAATACCTTAAATATGTAAAAACCTCTTCTGGAGATATGGCTGGCATATTAATTGCGTTAAGTGAGTTAAGTTGATACGGGTATTCACTAGACAAAGAAATTAATTCAGCGGAATAGTTAGATTTAAAAATTATGCAAAGAAGTTAGCAATATCTTGATCGTCGCTAGAGAAATCATCATAGTATTTCATACCAGAAGGAAACCATTTAACCCTACGTTCAGAGTTCACGAAATCATAGAAAGCTTTCGGATTGCAAGTTATTTTCTTTTTCATCGCACAGAGATAGGTATTATAACACTTTTTGTTTAATTCAAAATTTTTATGACGCAATATAGAGTACTTCAAGTAGTCGGAGTGTGAACCCTTCTTCTTATACAGCTTGAAAGAACGCGATTTTTTGTTTTTTAAAGATTTCAGTTCTTTGGTATCGTTTTGTATCTTCATACAAACACGCAAAAGAAGCTAATAGAAACGAGGTTATATTGTGCCTTATTAAGAGATTAATGAACATTTATTTAGTTCAGAAATAAAATAGATAAATATAAACATACTAGCAGGCCCGTCAGACGTGGTTCTGCCCTAAATTTGGTCTATCTACATAAATTTTAATAAGCTTTTTTCGTCTAACTCTGCCCGCCTCACTTTTTCTTAATCCTTTTATTCACACCTCCCTCCATATTTTCGCTTCATCTACCTCTATCTTTGTCTCCCTCTATCTCCTTCTCAGTCTCCTTCTATCTTTTCTCTTCTCTCAAGTTCTTCCCATTCTTCTTCATCCCTTATTGCCAGGCCAATCGAATAGGACGTACGTAAATAGTTATGTGGGTATTATCAATTCATGTCTTTATTTCGGCTTCGCATGCATATTTATTAGTTTTACCAGGTTGATGCGACTAAATCCAATATCACAATGAAAATTACTTTAAAGCTCTCAGCAACAGCTTCCATTTGATATCCCTATTACATACACATTCTAGGGGTATACGGGTCCAGGTTTTGGCCTATATCTTGAGACCTTAGTCACCCAGCGGTATAAAAATTACTCTGTACTAACGCACTCATCATTCTCATTTTCTCAACAGCTTCAATTTGATAACCATAATGTAAAAACACATCCTAGTGTTACCGTGATCCTCGTTTTGGCCTATATCTCGAGACCCTTCACAAATATGTATGAAAATTACCCTGTACTAAAGCACTCATCAACAGCTTTCATTTGTTATCCATATTCTATAAACACATTCTAGGGGTACCCGCGTCCACGTTTTATATCTCGAGACCCTAGTTACCCGCGGGTACGAAAAATACCCCGTATCAAAGTACTCATAAACAGCTTCCAGTTGATACCCATATTGTACAAACATATCCCAGGATTACCCAAATCCACGTTTTGATCTCAAGACCCTAGCTAAAACGGGATAAAAATTATCCTATGTCTGTTTCCTGGTTCTAAGCTACCCCTCTACCAATTTTCAGCCAAATATGTTCATCCGTTCCTTCCTCTTCAATCACTCTATATCTATTAAATAAAAAAAAAAATTATCGGCCCACTCCGGGATTAGTGGGGATGATTGCAGAATTGATTGAAGTTTTTTATGAGAAAAAAAAGGGCGAAATTCGAAAAATCTCGAAAAACTGAAAAATTACAAAAAAAAAACTTTAAACATTTTTTTGAATTTTTTCCGAAAAGTACATTTAAAAACATATTTAAAAATAAAATGATCCCAAACGGTCAATTTTTGAAAAAGTTATAGCATTTTGAAAACAAAAACGGTGTTTTTTTTTAAATTCATAACTTTTTTTGAGTAAGATGAAAAAATTTGTAAAACTTCTGAAAAACGTCTTTCGTAAGCTAGAAAAAGAAGACAAACTTTCAGCCGATTCTAAAGGGGTCGGGTTCAAAATTGGTCGAAATGGGATGGAATACCCCATATATATATATATATATAGAATAGATAGATAGATAGATAAAGATGTAGTTATGCGATTCTGTACAACCATTTGTCATCGTGTGACCAATTGGCGCCGGTTGGCAGAGAGAAGAAGCGACTAGCGCGGACATAACCGTTTAAACGGTTAAGCACCAATTAAGTAAGTAATTTGTCATCGTGCGTTAAAATCAAATACATACATACATATGCGTATGAATATATGTGCCCTGACTATACAAATTTTATCCACAAAACCACCAAATGCAGTGATTCATAATAAACTAAATTTTTAATACCAAACTTAAATTGCAGCTAATCCACACCGAAATGGCAAATGCAGCTATTAACATGAAATAAGACGCGACATAAAAAAATGTGTTGTAAATAAAATAAAATGAAATGAGACGAAAAGATAAGCAGAAATGCATGTCAAATTGTATGTTTCTATGAGTATGTAGTTAATGTCAATAGCCTTAATAAAGTCGCAATAAGTAAAAAAAAAGTAAATGTAAGGCGCGATAACCTCCGAAGAGATCTAAGGCCGAGCTTCTCTAGCAAATTGCGTCGTGCTCCTCTTGCTTTTCCCTACAAATTGGCCGGACGGGACCTACATCTTTAATGCCGACTCCGAACGGCATCAGCAAGGAAGATGAGTTTTCACTGAGAGCTTTCCATGGCAGAAATACACCCGGAGCGCTTGCCAAACACTGCCGAGGAGCGACCTCGCTTTAGAAAAATTTTCTTCTAATTGAAAAACCTTATTTCTAAAATTTTGATGTTGCTTTGCCCTGGGTGTGAACCCAGGGCATACGGTGTAGTAGGCGGAACACGCTACCATCACACCACGGTGGTCGCATCGTTAGTGTAAGAATAAATTCACAGACATACGGCACAAAACATGAGTAATAATTTATATGTACGACATAGTTTTTTACTTCCTTTATATTAATTTCGTTTGATGTTTTTCCGCCAATTTAAATACAAAACTGGAGACTTTTTCAATCCATTTTTGAATAATTTCTCAGAAAGCTAGATTCTAGAAACTTTGAACTAACTTCGCAAATGAAAATTTAACATGTAGAAAAAAACTTTGCTAGGCGGTCCAGGGATCGCGAAAATTAAAAAAAAATTATCGGAGCTTGGAAATTTTGCTTTTTTTTTTTGTTTTGGGGAGCTTTCCGATAACTTAGAAACCTGATACTTTGAAAATATAAGCTTAATTGGGTTGTAATATTTAGGATAAAAGAGTTTCCTTGCGACCGCTATTTTTATAACCTCCTGAAGATCTAGATTCTTGAAACTAAGTGTTTACTTAAGAATCCCATGACAATGCAATGCAAAGGAAAGCATTTTTCGAAACTTCCGATCGGAACTTTAAACGAAGATTTGAACTTAATTAGGTTGTAATATTTAAGATAAAAAGGTTTTCTAGATGAAACAGGGATCAAGATATTTAGAAAGTATATTTCCAAAATGTGGAAATTTACGACTGCTATTTGAAAAACTTTCTATAGAACTAAATTCTTCAAACTGAGAAAATACTTCAGTGCCCCATAACAATGCGTTATGAGAGAAAACAATTCGATAGATGGTCCAGAGATCGTGAAAAATCAAAAAAAAAATCGTCCATACTTGGAAATTTTGTTTTCGAGTTTTAAGAAAATTTTGAGCACAGCTTTGAGCTCTATTAGGTTGTAATATCTTATTACTTTAAAGGAGTAATTCTTGTTTGTTTGTATAGCCGAACGATCTCGGGAACGGCTCCACCGATTTAAATGAAATTTGGCACAGAGATAACGTATCACCTTCTAAGACTTTCTACCTAGGTGCTGCCACTCAGAATATTTCACAAGGTTGCCACCTATTCGAAATTTAAAAAATATTGCATGAGATATGCCGATATGGGTATCGAACGAAAGGTATTTCACTCCGCATTACAATAGGGACATTTTATAGTAGGGTTGCCATTTAGGGTTGCCAGCTTTTCAAAATTAAAAATAAATGCGTGAGATATGCGAAATGCGTATCGAACGAAAGGTATTTCACTCCGCATTACAATAGAGACATTTTTGAGTAGGGTTGTCATTTAGGGTTGCCACCTTTTCGAAATTAAAAAAAATTACATGAGATATGCCGATATGGGTATCAAACGAAAGGTATTTCACTCCGCATTACAATAGGGTAATTTTTGAGTAGGGTTGCCATTTAGGGTTGCCACCTATTCGAAATTAAAAAAAATTGCATGAGATATGCCGATATGGGTATCAAACGAAAGGTATTTCACTCGGCATTACAATAGGGACATTTTTGAGTAGGGTTGCTACTTAGGGTTGGGGTAGTTAGACGAAATAGTACTCTACTTACTCATTTTCTATTAAAGCTTTAAAGGAGAACATTAAAGTGAAAAACTTTCGTAAAAAATTTTACACATGATTCGACTCAATTTTAAATAATTTTCTTTTAAATGAATAATTGCAATTTCTCACAGATTACTATTAGAAAGATTTCTCAGCACAAAACGGAACGTTGCCGAGCAAAGCTAGGTCGCCCAGGTACTAAGAGATTAAAGAAATTTTAGATTGGACAGAGGTCAATATATTTGGATTTTTGACTGAATTCTTGTAGAGCTAGATTTTTGAAACTAAGAACATTCTTCAGAACCCCATGAAAATGCAACATAAATGAAACCAATTTCGCGATAAAATACAGGGAGCGTAAAAATCAAAAAGAGCCCCGTGCTTTGAAACTTTGCTTTCGAGTTTTAAAGAGCTTCCCGATAACCCAGCGACCTGAAGCTGTGATTACAACCTTCGAGTCTCGAGATTGTAGAGGAAATCACAAGTCCATTCCGAATTCGGCAATCCTCCGGTCGATTTGTAAGTAACTACTCATTTAGCTAGAAACATGAAGCCTCGCAAATAGTTCAGGTCACCTTAACAATGCAGCAAAAGAATTAGATAAGAAGAAGACGAAAATGTGTATGTAATTCCTTTATAAAAAATGGTCCAGAAAAACGAAAGATATCTCTTTAAACAAAGACATAATCATGTTGAGTTCTGATATTAAAATTTTAGCACAACATCTCTTAACATATTAATGAGGAACAAAAATTTAAAAGTGAAGTGCAATAAATAGACTTTCCATATAATCCTTACCTTAGTTCCTCAATGTGCGCTCCACCTCTATACTTTTGTACCCCTCCAACATTTTTACAGTGCTTTTTTTGAAATTTGAGTATCAAAGTTCAAGGAAATTATGTATTTGTTTTTAGAAATATTTTTCCTTTCTTCTGGTCCATTTTTATAAAGGAGGTACTTAAAAATGTGTATTTTCTTTTTATTTGTAACACAAAATTGCATGTATGCAAATCTTCTTGCTTGCATTATTTCCTTGACGGCACAGTCAAAAACGTAGCGAGCTGTTTACCACAGAGGCTATCCAGTACAACGTTGCTTATGAGTGACATTAAAAATCTAACGGCGTGATCTAATGCCAAACACTTTTCACATAATAATTAATGACGTTAGTCGTTACCGTTGACTTTACAACATTTTTATTGCATGCGTTTTTAGAGCTTTTTATTACGTTCTAAGTCGAACGTATCTATGAGTGTCTATTATAATGCCTCATCTTACATTCGAAGAGAAGGAACAGCTTTATATTTTAGCGCGCCTACATTAGCTTCACATGTATGTATGTTTATATTTAACTCTCCTTTGGACTAGGAGTTAGTGGCTTATAACTGTTAGTATAGTGCTAGCGCGCTCGTCTACCAAAGCGAAAGTTCTGAGTGCAAGAGCCGGCAAAAACAACATCAATATTTTTTTAAGACCAAGTTTTTTTCAAAAGAAAACCTTGTATAAGTGTGGTCGCTCCTGGTTTGGCATGGACTTTAAGCGAAAATGTATCTTCTTGCAGATGCCGTTAGAAGTAGGCATAAAACATAAAATTTTAAAGTTGCACGTCAAAAATTGAAGTGGAAACTCGGTCCTTATCTCCTTGAAAGTATATCGCGTCTTGTATTTATTTATATCGCACCATTTTAGTTGCGTTCTTAGGACGAGTGGCTAACCAGAAAGGTCCCCACTTTTAATGGATTCTTTGGCCATGGAGCTTAAAACGTTACAAAAAAGGTACAAGTTTTTAACAAAATACCTGAAACTACTATTCGTTCCAAAAGGGCACCAGGCTCAAAAAAAACTTGATTCTAGGAAGAACCCGGCTCTGAAAAAACGTACTGATCTCAAACAATACATTGACCTTTCAAATTATCCGGTGCTTCAAAAGTTTCCGGTTCTGAAACACTATCCAGTTAAAAATAGCACCAGGTTCTAAAAAGGAGCCGGTTCTGAAAAATAATAATGATCTAAAACAGTACATTATTCTTTCAAACTATCCGGCTCTGAAAAAAGCACTCGGTTTTAAAACAAGTATACCTGGTTCTAAAAAAATTAGTCGGTTCTAAAAAAGTACACGGTTCTTAAAATTACCCGCTGCAAAAAGTATGCGCTTCCCAACAAGTACCCTGCTCTAAAGAATTACCCAGATTAGAAAGTACCAGGTTATAAAAAAATAGCTGGTTCAATAAATTACCCGACTTTAAACAAGTACACGGTTTTGAAGAAATTCCCAATTTTTGAAAAGCATTCGGTTCAAGAAAGTACCCGGTTTTAAAAAGTTCCCGGATCCGGTAAAACAGAATCTGAAAAGGTACTCTGTTTTTTAATATAAGTTTAGTGACACGCAGTAATATATAGCTAATGAAAAAACACAATAGGAACCGAGTCGTGAACACCATGATAGCTCAGCGATGCAAGGACGACCACGGCACCTGGGACCAGGAGATTCCGCAAATAGCATTCGCGATAAACAAGGCTAATGACGAATCTACAACAGCATCGGCAGCAGAAATCAATTTCGGTAGAGATCTTACAGCATCGCAGCAAGTGCGCACGGAGGGAGCAGTACCAGCAGAGCCACCGACCGTACCACCGTCCATCACCAAGTTATGGGACGAGATAAAAGGGCACCTAGCTCCAAAGCAACAGAAAAAACACTACGACTTACGCAGACGGCAATGGAAACCACGCATAGGCGAGCAGGTGATGAAAAGGGACCACCCACTTTCATCCGCGGCAGACAAATTCGCCAAGAAGTTAGCACCAAAATTTTCCGGCCCATACTTGGTGATGGAATATGTTTCCACGAACACGGTGAAAGCGACAACACGCGCCCTTGCATTTGCAAGACTTGAAGCCGTACGAATCCTAAACAACCCGCGAAATGCTTTGAAAGTAAATGAGTCCAAATCGATTTGTTGACTTCGCGCTCTTATTCTCATCTTAAAAACCAGCCACGTAAGAAGTTTAAGCAGTGCCACATGGCCTATCAAGTTCGATGTGGTTATATTAAATCATTACTGAAATGATTGTGCTAGTACCTTAGTGGCGCTTGGTACCGAAACGTATCGGATCTATAATCGGCAAAGAACTATCAAAATCGAATGTCTTTATCATATATTATACCACAACCTTAAAACCTGATCTCAAAATTTCCACAATTAGTATGATATTTCTAGGTATTTCCGCTTTCTTCAAAACCCGAACAACGTTTTAAATTTTAAATCTCTAGCCAGTTAAAAGCCGGACGTCACCTATCGGATATTTTTTCCTCGGTTTTTTAATTTTTATTTAACAACATATGTCCCGGTATTCGATAGGGTTTTTTAGTTTGGCTGTTAAACAAACTTCTGGTAACACTACGGACTCTTTCAGTCTATGTAAGGTCCTCATGGACGGCCAGTTCAGCGCAACTTTACCTTCATTGTAAAAGTGCCCTAAACTAAGTGCACGGTTTCACGTTCCAACCTCTATGAGAAATTACCTAAAAATTGCTATGCACAGGTTTTGGAAAGATCTTTAAATATATCGATCCCCGTCCTATCTAAGAGATATCTCATCCTTAATATTGCACTTTGATAAGGCGCTTAGCTGTGTATGTTCAAAGTTTCGAGGTCTTTAAAGAAATTACTTAAAACTCGACTGCAAAATTTTTTAATTCGAAGAAGTTTTTTAAATATCACAATCACTCATCAGGTTTTGAAGTGCGTTCCAAGTTTCAAGACTCTAGCTCCACGGCAAGGAATTTTCGCGCAGACATGAAGCCGACCTAACATTAAGGAATTAAAAAACAATGCCAAATTTTCCTTCTATAATTTTATTAGCTTTAAATTTTCCAAGAAGTCTTTTTTGGTATGTAGGGGGTGTGGCGTTTGATATATGTATATACCAACATATGAAAAGTCAAAGGTTCCTTAGGAAACTGATACCAGGCCAATAATACTTAGCAGACATATGCCCAACATCGATATTATGTCATTTGAGAAAAGCGGAAAGAATTCAAAAAGAAGGTGTCAGGAGGGCATCACTGTATATGCTAAATATTACTAATGTGGGAAGTCTTATAAAACAGCAAAAAGAATATGTGCTTAGGAATCAAACGGAAAATTACTCTTGCCAAAAAGTGCACTTTCGACTGAGAAGGCAACTAAAAAGTAAAGACCTCTTTCGACTAAGAAAAATAATGCTCTACAAGTCGCTCATCATACTTGTCCTGTTGTATCGCTTGGAATCATGGTCGGTGTAGAGAGAAGATGCAATGACTCGTGGAGTGTTCGAGAGATAAGTTCTGCGGAAGATTAATGGTCTTGTCTGTGATGCTGACGGCGAGTGTCGAAAGAGGTATAACAATGAGCTGTATGAGCTTTACGCAAATATGTCGATAGCACAGCGAATAAAATCTCAAAGGCTTCGCTGGCTAGTTCATGTTATGCGAATTGACGATGACACTCCGGCCAAAAAAAATATTTCAGTCGACACCGCAGTTTCAAAGCAGAGGAAGTGGGAGACCACCACTGAGTTGGGAGAGGCAGGTGGAGAAAGACTTAACCTCTTTTGGTGCTCCCAATTAGCAAAAGTCGCGAGACAGGTATAGCTGGCGTGAATTGTTAGGTTAGGTTTAGTTAAAGTGGCTGCCAACCAACAATGTGTGGGACACACTTAGGCTGGCTGGCTGGCTCATTGTGATACCACTGTATGGGCTGTAGTTCTTTCTCCTTTAGATTTGTCCAGTTTGTCCTTCTAATGTAGCGTAGAATAATTTCGATTTCCGCAGAGCCAAGTTACAATAAACAGTCGATGAATTAATTATTCGGACATTCCACACGTACACTGGCCAGAGCAGGGCCACAGAGGAAGTACTCGACGCTTTCTATCTTCTCTTCATCCCTGCAGCCCCGACAAAATTCATTGGTTTGGAAATACTATACGTACGCCGTGTATTCCCATCAGTCAGGGCCCTTTAGTACCCCGATCACTGGACCTAAGTAGAGACGGTTGAGGTTAATGAGGAACCTAGTTCGATTCTCATTTATGCGAGGCCAGGTTTGTTTGGACACCTTGCATGTAGGTTCCAGCGTCCATCTGGAATTTTCCTTCTTGGTGAAAATTAATGTGAGCCAGTATTTGCACGCAGCAAAAAGGTGAGCAATGTTCTTCAGCTGGCTTAGCTCGGTCTGTTCAGTAGCCTTCCGCGCTAGTTCATTGGCAGCGCAGTTCCCTGGTACATCGCTGTAACCTGGAACCCATACAACAGCTGTCTCGCGCCACGATGCAAGTTCGCTGAGGGTCTGTCTGCATTCTATTGATAATTTCGATGAAGTGTTCTTGCCTTGGAAGGCTTTTATTGCATCCCAGAGTAAATTGCTACTGATGTGGGATTCTTAGATAGCAGCCAATGGGCGGCCTCCATTATTGCAGTTAATTTCGCCTGGAAGACGCTACAGTGGCTTGGCAGCCCTATGCTTAGGGAAAGTGAATGATCCTCTGAATAGATTCCATTACCCACGTTACCATGATCGAGAATGGGAAGTCTTGCAAACGGAAGTATGCACTCATAGAATTATATTATCACAAATGTATATTACTACGTAATACCATAGATATTTTAACATAATTTTAGTTCAGCTCATTCGCGTTTTGTACAAAATGCTGAAATACCAAAAACGAGAAATCGCTTTAAATTTGGTTTCGACCTACTTCACACAAACGCTGTGTTGTAGAGAGGAGAAGAAATTGTGTGAAAGGGACTGTGGCACATCTGAAATGAAGAGAAATTTGCATATGCCATGTCTAGAAGTCTCATGCAAGCTTCGATTTTGATATGCCTTATCTGAGACAATAGATTGGTTGAATTTTCGATCCCGGGCGATACTAGTAAAACTTAATCAATGCAATTAATATTTTTCATTTCCTCATCTGTTTTCATATAAAGCAACATTGCAACACAAAGTTCCAATGAGCCAACCAACCTTGAACCAACATTTCAAAGATTTTAAACTAAACTGAGCTAATTCCAACAAAGTAGTTTGTACGTACATATGTAGCCAAGTTCTGGCAATTTCACTTGATGCGCTTTATTCGTAAACATTTAATAAACTCAAATGACCCGATCGGAGCGGCTGCCAGTCTTTTACGCATGAACCGATGCCAATAATGCCTTCTTAACCTCGCCGCTCCTGTAGGATTGGATGCAAACATTTTTTTGGATAGTGAATAAATATTTTTTATTTTTTTCGCGCAGATCACTTAGATTCTACTTTTATCCATTTATACATACGCAACAACGTACATATGTTCATATGTCTGTGTACATATGTATATTAGAGTGGGTCGATTTTTATGGACGAAAGTTAACCGATATCGCGCCATCGATTTTTCGATAGGATTTGGTCTCAGGAAAAAAAGTTCCACTACATGAAGAAACCTTAAAAATCAAAGCGGAAAAAGTCAAAAAAAAATGAACTTTCGCAGGCTCGAAATTTATTTTTTTGTGTATGCGTAGTGTAACTTTTTTTTCTAAGTCCAAATCCTATCGAAAAATCGATGGTGCGATATCGGTTAATACATCGACCCAGTCTAATGTATATACATTAGAGCGGGTCAAATTTATTGTTGAAAAGGCACATCCAGTTTCTGAATCTATGGGTCATACTGAGTAATATTGCCCATGGGACCATAGGTCTGAAATGAATTTCGAGCCTCCCAGTGGAGTTCCGAGTTCTCAAAAGTCTGACGCCTCATTTGGTTTCGAATGGATCGCAGAGGTTCAGTGCCATTTGGCAACGCCTTATACTATTGTCTCGTTTTTCGAGAGATATCATTAAAAGTAACAGTTAGGTATACAGCGCTTGATTTCACTAGTTTGTAGTCGCAAAAATTTTTCTTTTAGATGATTTCATTCATGTTAAGAAAATAAATAAAAATAAAAATAGAGATAAAATAGAGAGCCAATTAAAAAGTACAGTCCCCTCTCGGCAAACGAAAATTATGCTCTACAAGTTTCTTATCGTACTCGTCTTTGCTATATGGTGCAGAAGCATGGACCATGACAACATTAGATGAATCGGCTCTGGGAGTGTTCGATAGAAAAGCTCTCCGAAAGATTTACGGACCTCTACGCGTTGGCGGTGGTGAGTACCGAAAAAGATTTCATGATGAGCTGTACGAGCTTTATGCAGACATCAACATAGCATAGTCCAGCGATTTAAAACGTAGCGGCTTCGCTAGCTAGAAATCTGCCCATGGAAGCAGAGGAAGAGGTCGACCCCCACTACTCTGGAAGGACCAGGTGGTGAAAGATTTAAACTCCCTTGGTATGACTAATTGTCGCCAGTTGGCAGAGCGAAGAAGCGACTGGCGTGCCAATTAAGTGCAATATTTATTGCATGCTTTTAGGTAAGCTTTCTTATATTCGGTTGGGGGTTACGCAACCTTCAAAGGAGTTTCCGATACAACTTATTTTAACCTAAATGTTTCCTTTTACTTATTTTAAATTGTTTTATTTCGAGCATGCATGGTTTGCTGACACTAACTAGTAGAAAAATATTTTGCTGCTTTTATCTCCTCTGAAATGGTAGATATCATTTTTTTCGCCATCACACTTATGAACTCCTCACAAATCGTTTTGGATAAATAACTTGTGCTGCCACTTCCTTTGTTGCCAAATTTTTTTATGTTTTCAGCCAAGAAGGGGTCATATTCTGCAACAACTTCCAGAAACATCAAATAATTCCCATTATTTGGAGATCCCAGTTTTTCGTCACTGCCCCTGAATGGCAGTCCACGGGATGCTAAAGCTTTCGTTACAGAAACAACTCGGTTTAAAACTTTCCTCCAGTAATATATTTTTTATTGAATTGAATAACGAGCGTTTTATCAATCCTTGTTTCCTGATGACTCCTTTGTTTCAGTTTCAATACTTTGTTTTTGTGGCTTGGAGAATTTTCATGCTCCTTTACCCGTTGAGTCGAATGTTTCCAATCATTGAATCCCATTTGGCAGTTGAAATAAGAAGCAGGATCGAACAAAAGACATGGTACACAAAACACACTTCGTTACTAGCAGAAAAAATAAGCCAAGTGCGAAGACTTGTTTCTCCGTTTTGAAGATTTCTAGAAAGAGATTTTTTGAAAGGTATCTTACGCTTCCATCAAGATAAATTCGTTTGGATAGACTGAAATCAACTTCAGAATTCTGTCTGCCTCCATGTATTGCTATATGATCACGAATTGTTCATTAGTTGTCCATTTGGCGGGATCATCGCTCAAAATCAATTGATCCAGTCCACTAGGGTCTTGTGAGGAATTCAAATCTTTATTTTCCTGAATAGGTATGTCACATGTAGGAGGATTTGATGTGACTTCTCCACTTTCGAGACTTTGACCTATAATGTATAAAACACATAATTAAAACTCTTATATAGGTACCACATTTTTTTCCACATTCTAATCTTCAATGTGATCTGATCTTAAACCCTCATTATTAGGTGGCACAGATTTCCCAATATCATTAAATTGCAGTTCATCATTCGAATCTGAAAAACAATTTTATAGTAAAAATGTTTCGTACTGAAACTAAACTCACAATTTTTGACAGTAGGGTGCCTCCCATGTAGCGAAATCTGGCTTTCTGGCCCAGAATCTACCTGGGCTAACCTAGCTGTCGATGATTTGACTTATGCATTTTTACCTTTTTGGTTATGATCAACAACGGAGTCATTTTCTTTTCGAGGAGTTTGAAAAAACAATCAAGTTTGAGGATTTTCGACAGTAAATCTGTGTCTTTCTGCACTTTCTCGGCTGCACGTCTTTTGTTTGCGGCGCCGCTTAACTTTTTCATATTTGCAGTCATTCTTCTATTTTTCACAAAAACATTAATTCACTGACACTTTTTTGATGTTTTTAACTCGGAACGATTTTTAAGATTACATAAAATGTACGCAGCGCATTGTATAGAGGCGCGAACTATTCAAATTAACCAGAAAGAGAAAATATTCAGATCTTAGTTGCCTTTGAAAAAGTGAGCTCGCGCATTTCACCGAAAAAATACTTCAATGCCTCTCTTGATTTTTAAATTTGAAATTTCAATTAAATTTGAATCTTTTAGGGAAAACAGATTCAAGACGACAACGACGGTGCGACATCTTACTTACTTACTTAATTGGCGCTTAACCGTCTAAACGGTTATGGCCGTCCAACAAGGCGCGCCAGTCGCTCCTTCACTCCGCCAACCGGCGCCAATTGGTCACACCAACGGAGTTTAAATCGTTTTCCACCTGGTCCTTCCAACGGAGTGGGGGCCGCCCTCTACCTTCTACCTCCGCCCTCTACATCCGTTTAGCGGTGAGCTAATGTGAGAAGGCGACAACCTGGCTAGGCCACTCTGACATAATCGGTTTAAGGGCTAGCCGGGGGAGATCTCATCGGCAGCGTCTGTACACCTCTAGGTGCGGCTGCAAGCGGGCGTCTGTCTTGGAGCAAGCGGCTCGCTATATAAACGTGCAAGTAATACTTTCACCCGCTGAGCGGGTTGTGCGCTGGGCTTGCGACGCGCCACGTAGAACCATACTCCAATGAAATATAACAACAAGCCTCGGATAAATACGGTGCGGCATCTGTCAAGTTATTTTTACACATGTTCTTATGGCCGCTGTCGCTAGATTAGATCTATTTCTATTTTGACAGGCGACGGTCGTGGCGTCCTTTTTTCTTTTTGTGAATAAAAATCAAAATAACTGCAAATAGCCTTAAATATGTGTTGAAATTTATTAGTTATACATTTTTTTAACACATGCAATACTTTTTTCTAAATTTTTTGTTGTTTGAGCTAATGCAGAACTGTCGTTGTCGCTTTCATTATAATCAGTCGTCGGTGCTTGGCGGCAAATGTCGTCAAGCTTCAGTTTTTCGCCGTTGTCGCTAGCAGTCGTCGGGGCCGTGGGCCGGGCTTTTCACGTCATTTACTGCACACAAGCTGCTAACACTTAGTGTTTACATATCGCTCATTTGCTGCAAGACCGGCATAAATCAAAAAACGTGATTTTTGAGTTAATGCTGCAGAATAGTTAGTTACATCATACTTCATGTTGAGTAAACAATTCTTTATAATTTGTTGAAAACTAAGCGCTTCAGATACAAACCAAATGTTGCATTTACTTGCGCACCATATGGCGGTTGAATCTCAAAATTGCCCTTCCTGAAAAGTTGTGTATTTTGAAAAGTGCAAATGCAGCAAATGAGCGATATGTAAGTCCCACTGGGGCGAATGTTAAGAACTGTACCAATGTTCTGAAATGTACTTTGATTCATTTTTTCTCTGTAAAAATTGAAAAAATCTTTCATTCTTGTTGTAATATTCAAAAAAAAATTTTTTTTTTTTGATAAATAAAAAAAAAATTTGCCTTGTCTTAGTTTTGGCGCCCCTATTGAAACGGCGCCCTGGGCAGCTGCCCATGTTGCCCCTATGTCAATCCGCTCCTGTTAACTACATGAATTAATTACGTGACTAATTTGCCTAAAAGTAGGCCTCTAATTTGTGAATTAAATGATGTATGGAAAAAATAACGCAAACCTAATAATTTTAAGGACGAATTTTTCCAACATAAATCGCGAACAGGTATATCACGTAATGTGACAAAAAACGGTAAATCATGAAATACAGATATTTATATTAACTGCATCCTTCACAAAAATGTGCATTAATTTACTAATTTTGTTGAATTTTAAATGTTTTATGAAGAATTTATAGCAGTGCCGGCACTTCAAAAGCAAAATTTGCCGCTCATTGCATTTACTCATTGTACTTTGTTTACAATTTTCCATTAGTGTGGTCACTTGACCTTCATAATTTAGTAGATTTTTATTCATATGAATATATATGTATTTTTCATTTTATATATTTACATGCAAACAATGTACGCAATATCTTTTCTACACAATATCTTTGTTCCACAAATTCAACAATTCACGCCAAAGATGAGCGCGATTTAGGATATCGTTTTTTGTATATAAAACGCTCAAATTGCAATTGTCTTTAATATTTCACTTTTTCTCGCATATGTATAAGTTTCTAGTTCTGCGCGAATAGTTGTGTGGTTGGTTGCTGTGCTGTTCGGCCGGCGATACCATGCCCAAGTTACGCTTGTGTGCATACAGGAGAATGCTAGGATGCACATGGAGCTTAACGCCCAAACTCTCTCAATGGGTATTTACGACAATTGTCAAACCCATACTTTATTAGAAGGTTCTTTTTTGGTAGAGCCATTTAATATAAGTAGAACGGACTATACGATCCCATGCTTGAGCTTCGAAGGCCATCTTGGGACCACAATAGATCCGGAGGGTTTCCGCAAAGGTGCGGAAATGGTCAAACACACTATACACACAGCGAACAAATTGTGGCGTTTATTAAGATTTTCCCATATCGATAGCCGTTCCACCTTTAGCTCACTTACCTTCTTCTGTAATTTACTCTTACCTGCAATTAAAGGAGAGAAAATATTTTAGTAAAATTGACAAAAAAAAACTTATTCAAAGATCAAGTAATTAATAATAAGGTTCGCATTAAATTGTCAATTCATTTTAGGCACGCAATTGAAAGTTTTCGGCTAATACATGCAGGATTGCCTAGATTATTTCTAAGGCATGCAGAGTTTCACTGAAATGCTTGGTCTTAGAGTAAATACTCGCCAAGGTTTTAACAAATAAATTCGAATGATAAGTGGGTTAGTAATTGCTTTGCACCCAGAATATATTAACTTTGATTGGATAACAGTTGGTTGTACAGGTATAAAGGAACCGAGATAGGTATAGACTTCCATATATCAGAATCATCAGTATCGAACAAAAATTTTATTGAGCCATGTCCGTCCGTCCGTCCGTCTGTCCCTTAACATCATAACTTGAGTAAATATTGAGATATCTTCACCAAAAATTTGGTACACGAGCTTATCTGGGCAAAGACAAGATTGGTATTGAAAATGACCGAAATCGGATGATAAACACGCCCACTTTTTATATATATAACATTTTGGAAAACACAAAAAAACTGCTTATTTAGTAAATAATACACCTAGAATGTTGAAATTAGACGTGTGGACTGATATTGAGACTCTTGATAAAAAAAAATTTTAAATGGGTGTGGCACTGCCCACTTGTGATAAAATCAATTTTAGAAATATTAATCATAAAACAAAAATCGTTAAACCTATCGTAGCAAAATTCGGCAGAGAGGTTGCCTTTACTATAAGGAATTCTTTGAAGAAAAATTAACGAAATCCGTTAAGGACCACGCCTACTTTTATATAAAAGATTTTTAAAAGGGTCGTAGACGAATAAAATAAGCTATATCTTTGCAAAAAAGAGCTTTATACCAATATTATTTTATTTCCTAAGTGGATTTATAACAATAAATAGGAAAACCTTTAAACTTTGAAAAATGGGCGTAGCACCGCCCCTTTTATTACTAAGCAATTTTCTATGTTTCGGGAGGCATAACTCGAAGTAAAATTTACATATCGTAACAAAATTGGGTACACATATTTTCCTTATAGGAAAATATTTCTAGAAAAAAATGGACGGGATCGGTTAAAAACCACGGCAACTTAGATATAAAACAAGTTTAAAAGGGTCGCAGGCTAAGGTAATAAGCTGTAACTTAACCAAAAATAGTTTTGGATCAATGATATTTCACGCATCAAATTTGATTGTAAGAGGAAATGGGGAGACATTTTTTTTTAAACGGGCGGTGCCACGTGTTATGTAGAAAAGTAATTTATCTGAAATGAAATATACAGTTGAAGCTCACGCTGAGTATATAATGTTCGGTTGCACCCGAATTTAGACACCTTTACTTGTTCAATAAATATTTCATCATCAATCCATCACATAAAAAGCTTCACTCTCTAGTTAGAACCAAGAACAAATTAGCATACATTTCGTGTGCACGTTTGCAACAGAAGCAACAACAAAAACGAAACAAACTGCTTAGTTTGAAATTTAACAACAGTAAAAAAAAAAAGAAGAAACATTAAACAAACAAGTAAGGAAGGCTAAGTTCGGGTGTAACCGAACATTACATACTCAGTTGAGAGCTATGGAGACAAAATAAGGGAAAATAACCATGTAGGAAAATGAACCTCGGAATGTGTTTGTATGACATGCGTATCAAATGGCAGGTATTAAAGAGTATTTTAAGAGGGAGTGGGCCATAGTTCTATAGGTGGACACCTTTTCGAGATATCGCCATAAAGGTGGACCAGGGCTGACTCTAGAATTTGTTTGTACGATATGGGTATTAAATGAAAGGTGTTAATGAGTATTTTAAAAGAGAGTAGGCCTTAGTTCTATAGGTGGACGCCTTTTCGGTATATCGTTATAAAGGTGGACCAGGGGTGACTCTAGAATGCGTTTGTACAATAAGGGTATCAAACGAAAGGTGTTAATGAGTGTTTTAAAAGGGAGTGGGCCTTAGTTCTATGGGTTGACGCCTTTTCGAGATATTGCCATAAAGGTGGACCAGGGGCGACTCTAGAATTTGTTTGTACGATATGGGTATTAAATGAAAGGTGTTAATGAGTATTTTAAAACGGAGTGGGCCTTAGTTCTATAGGTGGACGCCTTTTCGGTATATCGTTATAAAGGTGGACCAGGGGTGACTCTAGAATGCGTTTGTACAATAAGGGTATCAAACGAAAGGTGTTAATGAGTGTTTTAGAAGGGAGTGGGCCTTAGTTCTATGGGTTGACGCCTTTTCGAGATATTGCCATAAAGGTGGACCAGGGGCGACTCTAGAATTTGTTTGTACTATATGGGTATTAAATGAAAGGTGTTAATGAGTATTTTAAAAGAGAGTAGGCCTTAGTTCTATAGGTGGACGCCTTTTCGGGATATCGTTATAAAGGTGGACCAGGGGTGACTCTAGAATTAATTTGTACGATGTGGGTATCAAATGAAAGGTGTTAATGAGCATTTTAAAAGTGGGTAGGCCTTAGTTCTATGGGTGGACGCCTTTTCGAGATATCGCCATAAAGGTGGACCAGGGATGACTCTAGAATTTGTTTGTACGATATGGGTATCAAACGAAAAGTGTTAATGAGTATTTTAAAAGGGAGTGGGCCTTAGTTCTATAGGTGGACGCCTTTTCGAGATATCGCCATAAAAGTGGACCAGGGGTGACTCTAGAATTAATTTGTACGATATGGGTATCAAATGAAAGGTGTTAATGAGTATTTTAAAAGTGGGTGGGCCTTAGTTCTATGGGTGGACGCCTTTTCGAAATATCGCCATAAAGGTGGACCAGGGATGACTCTAGAATTTGTTTGTACGATATGGGTATCAAATGAAAGGTGTTAATGAGCATTTTAAAAGTGGGTAGGCCTTAGTTCTATGGGTGGACGCCTTTTCGAGATATCGCCATAAAGGTGGACCAGGGATGACTCTAGAATGCGTTTGTACAATATGGGTATCAAACGAAAAGTGTTAATGAGTATTTTAAAAGGGAGTGGGCCTTAGTTCTATAGGTGGACGCCTTTTCGAGATATCGCCATAAAAGTGGACCAGGGGTGACTCTAGAATTAATTTGTACGATATGGGTATCAAATGAAAGGTGTTAATGAGTATTTTAAAAGTGGGTGGGCCTTAGTTCTATGGGTGGACGCCTTTTCGAAATATCGCCATAAAGGTGGACCAGGGATGACTCTAGAATTTGTTTGTACGATATGGGTATCAAATGAAAGGTGTTAATGAGTATTTTAAAACGGAGTGGGCTTTAGTTCTATAGGTGGACGCCTTTTCGGTATATCGGTATAAAGGTGGACCAGGGGTGACTTTAGACTTTTTTTACGATATGGGTATGAAATGAAAGGTGTTAACGAGTATTTTAAAGGGGAGTGGGCCTTAATTCTATAGATGGACGCCTTTTCGGAATATCGTTATAAAGGTGGACCAGGGTTGACTCTAGAATGCGTTTATACATTATGGGTATCAAACGAAAGATGATAATGAGTATTTTAAAAGGGAGTGGGCCTTAGTTCTATAGGTAGACGCTTTTTCGATATATCGCCATAAAGGTGGACCAGGGGTGACTCTATAATGTGTTTGTACAATATGGGTGTCAAATTAAAGGTACTAATAAGAATTTTAAAAGGGAGTGGTGGTAGTTGTATATGTGAAGGCGTTTTCGAGATATCTATCAAAATGTGCACCAAGGTGACCCTGAACATCACCTGTCGGGTATCGCTAATTTATTTATATACGTAATACCACGAACAGTAATCTTGCCATGATTCCATGGGCTTTTGATTTCGCCCTGCAGAACTTTTTCATTTTCTTTTACTTAATATGGTAGGTGTCGCACCTATTTTACAACGTTTTTTTCTAAAGTTATATTTTGCGTCAATAAACCAATCCAATTACCATGTTTCAACCCTTTTTTCGTATTTGGTATAGAATTATGGCACTTTTTTCATTTTTCGTAATTTTCGATATCGAAAAAGTGGGCGTGGTCATAGTCAGATTTCGGCCATTTTTTATACCAATAGAAAGTGAGTTCAGGTAATTATGTGAACTGAGTTTAGTAAAGATATATCGATTTTTGCTCAAGTTATCATGTTAACGGCCGAGCGGAAGGACAGACGGTCGACTGTGTATAAAAACTGGGCGTGGCTTCAACCGATTTCGCCCTTTTTCACAAAAAATAGTTATCGTCCTAGAATCTAAACCGCTACCAAATTTCACAAGGATTGGTAAATTTTTGTTTGACTTATGGCATTAAATGTATCCTAGACAAATTGAATGAAAAAGGGCGGAGCCACACCCATTTTGAAATTTTCTTTTATTTTTGTATTTTGTTGCATCATATCATTACTGGAGTTGAATGTTGACATAATTTACTTATATACTGTAAAGATATTAAATTTTTTGTAAAAATTTCACTTAAAAAATTTTTTTTTTTAAAGTGGGCGTGGTCGTTTTCCGATTTTGCTAATTTTTTTTAAGTATACACATAGTAATAGGAGTAACGTTCCTGCCAAATTTCATCATGATATCTTTAACGACTGCCAAATTAGAGCTTGCAAAACTTCTAAATTACCTTCTTTTAAAAGTGGGCGGTGCCACGCCCATTGTCCAAAGTTTTACTTATTTTCTATTCTGCGCCATAAGTACATCGCAGCTACCAAGTTTCATCGCTCTATCCCTCTTTGGTAATGAATTATCGCAATTTTTCGATTTTTCGAAATTTTCGATATCGAAAAAGTGGGCGTGGTTATAGTCCGATATCGTTCATTTTAAATAGTGATCTGAGATGAGCGTCCAGGAATCTACATACCAAATTTCGTCAAGATATCTCAAAATTTACTCAAGTTATCGTGTTAACGGGCAGACGGACGGACGGACGGACGGACGGACATGGCTTAATCAAATTTTTTTTCGATATTGATGATTTTGATATATGGAAGTCTATATCTATCTCGATTCCTTTATACCTGTACAACCAACCGTTATCCAATCAAAGTTAATATACTCTGTGAGCTCTGCTCAACTGAGTATAAAAACGCAAAAAAACTCTTCCGACAACCAACCATTGTGCGTTCACAACTTTTAATTGAATTTCTAAATTAAAACGAAATTTTTTTGAAAAAACAAATTCTTAATTTCGACTGTTTTCATGATGTGCTGCTTCTTTTTCCCCTTTTTTTAGGTAGCAATTATTTTTAGTATTGCCAGATGCAATTTTTTTTAAAGCTAAAATTAAAAACTTCGAAAAGCTAATTTAAAAAGAAAATTAGACAAGGCAGGAAAAAGAAGCGAAATATGTTTTCAAGGGCCAAAAAAGTCAAACTTGTTTAAACAAAAAGGTTGGACTATCAAACTCTAGTTGAAGAAATAAAAGTTTCAAGCTGAAATGGCCTATTTCTCATGATGGTCAACATTTTCACTCCAATCTGTATTCAAATCCGGAAAAGAGGAGTTAAAGTGTGCTCTAGAAACTTATATTGCCAAGAGCAAGTTTCGAAGTGAGCTTAATTAGTCGAAATTTAAAAATTCGTTTTCACAATCCATCTGTAACTATCCTTTTAAAAACTTTCTGTGGGCGTGGTCTTTAACCGATTTTGTCCATTTTTTCCAGGCACATTAATTATAACCAGATTAATTCTGTGGAATTTTGTGTTGAGAATTTGAACGATTTTTTTGTTTGTGACCAATAATATTTATAAAATTGTTTTCATCACAAGTGGATGCTGTCACCCCCATTTTAAAATCTTTATATATATTTAACTTCTTAAGCACCACTTCAAACCATAAATGATAGTTCATTGTTCACTAAATAATACGTGGCGTGAAAATCACAAATGTATTGTGACGAATATTAGCAACACTAAGGGATACTATCATCTCTAAGCCGATACTGGGCGATCACTTGTGTGTACATGAGCAGGTCAATCATTATGTCTACACATATGTACATGCAGCAGCTGAGAGATACTCACAAAGGTGTACAATCATCGGCAGGGTGGTTCTCACACGTACACATGCATATAACTGAGATACTCACAAATGTATACAATCATCGCGCATATTGCTATGCGAGAAGCTTTAGGCGTGCATCTGTAGTTTATAGCTGGTGAGTTAGTAGCTGGTAAACATGCAGTAAATTCTAGAAGGAGAAACGCCTAGAAATATGCAAACGAGGAAAACGAAGAGTATAAAAGCAGCACCAGCTGAGGCATGGGCAATCAGTTTGATTTAAGGACGCTACCAATTGCGAAGTATAAGTGTTATTGTGGAGTATTTTCAAAGTAGTCTAATAAAGACCATTTTGCAGTATTGAATATTGGAGTTATTTATTCAAACATTCAGCGATACGAACGTTTGTAGAGGGTGTAAAATAAGTGGAGTATCCATAAATTCGTTACAGTATTTTCCAGAGTATAGTATACTTATAAATTGGGTATGGTTAAGGACTGATATAAGTGATTTTAAATGAGATGGGTGCCAATGAACTCACATTCCAAATCCACAAGTTGTTGAGGACAGCCTGGCGGACAGAAGGAGTGAGAACTCTTAATGAATGCGGTCTTTCAGCCAGAGCATTTTTATACTCCGCGTGCTGTGCACATAGAGTATATTAACTTTGATTGGATAACGGTTGGTTGTACATGTATAAAGGAATCGAGATAGATATAGACTTCCATATATCAAAATTATCAGTATCGAAAAAAAATTTATTGAGCCATGTCCGTCCGTCCGTCCGTTAGCACGATAACTTGAGTAAATATTAAGATATCATCACCAAATTTGGTATACTAGCTTATCTGGACCCAGAATAGATTAGTGTTGAAAATGAGCGGAATCGGATCATAACCACGCCCACTTTTTATATATATAAGATTTTATAAAACACAAAAAACCTGTTAATTTAGTAAATAATTTGGAAAATATTTTTTAAATGGGCGTGGCACCGCCCACTTGTGATAAAATCAATTTCACAAATATTATTAATCATAAATCAAAAACCGTTAAACCTATCGTAACAAACTTCGGCAGAGAGTTTGCCTTTACTATAAGGAATGCTTTGAAGAAAAATTAACGGAATCGGTTAAGGACCACGCCCACTTTTATATAAAAGATTTTTAAAAGGGTCGTGGACGCATAAAATAAGCTACATCTTTGCAGAAAAAAGAGCTTTATATCAATGGTATTTCATTTCATAAGTGGATTTATAACAATAAATAGGAAAAACTTCAATTTAAAAAAATGGGCATGGCATCGCCCCTTTTATGACAAAGCAATTTTCTATGTTTCGGGAGCCATAACTGGAAGAAAAATTAATGGATCGTAATAAAACTGGGTACACCTATTTTCCCTATAGCAATTATAGGAAATATTTCCAGAAAAAATGGACGGGATCGGTTAAAGACCACGGCAGCTTAGATATAAAACAAATTTAAGAGGGTCGTATGCTAGAATAATAATCTACAACTTAGCAAAAAATGGCTTTGAATCAATGATATTTCACTTATCAAGTTTTATTGTAAGAGGAAATGGGAAGACATTTTTTTTAAACGGGCGGTGCCACGTGTTATGGAGAAAAGTAATTTATCTGAAATGAAATGTAAAACTGAAGCTCACGCTGAGTATATAATGTTCGGTTACACCCGAACTTAGACACCTTTACTTGTTATATTTGGAATTCTTTATTTTTTTACCCAGCTCTACTTGTACACAGGGTATTATAACTTTGATTGGATAACGGTTCGTTGTATAGGTATAAAGGCATCGCGATAGATATAGGCTTCCATATATAAAAATCATCAGTATCGAATAAAAAATTTATTAAACCATGTCCGTCAGTCCGTTCGTCCGTCCGTCCATTAACACGATTTATTGAGCAAATATAGAGATATCTTCACCAAATTCGGTGTATGGGTATATCTTGACCCAGAATAGATTGGTATTGAAAATGAAATCGGACGATAACCATTGCCTCCTTTTTCGATATCCAAAACTTGGAAAAATAAAACAAAAATGGGATAATTTATAGACGAATGTCGCTAAGCTAATGAAATTTGGTAGCTGGATTAGTTTTATAGCAGAAGAAAAATTTTTGGAAGTTTAACAAGCCGTAAATCAAAAGCCGGTAAAGATATATGACATAGAAACTTGCCAAATTATATAGACTGACTGAAGATAATTAAAACTGATAATTAAAAGACCATTGCCACTTTTCCTAAAGATCTAACCTTAACAAAATTTGCAATAACTCTATGGTATGTAAGTACATTTGACTGATATTCCACCTCAGTAGTGGTATGGTTGAGCTAAGAACAAAAATTAAACAAATTTGGAAAATGGGCGTGACCCGCCTCTTTTTTGTTACATGTATGTATTAATGCTTAGCCTGAATTTGAATTCGTTGGGTTAAGTTAGACTAAGTTGGCTGGTCCGTGAAACCTCACATAGAATGAATGAGTCCATGGTGCCACCAGAAATTGGTTTAGCGATCAAACTGAAAACCCTACAAAAACCAAGAACTATGTTATAAAACAGCTCCGTCCTCTTGGAAACTAATAGAAGGTATAGCCACTGGCTGCTTCTAGATCTGGTAGCTGAATCACTTCTTAATAAGAAATTCTTATAGCTGGATTCTTAATGCGGCGATGGCAGGGCACGAGGATAAAATGTGCTCAATCGTTTCCTCCTCCAACTGCTGTCACTGACTAGGCCTAGCATATGCGCAGGTGAGTATAAAAATAAACAAAATTACACAACCAATAAACTCAATCCAAGATAGGACTTAACACTTTTGAAAAGAAGTTCAAAAAGTTTATACTCTGAAACTGAAATTTTGGAACTAAATCCGGCTCCACATTTACGAAAAGTGGCAACACTTATTTCCTTGATACGCAAAATAAATGAATACAAATTTTAAAGTCTGCATAACTGACCAAACATCAACATTCTTTGGTGAATTGAATGAATAAGTTTGCTTGTGTGTGTGTATCTATGAATTCAGGTATCACTCTGCTCGCTGTTAAGTTCATGGAATTGTATATTTCAATCTCGCCTGCTGAGCGTACAGACATTCACCTGCCAGCGTGTTGAAAGCGCTCACAGCAAGTGCTCTTGTTAATGGCCTTGAAGTGCTTGCGGGTGTTTATATGCAAATTTATTGTATTTTTTGTGTGTATATTTGTTGATTATATTTAAAAGTTTTTATACTCAGCTGTACTTGTACACAGGGTATTATAAATTTGATTGGATAACGGTTGGTTGTACAGGTATAAAGGAATCGAGATAGATATAGACTTGCATATATCAAAATCATCAGTATCGAAAAAAATTTGATTTAGCCATGTTCGTCGGTCCCTTCTTCCGTCTGTCCGTCTGTCCGTGAACACGATAACTTGAGTAAATATTGAGATATCTTCACCAAATTTGGTACACGAGCTTATCTGGACCCAGAATAGATTGGTATTTAAAATGAGCGAAATTGGATGATAACCACGCCCACTCTTTATATATATAACATTTTGGAAAACACAAAAAAGCTGATTATTTAGTAAATAGCACACCTGGAATGTTGAAATTTGGCGTGACACCGCCCACTTGTGATAAAATCAATTTACAAATATTATTAATCATAAATCAAAAATCAAAAATCGTTAAACCTACGTAACAAAATTCGCCAGAGAGGCTGCCGTTACTATAAGGAATACTTTGAAGAAACATTAACGAATTGGTTAAGGACCACGCCCACTTCTATAAATAAAAGATTTTTAAACGGGGCGTGGACGAATAAAATAAGCTATATTTTTGCAAATAAAGAGCTTTATATCAATGGTATTTCATTTCATAAGTGGATTTATAACAATAAATAGGAAAAACTTCAAATTTTAAAAAATGGGCTTGGCACCGCCCCATTTTATGACTAAGCAATTTTCTATGTTTCGGCGGCCATAACTCAAATAAAAATTAATTCATAATAGAACCATATAATCATTATTGCGCAGCCTTGTAACACTATTAAGCACACAAAACTAGCAACAACTGCATTATGTAATGTTCGGTTTCACCCGAACTTAGACTTCCTTACTTGTTATTTTTTACCAATGCTTCGCTACATAGTAACAATTCATTAATCGTGTTTTATGTGTATTTGAGAGTAATTTCAAATGTATTTCGGGGTGTGTTAATGTTTCGTAGTTTTTTCAGATTTCTTTTTAGAATTTAAATTTTACTGGTACTACATATCGATGGAATATGAGTGGAATATCACCATATCTCGGCTGCCGTTTCAAAAGTGCCCTATCTCAGAAAACATCTTATAACATCCTATTTCAGATTTTGTTTCAAAGACGTCCTATTCAAACTTAAATTTAATACATTTTGACATTAGTTGAGGTGTTTATGAAATAATGATAATGATAATTATGAGATAGGAAATTCTTCTACCGAATGCTGAAATAAGGCGTTTTGATGCCAAATCTGAAATAGGACGTTATTCAAAAGTCTTCTGATATTTCCAAAATCGATTCTATTTCTCAAAACAGCGAAGAAGTTTTGCTCGGAATTACACTGTTGCAAGATATTCATTTAAAACAAAGCTTTCACTCGGCTCTTTTCGATCAATTTCTACCTAACAATGTAAATGATTAGTGTCATCATAATTCTCACTCACACAGTAGCGCAAACTATGGGATAAAAGCGATCTCGTGAGTGTAAGCGGAGTTGTGAGGAATGTAGAGCCATATTGTGATCAAGCTCACAGCTCGGTGGTGGTAAACTAAATTGTTGCGTGAAGATTGAATAGAGAAGTCTAGACGGAGAGAAGAAAAGTAAGGTCGCCTGATTCGTGACGCTTTATTTGGCGTACTGTGTGAAAGGCTGATATGATTGCGCTCAACAATATACCAAAAATGCTGCTATCTGTGGAAGTCTTCTTGTTCCCTCGCAGCTTTGATGCTATCTGTGGAAGTCTTCTTGTCCCCTCGCAGCTTTGTTGTTATGACGAGATAATTACATAATGGGTAACATTTTGGATGTATAAGGATTTTGAGGGAACTCTCCCAACGAATGAGAGCACATTTTATAAGTATAATAGGAAATGAGAAGACTTCAGTGCTCATTGAAGCTTAGAGTCAAGCTCAAACGAAGAGTGATGCTGCTAAAGGTTAGATATTGTGTGAAATTGTAAGTTAAGCTGCTATAACGTCAACACAAACATTTTGCGGATTTCGATTTCGATGCTCCGCTGACAACAAGTGTTTAGGCTCTGTTATGAATACATCCTAAGAAAAAAGGGTATCCTGATGATTTGTGTGCCTTTATTAAAAACAGCGAATAAGAGCCCATCGTATTTGCTGGTCAGAATAAAATAGATAAAGAATTTCCAGTCGGTAAGGCTTTCATTTTTTTAGGCTGGAGCGAGTTTGGCGACTTGTCTTCCTATTTTTCTAAACACTGCATAACTGACTCTTTTGAGAAGACACTTCCCTCTGTGATTTCAAATTTTTAAGTTACTGCGAAATAAAATGCATGCTTCGTAGTTCGTTTAGTTGAGCAAAGCACCGCCCTTGACTATTAACTGTCGTTTGAGGAATTGCTAATTTCAGACGATTCCTATTAGCTAATTTCAGTTCTTTCAAAAAAATTACAGGGTGACTCTTTTCAGCCACTCCAAAGAAAACATTGGCCTAGCTATCCTTTTTTCATAGGAATTCTTAAAAAAACAATAAAAGCCGAAGAGAAGCTAATTAAAAGGTTCATCAAATTCACACAAGTAAAAGCTAAAGTGTTACGAAGGATAAGAGGGTTACAATTGTAAAAACACTTTCGTAATGCTATACATTTATTTATATAAGGGTCGTTCTTATAAACCAACTATCATTCCCGGAAGATTCTTTTGCTGTTAAGTCCTTCTCCCACTCCTACTTACACTTACACTCCCCATCTCACTCCGACTGAAAGTGCTGCTCCCACACTTACTTTCCTACTCAACCTCCCTCCCAGTCCTACGCTCACCTCACTCCAACTCCAACTAATTTTCCTATTCCCACTGCATTCCCTCTCCCACTATACGTCTATTATCCCAATTTCCTCATAAATGGAAACCACTGTGAAACTACATGAAACTAACGCAGTTTTTAAAATCGTATTCATTTTAATATATAAGATATAGAAAAATCATTGGGATGTTAACCTTTCCCATAATATGCTTCCCTACAGTATCTACTCTTGCCTTGTTGTAGCTTCTGCAAACTTAAATTTTAGTATCTTCTTGCCTCTTCTTACCTATACTTCATTATCTCCATGTTTGATCTATTTCTCTCCTCCATATCTCCACCCCTCTCACTTTCTCAATTTTTCTCTCTTCTACTTCCACTTGCTTTCCTCTCGCTCCAACTACCTCTATTTTTCTCCATCTCCTTTCCTTCTCTTTCTTCCTCTCATTCCTATGTTGTTGTTGTTATAGCGATAAGCACACTCCCCGAAGGCCTTGGGGAGTATTATTGATATTGATGGTCCTTTGCCGGATGCAAATTCGGTGCATTCCGGTAACAAGCACCATTAAGGTACTAGCCCGACCATCTCGGGAAGGATTTGGTATGACCACATGAAACCTTCCAGGCCATCTCGCCCTCTCACCCCTTACATACATAAGGAACTTGGGATCGCCAGAGCCTCGGCTGTTAAAGAAACAGGATTCGTAACGGATAGGGGAGGTTGGCAATTGGTTTGGAGAAGCTACGTATATATTGCGCTGGCAACCCCTTGAAAGGATTGCGCTATACAACACCTTGAATTAATTTGGTATTTTAGTCACCTCTTACGACAGGCATACCTTCCACGGATATATTCTAAGCCGCTAACCCGCTGGGGGTTTCTCTCATTCCTATCCTTGCTTTTTCTCGACTTTTTTATTCATTATAACATTTTTTTTTTATTATTGCACTTTCTTTCCTCTCCCTCACTTTTCTCCATTTTCTGCTGCTCCTTCTATCTCTCATTTTCCACTTTCTCTTTTTCAGTCTTAGTGTATGTAAGTCAAACTCCTTCAAACGATATTGCCATGGACATATAAGATTGAGTTTCGGTTAGAGATGGTTAAAGTGTGTCGCACAGGGTACCCGGACAATTCATCACAATCAATGCATCCCATGATTTCAGTAGGTGCAGTCTTAGATTAAGTCGATGAGCTGGGACAACTAAATTTATTTTTGAGAAGTACCCTAATGCATATACATTATGCATGTAAACGCAAACCACACATACGTGCAATGAAATTTAAAAATATATTATGGAGTTGAAATGTTGCAATGTAAATGCAAGTCATCATTGCGCTCAATGTCTCCAGTGGTATCTTGCGTTGGCGACACAAACTACCCAGCTTTTGCTGGGAAACTATTAAAGACAAACAGTTAACTTTATTGCTACACAATTTTAATGTAAATAAGTTTTTTTGTTCAAAAGGAGAAAAGTAACTGAAACTTTTAACGCTTCAGGCCGCACAAAGCACCCACAACAATCAACCGCCAACCAACTGCATGCAAATAGTTTAAAATAAGAATGATGTTGCCGGATTTCATGTTCACCCTTTACTTTCTCCCCATCTTCCCCCTTTGTTTCCTCCTCTTTTTCTACTTCTCTTGTGCAGTGACATCATTTGCGTTGTGTCTCGTGCAATCTCTTTGCACTCAACCAATTCAATTGCTTTTCTTCCGAGCTGTTGGCGTGTTAATATTTACCGTAAATAAAAACAAGTAATTTTAATTAATTCTTAAAGCGAAATTAAAAGGTTAATGCAAAAAAAAAATAATGCTAATCTAGCAAGAAGGGTTACTTTTATTCAATAAATTACACTGGGTAATGAAGTTGATTTATTTTAAAAGATTAATTTAATGTGATACACGCAAACTGTACATTCGTTTTAACCTTTTTTGTAACAGTGTCAGAGTTGAAGCATATGTGTATACTATAGCATTTTCTGGTCAAATGAAACTTTTTTCAAGTCAAATGAAACTTTTTTCATTTTAAATGAAACTTTTTTCAAGTCAAATGAAACCATACTACTAAGGTAATTGTCAATATATTTATATCGTACTTTATAGCGCTAAGTATTTATCAAATTTTTCTTTAAGACAACTATTTCTAATTAGCCACATTGAAGGCAAAATTTTCGCTTAAATTTTCTTTGTGAATTTAAGCTGCAGTTAAGGTCAGCTTAGTTTAGCCTTGCCTTTTGATCGTTTAAATTTTTAATAAATAAAGTAGCAAGCTTATACGCTAGGCAACTTATATACTACTTTAACCACCCACTTAAGGTAAGCACCTATGTTTTTTACTTGTATCTACTCCTCTTATATATAACGCACATTCTTCTTTTACATATACTTCGTTAATAACGTAGGAATAAAGCAACGTAGAGAACAAATAGAAGGAACCAAAGAGCATGATGTTAGCATATTTCCTATTCACTGTCTGACACCAACTAACACATCGGTTGAATCCTCTGTATTATGTTTTTCTCTTTGACCAACGTCTTATCAAACAACACAGAACGATAGCAAGGTATTGAGAGAAACATTACTTTTACCAACTATATAGTAGAGCATGTGGACTGTGGAGAGATCTTTTTTAACTATGCTGAAAAACATAACGGTAAAAAATGATCTTTTCTACTCTATGGCGTAGTTACATTGCACTTCACTCGTTTGGGCCTTTGAAAACATATATATTTGTTTTTATTCCATTATTTTTCATTGTATATTGTATTTAAATGTAATACTTAGAATATATATATTAGAATGGGTCGATTTATTAACCGACATCGCGCCATCGATTTTTCGATAGGATTTGGGGTCAGGAAAAAAAGTTTCACTACGCATACCCAAAGAAATAATTTTCGATGCTGCGAAATTTAATTTTTTTTTACTTTTTTTGACTTTGATTTTTAAGAGTTTTTTCATGACCTACTAACAAAATTTTCGGAGATTAAGTTTCCTTTAAACCATTCTGATCTATTTCGTTGTAGTGCGAGTAAAAACAAAGTTTATTCCACTTTACGGCCCAACGTTTCGCCAAATTTCCTTAGCATCATCAGGGGCGTAATATTTTTAGATGTGGCGGTTGACAAAATTACAAATGAAAAATAAATAAAATTTACAAAAATTACACCATTAATTACATAGAAAATCGGTGCCATAGATTTGTGGTACACTTTGTCACATTAAACACTATGAACACTATAAAATTTTCATTTGATTATATAATTTTCATGTATACCAACGTTTTAAGCGGACGCTTTTGGGTCGGACGTATGAAATTTTTTTTAGTAGGTCGCGAAAAAACCCTTAAAAATCAAAGTCAAAAAAAGTAAAAAAAAATTAAATTTCGCAGGATCGAAAATTATTTCTTTGGGTATGCTTAGTGAAACTTTTTTCCTGACCCCAAATCCTATCGAAAAATCGATGGCGCGATATCGGTTAATAAATCGCCCCATTCTAATATATATATTCTAAGTATTACATTTAAATATATACAATGAAAAATAATGGAATAAAAACAAATATATATGTTTTCAAAGGCCCAAACGAGTGAAGTGCAATGTAACTACGCCATAGAGTAGAAAAGATCACTTTTTACCGTTATGTTTTTCAGCATAGTTAAAAAATATCTCTCCACAGTCCACATGCTCTACTATATAGTTGGTAAAAGTAATGTTTCTCTCAATACCTTGCTATCGTTCTATGTTGTTTGATAAGACGTTGGTCAAAGAGAAAAGCATAATACAGAGGATTCAACCGATGTGTTTGTTGGTGTCAGACAGTGAATAGGAAATACGCTCACATCATGCTCTTTGGTTCCTTCTATTTGTTCTCTATGTTGCTTTATTCCTACGTTATTAACGAAGTATATGTAAAAGAAGTAGATACAAGTAAAAAATATAGGTGCTTACTTTAAGTGGGTGGTTAAACTGTAGTATATAAGTTGCCTAGCGTATAACCCTGCTACTTTATCTACTAAAAATTGAAGCGATGAAAAGGCAAGGCTAAACTAAGCCGACCTTAACTGCAGCTTAAATTTGCAAAGAAAATTTAAGGGAAAATTTTGCCTTCAGTGTGGCTAATTAGAAATAGTTGTCTTAAAGAAAAATTTGATAAATACTTAGCGTTATATAGTACGATATAAATATATTGACAATTACCTTAGTAGTATGGTTTCATTTGACTTGAAAAAATTTCATTTGACCTGAAAATGCTATAGTAGACCCGTCAGACGTTGTTCTGCATAAAATGTAAGAAGTTTTTAACTCTAACTCTCCCTTCCCTTGTCTCCTCTTTTTCCTTATCCTTTTATTCACTCCTCCTACCGCCATTCTCCTTCTCTGCGTCTCTTTCTCCTCTCCGCCATTTCCCTTGCTTGTTTTCTGTTCCATTTACCCATATCTCTGTACATTCGTGTAACTCTCTCTCTTTCTCAGTATAATTATCCTTCCTTCATCTCCTATCTAGTTCCCTATCTAATTCTACTTGTTCTTCGCCATCCCTTTTTTCCAGTTCCAGTTCCAATTACAGTTACCGTCCCAGCCTAAGTTCCAGTCCCAGTCCCAGTCCCTGTTACAGTTACAGTTACCGTCACAATCCCAATCTCAGTTGCAGTCACAGTCGGTCCCTGGTCCATTTCAAGAAAAAAGTGTCCTGAATACTAATCTAACTAACTTTATTATTTCTTTCTCAGTATCATTCTCCTCTTTTTTATTTTCTCTTTAGTTCTACTTATTCTCCATCCCTTATTCCCAGTCCCAGTTCCAGTTACAGTTATCGTCCCAGCCCAAGTACAAATCCCAGTCCCAATACCAATCCCATTCCCTTTCCCAGAAGCAGTCTCAGTAAAAATCCCTTTCCCAGTCCTAGTCCCAGTTCCAGTCCCACTCTCAGTCCCAATCCCAGTCGCCGCTGGGCCAAATCCCGGACAAAAGTGTCGTGTAGTCAAAGGGCTACCTTTATACCAAATTTCAGGCAAATCGAACTGTTAAAAGAGTTGATTCGAATTGGTCGGCCCCTGGTTCACTTAGCGGGAAGAAACTTCACAGAAACACTCTTCGGGTTGCTATGAAGCGACCATGCAAATTTAATTAAAATCGGTGGAGTAGTTTCAGAGTCCACCAGCTGCATACAAACATACATCCTTCTTCATACATATATTAAGATATAGACTAAATTTCTTTAGTACACGAACATTAGCATATACTTACAAACATACCAAAAAATAGAACTATTGTTAAAGAATTTTTACTATATTTTTAAAATTTTAACGAAGAGTATTTTTCAATGGATGTATGCATTCTTCACCATATGTGTTGCATTAACTTAGAAAGGAATCAAGCATTTTTTTTTATGCAGAACTAAGGTAATTATCTCAAAGTTTCACTGCAAAGAAGGAATAATAAAAGCGGTTTATCTGTTTTTGAGTTATAGCTATATTCGTATAACATGGCCTGGCCAGCGTACCCGCTGCGTTTTAGTTTGCTGGAGTATATTAATATTTGTGTAAAACTCATACAGCTCATCATTAAATCTTCTTCGGTACTCGCCATCGCCAACGCGTAGAGGTTCGTAAATCTTTCGAAGAACTTTTCTCTCGAACACTCCCAGTACCGCTTCAGCTGATATTGTCATGGTCCATGCTTCTGCACCAGGACAGTTGCGATAAGTGGCTTGTAGAGAATGATTTTCGTTTGTCGAGAGAGGAATTTACTTTTCAATTGCCTACGTAGTCCAAAGTAGAGTTTTTTGGCGAGAGTGATTCTTCGCTGGGTTTCAGAGCTGATGTTGTTGTTTGTGTTAATACTGGCTCCAAATAAACGAAGTCTTTTACTATTTCGAAATTATGGCAGCCAACAGTAGCGTGGTTGCCAATGGGCAAATACGCTGACTCTTTTCACGATGACAGCAGATACTTTGTTTTTTCCTTATTCACCATCGTCTTTTCCGCTACTTTTTTCAGTACGATGTAAGCAGAACTTATGGCGCGGGTGCTGAGGCTGATGATGTCACTGCCATGAGCATATGCCATTAATTGCACGCCGACGATGTGACCACATATAATGAAAACGCGAAAATTGAAACCTTTAAATGCCAAGGATAATCATTATCACTTGGTTTGTCTTACTTCAAGTGCTATTGTGAGACGGTTATGTGTACATATGTATGTGTCACATATATCTAACTCGTTCTTTAGCCTTTGGTTTGAGCGCTTATGTACAAGAATGTAGTATATATTCATATGCACCTCTGCCATGGGACCATGTGGTAACTATTTGCTATGTTGGAGTACTGTCGTACAGCTTATTAAGTATATAGTAGCGTACTATTCAATTTCTTCTTATCAAATCCGTTAACAACGTCAGCTTAGTAATGGAACGGAGAATAACTCTTGCCAACAAGTGCTACTTTTTAGACTGAGTAGGCAATTGGAAAGTAAAGTCCTCTCTCGATGAACAAAAATTCTCGCTCTACAAGTCGCTTATAATACCTGTCCTGATGTAGGGCTCGGAACCATGGAGGTGTCGAGAAAAGATGAAATGGCTCTTGAAGTATTCGAGATAAAAGTTCTCCGGTATATTCATGATCCTGTCCGTGATGCTGACGGCGAGTTTCGAAGGAGTTATAATGAGCTTTACAAATATATGACGATCGTGCAGCGAGAATAAAAACCCAAAAGCCCCGATGGCTTGCTATGTTATGCGAATGTACGTAGACGCTTCGGCCATAAAACTATTTCAGTCAACAACGCAGTTTTAAAGCATTAGAAAGGGTGAGTTGCTAGGGGTGCTCCTAATAAGCGTCAGCTAACGCGAAACACGGATAGCTGGCGTGAACCTGAAAAAGTACTCTCTCTATACATGCACACATATATACATACATGCAAATTAATGCATATATGTATGCGTTTATGTATTAACATATTCTTATGCATAAACACTTTTGACTTTTATATGTTGTGTATTTGACCTTTTGCTCTCTTTTTACACTTTCAATAAATTCCATGTACCATGTAGTTGTGTGTACAAAGTTCTTGTTTTCATATGAGGTCGAAGGCCAGGTTGTGGGGCTTAGTTGATTTTGCTTGTTTTTTTGTTGTTCTATTCTACTTTGTTACTTTGAGGTTTCGTTGCACTTTCAAGAGTCACTGTACATTTTTAAATGCTTTGGTTAGAGGCGAATGTGAATGTGTGTGTATGTGTGTGTGTGATATTTAAGCTGCTTACTTTTATGCTCGATATGATGAGAATTGCGCTATTATGAATCCGATTTATGAAAACACAGGCACAAAAAAAAGAGGTTCAACATTTGACCAGATGTATATACCTGTAGGTGTTTTGATGTGTGGAATTTGAATCTGGACTGCCTTTAGCTCGAATAACTTCAAAACTTTATGCGCTGATGTAATACATTGCCCATTTATAAGGCCAATACGCAGGCGAGTTTCAGGGTGAACTTTTATACAATGCCAGTTTTAGGGTATACTGTGGGCATGGAAATAAAAATGTGTTTGCTTACTTTCAGGCAAACTTTTGATAGCATAAAACTTTCTTCCAAGGTTTAAAGCAATTAAAGATAGCCCTGGGAGCGAGCGGATAGGACAACATCGAGAACTAAGCTTAACAGCGGCATGATTCACGGTGTTCTGGAAATACCAAACCTCGCTCACGACCACCTAAAAAATGTTTAGGGCCTTTATTACCTACTAGCAAGGTACCCGGCGTTGCTCGGGTTGGGCAGATACACTCAGAGAAAAACGCCGTTCTAAAATCCAGCACCACCGGACTCAATTCAAGCTCTTCATGTTCTTACTTTTTTATTCTTGAAAAACGAACGACCTGTTCTTAAAGCAGCAACCTTGTTCTTGAACTGACACCATTTTCCTGAAAAGAGAACGACTGGTCTTAAATTATGAACAAATGTTCTATTAATGAGAACGAATGTTCTCAAATTAAGTACGATGTTCTGAAATTAAGTTCAACCAAAAGAGAAACGGTACAATTCGTGTGCATTACAATGTTAAGTACAACATTCGGCATGAGCTACCAAGCAGTTGTAGTGGCCGAGCAGCTATGATCTTGCGGTTGCGATCGTGTGGCGCAAGTTCAATCACCGTCAAACTCTGAATTTTTTTAAAACAATTTTTTTATGTTCTATTTTTATAACTCTTATTTTTCGTTCAGTTCCATTCACATATGCACAGGTAATTCTCAAACTTGTTATGAAATGTTTTAAGTATATATGCGGTTTACGTATTCAAATAAGAATAATTTCTCAATAAGAGAAATCTATCAAAAATGCATATTATGCATTTTTCCTTAAACTTTTGAATTTTGATAAAACATTTTTTGTTATAAATAGTTTTTATTTATGACAAAAAAATTATTATTAATAAAAAATATATGGGTACCTATTTAAAAAAATTCTTTCCCCTCCCACCAAAGATCAAGCACGAACCGTTCTTGAATTGAGACCGAAAAACGTTGAATCGACCCCAAATCGTTCTCGAAGCGTGAGAACGAAAAATCTTAAATCAAGCCCAAGTAGTGCTTGAAATGAGCACAGAAGGTTATACATCAATACCAAACTGGTCATAAAATACGAACGGTGTGCTTGGAAAACCTGTTCTTAAAACAAGCCCATCGGTCACGAGTTTAGAAAAAACGTACTTAACAGTCTTTTGTCAACGAATGTTCTTAATTTTGAACTTGCTTCGTTCGTTTTAGAACGATTTTTTCTCTGAGTGTACTAATCTAAATAAGTAGGTGTATTTTAACGCATTCCTTCCCGTTACTCAAAGTCAAGTAATCAGTATATACGATTTTATTCTTCAAAATGTATCTCCCATTTTTTCTCATTCTTACCCTTTATAATTTCCTTATCTCTCCCTCTTCTTTTTTTACACCCTCTACTTTTCTCCTTATTTTTTTCTTAGATCCCTCATCCCTCTAATATATCATTCTTTGCTTCATTTTTCAAATTTTATTTTCTCACACACAATTCATACTCAAAATCTCATAACTTAATCAAATTATTTTAGCTGCAAAATTTTTGTCTATCATCTCATATAGACGGCTATTTTTACAATGGAATGCTTAAATTTAATGAAAAATTTTTAAACACTCATTGCAATCGCTTTAACTTTTTGTGAATTGAATGCTATGAGCAAACAAAAGTTCTGCATTTAAGTATGTACATTAGACTTGGTCGCTTTATTAACCGATATCGCGCCATCGATTTTTCGATAGAATTTGGGCTCAAGAGAAAAAGTTCCACTACGCATACCAAACAAAAAAATAATTTTCAAGCCTGCGAAAAAAAATGGTGAAAGGGTAAATTTTTCGACTCAAAACCCAAAAAATATAAATTTTTTTTTCAAAAACTGTTATCGCCAACGTTTTTACAACAGTTTCTTAAAAAAAAATTTTTTTAGGTTTTGGGTGTGTTTTGGTCGAAAAATTAACCCGCTCGCCCATTATTTTCGCAGGCTCGAAAATTATTTTTTTTGGGTATGAGTAGTGGAACTCGTTTCCTGAGGCTAAATCCTATCGAAAAATCGATGGCGCGATATCGGTTAACTTTCGTCCATATAAATTGACCTAGGCTAATGTACATGGCGTATGAGTAACTTTTGCTGACATACAAAATTTGCCGCACCACCCAGCGCACGTGAAATTGAAAAAAAAAAAAATTTAATTTAAAATTCTTAATTCTGAATTTTGAAAAACCTTCATCTTGATCGAGGGAACCTATAGCCAAAATTTGGTGATGATTGAGGTGTGGGAAAACGTTTCCATAGTCACACATACACACACACAGAATTATATTTCTATATATATAGGTTAAAATTCTTTAAAAACTCTTAAGAGGATACCTTGCATTAAATGTGTATTTATAAACCACATATGGCAAACTGTAGGAAATTTTGAGTTCCGCTAGATAAATAAATAGAATAGGTGAATTCAGCTGAACAAACGCTTTTCTTTCTTCAGAGGTCAGAAGATGAGTGCGGTCGCAAACGTAAGCATATTGGCTCATTTATGCGGTGTCACTCAATGTACTAAATTGCTCCTCCTACAACAGTTGCAAAATGGCATCATCAAGCCAGTTCATGCTAAAATCTCCAGCTTGCCCTAGAAGTAGGCGAAAGCGGCTCAGTATAAGTTTGCTCGTATCTCTGAAGATTTTATCCGATAATATCACTGCAACGTAGCGCCCGGCTGCCATGGTGTGGTCCTCTTCTTCTTGTAGCTATAAGCAGGCTTCTCGATGATTTTGGGAATCTTTATCGATGTTGATAGTCCTTTTCATTCGGAAAATAGCACCATTAAGGTACTGGCCGGACTAACTCGGAAATAGTTTGATATGACCACGTTGAAACTTCTGGGTCGACAACGCCACCCCTTAGTTCCTTGAAAAGCTTGGGGTTCCCATAGATTCACCTTCTAAATATTTGTATGCTTCATTCATGTTTGTAACAGAAATCTCCTCAAGTATAAGAAGTTGACAATTTGATTGCGAAAGCTGTGAAGATATAAAGCTTTATACTAATTAGTCATACTATGAGCACTCCTTTCGCAAACTCCTCTAATGAGCTATGATAAGTCGGCTATTTGCTGTTTAGTATTAGCAGCAACAATATGAAAAACTTCATGTTTCCACGCCATAACTTTAACGATTTTTTAAATCGTTAGCCGTATACGTTGATTACCAATTCATCCATCCATGATATCATTTAAGCTGTTCTCCGAAAACAACATGAGAATTTCTTTCTGTCATGGTAAAGCATCAAATACTATGCTTAGTAATTTTCCAGAGAGCGGGACCTAGAATCGAAGTCTGCGCTACCTCGCTTGTTATCATCAACTTTTTTGACCGCGGGTCACTCATTTGTTTATTATGCGCTCAGGTAATCCCCCCATAATTCCGTACTTTGAAATAGCATTCTAGTGCTTCCAGCATACCTAGCGGAGTCAAACACGGTTTTGACAGTCATCATGGTCATTCGAATTATCGATATAACTTGGAAACATACTATCCCGACTTTCCTAATTGAGTATATCCCTTCTAATATTGCATCTGTTGTGATGTGCCCCGTCCGGGTAGCTATGTTGTTGATGAGACACTTCTGCCCATATGCTGTGACTGGCATGTGGCCTTTTTAAAATGGCTCTGCGTCACTTTTCTCCTAGTGAGCAGGATACACAGTGCGTTGAAAGACGAGGGAGAGTGGGGGAACGTTTGCAATGGGAACAAGCCGCCTACGGGAGCATTTCGGAATCAACTCATATAGATTTGTTTTCGGGGCCGTCTTTGAACTTGGAAATAATCTCTGTATAATTTTGTTACTGTATCTGGTATTGTTTCTGGACTATTTCCAGATTATTTTAAGACCTATTCAGGAACACTTCGGGAATATTTCCGGATAATCTAAACAATCATAATTTCGGATCCGTCAGGATCGTTCTGTTAGTGTTTTGGTTTCTTTTGTTATCAATCCGTTTCTATTTTAAAATAATTTGATACCACATATGAACTGTTTCAGAATCATTTCGGAATAATATGTGGGTATTTTGATGTTGTTTCTGGTATAGTTTGGAAACTGATTTTCGATTTTTACCTATTCGAGGGACATATCGGGAATATATCGACATATTTTAAATATTGCTTTCGAGATAATTAACGATATAGTTGAGGATAGTTTCGGTACTATTTCGGTATGCTTTCGGGATCAATTCCTGTATATTTCAGGAAAATTTTAAAATTTTTTCAGGACCATATTTGAACTAGTTTAGAAACATTTCGGGATAATCTCTAGAGCATTTTGAGGTTGTTGCCGGTATAGTTTCGGCAGTAGTTCTGGATTATTTTAAGACCTATTCGAGAACATTTCAGGATTATTTCAGAATAGATAATTTGCAGATTGTTTTTGATATAATTTCGACGGAGTTATCCTCGCGCTAGTATTTCGGGATTGATTTTGGGACTACTTTGAAGTCCTTTCGGAGTTGTATTTGTGATCGTTACGAAAATATTTAGGAATAGTTTTCGTTACAAAATCGAGTTTTTTATGGGTTTTTACCGCTATAATTCCATTTAGGCATCAACCGAGTGCCTTTGAATTTCTTAAAGGTTAGCTTTCGCCTGAGCAAAGATTAAGTTTATAGGATCTCCTGAAACCCTCCTTAAAGTTTCAACCTTGCTAACCACTATCGAAAAAACTTGCAGCTGGTGCAAAACCTTAAGACTGAAACCGATTCCATGTACATATGTATGTATGTAGTTGTATGCGTGGAAATGTGCGTAAAAGTGTTCAATTACTTGCGAAAATATCGATTTTACGACACAAAGGAATACTTTGTATTACGGCTTATATTTTCAGTCGATTTTTCGTGAAACTGAAACCGTACATACATATACAATGTATATATGTATATTATGCATATATAGCCAACACAGTTTGAAACATTTATATGTATGTAGACTAGCTTTTGATAAATGAAATACTTACTGCTGTTTTCAAGTCAATTCACCAACAATGTCAGCAATGCATTCGCAATTTTTCATTTGTCATTTTATTTTTAGCACAAAAAGCACGAGAGTTCACGAGCAAGAAAAAAAAAATTGTAAAAAAGAGCTTAACGCAAGAAGACCCGTCATAATAATGGTTTTTGCTACACAGCTTATGTTTCCTGTCGTTTGCGCTTTCACGGAATTTTAGTCATTTGAGTCGACGAGCAGAACGTTGTTGAACTATTTTGCTATTTTTAGTTTTTTTCACATGCCAAACGTATCATATGCGTGTATATTGGACTGTTTTAAAATGGAAAAAAAATTCTCGTATTCTTGATGTACCTCAAGACTTCGATTATTTGGGAAAAAGGTTGAGGCTTGGTCAAAGATTTCTAACCCAACTGAAACCACACCAAAGGTCCAAGGTGCCGCAAAAGAAACAAACAGGTTACAAACATATGTGCCTATATATATGGTCTCATATTGAAGTTGTGTCTGTATCTGTTTCACAACAAACGGAAGAGTTGTCAATAAACAATCGATAACACGCTTATAACAAATTAGTAGCATTCCGATAAGAAATAGAAAGCTTTTCTAACAAATCGATCAGTTTTCTATAACAAATCGCTTACTTTTCACAAATCCACTACTTTTCGATTACAAAGCCATAAATCCATTACTTTTCGATTACAAAGCGATAAATTTTTAATAACAAATTTGTTTTTCTTTGAACAAATCGATAGATAAGACGCCTTAATAACTTTCCGATAGCAAATCGATACTTTTTCGAATACGTATCGAAAAATGTTTGAGAGCATATCAATCTTTTCCATAGATATCTATAAATTTCCGGAAGTAAATCGATAACTTTCCCATAAAAATTTGATAATACTCCGGTAATAAATCAATAAATTTCGATAAAAAATTGATAAATTTTTGATAACGTTTTGTGAAATTTTTCTATAATTAAACGATAACTATTCAATAATAAATCGATAACTCGTAACAAATAGTTAACTTTTCGAAAACAAACTGATAAATTTCTGATAACATAACAATAAATTTTCGATAAATATACGATAACCCATCGATACTCTTCTATGCGAAATCGACACCCTTTGTTATTCATAACACCTTGTCAATAACTCACCTATAAGAGACCGATAACTCGGTAAAAAAAAACATAATAAGCACATAACTCGTCGATAACAAACCGCTAACATTTCGATAACAAATTCATAACATATCGTCCGAATTTGGATCCGCCTTCGGTTTTGCCTAGCCAATAACAGTAGATACTGAAAGTGCAGGAAGATACGGTTGGCACGTTTTAGTTTTGTGTCATGCTCTTGCGAAGTCATTGCTCTGGCTATCAAGAGCAGCGTTACATATCGAGGAAGATTTGTAAAACTTCCAGTATGGAGGTTGGGGCCGTGTGTAGAAGTCCACGAAAGTGGGGAAAGCTTCTGACCGCCATTCACCTGGGAATGGCCAGAGCGATTCTTTTGCATGCGGTTCAAGCAGCTCACTACTGCCGGTCGCTTGCGGCCAAGTATCCTCTGGGTAGCCGCTAAACACCCGTTTAGCGGTGAGCTAATGTGAGAAGGCGACAACCTGGCTAGGCCACTCTGACATAATCGGTTTAAGGGCTAGCCGGGGGAGATTTCATCGGCAGCGTCTGTACACCTCTAGGTGCGGCTGCAAGCGGGCGTCTGTCTTGGAGCAAGCGGCTCGCTATATAAACGTGCCAAGTAATATTTTCACCCCCGCTGAGCGGGTTGTGCGCTGGGCTTGGGACCCGCCACGTAAAACCATACTCCAATGAAATATAACAACAAGCCTCGGATAAATACACTCTCTATTGATGACGACCATGGCAAACGTTTGAAGGACAATGAATTGAGGGCATGCACCTGGAACGTCCGCTCCCTGAATGGGATTGGTGCAGATGCCCGGCTGGTTGATGTCCTCGTCAAAGCAAAATCTGACATCACCGCCATCCAAGAAATGCGTTGGACGAAGCAAGGAAGAAAGAAGATCAAAAATTGTGACATATATTGGAGTGGCCATGCGAATAAGCGCAGTTTCGGCGTCGGATTCGTGGTGGGAGAGAGACTTTGTCGCCAAGTGCTGGCGTTCACGCCTGTGGACGAGCGTCTCGCCGCTATTCGAATAAAAGCAAAATTTTTTAATATATCATTCATCTGCGCCCATGCGCCGACAGAGGAGAAAGACGATGAGGTGAAAGACACTTTTTATGAACAATTAGAACGCACATACGAGCGCTGCCCCCGTCATGATATAAAAGTCGTGCTTGGCGACTTTAACGCCAGGGTGGGCAAAGAAGGTGTTTTTGGCCCTACAGTCGGAAAGTTCAGCCTACACAATGAAACTTCTCCTAACGGACTGAGGCTGATTGACTTTGCCGGTGCTCGAAACATGGTCATATCAAGCAAGAGGTTCATGCATAAAAAGATACATCAAGCTACATGGCTGTCTCCTGATCGAAATACTCGCAATCAGATCGATCACGTTGTGATAGACGGACGGCATGCCTCCAGTGTTTTAGATGTGCGAACGATCCGAGGACCTAACATCGATTCGGACCATTATCTCGTTGCAGCCAAAATACGCACCCGCCTCAACGCGGCTAAAAACAAGGAACAAAAAACACAAGGAAAGCTAGACGTCGAAAAGCTTCAATCACAACAGACTGCCAATGATTTCGCAACTCGACTCTCACACCTGCTCTCTGAGGGCACAACTCATCCTGAAGGAATACAGGAGCAGTGGGAGCATATCTCCAAAGCACTTCATACTGCCGCCGAGGAAAAAATTGGTTACCGGCGGCCACGAAAAAACAACTGGTATGATGAAGAATGCCGCGTTGCAACCGAAAGAAAAGACGCTGCCTACAGGGCTACGTTAAAAGCGAGCGCGACAAGAGGAGTGTGTGAACGCTATCGTGAGTTGAAAAGGGAAGCGAGACGCCTTTTCAGGAAGAAAAAAGCAGAAGCAGAAAGGCGTGAGTGCGAGGAGCTTGAGCTGCTAGCCACCAGGAATAACGCCCGAAAATTCTACCAAAAAATACGGCGACAGACGGAAGATTTTAAGACCGGGGCAAACTCCTGTAGGAATGAAAACGGCGACCTTGTAACTGATGTCCAGAGAGTGCTTAGATTATGGAGGGAACACTTCTCTGCTCTCCTAAATGGAGGCAGCAGTTCACCGCGCAGAGATGAAGAACCCGATCCCGCAATCGATGATGATGGAATATATGTCCCCCCGCCCGATTACTACGAAGTTAGAATAGCAATAACTAGATTGAAAAACAACAAGGCCGTGGGCGCTGATGGATTGCCTGCGGAGCTATTCAAGTTCGGCGGCGAGGAGTTGGTAAGGCGCATGCAGCAGCTTCTTAGCAAAATATGGGCGGACGAAAGCATGCCCGACGGTTGGAATCTAAGTATTCTTTGCCCAGTCCACAAGAAGGGGGATACTGCAAAATGCACCAACTATCGTGGAATCAGCCTTCTTAATATCGCATATAAGGTCCTTTCAAGTGTATTGTGCGAAAGATTGAAGCCCACCGTGAACCGGCTGATTGGACCTTATCAGTGCGGCTTCAGACCTGGTAAATCTACCATCGACCAGATTTTCACAATGCGCCAAATCTTGGAAAAAACCCGTGAAAAGAGAATCGACACACATCACCTCTTCGTCGACTTTAAAGCCGCCTTCGACAGCACGAAAAGGAGCTGCCTATATTCCGCTATGTCTGAATTTGGTTTCCCCGCAAAACTTATACGGCTGTGCAAAATGACGTTGAGCAACACCATCAGCTCAGTCAGAATTGGGAAGGACCTCTCCGAGCCGTTCGAAACTAAACGAGGTTTCAGACAGGGTGACCCCCTATCGTGCGATTTCTTTAATTTGATGCTGGAGAAAATTATACTAGCTGCAGAACTTAACCGCACTGGAACAATATACTATAAAAGCGTGCAATTACTGGCATATGCTGATGACATTGATATCATCGGCCTAAACACCCGCGCTGTTAGTTCTGCTTACTCCAAGCTGGAAAAAGAAGCGGTAAAGATGGGTTTGATGGTGAATGAGGACAAAACGAAGTACCTGCTGTCATCGAGCAAAGAGTCAGCGCATATGCGCCTTGGCAACCACGCTACTGTTGGCAGCCATAATTTCGAAATAGTAAAAGACTTCGTTTATTTGGGAACCAGCATCAACATTAGCAACAACATCAGCACTGAAATCCAGCGAAGAATCAATCTTGCCAATAAATGCTACTTTGGACTAGGTAGGCAATTGAAAAGTAAAGTCCTCTCTCGGCGAACGGAAATCATACTCTACAAGTCACTTATCGTACCCGTCCTGCTATATGGGGCAGAAGCATGGACCATGACAACAGCAGATGAAGCGGCTTTGTGAGTGTTCGAGAGAAAAGTTCTTCGAAAGATTTATGGGCCTCTACGCCTTGGCGATGGCGAGTACCGAAGAAGATTTAATGATGAGCTGTACGAGCTATACGCAGACATCAACATAGTCCAGCGAATTAAAACGCAGCGGCTGCGCTGGCTAGGCCATGTTATGCGAATGAATGATGATGCTCCGGCCAAAAAAGTGTTTCTATCGGAACCCGCCTATGGAAGCAGAGGTAGAGGGCGGCCCCCACTCCGTTGGAAGGACCAGGTGGAAAACGATTTAAACTCCCTTGGTGTGACCAATTGGCGCCGGTTGGCGGAGCGAAGGAGCGACTGGCGCGCCTTGTTGGACGGCCATAACCGTTTAGACGGTTAAGCGCCAATTAAGTAAGTAAATAAGTATGGAAGGAGATGACTGAGGTAAAGATAACGGGGAAAAGTTACCTTTACTTGATACTTCTTTTTAAGTGGTTGGGGTAATCTTAAAGAAATTTACAAATTTCAATAAGATAGACGTGTAGACCAACGATAGACGTATGGCTTATTCAACTGCTTCTTTTATCCAGATTATTTTGTATAAGAAAGTTCTTATTCATCTTAATTTCTTCATGCTGTGATAATCTACTATTCGGCGAAAAATGTATACGGTCTGTGTGGGCGTGTGCTTCCTATAGCACAGATATAAAGACATCATACATAGGTGTCTAGTATGAGGAAAAGGGCAAGCGCCCATTCCAGAATAACTAATCGGGGGAGATAGTCCCACGAAGATATCACAATTTTCTCAAGTGACGGTACTATATTCCAACATTGACTCTGGTATGTGCGACGGTTTTCAAAAACTAGGCAAAGTTTATCAGTAAAATAGTGTATGAACAATATCACCGTTAAGTGCATTTTAAGACCCTTTTAAAAGAGCTTAGCAAACAATTTATGTAATCTTTACAATATTAGGGTATCTCAGATAAGAGGCAACCCATGTGCTCAGTTTAATTTTTAATCTCCCTTCAATGTACATAAATGAGTTTTTTTTGCAGCAATCTTCTTTTGTATTGAGCAGGAGCCATTCACTTTCACTGCTATAAAGTATGTAAATAGATATCCAAAGATAGATATAAAACCAACTCTAACATGAATGAAGGGGATATGTTGCACTTTTAAATGTTGATTACTTTTCGCATAGACGGGCTTTATGTATACTGAGGGAAAAAAATAGTAAAATCAAATAAAATCGTATATGATTTAATTAAAAACGTCAATGAAAGTGCTGTATAGAGCAAAATATTTAAATCAAGTATGCACATAAATAATATGACATTAAATACGAAAGTATGCGAGGTGAATACACATTTTTGAAGTTCGATTGAATACTTCTACACTCAGTTTTACTACATAATTCTTGAATGTGATTTGAATACGAAAATATTGGGTTTAATCAGATGATATTCAAATCCATACCAAATACAAAATATTAAATTTTTCAACTTTCATATTTGATTGTGTTTTGAATATTAAATAACATATTTAAATAAAAAAAAATACTTACATTTGCTTCTTTAAAATAAAAAACTGCGTTCTTAGGGTTTTTATAGGTTTTTATATTGAAAATAGATATGTATCACTTCAAGATAAGCTTATGGTTTTTATAGATGTTTACATCGAAAATGAATACGTAAATCTTAAAGATACGCTTAAATGCTATTGTATCTTATAAAAGTTCTGCCTCCAATTATAGAGTGCAAATGCATTGGACTTGTAGTAAAGTCTCTAATGTCTATTAATGTTATTTTATTTAAGGCGGATCCAACTTCGTAAGAGCAATCGTGTTCATCAAATTTTTTTATTTGTATAGATTTTGATAATATGTATATGTTATCATTCCAATGCAATATTAATACAATTTTGAATAACTTAAAATTGTCGTTTAAAATACCTAAATAGATATCCTTTTTATATTCTAAGTTGCCATACAATATATATTCGGACACACATACATTTTCAAAATTTATTTGAGGATTTTCGGTTATTACATATTTGAAAAAATTTTTTTCTTTTAAATTGTCAATATAAAAATGTTCATCTATACTAAATAAATTTGGCAAACCGACTGAATATTTTTGTAAAATTGAAGTAAATTTATAGCTTGCTTTTAATGCAATTGTTTTGATGCAATTAAGACGAGATGTCACGTTTTGAAAGTAAATTTTACTTTCTTTATGCTTAGCCTCAAACCTCATAGACCAGTTGTATCTTAATGGTCCAAGCATCTTAATCGCTCTTGGATAATGAAGCATAAAATGATGTTTTGGTTTAAGGCATCCATATACATTAAAATAAACCATGTGGTGATTGTTTACTAGTTGCTCTAAACGTTTAACATCATTCTCACCCAATTCTGGCTTGCAAAGTAAATCTAATATATTTACAAGATAAAAAAATATTGACCAATATTTATTCTTTATTGGGATAAGAGCACCTAACATTAAAGGCAGAAAACTAATAAAGCAATACACTTCAGTGGCAGTCATTTTTAAATTGCAGTTAATTAAATGATTTTTTGTAATATTAATGGAAATATTTCCGACTTCAAGCTCTCCATATGGAAAACGATTTTTCCTGTTATTGATAACGTCAAGAGAAAGTACTTTTTCTTCTATTAAAGAGGACAAAATCTTTGTAACATCATATTTGCAAACTCCTTCTAGCAAGTCATGCATTATGTAAAAGCAGGAGTTATCTAAAACATGATATTTGTCTAGTCTATTGAAAATGAAAATACACTCCTCCGAAACACCTGAAATAATTCCCTCAAGTACATCGCTTTTGTAGTTTTCTTTTGTCCTTATATCCTGTTCTATTAAATCATGCTTAGTTTGCTCTTTTGATTGTCTGCAGACCCTGCAAAATTTATTAGCGCTAAATGATTTAGAAAATCCCAATACTCCATTGATAGCAAGATTATCCCCAAGTACTGCTGTCAAAACAAATTTTACAATATTGGTATGTATTAAAATACCTTTCTCCAATATAACTAGTTCATTTATCAAGCTATTAAATGATATTTCATTACCTAATTTCTTTACATTTTCCGTAGCTATGAAAGCAGCATGAAATATAAAGTCAAGCTTCGAACTCAAGTATTGAGGCAATGTTGGAAAATTATAATAGCAGCCACAGATGTAAAAAGTGTGTGTTCCCAGCGCATTATTTACTTGGAAATCGTGGAAGTATAAATTGTATGGTTTTACGATTTCATTTGGAAGAGAAAGTAATACTTCTTAGAAAGTTGTGCCACTGACAACGTTACAAATTTTTTCGTTGTTAATTAGTTCTGTGCCATTAGAAACTACAATGTCAAGTAGGCCATCTAATTAAAAAAAAGCCTTAAATTGAAATGACAATGATAATTATGGAATACCTTTAACAATTTTTTCCTGTATTGTGTTTTCAATTACAATAGTGTTGGGGCTTTCGTAATTTTTTTTTTGTGTCAAATATTTTATCATACGATATTCTGAAGAAATGTCTACAAAAGGATTGCTGCAAAAATTTGAAAGAACTTCTAGCTCTGAAAATGAATTCCGGTTTGTAAAACTTTCTCTTTTCAAAGAATCATTTAAGTATTCTGAAACAACTTGAAAGATTTCGCGCATCCATTTTGAATAAAAAGCACATCTTTTCTAGTCATTGAACTTTTTGAATATAATTTTACTGAAAATTGCAGTAAATTATTAGATAGCTTTGATAATATTGTATTGTCGTTTTGATCTGAAACTATATTTTGTTCATGACATTTAACGCTAGAATAATCAATGAAACATGCCCCGCTGGCTAATTTTTGCTTTGGCACTTCAAGCGCTGAAGTTTTTGCTATAGTTTTGCAAATATCTGTTTGTTCATTCATATGTTTAAGTAAATGGCTTTTGAAATTACCGAACGATGAAAAAAGCTGCTTACAGTTACCAAACGTACACATTTTTGTATCACTTTGTTTAAGGAAGTGATATGATTTTAAATGTGCTATGTAGCAGCTTGTTATTTGGAATGTTTTATTACATAAAAAACATATCATCTTTTAATATTTAAAAGTTACTAAGTTTTAAGTGATAACAAAGCAGGAGTTTTAATATCTAAAGTTGTTTCGATTTCAAAAAAATATCTCTGTATAAAAGTCCAAGCGTTTACAGCAATTGCCGGATACTTTAAATTTCAAACTTGAAATATTTTAAAAGTTCAATAAAGGAGTCAAACTTATAAATAATTTTATCAATATAAGCATAATACGATTTAGGTGATAAATATGTTCCCTAAACAATTATAAAAGGTTGTACTGTTAATGAATTCAAATAACATTTGTCAACGTACTTTTGAATTTCTTCATGAACATTGCTTAAACCTTCCACCTTGATAATAAAAAAATTTTGCGCGTCTAATATTGTAGCCTTAGCTCTCAATGCTCACGAAGTGTTTTTAAATCTTGCTGTTGGAAGTAGTACCGAATGAATTAGAGTTGTTAATATACAATCTTCAGCATCTAAACAAAAAAGAGAAAATATTTTTATAAATTGTCATTTTGCACACATTTCTTTTCGCCAAAAGTCACTTGACTCACCTATTTGCTTCACACAACTTAAGTCTTGTAAAAGATATTTGCAGGCGGCATTGGCAATATTCAAATAGTAGTACTCTCGAATTTTCTGTTTGAAGTCACTCCATTTGCTTTTAAGTAAATGCTCTTTGTTTGGATACAACCGTTTGAAGTCGGCATTTATCTATTTTCAAATAAAAAAAATTGTATACAAATTCAAAAAATATCAAAATGAGTGGGGCATAGTCATAGTCGAAATAAAATGTGATTTTAAATTAGTTGAAGAATTTTCGGCAGATAGCACACATAAAATTGTGTCAAAAAGCTTTAACTAACTTAAATTTACATTTTATTTCGACTATGACTATCCCCCAGTAGTGTATCTAAACTTATAATTGGGACTTACCAGTTCGGGACCTCTGGCGTCTTTTAGCTTTGGCCACTCTTTTATGAAATCCAAATTACTGAGAAGTGATAAATCTCGTTGGCGAATATTATGAGATCTATCCCACCTGTCCAGAACCACCTGCCAATCAGACGAATCCCTTCGTAGCTCCTCTGTTATTTTAGCCTCAATTGATTCGTCGAATTCAATTAAAAAATCAGTAGTCGATGTATCCAAAATATTGATCTTTTGTTTAGCAATGCAGTCTACTTTCCTCTTTTTAGCTGTAATATTTGTGTATTTGGAATACAATTTCTATGCAGGTAGTTTTTTTTCTTTGCGCGGAATGTAATAATATTCCTAATTTGGAAAAGTCATTAGTAAACATTTCGACGTTATGTTGATATTTTTTGATTACCTACCAAGTACGATTTTTCTTCGGGAAACAATAACTGAATGTCGTTTAAAAATTGCTCGAAGTTGAGTGGCTTTAATTTTATGTTGTTTTCAACGACATACTCTACAACAGCATTTATAATCCGATCACGATGCCCATTATTTAAATGGCCGTTGAACTCATAATGTTCTAAAATGGATCTGCCAGCAGAACAGTCGTTTAGTATCCCTTTCACAGACTAAAAGCAAAAAAATTTATTTATTAGATATTTCACTATTAACGTGCTTTTGGATACCACTCATTTAGGTACTTGAATCTGGCTCAAATAAACTAATCCCCTTATTCATAAAAAATATTAAAGGTTTATAAAGAATTTTAAAATGAGACTAACCACATAATGGACTACACATTGTTTACCATTGTTCCGGAGCTCATCGGCGGCACATACCTACATGTATACAAAAATTAATAACAAACATTTTGTACTTGATTTTTATGCGTTTTATTACACTAACAATGTACAAAGTTTTCATGAATTGTGCCGAATGCAGCCAAGCAAAAATCTTGCAGCGACGTCAAGCGTATGCACATACAAATACGTATGTATGTACATACATATTCTTTCTTTATAGATTATTTTCGTTAATAAAACACATAAGCACTTTAAACAACAAAGCTTTGTACGAAATTTATTATTACTTACCTTCTTCTTTCGCCAGGCAAACAGCTTTTCACGGAATTCAGCTCTTTTGCCAACTTTTTTTACAGCGTCGGCTATATCAGCTTCGCTTAAAACACTTACGTAAATGTTGAAATTCAATGCCAGCCACTAGAACAAACAATATTTTATGCTTTATAATAAATATTTTAAAAGATTTTAATATATTTACCAGTGAGCTCTTCCAGCAATTCATCTAATTGAAAAATGTGCAAAATTTCTTTCAATTTGTCACACAAAAAATCGAATGAACAAGCAGTGCTGCCGTTCCTTCTACCTCACAGTTGCTTATTCCATTTTTTTCTGGGCACAAGCTACGGATGCATAAAAGAGCATGCACATTATACATACATATGTATTAAGGTAAGCGTGTATGTAACCTCTCTCTTAATTTAAATACGTGCATAGTAATTTTTGGTCTGAACGTATTATTTTTAAATGGTAATTAATAAAAAATATATTCATTTTCACTATGCGTATTTTTTCTGAGTGTACTTATAAAAAATTTAATTCTAATTTTTGAATTAGATGACCGGATACTTTGCAACATAGCTGAAGTTGTAGGTAATAGTACCCCGTTTCTAATTCTGTGGAAAATATTTTATGAAAGGAACAGACAAACTTAGGAGAGAGCTAAGAAGAATTTACAGGGCGACACTACTTTCAGAATAGAAAGCGCCATTAGACATGAGAATTTGGTGAATATTTTAGAAAGGACTTACTTGAAAAATAGATCTAAAAACCAAAAATAAAATTTCCCCAAAGTACATATTAATTTTGCTACACAACACCTTGTTCTTTGCACGTGACGTTTTAATCTCTTAAAGTTGCTTATTTCTTTTTAAACACAAACTTTCACTAACAACTCACCCCTTTTATGTCGACGTCCACTTTAGCAATTTTATTACTCATTCAACAGGGTAACTATAGAATTTTTTGTTAAGCTTTTTGATTTTACTTATTTCATGTTTTTACATTTCCCCTTCTGGCATATTTATGTGAATAAAGACAATGAATCGTTCACATGCAAAAAATTGGCGATAAGCCTAAAAACGTGGAAAATGTCAAGCGATATATTTACTTAATAAAATCAACTGTTGAAGGTAATTCAGGGGAGCAAACTAAAATAAAAGATAGAATAAGAAAAAATATTTATGAGGATACTTAGTTGTTACAAGGGAGTATAAAATTTTTCAGAATTTTAAATGATAAAAGAATGTAAGAACTATGTAATAGTCAGAGCTGTGAGGTAATGAATATCTATATATAAACTAGCAGACCTGGCAAACGCTTTTCTGCCATAAATTTGGCATATCTGCATACATTTTAATAAGCTTTTTCCATCTAACTCTGCCCTCCCCCCCCCCCTCACTTTTTCCAAATCTTTTCATTCACTCCTCCCTCCGTCTTTTTCGCTTCATCTACCTCCATCTTCGTCTCATTCTATCACTTTCTCAGTCCCCTTCTCCTTCTCTCTTTTCTCTTCTCTCAAGTTCTTCTCATTCTTCTTCATCCCTTATTGCCTGTCCCAGAGGGCGGTATGTATTTTGTTCCAGTCCCAGTCCCACTCGGAGTCTCAGAGTCCCAGTCCTAGTCCTAATCTCAGTCCCAGTCCGTCTCTGGTCCTCTTCCAGGAAAAAAGGATCGTAAATACTAATATAGGCAAATTTTTATACCAAATTTCAGGCAAGCCGAATAGGGCGTATGTAAATAGGTATGTGGGTGTTATTAATTCATGTCTTTATTTCGGCTTCGCATGCATATTTATCAGTTTTCCAGGTTGATGCGACTAAATCGAATATCACAATGAAAATTATTTTAGAGCTCTCAGCAACAGCTTTCATTTGATATCCATATTGTATAAACACTGTCTAGGCATTCACGGGCCCATATTTTGGCCTATATCTCGAGATCCTAGTCACCCAGCGGTGTAATATATTACTCTGTACTAAAGCACTCACCAACAGCTTTCATTTAATACCCATATTCTATAAACACTGTCTAGGCATTCACGGGTCCACGTTTTGGCCCATATCTCGAGACCCTAGTCACCCAGTGGTGTAATATATTACTCTGTACTAAAGCACTCACCAACAACTTTCATCTGATATCCATATTGTATAAACACTGTCTATGCATTCACGGGTTCACGTTTTGGCCTATATCTCGAGACCCTAGTGACCCAGCGGTGTAATATATTACTCTGTACTAAAGCACTCACCAACAGCTTTCATTTGATATCCATATTGTATAAACACTGTCTAGGCATTTACGGGTCCACGTTTTGGTCTCTATATCGAGACCCTAGTCACCCAGTGGTGTAATATATTACTCTGTACTAAAGCACTCACCAACAGCTTTCATTTGATATCCATATTGTATTAACACTGTCTAGGCATTCACGGGTCTACGTTTTGGCCTCTATCTCGAGACCCTAGTCACCCAGCGGTGTAATATATTACTCTGTACTAAAGCACTCACCAGCAGCTTTCATTTGTTATCCATATTCTATAAACACATTCTAGGGGTAGCCGGGTCCACGTTTCGGCCTATATCTCGAGACCCTGTACGTCGATCGCAGCCAAACCTATGTAATAACCACATAGTGAGGTATACGCAACTTGTGTGAAAGTTTGAACAAAATCGACCGACGCATTTCTTCAAATACCGGCGACCAACTAACACATTTTAGCCTTTCTTTTTATATATATAGATTTTTATTTTTCACACTTCACTATAATATTAAAACGAAATGCAGATATTCGTTGCTTTTGTAGTTCGGCTTAAAAATTGCACATGGCACAACTAAAGACTCTCTTGAATTAAAAAAAATGTCTTAGTACCTCTAAATCGCAGGCCCCCTCACAAATCACGGACCCGGCGAATATCCCCCAATTACCCCCCCCCCCCTCTCGTAGGGCCTGGTGATGTGCTATACTTGATATCGTACGCTATAATATTTTTTATTAATAAGCACGATGTTTAATTAAATACCAACCAATTACACGGAAGTTTATCCCACCTGAAAATATGAGTGCTGGTGCGTATACGTAACATTTTATTATTACGTATAAACGTATAAAAAAATTTGCAATAAAATAATATTGCGACTATAAACTGAGGTCTAACCTATCCTATATATCAAGTTAGATCAAACTACACACGGGGTCCAAAACAAATTCAATATCGGTTCAGTAGTTTAGGAGTACATCGCGGACAAACAATGTCACACGTGATTTTTATATACAAAGATAGGCAAGTTGAAAATGTCGGTTCCCTTTAATGGCCAAAATATAGTTCTGAGGTACAAACAATTTGGTATTTATCGATAGCTTTTCTGAAGGGAAAGTACACGCATTAAAAACAAAAAACTTAAAAAAATTGTAGCGTGGCGCTTGAGCATCGATATAAAAACGGCACCACTACAAATGCCAAACACCTATTTAAACTATGAGACTGTTGGCAAGCACACTAATGACGTTGAGAAAACCAACAGACCTCAAGCAAATGAGGTCAGACTTGATCTCGTGAGAAAATGGGCAGAGCAAATTAAATAAATGGAATGAGCAAATTAAATAAATCAGAGCAATTTATGCTAAATTTTATTACATTATGTGCAGCCATGGGCGAGATACAAGTTCTTCTGTCATGCAAAGCCTGAAGACCAAGCAATTTTTGCCTGCTTGTATATGATCTGAGGCCGTCTGGCCGTGAAGCACACGTAAAGGAATTTCCGTAAACAGTTTTCGAACACTCTGAATTTTATTGGAGTTAGATTCATAGAAAGAATGCCATGTTATTGAGCAATATTCTGACCAAGAATATATATAGAGTCCCTTCGATGTCATAGGATACTTAAAGTTACTGGTGTTACGTCTAATGAACACAACCATTGTAAAGAATTTTGAAACAAAGAAGTCAATGTGACTAGAAAAAGAGAGTTTGAAGTCAAATATGACACTCAAATCTTTAATCTGTTGACAAGGATTATGAGATTTAGCATTTAGTTTGTAGATAAAATAGTGTCAGTTGTCTTTTTGGAATAAGACAAAACGCAGCATTTGTTTTCATTTAAAAATAAATTATTGTATGCGCTCATCCAGCAAAAGAGCCCAGATCAGATACACTCAGAGCTATTACGGACCGTTAGAAGGAGTTTGACATTGTCTGCAAACACCAAACATTTGAAGTGCTGGGGTATCTCATTTATAAAAATTACGAATAATTAAGCGCCATAATGGGTACCCTGCGTAATACCTGAGCAGGCGTTAATAAGCAGAGATGACTTCTCGACGCCAATGGCCACACAGAGCTTCCTGTTCGATAAAAAAAACTCGTGAAGAATTTCAACAAGTTTCCATTATATCCATACCTGGCTAACTTACCAGAATAGCAAATGTTTTCGAAATGTCAGTTTATATGACGTCGAGTTGCTCAAAGTTCTCTTAAGCACGAGCATTTTGATTAGTAACTAAAGCTAATTTGTGCAAGTAGACCTACCTGGCAAAAATCCATGCTGGCACTCCACTATAGCCTTGCCTTTGTAATCGAATCCTTTACGTTGAAGTATTCGTTTTGTTGGCTACAAAAATGTTGTGTACTACTTTGTTAGTTAATATAATAAAATAAAATAAAATAAAAAAAAATAAATTAAAGTAAACTAAAATAAATTAAAATAAAATAAAATTAACTAAAATAATAAAAATAAAATATAATAAAACAAGATAAAATAAAACTAAATTAAATTAATTATAACAAAATAAAATAAAATAGGACATAATAAAATATAATAAAATAAAATTAAATAAAATAAAATAAAATAAAGTAAAATAAAATAAAATCAAATAAGATAAAATAAAATAAAATAAGATAAAATAAAATAAATTAAACTAAAATAAAATTAAATAAAATAAATTGAAATAAAGTAAAATAAAATAAAATAAGATACAACAAAATAAAAATAAATAAAATAATGTAAAACAAAATAAAATAAAATAAGATAAAAAAAAATAAAAATAAATAAATTAAAAAAAATAAAATAAAATAAATTAAAGTAATATAAAATTAAATAAAATAAGTAAAATAAAATAAAACAAGATAAAATAAAACTAAATTAAATTAATTATAATAAAATAAAATAAAATAAGACAAAATAAAATATAACAAAATTAAATTAAATTAAATTAAATTATATAAAATTAAATAAAGTAAAATAAAATAAAGTAAAATATAATAAAATAAAATAAAATAAGATAAAAAAAATAAAAATAAATAAAATTAAAAAAAAATAAAATAAATTAAAGTAATATAAAACTAAATAAAATATATAAAATAAAATAAAACAAGATAAAATAAAACTAAATTAAATTAATTATAAGAAAATAAAATAAAATAGGACAAAATAAAATATAATAAAATAAAATTAAATAAAATTAAATAAAATAAAACAAAGTAAAATAAAATAAAGTAAAATAAAATAAAATAAAATTAAATAAAATAAAAATAAATAAAATAAAATAAAGTAAAGTAAGATAAAATAAAACAAAAATAAATAAAATTAAATGAAATAAAATAAAATAAAATAAATTAAGATACAACAAAATAAAAGTAAATAAAATAAAGTAAAACAAAATAAAATAAAATAAAATAGAAAAAAAATTAAATTGAATTTAAAAAAATTTAAAAATTAAAAAAAGTAAAAAATAAAATAAAACAAGTAAGGAAGGCTAAGTTCGGGTGTAACCGCACATTACATACTCAGTTGAGAGACAAAGTTAGGGAAAATCACCATGTTGTAAAAAGAACCTAGGGTAACCTTGGAATGTGTTTGTATGACATGTGTATCAAATGGAAGGTATTAAAGAGTATTTTAAGAGGAAGTGGGCCATAGTTCTATAGAAAATGTCAAGCGATATATTTACTTAATAAAATCAACTGTTGAAGGTAATTCAGGGGAGCAAACTAAAATAAAAGATAGCATGAGAAAAAATATTTATGAGGATACTTAGTTGTTACAAGGGAGTATAAAATTTTTCAGAATTTTAAATGATAAAAGAATGTAAGAACTATGTAATAGTCAGAGCTGTGAGGTAATGAATATCTATATATAAACTAGCAGACCTGGCAAACGCTTTTCTGCCATAAATTTGGCATATCTGCATACATTTTAATAAGCTTTTTCCATCTAACTCTGCCCTCCCCCCCCCCTCACTTTTTCCTAATCTTTTCATTCACTCCTCCCTCTGTCTTTTTCGCTTCATCTACCTCCATCTTCGTCTCATTCTATCACTTTCTCAGTCCCCTTCTCCTTCTCTCTTTTCTCTTCTCTCAAGTTCTTCTCATTCTTCTTCATCCCTTATTGCCTGTCCCAGAGGGCGGTATGTATTTTGTTCCAGTCCCAGTCCCACTCGGAGTCTCAGAGTCCCAGTCCTAGTCCTAATCTCAGTCCCAGTCCGTCTCTGGTCCTCTTCCAGGAAAAAAGGATCGTAAATACTAATATAGGCAAATTTGTATACCAAATTTCAGACAAGCCGAATAGGGCGTATGTAAATAGGTATGTGGGTGTTATTAATTCATGTCTTTATTTCGGCTTCGCATGCATATTTATCAGTTTTCCAGGTTGATGCGACTAAATCGAATATCACAATGAAAATTATTTTAGAGCTCTCAGCAAGAGCTTTCATTTGATATCCATATTGTATAAACACTGTCTAGGCATTCACGGGCCCATATTTTGGCCTATATCTCGAGATCCTAGTCACCCAGCGGTGTAATATATTACTCTGTACTAAAGCACTCACCAACAGCTTTCATTTAATATCCATATTGTATAAACACTGTCTAGGCATTCACGGGTCCACGTTTTGGCCCATATCTCGAGACCCTAGTCACCCAGTGGTGTAATATATTACTCTGTACTAAAGCACTCACCAACAACTTTCATCTGATATCCATATTGTATAACGGGTTCACGTTTTGGCCTATATCTCGAGACCCTAGTGACCCAGCGGTGTAATATATTACTCTGTACTAAAGCACTCACCAACAGCTTTCATTTGATATCCATATTGTATAAACACTGTCTAGGCATTCACGGGTCCACGTTTTGGTCTCTATATCGAGACCCTAGTCACCCAGCGGTGTAATATATTACTCTGTACTAAAGCACTCACCAACAGCTTTCATTTGATATCCATATTGTATAAACACTGTCTAGGCATTCACGGGTCTACGTTTTGGCCTCTATCTCGAGACCCTAGTCACCCAGCGGTGTAATATATTACTCTGTACTAAAGCACTCACCAGCAGCTTTCATTTGTTATCCATATTCTATAAACACATTCTAGGGGTAGCCGGGTCCACGTTTCGGCCTATATCTCGAGACCCTGTACGTCGATCGCAACCAAACCTATGTAATAACCACATAGTGAGGTATACGCAACTTGTGTGAAAGTTTGAACAAAATCGACCGACGCATTTCTTCATATACCGGCGACCAACTAACACATTTTAGCCTTTCTTTTCATATATATAGATTTTTATTTTTCACACTTCACTATAATATTAAAACGAAATGCAGATATTCGTTGCTTTTGTAGTTCGGCTTAAAAATTGCACATGGAACAACTAAAGACTCTCTTGAATTAAAAAAAATGTCTTAGTACCTCTAAATCGCGGGCCCCCTCACAAATCACGGACCCGGGGATAATATCCCCAATTACCCCCCCCCCCCTCTCGTCGGGCCTGGTGATGTGCTATACTTGATATCGTACGCTATAAAATTTTTTATTAATAAGCACGTTGTTTAATTAAATACCAACCAATTACACGGAAGTTTATCCCACCTGAAAATATGAGTGCTGGTGCGTATACGTAACATTTTATTATTACGTATAAACGTATAAAAAAATTTGCAATAAAATAATATTGCGACTATAAACTGAGGTCTAACCTATCCTATATTTCAAGTTAGATCAAACTACACACGGGGTCCAAAACAAGTTCAATATCGGTTCAGTAGTTTAGGAGTCCATCGCGGACAAACAATGTCACACGTGATTTTTATATACAAAGATAGGCAAGTTGAAAATGTCGGTTCCCTTTAATGGCCAAAATATAGTTCTGAGGTACAAACAATTTGGTATTTATCGATAGCTTTTCTGAAGGGAAAGTACACGCATTAAAAACAAAAACTTAAAAAAATTGTAGCGTGGCGCTTGAGCATCGATATAAAAACGGCACCACTACAAATGCCAAACACCTATTTAAACTATGAGACTGTTGGCAAGCACACTAATGACGTTGAGAAAACCAACAGTTTTCGAACACTCTCAATTTTATTGGAGTTAGATTCATAGAAAGAATGCCATGTTATTGAGCAATATTCTGACCAAGAATATATATAGAGTCCCTTCGATGTCATAGGATACTTAAAGTTACTGGTGTTACGTCTAATGAACACAACCATTTAAAGAATTTTGAAACAAAGAAGTCAATGTGACTAGAAAAAGAGAGTTTGAAGTCAAATATGACAAATATGATCTTTAATCTGTTGACAAGGATTATGAGATTTAGCACTTAGTTTGTAGATAAAATAGTGTCAGTTGTCTTTTTGGAATAAGACAAAACGCAGCATTTGTTTTCATTTAAAAATAAATTATTGTATGCGCTCATCCAGCAAAAGAGCCCAGATCAGATACACTCAGAGCTATTACGGACCGTTAGAAGGAGTTTGACATTGTCTGCAAACACCAAACATTTGAAGTGCTGGGGTATCTCATTTATAAAAATTACGAATAATTAAGCGCCACAATAGGTACCCTGCGTAATACCTGAGCAGGCGTTAATAAGCAGAGATGACTTCTGGACGCCAATGGCCACACAGAGCTTCCTGTTCGATAAAAAAAACTCGTGAAGAATTTCAACAAGTTTCCATTATATCCATACCTGGCTAACTTACAAGAATAGCAAATGTTTTCGAAATGTCAGTTTATATGACGTCGAGTTGCTCAAAGTTCTCTTAAGCACGAGCATTTTGATTAGTAACTAAAGCTAAATTGTGCAAGTGGACCTACCTGGCAAAATCCATGCTGGCACTCCACTATAGCTTTGCCTTTGTAATCGAATCCTTTACGTTGAAGTATTCGTTTTGTTGGCTACAAAAATGTTGTGTACTACTTTGTTAGTTAATATAATAAAAAAAAATAAAATAAAAAAAATAAATTAAAGTAAACTAAAATAATTTAAAATAAAATAAAATTAACTAAAATAATAAAGTAAAATAAAATAAAACAAGATAAAATAAAACTAAATTAAATTAATTATAACAAAATAAAATAGGACATAATAAAATATAATAAAATAAAATTAAATAAAATAAAATAAAGTAAAATAAAATAAAGTAAAATAAAATAAAATGAAATAAGATAAAATAAAATAAAATAAAATAAAATAAAATAAAATAAGATAAAATAAAATAAATTAAACTAAAATAAAATTAAATAAAATAAATTGAAATAAAGTAAAATAAAATAAAATGAGATACAACAAAATAAAAATAAATAAAATAAAGTAAAACAAAATAAAATAAAATAAGATAAAAAAAATAAAAATAAATAAAATAAAAAAAATAAAATAAATTAAAGTAATATAAAATTAAATAAAATAAGTAAAATAAAATAAAACAAGATAAAATAAAACTAAATTAAATTAATTATAACAAAATAAAATAAAATAGGACAAAATAAAATATAATAAAATTAAATTAAATTAAATTAAATTAAATTAAATAAAGTAAAATAAAATAAAGTAAAATATAATAAAATAAAATAAAATAAGATAAAAAAAATAAAAATAAATAATATAAAAAAAATAAAATAAATTAAAGTAATACAAAACTAAATAAAATAAAACAAGATAAAATAAAACTAAATTAAATTAATTATAACAAAATAAAATAAAATAGGACAAAATAAAATATAATAAAATAAAATTAAATAAAATTAAATAAAATAAAACAAAGTAAAATAAAATAAAGTAAAATAAAATAAAATAAAATAAAATAAGATTAAATAAAATAAAATAAAATAAAATAAAGTAAGATAAAATAAAAGAAAAATAAATAAAATTAAATGAAATAAAATAAAATAAAATAAATTAAGATACAACAAAATAAAATTAAATAAAATAAAGTAAAACAAAATAAAATAAAATAGAAAAAAAATTAAATTAAATTTAAAAAAATTTAGAATTTGTTTGTACGATATGGGTATTAAATGAAAGGTGTTGATGAGTATTTTAAAAAGGAGTTGGCCTTAGTTCTATAGGTGGATGACTTTTCGAGATATCGCCATAAAGATGGACCAGGGGTGACTCTAGAATTTTTTTGTACCATATGGGTATCAAATGAAAGGTGTTAATGAGTATTTTAAAAGGGCGTGGGCCTTAGTTCTATAGGTGGACGCCTTTCCGAGATATCGCCATAACATAAAGATGGACCAGGGGTGACTCTAGAATTTGTTTGTACGATATGGGTATCAAATGAAAGGTGTTAATGAGTATTTTAAAAGGGCGTGGGCCTTATTTCTATAGGTGAACGCCTTTTCGAGATATCGCCATAAAGGTGGACCAGGGGTGACTCTAGAATGTGTTTGTACGATATGGGTATCAAATTAAAGGTATAAATGAGGGTTTTAAAAGGGAGTGGACCAGGGTGATCCAGAACATCATCTGTCGGATACCGCTAATTTATTTATATATGTAATACCACGAAGAGTGTTTCTTCCAAGATTCTAAGGGCTTTTGATTTCGCCCTGCAAAACTTTTTCATTTTCTTCTATTTAATATGGTAGGTGTCACACCCATTTTACCAAGTTTTTTTCTAAAGTTATATTTTGCGTCAATAGACCAATACAATTACCATGTTTCATCCCTTTTTTCGTATTTGGTATATAATTATGGCATTTTTTTCTTTTTCCGTAATATTCGATATCGAAAAAGTGGGCGTGGTCATAGTCGGAATTCGACCATTTTTACACCAATATAAAGTGAGTTCAGATAAGTACGTGAACTGAGTTTAGTAAAGATATATCGATTTTTGCTCAAGTTATCGTGTTAACGGCCGAGCGGAAGGACAGACGGTCGACTGTGTATAAAAACTGGGCGTGGCTTCAACCGATTTCACCCTTTTTCACAGAAAAAAGTTATCGTCCTAGAATCTAAGCCTCTACCAAATTTCACAAGGATTAGTAAATTTTTGTTCGACTTATGGCATTAAAAGCATCCTAGACAAATTAAATGAAAAAGGGCGGAGCCACGCCCATTTTGAAATTTTCTTTTATTTTTGTATTTTGTTGCATCATATCATTACTGGAGTTGAATTTTGACATAATTTACTTATATACTGTAAAGATATTAACTTTTCTTTTAAAATTTGAATTAAAAAAAAAAAAATTTTTAAAAAGTGGGCGTGGTCGTTCTCCGATTTTGCTAACTTTTATTGAGCAGACATATAGTAATAAGAGTAACGTTCCTGCCAAATTTCATCATGATATCTTCAACGACTGCCAAATTACACTCAGAGAAAAATCGTTCTAAAACGAACGAAACAAGTTCAAAATTAAGAATATTCGTTGACAAAAGTCTGTTAAGTACGTTTTTTCTTAACCTTTGACCGATGGGCTTGTTTTAAGAACAGTTTTTCCAAGCACGCCGTTCGTATTTTATCACCAGTTTGGTATTGATGTATGAACCTTCTGTGCTCATTTCAAGCACTACTTCGGCTTGATTTAAGATTTTTCGTCCTCACGCTTCGAGAACGATTAGGGGTCGATTCAAAAATTTTCGGTCGCAATTCAAGAACGGTCCGTACTTGATTTGGTGGGAGGGGAAAGAATTTTTTTTTAATAGGTACAGATTTATTTTTTATTAATAATACTCTTTTTGTCATAAATAAAAAAATATTTATAACAAAAAAATGTTTATTAAAATTCAAAAGTTTAAGGAAAAATGCATAATATGCATTTTTCATACATTTCTCTTATTGAGAAATTATTCTTTTTCGGAGACGTAATCTGCATATATACTTAAAAAATTTCATAACAAGTTTGAGAATTACCTGTGCATATGTGAATGGAACTGAACGAAAAATAAGAGTTAAAAAAATAGAACATAAAAAAATTGTTTTAAAAAAATTCAGAGTTTGACGGTGATTGAACTTGCGCCACACGATCGCAACCGCAAGATCATAGCTGCTCGGCCACTACAACTGCTTGGTAGCTCATGCCGAATGTTGTACTTAACATTGTAATGCTCACAAATTGTACCGTTTTTCTTTTGGTTGAACTTAGGTTAAGAACATCGTACTCAATTTGAGAACATTCGTTCTCATTAATAGAACATTTGTTCATAATTTAAGACCAGTCGTTCTCTTTTCAAGAAAATGGTGTCAGTTCAAGAACAAGGTTGTTGTTTTAAGAACAGTTCGTTCGTTTTTCAAGAACAAAAAAGTAAGAACATGAAGAGCTTGAATTGAGTCCGGTGGTGCTGGATTTTAGAACGGCGTTTTTCTCTGAGTGTACAGTTTGCAAAACTTCTAAATTACCTTCTTTTAAAAGTGGGCGGTGCCACGCCCATTGTCCAAAATTTAGTTTTCTATTCTGCGTCATAAATACAACTCATCTACCGAGTTTCATCGCTTAATCCGTATTTGGTAATGAATTATCGCACTTTTTCGATTTTTCGAAATTTTCGATATCGAAAAAGTGGGCGTGGTTATTGTCCGATATCGTTCATTTTAAATAGCGATCTGAGATAAGTGCCCAGGAACCTGCATACCAAATTTCATCAAGATACCTCAAAATTTACTCAAGTTATCGTGTTAACGGACAGACGGACGGACGGACGGACGGACGGACATGGCTCAATCGAATTTTTTTTCGATACTAATGATTTTGATATATGGAAGTCTATATCTATCTCGATTCCTTTATACCTGTACAACCAACCGTTATCCAACCAAAGTTAATATACTCTGTGAGCTCTGCTCAACTGAGTATAATGAAACGAATCAAATTAACTTTTAGAAAAGTTAAAATAAACAAAAATAAAAAATGTATATAAATATAATAAAAGAGAACAAAATAAATTTAAAAACAATTAATATAATAAAATAAAATAACGGGAAGGAAAGGGGAGGGAAGCAAAATATAGAAAAGGAAAGAAAAAGGAAGGGGAAGAAAACTAAACGAAAAGAAAAGAAACCACAACAGAGGTAAATTTACCAGTAACAAATATTTCGACCTTTTGGGGAAGAGCTTCGTTGGCTTTTTATCGGTAACTACCCATCCTGACAAGTAACTAGTTTCTTATCGGCTTGTTATCGACAAGCTGCAGAAGTGTAATTGATTTTACTATGAAGATTTAACGGCATCTGTTTCATTGGAATAGATGATTCATTGATAACAATTCGATAACACGCCAATAACTAATTCCTAACATTCCGATAAGAAATCGATAGTTCTTCGACGACAAATCGATAATTTTTTTTGGAAACAATGAAAGTCTTCAAAACATGTCGCTTGGTTTTTTAATAGTAAGTCGATAGCTTTTTGATAGTATATCGTTACAATTTTCACAAATAACTGTCTACGTTTTGGTAACATATCGATAACACGGCAACAAAAAGTACTCCGATAACTTTTGAAAACATTAAAATAACTTCTCGGTAAGTAATCGATATAATTTTGGTAATAAGTCGATGAATTTACGATAACTTGCCGAAAAGAGATCGACTTCTCATATATAAATAATCGATAACATTTGTCATCGATAGCAAATTTGGAATAACACCCACATTTTCCGTGGATAACTCATATAAATAAAAAATATGTTTTTTTTTTTTTTTGGTCATACTTTGTCTATGTGAATAATAAAAGCTCATTAAACGGCTTAAATAAGTTAATAGCAACAACCGTAAGCCACATTCTTAGCTAACCTTAGGCAATTAGTTGCGCTGGTAGTCGTGACGTTAGTTTCACAGTTTAACGAGTTGCTTTGTTTTGTTACTCAATTTCAACCTCTTTCTATTTCGTGCTCTTGAAATCCTTCAAAAGTTACCCTGCGGCACGCAAACAAATACAATTTTTCGTGTTTGTTGCTTTTTGGTAAATTAGCAACTTGTAGACTTTTTGGCCCTTGGCAAGCTATTAATTGAAATAAAATAAAAATGCAAACATACAGAATAAACTAACGGCGGTTGAGTAAAAAATATATTTTTCTGCCATTTACTTTTTTGTTTTGGTTTTCTCTTTTTATTTGGCAACAGATTATTTAGCGCTACTTTTTTTTCACTGGGCCACCTTTTGCTTAGCAATTTGCTGGTTGTTGTTGTTGTCTGCTTTTGGTATTTGCGCAGTTAGCTGACCTGAAATTGGGTTAATTGTCTTTGATATTTAGCCTTATTTCTCAGCTGAGGCACACAAATGGCAGTAATTGATGAAAATTATTATAAACAAGTAAGGAAAGCAAGGAAAGTAACCGAACATTACATACTCAGCTGAGAGCTTTGGAGGCAAAATAAGGGAAAGTCACCGTTTAGGAAAATGAACCTAGGGTAACCCTGGAATGTGTTTGTAAGACATGGGTATCAAATGGAAGGTATTAAAGAGGGTTTTAAAAGGGAGTGGCCCTTAGTTGTATATGTGAAGGCGTTTTCGAGATATCTATCAAAATGTGCACCAAGGTGACCCTGAACATCACCTGTCGGGTATCGCTAATTTATTTATATACGTAATACCACGAACAGTATTCCTGCCAAGATTTCAAGGGTTTTTTATTTCGCCCTGCAGAATTTTTTCATTTTCTTTCTACTTAATATGGTAGGTGTCACATCCATTTTACAAAGTTGTTTCTAAAGTTATATTTTGCGTCAATAAACCAATACAATTACCATGTTTCATCCCTTTTTTCGTATTTGGTATAGAATTATAGCATTTTTCGACATTTCGATATCGAAAAAGTGGACGTGGTCATAGTCGAATATCAGCCATTTTTTATACCAAGACAAAGTGAGTTCAGTTAAGTATGTGAACTAAGTTTAGTAAAGATATAGCGATTTTTGCTCAAGTTATCGTATTAACGGATGAACGGAAGGACAGACGGTCGACTGTGTATAAAATCTGGGCGTGGCTTCAAACCGATTTCGCCCATTTTCACAGAAAACAGTTAGCGTCATAAAATCTAAGCCCCTACCAAATTTCACAAGGTTTGGTAAATTTTTGTTCGACTTATGGCATTAAAAGTATTCTAGACAAATTAAATAAAAGAGGGCGCAGCCACGCCCATTTTGTTATTTTCTTTTTTTGTATTTCGTTGCACCATATCATTACTGGAGTTGAATGTTGACATAATTTACTTATATACTGTAAAGATATTAAATCTTTTGTTAAAAGTGGGCGTGGTCGTTCTCCGATTTTTATACTTTTTATTAAGCATACATATAGTAATAGGACTAACGTTCCTGCCAAATTTCATAATGATATCTTCAACGACTGCCAAATTACAGCTAGCAAAACTTTTAAATTACCTTATTTTAAAAGTGGGCGGTGCCACGCCCATTGTACAAAATTTCACTAGTTTTCTAATCTGCGTCATAAGGTCAACCTACTTACCAAGTTTCATCGCTTTATCCGTCTTTGGTAATGAATTATCGCACTTTTTCGGTTTTTCGAAATTTTCGACAGCGAAAAAGTGGGCGTGGTTATAGTCCTACTTCGTTCATTTTAAAATGGTTATCTGAGATAAGTCCCCAGGAACTTACATACCAAATTTCATCAAGATACCTCAAAACTTACTCAAGTTATCGTGTTTACGGACGGACGGACGGACATGGCTAAATGAATTTCTTTTTTCGCCCAGATCATTTTGATATATAGAAGTCTATATCAATCTTGATTAGTTTATGCCCTTACGGGGTACCGTTATGCGAACAAAATTAATATACTCTGTGAGCTCTGCTCAGCTGAATATAAAAACATCGTATACCATATCCGAATATCGCGTCGCCATTATTATTTGATATCCTTATTACTGACTTTTATTTGAAATCACCATAAATAACTGTTATCCTTAATCTACTATTTTGTAAGTTTCCTGATAATAGTTATTTATAACTTTATTAAATTAAAGTCACCAATAACTGAAGACACTAATTCCTGCACTCAAAATTCATAAATCACTGACTTTCATATTCTTCAGACCCAAAATACTGAAGATTTGAAAATAGAAATTAGAATCGTGTCTAAAACTGAGACTGAATTATAACTTATACCAAGGCTCTAGAAATCGTGTAGAATCTGTTGTAGAGGAAATTTTTCGCGAGAAGTCGCATTCTTCATGTCTCGAAACTCTCGCATGTGTTCGAGAAGAAATTGTAAGCTCCACATATAATACTGGCAATGCAGTGACTAAATTGAGTATAGAGAAACTTGCGAGCTTTACGAGTATTTCGAGATTCCAGAAACTAACGAGAGGCCAAGTTCTCGGGCTCTTCTAGCCGGTGTTCGAAAAAAACTCGTTAGCCCTTCCACGTACCGAGCCCGATACAATTTAATTCTCGGAAACATGCGCATCTAAACAGACAACTTATAGATACGGCCCCACCTCCCAGTGTTGTAAGGAGACACCCTCGTAGGCAAGAGCCGTTAATCTCATCCACACTCAGTCGGCAAAGTCTTATGCCGAAAAATGCCCAGCGAACCCTTTTCTCAGAGCCCACAACTTTAAACAGGCAGTGGTGAAAAGCAGTCTTTTGTGTGACACACGGTCCAATATAATACAACTTCGATTTGGATGCTGTAATATGTTGAACTCTTACTTTATAGAATCATACCCAATTTATGTCCTGCATATGATACTAACCATATTTTCAATTGTAATGTCAACGCTTCTAACATCTATGCCTCTTTGGTTCAACCAAACTAAAATTGGAAGTTCTTATGGACTTCAGTTGGAGAATATCTTAAGAATATACATCGAAAATTGGTGACTGATGAAAACAGGAGGGAAAATAAAGCCGAGATTGAAGCTAAAACAGGAATTCGAAAGGGAACTAAAATCGAAGCTATTACTGAAACCGGAACCGAAATAACCATCTGAACTGAAACCAGGTTAAATTTAGAACCTGTGCACTGAGACTAGAACTGAAACCAAAACGGGAATCGGAACTTTAACTGAAACAGAAGCAGGCACTAAGCATTGAAGCGAATCTTACACTAAGACTGGAAATGAAACCGATACAAAGGCTGGGACCGAGTCGGAATACACGATCTACACCGATATCACAACCGATACTACAAGTGACACCTAGGCATTCGCACACTTGCCCTGAGATATATTTTTGTCGATTGTGATTACCCTCAGTGAGGGCCTGATCCAGCCCTACTATTTCTTGTAGTCCTAAATGAACCACTTACTTTCTCTAGTCAACTTAAATAGGACCGAGAGATTCATCTTCCAACCTCTGTCAGACTGTCGAAAAGCCGTGCGCCCTGAAATCTCATTGGTTTTGTCTGCGGTCGTGGACATAAGCAGAGAAAGTGATAAATTCGCTCCATGTACTTCTCATCCTGACAGCTTCGGCTGAGGGAGCTTGTTGGTATGCGTCGCAGTGATAACAATGGTGAAATAGCGCAATGGTCTCCAAAGCATGGCCATAGGAAGTCCATTGCCCTAATCTCTGATCCGTGCCCTAAGAATCAAGCAAGAAACCACATATTTTTCCCCAAGATTATTCTAGCCAAAGGTGCTGCTAATGTGCCTTTATGGTGTACCTCCACTTGGGCATTGAAAAAGCTTACGAAACTCCAGCTGGCACTAACGGGGAATCCTCGCAGTCTCATTACGGGTAATAAACCCGCATACACCCTATGAAGAGCACACATTGCTGAAATTATTGTTGCAGGTAACGTAACCACCTGCTAAAAATGCCGCCCCTGCCGAAAGGCAACGAGGGCTTAACTCTGTAGTCCCTAATTATCACTGACGCTCCTTTCCTGGCTCTGCCACTGGTATGGCGCCGTGCGTTACAATCGCTGTTGGTCGCCGCGCCACCCAGTCGTTCATTTAAAAAGGATTTATTCAGATTATTAGTGGCTTCCACCAGCCAGCAGACAATTTGTTCTCTCGCGGTTCGCATTGGGTTGGAACATGTAGCTGCTACAATTTTCAACGGAAAGAGGAGCAGATGGAGACCCACAGGACGGGGGACCTTCAAGATATATAAAAGAAACTCAATACGATGGATTTAGTGGAATGGATTTTCTTACAATACTTTAGATGATGCTCCGGCTAACAAAGTATTTCTATCGAACCCCACCTATGGAATCAAGAGAAGAAGGCGGCCCCCACTCCGCTGGAAGAACCAGGTGAAAAAAAGATTTCAATTCCCGTGGTCTGATCAATTGGCGCTAGTTAACTCTAAGAAGAAGCAACTAGCGCGCCTTGTTGGTCGACCATGACCGTTTAAACGGTTAAGCGCCAATTAAGTAAGTAAGAGGTACGAAAATTAATGCTCAATGAATTCGAATACAATAAAATGTTACTCATACGCCCAGTGGCTTCAATAAAGCAATTTTATGCACCTCGCCGTTTCTTGGTAGAATACAAAATCAAATTTTTCGAATTAATTATTAGGTGGTGACAACTAAGATGAAATATGTCTGTGTACAAAACCCGTCGTTAACTGGATTAATTTGGCTTATTTTAGCTTAGAGTTATAATACCAATATGATTAATTAAAACGTACACAATGTCGTATCCAAGTACATACATATGTATATTTATCAAATATATAGCTGCATATATATGTAGGCTTTTCATTCAACCTGCCATCAAATATGTGTTCTTATATCATTTCTCTCGTTTTAGTGAAGTATTGTTTTGACATTATTATTGATATTAACATATTAAAAGCAAATATGCACCTAAACTAAGTTGAGCTGAAGGCGATTTTATTTGCATAAATCAAATTCCAAAAGTGAAGCGTACAAATACATCTTTGACACGTTGTTGCATGTTTGAGCTTAAGTTTACTTGCACATACTTGCACTTAACTTGAAAATTTAATTACACAGTCTATCTGTCATTCACACATTGACATTCGATCAATCTACGTTGTAGCCAATAATCTGTAAAATTACTTAAGGGCACTTTTGTGTATGTGTTTATGCCAATGTGTATGCGTAGTAGTAGTATATTCATCAATATAAGCCACTCGATTAAAAGCCACAATACCACAATTGACAATCGCACTGCATTATCATCAGTCATTTACTATCCAAGTCAATTAATCTAAAATTGAACGATTTCTTAAGAATACAAATAAAAATGTAAGGCGCGATAACATCCGAAGACTTTTTAGGCCGAGCTTCTCTATCAATTTGCGTTGTACTCCTTTCAATTTTTCCTAAAAATTGGCAGAAGGGAACCTACTTGTTTTATGCCGACTCCGAACAGCATCTGCAAGACAAATGAGGTTTCAGTGAGAGCTTTTCATGACAAAAATACAATCGGAGTGCTTGCCAAACACCGCCGAGGGAAGACTCCGCTTAGAAAAATTTTCTTCTAATTGAAAAAAATAAACTTTCAAAGGGTTGTCAGCGCAATTTATAGCTTCTCCAACCCATTTGTCAACCTTACCTATCCGTGAATAATCTAGCTTCTTAACAGCCGCGACTCTGGCGATCACAAATCCCTCATGAAACTATGAGCTGGGTGACGCGATGGCCTAGAAAGTTTAATGTAGTTATATTAAAAATCGTTCCCGAGATTTTCGGGCTTGTACCTTAATGGTGCTTGTTACCGGAACTTACCGGGAAGTGTCTTTATCGCTACAAAAACATAGCTGGGTAATGTATTTAGAGCTGTAGTGTTTTTCGCTCCTAATAAATGGACAATTTAGAAAAAATTTAGAATAATTATGATTTATAATCTTTCAGTGTCGCCTTGACTAGAAGAGTGGACTTTGAATGACAGCCCGCAGAATTTTTCTTACGAGATATACACAAATTGCCGTGAATTAATACTAAACTTAAAAATTCATTTCATGCCGGCAGCTAAGTAGTTTTATGTACTAGAGGGATTCGAATTTTTTCCTAACCAAGGACTTCCATTTGAGTGTAGCCCCAATAAAATTACGCCCGTCTCAAAAATACTAAACCTGTCATTTTCTACATTCATAGGCAATAGTAGACTAACCCATTTATTTTCCAGTCTCCTTCCTGCGAATGGTTTACTGGGACAGTTTTCCGAATGTCCGAATAAGATGTGTTGTATAAGAGCAACAAAAGCAATGAAAAGAAAACTATCCATGGAAATACTTGTACACGGGCTAAAAAGGACACAACAATGCAAGGACGTTACAAGAGACAAAGACAATAACGACGAGATCTAAGACGACAGCTGGTATGAAGTTAAGTTCAAAACTCAGACTCCTGAAGTCAAGAAATTTGACAAGGACATTCTAATCGAAGAACCCAAGTGCTTAAGTAGTTCTAAAGCAGCAGCAGTGTTGTTCAAGGCGCTTTTTGGGGCAACCCTTCCAAAGACGTTGCTAGCGCATTTTATAGCTTATCTAACCCAACCTTTAAACTCACCTACCCGTAGCCAATCCTGTTTATTTGCCAGACTCAGGCGTTCTATATAAAAGGTGCTATTTTTCAGAACATAATGGATTAAACTCCCATGAGGAAGAAGAATAAAAACATGCTCAAATACAACTAAACGGAGACGCTCCTTTTGGCTTCAAGAATATCGAAGAGTAGTAAAGTATGATTGTGAGATAAAAAAGCTTAAATCGGGAGCAGCGAGCGACACAAAGTAAACCGGAGCCCAAATCTAACATTACCAAAAAATTTTCCAGAAGGGGGGTCGAACAAAAACCGAAAATGCTGCAGGTAAACTAAGGCGGTACAGAAGAAAACCAAACCGGCTGATTCTGCAAGTGAGATGTAGTTTTTGAAGTTGTGAGAGATCACCTTCAAGTAACCATAGCTGGGAGGTTAAATTATCGAAACTAGTCAAACCTCATGCTCGTCACAAAGCATTTAGCTCTTCGGAGAACTTTTGGGCTATAAAATAATCAAATAACTGACCTGTCTTCTTTTGAATTTCTCTCTGTGTACGTAGCGAAACTCAGAAACGGACTTGCTAACCTGTAAATAGATCAATGACAGCTTTTCAAAACCGCTAAACCCGCCCTGGAAGCTATTTGCAAGAATTCGGTTGAAGCTCTGACAAAAGCTTATTATAAGGTTTCATTCAAAAGGCTTAGGAGCATATATGTATATCTATCTGCAGTTCTCAAAAATCATCAGCTTTCGAGCGTGCATTTTAATCAAATGATATAAATGGTTGCCGCACTACCTTTTCAACCTGGAACGCTACTCACCCAAAAACCAGTGTTATAATAAGGTTATAAGGTACGATTGAAAATCTGGGGTGCAGTATCACAGACTACAGAGGTGAATCCCTTTTTCAGTGCGAACTAAATACTAATTAGAGTTCATTGCAGCTCACCTTCATAGATCACTTTGCAAAACTTATGGACTCGGTTATTAAAGGCGAAAAAATTTGATTCGATATCAGTAGCTCATTGTTCTACAAATTATTTGGACCTAATAGTGATGGAGCTGCCCTTTATAAAAGTGGGTGTACCTTACAGCGCTCGGCAGTGGTACAGCAAACACCCCGAGTGTATTTCCATGAACAGCTTCTCGGTGAAAATTGATCTGTCTTGGATTTGTCGTTCGGAGTTGGTATGAAACAGGGGATCTATCTGCCTATTTGTAATAAAAACTATAAAGGAGAACGACGCAAATTGGATGGTCGGACAAATATTGATTTTATTTTTCATCATATCTCTATTTTTCATCATAAAATCTAGAAAAGGGCTTGAATATTGTTAATAGTTTCATAAAATACTATGTAGAGCGAAAATGTATAAGTAAATAGCAGACCTGGCAGAACTAACTTTGGTCTATATGCACAACTTTTAAGAAGTTGTACTTCTTACTCTTCCTCCCATCTCTCCTTCTTTTCTCTATTCTTTTATTCACTCCTCTCTCTGAGGAGTCTCTTTCTCCCTCTCCGTCTTTTACGTCCCTCTTTTCTCTCTAGTTCCTTCTCCCTCCCCTGCTCCATCTCTCGCTATGTCCTATTTTTGTTGTTCTCACTCTCTATCTCTATCCTTGCTTTTCCTTTCTCTGGTTTTTTTATTATTCTCCATCCCTTATTTTCAGTCCCAGATATAATCGCAGTCCCAGTTCCAGTGGATCGTAAGTATTTTTGAGTGCTGTTTCATAAAAAAATAAAAAAATAAAATTGTCTCTAAAACCAAAAAATATGAAGGGGTGGACCACACTAACCATTTAAAAGGTATGAACACAAGATAAGATTCGACTCTTAAAACTAATCAACACATTTATGAAAATTTCATGAGAATCATTCTAGCCGGAATTTTATATATTGGATATCACCCCTGAACCACATTTTGGCTTTTATCTCGTAAACGAGTTGAGATATCGTAAAAAGTTTACCTTTGTATTACACATCTCATCCGCAGCTTTCGTTCAATACCCATATTGTGCATCCATATTCCAAAAACACCTGCGTCCATATTTTGGGTCTCAAGACTCTAATGTGTCTGATTTCCAAAATTAAAGAACCAAAACAAATAGGTCCAATAGGTCCTCCTGCTAACGTTGGAATCGCTGGTCTGTCGAATAAATAACTCCAATATTCAGTATTGCAAAATGGTATTTATTTAAACTTCTTTGGGAGTAGTACTTCACAATTATACTTCACTAATAGCGTGCTAAAATCCAACTGGTTCCCTTGTTCGCCCATTACCCCTTAGTTCTAGACGTTTCACGTACATGTCAGTTGTATATCATGCTTGGTTATTTAACTATGTACATGTATATCTGTAGTTTATGTTTTTCTTCTAGCCATATGCATGTGTGTGTGTGAGTAACAACTTCTGCTCTTAGCTGCCGGTTACATACATATATATATATGCATGTGAAATAATCTCTCTGCTTCAAGCTGTTGGGTATGTGTATGGAATATTCTTCGTTGCCTTGGACATAAGTGTGGCTGCTTGTTCTAATGTATACGTGTTTATAGTATGGCTGCTTGCTGTTTTTGTTGTTGTGATTATTTACTAACAGCATAGTGATGCTAACATTCGCCACATTTTAGATGAATATTACTCATACGCCTAGGCGCACCAATAAACTCTTAGCACTTTACTAAGACCCAAGGCAGGTTATATTAAAATGCCAGCAAACCCATATACGTAATCCTGCTCGAACGTTCGCTTAAATGCAATTAGCTTTTAGAAATGTATGCAAAATAGGGTTTGCCTTTGAATCTTCACCTCTTTCCCGCTCACCGCTCTCCTAACGTTTCTGAAGCCTACTCTCAAACGCGTTGTATAAGTACAGTAATATATCAAAAAGGTTTCATAAAACCGATAATAAGCACTTAAATATTTCTTACCTAATTTAGCTACTTTTTTTATTTCACAAGCGTTCTTTTAAAGTTTCACTGTCGATTTGATGATTTTTTGATGTCTTTTAAAGGCTTTTTCACTCATCCAATACTCATTTGTTGCATTTGTGTAAGTATCTGCTATTCATTTTTCAAACCTAAACATACATACCCACATTTCCAGTTTTCATTTATCCACAATTCTAATGAAATTTGAATGCCCGCTAGCAAAAAGCAGAATATACAAAAGCGAAATCAGCGTTTCCATTGCATTTTACTTTGAAGGATTTCATTTAGCAGCTCGTGTACAAGGGCAATAATAAACGAGAAAAGAGCAAATAATCAAATGATTGAATGTATAGTTGTATGCATAAATGCGCGCGTGTGTGTGTGTGTACGTTTTAGTAGTAGTAGTTCCGGAAATTTACCTCAATAGAGTGAAATTTCAATTTAAGTACTGGTAGAGATGTGCTCCCAAACGTTGTCAGGTGAAGGATCGGATGCAGAGTTTGGATGAAATTGTGTGAGCATAAGAGCGATTTGTATGTGAGTGTATGTGTGCGTATTAACTACATAGCTAAAACACAAAATCAAACTTTAGTGCTCATGCATATTGAATGTCATGCTAAGCTACTTACTTATCTATTTGCTTTTTTACAAGGTACAGGGATTGTTGATATCATTTTTTATACATTTTTGCATACACGTGTAAGTGTATTTAGACCGCTATTTATTGTTTTTATGTAAATTTCAAGTTTTTATAGAAATTTTGCATCACTTGATGAAAAAAGCTGCTATCGCAATAAAGTTGAAGGGGTGCCCATGCAGTATAATCCTAATTTAAAGTTTTGGGATTAAGCCGTTATTTATTTAATATAGCTGAGAAAAAAAACCTGAAATATGAAGTGTTTTAAACTTAGTTAGTCAAATTAGTGTGCTCATTACATAAAAAATATTCAGCTCAGCAAGTTTTTTAGCTGAGAGGGTACTATTTTCAATAAAACGACCAATTCTAGTTCATGACAAGGTATTGATGTTGCCTTTGCGGTTTTGAACCAATCTATACTGGCAAAGCGAATTGGAGTTGTATTGGGGGTCGTTTCGGGATACTAAGGAGTAGCATTTCGAGAATATTTTGTGGACAACTTTGATATAATTTCGATACTGTTTTCGGCATCATTTCGGAACTTTTTTTTGGAAAGCTTCATGGCTACCCCTGAATCATTTCGGTATTGCTTTGGATAATTTGGCACTGTTTCGGGATCATATTAGAACTATCTCTGGATGATACCAGCATGATTGTTAGAAGAATTTCGGAATTTTGTTTTTTTTTTTTTTTTTTTTTTTTTGAGTATTCTTTAGATCTAGCTAAGATAATTTAGGGACCATTTCTGAACTGTTTTCTTACGAATTATTACAGTATGGTTTTCGGAATGATTTTGGAACTATTTGTGGATCATTTAGGCTTTGTTTTCGATATCACGCCTAAACAATTTCGGGACTATTTCTGGAGGAATTTCGATATTATTTTCCACATAATTTAAGGAGAGTTTAGGGATAATTTTCAGTTGTTTCAGGTTATTTATGCCACTATTTCGAAATTACTCTCCTCCCCCTTGGAAAAGCTTTTTTATTTTTTTAAATTGTAACAGCTCTGAGTGTATTTGATCTAGACCAAAAATTTCTCGTATTCGGCCATATCGAATTGCACAATTTTTTATTTACCCGCAGCGCTTCTTTTCCTACTTATGGAGGCGAAAAATAGGGTTACAGACAAGTCAGCGAGGTTTTCTTTCAAACAAGAAGAACTAAATCAACAAAATCCAGTTGAAATTTGGAATGAAAAATCGTGAAACTCCACTCTAGTGGAAAATTGGATAAAAAACTATTTCAACTCATTCATCCCGCGAAGCCTTTTTTATTTGTGTGCTGGTCTCAACTCAATTAAATTTTACCCGAAATTGTCATAAAATCGATAGGAAATTTACTTTAAAGTCGGCATAAGACCAATCGGCCGTATCGCTATTTGAAATGGTTATGAGGTCAATAGACTTTGTGGCCATTGACCTTAAGTCAACCCACCGCCAAAACTAGTCCCGTTCTCCTTACTAGACACGGAAAATTCGATATGCTTTTTTTTTTTGTCTGCACTTCTGAAGCTTTTTAACAGCACGTACAGGATCTCTATCCATTGCAAAACTCCAAATAACGACTTTTAAAACCGATTTTAGGGGAGCCTCTGGGCGGTTTGTTGAAGAAGATGATTGCAAAAAGTAAACATGTACCAGCAGACCTGGGAGACGTTTTTCTGCCCGTACTTTGGGTTGGTTTTAAACTTATTTTCACAACTTTATATGGGTCACTTCTCTAATCTCTTTTCTTCCCTCACTTTTTCCTTATAAGTCAATTTCCTTTCCTTTCCCTCTCCTTGTTCCTCCTCTTCCATGAACATACACTTTACCTTCCATGAGTAAATACCTCTCAGTCCAATACTATATCCTTATCCTTTATCGGGTCTCTCATTTTTCTCCCTTTCAGCCTATACATCTCTTCATATATGCTGTTGTACCTCTCTCTTCAGCTTTACCTCAACATCTTCTTTACAATGTGTTTAGTTCTAATAATAAAACACATTTCGTAGTGCGATTTCAGTTTTTAACTTCCTACTAGTTCAGACTTTAGTGTGATGGGATCCACATGCAAACTCAAATCCACATATAAACATGATATGTACGATAAAGTTACATGAAGTGCACATGTTGCGCGCAACTTCAATGTTGTGGGTGTAATTACATATGTATGATTGAACAAACATTCCAGGTTCATATCTGTTATGTTCATGTAAGTGGGCGCATGTAGATTCAGAGTTGTAGGAAATGTGCAAAAATTGCATGTGCTACTTGTATACTGGACGTTGGTTTTTAAAAGAGAAGTCAGCTGTGAAGCTAATGAGAGTGCGCTTGCTACACAAGTTATAGAGGACCTTTTGAAAAGGTTAATCAAAGGTAATACTGATCGACCGTAAAAATTTTACAAGAAACATTTTACAGTATAGTGCTCAGCACTGGAAAGAAGCAGCACTATCTCTGCCATACACAGAGTGCAACGATCAGTCATAATGCTTGTAAAAGGCGCCTTCCATACAATGAAGACCTCTCAACGTAATGCACAAATATTTTTCGATAGACATGTAGAGAAGGCTAGATTATGTTAAGGTGGGGTACTTGCAACCTTTCGCACATTTCCACTCGGTGAAATGTTGTCCAATTGTTGTGAATGGCTTAAGTGAGTATCGGATGCAGGCGGCACATTCGTATATTTCCACTCGGTGAAATGTTGTCCAATTGTTCTGAATGGCTTAAGTGAATACCGGATGCTGGCGACATACTTGCCTAACCAGATTACTTCGTTGTAGTCCTCATCGAATACCTGCTTTCTATAATTACTTAAAAAAGAGCTTGTGATCCACCCTTCCTTCCTTCCTTCGTCGAAGAACTGTGCGCCCAGAAACATAAGTCGACTTGTTTGCAGTCCTGGACATCGGCAGATAAATGGATGAGTGATACGGAGGGAGCTTGTTGTCATTTGACACCGTCGGAGCATCAGTGCAATGAACTATGATTAGATTCGTAAGTACTCTCATTGCGGATTTGCTTATCTTGAGATGAAAACTATTTTCTTCAAAACATGGCCGTAATGACTTTGAGGCCTTGCAATAATCCTAGTTGTTCTACTCCAAGTTATTCGCCCCAATCTCAAAATCAACGAATTTCCTCAGGAGAGAGCCCACCGGTGGTCGTATGGTGCTGTCGTTTATGTGCATTCCGGAGCTTTCCTGGCTATTTAATTTACATGGCCCTAATGACTTTGAGGCCTTGGAATAATCCTAGTTGTTCTACTTCAAGTTAGTCGCCCCAATCTCATAATCAACAACGAATTTCCACAGGAGAGAGCCGTATGGTGCTGTCTGCATCGTTTAAGTGCATTCCGGAGCTTTTCTGGTTATTTCATTTACAAATTCCTCTTCAATTTCGCTGCCCCCAGTGACCCAGCAAAAGAAAATATTAAGATACCTCATGGACTACACCGAGTCTCGACAACTCTGTGAGATATCCAAATTTATCCTGTTGGCTTCTAAGACCTTTGAGATGTATGAGACCGTACACATCTGGAGTAGTCTGGCTGCTGTATCTATGGCATACACCTCCGCCTAAAATCCACTGCTTAAGTCAGGAAGTCGGTGCAACTGATTTCGCTGCAGATTATTTGACTTCATGCTGAGTACAATCCGAGTTCCCTAATTCATTTTAGAGCCGTCTCTTTAGATTTAAGTGCTCCACTACCACTATCTATGCTAGTGACCGTAACAATATTTCAATCACAACAATCTCGTTCATTTTTGTTTTAATAAAAGCTTAGCATATATTTGAATGTGACTGACCAATCACTCATGGTTATGTTCAGCCGCTTAGATAAAGAGAGCACAAAAATGCGCTCAGAGACCTCCACAAAGACTTGGCAAAGTACTATACCAATAAATGCCGCAAACTCCGATATCAATGCCAAATACCCAAGACCCGCAGTTGAAAAACGCAATCTTCCCATGGAGATGCACGCCTATTAGACAAAACTTCAATATGGATGTTCTAAAAGATTATACTCTTACAGGATCAACTTCTACATACGTAAATTTTGCATTTAATGTGTTCCCTAACGAACAACCATATTTTCAATTGCAATGTAAAATCAACACCTCTAACACCCGTGTCTAGTTGATCCAACCCTGTTGAAACTGCAATTTTTCTTCAACTCCCAATAGAGGATATTATATATATTTATGCGGGCAAGCACTATACAAACAAAAACATAGTAATCTCAGTTATAGACATACGACTGTGATCAGGATACCTTAAAAGGGATACACGACTGAGCAATTTCCTTTCCTATACGCATTTATATAGGTTAGACTTTTGGTACATACGGGTATTTTAGGCGACGAGAACTTTTACTCTTTTGTTGTTTGATAAGTATTCGGTTTCTACGGCTAACGATGTAAAGCGATTCCATCACCTTCTAACTTATATAGATCTCCCCTTTAAACAATGTACGATGTATAAATGGCAGTGTTTTTTCTGAAGATTAAAAAAACTTCTTTTTTTTCCTAGTGTAAGCAATGACAATGTAGCCTGTGAGTACCGCAACCTTTTGATTCCATAATGACAAGCGCTACTACCCAGGGGCGTAGCGACGGGGCGGTTTTGGGGGTTAAACCCCCCCTGCCCAAGGATCATTTGATATTTTAGGTCGTTGCAATTCAAATATTTCTGTTACGTATTTACTTTGTTGGTGATATTATATTTTTAATATGCAACCATATGTTTGTACAAAGTGAACACTTATATTTTAATCATATTCTGTTTCATAATAATTCTGTAATTTATTAAATACACAAATGTACATGTTAACTTTTACTATAATTTCATAAAGAAGTTTCCTTGTAAATTTTCCTAACGACCATCTACATACATATCAGAGAACAGCAAAAATCGAACACAACAACGTTCGATTACATTCGGCAACATGATCGTGTTCAATGATCCAACTTGCTTAAACGAACATAATCGACATTGATTTAAAATCAACCAACTTATTGCATGCGTGAATATAATCAATTCAGGCGTTTGCTCGTTTGCCTCAACCGCGATTACATTCATCGGAATGAAAAGGCAAATAAGAAAACTCCATGCGTCTGAATATTTGCATGATTCTTCTGCCTTTATGTCACGGCGACAAGCTACATATAAACATACATATAAACATTGCTTACGGTTCTGTTTGTTTGCCGAACTAAACGATACTAATTCTGGTGCTTTGATTTTATTGTCCACATTTAAATAATGTCAAATTTACAGCATTTTTTTGAAGTACACATTTCCTGTTTTAAAATATAATGCAAATTTGACATTATTTTCCATGTGGAAAACACATTATTATAATGTAATATCTACATTTTTTTTTTTCATATCAAAAACACATTTAAAAATGTAAAATTCAAATTATTTGATAAATGAAAAAATAATGTGTTTTTCACATTTTAAAATGCAAAAAACACATTAGTGCTTATTCCGTGTAGATATGACTTTTTTAAATAAAATTTTTTTCTATTCGATCAGTTTCTTTCTTTTGAATTTTATATACGTGCACGTTAGATCTCTACTTATTCCTGAAAGAGGTACTTCGGTTTTTTTTATCAATTTATCTATTATTAATATTACAGGAATGCGATTCTGTAGCTTTTCCTAATAAACACTCCATAACTCCAGCACTTTTCTGTTGTGATCCCTTCAGTGCTTCCAAAATTGTGCCTACCCAATCTGGCCTTTCTAATTCCACACGGCGTGCTTTGAAAGCTGGCTTACACAGAAGCGATGCTGTTTCCTGAATCAGAGCATGTGATACCGTTTCAGAAAATGTTAGTTTTGGATTGTTATATGTAGCTCGTTTCGTTTCCACATCTCGTATGCCATTTATTAAGCTCTGGATTTTAACCCTCTCGGTGTATTCCACGGGTACGTCTGCATTTGCGAGATGAGCCAATCTTTCAACATCCGATGCGAACTCCTGCAAAGACTGATTCGATTTTTTGTACCGGTTTTGCTAATCAATTTGGAATATCTGTTTCCTGTGTACGCTTCCGTATTGCCTCTCTAGAGCGCTCATCAATGTTTCATAGTTGTTCCGTTCGTACTCTGGAATCGTCTGCAAAATTTCAGCTGCAGGCCCTTTCAATGCCACGAACAGTGCAGCAACTCAATCTTCAGCATTCCACCTGTTCAATGTTCCGGTCTTCTCAAACTGAACCTTAAACACCTGGAAATGAACAGAACCGTCAAAGGATGGTGCTTTTACCTTTGGATTACTCGCTGATACTGCCAGGCGATTTAGTTGCAACTCCTGTATGCGACCTCCCATGGCGCCACCAACTCTTACGGCTGCTCCCACTCATACCTACAATCTCCGTAGTAGAGTCGGGAACAATGCCGAGCATGAGCCCCTTCCCCCGTCGTCTTCCCCACCCCCTTCTTTTCCGGCAGCAATTGTGTAGGTCAGGGAAACAGACTCTTAGTCCCTACCTCCCTTTGCACCGTCTGCCAGCACAGAATATATATGTTTGCGACATCCGCCCAATGCAGCTCCTGTCATGGACGGTGCCACTTTCCTAGATGTTCTGGTCTCCGCGACGGCAACCCCTCGACGGGTTTCATTGCGCCATGTTGACAGGCCGCATACACAAATACACCGGACACCCCAATGCTTACCCAAGGACGCCCAGTCCCAGGGCAACAACAGCAGTTGCGTCCTAGCCTTCCACAACCCAGGCGTAGTCACCCGTCACTTACTCCCAGAGTGGAGACGTCTCCCCCTATGCACTTCCAACTTCTGCAGTTAAACTGTAATGGATTAACTGGGAAGATCACGGAGATAGTCGATTTCATGAAGCGGCACAACATCCGCATTGCTGCGATTCAAGAGACTAAACTCACAGCAAGATCTGCACTGCAGACCTGTTCTGGGTATAATGTTAACAGAAAAGATCGCGAGAGCGGAAATGGAGGCGGCATCGCGTTTATCATACACCACTCTATGCAATATCATATATTTGATCCAGGAATCGACCGCAGGGACAATGTCTTAGAGCGTCAAGGCTTATCTGTCCGGTCAGGCGATGCAAACCTAGAAATCATCAACATCTACATCCCTCCTGCCACCTGTTGCCCCAGTGGATACCACCCTAATATTAGCGCATTACTCACTGGCAACAATCGCATTATCTCATTTCAATGCCCATCATGATCCATGGCATTCAAACTTGCGGGTGGACAGCTGGGGTGAGATGTTGGCGGATCAAATAGAAGAAACGACGTTCTGCACAATAAACGGAGATGCCCCCACACGTATGGTAGGAAGCTGTCACAGTTCGCCGGATATTTCAATCGTGAGCGCAGAACTCGTATACTGCGTCAACTGGCAGCCGATGGTAACATTGGAATCCGTTCCGCCGACTTCATCGTCACAGAAAAACGCACTTTCATTAACTTTAAAAAAGGAAAGTGGACGAATACAAATCCTTTACAGACAACCACTTTGGAAATTCGGCCCCACTTCCCGGCGGAGGCCGCAAATTTAGCGAGAGAACGTGACCTTATAAGACAGCTCGATCCCGGCGACCCACAAATAAGGGATATAAACCCACGCATCAGATTGCTTGTGGATGAACACAAGCGGGCGAAATGGGAGGAGCATCTAAGCGGTAGTAAACTCTCTGCCGGTGTAGGTAAACTTTGGTCCACCGTAAAGGCCCTATCGGATCCGTCTAGGCACAATGACAAAGTTTCCATCGCCTTTGGCGATAAAGTGCTGTCGGATGCGAAAAAATGCACGAGCGCTTTCTGTCGACAATATATTATGCATTCTACGGTCGACAAAGATAGACGGAGGGCCAACAGACACGCACATAAACATAAATTCAGTGCCGTCACCAATTACCATCACCGCCAGAGAGGTTGAGGATGCCATCGGTCACGCTAAACCATCCAAAGCGGTGGGCCCAGACGGCATAGCCATGCCGATGCTTAAAAGCCTAGGGAAAGAGGGTTTCAAATACTTAGCACATGTCTTCAACCTGTCTCTTTCCACCTTTGTCATACCCGAAAAATGGAAAATGGCCAAGGTGGTCCCCGTACTAAAGCCTGGGAAACCAGCTAACATAGGAGAGTGGTATCGTCCGATATCTCTCCTATCGCCAGTAGGAACGAACGAGAGATCTTTTTCAACTCTTAGGCTGATTAAAAACTATTTGAGAAACGCGATGAGTGAAAATCGATTGAATGGCTGTGCATCACTAAACATCCACCGTGATCAAGTTGTTACCGTTGATGAAGTTTTAGATGAAATGGCAAAGAAAAGCCGACGCATGCGCTGGAGTTTTTAATGTAACCTTTTTCATATCATATCCTAAATACACGTACTTTAATGTTAAAGCTAAAGACAAGATTTTTTTTATTTATTTAACTGAAAAAAAAAATTTGTTTGAACCCCCCAGGCAATTTTCTGGCTACGCCCCTGCTACTACCTTCAACTACTTTGTCTGTCCTTCAAATTATCTGTCGTCTTTGTCTCCTCAATGGTTTTGTCGAAAGGTGGCTGGACTGCAATGGCTCAGATCCACCTTGACCGGAAGTGCGTTCCAAATGAAGGAAAATTGATTTGGCAAACATGATGAGTACGCGAATCACCGACACAAATTAATTAAACTGCCATTATGTACGCAGGACGTATACCAATACATATGTGGAAACATGCATACGCCTACACAAACATATGCACACGAAATATAGTATCATTTGAAAGTCATATGTATATGTAGATGTGTAATAGTTAGTTATTACATACATACATATATATATGGAAAAGTTTTGACAAATTTGATTTGTGACTTTATATCAGTAATGCACTCGAGAGCTTCGTATAGCCTCGAACAACCACTATACGACATTCACCAACATGTTGTATGAACGCAGCGATAAATATTCAGCAAAGTAACAAGCCAACCTAACATAAACGCACGCTAGTCATTTTCTGTCAAAAATTTCTCATGCATATACAACTTGTATGAGAGCAACCCAAATTGAATTTGCTGCGTGAAAACCTAACTCGATTTCCAATTTTTGTTCTGCGTGACATTTAGATTTGACGTTTGCACACATGCTTTACATTGTCGCAACGCATGCTTATTTGGGTTGGGCAAAAAACGCCGGTTGTTTGCGTGCGCTAAAAAAACGCAGTGCGGTTTTATTAGGTTGGCTTGTAAGCAGCGAATCAGTTTTAGTTTGCATTGCAAGCAGTAAACATCTCATGCGAAACTCTATACTTAAAGTTTAAGTATAATTAAGTCTTAAACATTCATTATATATCCATCAATCGGCGTTTCGTAGATCAATTGATCTGACAAACCAGGGATGATAAATGGATTTTTGCATTTTGTACCAAACGGAGAAAAAATATACCAAATCATGCAAAAATGTACCAAAAGTCTTCGGATGTAAATTTCAACCAAACTAGAGCTATATTCTGCTTCTGTGTCCAAAACTGTTTTTATTTAGGAAACCTTCTAACACACTTATATCGTTTTCTTTTCTGTAACAAATGTTGCCCTCATGTTGCACTCTTAAATTCTAACTTTTGATCTAATCACCGCGATGCAAAATGGCCCTTCTTATTAGTTAATGAGACCCGTTTTCTTATTCGGTGGAAAATATTTTGTGAAAAGAACAAACAAACTCACAAGAGAGCTTGGAAAAACCAACAGGGCTAAACAATTTTCAGTAAAGAACATGCCATTAGTTTTAATTAAATTTTGTATAAAAACATCCTTTCTACGTTTAATTTATTTTAAACTGATCTTAGTTCTTCCCAAAAGTTGTATATATTTAAATTCTTGAATTTTTTAAGGATCTCATGCTCTGCTAAAGCTCTAAATTCTGAATTAATTTTTCTCTACTTTATCAGATGCAGATTTCAGAAACAAGCCCTTAACTTAAGGCACAATAGTATTTGTTTCACCGCTTAAAATACTGTCTACTGAAAGCTTTGTAGCCCATAACAAAGTTTTATCATTCAAATTTACTTTCTTTAATAAAGTACTAAAAATTGTATATAAAATTGTTTAGCACAGCTCTTAAATATGTGTACGTCATCTTTTTCGAAAAGGTTGTTTGATAGAATAATATCCACACTAACACCGCAGCAAACTTCATCTGGAGTTAAGTGATTTTCGTCTGAATCAATATTTAACATGCAAATAGGACTGGAGATTAAATAAGATTTTTTTATAAAATTTTTAATTTAGCAATAGTAAATGTATGCGAATATCTTCAGACTGCATTTCTATATTCACGTTATTTATTTCATTTAAAATATAAGAAAGAAATGTAAAATATAGTTTATAAATCGGACTTTGAAAATTTTCAGGTATAAGATTAATATTTTGACTACTGCTTTTATTTTCAAATACGTAAAGATTAAAATAATACTTGAGGGCATTCAATTGCTCAAGAATTCTATCTATGACTGCTTGTCTAGAAAGCCACCTTGTAGGGGCGTACTTTAGTATAACATGCATTTTTGTGCCGAAATGTTTTTGAAAACTCTTAAAGTCTGTCCTCCTAAGGGGGCTGTTACAAAAATGATAGTTTACGTCTTTTAAAAATTTATCAATTTTGTTGGGAAATACATCACAAACGGCCATTGGAGCTAAATTTAAAATGTGATAAACACATCCATTAACATGCAGATTTGGAACAACTTGCTTCAACCTTGCTTGCACTCCGCTTTTTGCTCCCATCATAACCGAGCAATTGTCGGCAGTGAAACCAATAATTTTTACAAGTGGTATTTAATAGTCTTTCAGAGATTTAATAATGGCATTAAAAATACCCTCCGTGCTACTATCGGTCAAAGGTAATAAATCTAAAAATCTATCATAACACTTTTTATCAAAAATTCGAATCGAAACTGCCAAATTTTTTCATATACATATATCAGTCGTTTCATCTATTATTAGAGAGTAACAATTCTTCTGACAAAATGCAACTATGGATTCATAATTTTCTGGCCCTGTTTTTGAGTTATCATTTTCTGTGCTTTAATTCTATTGATGCAAAATTTGTTCACAATTTTAGAATCAGTTATGCTATTTTTCATAAGCATATTTAAATGATCCATAATTGCAAATGGCAAATCGTGCTCGGCAAAAAAACAACTTAACTATATATTTTCTTCGAAAAATTTAAATTTTTTTTGTACATTCAGAGCTGCTTTGCAAATGACTTGAAGTGTAGTGCTGTATTTTACAAAAATGTACCAAATATGTCAATGTAGTACCAACGTACTTTCACCAAACGAAATGTACCAAAAAAGTCCAAATGTACCATGATTATCATCACTGTGACAAACAGATTACGCTCTTCACACAGCCAGGTTGCGCTCTTTGTTTACCAAATGATTTAAGCTGGAGACATTGGTGCTTTATCGGTAACCGTATCGGTAGCATTATAACACCTGATTCGACCTATCTTATGAGAATCAATGCAATCGATTATTGGTGCCGCTAAGGTCGTAACCGTATCGTAGCCAACCAATTGGGTTTTGGTTTACCATCGTAACGATAAACAGCTGATTACGTTAGGGATACGGATACAGCGATACGACATACGGCACCAATGACTACGGCTTTAGTCGTCGCTGAAAAAGTCCAGAGTGTACCTATACAAGTGTGTCAACTAAGCGATAAACGTCAAAACTACAAACAGCCTTGCTCACCTGATGCAAATCTCAGGTCTAGAGTTGCATTCTTGGTACGTCAGAGTACTTCAAGCTGAGTTGCATTTGCTAGTTTCATAAAACTTTGTAGTATTTACAGATGAAATAGTTGCATATATTTCCGCGGAAATAAGAATACTAGAAATTTGTAGCCTGCAATGCGGAAACATACGGAAAGCAAAATTTATTTAAATTAGAGTCATAATATAAAGCACCACACGTGTAACATGGAAACATTTAACTTCTAAGGCACAAATGCATAAGGGCAAAATTATATAAACGCTTTGGTCGCTTCAAAGCAAAGATAACGTACGGCGTTTCATTGTTTTTAGTATGGCGTTGTCAAAGCGTAGGCACGCAACCAAATCATTTATGTAAATTTTTCGATACTTCGCCCGACAGATGAATTAATGAATGCAACACAGCCAAAGCATCTGTGTAAATCCACTTTAATTTTTGAAGCTGTGAAATTCTCCTGCAAATAAAATGGTGCTGTAAGTGCAAACAAATCGAACTCCTATGTGACACTACTTTATTTTCTAAGTTTTTTTCTTGTATTTTCTCTTATATTTTTTGTCGAGGGAGCCAATAAAGTTTCAGTACTGGTGTAAGTGTGTGAACTATATTTAAAAAAACTAACGAAATACAAGAAAAATACAACGTAGTTCATTAAAAACTAACAAGCCAGTTTGTATTTCGATAGGATTTTTTGATAGAAGTCTTTGTTAGTTGCATAGTGTACAAGTACAAGTGTGTTGACTTCTTTCTGACAGGCACTCGCTTAAGTGAGCATAACGGGAAAATCTGGGTTGCCATTGTTGTTTCGGTTGAAAACGGTCAATTAGGGTTCTGTGCAGAGACGTCAAAGATTGTAACAGGGTTTATGTAGTCACAAAAGTGTTGCTCCTGTTCCACAGCATTTTAATTTTATATCATGGCGAAAAGTGTTCAGTTCAGAGTTATTGATTTTCATTAAAAGTTTAATTTATTGCCGAGGGTTAGTCCTTTAAGTGCAAAAAGCAGAGAAAACGTAGAGTTTTTCAAATTATTGTGAAAAACTTTTTAATTGTAATTTCTGTACAAAAGTTCACTATATTTGTGTAACACAAGAATCTGGAGGTCAATTACTTAGCTATGAAAAACTGAAAAATGTACACTTATTGAAAACTCATTTGCGCACACAATTTACACTATGAATTTAGTTGTGTTTTTATGCACAAAATTTTGAAACTAAAAACAAAATTTTCATTTGTCAGAAAAAATAAAGAAAAAACGGCCTAATTTCAAAAACCCTATCGAAATACAACCTGGCTTGTTTGTTTTTAATGAACTACGTTGTATTTTTCTTGTATTTCCTTAGTTTTTTTTAAATATAGTTCACACATTTACACCAGTACTGAAACCTTATTGGCTCCCTCGACAAAAAATATAAGAGGAAATACTAGAAAAATATATAGAAAATAAAGTAGTGTCATATAGGAGTTTGATTTGTTTGCACTTACATCACCATTTTATTTGCCGGAGACTTTCACAGCTACAAAAATTAAGGCGGATTTACACAGACGCTTTGGTTGTGTTGCACTCATTAATTCATCTGTCGGACGAAGTATCGAATAATTTACATAAATGCTTTGGTTGTGTGCCTACGCTTTGACAACGACAGAAGTACTCTGACGTACCAAAAATGCAACTCTAGACCTGAGATTTGCATCAGGTGAGCGAGGCTGTTTGGAGCTTTGAGGTTTATCGCTTAGTTGACACACTTGTATAGATACACTATGGTTAGTTGCTGTCTAACAAGTGACTGACACCATAACCAATTGGTTCGCGCGATCAATGCGCTCTGACTTACCTATACACTTGTATTTACAAGTCTGCTTACGCTTGATGTAAACACATACTACTACATAAATAAAATAATTTTAAAAAATTTTTAGTTAAACGGTTTTATTGATAACAATAGTTACATGAAGTAATAATAATACTAAAAGCTAGAAAATAATTAGGAAGATCCTAGGTACTAGTCATCACACTCCTCATCAATCTAGGGCGTTGCTCAGACAATTAAATAAAAGCGTTGGGCGTGTGAAATTTCTAAAAATGTGAGGTGTAACATAACCTTATTAAGGTTCAGTTGGTCATATATATGACTATCAATAGAAATTTGACGCGTTAACGCTTTTATTTAATTGGCTGGTCAACGCCCTAGATTGATGAGGAGTGTGATGACTAGTACCTAGGACCTTCCTAATTATTTTCTAGCTTTTAGTATTATTATTACTTCATGTAACTATTGTTTTCAATAAAACCGTTTAACTTAAATTTTTTTTAATTATTTCATTTTCAAGTTTTTAGTCTTTATTTAAATGACTATTATTTCTCATCCTATTTATTTCATTTAGTGACTCATTATTACAAGGACTCTTTCCTGACAATTTTTTACAATCTAAGTCCTCAATACATAATCCTTCCAAAGACTTTACTCGACTCTGCGCCTCATGCTTGTCCCTCCTCGAACTCCAAAGTATTTTGATGTCAATTCTACAGGACTGTATATAATATTTGTTCGAAATATGAGCCAAATCGGACCACAAATACGATTTTTTTAATATCTCAATCCTTGCGCCACCTGGCGGCGATTTTTTTATAGGTCGCTTTCTATTCATGTATGTATTATGTGTTCCAAATATGAAACAAATCGGACCACAAATACTTTTTTTTTTTTAATATTTCGGTCCATGCGCTACCTATCGGAGTTTTTTCTTATTATTGCATTGCCATCAGGTTTGGAACTATATTCCAAGTTTCAAACTTGTAACTTATGGGGAAGTTATTTAAATTTCAATTACAAAATTCGTGCCATCCAGCCAGCCTGTCAAGGTGGTCAAGCTAAATAAAACCGTTTAAAAAGTTGCGCTTGTATTCGGTGCTGTGCACCACTGTTTTATATACATGTAAATATATTTATCTCTGTTTGCATATGCATAATCAATGTAATTAGTGCCATTGCCCAGATCGCCAATTGTACTTGGTTATCCGCATGCTGCCGTTTTATTATTTCCAACCATTAATATATTTCCACCATTTTATATATGGCAAACTCTAATTGCTTAGCTAATGAGTTAGCAACGGTAATAATAAATTGTTGTTGCTGCGGTAGCAATCTGTGTATATCTGCGTCCTGTTTGTTTCCGATTGGTTGGTGGCATTGGCAAACGTGTCTACATCAACATTAAAATATAAAATGTTTGGTTTGGTAAATTTTGCTTCAGTTGCAAATTGTAAATGGTTTGCATAAATTTTAATCATGGTCGATGGAAAATTGATTTTTATTTTCTACTGTTTTTTGTTTTTATACTCAGTTGAGTAGAGCTCACAGAGTATATTAACTTTGATTGGATAGCGGTTGGTTGTGTAGGTATAAAGGAATCGAGATAGATATAGACTTCCATATATCAAAATCATCAGGATCGAAAAAAAATTTGATTGAGCCATGTCCGTCCGTCCGTCCGTTAACACGATAACTTGAGTAAATTTTTAGGTATCTTGATGAAATTTGGTACGTAGGTTCCTGAGCACTCATCTCAGGTCACTATTTAAAATGAACGATATCGGACTATAACCACGCCCACTTTTTCGATATCGAAGATTTCGAAAAACAGAAAAAACGCGATAATTCATTACCAAAGACGAATAAAGCGATGAAACTTGGTAGGTGAGTTGAACTTATGACGCAAAATTGAAAATTTTTAAAATTTTGGACAATGGGCGTGGCACCGCTCACTTTTAAAAGAAGGTAATTTAAAAGTTTTGCAAGCTGTAATTTGGCAGTCGTTGAAGATATCATGATGAAATTTGGCAGGAAAGTTACTTCTATTAGTATATTTATGCTTAATAAAAATTTGCAAAATCAGAGAACGACCACGACCACTTTTAAAAAAAAAATTTTTTTTAAGTCAAATTTTAACAAAAAAGTTAATATCTTTACAGTATATAAGTAAATTATGTCAACATTCAACTCCAGTAATGATATGGTGCAAAATAAAAGAAAATTTCAAAATGGGCGTGGCTCCGCCCTTTTTCATTTAATTTGTCCAGGATACTTTTAATGCCATAAGTCGAACAAAAATTTACCAATCCTTGTGAAATTTGGTAGGAGCTTAGACTCTGGGACAATAATTTATTTCTGTGAAAAAGGGCGAAATCGGTTGCAGCCACGCCCAGTTTTTATACACAGTCTATCGTCTGTCCTTCCGCTAGCCGTTAACACGATAACTTGAGCAAAAATCGATATATCTTTATTAAACTCAGTTCACATACTTATCTGAACTCTCTTTGTATTGGTATAAAAAATGGCCGAAATCGAAATATGACCACGACCACTTTTTCGATATCGAAAATTACGAAAAACGAAAAAAAAAATGCCATAATTCTATACCAAATACGAAAAATGGGATGAAACATGGTATTTGGATTAGTTTATTGACGCAAAATATAACTTTAGAAAAAAACTTTGTAAAATGGGTGTGACACCTAAGTAGAATGAAATGAAAAAGTTCTGCAGGGCGAAATAAAAAACCCTAGAAATTTTGGCAGGAATACTGTTCGTGGTATTATATTATATATATATGTATAAATAAATTAGCGGTATCCAACAGATGATGTTCTGAGTCACCCTGGTCCACATTTTGTTCGACATCTGGAAAACGTCTTCACATATACAACTACCACCACTCCCTTTTAAAAGCCTCATTAATACCTTTAATTTGATACCCATATCGTACAAACACATTAAAGAGTCACCCCTGGTCCACCTTTATGGCGATATCTCGAAAAGGCCTCCAGCTATAGAACTAAGCCCCACGCCCTTTTAAAATAATCATTAACACCTTTCATTTGATACCCATATCGTACAAATATATTCTAGAGTCACCCCTGGTCCTCCTTTATGGCTATATCTCGAGAAGGCGTCCACCTATAGAACTAAGGTCAACTCCCTTTTAAAATACTGTAACGAAATTGCTTGCAAATCCTCTTATTTGCAATCCTCTGCTAAGTTCGAATCACTAAACTGTTGAATAAATAACTCCAATATTGAATAATGGAAAAATTGCCTTTATTAAAGTACTTCACAATACACTTTTACTTTGCTACTCGCTGGCTTAATAACCAAACTGATTGATAACTCAAATTGAACTCTACTATTGGCCGCTAGATCGCGTGCTTAATCAATAACTGATTGATTGCTCAACTCAAACTGAATTACTTCTTACTCGCCTGCCCCGCTTTTATAGTTTACGCTGCATACTTCTAGGCTCTTCCATTTCCAGAACTTACCAACTATATTCGTGTGTGTATAGTTCTCATATAGTTTCTACTTGTTTACAATTGTCTACTTTTTAGCGCTTTCAGATGTACATATGTGAGTTTGTAGTTTACAGTCTCCCGCACACACATAAGCGTATAAGTAAATTCATCTGTGTGTGACATCTCATCTCTCGCTTCCTTGTATGTAAATGTTGCTCGTCGGAATGTGTACATATGTTTAGACGCAATTATTGATTCGTTTATGTAGATACATAATGATTGAATTATCGATGTGAATTCACGTCACTGCTTAGCATCGGCCTGGAAATGGCAGCACTCCTTAGTTTTGCTAATATTCGTAACAATACTAATTAATACCTTTCGTTTGATACCCATATTGTACAAACGCATTCTAGAGTTACCCCTGGTCCACCTTTATGCCGATATCTTGAAAAGGCGACCACCTATAGAACTATGGCCCACTCCCTCATAAAATACTCTTTAAATTCATTTGATACACATGTCATACAAACACATTCCGGGTTTACCCTCGGTTCATTTTCCTACATGGTTATTTTCCCTTATTTTCTCTCCATATCTCTCAACTGAGTATGTAATATTCGGTTACACCCGAACTTAGCCTTCCTTGCTTGTTTTTTACTGTTTTTTGTTTTTTTGTTTTTGGTTTGTGTAATTAATTGCAGATTAGAAAATAACAAAAAAATATCAATTAATAAAACACAAACGATTTTCAATTAAATTTTGTTTGTGCTCTGCTGAGCATAGACTAAAACTTCTGTGCATTATGGGTTTTTGAAAATTTTAAGCAGAAGACACAAATATATAAGAGTAGGGATGTCAGACCAAATATTAGGGAGGCGTGCAAGCTTTCTTGACCCATTTTTTTCATATTAAGCTAGCGACTAGGAAAATATTTCAAGTCGACAAAGTTACAATGCAATATGTTATGAAAAATTCAGTTGGGTGGGAAACGGTTCGGGACATTTGGAAAACTCACTCAAAATTGACAAATTTCTGTGATCGAATTTAAAATAATATCCCCAAAAGCAAGATATCTAAAGCTAAGAACAAAGTTCAAAGCTCGTTATCAATGCAGCAACATCATCATCCTTAATTGACGCTTAACCATCTAAGCAATTTTGGCCATTTCATAACAAATCCCGTCAGCTGTTCCTATTTCACAATAACTGACGCCAATTGGGAGCACTGAGGGTGGTGAAGTCTTCTTCCATCTGCCTCTGAAATTTCCAAGTATCATCTCAGCTTCTCTCTACACCATCTATGATTCCGATCCACACATCAGGATAAGTATGATGAGCGACTTGTAGAGCGCGATTTTGGTTTGTCTAGGGAGCACTTTACTTTTCAATTGCCTACTCTGTCCAAAGTACCACTCGTCGCAATCTCGAATTTATATCCGTCAACAGTGACGTGGCTGCCAAAGCGCGAATGAGCCGAGTTCTTTTTTGAATGACACCAAGTACATCGCGTTGTCCTCGTTTGCCGCAAGAACCACTTCTTTGCTTCTTTTCTAAAGCCGAGAAGACATAACTCACAGCGCGATTATTCAGACCAACAATATCAATATATCATCAACATACGCCAATAATTGTATTCCCTTGTAATAGATTTTACCATCACCGTTTAGTTTTTGATAGAATTATCTTCTCCATCATTATGTTGAAGAAACCGCGCGAAAGGGAGCCGTCTTGTCTGAAGCCTTGCTTGGTTTTCAATGGCCGGGAGAAGTCCTTCCCAATTCTTGCGTAGCTGGTGGTGTTGCTTATCGTTATTTTTCAAAGCCTTATTAACTTTGAAGGAAACTTCAATTCGGACATAGCAGCATACACGCAGCTTACTTTGGCGCTGTCAAATGCCGCTTTGAATATGGTGAGTCTTCTGCATAATCTGGCGCATCTTGAAGATCTGGTCGATAGTAGATTTAGCAGGCCCGAAGACGCACTGATAAGGTCCAAACAGCTTGTCGACTATAAAATTCATTCTTTCGCACAGTACGCTAGCTGGAACTTTATACGCGATATTAAGAAGGCTGATTCCGCAGTGATTAAGCTCCAAACTGCGGCACGCGCTCATCTGGCCATATTTTGCATAGCAGTTGATGCATGCCCTTCACCAACTCTTCGCCTCCGTGTTTGAACAGCTCGGAGGGTATTCCGTCATTACATGGCGCCTTGCAACTTTTTAGCCAGCATATTGCCATTCTCACTTCATCATAGTCTGGTTCCGGAACCTGTTTTTCATCATCCGCGATTGTAGTATCTGGTTCGTCTTCTCCCTCGTTAGCTGGCAATGAGGAGAAGTGTTCCCTTCAAAAGTTAAGAACGTCCTCTACGTCGCTCTCAATGCAACATGCTGCGAAAAAAAATATTATTTTATTCGTGCTACGTGCATGCAGACTCCCTGGCAAAGGCACAAAATTGCGTCGAAACGCATGGATGAAAATAAATTTTTATTTTATTTAAAAATAAGCCCTACAGCTTCAAAACAACTTTTTATAACTTTAGAACACCTCCCAATGAAGATATTTTAAAAATAATGATTAAATATTCAGAATATTCGAAATATGTTTGGAACCCAATGAAAACGCAATATAAGAGGGGGAATACGAGATTACACTCGAAGAAACGAAACATGAAAAGGCCCTCAGGGACATCCGCAAAAGGCTTCGCACAACTAGGCTAGGGATTGCTCGGTGAGCCTCGTTCTTTAAGACAAATACCCTAAGCTCGCAGTTGAGACGCGCGTCACTCTAGCTCAACATCGATTTAGATATTGCAATATATTAAACATTTACTTTTCCAGAAACAACCTCAACATAACCAATGTATGTCCCACTTGGAAGTTGTCCCCACATGACACCAGCCATCTTTTCAATTGCAATGTAAAACCAAAGTCTCTAACACCCTTAGCTCTCTAGTCCAACCCTGTTGAAAATGTAAGCTTTCTCCGACTCCGGTTAGAGTATATTGATGACACTTGGTGAATGTCTAGTGCTCCTATTGGATGGGGCGAAGCACTGCAACACCAAAAACAACATGTAGAACACGGCTTAAGAAATCTCGCCATCGATTTTTAGGTTACTTTCCCAGCTAAACACGCTTTTAACCATTTCTTGAGTAAAGTAGCTCAGATTGATCCGCAGAATATTTTCCGCAACTAGGCAGTTTTTGAAATCAAATGAAACTTCGCCTATCCCTACAAATCAAACCGCTCTAATGTGTATGCTTAAAAATCGTTCACAAGATTTCCCATGCTGTTGTTGTTGTTGTTGTTGTAGCGACGGGGTTGCTCCCCGAAGGCTTTGGGGAGTGTTATCGATGTGATGGTCCTTTGCCGGATACAAATCCGGTACGCTCCGGTAACAAAGCACCATTAAGGTTCTAGCCCGACCATCTCGGGAACGATTTATGTGGCCACATTAAACCTTCAGGCCATTCCCTCCCTTCCTACCCCCAAGTTCCATGAGGAGCTTGGGGTCGCCAGAGCCTCGTCTGTTAGTGAAACAGGATTCGCCGCGGATAGGTGAGGTTGACAATTGGGTTTGGAGAAGCTATATATTGCTCTGGCAACCTGAAAGGTTGCGCTACACAGCCCCTTGAATCTGGTATTTTAGTCGCCTCTTACGACAGGCATACCTACCGCGGGTATATTCTGATCCCCTAACCCGCTGGGAACCCCATGCTCTAAAATGCAGCTAAATCATCTGAGTGCCCTTATGAACACTCCAAGTTTCAAATCCTCCTACCTCGACGTCTCTCTGCCTTATTGGTTATATAAATTACAGTTCAAGAACACGACAGCAGGCTGACAATGATAGAAATAACAACGAAACTCCACTGAGGTTTGTTGAAATGGTACGGTATCATCGTAGGAATCAATAAATAAAATAAATACAAAGCGCAATATACCTCCGAACAGAGCCTAGGCCGAGCTTCTCTTCCAATTTGCGTAGTGCTGTTTCTAATTTTTCCTTAAAATTGGCGGAACGGGACTTACATATTTTACGCCGATTCCGAGCGGCATCTGGAAGGCAAACTTATTTTCACTGGGAAGCTTTTCATGGCAGAAATACACTCGGAGCGTTTGCCAAATCTAGAAAAATTTATTTCTAATTGAAAAAACGTGTTTCTAAATTATTCATGTTGTTTTGCCTGGTACTTAAACCGAGGATCTTTGGTGTGGTAGGCAGAGCACGCTACTACAACACCCAGCGGCCGCCGTGAATAAAGTTGCGTAATTGCTTTGAGAAAGCTGACAAGAGTGTTTTCGTTTAGGATTCAAATTCAAAACTTTATCAATCTAATATGGGCGCAAACAGGGCTATCTACGCCTACATAAACGGAATCAAATGCTGTGTCGCACAAGGTAATGGTAACCTTATATAGGCCAGCCATTAAAGCCGTAGGTTAGAAGTGAATATATTTCAAAAGGGTTTTTTCACTACATTTAATGTGGAGTCCAAATCTGCTTTGACATTCCGAAAATAAAATGAACCCAACCTAATGTATATGAATAAAGTTGATTTGAAGAAGCTAAACTTTTGTACCAAACAGCCTCTGTTTAAAATATTGTATACACAAACAAATTCATAAACTCGTATTTCCGTCTTCAACTTTTATAAGCCCTTAACCAAAGTTTGAACTTGAACTTTTCATTGCGCTAAATCCCAACTGACAACAACATCTGTTGCCCGCCCATATATCTTTTGTTGTGCTCTTCTCTTCTTTTTAGATTTTTTGTGCAAAATCTCATTGCTTTATTGCGTTATTATTTTTCAAATATATTCTTACTGTTACCAGGACTTAAATCCAATTCGCTAGCTTTTCTGCCTTTTCTCTAATGAGTTTTTTGCCCTTGCGCTCATAAAAAATATTAGTTTCACTGCAAAACACTAAGGGCAAGAGCAAAAGGAAGACATGATACTATTTTCATACCGAAATACCTACAAAACTATTAGCACGAATGAACTGAGCAAACAAACTCTTTGGTTTAACAGTGCTAACTAATACTTACGCATATTAGGAAGGTTGTGAAAGATGAGTCCTTTGTGAGTAATCTTAAGCAAGTGGTTGTGGTTGTTGTTGTAGCAGTGCTTCGCCCCATTCAGTGGGTGTGACAACTCACAAATTGTCATCAATATCTTCTAACGGGAGTCCAAGGGAACTTGCAGTTTCAACAGGGGTGGACTAGAGAGAGAGAGAGGGGGTGTTAGAGGCGTTGGATCCATATTGCAATTTAAAAGGAGGTTGGCGTCATGTGGGGACATATTGCAAGCAGCACATACATTATATATGTCGGTGTTGATTCTGGATAGGTAACAGCTTAACGTGTTACAGGATCCAGATCGAAGTTGAGCTAGAGTAACATGCGTCTCCCTATTAAGATTGCTCTCCTCTTCTGCGAGTTCAGGGTATTTAACTTTAAGAACGAGGTTCGCCGGGCAATTCTGGGCATAGAGATCCGGCGGCTTTTTGTGCATATCACTGAGGATATTTTTGTGTTGTTCTTCTACATACATGCTGAGATCTCAGGTGCCGTATTTCCTCGTAATACTAGAGGAGATGACTTCCTAAGTCCCTGGGAGACAGGGCCCATTCAAAAATATGTCTGTTGGGATGTCCAGGTTTCTGGGTATTCAACAGAAACTGTGTGATCAGCATTTCATTTCTCTTTCTAATGGGGAATACTTTCGCCTCACTGTATAGATGGGGTTCTGGGGACAAGTGGGGTGTTTTGACAAACCTGTATTTTCTTCCAGTGAGTAACCTTCAGGCTCGGCGAATATATCGAACACGCGACCATGCAAGCGGCCCCTCAATTGCTTTCAAAGTGGCAAAGAGCGTCTCTTTACCTTTACCTCAAGTGCTGTTGGCAAGAGATTTGAGGATTTTATAATGGCTCTCGATTTTAAATACAATTGCGGATGCATGCTCGCTAAAATTTAGATCCTGATCAAACCTCACACCTAGTATTTTTGGGTTTAAGACAGTCTTTAGCGTAATGCTATCGACGTGAATATCCAATATGGCCAACACTTGTTTTGTGAATGTTTAAAATAAGGTTTCCGATGATTTGGTTGGTGACAAAGTCAGGTTTTGTGAGGCTAAAAAACTGGAAAAATCGGGGAGATAGTTGTTTATTTAATTACATAGCTCATCGATGGATTGAATCGGGATCTGGCCGTTGGAAAAAGTTAAATTCTCACATAATCCAAAAAGATTTCCGGGGCAAAAATAATATACGTATCCAAAGGATGACGGGGTTTAGCTACAAAACCTAATGACTCCAGGCCAATAAACCTTACGAAATTTCTCCACAAAACCCCGGTACGGCTTTTTCCTGTACACTTAAGGAACAAAACGCGCACTGGAAATGTTTCCAATTTTCAACACGCATACTTCAAAGATAAATCCGTGGAGACTGCAATACACGCTATCTCCACTCAGGGAAAATAAAACATTGCAACTTTGTCGACACACAGGAAGCGACAAAATGTGTGGCTCATGTCCACACATTATGCATTGGTTACACACAGTGACCGTTAGACCTTGTTCCAATAGACACGATCAGCTCCAGGCGAGTTATTATGCGGTTAAACTTAATTCTGTCACCTTCCAGTAGAAAAAGGGTTGGACACATCCCTCAATTCTAGTAATATAAGTACTTCTAATTAACTATACCTAAATCTGTCCTGCCCTTGAACGAAAACGGATTCGGCTATACAATAATTCTGGGAACCCTACCGGAAAACAAGATCATAACACACAACCTCCACTAGAATCCGAGAGCGACACGAATGGGGTGATATTTCCACCCCATATCCAGAGTCCTGAGCAGTCTTACTTATTTTATTGGCCATGTAGGCATTGGTATCTACTCAGTAGATCTTTCGATTCCCTATAGTATTAGCCGAATGGTCCATAACAGCATCTTACAGGCACAACCAACGCGAAGAAATAGGCTGCTCGATGGCTTTTATCTAAGAACCTCACGGGCGTTTCAATATACTCTGTCAGGCAAGCAGCGCTCAGAGCTCTTCCACGCAGGAGTATTCCTCAAAGGGAGCAATAGATTGCAGGCAGTAGGTCAACAAAATAGCCTCTTAGTGCACCACAATGATAATGTGTGTTTCAGGTCACAGTGCTGTACCTGGGAACTGTTTTTTTGAGGAACTAGCGACGAAAGCTGCTGAACAGACCTAGTTAATTCGATTAAGTTACATAACTCCTCCTCTGCCACGTGAAAACACTTCCTCGTGTCACGAAATTTAATGTCAAATGGACATTGCGACCCACTTGCGGGATATCTTGAAAAACTTCGCCGCGCATAAATGAAAATCTAACTGGGTATTTTATTAATCAAAATTGTCTTAGGCCAATTGATAGAGATATTAACGGAACGCTTTCTAATAAGATTACACGGCAAACACGGCATAGGAATCCCAAGAAATAACTTCTGTCGAAGCTGTAGGGATGAAGAGGAGATGGCAAAAGTTGATCATTTCTTCTGCGCCGGCTTTAGCCAGAACACGCAAAGATTGTCTGAACAAATAATTCATTGGCTTTTTAGCGGAGCTTGATCAATAACATCTTTCCCACCACAAGGTTCAATTCTTCGACGCTGACTTACTTGATTACTTTACTAGCTGTGCCAAGGCTCCATTTACTTTTTGGTTTACCCTATTCCAACGCATTTCCCTCAGGGCGGCAATGTAGCGGTTGTCCGCATTCAAGGCTTTTATTTTGATCTTTATATTTGTGGCGGTCTTCACTTATTGGATCTATATTCTAGGTAACAACCCGGCTCTATTACATTTCATAATATGCAGATGCTGCAAATCTCTGTAAACTTTAGATCTGACTTTACTGGCCTGGCCTTAGCTCCAGTTTTTCGCAACCCAAAAAACCATGCATTTAACACGTTTTTCATTTAGGCTACTGACTTTCCTCATAGTGAAACAACGAATGTGAATAGTCGGTTTTGAGCTTGGCCGAGTAGCTGACACTGCAACTACATCCCATTACTCTCCTTAAGGAGGTCATCTTAAATATCCGACTCAAAAAAAAAAGCGTTGGCTCCTTCTCTGAAATGAAACCTTCAGTTTATATTTCAATAGGCTCTGAACACAATCTCCCACTGAACCATACTAGACCTTTTATTAAGAGCTTAAATCGTAACTTCAAGTGCAGTGATAAAAAAGACAATGAAGAGAAATTTATTTCAAAGCACCTTAACCAACTTCACCAAAATTGACATCCCTTGCCACGTTCTACTCTGTGATCTGCATGCACATAACTTTTACTTTAGTTTAATAAAGACGAGCGGCTCATCTTTAAACAACGAAAAGCAACACCTTTATGACTCTGTAATTCTATTAGCTCTGATTTTACTATGTACTCATTTTGCAATGCACTTAATAGTGTGGAAGTCTGTTAAACGTGCAACAAACTTTTTTGGTACTAAATTGGTAAACTTATTTACAACACATACATGCCTATCTATTTACATTAGACTGTTTCTGAAAAAACAAATAATTTTGTGTTGTTCCAAACATACTCAAAGCTCTGCATCTCATGAAATCTCAACTTACAGATATTTACATTTAAGCCTGAAAAATCGGAGCCTATCCGTTTTATTATGCCGTTAAATAATGAAGGGTCGCCAGTAAAAATTGGATTAATATAAAAAGTAAATAAAAGCGGAACTATAAACATATCCGTAAAATAGCGGTAATAGAAAAGATGGGAAGTAAAAAGGGGACTTTTCGTTTTTATAACTTTCATGAAAATGAAATGGTATATTAACTTTGGCACGAAACCCAAAATTGTAAGCCCTTAAAGGAAAATAGATAGACCCACCATTAAGTATACCGAAATAATCAGGATGACGAGCTGAGTTGATTTAGCAATGTCCGCCTGTCCGTCTGTCTGTTTGTATGCAAACTAGTACCTCAATTTTTGAGATATCTTGAAAAAATTTGGTGAGCGGGTATATTTGCGAGTCCGATTAGACATTTGTCGGAACCGGCCGGATCGGACCACTATAGCATATATCCTCCATACAACCGATTTTTCAGAAAAAGAGGATTTTTGTCATATCTTACTCAATTTAACAGATTGTAGCTTCAAACTTCACCATATAATTTCGTATATTCCACATATTGTTGCATAAAAAAATTGATGAGATCGGTCGTATATATAGTATATATCCCCCACAACCGATTGTTCAGATAAGAAACTTTTCGTAATTACTGCCCTATTTTAAGAGCTAGAGGCTTCAAATTTCAACGGATGCTTACGTATATAGCATATATTGTGGTCTGAAAAAATTATAAAGATCGGTGGTATATATAGTAGGGCGGGTCGATTTAAAAATCGCTCATTGCTCTGTGAAAATAGTATTCTAGGGATCAAAATAAGAAATTTTGCCGAAGGAGCCATACCTCTAAAACGAATTCTGATGCCCCCCCCCCCCCCCCGTTTGGGTCGAACTTTTGGGTAGGGGCAATTTCAATTCTACCTGCTGTGTCTTGTGGTGGCTTAAAAAAACAACACAAGCAATTTTACGATCTGCAATTGTGTCACAGTGATACCTTCATTTTTTAAAACGGTTGAATAAAAAACCCACACAACTATGTTTACGCCATGCAAATGCATCACAGTGATGGCTTGGTTTTAAAAGGGGGTTGTAAAAACGCTAATTTCTAATAATTTTTTTAATTTCTTTTCTATTACTAAGCTAAATTAATTTTTTCATTTACATATGTTCTGACTAAATAAATTTCTAAACAGAAAAATAAACTCCAAAAAGAAAAAACATAGGCATTTCAAAGTGGGATTTTTCAAAATTTGCCCCTACGACCCAAAGGGGGGACATCAGAATTCGTTTTAAAGGTATGGTTCCTTCGGCAAAGTTTCTTATTTTGATCCCTAGAATACGATTTTTTTGCCTCCCCACAAATCGACCCTGCCTAATATATAGTATATATATATAGTATATATATATAGTATATATATATAGTATATATATATAGTATATATATATATTTTCGCAATTTTAGCCCCATTTTAACAGCTAGAAGCTTCAAATTTCACCGAATGCTTACGCGTATAGCATATATTGTTGTCTGAAAAAATCATAGAGATCGGTGGTATATATTATATACCCCATATAAACTCTAATTTTTGCCCCCTTTTTTACGGCTAGAAGCTTCAAAATTCATCAAATTTCATCAAATAGTTACGTTTATGACATATATTTTTGAAATACGTGATTCGTAGTCATAGTTTTTACACGCAGACCACAAAAAACTTGAAACTTTGCATCCTCACACAAAATACCTACCTATTTTTTTATTTTATACTAGCAGACCCGGCAGACGTAGTTCTGCCCTAAATTTGGTCTATATGCATACGGTTTAATAAGCTTATTCCGTCTAACTCTGCCCTCACCCTCTACGTTTTCCTAATCTTTGTATTCACACCTCCCTCGGTATTTTTCGCTTCATCTATCTCCATCTTCCTCTCATTCTACCTCTTTCTCATTCTCCTTCTCTCCTTTCTCTTCGCTCAAGTTTTTCTCATTCTTCCTCATATCTTATTTCTAGTCCCATAGGGTGGTATGTATTTTGTTCCAGTCCCATTCCGAGTCTCAGTCCCAGTCCTAGTCCTAATCCCAGTCCCAGTACCGTGCGTTTGATAGGCATATTTTATAAACGAATTTTACGATTGCCCCTCTTCACATTTTGTGTGAAATCTCCGAAATAATTTGAGATATTGAAATAGATCTCACATCACAATGTATTACTCATTTCTACCTTTCGTTTGACACCCATGTTGGAAAAACTAATTATGGGTCACATTTGGGTCAATAACTCTGGAACCGGATAAGATATCCTGATGAAAGATGTCTTAAATTTTAGGATAGACGTCTAGTAATATAATAGTGAAGGTTTCATTCAATTCAATGGATTAGGTTTTGTGTGTGGTGGGCATAATTGTAAAAAGCAACATTTTTGGTCACCCTGGGTCCACATTTTGGGCAATAACTCGGGAACTGGGTGAGATATCCAAATGAAGGTTATCCTAAATTTTAAGATAGAGGTCATGTGATAGAATGGTGAAGTTTCATGCAATTCCAACCACTAGTTTTTACGTGTTACCCGGACAATCATACAGACAGACAGACAGACAGACAGACAAACAAAAATTCTAAAAATTGTAGATTTGGGTTCCGTTGGTCCAATAACGACCTCTCCTCTCAGTTTTTCTTGAATATCTTCAATGTACATACATCAACCTGTTGCAATTTTATTATATGTAGGGATTTATCTTAAAAATCGTTTAGATATGTTAAAATTTCACCAAATGCTTACGTGTATATCATATACTGTTGTTTGAAAAAATCATAAAGACTGGTGGTATATATAGTATATATCTCATACAACCGATTGTTCAGATAAGAAACTTTGCGCAATTTCTTCCCCATTTTAACAGCTAGAAGCTTCAAATTTCACCAAATGCTTACGTGTATAGCATATATTGTTGTCTGAAAAAATCATTAGGATCGGTAGTATATATAGTATATATCTCATACAACCGATTGTTCAGATAAGAAATTTTGCGCAATTTGTTCCCCATTTTAACAGCTAGAAGCTTAAATTTCACCAAATGCTTACGTATATAGCATATATTGTTGTCTGAAAAAATCCTAGAGATCGGTGGTATATATATTATATACCCCATATAAATTCTAATTTTTTCCCCCTTTTTTACGGCTAAAAGCTTCAAAATTCATCAAATTTCATCAAATAGTTACGTTTACGTCATATGTTGTTGAAATACGTGATTCGTAGTCATAGTTTTTACACTCAGATCACAAAAAACCTGAGACTTTGCATCCTCACACAAAGTACCTACCAGTTTTTTATTTTATATTTATCTTAAAGATTGTTTAGGTGTGCAGATCTGTTCACTATCAGACCAATTCTAAATATTCTCGCGGAATTTTGTTCTCGCGGATTTTTTTATTCCCGCGAAAAAATTCCTCCAATTCTTTTCTCCTAGGCAGAAGAATAATTGGGGAATAGAAATTTCGAATTTTCGAAGTCAGCTGTTTTGTCAATTGAAATTTCGTTGCGCATTTCTTATTTTGTTTAAAAAATTGTAGTTTAATTATTGTTGCCAATTTTTTTGAAATTAAGAAATAAGGTATAAACAATGCACATTATTGCATTTCATGTGGTATTCACTGAAATGAGCAATGAATTTGTGCCACAGCAACATCAACAGAGGAGCATAAGAAGAAGACCGGCGGGATAACACAAATCCGCCGTAGTTGCCTGCATTCATTCTGCAAAGCAATTTTCTGGCGGCCAAGTCGAGTTGAGTTCGCCTTTCGCCATATGCCAAAATCTATTTAAGCCTTCTTAAAAAATCCTTGCGCAATTTCTGGACGGCTGCACCGAATATGCGAAGAGCTCTTCCGTTGCTTATGATATACTTTTCGACTTAAAATAAAGAATATTGTGGTTGTTGTTGTTGTTGTAATAACAGTGAGAATATTGTGGTAGAATGTAAATACATATTTTAGCACAAATTTTTACAAATAAGTGTTCTTTCTTAAAAGAACGAATTTCCTTTAAATATTTTGATGCATTCCCTTTAATTTAACTAGTGAAAAAACTCCTATGAAATGGCAGAGAAATCTCCCTCTCCCTCACATTCATAATACCTACTTTTCTCCCATAACCGGTTTCCGCTTTTTCGAACATTGTTCAGAATAGGAGGAAAGGGAGAAGTGAAAAAACTCACAAGGAATTTTTATTTAGAATACGAGGAATGGGAGAAGGGAAAAAACTCGCACGGAATTTTCGTTTAGAATTGGGCTTTATATATTTCTTCTCTTATACATCCGATTATTTGGAGATTACGAACGGGATAAGATTATTGTTCAGCCCAATTTTCAGCATCTGTTCGAGATTATTTTAGGTATTATTTCGCGACAACTTCTAGATAATTTCGACATTACTTCGGAACCGTTTTACGGCTGTTGTAGAACCACTTTGTGATTATTTTCGGAATCATATCGCGAGTATTTCGGGACCAATGCGGAACAATTTATGGATCACTTTAGGATTATTTAAGGTACTATTTGAGAATAACTTCTGTTGACTATCTTTAAATAATCTATTAAGGACGGTTAAACGTCACATCGGTACTATTTTAGGTATCATTTCGGCGCGACTCTGGTCCATTTCGGGACTAGTTCGAAACTACTAAAAGACTATTAAGGGATCACTTAATAAAAATTCGGGACTAACTTGGAACATTTTCGGGATCACTTCAAGGTGATTTGATTAATGATTTTGCGACAACCTCTGGCTATTTTGGAGATTATTTCGAAACTATTTGGGGATTAGTAAGGGATCACTTACGGATTATTTTAGATATCAGTTTAGGAATACTTGGGGACATATCGATACTATTTGCAAACCATTTAAGGATTGGTAGAAAATCAATCCGAAGTGAAGTTGTAATTTTTTCAAATTTATCCCAAAATAGTGTGGAATAATTCCGAAAATAAATTAGAGTGATTCTGAAACTGAAACAATCCTTAATTTAAAGATTATTTGTACGCCGATTTTGAAACTATTTCGGTATTAGTAAAGGATCACTTACGGGTTATTTAGATATCATTTTAGGAATACTTGGGGATCATATCGAAACTCTTTATAAACCATTTAAGGATTGGTTGAGGATCACTCCGAAGTGAACTTGTAATTGTTTGAAATTGATCCCGAAATAGTATGGAATAATTCCTAAGATAAACTAGAGTGATTCTGAAACTGGAACAATCTCAAGCTTAAAGATTATGCGTACGCCGATTTTCTAAAACAACTAGCGTATTACCTCATGAGCATGTGAATTTCTTTCGCTATTTTAAGCGGTTTACGATAAATTAATGAATCTCTTCAGAGTGATGTCAGGGCCCTTAAAGGATCAGTTTGGTCTGATGTTGTAACAATTTCGTACTGTTTTGAGAGCATGCCTCGCAATTTTGAAATGACATTACCATTCCGTAAAAAAGTTGGTATATTTTAATAATGACATCGGCACTGCTGCAAGACCAGATGAAGGATTGGCTTGGGAACCATTGCGCAATCATTTTCATTCTTGATTCGAAATTGATTCAGAACGTTTTTGGTACTATTTGGGACCATTTGGGATAACATTTGTTGTTTCATCGGAATCAGTCCGGGAGTTTTTAAGAACCAGATAGAGGCGGAATTAATTCGGTACCTTTGGGGGGCTGTTTCAGGACCATTTGGAAAAAACTTGGGAGAGTTTTGGGGACTTTTTGGAATTTCCTTCGAGTTTTTTTCGGGATCAAGTCGAAAATGTTCGGAAATGTTCCTTTTCGAAAATATTAGGAAACCACCTAGGGTTAACGAGAGACCACTACGGAAGTACTATAAAAATTTTCGGGATTCAGGCCACAGAAAGCAAAACTTATAACCGTTTGTTACATTAATATCATTAGCTTAGAAGATATCGTACGGTACGGAGTCTTCTAGTCTAAAGCCTTGCTTGTCATGTGGCATGTTCATCAAAAGCCACTTTCAAGTCGACAGTATCTGCGTTTCGGGAAATTTAGTTGGTGTTAGATTTATCAAGACTGTAGGCGCTTTAATACGATTTAGTTAGCTCCCAGACTTGGGTTTTAATATGTAGGTTCTGGCTGATTCCGCGGTGTTAAGAGTGATTTACAAGATATCCTATATAGAAGATTGGGCAAAGCGCATTCAAATTCCAAACATGAATTATACGCTCATCCTATTAAAATTCGCATACGAATTGATTAGCACTTTTTACTAATTCTTCAGTTTAATAATAGAACAGCTCGGTCGTTTGTCTTTCATTTTCATTCGCTTGGTTATTGTTTTGCCGAAATATTGGCATATTCACTTCGCCAAAGTTTGGTGACCTAATGATATTCCGTCGTCAGGAATTGGATTATCGCACTCGTTCCTTAATTATCATCATTATCGTGCCTGGAAGAATTTTCTTTATATTAAAACCATCTGTAGTCCGCCGAATTCTTGTACAATTTTGTACAATTTTCAATCTTTTTAGATATCAGGCAACATCTGAAGCTCTACGACCTTGCGGCATTTGGTTTCACGTTTCTTTCTTGTTTGTAGGCGCCATTCTTCTTTCATCGCATAACTACAACGATCGCTTACCCGAACGCAGCGTAGCCCTGTAAAGAAATTTCTTCTGTTCTTAAGCGGCTTGAAGATCCTCATTGTACAAATAACTTTTTACGGCTCGCGGAATCATATAATATCCGCAGCGGTGATACGTAGTGAGTCAGAAATGTGCTCTCGCTGCGCGATAAAATCGTTTAGTCCAGGATAACTCTAAGTGAGCCGGTATAAGAGCCAAGTGCAGTAGTCATCAGTCGTCTGTTTTTTGTATTGAGTTTCAAAGATTCATATACACGTACATACTGTTGTTGTTGTAGCGATTAGGTTACTCCCCGAAAGCTTTGGGGAGTGTTATCGATGTGATGGTCCTTTGTCGGATACAGATCCGATACGCTCCGGTAACACAGCACCTTTAAGGTGCTGGCCCGACCATCTCGGGAACGATTTATATGGCCACATTGAACCTTCAGGCCATCCCTCCCTCCCCACCCCCAAGTTCCATGAGGAGCTTGGGGTCGCCAGAGCCTCGTCTGTTAGTGAAAGGGGATTCCCCGCTCGAAGGTGAGGTTGACAATTGGGTTGGAGAAGCTATATATTGCGCTACACAACCCCTTGAATCCCACACGTACATACTCGTATTGCATTTTAAAAATTCAAAAAAAATTTATCGGCCTTTTCACTTTACTTAGGCTACAAACCATTTATTGTCAACAAAAAAAAAAATTACACAAAATCATTAGCAAATAAAATGATTAATTTGTAGAACTTAATAATAATTTTAAAGTCACAAGCTAGCACATGTGTCTTAAAATATTTCAAAAATTATATTATTTGCTTGCAAATTTCAGAATTTCATGTATGCACATATATATATATATATGACGTCATTATTAATTACGCGCGTGGTAAAAGAAGCAAAAAGGCGAGTATTCATATTTAGTGGAACACATCACACAGAGTATTGGGTATAATATGTAAGTTTGTAAAAGAAAAATTTTGTATTTTAAATAAAAGCAGGAATTTTCAATGAAAATAAATATTTGTTGTATGGAAAGCATTTTGTTTATTTTATTTCAGGACGGAAGGCGGGCTAGCAAATATCATAATCGTATGGGCATCTGTGCGTACTTGAAAAGTAATTAAAGTATATTGAAAGAGAAAATGTGCATAATGCAAATTTATTTTGCCTTTCTATTTTGTATACATATGTACAAAACTGTAAACTATGTTTCAAAAATAGCCGCACAATATTAATGTACGTCGTAAAGCAGTATTTCGAGGCTGGTGAATTAGGAAAAGTTCATACTACTTGATTAGTGCATACAATGCAGAGGCTAAAGGGCCCATTACTGATACGTAGCATAGACTTGACTTGACTTGGCGTAAACTTGACAACTTAGCCACGATTATACTCCACTTAGCGCATACAATCTGGCATCTTAATCAATAAATATCAATTTGTATGACAAAATGTCAAAATGAAATGGAAACAAACAAATGGCATCTCAAAATGTAAACGTCACTTAGAACTTACATAGAAAATCAAAATTCAACAGACTTCTAAGTCAAGTTAAGTGTTGCTAAGTTTTGAGTAATCAGTAACATGCAATGTTCATTTAACAGAACTGTAAGTGACAGTTCTCAAGTCAAGTCAAGTCTGTGCCAAGTATCAGTAATTGGCCCTTAAAGCAAGTGAGAGTAGCGGGGGTTACCGATTATTTTGTACTTACCTGAGAGCTTTAAGGCTCCATTACTGATACTTAGCATAGACTTGACTTGGCTTGCGAACTGTCACTTACAGTTCTGTTAAATGAACATTGCATGTTACTGATTACTCAAAACTTAACTTGACTTAGAAGTCTGTTGAATTTTGATTTTCTATGTAAGTTCTAAGAGACGTTTACATTTTGAGATGCCATTTGTTTGATACCATTTCATTTTGTCATACAAATTGACATTTATTTAAAAATAAATTTCAACGCTGATTATGATGCCAGATTTTATGCGCCAAGTGGAGTATAATCGTGGCTACGTTGCCAAGTTTACGCCAAGTCAAGTCAAGTCTATGCTAAGTATCAGTAATGGGGGCTTTAGTGACATATCTACAAACATTCATTTTATAAGCTGATAGCGGAGTTATGATTTCCATTTCAGACGCTGACGAACTGTCAGCTCTTATACTCAAATTTTGTCCAGTTATGACAGTATCCTTACATTTAATTTTCAATAAATCACTTTCCTCGGATACTTTTATTAATGACTGGAGGGTAATAATAATTATACCTCTCTTTAAAAATGGTAGCATAAGTGATCTGCGTAATTACAAACAAATTTAGGCTCGGTTTTTCAATACAAGTTCAACTCAGTTTGTCAGTTAAACTACGCTTAAACTTATTCCGCAGTTTTTCAGTCTACTTTAAATGAAGTTTAAGCTGAGCTAAACCGGCCGATTTGGCAGGGTTAAACTCTAGTTAACCTAGCAGTTACTTGCGTTCGTTGGCAATGACGTCGACTATACCCAAAAAGCTCTTAGGCTTGAGTACCATTAGAGCCCATGTTGATATCTAGGCATACTTCTAAAATCTCAAGAGTTGTTTTGAAACCGTGGCTCAACTCGAGAATGATTGCGTACTCAGCAAAAAAGGCAATTTTTTATAAAGCAAAAAATGATCTTACTTAAGTTGAAAAAATCTAATCAACAACTTGTGATTCTCTAACTGGACTCAAATGTAAGATTCCATACCACAAAATTTTTACGCAAATAAAATAAAATATATATAATTTAAAAAATAAAAAAAATGTGAGGCGCGACAGCCTGCGAAGAGATTTTAGGCCGAGTTTCTCTTCCAATTTGCGTCGCGCTCCTTTTAGTTTTTCCTACAAATTGGCGGGACGGGACCTACTTGTTTTATGCCGACTCCGAACGGCATCTGCAAGGCAGCTGAGTTTTCACTGAGAGCTTTTAATGGCAAAAATACACTCTGAGTGTTTGCCAAACACTGCCGTGGGACGATCCCGCTGAGAATAATTTTCTACTAATTGAAAAACCTTGTTTCTAAAATTTTGATGTTGCTTTGCCAGGGCGTGAACCCGGGATCTTCAGTGTGCTAGGCGGAGCACGCTCCATCACACCACGGCGAGCGCCTATATAATTTATTTTTGATTAATTACGCTTCATTACTGCTATCAACCAGGTCTTTTTATCTCACAATAAACAGCTATTGGTTTTGGTGGTGCCTTGGAGATTTTATTCAACTCCACCTCAGCCCGATATGAAATGTAGGATATCACCTGGAGAAATATGTTGAATATTCATTTGAGAACTGTATAGTTCTCAAAATCTCTCGAAATTAGGATAATAATTATAACATATGAATGACGTTGGAAATAACTCGAAAACTTTTAATTTACAAAATTTTCCAAAGGTTGGATAATAATTTGAGAATGAAGTTGGATATCAAAGCGAGAATTATCTGGAGAATTTTTTTCCGTCTTTGTTGGGTAAACAAAATCCAGCTGTTGCCTTATCTACAAATTATCTAGATAATAAAAAACCAATGTTGTCACACAAAAAAGCATACCCCAAAGGCGGCCTTAAGCTGTGACTGAAAAACTGCTCAGTCGTTTAACTGGAGTTTAAATTTGACTAGAATTTAAGCAAATTTAGTTTAAGCTTAGCTTAACCCAGTTTTTGAAAGTATTGGCAAAGATAAAGTCTATTGTTCTATGAAATGTTTCATTAGCACAAATCAGCATGGATATGTGTCAGAATGTTCGACAATCTTCAATTTAGTGGTATTTAGATATTTAACTGTCTTGCGCTGGGTCGCAAATTGATAGAGTATCTCGCAAGATTCGGGTAAGTAAGTTAACTTGTCTAGGCTTCCATTCATCACTTCTGAAACTTATGACTTCGGTTGATGGCGCTGTATTTAACAATATAATTGCGTCATCAGGTGTACCTAAGGGGAGCTTTTGTGCCTCCAGCTAATCGCTTTATAAATGACATTGGCAAATGGCGCGAATTTTTATTCCAAAATTTCGGCTGCTGCGCTTCCTTTTCTATATTCTGGTATCATTTTAGTAAAGAATCAGCTTTACTAATAATTCAGCGTGGTTTCTTCAAAACAAGATTAACTTTGATCTTATTTTATGCCGGTCAATTTTTGAAGATTTATAGTATTGTGACAAATATTAGTATCACTAAGTGATACTCACATCACTTACCATTTATTAAATAAAGGCACAAAAACAATAAAGCAAGCTGCCACTCTTGGTACGTAAACAAATCAGTCATTATTTAAACACATATGTACATACAAGGCAACAAAGAGATACTCGCAAAAACATGTAATCATCAGCCGAAATAGTACTCACATATATACACGCATATGGCTATGCGAGAGACTTTAAACTACAAATATACATGTACATATATGGCTGGTAACAAAGCATGAAGTTCGCGAAGTTACTATACCTTAGGAGAAATGGGTTGACGAGGCAACAGAGAGTATAAAAGCAGCACAAGCTGAGTAGTCAGTAAGCAGTTTGTTTTAAACACGCAATAGTTGTGAAGTAAGAGTTATTTTGAAGTACTTTCAAACTAGTCTCATAAAGACAATTTTGCGTTATTGAATACTGGAGTTATTTATTTAACAGTTTAGCGATTCGGACGTTAGCAGAGGGTTTGGAATAGGCGGAATTTCCCTAAATTCGTTACAGTATTATGCAAAGCACTGACACTGACAACATAATAGTGCAAATAAAACAAGTTTATTCACTGTTACAGCCCGAAGGTTCGCTAGTCATCCTAGCATTTTCAAGGACGGAATTTTAATTATATTTTGAACTTTAAAACTAAGTTAGGGTCGGTACCACTCATGTTGGGTATCATTTTCATGCTTTGAAAATGCTAGGATGACTAGCGAAACTTCGAGCTCTAACAGTGAATAAACTTTTTTCATTTGCACTGACAACGTAATAGGTCAAGTAGCCTTGCATAATATCACAAAACGATCAACTTAGTTAACTGAAACCTGGTTAAAATTTGGAATAAAAAATCGTTTTTAGGCTGGTTCGGTGAGGATTTCTATGAAATCAAAGAAACATAAGTAAATATATGGTTATCGGCTTTTCCCTGAAATGGTCATAACGTCTAAACGTTTGCCAATTCAGTCAAAATAAGAAAGTTTATAAAGTCAATTGACCTTATGACAATTTCAATTTGTACTAAAGCCAAGGTAAATTTTAAACACGATTTTAAATCTTACACCAATTGTTCAGTTAAATTTTAAATTTAACCGAATCAAACTAAAAGAACGCAGTTAAAAATTATGACATTTGAAATTTAGTACAAAGAAGTGTCAAAAATTGTTGAAATCGTTGAATAGTATACAATTTATGCTCGGTTAACGGGTGTGAAAATGCTTCCCAAGAATGTAACGGAACTAGAATCAGAATATCAATCTACAAACTTGCTTAGTGTTAGTCGGAATCGGAAGCAAATCGAAGCGGTTCGGTTCAGTGGTTCGAGCCACTCAGGCAAAATTTGAACCGGTTCGCGGCTACCTCTGAACCGCCGAACCGGTTCGGTTCAAGTGGTTCAAACGTTTAATACTAAGTTTTGATAGTATACAAAATTTGACATTCGTCACTTGGGATCTGTGTGCAAAAACCTACTAAGCATACAAATAAAATACAGTTCTTGTCATCAAATCCATGTATATATTTATTTATAAAACTTATCAAAACGGTTTGTTGATTATTATAAAAAATGTAAGGAACGAAAATGGTAGAATGCATGACTATGCCTACAGGGAGTATTTACAACGCATATGTATATTCTGCACATAAGAAAGTAGTCGTATTTTTAAGCGAAGAACTATTCAATAAGCTGCTTTCAATATACATATAAAACATACCTACTGTCTAAGCTTTAGTGATTCGGCGGGCGAATCGGTTTTTATAGTTAGATTCTTTTATTTTTTTCCAGAGAGGTCGCTATATGCCTCTTACACCTTGTATGCATTCATTGGGGCACTGGGGGCTCAAAGGTGTTGGCTGCGGGATGAGCCACCTTGTTTTGCTTTGAAAAACCCCCCTTTGGGATAAAAAATTTAAACTATGCCTTTAGAATATTTGATTAACCAGTTGCGAATTGCAAGCACACTCAATGGCTAATGAAACAAACGAACGAAAAATGTTCATAGTTTAAGTCACTTAAACACCTACTCAAGTTTAGATGCGAGATTATTACACAAACTAAAACATATTCATGAAAATGTAAATGTATTCTTTGCTTTTCTTAGGCATTAAGCTTATAAACATCGATATACGGTTATGTAAAAAAAAAAATTGTCTCCCTTTAAAACGGTATTATTCCCAAATTGTGTTTATTTATTAGTTTTTAATAATTCCAATTTAAAATATCTTTCTAACTATAACACAAACTATAACTATATATACCTTTCAAAGCTTACACAAATCTCGCAACAATTAATCAAATTTTCATCACTTTTCCAGACTTATTAAAATCTTTCAAAAAATTTCTGAGTGTGCAGTTTTGTAGCTCATCTAACTGTAGCGTAATAATGTTCAAGTTTCAAGACGTTGCTGGCATTTTTTTCAATACACTGTATGAACAAAATTCGTTTTTATATGGAAGATATGGGCAACACCCTCGGGCGAAAAAATTAAAAAAAATTAACGCCAATTCTCATCTACTTGAAATTTACTACAATTGAATTTGAAGCTCATTGAACATCACTGAACATTCAGAAATTTTCTAAAAACTGTTAATAAAAAGTTTCGAAAATTGATAAACATTTTATCAATTTAACTTTAAAATGTTTAGAATTATACATATGTAAGTTCTGACTATGTTATAAATGAAAAATGAAAAAGCTCTTTCATATACAAAGTTGTTATGCACGGGGTTTGAACTCATTTTGTAAATTTATTTATTTTTTCACAAGCTTTTGACCACAGGCACACACAGTAGACGCTATTACTATCAAAAGTGACAACTCACGGCGTTGCCATCGCGAAAAAACGTTTGCAATTTTATCTTAGAGTTGTATTTTCAAGCAAAGTGTTGAATTAAATAAGTTAAGTGATTTTTGTTGAAACTTTATTTTGAACCGAACCATTTTTTTTTTTTATGGTGGTTTTCGGTTCGGTTTTTGGAGTTAAGAAAAACAAGTAAGGAAGGCTAAGTTCGGGTGTAACCGAACATTACATACTCAGTTGAGAGCTATGGAGACAAAGTAAGGGAAATCACCATGTTGTAAAAGGAACCTAGGGTAACCCTGGAATGTGTTTGTATGACATGTGTATCAAATGGAAGGTATTAAAGAGTATTTTAAGAGGAAGTGGGCCATAGATCTATAGATGGACGCCATTTAGGGATATCGCCATAAAGGTGGACCAGGCCTGACTCGAGAATTTGTTTGTACGATATGGGTATCAAATGTTGTTGTTGTAGCGATAAGGTTGCTCCCCGAAGGCTTTGGGCAGTGTTATCGGTGTGATGGTCCTTTGCCGGATACAAATCCGGTACGCTCCGGTACCATAGCACCCTTAAGGTGCTAGCCCGACCATCTCGGGAACGGGCTGGATATCAAATGAAATGTGTTAATGATAATTTTAAAAGGCAGTGGGCCTAAGTTCTATAGGTGGACGTCTTTTCGAGATATCGCCATAAAGGTGGACCAGGGGTGACTCTAGAATTTATTTTGTACGATATGGGTATCAAATAAAAGGTACTAATGAGTATTTTAAAAGAGCGTGGGCCTAAGTTCTATAGATTTACGCCTTTTCGAGATATCGCCATAAAGATGGACCAGGGGTGACTCTAGAATTTGTTTGTACGATATGAGTATCAAATGAAAGGTGTTAATGAGTATTTTAAGAGGGCGTGGGCCTTAGTTCTATATGTGGACGCCTTTTCGAGATATCGCCATAAACGTGGACCAGGGGTGACTCTAGAATTTGTTTGTACTATATGGGTATCAAATGAAAGGTGTTAATGAGTATTTTAAAAGGGAGTGGGCCTAAGTTCTATAGGTGGACGCATTTCGGAATATCGTTATAAAAGTGGACCTGGGTTGGCTCTAGAATTCGTTTGTACAATATGGGTGTCAAACGAAAAGTGTAATAAGTGTTTTAAAAGGGAGTGGGCCTTTGTTCTATGGGTGGACGCCTTTTCGGGATATCGCCATAAACGTGGACCAGGGATGACTCTAGAATGCGTTTGTACAATATGGGTAATGAAAGGTGCTAATGAGTATTTTAAAAGGGTGTGGGCCTTAGTCCTATAGGTGGACGCCTTTCGAGATATCGCCATAAAGGTGGACCAGGGGTGACACTAGAATTTGTTTGTACGATATGGGTATCAAATGAAAGGTGTTAATAAGTATTTTAAAAGGGCGTGGGTCTTAGTTCTATAGGTGGACGCCTTTTCGAGATATTTCCATAAAGGTAGACCAGGGGTGACTCTAGAATTTGTTTGTACGATATGGGTATCAAATGAAAGGTGTTAATAAGTATTTTAAAAGGGCGTGGGTCTTAGTTCTATAGGTGGACGCCTTTTCGAGATATTTCCATAAAGGTAGACCAGGGGTGACTCTAGCATTTGTTTGTACGATATGGGTATCAAATGAAAGGTGCTAATGAGTATTTTAAAAAGGTGTGGGCCTCAGTTCTATAGGTGGACGCCTTTTCGAGATATCGCCATAAAGGTGGACCAGGGGTGACACTAGAATTTGTTTGTACGATATGGGTATCAAATGAAAGGTGTTAATAAGTATTTTAAAAGGGCGTGGGTCTTAGTTCTATAGGTGGACGCCTTTTCGAGATATTTCCATAAAGGTAGACCAGGGGTGACTCTAGAATTTGTTTGTACGATATGGGTATCAAATGAAAGGTGCTAATGAGTATTTTAAAATGGTGTGGGCCTTAGTTCTATAGGTGGACGCCTTTTCGAGATATTTCCATAAAGGTAGACCAGGGGTGACTCTAGAAATTGTTTGTACGATATGGGTATCAAATGAAAGGTGCTAATGAGTATTTTAAAAAGGTGTGGGCCTTAGTTCTATAGGTGGACGCCTTTTCGAGATATCGCCATAAAGGGGGACCAGGGGTGACACTAGAATTTGTTTGTATGATATGGGTATCAAATGAAAGGTGTTAATAAGTATTTTAAAAGGGCGTGGGTCTTAGTTCTATAGGTGGACGCCTTTTCGAGATATTTCCATAAAGGTAGACCAGGTGTGACTCTAGAATGTGTTTGTACGATATGGGTATCAAATTAAAGCTATTAATGAGGGGTTTAAAAGGGAGTGGCCCTTAGTTGTATATGTGAAGGCGTTTTCGAGATATATACCAAAATGTGGACCAGGGTGATCCAAAACATCATCTGTCGGGTACCCCTAATTTAGTTATATATGTAATACCACGTACAGTATTCCTTCCAAGATTCCAAGGGCTTTTGATTTCGCCCTGCAAAACTTTTCCATTTTCTTCTACTTAATATGGCAGGTGTCACACCCATTTTACCAAGTTTTTTTCTAAAGTTATATTTTGCGTCAATAGACCAATACAATTACCATGTTTCATTCCTTTTTTCGTATTTGGTATATAATTATGGCATTTTTTTTCATTTTTCGTAATTTTCGATATCGAAAAAGTGGGCGTGGTCATAGTCGGATTTCGGCCATTTTTTACACCAATACAAAGTGAGTTCAGATAAGTACGTGAACTGAGTTTAGTAAAGATATATCGATTTTTGCTCAAGTTATCGTGTTAACGGCCGAGCGGAAGGACAGACGGTCGACTGTGTATAAAAACTGGGCGTGGCTTCAACCGATTTCGCCCTTTTTCACAGAAAACAGTTACCGTCCTAGGAGATAAGCCTCTACCAAATTTAACAAGGATTGGTTAATTTTTGTTCGACTTATGGCATTAAAAGCATCCTAGACAAATTAAATGAAAAAGGGCGGAGCCACGCCTATTTTGAAATTTTCTTTTATTTTTGTATTTTGTTGCACCATATCATTACTGGAGTTGAATGTTGGTATAATTTACTTATATGCTGTAAAGATATTAACTTTTCTTTTAAAATTTGAATTAAAAAAATTTTTTTTTTAAAGTGGGCGTGGTCGTTCTCCGATTTTGCTAATTTTTATTAAGCAGGCATAAAGTAATAAGAGTAACGTTCCTGCCAAATTTCATCATGATATCTTCAACGACTGCCAAATTACAGCTTGCAAAACTTCTAAATTACCTTCATTTGAAAGTGGGCGGTGCCACGCCCATTGTCCAAAATTTTACTAGTTTTCTATTCTGCGTCATAAGCTCAACTCACCTACCAAGTTTCATCAATTTACTCGTCTTTGGTAATGAATTATCGCACTTTTTCGATTTTTCGAAATTTTCGATATCGAAAAAGTGGGCGTGGTTATTGTCCGATTACGTTCATTTTAAATAGCGATCTGAGATGAGTGCCCAGGAACCTACAAAATTTACTCAAGTTATCGTGTTAAGGGCAGACGGACGGACGGATGGACATGGCTCAATCGAATTTTTTTTCGATACTGATGATTTTGATATATGGAAGTCTATATCTATCTCGATTCCTTTATACCTGTACAACCAACCGTTATGCAATCAAAGTTAATATACTCTGTGAGCTCTGCTCAACTGAGTATAAAAACGGTTCTGTTAGTGGTTCGGTTCAAGGCCCCAAATAGCGGGTGGTTCGGTTCATGAACCGGTTCGGCTCGAACCGGTTTGCAACCCAGATTTTTAGAGCGTAAGGGAATCCTAATATTTGAAGGAACTTAAAATAAGTAATAACAAAAACAACTGTATAAAGCAATATGAGAATGTCTCGCTAATAACATACTGTAACGTATTTAGTGCAATTACTCTTATTTGCAACCTTCTGCTAAGTTCGAATCACTAAACTTTTGAATAAATAACTCAAATATTTAATAATGCAAGATGGCACGCTTGGAACGCTTAAATCAAACTGATTGTAGCGCCTCTACTGTTGCTGTCTTTTATACTCTTTGATTTCCTCGTTGCATTTTCTAGGCGCTTCTATTATAGAATCTACTAGTTGGTTATCTGCTATAATTATAACTACAGATGTACGTGTATAGTTCTCATATGCGCGTGTGTTTGTGAGCGACACTTCCGCAATTATAATTACATATCTCAGATAAGATATCTGCATGTGTTTGTGCGTTGCTTCTCCGCTGCGTGTAGGTACATATGTGTAGGCATAATGATTGAATTATTGATGTGCATACAGTCACTGCTTAGCATCGGCTTAGAAATGGCAATACCCCTTAGTGTTGCTAATATTCGTGACAATACAGATAATAATATTATCAGTTTCGAAAATGATTTTATTTCGACCAGATCCGTCCAGCTGTCAGTGCGCCGCTAAAGTTTTTGATGATAACTGCTTTGAGAACCAAAACCATGCTGTTCGATATGTAACTCTAGCACGTTGCGCACAATTACAAGGCATCATGTTCAAAAAAAAAAAAACATCACTTACTAACATAAACGCTACATCCAAAAAAAGGAGTATCTACTTTGTTCTGCAAAAATCTCAATGCCAAAACTTGTAATTCAAATAATTTTCATTCAAATAGCAAAAAATTCTATCTGGTTCTTTAGTTGTACTAAACTATGTTTAGAAGAAAAAACAACGAGATCTGTCATAGCACACTGGGTTGCTTCATATTACTAAGAATTTATACTACAGCTGTCAAATCGGTTTTTCTGTTCCCCTGCAAAACTGGGATTACGCCGATACAGGGTATCGAAACTATAGATTTGGTCCACTAGTATATAAGGCATACAAAATCCTTAAAAAATGTCATACGTGGACTTGATATGTATCAGCACATACGATTCTGATCAACGCCCTAGATTGATGAGGAGTGTGATGACTAGTACCTAGGACCTACCTAATTATTTTATAGCTTTTAGAATTATCATTACTTCATGTAAGCATTGTTTTCAATAAAACCGTTTAATTTACAATTTTTTTTTTCAAATGTTTAGTCTTTATTTATTTGTGTATTATTTCTCATTCTATTTAGTATATATATATATAATAAAACCGTTTAATTTATAATAAAACCGTTTAATTTACAATTTCTTTTTTCAAATTTTTAGTCTTTATTTATTTGTGTATTATTTCTCATTCTATTTAGTTCATTTAGACTCATTATAACCAGGACTCTTTCCTGACAATGTGCTACAATCTAAGTCCTCAATACATGATCCTTCCAAAGACTTTACGCTATTCTGCGCCACGTATGCTTGTATCTCCTCAAACTCCAAAATATTTTGATGTCACTTCTACCATACTGTATGTAATATTTGTTCCAAATCGGACATCATAGGTCGATTTCTATTCATGTATGTATTATGTGTTCCAAATATGAACCAAATCGGGTCACAAATACGATTTTTTAAAATATTTCCATCCGTGCTCCACCTATCGGAGTTTTTTTTTTCTTATTATTGCATTGTCATCGGGTTCTGAACTTTATTCCAAGCTTCAACCTTGTGGCTTATCGGGAAGTTACTTAAATTTCAATTACAAAATTCGTGCCGGCCAGCCAGCAGTCAAGTGAAGCTAAAAAAAACCGTTTAAAAATATGAGTCTTATGCCAATTACACACAGAGGCTTAATGAAATAATTAGTCAAATTTTCTACATCAAAGCCCTAATTGAACTCAATATCCCATACAAAATACAAATTCTTAATTATCTCATTATTGCGAAAATACTTCGGCCGCGACTCACTTGGATCTCCCGAGGATTTATCCAAAGTTGAGATCGATATCATTCGGAGCTTTATCATTGCTACCCAATGATTCTCTAAGTCGCCGTTATTTTTGGTGTATGTGGTATCACAACGGACCTTCGTGTTGCCAAGTGAGCTATCCTTATCAGGGCAGCTACCACCTAACTTAACCTAACCTATTATTGCTTTATTGAATGTCTTGCTTGGTGCTTCGAATTTTATTGTCAATGTGACAAATGACAATCAAAAATTTATTATTTTCAATAATTTACGAAAAATAGAAAAATAAGAAAAAAATTAAAATTTAATTATCTTTGTATTTGCTGCAAAAGATAATATGGCTTTTTCGAAAATAGGCACATATTTGGTTAGGTGCAACATCTATGGATAGTTCCGCATGCATTTTATTTTGATTGTATTTGTGGTTAAGAAGGAAACGGCTGCTTTCCATTTTAACTATTCTTATAAAAACGAAATATTTTTTTGGGGCTGCTGACAGATGTTCGCCTAATAAGCAAAAGGGCTTGTATGAAAAGAGAAATTTAATTATTTCATTAAAATAATTGTGACTCGATAAAGTTTCTTTGTGAAAACGGTATTACATACTTTTTCATGCATTTAGCATACATACATACCTGCTGTTTGCATACAATTACTTTCCAATTGGGCAGTTTTAAATGTGTTTTGAAAGTTTTTACTTTAATTGTTTTTCCAACTATAAATATTTAATATAACATGAATATATCTTTCACATTGTTTTTATATCGCGGTGAAACAATAATCTGACAATATCTTTGTTGCCTCGAAAATTAAGTCTACCTGAAAAGCAAATCATATTTTTTTGTATGTATGTATGAACGTTTTGATCAGTAAAATAATATATACTTTTTATATGCAACGTGAATATTAAATTACGAATCTTAATATTTCAACATTCATATAGACATATGTTTATTATTTTAAATGAATTATAATTTGAAATTATAAATTTGAATATATTTTAAGTATTAATAAATAATAAATCAATTAAAGTGGTTATGTGTATGTGTGTGTATTTTCATATGTCCGTGTGTGGTATATGTCATTGTCACATTTAAGTAAGTAATTGTTATAAGTCGTAAATATGTTGATTATAATGCTATTATCAATAATTTCTTGTCATAACGCTTAAGGGTACTTTACGGTTTTATTTTATGACAGTTTTTCAACGCAATTTTCAATTAAGTGCGTGGTTTTTGTTGAATTGTTTCCTTTGTTAAATAATGCATAATTCATTAAATAATGCACTTAAAAGTTAAACATATAATAAGTTATCAAATTTAATTGAGTGAAAATTATGAAATACTTTGCTATTTTTTTTTATACTCAGTTGAGCAGAGTTCACAGAGTATATTAAGTTTGATTGGATAACGGTTGGTTGTACATATATAAAGGAATCGAGATAGATATAGACTTCCATATTTCAAAATAATCAGGATCGAAAAAAAATTTGATAGAGCCATGTCCGTCCGTCCGCCCATTAACACGATAACTTGAGTAAATTTTGAGGTATCTTGATGAAATTTGGTATGTAGGTTCCTGAGCACTCATCTCAGATCGCTATTTAAAATGAACGATATCGGACTATAACCACGCCCACTTTTTCGATATCGAAAATTTCGAAAAATTGAAAAAGTGCGATAATTCATTTCCAAATACGGATTAAGCGATGAAACTTGGTGGGTGAGTTGAACATATGACGCAGAATAGAAAACTAGTAAAATTTTTGACAATGGGAGTGGCTCCGCCCACTTTTAAAAGAAGGTAATTTAGAAGTTTTGCAAGCGGAAATGATGAAATTTGGCAGGAGCGTTACTCTTATTACTATATGTATGCTTAATAAAAATTAGAAAAGTCGGAGAACGACACGCCCACTTTTTAAAAAAAAAATTTTTTAAAGTCAATTTTTGAAAGAAAAGTTAATATCTTTACAGTATATAAGTAAATTATGTTAACATTCAACTCCAGTAATGATATGGTGCAACCAAAATACAAAAATAAAAGGAATTTTCAAAATGGGAGTGGCTCCGCCCGTTTTCATTTAATTTGTCTAAGATACTTTTAATGCCATAAGTCGAACAAACATTTACCAATCTTGTGAAATTTGGTAGAGGCTTAGATTCTAGGACTATAACTGTTTTCTGTTAAGAAGGGCGAAATCGGTTTGAAGCCACGCCCAGTTTTTATACACAGTCGACCGTCTGTCATTCCGCTCGGCCTTTAACACGATAACTTTAGCAAAAATCGAAATATCTTTACTAAACTCAGTTCACGTACTTATCTGAACTCACTTTGTATTGGTGTAAAAATTGCCGAAATCCGACTATGACCACACTTTTTCGATATCGAAAATTACGAAAAATGAAAAAAATGCCATAAAGGGGTGAAACAAGATAATGAAAGGGGTGAAAAGGGATGAAACATAGTAATTATATTGGACTATTGACGCAAAATATAACTTCAGAAAAAACTTTGTAAAATGGGTGTGACACTTACCATATTAAGTAGAAGAAAATGAAAAAGTTTTGCACTGCGAAATCAAAAACCCTTGGAATCTTGGAAGGAATACTGTTCGTGGTATTACATATATAAATAAATTAGCGGTACCCGACAGATGATGTTCTGGATCACCCTCGTCTACATTTTGGTCGATATCTCGAAAACGCGTCCACCTATAGAACAAAGGCCCACGCCCTTTTAAAATACTTATTAACACCTTTCATTTGATAGCCATATTCTAGAGTCACCCCTGTCCACGCTTATAGCGATATCCCGAAAAGGGGTCCACCCATAAAAATAAGGCCCACTCCCTTTGAAAATACTTATTAACACCTTTCGTTTGATACCCATATTGTACAAACGCATTCTAGAGTCCACCCTGGTCCACCTTTATAGCGATATTCCGAAAAGGCGTCCACCTATAGAACTAAGGACCACTCCCTTTTAAAATACTCATTAACACCTTTCATTTGATACCCATATTGTAAAAACAAATTCTAGAGTCAACCCTGGTCCACCTTTATGGCGATATCCCTAAATGGCGTCCATCTATAGAACTATGGCCCACTCCCTCTTAAAATACTCTTTAATACCTTCCATTTGATACACATGTCATACAAACACATTCCAGGGTTACCCTAGGTTCTTTTGACTACATGGTGATTTTCCCTTATTTTGTCTCCACAGCTCTCAACTGAGTATGTAATGTTCGGTTACACCCGAACTAAGCCTTCTTTACTTGTTTGTAATTGAAAAGCGGCATTTGGACGCCTACGTAGAAAGTTTCAAGGGATGCGCCCTTTTTAGCTAGTTCATCGCCTTTTTCTTTTCCATCTATTCCCATGTGACCTGGGACCCAATTAAATGTATGCTTTTCCCTGTCCCATTCTTTCCAGGGATTTTAGATACTCTGCTATGCGAGATTATTGCCTTAATTGCTGCTTGGCTATCAATATAAAAGTTAACACAGCTGCAGCTCAAGCTACTCTCAGTGCTACTACTATCCAGCTCATTTAAGACTCGCCAATTTTTTGTATACCAATACTAGCAGACCCGGCAGACGTTGTTCTGCCCTAAATTTGGCCTATCTGCATACCTTTTAATAAGCTTTTTCCGTCGAACTCTGCCCTCCCCCACCCCTCTTCACTTTTTCATGATCCTTTATTTACTCCTCCCTCCGTCTTTTTCGCTTCATGTATCTCCATATTCGTCTCATTCTATTTCTTTCTCAGTCTCCTTCTCTCTTTTCTCTTCTCTCACGTTCTTCTCATTCTTCTTCATCCCTTATTGCCTGTCCCAGAGAGTGGTATGTATTTTGTTCCCGTTCCAGTCCCAGTCCCACTCCGAGTCTCAGTCCCAGTCCTAGTCCTAATCCCTGTCCCATTCCGTCTCTGGTCTACTTCCCGGAAAAAAGGATCGTAAATACTAATATAGGCAAATTTATATACCAAATTTGGGTATTATTAATTCATGTCTCTATTTCGGCTTCGCATGCATATTTATCAGTTTTGCCAGGTTGATGCGACTAAATCGAATATCACAATGAAAATTACTTTAGAGCTCTCAGCATCAGCTTTCATTTCATATCCATATTATATAAACACATTCTAGGGGTACCCGGGTCGACCGGCGCATCTCTTCAAACACCGGTGACCAACTAACACACATTTTAGCCTTTCTTTTTAAATATATATCTTTTTATTTTTCACACTTCACTATAATATTAAAACGAAATGCAGATATTCGTTGCTTTTGAAATTCGGCTTAAAAATTGCACATAGAACAACTAAAGACTCTCCTGAATTAAAAAAAATGTCTTAGTACTTCTAAATCTCGGGCCCCCCTCAGAAACCCCCAGTCCGGGGGTGATCCCCCATTCCCATATTTTTTATTGATAAGCACGTTGTTTAATTAAACACCAACCAATTACACGGAAGTATATCCGCACCACCTGAAAATATGAGTACCGGTGCGTATACGTAACATTTTATTATTACGTATAAACATACATATAAACAAAATTGGAATAAAATAATATTGCGACTATACACTGAGATATAAGCTATCCTATATTTCAAGTTAGATCAAACTACACACGGGGTGCAAAACAAATTCAAATTCGGTTCAGTAGTTTAGGAGTCCAACAACCAATGTGACACGTGAACTAATATGTAAAATTCTTCTGTCACGGTTTTTGAGGCTTAACTCGTCCGAAACGGCTGAACCGATTCTCAGGAAATTTTGTGAGCATATTCGGTAGGTCTGAGAACCGGCCTACCTTTTTTTTGCCTAGGGTCTTGAGATCAAAACGTGGACCCGGGTACCCCTAGAATGTGTGTATACAATATGGATATCAAATGAAAGCTGTTGATGAGTGCTATAGTACAGGATAATTTTCATACAACTGGAAGGCTAGGGTCTCGAGATATAGCCCAAAACGTGGAACCGGGTACTCCTAGAATGTGTGTATACAATATGGATATCAAATGAAAACTGTTGATGAGTGCTATAGCGCAGGATAATTTTCATACAACTGGGAGGCTAGGGTCTCGAGATATAGACCAAAACGTGGAAAAGGGTAGCCTAGAATGTGTTTATACAATATGGATATCAAATGAAAGCTGTTGCTGGGTGCTATAGTACAGGATAATTTTCATACAACTGGGAGGCTAGGGTCTCGAGATATAGCCCAAAACGTGGACCCGGATACACCTAGAATGTGTTTTTACATTATGGGTATCAAATTGAAGCTGTTGATGTATGCTTTAGTACAGAGTAAGTTTTACACCGCTGGGTGACTACGGTCTCAAGATATAGGCCAAAACATGGACCCGGATACCCCTAGAATATGTGTGTAATATGGATATCAAATGAAAGTTGTTGATCAGAGCTTTAAAGTAATTTTCATTGTGATATTCGATTTAGTCGCATCAACCTGGCAAAACTGATAAATATGCATGCTAAGTAAAAAAAAACATGAATTGATAATACCCACATACCTATTTACATACGTCCTATTCGATTTGCCTGAAATTTCGTATATAAATTTGCTTATATTAGTATTTACGATGCTTTTTTCCGAGAAGTATACCAGAGACGGACTGGGACTGGGATTAGGACTAGGACTGGGACTGAGACTCGGAATGCGACTGGATCCAAATACGTACCACCCTTTGGGACTGGCAATAAAAGATGAAGAAGAAGGAGAAACACTTGAGAGAAGAGAAAAGAGAGAAGGAGACTGAGAAAGAGATAGAATGAGACGAAGATGGAGATGAAGCGAAAAAGACGGAGGGAGGAGTGGATAAAAAGATTAGGAAAAAGTGTAGAGGGGTAGGGCAGAGCTAGACGGAAAAAGCTTATTAAAATGTATGCAGATAGGCCAAATTTAGGGCAGAACAACGTCTTCCGGGTCTGCTAGTTTTTATATATAAAGATTTCATCTTTTGCAGAGTTAGAAGGAGTACGAACGTTTCATAGTCCCGAAAAAATACTGAAATTATAAACATAGAGATACTTAGTTAGTTGCGAAATGGTCACAAGTAAGAGCGGGACTGTCTTCGGCTGTGTCGAAAACGTTACACCTTTCATGAATGTAGCTGAGCTGCTTTACATATCTAGTAAAATTTATCGCACGTTTATTTACGCTAACGATATCAACCAGCATACCAGCAGCATACCTTATTAGCTCGGAGAACGAGAGAGTGGCCTTGCTTGGAGCCTCGATTTGTTTCCAATAGCTCAGAGGTGCCTCTTTAGCAAAGCCTATCATTTTTCTCAACGTTATTCTAATCTAATTACCTTCACCTCTCCTTTAACTTCTCCCTCTTGTTCTTCCGCTACTTGTACAATGTTGACATAGTCCCTATACTACATGCCAAAAAAAAGCTATTCTATTAAAAATGGTATAAGATATCATGATGTACCTACATTCAAGCAGATCCGATAATGGGTGGCGGGTGGGGGAACACTAAATCAATCAGACTGTATGACGATTGATATTATGTCATCCCTCTTTGTTGCGAGGTCGTAACGAATGTTGAAATATTTGATATAAAAGTTTCATTTTATGGTAAATTTACTTTGCCCATTGCTTTTCTGAAAGTGCATTCAATAAGTGAATTAAGGGATATTGCAAACGTCTAGATACACATATACATACCTATATCACAAAAATATATAAATACTCGGCGCGATTTACCGCAGACGAGATTTCGCTCGAGCATCTCTTAAAATTTAGCGTCGTACTTCTTTATAATTTTTCCTACATGTTTACTTTCAACTGCGAACGGCAGCTGCAAGACAGATGAATTTGCACTGAGCAGCTTTTCATGGCAGAAATACTAAATTTTGTTGTTGCTCTGTCCGGAACTTGAATCCAGGGCCTTCGGTGTGATAGGCGTAGTACGCTACCACCAAATCACGTCATCTGCCACACCACAGGGGCCAAAAATATATTAATTAGCATGTGAAAAACCAACACAATCACCTACTTGAATAGTTGTGAGTGCTCAATATACGGTGAAACCAGCAACACATACGCAAAATCAATTCCTTAGCCTAATAAAGGAAGGGAAGTTGATTTGCGACTCACACAATAACACTTTTTGCCGCTACAACAATGAATTTGCTAAAATATTTCGTAAATGGGTGCAATAGTTTTAATTTTAAGTATCTACCATGATTAGAAAATTTAAAACTTTGTTTCATAACAGTTATATAGCAGGGATGGGCGTTATCAACAAATTTGAATAACCATTGACGAAAAAATAAAAAATAAATTTTTATTCATTATTCAAGAAAACATGAGTGATGAATAACATGGTATTTTTTATTCAAGCATTTCTTGAATAATGAATAACATGTTCTCGTTATTCAAAATATTCTAATTGATGATAACCGCCCATTCTTATTTTTGCAAATTTTGAATAAAGAGTTGAGTTATTATTCATTATTTACAAAATATGGAATAACAATAAAATTTTAGTTTTTATCAGTTATTCAAAAATAAAAAAATAAACCATCGAGATGCCCTGAAAATATACCCATATGCGTGACCAGTTCGCGTGTAGTTCTGAAGCTTCTTAGGGTAATATTGAGATGATTTTGGGGAGTATTCGCGGGGTTTTTTGGGGGCCGTTTGGGGGTAATTTCTGGGTCACTCTGGGGATCCTCCCGAGGTCTATTGAGTCCATTCCACGGGCTCCCTCGCGATCCTCCAAGGGTTTTGGGGTAATTTCGGGATGGCTTTTGCGACTCCCTCGGATCTTTTTGAGGTCATTTTAGCATGGTTTAGGGGAGTACCTCAGCGTCCTCCCGGGGTCATTCCGTGACCTTTTTGGGACTCCCCCGAGTTCATTTGGGGGTCATTCCGGGATGATTTTGGGGACTCTCTCGGGGTCTTCCGGGGTCATTCGTGGGTCATTTCGGTATAGTTTTGGCGACTCTCTCGGGGTCCTCCCGTGGTCATTTGGGGGTCATTCCCGGCTCTTTTTGGGGACTCCCTCGGGGTCATTTGGGGGTCATTTCGAGGGAGTCCCTAAAACCATCCACAAATGACCCCAGGAGGACCCCGAGGGAGTCCCCAAAACCATCCTGAAATTACCCCAAAACCCTTGGAGGGTCGCGAGGGAGCCCCTGGAATGGACCCCAATAGACCTCGAGAGGATCCCCAGGGTGACCCAGAAATTACCCCCAAACGGCCCCCCAAAAAACCCGCGAATACTCCCCAAAATCATCTCAATATTACCCTAAGAAGCTTCAGAACTACACGCGAACTGGTTACGCATATGGGTAAATTTTCAGGTCATCTCGATGGTTTATTTTTTTATTTTTGAATAACTGAATAAAAGCTAAAATTTACTGTTATTCCATATTTTGTAAATAATGAATAATAACTCAACTCTTTATTCAAAATTTGCAAAAATAAGAATGGGCGGTTATCATCAATTATAATATTTTGAATAACGAGAAAATGTTATTCATTATTCAAGAAATGCTTGAATAAAAGATAACTTTTTATTCATCAATAAGAAAATTTAAAATGGTGAATAATTTTTTATTTTTTATTTTGATTTGTTTCATTTCAAAATGACTCAACCCTGTTATATAGTAGGTATTGATAAAATTGAAAAAAAAATTCACTTACCTTTTTTAATTTCCACTTAACTTATTTGTGGCGCAATTTAAATTGTTGCCTCGTTTTTTTTTCTTTGTTAATTTCTGTTGTTACTGTATTTAGTTGTAGGTTAATATATTTGTGCATATATGACATAAGCCGTTATTTATACACTGAAACAAATATGAAATCCACTCTAATACAGCTTTCGATACTTTTTTACATATAATTTTTTTTTTTAATTTTCGCTGCTATGCTTTCCCACGTTTTTATTTTGTATAGCGAAACAATAGCGAAACACTAATTCATTTGCTTAACAAAAACAAAGAGCTTAAGCAGAACAAAGCGGATTATGATTTTGCCTTAGACGTCGTATACCGTAACCAAAAGGCAAAGGGTAAACATGAAGTACTGTGATTATAAAGCACAGCGATGTGCACTGGTGAATTAAGCACTGAAAATAACACAAATTTATGTACAACAAATCTCACAAGCGCATCAATGTTTGTTATTTTTCAATTATCCTTGCAGCACATTGTTGTTGCGCTGTTGGATTAGTCGGTATTTACAAAAGTGCTTACCAATTTTTTATTGTTCTTATAGCATTGCTTTGTTGTTTGTTTTAGTCTACGTGGTTGTTGTTGTTGTTCATATAATCGCCGCTGTTTGCTTTCTTAAAATTTTTTATTTTTTTATATTATTCAGTAAACGCTTGTGTTGTCGATTAACGGTAAAAAAATTCTTAGTAGTGTAATATAATGCGCGCCACAGGGGTATTCACTATTCCCCTTTACTTTTGTGTTTGTTTACCACAGAAATTCTCAGTTGGATAGATTGATTGCTCATCTAATTCGCTTACACATCAATGCGTTTTCACACTAGTTTCCTTTTTATTTTGCACTCTCGTGCTCATTTTATTTTCTTTGCATTTCATTTTTATGATTTGCGCTTTTTAAATATTTTAATTTTTTTCGCTTCTTTTTTTTTTTTTTTTGTAATTAATAAAAATTTTTCATCATACCCATATGTTTTATTGTTGATTTACTTTTCTTTGTTGTTGCTGTTGGAATTTCATCAAAAGTCAAACATTTTTCTTTAAGTGAGATCAGAGAAAAAAATAGCACAAAAAATTAGTACAGGAAGCATTAAATAAATTGGCAGCAAGCTGTTGAAAAGTCATATGTTTTTAATATAAATACTACTAAGTACATATTTATACATATGTATGTATGGTCATATATAAATATGTATGTATGATTATATTCGTTGGTATTTTGAGTAATGGAAGCAATGATACAAATTTTTTTATTGTTGTTTACATAATTCACTTTAATTGCTGTTCATACTAAAGTGATTTTCGGGAAAATACAAACATATACACACACAAATATATGCATGTACAAATTTCTTTTATTTGCACAACTTTTTACAATCACTTTCGACAAAATAATTTCAATGGCATGTCTCTGGTGCTTCGAGGCAGCTTAAGCGCCGAACATACTGCCATAGTAATATAGCATCATCAACCACAAGGCGAACAGATTACCTGATTCCCTATCTGCCCTTCGAGGGCGATCTTAAGGCCACAATAGCGGTGGGCGGTTGGCGCAAGGGTGCTCAAATGGCGGACGAGGCGATAAATGTGTACACAGATGGTTCCAACGTAGTGGAAGGAGTAGGGTCTGCGGTATACTGTGCTGATCCGGAAATAAACAAATCCTAAAGGCCGCCGGATTACTGTAGCATTTTCCAAGCGGAAATAGTAGCCGTAACCAAAGCAGTAGAAACCTAGGAAGAAGAAAATAGAACAAGCTGCAATCGTGTTAACTTTTATATTGACAGTCAAGCAGCAATTAAGGCAATAATCTCGCATACCACAGCATCTAAATGCGTGTTAGAGTGTAAGCAGTCCCTGGAGAGTATCGGGACAGGGAGAAGCATACCTCTATATTGGGTCCCAGTGTATATGGGAATAGTTGGGAATGAAAAAGCGGACGAACTAGGGCGCATCCCTTGAAGCTTGCTCCGTAGACTTCTGCTTCTATCATTAGAAAGGTAGGACTGTAGACTCATGACGGGTATTCTTACTGGACACTGTCTTCTGGCGTCACATGCCTTTAAATTAGGCTTGGTCAGTGATAGCAGATGTAGGAAGTGCGTGCTGGAGGAGGAAACGATCGAGCACATTCTGTGCTCTTGCCCTACGCTTCCCAGGCTAAGACGCCAGCTATTAGGAGTGATACAGCTGTCAGATCTAGAAGCAGCAAGTGGCTTAAATCCTAGGAAGCTTCTAGTATTTGCCAAGAGGACGGAGTTATTTTATAACATAGGTCCTGGTTTTTGATAGGGTTTTTCAGTTTGGTCATTAAGATAAACTTCTGGTAACACTACAGACTTATTCAGTCTATGTGAGGTCCTCATGAACCGGCCAGTTCAACCTAACCTGACCTCTCTGGTGCTTACTTTCCGTTTTTTTACAAATATTTTATTTTATTTCTTACTAGCAGATCCGGCAGATGTTTCTCTGCCTTCTCTGTCTATCCGCAAAACTTTTAAGTCGTTTTTACCTCTTAATCTCGCATACCCTCTCTCCCCTTTTTCCTTATCTTGCTACTCACTCTTCCGTGCGCCTTTTTTGTGTCTCTTTTTCCCTCCGCGTATTTTTCCTTCACTTCTTTTCCGCTCCATCTATCCATATCTCTTTTTTTCGTCTAAGTCTATCACTCTTTCCATCTTTTCTCTTCTCTCTAGTTCTTCTTGTTCTTCTCCATCCCTTTTTCCCAGTCCCAGTCCCACCCCAATTCCAAGTCCCAGTCCCAGTTTTAGTCCCAGTGTTAGTACCACTCCTAGTCGCAGTCCCAGTTCTAGTGCCAGTTCCAGTCGGTCCCTGCTCCATTTCCCGAACTAAGGCAAAGGGCTACCTATGTATATGCCCAATTTCAGGTAAATACACCCAAGAGCAGAATTTGTTCGAAAAGATCGGTCACTGGTCCTCCTCCAGGAAAAAAAAGGATCGTAAATACTAATCTAGACAAAGAGCTACCTATATACCAAATTTCAGCCAATTTAACCGTGATAAGAGTTTGTTCGAATAGATCGGTCCCTGGTCCACTTCCCGGAAAGAAACTTCACAGAGACGCTATCCTATCTTTCATTGGATCAAACTGCACACCGCGTGCAAATTTGATTGAAATCAGTTGAATAGCCTAGGAGTCCATCGCGTACAAACAACTTTACACGAAATTTATATGTATTAAGATTACAACTGGGAAACAATTATTTTGGTATTCTCAAACGCGTTTTGTTCCGTTTTTTAATACGAGCGGAAAAATTTTAAATTATATCACTTCTTAGCATGTACGAAATGGAGAAATTACTCCCTCTTTATTTCACTTCCCCTCTCATATCCACACACAGTCCCACTCTTGCATCCACATCCACCTTCTTCATCCCACACCAATACATTTACATATCATGATCGAACACCATACTGGATATCGCAGCAGAACTGTCAAAACTACCAGCTCCCGCATGACGCATAGAAAATGTATCGCCTAAAAACTTCACTGAAGAATTGGAAATGAATACTTTCCTATCAACTTTCTTTACCTTGGCACCGGAGATAGTCGTTTCTCACCATTAGTTGCGTGTTCATCGAAATAAGGTGAATTCCAACAACAACGATAACTGTATTATTTAATATCCAAATACAATGAGAAACTATGTCTTTATTAGAGCTGGCGTGGAGAGGGATTGAAAACACGTTCTTTTCAAATTTCATAAATGACTTGCAGCTGCTAAGTGGAACGGAATCAGTTGCATTCCGATTATGTAGTAAGTTAATATTAGCAAATAAGGACGGGACTTCACACCTTTCATGAATGGGAACAATAATCTTATACCGTTCGTAATCTCCAAATAATCGGATGTATAAGAAATATATATATATATATAGTGAACAGATGTACATACCTAAACGATTTTTAAGATAAATATAAAAAAAAATGGCCAAAAACTCCCTTCTCTGAACGATCGGTTGTATGGGATATATATTAAATATAGCTCCGATCGAAATGATTTTTACAGGAAATCTTCTACCATATATTAGAATATATATCACCGAATTTCACGTTTATACTTTCTAAGTTGCGGCAGGAATGACCAAAATGCTCCTATCTGAACGATCGGTTGTATGGAAGATATATGTTATAGTGGTCCGATCCTACCGGATCCGACAAATGTCTAACATAATACAAAAATACCGCCTTGTGCCAAATTTCATTGAGATATCTCAAAATTTAAAGGACTAGTTTGCGTTCAAACAGACAGACGGACGGACGGACAGACGGACATGGCTATATCAACTCAGTTCGTCGCCCTGATCAATTCGGTATACTTAATGTTGAGTCTATCTTCTATATTTCTCAACGTTACAAACATCGTACCAAATATAATATACCATTTCATGTTCATGAAAGATATAAAAATATATAACCTAAATGAACTAAAAAGTGAGTCTTGGAGTAGGATTGGGAATTAGGGCTTTCTAACCAAGCTTCTATATGTTGGAGCTGGAGAGTGTCGCCTTAGATAGAGTTTTTATACTTGCAGAATCCTTATGCTTACTTCACTCATAGTAGGAAGTTTGACATCGAACGTTTTTCCTTAATCATAGTTGAGCAGATTGACCTAATTTTTCAATTTCACTAACACTTCGTTTTTGGTGGTGCCCAATAATGATTGGTAGATACCGTTGCCGAGTTGGAATAAAACCTGTAGATCCGCTACTAAATTTTTAATTGTGGGTGAAAATTCAGTGCACTGTGTCAGAAACTTACTAGTGGAAAAAACCTACCGGATTTCAAACATCCATAAATCGCGCACACACATACACTTTTACCCTTTGCGAATGGGGCTTATTCAGAAGTAGCTTAGACTGTCACATTAATAGACGGTACTAGTCCTAGTTCTCTCCTCTGGCAGACCTTCTAAGCATGTTTATAAGTGGTTCCGTCGTAGGTGGCTCAAAAAAGAAAAAGTTAAATAAGAAATAAGAGTGGGAATTGGAGGCGGAGAGAAAGAGAAGGGTGAGAGGAAAGAAAAAAGAGAGATGAGGAGAGGATAGTAAAAGAAGTAGGATTAGGAAATGGAGAATGTGCAAGGGGAAGATTCTAAAGGGAGGAACCTAGATGAGGGAAAGAGATGAAGAAAAATAGAGGGAGAGTGAGGGAGAGAAATACAGTGGGATTAGAAGAGAGAAGAATGGAGAATGTGAAAGGAAGGTGGAAGATAGTGCAAAGATACAGGGATCAAGCATTGGGTGGAGGAGGGGGACGTAAGGAGATTCACAATTTTTTTAGTATAGGTAGTAGGACTAGGAGTGAAAGTGGAAGTGAATATGGGAGTGTTAATGGGCAGGGTGTGGGGATAGGAAAGGGAGTGGTAGTGGAAATAGGAGTGGAATAGGAGTGGGATTGAGAGTGAGATAAATAGAGTAAGGTATGGACAAGACTAAGAAGAAAAATGGAAGATAAAATGGGAAATGGTGGGATATAGAGTGAAGAGGTGAATCAAGGCTCTTATTTGAAATGGAGGCAGAACAAACTCTGTCGGTTGTTCTTTTGTTTATAAATATTTCAAAAGTAAGGTTCCTTTTTTGTTTTCACAACACAATATTATGGCGAATGTTAGCAATTTCGATGCGTCACTGTGCTGCTAGTAAATAAATGCACAACAACAGCAAGGTAAGTAACCACACATACATATGTGCATGTAAACATTAAAGCATCAGCCACACATACATGCAGAGAGCGAAGCTAACAGCGAAGATTATTTCACATTCACACATTTAGTCATCATCAAGGAGCAGATGTTATTACTCATATATACACACGCATATACTTAGAAGCCAAATGCAAATACCAGATACATAAAAGAGAAATAAATAAGCGGTAGTTCTAGAAGACTTATCGTGAAAAGTCTAGACCCTTGGAGAGATATGCGAACGATGCAACATAGAATATAAAAGCAGCGCGAGCTGAGGAATAATCAATCAGTTTGATTTAAACACGCTATTAGTGAAGTACACGATAATTGCAAATGTGAAGTACTACTCCCAAAGTAGTCTAATTAAAGATCGTTTTGCTATACTGTATATTTGAGTTATTTATTCTACAGTTCAGAGATTCGAACATTAACAGAAGCTGCAAAATAATCAGAAAATTCGTTATAATACTAAAGACCAAATACTTTGTCTGATAAAGTTCTGGGTTGTCTTAAGAATGAAAACTCTAAAATTGTGTACGATTCGTGCCATACTAACCGTGAAATACGCCAAAATTAAAAAAATGGGAACTAATTTGTTGAAACTAATATTTCCTTAACCGGTTTTTGAAAATTAAAATAAAATTATGTTTATTAATATAACAAATTCAAGTACGCAGAAAACAGAATTGCCTGTTTTTTTATTTTTTTTTGCCTATAAAATATTCTATTTTGGACAAAAGCCAAGAAAATTTGTGTGATGATAAATCCGACTTTGGCCAATAGTACTTGTTGCCACAAACATCTATTTTTTATTACTCATACGCCGTGGGGTACATGATCAATGATTTGCGTTATTTTATTTTATGTGTGCCTTGTTTTTTCGACAAGTGTGTAATGGATTGAACTAGATAGTACTAGATAATTTTGATACGCTTAGGTAGCGTGCTCCGCGTATAACACCGAATATCCGGGGTTCAATTCCTGGGCAAAGCAATAAAATTTATAAACAAGTTTTTTCAACTAGAAACAAGTTTTCTAAGCGGATTCGCCCCTTGGCATTGATTTGGCACTTTGAGTGTATTTTTGCCATGAAAAGCTTATCCGTGAAAACTCATCTGCCTTGCAGATGTCGTTCGGAGTCGGCGTAAAACATCTAGGTACCGCCCCGCAAACTTCTATGAAAATTTAAAAAGGAGCACGACGCAAATTGGAAAATGGGGAAAGAACCTCGGCCCAAAATTTCGGTTATCGCGCCTTGTATGTTTTAGTTCGAAGGCCTTAACCTTTAAATTAAACTTTACCTTATTCATTTTCTGAACCCGGCAAATTGTGCTCCTCAAAAATGGGTTCGCCTGCATTTGAAGAACTGTCCCCCTCCTCTTGCATTTCTTCTCCTCTACATTGTCATCTCTCTTTCCTCTCCCATATAAGATATCATTTTCAAAGATTTTATAGTTGCTATATTTAGTATCAGAGATATAGAAAATGAAGCTTTCTGATAGAACTGAGTGGCAAACCATTTTTTTAGAAATTGCTGCATAACAAACATTTTGTTTATGCTGAACGGCATGGGCTCGTACTTCTGACGAATTGAAACTTTATCTTGCTGGAGACGTAAAACTTTTCAAAAGCTAACGCTTGGTACCATGCTCAAAAATATCACACACTAATAGTGATTTCTTTTCTACACGAAAATGTCGCCATTTTCAGGGGCAAACATTTTTAAGATTCTCACTTCGCCCTGTGAAATTGTAGCCACTTTAAATGTTCAGTGCCACCCTGCATGACTTGAAAAGAACAAAAATTGTAACCCTGTCACGTAATCAGCTGTTTCTTCGCGCCAAACAAACAAAAACTTTCCCAAATTATATTTATTCAAATAAAATTAATTTTAGTATACTGTGTTTATTTGTCAATGTGATTCATCAGCTGATTGACAGGGCTGTTCTCTGCACCGTCAATGGCAGCGAGGGCAAGTAATGTTGCATTTTTGGCCAGTTTTAGGGGTAGGTTGTTGAGAAAAGATAATGATGCCCTCTATTGAGGCTACACTGATTATACAACAGAACACAACTTTTTGAAGAGTTGGCGTGAAGGCGACATTTTCGTGTAGAAAAGAAATCACCATAACGTTCAGTTTTATTTTAAAAATTACTCATACGCCATGGAGTACTTCCATTAGTTAAGTCCATCCAAACCAAAACATTAGCCTGAGTTGGTTGTAACAAATTTTTTTTAAGTTTTTACCAAGCCACTTGTTGTTGGTTTTGTAGCCGCAAAACGATTTCTTCGACCACTCAAACGTTAGGGTCGACTCACCGCGAAAACATGATCTTCAATAAAAAAAGTGTGAAAATAACACCTAACGTGAAGATATCAGACATTACTAGTAAAAGGTGAAAGGGACGATCGAGAAGTTCAATGCTAATAAATTTTTTCCAGCGTGTTGAGGTGTAGGCGTCTACGGAATGGGTGTAACAGCAAAATACTGACGGTTGTCTTTTATTGATGTGTAAACGTCTCTTCTCACTATGAGTAGGAATCGAAAATGTAAACGTAAGGTAAGTGTAGCGTAGTCTTTGGAATGAGGGAAAACTGAATGTAAGCGTAAGTGTAGTCACTATACTGTAGCATAATGGAGAAACGATGGTTGATTTGATTTAGCAAATCATGCAAAGCACGGTAAGTTTAGAAAAGGCAAGGAAAGAAAAGGGAAGGAAGGGATTGTTTTGGGTGTGTTATCGACGAATTAATGCATTTTGTATTTTTTTATCACCGAGTTATGGGTCTGTTATTGAAAAATAGCGATTATTTTTTTTTTTATTTTTTTTTGTTATCGAAAAGTTATAGATTTAATACCGAAAATTTATCGATTATTTAGTAAGTCAAAAGTCATCGACATGATATGAAAAAGTTTTCGATTTGTTATCGGTTTTTTATCCTAGGGTTACCAATTTTTTAGTGGCGTGTTATAGATTTGTTATCAAAAAAGTTATCAATTTGCCATTAAAAATTCAATGATTTCATATTTCGATTTGCTAACGACGGGTCATCGGTTTATTATGATGAAACTTCTATACAAAAACGATGCTACATCCTTAGCCCGTGTGAGTGTAAAAAGCCAATGAAGAAGCCATAAGAAGCCGATATCGATTATAAGCCGATAGCCAGCGGATAGCACGGCAATTATAATTTACTTTCGATGATAGGCCAATGAGAAAACCATGACATGTCAGGATCGTTTGGTAACATTAAAAAACCGAAAAAGCTCTTCCCAGAAAGCCCGAACTTATTTGTTTCTGGTAAAGCTCCCTCTGTTGAGGCTTACTTTCAATACTTGGGCGGGCTGTAGTCAATTTAAAAATATAAGTTTTCTAAACGTACACCTGTATGTTTATACATCGAACTTCAAAGGCACTTGGCACTCACACCTTTTTTTATTGTATTCAGATTTTATATTTGCCTCTTATCACACCAGTCCTGATGTATAGCTAGGAAGCATGGACGGCGTCCAAAGAAAACAGGAAAGCTCTTAGATTATTTGAAAGAAAATTTCTCCTGAGGATATATGTTTCTTCCCGATATATTAACGGCTCACATGAAAGGAAATTCTATTTTTAGCTGAAAGAGAAAAGTGTGGTTATATTTTAAAGGATAAAGACCCAGCAAAGGGCACGTTGGCTTGATCATGTTCCTCAACGCCCGAGGAAGACCGAACACTCCACAGAGTTGGTAAAAACATATAGAGAAGAACTTGAGTTAGTGTTAATCACGTTTGTATCAAGCATTATAATACTATTTCCATTCTTTTAGCCAGTTTGCAAGAAAAGTTTGAGTTAATACTCAATCAAAATTTATAGACGAATTCTCTTCCTGAAGTTTGACAGAAATATGTTTACTTAAAATTTTTAAGAATTATTGAGCTTAACATCGGTAAATAATAATTGTTATTCAATTATTATATTTGGTTTTATTGGGAAAAATTGAAAAGAATGAAACATTTAATGGCATATGGCGATGGTACCATTTCGAAAACCGCCACGTCGTCATCGTCAGGCAATTTCGTAATGTTTATTTATTTCAACAGGTTTCACCGGGTATCAAACCGCGGTCAAACTGCTGATATCACAATCTCATAACCATTGGGCTATTATGTTGTATTTGCTTTCTTGGCTAATTTCAGTTTTATTCCATTTTCACGCTCTCGCACGATTTGAGAGTGTCTTACATTAATTTGTACGAGGCGTGCTTGTTTAAATAAATGTTTTGAGAAAATTTAAACAACTCGACATCAGAATGGACTACGATCATCGCATGAGTGCGGGTACAAATCCCACTCCCGAGAGAAAAGACTTTGAAGAGATTTACAAGGAATAATTGAAAGAGCTGATGGCTTGTCCGTGCTGATGTCGAGTTGTATCAATTCGTTCCCAAACATTTAATAAAATAAAATTAAAATTTTTGCTTGCAAAAAATGCGTGAATGCAATCACCGCATTGCAATAAAAACCAACTATCATAGTTCATTGTTGTTGCTACTGCTCAACAGAAATATGTTTCGCTTGTGAAACTTCATTTAATTCCAACCTTTTCTATCAAAGTAAAAATGAATTTACATATAGGTAAATAATCGTTGCCCGTATATAAATAGCTTTGACCAAATCAACGACCATTTCAAATAAATTTATATGAACTCTGAACTTAAGGCATCAATAAATAATTTGGTAATATATAGAATGCCATACATATTTATATGGACATATGCGCACACATACACACATATACATATATTTATACACAATGTGATTCGTTGCCCACGACAAACGATTCGGCTCTGCCAGAGAAATTGAAATTGTCTCTGCTCTCTTTATTGAGAACAAATTTTAGAAAAATTCACCTCAAATTTTCTGTATCAAACACCGCACTACGCTTGTAAAATCTATAAATTCAGACTCTACCAGTTAATATCCTTTTAGATACTTGTAAGCAAGATGCATACATAAAAATATTTTTCATATATATACATACCCATAACTATGTAAATTTTGTGAATATATGTCGTCGATAGCTTTCCGATTATACAAAACAACATACATTCAAATGTATAACACAACTCATTTAAATGAACTCAGACAGAGACTGGGACTGGGTTAACAGAGCGAATGTTGGCCGATTATACAAATGACGAGAAGTATCTAAAATTCTTAATACTTAGGTATATATGCTTGTTTGTATGTACGAGTAGGCTCTGTTTGCCAGAGCGGAAGCACACAGGTTGTGGTGAGCTAAACAACGCGGCTGTCGGCTTATAATGTGGTGTGAAGTGGTAAAACAGATGAGTTCTACACTTGAAATCAAAATTTGAGTTTCGTAAAAGGTTTTAGTAATTTAAGATAAGAGTTTGAGAATAATATATCTGAAGTTTTTTAAGTTAGTAAGTTTTGTTTCGATCGAAGGGCACTCGTATTATTCCTTCAAATTTGTTATGGCTTCACAATGCACCCATGAGTTACCAGGTATGGGCATATGTTCCTTACCTAATCACTTAAAAGTCCTTAATTTCCCATATCAACTTATCAATCATCTTGGTGTGGGGGTAATATGCTCACCATTCTGCGCCAAAATTTCGGACTCAAATAAAAGCAACAACACGGTTGGTTGTACAGGTATAAAGGAATAGACGATATATAACACGATAACTTGAACAAATATTAGGATATCTTCACCAAATTTGATATACGGGCTTATCTTGACCCAGAATAGATTGGTTTTGAAAATGAGAGAAATCGGACGATAACCACGCCCACTTTTTCGCTTTCGAAAATTTGGAAAAATGGAAAAAATTAAATAATTCAAAAACTAATTCCGCTATGCTAATGAAATTTGGTAGGTGGATTGGCTTTAAGACGCAAAACTTAATTCAAATAAATTTTGGATTATGGCCGTGTTACCATTCACATTTAGAAGAAGAAAATTTGGAAGTTTAACAAGCCGTTTAAATTTAGAATTATTTATTATTTATTTATATTAAATACAGAATTATATAGACTGAGTAAATATAACCAAAGTCAGTCAAAGACCACGCCCACCTTTTCTAAAGGTGTAACCTTAAAAAAGTTTGCAGCAACTCTATGGTATTTAACTACATTTGACTGATATTCTACCTCAGTGGTGGAATGGTTTAGCTAAGGACAAAACTGAAAATGAGCGTAACCCGCCCTTTTTTTTTGTTACTCTTTCCAAATACTTTTAATGCTATAAGTCGAACAAAAATTTCCCAATCCGAATGAAATTTGGCATAAACATTTATTTTATAGCTACAACTGTTTCCTCTGAAAAAGAGCGAAATCGCCTGAAAGCCACTCCTACTTTGCTTTCCTGGTCCTATTTAGTTGTAGTAGTAGTATGTTGCAAATATTTGTTCATCAACATTTAGAGCCCAGTTTGGGATTCTAACAGAATTATATTTAGGATACTTTCAGTATAAGCACATATAAATCACTTCAAGATTATTGCACTGAATTTCCACAGAAGATCTTATTGGTTATTATGGTAAAATTAGAACCTTATCATACTAATACTATTTCAACCATATTTTGAAGTTAAATGTTGATGCAACATGTTGCTAGAAGATTTAATTGGAATTTGTTATTTCGTACACAAAAAATTCTCAAGGACCAAGTGTATACATATGCATATATATGTGACGCTGAGCTTTAATAAGGACTATAAGTATGAAGATGCAAGAAAAAAGGCTCGTCCAGGGTTGAAGCTATTGGAGAGAGATTCGTCGGCTTCTTATCGGTAAGTCATTTGGGATATTCACGTGACTTTGATTATTACCTTATCTGCTAATGTGGTTATATTTTTAACACAGTTTATAAAAACAGCGTACACTGTAGAGAAATGATTTTTAAGCAGGTAAGTTAATAACAAGCTGACGTGAATACTCCATTTGTTTTATATCGGTGATATACTCGTCGAGCTATAGGTTGAAATCGATCAGTTTTTGATAACAATTAGACAACTTTTTGATAATATATCGATAACAAATCGTCCATGACTTTATGATACGTTCATACTTTCATGATTTGGTCGCGTGATGAAGCCTCGCACAACCGTGGCCAATTAATACAAATCTATTTTTTTTTCTTGATTTCATATTGTGCTGGTTTAAAAACTTATTTCTAACATTAACAAGTAATGAAGGCTAAGTTCGGGCGTAACCGAACATTATAAACTCAGCGTGAGCTTCAATTGTACATTTCATTTCAGATAAATTACTTTTCTACATAACACGTGGCATTTCTTATAGTAAAGGCAGCCTCTCTGCCGAATTTTGTTACGATAGGTTTAACGATTTTTGATTTATGATTAATAATATTTGTAAAATTGATTTTATCACAAGTGGGCGGTGCCATGCCCGTTTAAAAAAGTGTTTGCAAATTTTTATCAAGAGTCTCAATATCAGTCCGCATGTCAAATTTAAACATTCTAGGTGTATGATTTACTAAATAATCAGATTTTTTGTGTTTTCCAAAATGTTATATATATAAAAAGTGGGCGTGTTTATCATCCGATTTCGCTCATTTTCAATACCAATCTATTCTGGTATTGTACTAAATTAATGGTGAAGATATCTCAATATTTACTCAAGTTATCGTGTTAACGGACGGACGGACGGACGGACATGGCTCATTCAAATTTTTTTTTTTCGGCACTGATGATTTTGATATATGGAAGTCTATATCTATCGATTCCTTTATACCTGTACAACCAACCGTTATCCATTCAAAGTTAATATACTCTGTGCGCAAAGCACGCTGAGTATAAAAACATTGAGTAAATAAATAATCGAGCTGCTACCCTGCAAAAATCATTGGATCATGTGGTCCACCTGAGTACTTACCATTGTACTCCACTGTAATGCAGCAATGGACCAACTCATATTTCTACACGAACATATTGTAAGCCGATCATTGCTCGTTTTTAACGATTGTAATCACTACACGATGATTATTGGACTGTGGGTACTCCATGGATTACTCTGATGTAATGCGGAGCTGGAGTATATGGTCCCGTCCTAGGACATCGGAATGTTAATTGGACCATATTTTTTGTATGAATTGTGGTTAATTTTGGAGCACTCGGATGGTCCATAGCGAGTACTCCATACATGCATGCATGGAGTACTCGCGATTTTTGCAGGGTAGGGTGGCTAATTGTGCTTCATAGAAGAATTGGGTATACGGGGCGTATGAGTAACATTATGCAATGAAGAGGCAACATTACAAAATGAAATATTTACAGCAGCGAGCACATAAGAGCAGCAGAAAATTTTATAAAATTAAGTCAATTAAGCACTTCTTTAATTTATTTTCGATAATTATAATTATACAATAAACTTTCATGAATTTTTTTACTGAAGCTAGGCAAAGGAACATCAAAAACGTTTACGAAGAAATTCGGTAACATTTTAAAAAATTTCGAAATTTTTTTTTGGAGTTTTCTTAAGTCTTTCGTGTGTGCAGTTTGTAGTCCAATCCATTTGGGTTCAGCCAAGTACAAGTTATAGGTCTCTCGAAACTCGCATTAATTTTTGACAATTTTTTTCCCGCAGGTTTTTAGATATTTACTTAAATAGAAAATCAGAAACACTCTTGGGAAAAAAATTATTAAAAATCATTGTGAATTTCTCTCGAATTTGAAAAAATTTGTTTAAAAGGTTTTTGAGATTAGTTTGCATATTTTCCGTTGTGAAATTCACAGATTGTCTAGTGAAAAGGTCAAAAGCTTCTTTCGCTCTTAACGTACTATATCATCATTTAAACTAGAAGTATTTATCAGCTCAAGTATACCTACGTATAAATATAGGTTTTGTTTTAGGACCTTTTTCTTGCGCTTTGGCAACCATGCCTATAACTTTAATAAATTTTGTTGTTTCTGTTTTCTCCTTTTTTGTTTTTTCACACTTGTTTCTCAGTCAGTGAGGCTTTTATCCTTGTGTCGAGCAGCTGGCACAGGATACTTAAATACCCGCACAAACACCTACACCTCCACGCAATCACATACACCCACACACACACTCACACACAATCGTTCTTGCAGACAATTGCTTAGAAAGGACGTACAAACTTATATACACATACATAGAAATACGCGCGCGTACCTTTCGTTAACAAAATCGTATTCGCATTTACACTTCTCGCAATGATGAGCGCTCGTACCCATATCAACATCCATACACACGGTGTCCTCGTATACGCGTTAACAGAGAGCTGTGTGCACCTCTTAATGACATAACTTTGGTTTTTTTTTTTGTTGTTTTTTTTTATATTCCTCGGCCCACTTCTCTCGTACTTTCATTTATATTTCAACCTTGCTACTTCCACACACTCCGAGACACAAACGTATCTTCATATGCAGGGTAAAGCTTAATTTTGTATTTGCGTGTGTATATGTGTGCGGCTATGTGCAATCGCTCGATTTGGTGAGTTGTGCAAGTTCGTGCAAGATTTTCATCTTTTCATTTTGCTACGCACATACATATGTACACACATGCATGTTTATGTAGGTATGTATGCTCGCATTTGCATGTAGATATGTAGAAGAGATTTATTTTTTCTCCAGACATACATTTTTTCGCACACACAAACACAACTTAACAAATTTTCACTAAATGTATTTGACTACAAAAATATATATTTTATACATTAACTTTTGTTGTTTTATTTATTTAAAGATAATTTTTTCACGTTTTTTTTCACCTGATGTCTTAATATTTGTAGTCAACTCAGTTTGGTATATTTTAAAAAAATATTTTTTAATACATATTTTTATTTTAAATAAATTCACTCATCACCTTCCGCTCATTGTTATCCGTAGTAAATTCAAATTCGAACTAAATAACTGAGCGCCAAGCTAACTGTAGGACCTCCATCGTTATAGTAATTTGTATGTGATTGTGTTTGCTCAATTGGCGCTGTTGCTTTTCATTTGATGCTAGACTTTTCCAGGGGAGCGCGTGTCATGTGGTGAATTTCTAGTATTGCCGGAAAGTGAGAGTTACCCGCTCATACACACACATACTCCCATAAAGCAGCTGTTTTGTTTGTTTGTTTATGCAGAAAAAAGCTTTAACGTGTGAAATGCAAACGTCACAGGTGGCCGACGTTACAGTAGCGGCTAGATATTAAATACGACTCTAACGCAAAGATTGCAATTAAAAGTTAGCCAGAACAAGTAAGGAAGGCTAAGTTCGGGTGTAACCGAACATTACATACTCAACTGAAAGCTTTGGAGACAAAATAAAAGAAAATCACCATGTAGGAAAATGAACCTAGGGTAACCCTGGCATGTGTTTTAATGATATGGGTATCAAATGGAAGGTATTAAAGAGTATTTTCAAAGGGAGTGGGCCATAACTCTATAGGTGGCGCCTTTTCGAGATATCGCCACAAAGGTTGACCAGGGGCGACTATAGAATGTGTTTGTACGATATGGGTATCAAATTAAAGGTATTAATGAGGGTTTTAAAAGGGAGCGGCCCTTAGTTGTATATGTGAAGGCGCTTTCGAGATATCGACCAAAATGTGGACCAGGGTGACCCCGAACATCACCTGTCGGGTACCGCTAATTTATTTATATATGTAATACCATGAACAGTATTCCTGCCATGATTCCAAGGGCTTTTGATTTCGCCCTGCAGAACTTTTTCATTTTCTTCTACTTAATATGGTAGGTGTCACACCCATTTTACAGTTTATTATAAAGTTATATTTTGCGTCGAAAACCAATCCAATCACCATTTTTCATCCCTTTTTTCGTATTTGGTATAGAATTATGGCATTTTTATACTCAGTTGAGCAGAGCTCACAGAGTATATTAACTTTGATTGGATAACGGTTGGTTGTACAGGTATAAAGGAATCGAGATAGATATAGACTTCCATATATCAAAAACATCAGGATCGAAAAAAAATATGATTGAGCCATGTCCGTCCTTCCGTCCATCCGTCCCTCCGTCCGTCCGTCTGTCCTTTAACACGATAACTTGAGTAAATTTTGAGGTATCTTGATGAAATTTGGTATGTATGTTCCTGAGCACTCATCTCAGATCGCTATTTAAAATGAACAATATCGGAATATAACCACGCCCACTTTTTCGGTATCGAAAATTTCGAAAAACCGAAAAAGTGCGATAATTCATTACCAAAGACGGATAAAGCGATGAAACTTGGTAGGTGAGTTGAACTGATGACGGTGAATAGAAAATTAGTAAAATTTTGGACAATGGGCGTGGCACCGCCCACTTTTAAAAGAAGGTAATTTAAAAGTTTTGCAAGCTGTAATTTGGCAGTCGTTGAAGATATCAGGATGAAATTTGGCAGGAACGCTACTCCTATTATTATATGTATGCTTAATAAAAATTAGCAAAATCGGAGAGCGACCACGCCCACTTCTAAAAAAATATTTTTATTTATGTAAAATTTTAACAAAAAATTTAATATCTTTACAGTATATAAATAAATTATGTCAACATTCAACTCCAGTTATGATATGGTGCAACAAAATGCAAAAATAAAAGAAAATTTCAAAATGGGCGTAGCTCCGCCCTTTTTCATTTAATTTGTCTAGGATACTTTTAATGTCATAAGTCGAACAAAAATTTACCAATCCTTGTGAAATTTGGTAGTGGCTTAGATTCTGGGACAGTGATTTATTTCTTTGAAAAAGGGCGAAATCGGTTGAAGCCACGCCCAGTTTTTATACACAGTCGACCGTCTGTCCTTCCGCTCAGCCGTTAACACGATAACTCTAGCAAAAATCGATATATCTTTACTAAACTCAGTTCACGTACTTATCTGAACTCACTTTATATTGGTATAAAAAATGACCGAATTCCGACTATGACCACGCCCACTTTTTCGATATCGAAAATTACCAAAAACGAAAAAAATGCCATAATTCTATATCAAATACGAAAAAAGGGATGAAACATGGTATTTGGATTAGTTTATTGACGCAAAATATAACTTTAGAAAAAAACTTTGTAAAATGGGTGTGACACCTACCATATTAAGTAGAATGAAATGAAAAAGTTCTGCAGGGCGAAAAAAAAAACCCTTGAAATCTCGGCAGGAATACTGTTCGTGGTATTATATATATAAATAAATTAGCGGTATTCAACAGATGATGTTCTGGGTCACCCTGGTCCACGTTTTGTTCGATATCTGGAAAACGCCTTCACATATACAACTACCACCACTCCCTTTTAAAACTATCATTAATACCTTTAATTTGATACCAATATCGTACAAACACAATATAGAGTCACCCCTGGCCCACCTTTATGGCGATATCTCGAAAAGGCGTCCACCTATAGAACTAAGCCCCACGCCCTTTTAAAATACTCATTAACACCTTTCATTTGATACCAATATCGTACAAACACATTCTAGAGTCACCCCTGGTCCACCTTTATGGCGATATCTCGAAAAGGCGTCCACCTATAGAACTAAGCCCCACGCCCTTTTAAAATACTCATTAACACCTTTCATTTGATATCCATATCGTGCAAACTCATTCTAGGGCCACCCCTGGTGCACCTTTATGGCGATATCCCTAAATGGCGTCCCCCTATAGAACTATGGCCCACTCCCTCATAAAATACTCTTTAATACCTTTCATTTGATACACATGTCATACAAACACATTCCAGGATTACCCCCGGTTCATTTTCCTACAAGGTTATTTTCCCTTATGTTGTCACCATAGCTCTCAATTGAGTATGTAATGTTCGGTTACACCCGAACTTAACCTTCCTTACTTGTTTTTTTTTTTAATTTTTCGAAATTTTTGATATCGAAAAAGTATCACACCCACTTTTATAGTCCGATTTCGTTCATTTTAAATAGCGAGCTGAGATGAGTACTCACGAACTGACATACCATTAAGATACCTCAAAATTTACTCAAGTTATCGTGTTAACGGACAGAGGGACGGACGGACGGACGATCATGGCTAAATGAATTTCTTTTTTCGCCCAGATCATTTTGATATATAGAAGTATATCTATCTCGATTAGTTTATGCCGTTACGGAGTACCGTTATGTGAACAAAATTATTATACTCTGTGAACTCTGCTCAGCTGAGTATAAAAAGCTAGTGGGTATATCACTGTGCACGATAAAAGAAGACGCCCCCACACGTATAGTAGGATGCTGTCATAGTGCGCTAGACATCTCCATCGTAAGCACAAGACTTGTTAACTGCGTAAACTAGCAGCGGATTACATTGATGATAACGTTGGCATATGACCACCTACCCATACTACTCCGTTTTGAGCGATCAGTCGAATTTATTACTTCAGGGAAACGCACTTTTATGGGGTTCAAAAAAGGAAAGTGGAAAAGAATATAAAACATATGGGTGTATAACATAATCCTGACTCACCAAATACCGAAATACAAAATCCCGAAACACATAATCCCGATCCCATCTGATCCCGACAACTCATAGTACCGACATGACCAAATCCCGAATATTTAATATCCGGACTCGTAGTCCGCAGAAAAAACCCGACAGCATATAAATTGGGAAATCACACATGATGTCAAAAAAATACATGTCTTCGGTGCTGTTCAATTATTTTAGACACCTCTGCAAACCAACCCTTGTCCGATCCACCATCGGCTACGAGATCCACAGTATTTTTGCGCAGAACACCTTTCTGCGTAAGCGGGCTTCGGCCGCGCTTCTAAAAATAACTCTTGGTTGATCCAACACCGACTACGCGATCCACAGTATTTCGGCGCAGAACACCTTTCTGTGTAATAAAAAAGTTTTAGTTAATTTGTCTGGATTGTGTGTTGTCGGGACAATGTTTTCAGGTCAGCAGTTAGATGTGAACTGGTTTATTCATTTTCTCATATTCTCACTTAAGGTATATAATTCATTTTCAATTTACATTTCGCTCTTAACACTAATACGGCGTTTACATTGCTTGTTTATTAATAAGGGCAATGCTTCACAACTCCCTACACAAGCTTATGTAACCGCCGGCATGTACAACACTAGATATGAATATCGATAAATAAAGAAGTTAATTACAATATTGCTAACACTTGAGAATAGTGTAGCCGCATATGTTTAATATATAATAAGCTATTACAATATAATTGTATAGATAATAAGAAAAAAAGGCAATATGTTATTCTTTATAATTTACGCGTTCCAACTTGCGTAACTTCCTACCACCTTCAGTTTCTTTTGAGACATCCGTCCCTCCGCTTCCGCTCCCTTGTTCCGCAGGAAGGTGCTGATCAACGTTTTCCGAGATATCACCGTCTTTATTCTGCGGACCCGGCACACCTGCTTGCGGAACGTTATAATTTTCTTCTACGACTTGGGCGTTATTACCTGATACACCGCGGATCATTTGGTCAACGTGTCTTTTAATAATTTTTTTGTTACGAGTTAATACGCAATGGTAAGATCGAGGTCCGATACGCCCAGCCACGGTTGCTTGTTGCCATGCAGATTTATTTGGATTCGAGTAATATCTTACATACACGTCTTCCCCTTTTTCAAAACTAATCAACCTCTTGCCTTTGTGGTTTCTTGTCTGCCTTTCTTGGCTTTCGGAAATCTTTTCCCTGGCTACCGGTGGTCTAAGCAAACGTAGGTGATTCCGAAGCTCTTTTCCGAGCAACAATTTGGCCGGTGTCTCCCCGGTAGTGCAATGTATCGTGCACCGGTAGTCCAACAAAAATGTATCTAACGCCGCGTTCTAATCACCTGAGTTCCCCCCCCCCCCCCCCCCTCAAATTCGAGTAAATCGACTTTTTAAACGTCTTGACAAAATTTTCAGCTTGACCGTTTGTTGCCGGGTGCCCCGGTGGTGTTAATGTGTGCTTAATGTCGTTTTCTAATAAAAATTTTTGGAATTCCGCCGACGTAAACTTGCGCCCATTATCGGTAACTATGGAAGTAACTAACCCAAATCTGCTAAGCACTTCTCGAAGTTTACTAACCGTAAAACTCGAAGTTATATGTTTTGTTTTAAAGACTTCAGCTCATTTTGAATATGCATCGATAATTATTAAAAAATAAAAGTTATTGACGGGGCCTGCAAAATCCATATGGAGGCGGGACCAAGCCGACTTTGGAACTGCCCAAGGTATCAACGGGCTTTTTTCTGGACTTGGTTGCGAATGCCTACACGCATTACAATTCGATACCAGTTGCTCAATGCAATGATCCAGCTTAGGCCACCAAACAAAAGAACGGGCCAAAGCCTTGGTCTTGACGATGCCAAAATGCGATCGATGTAGCCCCTCTAAAACCTGACCTCGAAGTTTTGTTGGTACGATAGCCCCATAAAACACAATCATACTCTACCGATAGTTCTCCCTTTTTATCGCGAAACGGGATAAACTCTTCGCCTTTTAACAATCCCACAGTACCCTCATGGATAGCTTCTCTCACTTTAGACAAGACTGGGTCGTTCCTAGTTGCATTTGCGACATCTTTAAAGTTCAATTTTAATTGATTGTTACTTTCGATGAAGCTTACATAATCACAACCTCCGTCTTCTTCTTCTGGCTTTCGCTGAGGCAGCCTTGATAAAAAATCAGCGGAATTGGACTCACCCTTTATATACCGTATAGTATAGTTGAATCCTCACAATATGACTGCCCAACGCTGCATCCGAGCTGCCGCCATAATGGGTAAACCCTTGTTCTCCCCGAAAATGGTGAGAAGTGGTTTGTGATCCGTTTGAATAGTAAAATGATTTCCTAAGAGGTAGTGTTTAAGCTTACTCACGCAAAATACGATTGGAACGCTTCTTTTTGTATAGTGCTATAATTTCTTTCGGCTTTTGTTAGCGAACGTGAAATAAACGCGATTGGTTTTTGCAGCCCGTTGTCCAAATGTGATAGAATGCCGCCTACAGCGACGTTTGATGCGTCTGTCGTCAATACTATTGGAATTTTCGGGTTAAAATGCGTTAGCACGCGCTCGGAACTTACGTCCTGCTTTAACAACTCGTAGGCTTGTTGACACGCGTCCGCCCATTCGAAGCGAACATTCTTCTTTAGCAATTCGTATAGCGGTGCCATTTTATGTGCAAACCGTGGAATGAATTTCGAAAAATAGTTAACCAATCCCACAAAGGCCCTTACCTCTGTGGAGCTGGCGCCTCTAACACTGACCTAACTCTGTCCTTATTTTTGGTAAGGCCATTGCGATCTATATTAAATCCCAAATATGTAATTTTCTCCTGAAATAAATCGCTTTTGCTACCGTTCAAACGCAGTCCGACCTCTTGTAACTTGCTTAGAACAGTCTCGATAGTTTTGACGTGCTCGCAATTCGACCCAGTAATGACAATATCGTCTAAATAATTCACAACATTTGGAATACCCCTCAGAATGTTCTCTATTGTTTTTTGAAATATAGCTGCCGCTGGTTTTACCCCAAAAGGCAACCTTGTCATTTTAAAAATACCTATATGGGTACTCCATGCGCACAGCGTTTGCGACGCCTCATCCAGTACCAGCTGATTATAGGCGTTCGATAGGTCTAATTTCGAAAACAACTCACCGTGCATAGACGCAAAAATTTCGTCAATACGCGGTAATGGGTAACTCACGTCTTCCAGGTATTTATTGATGGTTTATTTATAATCACCACAAATTCGCAACTTACCATTTGGTTTAACTACTGGAACCAAGGGGGTGGCCCACCCTGAATTATCGACTTGCACTAACACTCCCTTGTCAACTAATTCGGCTATCTGATTCTCTATTTCAGCTCGCCATGCTAACGGAACCGGACGCGGCTTGCAAAAAACAGGCTTTACTTCGTCTACTAGACTCAATTTTACCTTATTGACGGTATACGTACCCAACCCTTCTTGAAAAACTTCATTATACTTCGTTTCAATACTCTCAACTACGTCTTGACGTTTTTCGAGGGAATTGATTTGCGAAAGCCCTACGCCACATATTTCCATAAAATCTCTGCCCAAAATGGGGGGACCATAATTATTGCTGACAACCAAACTTAAGTCATGCAACTGACCTCGTGTCTTTACCTTTGCCGTAAACTCACCCGCGACATCAATTTGACTGCCATTGTATGCCCGCAAGATATTTCTACACGGCTTCAATTCATGCCCATGAAAATATTTGTCATAAATGTCTCTCGGTAATAACGAGCAGGCTGCGCCAGTATCCAACACGAAAGTAAGCGCCACGTTGTTTACTTTTACAGTGAGCTTGAACGGAGAAGACGCTTGTCCCTTAGAAACACTGTAAATAGACAGATCAGAAACAAATTTGAAACTGCTTGAATCACTAATTTTACTATTATCTTCAATAGGTTTTGATACTTTCACTAAGTTTATATGTTTGTTACTGCAAACGCTTGCCAAATGCCCCACATTGCCGCATTTATGACACGTGCTGCTTTTGAACTCGCACTTCTCGCTACTGTGCGATTTCCAACCGCAATGTTTGCACTTCTTCCTCGCTTTCTTTGGGTTGTTGTTGCGGCTTTCGGGGACGGCCGCCATGATGCCATTACTCTTGCTGTTTCTTTGGTTGCGCCGTTCTACAAAATTTACTTCGCTATCGCTGCGCTTCAACTGAATTTTTGTTTCTATCACCATAGCCTTCCGCAACGCTTGCTCTAAGGTGATAGTCTCTTCCTCCTCACATAATCTTTCGAAAATTTTGCCCTCGAAGCCGGTCACAAATTTGTTAAGTACGAAAATGTCCAATTTATCTCCGAACTTGCAATCTTTTGCTAATTTCTTAATACGTGCGAACCAGGCAGAAACGCTTTCGCCCATTGCTTTTTTAGCATCAAAAAACTTTTGTCTCTCCCGAAAAACTATCGTTGGCTGTGAATAATGACGCTCCAACAGATCACTTAAACTTTTGTACTGCTTTGTTGCTAGTAAAACGCAATAGGCCATACGCTTCTAGGCCCACTGCCTTTAATAATACCGATGATTTAATTTTATCATCTTCGCAGGAAGTCTCAATAAAATGGGAGTCCAATAACTCTTTCCAATTCCGCCACTTGTCTACCCCTGGTCGGAACTCTCTTATGCCAGTTACTGTTGTCAACGCTGCTAATATGCTTTCATTGTTGTGCCGTAAGCTGATGTTAGCAGCTTCTTCACCCTCATTGCGGCTCGTCATAATTAAAAATTAAAGCGCACAAAATATGTTTGAAAATCAAACCTTGTACATTCGAGCAAAAAAAAACACAAAAGCACAGCAATAAAATTGCCTTCGACTATAACGGGAAAATAGCGTGTTACTCTAGCTATTTTTCTCCTCGTCGCCGCTATAATGTTTTCAGGTCAGCAGTTAGATGTGAACTGGTTTATTCATTTTCTCATATTCTCACTTAAGGTATATAATTCATTTTCAATTTACATTTCGCTCTTAACACTAATACGGCGTTTACATTGCTTGGTTATTAATAAGGGCAATACTTCACATTCATTATGTCGGAATTTCATTTTGTTAGTATTTCGTTTTGTCGATTTTTTCATGTCTGGATTGCGTCTTGTCGGAATTTCTGAAGATTGTCGGGATTTTGAATGTTGACATTTTGAATGTCGGCACTATGAGGTCCACCCAAAACATATACAGACACTCACCTTGCTGCTTTCCCAGACCCAACTGATGCTTGTCAAATGGAGCTCGCTTTACGCAAGGTCAGTGAATCCACGTCGGCTCGTTTTATTCCCTCTGGAAGAATTCCGGAAATCCGGCCATATTCTCCAACGGAGTCCGCAAACTTAGAGTGAGAGCGTGACCCTATAAGTAAAGATGACCCTGGCGACCCCAAATAAAGGGAATAAATCAACGCATTAAACAGCTTGCGGACAAACACAAGCAGGCGAGATGGGAGGAACATTTAAAGAATTATAACCTCTCTGCCAGTGTGGGTAAGCTATGGCCTACCGTAAAGTTCCTATAAACCCCGACCAAGCACATCAATAAAATAGCCATCTTCTTCGGCGACAAGTTGCTGTCCGATGCGAAGAAATGCGCAAGCGCTTTTTGCCGGCAGTATGTTATGGATCCCTCAGACGACAAATCCAAACAGCACGTCAACAGACACACACACAAACACAAACATAGCACTTCTCTTATTACCATCACCACCACTGAGGCTGAAAGAGCCATCTAACATGCTAAAACATACGAAGCAGTAGGCCTAGATGGTAAACCAATGCTAATGCTTTAAAACCTTGGCCATGAAGGATTCAAAATCTAGCGCATGCCTTCAACCTGTCTTTTTCCGCTTTCGTGATCTCAGAAAAATGGAAAATGGCGAGGGTGGTACCGCTACCATACCCTGGTAAACCAGCTAACGTAGGTGAATAATATCGTCCGATATCTCTCCTATCGCCAGTAGACAAGACACTCGAAGCCATTATGCTGCCCTATTTCACCGTAAACGTGTGAGTTGCGATTCATCAGCATGGTTTTCGAAACCTACAAAGCACCCTCACCGCATTAAACGCAATCAACAGACAGATAAATTGCGGATTAAATCAGTACTCGTAGCGCTAGACTCATAAAACTGTTTTGAGGGTTATTCAAGCTCCATTCGCTACCTGAAGGAGTTACTGCGCCGATGACTGCACGGTAATTGCAACATATCCCGGGCCATCCATTGATGAGCTGTCCAATTGAATAAAGGACAATCTCACTAATCTCTCCTCTTCTTCGCGAAACCTTATATTGCCTTCGACCAAATTCTTAGCGACCTTATTTGCAACGTGTACAAACAAATATCGACTATATTGGATATCCACGTCGATGGCATTAAGCTACCGATTGTCTTACATCCAAAACTACTAGGTGTGATGTTCGATCAGGATCTATATTTTGGCAATCATGCATCCACAATGTTACCTATTTTATCTCTCGCCGGTAGCACTTAAGGCAAAGATAAAGAAACGCTCGTTACCACTAAAAAAAAGCAATTGGCCGGCCGCTTGCATGCTACGCGTCCCCAATATGATCGCCAAGCCTAAGAGGTACACACTGGAAGAAACTACAGGCCTGCCAAAACACCGCTCTCAGAACTGCTGCGGGTTGCCTTGTTATGTCCCCAGGACACCGTATACACTGTGACGAGAGAGTACTCCCTATAAGGGAGAGAAATGAGATGCTGAACAAATAATTTTTGCTGAATACACGGAAACTTGGGCATCCCAACAGACATCTGATTGAAGTGGCTCCGCCTCCCAGGAAGCCATCTCCACAAGCATTATGAGGAAATACGGCACCTGAGATCTCAACCGTATGTAGAACGCAAAAAGTTACTCAGTCATATCCACAAAAAGGCATCGTGCCTTTATACCTGGAGATGCCCAGTGACCCCCAACTTTAAAGTCAAATACCCTAAACTCGCCAAAGGTAGAAATCAGCCTCCCCGGGGAGACGCGCGTTACTTTAGCTGAACTTCGATCTGGATACTGTAATATGGTAAACTCTTTGCGATGTTTAGGGAATCTTCTTAGGAACGTTTCGAGCCTTTCCGAGCTAATTTCGGGTTTGTATAAGCGATTATTTCGTGATCATTTCGGGATAATTTTAGACATTTTTAGGATGATTTTACATACTGTTTCGGGATCTTTTCGGGTATGTTTTGGGAAATATTTCAGGATCAATTCGGAACTGCTTCGGTATTATTACGAGACAGTTTTGGATCATTATGATATCAAATTGGCATCATTTATGTTCTATTTCGCGATAATTTCGGGATTATATTAGCGACCATTTTGGGATCATTTCGGGACTAATTTAAATTTTTTCGGGAATTGTTGATATCACTTTGTGAATGATTTAGAGAACATTTGGGGACTTTTTTGTGATCATTTTTTATCATCTTGGGGTCATTTCAGAGCCATATCGGGATCGTTTCGGGACTATATTATCGAATATTTGGGGATCTTTCCGAAAAGCTGATTTGCTATCCCAACCCCCAGTGGGTTAAGGGACTTAGAATATGCTCACCATGAGCCAACAATTTCTCATTTTTTGCACCCTCGTTAGTTAGCTCCATTGTTTTCTCATTGCCACTTATTCCAATGTGACTGGAGCTTCAGTATAGATGTACGTTTCTACATGGTGTTGTTGTTGTTGTTGTTGTTGCTGTGGCAGTGCTTCGCCCCATCCAATAGGTGCGACCGATCACAAAGTATCATCAATATCCTCTAACGGGAGTCAAAGGAAACTTGCTGTTTCAACAGGGGTGGACCATAAGGAAAGGGGTGTTAGAGGCGTTGGTTCCACATTACAATTAAAGAGATGGTTGGTGTCATGTGGGGACACATTGCAAGCGGGGCATACATTTTGTATGTCGGGATTGATTCTGGATAGGTAAGAGTTTAACCTGTTACACTATCCAGATCGAAGTTCAGCTAGAGTGACCCTAGGGAGCGTGCGTTCCTCTTCTGCAAGTTTAGGGTATTGTTCTTTTGTACAGGATTCACCGGGAAATTCCTGGCACAGATATCCGACGCCTGCTTGTGGGGTTTGGCTTCATACGGCTGTGTTCTCAGGTGCCGTATTTCCTCATAATGCTTACGGAGATGACTCCTTAAGTCGCTGGGCGGTGTTGGCTCAACAATGAGATGTCTGTTGAGATGCCCAGGTTTCTGGGTATTCAACAGGAACTGTTTGGTTAGCATTTCATTTCACTCCCTAATGGGTAGTATTCTCCCCTTATTATGCAGATGGTATTCTGGGGACATAAGAAGACAACCCGTGGCGGCTCTGAGGGCAGTATTTTGGCAGGCCTGTAGCTTCTTCCAGTGAGTAGTTTTTAGGCATGGCGACCAAACGTTACACCCAAAATTGTTAGGTGTGAGACAGTCGGTAGCGTAGTGTCATTGACGTGGAGTTTCAAAATGGTCGACATTTGGGACGTCCATGTTGTAAATAAGGTCGCCGATGATTTAGTTGGTGATAACGTCAGGTTTCGCGAGGTGAAAAAACTGGAGATATCAGGGAGGTAGCCGCTTATTTTGTTGCAAAGCTCATCGGTCTGTGGGCCTGGGCCTGTGGCCATCATTGTGCAGTCATCGGCGTAGGAAACGATAGTAACTCCTTCTGGTGGAGAAGGTAGCTTTGGTATGTAGAAGTTAAACAAAAGTGGGGATAGGACACCACCCTGTGCCACCCCTTATTTAATTCTTCTTGGTTTTGATGTTGCGTTTGTAAATTGCACCGATGCCTGCCGACCACCCTGATAATTTGCGGTCCACCTTTTAAGACTTGGGGAAGGGTAGACCCTTCCAGATCTTGCAGTAACGTGCCATGGTTGACCGTATCAAAAGTTTTTGGCAGGTCTAGCGCACCGAGTACTGTTCTGTGGTACATAACAAAAATCTGTTGTGACGCTGCTCTTTTCCTTCAAAATACAATAGGAATCTGACAATCTGTTATCTCCGGATCAGCACAGTATACCGCAGCTCCTGCCCCTGACCCTTCTCCCGGTTTACGGATTTATGTCGAACCGCCTTAGTTGGTTGATAAACAACGTCACCTCCCCTCCCCCCCCCCCCCCCCTTCTATTGTACGAAGCCGTCAAAAACAACCTTGAGCCACCCCCCCGCCGACATTTGAAGCATGGAAGGGATTATTATATAGCCCGGAGATTTGAATTTATCTAGCCTGGCACACCAGCTCCGTGATCACTCTATCTCCGCTGCCTTTTCTATCTCTGCTACCTTTTCTAAAACTCTATCTCGGCATTTCCTTCAAAAACGTCTTATCTCAGAATTTGGTGGAAGAACGCTCAATCTGGAAACTTTTTTAAAAACGGTGACATGACAAATAAAACACGTCCTGTTAATTTATAGAACAAAATAATTCGTGGTATGATATTTATGTAAAACTAAATTTTTATATCTGTATAGCATACAGATTATATGATGTAAGTCTCACAACTGTATTACTACTTATGTATATTAGACTGGGTCAATTTATTAACCGATATCGCGCCATCGATTTTTCGATATGATTTCGGCTCAGGAAAAAAGTTCCACTACACATACCCAAAAAAATAATTTTCGAGCCTGCGAAATTGCATTTTTTTTTTTTTTACTTTTTTCGACTTTGATTTTTAAGGTTTTTTCATGACCTACTAAAAAAATGTTCATTTAATAGTAAAATTTTCATGTATACATGTATATCAGGGCGGGTCGATTTAAAAATCGCTCATTGCTCTGTGAAAATCGTATTCTAGGGAAAATAAGAAACTTTGCCGAAGGAACCATACCTCTAAAACGAATTCTGATGTCCCCCCCCCCCCCTTTGGGTAGAACTTTTGGGTAGGGGCAATTTCAATTCTGCTGTGTCTTGTGGTGGCTTAAAAAAATAACACAAGCAATTTTACGATCTACAATTGTGTCACAGTGACACCTTCATTTTTTAAAACGGTTGAATAAAAAACCCACACAACTATGTTTACGACATGCAAATGCATCACAGTGATGCCTTGGTTTTAAAAGGGGGTTGTAAAAACGCTAATTTCTAATAATTTTTTTTAATTTCTTTTCTATTACTAAGTTAAATTCATTTTTTCATTTACATATGTTCTGACTAAATAAATTTCTAAAGAGAAAAATAAACCCCAAAAAGAAAAAAAATAGGCATTTCAAAGTGGGATTTTTCAAAATTTTCCCCTACGACCCAAAGGGGGGGACATCAGAATTCGTTTCAGAGGTATGGTTCCTTCAGCAAAGTTTCTTATTTTGATCCCTAGAATATGACTTTCACAGAGCAATGGGCGATTTATTGCCTCCCCACAAATCGACCCGGCCTAATGTATATATATATATATATATATATATATATATATTTTAAGACTGTTATCGACAACATTTTTGGCGGACATTTTTGGGTCGGACAGGGTATACATATGAAAATTTTTTTAGTAGGTCATGAAAAAAAACCTTAAAAATAAAATAAAATAAATAAATATCGGTTAACTTTCGTCCATACAAATCGACCCACCCTAATGTATATCATTTTTCTTTGTATAAAATAGTACATACATACATACGTACTAATTATCAATCTTAGGTATAAATGTTTGTTATTAGTTTTTCATAATACATATGTATTTTTTGCAAACCAAATATGTTTTTGGTCTAGGTATTAAGCCTAAATTTGATACATTTTTTTTTCATATTCAAGCGCTTAATTTTTGTTAATCAGGCTCCTTGATGTTGCTTATTTAATATATCAAGTATTTTTTTATCATATTTGAGATGTATATTATATAGTCTTACATAACTTAAACGTACACTGTGCAAAGTCATATTTGCTTTAATCTAACAACACGTATGTGTGTATATGGTTATAAAAAATTTTAGGCGCATTAATTGCTAGTTTATATAGTGATTCAGTGTTTTGAAAGAAAACGTTTAGAAAATACTTGCAACACATGAAATTAAACAGTTCGCTTGAACTAAATATTATACACAGGAAAATAGTATAGTAATATTATTTATAATAACGTAATAAAATAAATATAATAGGAAATTAATTATCTCCTCGATGAAGACTCAAATTGTTAGTCTTATTATTTTTTATTTAATTAATAGAGACACAACCAAAAAAAAATATGTATGCTTGCATCAATGTCGGGATAAACAAATAAACTTTAATAATTTAAAAGTATGTGTACGCATAAATAAATTAACTTAATACAAGTTCTTTGTGCAGAAATTAAAAATTAAAATAGTTCGTAAATGCTCCATTAAAAGGGACTCATTTGTTAAATTACGATAAAGTACTAGTCTATGATTTTGTTCTAGCATTTGAGGTTTTTACTGTTTGCAAACGCGTTTATGAAGGAGGCATTAATTCAAACATGGCATACTTCCAGGTCCAAGAACGAGCCAAGTTTTCAAAACGTGCTCTATTATGATCATACATGTAGCCCAATTCAGGTTCCATGCAAATCTGAAAGAAAAGGAATACAACTCAATATAATTGTCAATGCGTCTAAGCGATAATTCCTAAAAATAAAATACCTAGGAAAAAAGTAACACAAATAACTGCTAACACTAGCTACTCACCTCAGTATATGGATCTGTAAGCAAACTCTGCACTGATAATAAAATTTTCGAAACATTCAACGCTAACGACCAATTATGCTGGAAAATATCTATACCAACATCACCATGACGTGATACATTTGGATGTAAAATTTTTGTTAAAAAGCGCACAGTTGGAGGAATCATAGGATAACTAAAAATTAAGTTTATTACTTATACATCCGAAACAACAACAACATACTCAAATTATACGCAAAAACTTACCGTTCCGGAAAGAATATGAATAGAAAGAATTTACCACCCTCGTATGGACTGCTCGCAGGTCCTAAAATACTTGCTTGCCAGTATGTGTTTTGCTTATCTAATGGTATAGCATCTATACCTTCTGTGGCATGACTATTAAGTTGGTGTGCATCATTTCGTAAGAAATTCATACGTATTGCATTTTGGCGCGCATGAGGTGGCGACTTTAAAGCCATCTGTAGCAAGCATGTCCGGCAAAAGCAAGAATTCATTAATGCGCTATACAATTTCAACCAATTGGGCACATCGACAATACACTGGAAGAGTGGCCAGCGCTCTTTCAAATAACGCATCCACATTATCTGTGATGTGTTCTGTTCTAAAATACTACGCCACTGCTTACACACTTCACTCGCTTTCCACATAGAAATATCATCCAAATAAGAGAATATTATAACCATAATTTCTACGGGCAACATGAGTATATTATTAGGCGGTGCTACCGGCCCAATGGCTTCACGTGCATTAGCATTTCGTTCACTTAACAACGCTAAAAAATCTGGTAAAGAACGCGGCGCTAGAGGTCGTGGTCGATGTATGGGTAACAGTATGATATTTCCAGGTTCACCCTCACGCTCTAGTGACCCTCTTGGTTCCACCTGTACAATTAATGGAACTATATTCTCATCTGGAATTTGTTGTTCTTGTGCTACTCCATTCAGTTGTGCAGCATTTTCTCTACCAGCTGCTGGCATAACCACATCATCTTCCTCAACATCAACATCATCCTCTACGATATCATCGACATCATCTTCATCCTCATCATCATCATCTTCATCTCCATCTACTTCTTGTTTATCTTTGAAAGGTGGTTCATCATTACCCGAATCTTCGTCATCTGAAATTGTAGTTTCTTCCAATTCCTCAGCGGCTTGTGTATTGTATAAGAAAGCATGGCAGGTACCGCATAAAGGTTCATCGAAATTAGGACCGTAGTAACCATTACACACCCAACAGGCACTGCTGCACTATAATTGAGAATTAGAGTTTTCACAATGTTTAAGCAGCAATAACTAAAAGCCGCTTACCGAAAAAGAAAATGTTTCCTCTTCAGCCGCTTCTGCCATTTCAACATCCGTCACATCGTTGTCCGATTCATTTAACTGTTCCAACATTTTCTGTTGTTCGAGTTGCTGTTTGGTTAGGCAGGTCGCCATTATTTCACAATCAATTTTTGTATATTATTATTTTTGTAATATTTTCATTTTTTATTTAATTCAGAAAAAATATGCATACAATCATACTAAAAACAAATAAGTTTACGTCAGCTGTTGCGACGCAGGTACGCATTTTGACGTGGGCACGGAAATCAACTTAAGACGCAAACATATTCCTAGCGGTTGAAACATTTTCACACTCTCGGGATTTCGTAAATTTTGAACTAACACTTCAGTCTTAAACCTAGTTTACATATAACGAGACTATCTTCTTTTGCCTACTAAGCTCCTAATCGTTAGTTAAATAACGAGATTTCCCATATTTCCGCTATTAATATATACGACAGAATAGCACTCCTAATACACGTCCCAAAATATGAAGTGAAGACTTTGGGTCCAGAATCTCGGATTCGTAAAAAGAATTTTAAAATTTTGCGCGCGACCAAGAGACGTGTATTAAAGGTACGCGCACATTACGCTGCGCGGCACGTAGCGGCAGCGGCGCCTCACAGAGCGACATATTTTGGCAATTCACATTAAGCGGCAATCGAGCGACGCATTGCGGCAAAAGTTTGTGTTTATTTTTGTTTGCAAAATAGACGACACAATTTTTGAAGGTGTAATTAATTCATTTTTGTACGAAGAAGAAGAAAGGAAAAGGAAAAGGTCGTCGCTATGGGTCCAAGACATCTCATCCGCAAGATATGAGGAATGAGAGTTCCACACTCTTTTATCCAGATTGAAAAAAGATGGTGCAAAATTCTTTGCATGTATTCTTATGAGGCAATTCACACCTAGCGGCAGCAGCACTACGCGACACTTCCCAACGCGGCTTTTTTGCTTAGTTGATCAAATTTGCCGCGCTGTGCCGGGTCGCGTAGTGCTGCTGACGCTAGGTGTGAATTGCCTCATAATACATGCAAAGAATATTTTGTAATGCAGTGCAGTGCTGCGTAGTGCAGCCTAATGTGGCCTTACCTTAAGAGTGTTCTGTCAAAGAGGATAAATATTATAAGAGACGTCACTCGTTCGCAGGATTTTTTTTTTTTTTCTAGATGTGCATAAAGGTGTTTATACCTTTTCTGGGGTATTTTTGTTTATTTTTCCAACTGTATTTAATTAATTAATTAATTAATGCTCTTTCCAAAAATCACATTTGCATAAGGAGCGTACATGACATGGATAAATGCGAAACAATTGAAAATGTCCCTCATGAAAAACATTAGGCATAATTTTTTTAATTTCCAGCGAGTTACTCGCTACTCGTAGCAGAATGTTGGCTCTTTTATATTTATAGCTCCGACACATAAGCAGTTTTTCATATAGATGAGTTTAACACAAGCTTATGCATTATGAGTAGATTGCACGTATTTTTATGGAGAACGGTAGAATGAGCGATACTGGCGCCATCTGATATTGAAAAGTAACCAACTCCCAAATTTTGTACCAAGTAAATCAGAAGAAGAAGAAATTGACATTTGCTTGGCTAAGGGTGTTGGCAAACTTTGCAAGTGAAATAATTTTTCCCACTGGTTGGTAAACTTTCTAACATTTTTCGCGATTAAAAACTGCAATATAATAATCGATTACGACACAAAATATGATAGGAAGTATTTTTGTTGCATAGGGAAAATGTTTATAGCAGTGCTTCGCGAAATTTTGTATGTGAATGGGCAAGGCGTTATGAGCTACTTCAATTGCCAAGTCTGAAGTTCCTTCATATTTACAAACGCAACATCTTGGTTGAGTGTGGCGATGTCACTGGATTGCACAAGCTTGTGTTAAACGCATCTGTATAAAAAATGTCATTGGGCCTTTATCCTCTTTGGTTGTGTTCTCATATAGAATTACAATTTTTCCCCTCGATAATCAGTAGCAACGAACGAATTTTATATATGCAGATTCTTTTTCAAACTCATAGTACCATCTCTAAATTGGAAGTACGTTGACTGCTAATACGCATCCAAAAATAATCCGATAGCGAAAAAAGAGTTTACATCGTTCAAAAGATATAAAGCAAAAAATGATCATGGATGATCCTCAAAACATTTGTTTGCGTTTGCGCTCTTCGTTTATGATTATAGAAAATTACTTTAGCCGGCTCAGCAATGGTGTCAAATAAAAAATAATTAACAAAAATATTTAAATTAAATGGTTTTATTGAAAACAATACTTACATGAAGTAATAATAATACTAAAAGCTAGAAAATAATTAGGTAGGTCCTAGGTACTAGTCATCACACTCCTTATCCTGACAATTTGTTACAATATAAGTCTTCAATACATAATCTTTCCAAAGACTTTACTCGACTCTGCGCCACGTATGCTTGTCCCTCCTCAAACTCCAAAACATTTTGATGTTACTTCTACCGGACCGTATGGAATATTTGTTCCAAATATGAGCATCGGACATCATAGGTCGCTTTCTATTCATGTATATCTTATTTGAGTAAACGTAAACAAACAGTTATTTTTAACAACTGTTCGTCCAAATTCATCAATGTAACTTCTGGTGTTTCACAAGGTAGCCATCTTGGGCCAGTGTTATTCCTACAATTCATTAACGACCTACCAAGTGTTTTGAAGCACTGTAAGCCGTTGATGTATGCGGATGACGTGAAACTTATTATGCCTATCCGCTCACCAGAGGATAGAGCTCTTCTTCAGTTGGATCTGAACAGCCCAGCTGTATGGTGTAATGCTAACCTCATGTCACTAAACCTTCCGAAGTGTAAGTTCGTGTGTTTTACACGGAAAACATTTAATTCCCATGAATATGTGATTGGAGATTATGTTATTAAGCAAGTCACCAACTTCACTGACCTAGGTGTTAGGTGTTGGACCCTAAGGTTGACTTTAGGTTACATATAGAAACTTGAGTTAATAGGGCTAAAGGTGCTTTGGCGTTCGTGAAAAGGTGGATCCGTACGTTACTAAAACTCTGTTTACTTCATTGGTGAGGCCAATATTGGAATATACTTCAATAATCTGGAGCCCACGTTATCAAATTCACTGCGATAAACTGGAATCGGTAGCGGTCCACCGTGGTGTGATGGTAGCTTGCTCCGCTCCCACACCGGATGCCCTGGGTTCGAACCCCGGGCAAAGCAACATCAAAATTTTAGAAATAAGGTATTTCAGTTAGAAGAAAATTTTTCTAAGCGGGGTCGCCCCTCGGCAGTGTTTGGCAAGCACTCCGAGTGTATTTCTGCCATGGAAAGTTCTCAGTGAAAACTCATCTGCCTTGCAGATGCCGTTCGGAGTCGGCATAAAACATGTAGGTCCTGTCCGGCCAATTTGGAGGGAAAATCAAGAGGAGCACGACGCAAATTGGAAGAGAAGCTCGGCCTTAGATCTCTTCGGAGGTTATCGCGCCTTACATTTATTTTATTTAAACTGGTATCGGTCCAAAAACAGATTTTTTTCATATGTCGCTTTCTATTCATGTACGTATTATGTGTTCCAAATATGAGCCAAATCGGACCTAGCGGCGATTTTTTTCATAGGTCACTTTCTATTCTTGTATGTATTATGTGTTCCAAATATGAGCCAGATCGGATCACAAATACAATTTTTGTGAATACCTCGACCCTGTGCCACCTAGCGGGGATTTTTTTCAGAGGTCGCTTTTTATTCTTGTATTATGTGTTCCAAATATGAGCCAAATCGGCCCACAAATACGATTTTTGTGAATATCTCGATACTTGCGCCACCTAGCGGCGATTTTTTCTTATTATTGAATTGTCATCGGGTTCTGAACTATATTCCAAGTTTCAATCTTGTAGCTTATCGGGAAGTTACTTAAATTTCAATTCCAAAATTCGTGCCAGCCAGCCAACCAGCCATCCAACCAACCAGCCTGTCAAGTCAAGCTAAATAAAACCGTTTAAAAAATACAACAACCACATGAAAGTTTCCAGCTTCAAATGCAACGCCCTCCTGACAGAGCTAAATATTTCATTTTCCGCCTTCGGACACGTAATAGCAGTTGACCGCTGTTTTAGACTTTTGCCTCGCAATAATAACACCCATAGTGTACCTATACCAAGTGTGTTCACTAAGCGATAAACGTCAAAACTACAAACAGCCTCGCTCACCTGATGGAAATCTCAGGTCTAGAGTCGCATTTTTAGTCTCAACGACAACATTTTTGACTACCAATCGTATGGACTTTTTCAATTTTTCAATCATTCGGAGCATTCGGTAATGGTATCCATTTTGAATTCGCTGTCATTCCGAATCCAGCGAGTGCCTGTCAGAATGCTTGACAGATAAGTCAACACACTTGTACTTGTACACTATGATAACACCAAGCTGAAAAAATTATTTCACTTGCAATGTCTGAAAGCGCTCATAGCCAAAGGAAATGTCTTCTTCTTATGATTCGCAACATGGTACAATAATCAGGTAAAAGTATCAGAGTTGCATTTTACATGTTTTTTCATTCGAAGGTGGTCATAAAATGTCAAACTTTGTTTATGTTTACATTTTTTGTTTATTTACTTTTGATGTGAAAATTTATTAAGTAATTCTTTACTTTAGCTCACAACTACTAAAACTCGTCCAAAAATATCGGGAGAGGTGTCAAAAGACGCGCAGATAAAGTAGGAACAATATAATTCCAAAAAAGTTGTATCTCACTTTACATTAAACTGCTTTGGAATATAAATACATACACTAAAAGATGCATACAATACAAAACGGTCCCTTATTTGTATATCATAAACAAAATTAATGTTGCGACCATTGGATATTTTTCAAATCAATTGGTTCTAGCACCATCTCCCATAATGGAGACATTTCACGTAAACATTCGACATGTTTGATGCAGGTATCGGTAATATAATCAACCTCTTCAATGGTGGTAAAACAACCAATACCAAATCTATAAAAATTTAACAATAAATTACTTTCAAATTAACTAAACAATTCAGTACGGTAAACTCGTATACCTTATTGAACTATGTGCCAAATCCTCATCAGTTCCAATCGCACGTAGGTTCCAGTGATGCAGAAGTACACGCTGAGGCACTAGACAACGCCACATCTTTTAAGGCCATAAGTAATGATAAATTTAATAAACCACTATACCTTTGCTTTGGATCACCGTTACATATACCATGTGATAATCTTGAAGTGATGCGATCATATAAACGTTTCGACAGAAAATCTATAAATTTCTTATCATCTTCCATTTCTTTGAGTGCAAGATAACATGCAGCACCAAATCCAATAACAATAATTCGAAGGCGGCAAAGAAAACTTTTAGCTCGTTCAAAAGATATTCCCAAAAAACCGAAAAATTACCCCGGAGTGCTTCGAGACCGGGGTGGGATCCATAGTATTTTTGCGCTGGCGCCCTTCGGCCGCGTTTATTAAAAATTAATCTGGGTGGGTCCAACACCGGTTTGGAGACCAAAACTATATCTGCGCAAAACACTTATGTCCACAATTTTTTTGTGGGTACCAAATATCATCAACATTACAACGCGCTCATGAAAATTTTCAATTGAAAATTTTCAACTTCTTTTGCAAATATCTCATGTCCAACACAAAATTATTTACCTCCGCCTTCTGATTATTGTTGTCGAGGTCAGTGCGCGTCTTCTAACACCTCTCTCGATATTTATGGACGCATATTATCAGTGTCATGCTGTCGCATAGAATTACCAAGAGTTGATGCGCTGGAAACGTTGAAGAAGTGATTCAGCTGCTATATGTACTACGCATGTAGCAACACATTTTTTCATACTATGAAAACAAAATCTTGTCTATTTAAATAATTTACGAAAATTGAATTTGTCAAACTACGCACGTAGCAACACACTTTTTCATACTTTAATACAACAAAAAAAAATTGTTAAATTAACTAGTTAACTGAAATTGATTTTTTCAAGTAGAAACATACATATATGAAAAAAAAACTCTTATCTCAACCCTTTAAGCTAACGGTATTTCCATGGCCTAATCAACCTAATTTCACCACGCGTTCTACTCCTACCAATAACTCGTTCCACTCAAGGAACAAGACACACTCATTGCACACTGACCAAAAAAGGCAGACTTCGTGCAAATTATGCAACAGCAATCACTCGCTGATGAATTGCGTCAAATTTAAAGAACCCTCAGTTCAAGATAGAAACAAATTCGTACGGGTAAACGGGTGATTATATTAGCATCACATGTATCTATGCTTGTTTGTAACTCTCTAGGCACACTGAAGATGAGATTGTGGTAGATCCAATTCCGTCAAAGTGGATACCAATTTAGAAATTTTCTTTTGTTTTTGTATTTTGTTGCACCGTATCATTACTGGAGTTGAATTTTGACATAATTTACTTATATAATTTAAAGGTATTAAACTTTTTGTTAAAATTTGACTAAAAAGGTTTTTTTTAAAGTGGGCGTGTTCGTCATCCGATTTCGCTAATTTTTATTTAGAACACATATAGTAATAGGAATAACGTTCCTGCCTAATTTCACCACGCCCATTGTCCAAAGTTTTACTATTCTGTGTCATAAGGTCAACCCACCTACCAAGTTTCATCGCTTTATCTATCTTTGGTAATGAATTGTCGCACTGTTTTGGTTTTTCGAAATTTTATATATCGGAAAAGTGGGCGTGGTTATAGTCCGATTTCGTTCATTTTAAATAGCGATCTGAGATGAGTGCCCAAGAACCTACATACAAAATTTCATTAAGATACCCCAAAATTTACTCAGATTATCGTTTTCACGGACAGACGGACGGATGGACGGACATGGCTAAATGAATTTATCTATTCGCCCAGATCATTTTTTATAAGTCTATATCTATCTCGATTAGTTTATGCCGTTACGGGGTACCGTTATGCGAACAAAATTAATGTACTCTATGAGCTCTGCTCAGGTGAGTATAAAAATTAGATCTCTAATAATCGTCGATCAACTGCTCTATCCTATGGAGTCATATATAGCTCATGTTTCTCGAGCTGATTTTCCCAATTCAAGCCTTAAATGAACATGTGTCTGTTTTAGATTTACATAGGCTTCCTATATTCAACGTGCTTTGTGCAAAGAGAATAATAACTGTGGTAACATAACATAACGGTAAAAAAAATCCCGACGGCTGCACTGTATGCCATTCTGCACATTACACCTGTAGACCTGGTGCAAAGAACATGGCGTTAACAACTACAACGAGGCTCAGTGCCTCGGGGCAGCTTGAAAGCACACCAAAGTATAGTGTCATCAATTACAGGACGAACAGACTACCTGGTTTCCCATCTGCGCTTCGAGGGGCTCTTAAAACCATAATAGAGGTGGATGGTTCGCACAAGGATGCCCAATGGCGGACGAGGCGATACATGTGTACACAGATGATTCCAAAGTAGTAGTATAAGCTGACAGATCACTGTAGCATTTTCCCAGCAGAAGTATTAGCCGTAACCAAAGCGGTAGAACCACTGTAAGGGCGTAGCTTAAACTGCAGCTGTGTTAACTTTGATATTGAAAGTGTAACAGTCCCAGGAAATAATCAGGACAGAGAAAATCATACATCTATATTGGGTCCCATGTTATATTGGAGTAGGTGGGAATTAAAAAGCGGATGAACAAGCTAAAACAGGCGCATCCCCTGAAGCTTTAGACATCAAAATTAGATTGGAAAAGATTAAGAGAAGGCGACAAGTGCACATGATCGACTAAGCGGGAAAGGCGTGGTTCCAAGCGCGGGGCTTTAAAGTATCGAAGATTATATGTTTGTCTTAAAACCTAAGACTAACAAAAAATACTAACCTTATTTCCCTAGGTGTCAGACGATCAATAAATACTGATATTTGATATATATACGACTTTCCGTCATCTATTGCTAGATTTGGTTTGACAACAAAACTTCCGGAAGAAGAGAAATTCAGATTAAGCGGATTGCGGCCACCGTGGTGTGATGGTAGCGTGCTCCGCCTACCACACCGTATGCCCTGTGTTCACATCCCGGGAAAAGCAACATCAAAATTTTATAAATAACACCCAAGTTTATTATCCAATAAAATTTCAAACTTTTGAGATCTGCGAGTTTTTGAGGCAAATGGCCAAAACGTTGATTTCCTTAAATACATACAAATAAAAGATTTCCTAAATATTATTTTTTTAAATAGAAAAAGCGAGCTTTTTAAAGTAAGAACACCGGCGTACGCCGCCGCGCCGCCCGCGCTGCCCCCGCCGGTATATAGTAGAGCCTACGCTGCCGCCGCCGATAAAGTGGTCGGCGTATCGAGATTGGTTTTCATAATTTCATTTATAAAATTCAAAAATGTAGAATAAATTCACGGGACTTGAAAAAATTTTTTAAATTTTCGATTTTTTTCAAACACATTTTCGAGATTGGTTTTCATAGTTTCATATTGATCTTGATGAGAAAGTTTATGTTTCATGAAAAATTTACGTTTATTGTGAACCCTAAACAACCTGTTGGAAAGGATATCTTATTATTCCGTTTTTTCGGGTCGTGTATTGAAAGCTCTTATACAGGTTTTGAAACATTATAAATGTGTCACTTAAGCTAATTCACGACTATTTGTATTAGTTATCTTAGCAAGCTCCAAGGCCCATCGTGCTATACGGCCTGAAGGGCTTTCGATGGAGTTTAACCAGTTTAGAGACATATGGTCCGTGATTACCTTGAATCGGTATCTTTCCAAGTATGGCCTCATCTTGCGTATTCCCCAGACTATCGCGAGGCACTCCTTCTCGGTGGGCGAGTAGTTGGTTTCCGCCTTGTTGAGTTTCCTGCTGGCGTAGGCGATCACGCGTTCTCCGCCTTCCAGGTCCTGTGTCAATACGGCACCCAGCCCGAAATTGCTGTAGTCCGTTTGTAAGGTGAAGGTCTTAGTGAAGTCCGGGCAGGCTTTCACTTATACTTTCACTGATTCCTGTTGGGAGTGCACAACCACTATCTGACACTAGATCAGTGAAGCACTGCATCTCCCAACTCCGCCGAAAAGCGAGAAGGAAGCACAAAGCCAACCTTGAGGCCTATTAAAATTTTCGGCTCAACTAAAAAACCCGACAAATTACAGTTGAGCCGAGGATGACCCGCACGACCACTATGACTGAACGACTAGAATGGGATCAAGCTGAAATTGTTGTGAAATATACAGTAGATTGAATTGTGCTATACATCTAATTAATTGCTTAAAGTTGTTAATTAGTTAAAGTTGTAGAAATACCCGGATATGTTACAATTGGGAATTAGTTTCTAGTCGAGGGATTCAAGGGGTTGTGTAGCGCAATATATAGCTTCTCCAACCCAATTGTCAACCTCACCTTCGAGCGGCGAATCCCGTTTCACTAACAGACGGGGCTCTGGCGACCCCAAGCTCCTCATGGAACTAGGGGGTGGGGAGGGAGGGATGGCCTGAAGGTTTAATGTGGCCATATAAATCGTTCCCGAGATGGTCGGGCCAGCACCTTAACGCTGCTGTGTTACCGGAGCGTATCGGATCTGTATCCGACAAAGGACCATCACATCGATAACACTCCCCAAAGCCTTCGGGGAGTAACCTAATCGCTACAACAACAACAACAACAACAGTTTCTAGTCGAATTTAGTATCGATTTTCTTAACCCTGCATCTACTTTCACATCTCTATGTATATGTTCTTGATAAACTGCTGTGCGTTTATTATTGGACACAATTTTTGCAAATTTTTACAAATCGCACGAGTATCCACTTAATATACGTGATGAAACCGAAAAAGAAGTTAGGTATGTAAAATAGTTTAATTTCTACATGGTTTTGCTAAATTTTTTGTACTAAAACAGGTGTTGGCTTAAGCCGCGAAGAGCGCAGTGTCATAGTCATTGGTGAAATTATACAAGAACTATTGAAAGCACACGAGGATAAAAAAGATGTCAATCTCAACCGTCTTAAAGCACGTGTTTCCTCAAAATATGGTTTGGAAAGCTCGCCTCGTTTGGTTGACATCATTGCGGCAGTGCCACAGGATGCCAAAAAAATATTGTTGCCGAAATTGCGTGCGAAGCCAATACGCACGGCGAGTGGGGTAAGTTCATAGCGTGTTTTCGGTTATTATTAATTTTTTTAACTAACCCCTTTACATAGATTGCCGTTGTCGCAGTAATGTGCAAGCCCCATCGCTGTCCACACATCAATATGACGGGCAACATATGCGTCTATTGCCCAGGTGGACCGGACAGCGATTTCGAATATTCAACACAGTCGTACACGGGTTATGAACCGACATCTATGCGTGCTATACGTGCACGCTACAATCCGTATCTGCAAACTCGTCATCGCATTGAACAACTTAAACAACTGGGACATTCTGTCGATAAAGTTGAATTCATTGTAATGGGCGGCACTTTCATGAGTTTGGATGAGAAATATCGTAATGATTTCATAATGAAATTGCATGATGCGCTAAGTGGACATACCAGTCGTGATATTAAAGAAGCCATACGGTATTCAGAGATTTCACATACAAAATGTATTGGTATAACCATTGAAACACGTCCGGATTATTGTCTCAAACGACATATTACCGATATGCTGAACTATGGTTGTACTCGCTTGGAAATTGGTGTACAATCTGTTTATGAAGATGTGGCGCGTGATACAAATCGTGGTCATACGGTGAGGGCTGTGTGCGAAAGCTTTAATTTGGGAAAAGATTCGGGTTATAAAATTGTAGCGCATATGATGCCCGATTTGCCGAATGTAGACTTTGAACGTGATTTGGAACAGTTTATTGTAAGTTTTAAGTTGTATTTTTTTTATAACTCGAAATACAATCGATCTAAGCCTACTGATGATTATCTCTTAGGAATATTTTGAAAATCCAGCATTTCGTTCAGACGGTTTGAAAATCTATCCAACACTTGTTATACGTGGCACTGGTCTTTATGAACTTTGGAAAACAGGTCGCTACAAATCATATCCACCATCTATGTTGGTCGATTTGGTGGCAAAAATATTGGCACTCGTACCGCCATGGACGCGTGTCTATCGTGTACAGCGTGATATACCAATGCCACTTGTTAGGTATGTTATAAAAAAAATGTGGTTAACAATATAAATTATAAATATACTATTCTTAGTTCCGGCGTTGAACATGGCAATTTACGTGAGCTCGCTTTAGCACGCATGAAGGATTGGGGCACAGATTGTCGTGATGTTCGTACCCGTGAGGTAGGCATACAAGAGATACATAATAAGGTGCGTCCTTATGAAATCGAGTTGATACGACGTGATTATGTAGCCAATGGTGGTTGGGAGACTTTCCTATCTTATGAAGACCCAAAACAAGATATACTCGTTGGCTTATTACGTTTGCGTAAATGTTCGCCCGATACATATCAACCTGAGCTAACAAAAGCAGGACAATGCTCAATTGTACGTGAGTTACATGTATATGGTTCGGTGGTGCCAGTCAATGCACGAGATCCAACAAAATTTCAACACCAGGTAACGAAAGAACTTTTTTGATATGACTGATTAGATTTTATGTTCTCTCGTTTTATTATCAATAGGGATTTGGTATGTTGCTCATGGAAGAAGCTGCACGCATAGCAAGAGAAGAACATGGAAGCGTGAAATTGGCTGTCATTTCTGGTGTTGGCACACGCGCTTATTATCGCAAGCTGGGCTATGAACTAGATGGCCCCTATATGTCGAAAATGCTTCAGGATAATACCAAGGAAATAGTTGCAAACAAAAGATTGCGTAAAAGTAGATTTAGTAGATTAGAGTAAAACTAACTAAGAAAAGTGATAACAGAGTGCACTATATTATCTTTGAATAAAATCTTAACCAACCATTTCAACTTTATCTTCTTAAATATAAATCAGTTTAATATTTCTTATATACATAGTAATTTACATACAATTAAACAAATATGTTTATTATTTATCCTATTCATTATAGATCGTTAGCCTATACTGGGTTTACAAGAATTCTTAAGGGTCTGCGCACAGATCTTATTACATCTAAATATATGTACAAATAACTAAATGACTTGCTATTGCAAAAAATGTGTATGCTTCGCAATTACAAATCAAATCCAACGGACTATTTTACAAAATCACACAATTGCTTCTGCCGAACCGAATATAAGAAATATTGTCCAGCCAACTAAATTAATAGCCGCAGCTGTACTGAAAACCATTGGCCAACTCTGGGTTATCTCCAGAATATGACCAGCAAGATAGACCCCCAAGAAACCAGGCACAGCGCCGACCGTATTCATTAAACCGAAAACGCTACCCGAATGTGAAGGTGCCAAATCTTGAGGATTCACGGTGACAGCGTTGTTGTGAAAGCCAGTGCCTCCTAAAGAACAAAAGCATAAAGTTATAAAGAAAAAAATGGCAGTACATATATTAACATTTTTCTTATTACCAATTATAACCGTCATACAAAAGAGCGCTGTATAAAAATTATTTGTGCGTGCCATAACAAATAATGCTAAATTCTGCAGAGCAAAACAACAACTTTGTATAATTTTTCGAACAACAGTAGTCGACCATTCGCGTGCTACTAAACGTCCCGTTACATATCGCGCGAAGAGCGTACAGGGCGGCAGAGCGAGCCAAGGTATCATATTCACGACCCACACTTTGGCATGAGGAAACCCATCATGAAAATATGTTGGAAGCCAGGAGAGCAATACAAAAAAGCAATTCATTTCACAAGCATGTGCAAGTACACACGCCCAAAATGATAACTTTCTAAAGTAACACAACCATGGAACAGTATCTGTGATTTGTTTGCTGACACACAGGCGTGATGGTAATGATACATTGATAATACGACCACGTTCACCAGCCATTGTATAGTATCGTAGCATTAAAGCCCATGCAATACCCAAAAAGCCAATAACACGAAAAACATATGGCCAACCAAAATAGTCCAATACAAATGAGCCCAAACTGCCGGTGAGCAGAGTGCCCAAAGCTGAGCCGGCAGTGAGTAGACCAAAAAAGCTTGTGCGTTCATTTTGGCATAAGTTCTGTTAAGAAAGAAAAAATATTAATATTAGAAGTGATTAATATTTAAAGCCACAGAATTCTTCGAAACGAAACTCCAATCTCTACGGTCTGAGTAACGGCAGCATAACAATTAAGGGAATAAAACTTTGAAAATATTGGTTTTTCAGAATTGGAATATGTATATAATAGTACTATATATATATTTCAATACACTTGTTATTTTCAATCAAAGCCAAAACATTTGTTGTTTGCGTGAACTGTGCTGCTTGTTGTTGTTGTTGTATTAACGATAAAGGCTTTGGGGAGTGTTATCGATGTTGAACTGTTCTAGTTTTTGTTGTTGTTGTTGCTGCATCCAATAGGTGCGGCCAAGTACAAATTGTCATCATTGTCCTCTAATGGGAGCCCCAGGAAACTTGCTGTTTCAATAGGGGTGGACCATAATGAGAGGGGTGTTAGAGGCGTTGGTTCCACAATACAATTGAAGAGATGGTTGGTGTCATTTAACTGTGCTAGTCTTTTTGTTTCTCATGAAATGACGTTACAGAGTCAATTTTTAGTAAGTGAAATGAGCTGTTGTCACTGCACTCAATAAAGATTGAGGCACAGATTGCCGTGATGTTCTTACCCGTGAGGTAGGCATACAAGATATACACAATTAGGTGCGTCCTTATGAATTTGAGTGGATACGACGTGATTATGTAGCCAATGACGATTGGGAAGTTTAATTTTCTTATGAAGATCCTAAACAAGGCATACTCGTTGGCTTATTACGTTAGCGCAAATGTACGCCCTTTTTCTTGTATCAAGCTAAGTTAATGTTAGACGTTCAGCAGTGCTACAACAGCAACAACATTGTCACTGTGATATCAAGGGGTTGTGAGGGATTCAAGGGGTTGTGTAGCGCAATATATAGCTTCTCCAACCCAATTGTCAACCTCACCTTCGAGCGGCGAATCCCGTTTCACTAACAGATGAGGCTCTGGCGACCCCAAGCTCCTCATGGAACTTGGGGGTGGGGAGGGAGGTATAGCCTGAAGGTTTAATGTGGCCATATAAATCATTCCCGAGATGGTCGGGCCAGCACCTTAATGCAAAGGACCATCACATCGATAACACTCCCAAAGCCTTCGGGGAGTAACCATATCGCTACAACAACAACATATATGTGTATATAAATGTGTATATGTTTATTAAGTCTATGATCGAAAAGAATCTTACAGACTAGATACAAATGAATAGAAAGATATAAAAACTATATAGTCAAACTTATATATGTAATTACCGTGTAAATAATAAAAAAGAAAAAAGATAACAATGAGATGAATAAATAATAAAAATAAATTACAGCCACAAATCCAGAGAAGACTTGAACGTACTTCTCGACAAAGAGAAATCAAGAAGGAAACTCCCCGAGAGTCTATTAAATACGGTAAGTGCGCGGAAAATCGGGTCTAACATGCAATAGTTAGCTCTACCGACACTCAAGTAAAAGGGCAAGAAAGTACGAAGACACCTATTAGGTACATTAAAATTAACTTTAGCTAGAAGAGCTGAACAATCCAAAGAGCTAGTGATGAGATCATAAACAAACATTAGTAGATGCGCAGTTCTCCGGATTTCAAGAGACTGGAGATTGATAAGTATGTATCGCGAGTAATAGGATGGGGTTGGATCGTCAAAGTTAATAGAAATTAAGCAAAATCTAATGAATTTTCTTTGAACCCTCTATTCTGGCAGAGTGGCCACTATAGATAGGATTCCAGACAACTGAGGCGTATTCTAATTTTGAGCGAACTAAAGAGATAAAAAGTGCCTTCCTGGTATAGGGATCCTTAAAGTCTTTTGCATATCTGCGAAGGAAGGCAAGGTTACTGTAAGCCTTCGGAAGGACATAACAGATATGACTAACGAAGGAGAAAGAGGTGTCGAAGACAACACCTAGATCAATAACTTCTTTGACAGAAGCCAGTGGAATACCTGAAATACCGTAGGGCGTGGTATGCAGGGTTAACGACTTGGAAAAAGACATTTGAAAGCATTTTTTGACATTTAAGTAGAGACTATTGGCATTACACCAAGCAACAAGATTATTTAGATCATTTTGTAGGAGCACTGCATCTGACGGGCCATTAATTCTACGAAAAATCTTAAGATCGTCTGCATATAAAAGGAAATCAGACGAATTAAAGCAGGAACCAATGTCATTAATAAAGAGCACAAATAAAAGAGGACCAAGAATGCTACCCTGAGGTACCCCGGATGTTGCCAAGAAAGGTTGGGACTTACAGTCTTCAATTTCGACGCACAAGGACCTATTCGACAAATAAGATTTTAACCATGATAGGAAAACAGAGTGAAATACAATGCATTCCAGTTTAAATAATAAGATTTTATGTGATTTATCGAAAGCCTTCGTGAAATCGGTGTATACAGTATCTACCTGGCAACCGTCCTGAAATGCAGAGATGCAGAAATCAGAAAACGACACTAGGTTCGTAACAGTCGAGCGACCAGCCACAAACCCATGTTGGCACGGCTCAATGACGCTTTTGATGACAAAAGCTAGCTTCTCTTTTATAATTTTCTCAAAAAGCTTCGAGCAAACTGTTAGTTTGGCGATAGGCCTATAATTAGAGACGTCATTTTTATTGCCAGCTTTAAAGATTGGACAAATGGAACTTTTTTTCCACCTATCGATAAAAGTTCCGGAAGACAGGGATAAATTGAATATATGCCGAAGAGGTATGCACAAAGATAAACTACAGAACTTCAGGACAAAGGCACAGAGGCCGTCACTGTCATATTTTAACGAGGGTTTAAGAGAGGACATAGCATTGCTGGCGTCATCGCCGGAGATCACGAGGAAGCCAAAATCTAGACGATCATAGAGCCCGGATCGCGAATAAGAGTCATTCAGATCTACAGTAGCATCATCAAAGTTTGATTTAAAGAAATCAGCAAACAGCTCAACTGTTTCTGGTAGGGACTGGGAGCGTACACCATTAAAGCTCATGCAGATCGGTATATTCGTCGAACCACGTTTGGATCGGATAAAGTTCCAAAAGGCTTTAGGATTTTCTTTAAGCTCATTTTCGAGCCTACCCATATAGCGATTGTAAAGGAATTTGTCAAGGACATTAAATTGACGCACACTGGTAGTGAACTGTTCTCTGAGAAGGATATTATCTGAATCTGCCTTGAATAAGTTATTGAGTTTGTTACGCTTATTTTTCAACCTCTTAAGAGTTTTATTATACCATGGTAATTTATGAAGCCTGGGCCCAAAACGAGGCACTATACTTTGAAATGTTTCAGTCAAATTCGATAAGAAAATATCATAACAAACACTGACGTCATTAGAGGGAAATATGTTTTCCGAGTTAATTTCAAATAATACATTGTTCAGCTCGCCGAAATCAGTAGATCGAAAGTTGAAAGAGGAATTATCTAAAGCAGGTGACGTAGGGATAGCATCAAAGTTATGTAGATGAATAGCTATTGGTATATGATGCCTATCAGATAGACATACAGGAAAAGTACTCTCAGAGAGTTGATATATTAAATTCTCGTCGACGAATATAAGATCAAGTAACCTCGAGAGAGTATTAAATAAATTATTGATTTGAATCAAATTACAACTTAAGGTATTATATATAAGGCTAATTTCATTAGAACGCGTGACATTGGTAGGTGTCAAAATTCCATTATATTGAAAATCTGACCAGACGATATCTGGTAGATTGAAGTCTCCAAGTATACAGAAGTTGTCATCAGTATGAGTTTCGCATAAATTAACGATGTTCTCCACATGACCATTATATAAGCAATCACCACTATTGGGCGGTATATATGTGTATTTAGTAGCAAGGCTAAGCTATATTTATTAAGTCCGACTGATTAAACGGCATCAGCATCGGCGGGTGTTGTCTCTAAAATTCCGTTTTCATTTAATGTGCTCTTACAATACCTGATTTAAATCTCATAAACTTATCTTGTTTAATCTTAATATGAGATTTTTATCTAATGCTTGCAGAAAAATTAAAAGTAAAATCACGCATCCTTCTACTTTTTTAGACTTAAATAGACCGGACCTCAAAAGTTTCGGAAAATGCTAAGGAAACTAAAAAATATGAGACATATGGCCATAAAAATTAAAGCATAATAGGAAATAAATGGGTGTGTTAGATGTAAGAAGAGAGAAATTAATACTCACCTGACTAGTCAGACTTATCATTGCCGGAAAGTGTACTCCTTGGAATGCGCCATTCATAATACGTATTGTTACAATAAATGGAATGGAATATGTTTTTACAGCCGCTGAACTCCATATAATATTTGGCATAAAAAATGTTATTAACGACCATCCAATGGCAGCAAACAGTATAACACGTTGACCACCAAACCGGTCACTGAAATAACCGCCCACCACCTGGCAACAAAATAAAAAAAAAAAATAGTTACATACTAAAATAATAATAAACAAAAGAATGAAACACAAAAGAAACACCTGTGTCAATGTATAACCCCAAAAGAATGCGCTGAGCACCGTGCCTGAATCGGTTTTACTCCATTTTTGCTCTGTCGCAACGGCGGGAATAAGCAGCGGCATTGTTGTGCGTGTGGAATACAACATTAATGTGCCTGTGATAAGTGTCAGAAACCATACACGCTTTTCATATCTATGAAAGAAGTTAGAGAAGGCAACATGACAGCGGAACCATGCAAGTCAATCATAAACAAAATTTACCTCGTCCAAACACTTTGGGTATCAACCAAATCGCCACGTAAAAGCGAATACTTGAGCTTCTCATCCATAGTCATGGCTTGTTTTTGTGTTAATATTTTATTGGTGCTTGGTTTTTTTTATTCTACCACGTAGCATTAGTTTTTTCAACCCTCCACCCCCTTATAGATGCGGTAAAAACAAGCGTGTAGCAGTCTTTCCAGCAATCATATTAATTTCTATTTTCCATTTATTGCACATTTGTTAATTACTTATATTCGCGAAATGTGAGTTTTATTTCTACTCTTTGTAGGTTTATTTTCAGGTATTTAACATTGCACCTCTTGTAGATTTGAAAGAAAAAACACATTAACAGCTGTTTGAATTTTGTGCTCACGGTGGGAACAATTCACAATCTTATACCCAACTGTTGTAATGCTGTAGAATCATTTAGTTTAATAGAGATAACAGTTCAATGCTAGTATCGATTATTATGCTTATTAAGCGCGAAGCAGAACTCGTAAACTGCGTCAACTGGCAGCCGATGGTAACATTGGCATCCGACCACCTGCCCATACTTATTTCGCTTGAGCGTAACGCCGACTTCATCGTCACTGAAAAACGCCCTTTCATAAACTTCAAAAAAGGAAAGTGGGAAGAATATAAATCCTTTACAGACAGCCGCCTAGCTGCCCTCCCTATCCCGACTGATGCCCACCAAGGGGAGCATGCCTTCCGTAAGGTCATTAAATCCGCCTCGGCACATTTCATTCGCGCCGGGAGAATTCCCGAAATCCGGCCCCACTTCCCGGCGGAGGCCGCAAACTTAGCGAGCGAACGTGACCTTATAAGACAGCTTGATCCAGGCGACCCCCAAATAAGGGATATAAACCAACGCATCAGATTGCTTGTAGATGAACACAAGCGGGCGAAATGGGAGGAGCACCTAAGAGGTTGTAACCTCTCTACCGGTGTGGGTAAACTTTGGTCCACCGTAAAGTCCCTATCGAATCCGACTAAGCACAAAGACAAAGTTGCCATCGCCTTTGGCGACAAATTGCTGTCGGACGCGAAAAAATGCGCGAGCGCTTTCTGCCGACAATATATAATGCATCCTACGGTCGACAAAGATACACGGAGAGCCAATAGACGCGCACATAAACACAAATTCAGCGCGTCACCAATCACCATCACCGCTAAAGAGGTTGAGGACGCCATTGGTCGTGCTAAACCATCCAAAGCAGTGGGCCCAGACGGCATAGCCATGCCGATGCTTAAAAACCTAGGGAAAGAGGGGTTCAAATATTTAGCTCATGTCTTCAATCTGTCTCTTTCCACCTTTGTCATACCTGAGAAATGGAAAATGGCCAAGGTGGTCCCGCTACTAAAGCCTGGGAAACCAGCTAACATAGGTGAGTCGTATCGTCCGATATCTCTCCTATCGCCAGTGGCAAAGACGCTTGAAGCCATTTTGCTCCCTTATTCCCAAGCAAATTTGCAGCTAGCCCCTCATCAGCATGGCTTCAGAAAACTCCATAGCACTACCACCGCGCTAAATGCCATTAGCACCCAGATAAATTGCGGTTTAAATCAATACCCCCACCATAGAACAGTACTCGTAGCGCTAGACCTATCAAAAGCTTTTGATACGGTCAACCATGGCACGTTACTGCAGGACCTGGAAGGGTCTACCCTTCCCCATGTCTTAAAAGGTGGACCGCACATTATCTGGGTGGTCGGCAGGCATCGGTGCAATTTAGAAATGAAACATCAAAACCAAGGAGAATTAAACAGGGGGTGCCACAGGGTGGTGTCCTATCCCCACTTTTGTTTAATTTCTACATATCTAAGCTACCTTCACCACCGGAAGGAGTCACAATCGTTTCCTACGCCGATGACTGCACAATAATGGCCACAGGCCCAGGCCCAAAGATCGATGCGCTATGCAATAAAATAAACGGCTACCTCCCTGATCTCTCCAGTTTTTTCGCCTCGCGAAACCTGGCATTATCACCGACTAAATCTTCCGCGACCTTATTTACAACATGGACGCCCCAAATGTCGACCATTTTGAACATCCACGTCGATGGCACTACGCTACCGACTGTCCTACACCAAAATCTTGGGTGTGCCGTTTGATCAGGATCTACATTTTGGTGAGCACGCAGCCGCAATTGTTCCGAGAATTCAGAGCCGTAACAAAATCCTCAAATACCTCGCTGGCAGTACTTGGGGAAAAGATAAAGAAACGCTCATGACTACATACAAAGCAATTAGCCAGCCGATTACGTGCTACGCGTCACCCATATGGTCGCCAAGCCTAAAAATCACCCACTGGAAGAAACTACAGGCCTGCCAAAATACTGCTCTCAGAATCGCCACGGGCTGTCTTCTTATGTCCCCAGAACACCATCTGCATAATGAGGCGAGAATACTCCCCATCAGGGAGAGAAATGAGATGCTGACCAAACAGTTCCTGGGCATCCCAACAGAAATCTGATTGATGAACCAGCACCGCCTAGGGGCTTAAGGAGTGATCTCCGTAAGCATTTTGAGGAAATACGGCACCTGAGAACCCAGCCGTATGAAGTGAAAAAACACAAGCAGGTCCTTGGTGAACTCCATAAACAGGCGTCGGACCTTTATGCCGGGAATTGCCCGGTGAATCCAGTACTTAACGAAAATTATCCAAAACTTGCGGAAGAGGAACGCATACTCCCCAGGGAAACGCGTGCCACTCTTGCTCAACTTCGTTCTGGATACTGTAACAGGTTAAACTCTTACCTATCCAGAATCAACCCCGACATACAAAATGTATGCCCCGTTTGCAATGTGTCCCCACATGACACCAACCATCTCTTCAATTGTAATGTGGAACCAACGCCTCTAACACCCCTTTCCTTAAGGTCCACCCCTGTTTAAACGGCAAGTTTCCTTGGACTCCCGTTAGAGGATATTGATGACAATTTGTGATCGGTCGCGGCTATTAGGTGGGGCGAGCATTGCCACAACAACAACATGCTTATTAATAGTATCGGGTTTAATACTTAAGGCTAGTATGTAGGTGTCTGCTCCTCAGTAGTATTTCCATTTTCTGACGATGTCGGTGGTTCTTCTACCTCAGCTTGAGTATTGGTATCTTGAGCCGTGGTTGAAAACGATGGTATTTCAGCTGCGATCGCTTCATCTTGTAGCTCACCATAGTGATCATTTCTGTGTTCGGGAATACTGTCGCCGATTCGATGAATTTGGTTGATCTGTCGTTTCCATATTCTGCCATCATCCAAGAGGACGTTATAGTGCAATTCCCCAAGTTTTCTGAGAATACGACCAAATTGATACTTTTTATCGTAGTAATCTCGCACTGATACACGTTCCCCTTCGTACAACTTCCGACTCGCCGGTTTAAATTGTATTTCTCGGTCTTCTTGTTCTACTGGCAATAGCAAATCCAATCTTGAACGAATCTGCCTGTTAAACATTCGCTGTGCTGGTGATACGCCCGTGGATGTATTTACCATTCGACGGTAACACATTAAAATTTGTGCCAATTTTGTGTCTATGTCTTTCGTACTGCTGTGCATAGCTTTGTGCTTATCTTTCAGCGTCTGCACATACCTTTCAGCCTCTCCGTTTGTCGCCGGATGAAATGGTGCACTTCGTTTATGTGTCATACTATTGCTTCGCAAAAACTGCCTAAACTCATTCGACGTGAGTTGTGTCCCGTTGTCGTTGACTAATAAAAAAAAAAAAAAAATGTTGCAAGAATTTGGCGGCAAACTTTGATTGTCGACTGTGTTGTGATATTATTCATTATATGTATTTCTGGCTATTTGCTGTATGCATCTACCAGAATGAAGAAATACTTCCCCATAAACGATCCTGCAAAATCGACGTGAACTCTTTCAAAGACACTTTATGGTGAATCCCAAACGTGTGTTGAAATTTTGCTAGGATTTTTCCGATTTTGTTGGCATGAGCTACAGTTTAGAGTGATGTTGTCAACATCCGAATCTAACCCAGACCACCAAATGTAGCTACGTGCCAATGTTTTCATTTTTGATGTGCCTGATGTAGTTCCTCAAACACAGCTTTCCTCAGTAGTAGTGGAATGTAAACGTGTGTCCCCCTCAACAAACATCCTTCTTGAAGTGCAAATTCCTGTTGGTCTATTCTAAATCGGTGTTCTTTAGCAAGTGTTTTTCCTGTTTCTAGTCCCTGTACAAGTTTGCTTACTATTTTGTCAGCTTTTATAGCTCTAGCCAAATCGTCCACTGTGACAGGCATATTATGTTTGCAGTTTAATTCTATAATATCTATTTCGGAAATTGTTGCTACCGATTGTGCTAGTGGTAAACCGGGACGCATTGTCTGCATTGCTATGCTCGGCTGATTTTCGGTACTTGATTTCGTAGTCGAACGAAGACAAAAAAATTGCGTAATGTTCCATCCGTGTTGTTGATAATATAGGGAGACCCTTTTGTGGTGAAAAAATCTGTGTAACTCGTTTGTTGTCACATTGTAGAATGAAGTGTCTGGCATAGACGTACTGGTAAAATTTCTTTACGCCGTACACTATAGCATATGCCTCTTTGTCGAACTGGCTGTAACGTTGTTGCGTAGCTGTCAGAGTTTGCGAGGCGAATTGTATTGGTCGTTCGGTACCGTCTGGGTAAATGTGGCTTAAAACCGCTCTCCAACTCCTACCGGGCTTGCGTCTGTTGCCAGTACTAAAGGTAACTTTGGATTATAATGTACTAAATAACTTGGACATGAAATTTTTTGTTTGACCGTATTAAAAGATAATTTGCATTTGTAATCCCAAACGAATGACACTTTGTCTTTGAGTAAGTTATTTAGCGGATACAGTACCGTGCTTAAATTTTCAAAAAATCTGCCATAATAATTTACTAAACCGATAAAGGAACGTACCTCATCCTTGTTTGTTGGCTCTTTCATCTGTTGTATTGCCTCCATTTTTTCTGTTGTTTTGTGGATGCCGTGAGGATCGATCTTATAACCGCAATATGTGATTGGGCAATGTATCGTTTGGTGCTGTTATTTTGATGTCGTCCAGAAAAACCGTAACACCATCGATGTCTTTAAGAATGTTCTCGATCTCGCGTTGCCATTTTGCTGGCCCTGTTGCAATTCCGTACATAAGTCTAGTTGGCTGGTATAGTCCCTTATGTGTTGAAAGTGTGAGAATCCTTTGATCTTCTTCGTGCACTTCCATTTGAAGATACGCTTTGGTGAGGTCGATTTTCGTGAATTTATCACCACCAGACATTTGTGAAAACAATTCTTCGATAGACGGCAATGGATGTTCGTCGATTAGAATGCAAGAGTTTATGGTGATCTTATAATCGCCGCAAATTCTAACTTTGTCGTTACTTTTAGGTACTGGTGTTGCCCATTCGCTGGTGTCAACTTTTTTTAATACCAAGTCGTCAATTTCTTGTTCGATTCGTGCTCGCGTTGAGAACGCTGGTCGCCTTGCTTTCTTGAAAATTGGTGTTACGTTAGGTTTCAAGTGAATACGTGCTTTCAACCCAGTTAGCTTGCCCATTGATGTTTTGTTGAACACTCGTGGATACTTGTGCCTCAATGTTTCTAAAGATATTTTGGCATCGATTTTCTCGAGTGTATGCTCGCCACGAAAAACTTTGTTCCAGTCCAACGGCGATAGGTTTAGCCACTCACGCCCCAATAATGGATGGCGTTTTGATTCGACAATGTATAATCGTAGCTCAAACGTTTTCCCCTTAGAAGTGACTTTGACATGCACGAAACCGAATACTTTGATATTATTTCCAGTGTAGCTGACCAGGTCTATGTCCGGTTCGTGTAGTTGTTGTTCTTCAATACGTCCAATTTGCTGATTGTAATCGAGTTTGCTCACAATTGCGACTGGTGCGCCGCTGTCAATTTCAAAATCTATAAAGAAAGAGTTTACTTGCATTGTAATCCAAAATTTGTTCCTTGATGTGTGCTTAGCTTTGCTTCCGATGATATGGCAGATCTCCTCCACTTCCCGATGCTCAGCGTAGTTAGCCTCCGTTTGGTCCTTCTGCTTCCGTTTCGTTTTGATGCAAACTTATTTTGTGTGTCCGGATATGCGGCATTACGTACAGTATACATTTTTTTCTGTACATTTTCGCGAAATATGTGGTCCGCCACAACGATAACAGCTTTTTTTTTAATTCTTTTCCTGAGTGTTTTATTTTATTGGTATTCTTCGATCGATTTCCTCCCGATGCACGATTTCTTTTTTCCTTGAGTGATACTTGCCCAACATCTTTGAGGTTATGTGTCATTTCGGCATTACCTTCTTCAGACAGTTCCATTGCACGTGCTGTCTTTAATGTGTTCTCGAGTGTTAAATCCGTTTTTTTCTAGCAACCGATTTCACATAACTTTGCTTTTCAACCCGAAATCTAGTTGATTTCTTAAGGCTGTCTCGAGATATGAACCGAAATTGCAATGCGTAGCCATTTTCTTCAGTTCGATCAAAAATTCGTCCACCGACTGATAGTCATGTTGCCAGCTTAGGTGGAAACGATAATTTTCCACGATTTCTAGCGGCTTTAGCTCAAATATTTCATCCAGTGTCTTACAAATTTCGTCGTATTTTTTCTTCTCCTGTTCGGCCGGCGCTAACTTGTCGCCACAGATGACATGATATGAAACTTCTCGCTCTCTGAGAGCACGTGAAAATGTGCATTTTTTATAATATTGGCCATAGATACCATCATACTCAAAATCAAATTTGGGCATTTCAGAATAAATTTGGGGTATTTTACATGGTAAAGGTTTAATTTATAATTTTCACTGAAAACTTACTCAAGATTGTCAAATGGGATATCAAAAAACTCGAATTTTTGTCAGGATTACAAATCCGAAGAAAAAATAACTATTTTTCACCCGTGGAAAACTTATCAGTGACAACACCTTTCATCGAAGGGCTGCACACGAAACGGGTTTTGATAGCAGCTTTCGATTGGAGAAAAAGTCAGCTTCTTAGTCTTCGCATTGATGTAAATGGATGCATAAAGGCCAGGTTTTTGTGGAGCATTGCAACATTCCACTTTTGACAGCTGAGATAAATTGTAGGTATACGTATAGGTTAACGCAACATGTATAATTAACTGCCTTTTGCGGACGACAACGCAGATACTTCACCAAGTGATCTAATTTCGTAATTTCTTATAAATTTTTTGCGTTTTTTATTGTATGTGGATATACATATGTATGTAAATAAACATTTTGGTCGCATCAAAGTGAAAAAGGGGCTAGCCGTTGATTGTTTTCTAATGGCGGTGCCAGCGCAACAAAGCAAAGCAACGCAATCGAAATATATTATTTCATATTTTTTCACTTATCTACCACAAAATATTTCTACAAAACTTTGCCTTTTTTATAAATTTTAATAAGTTTTTATCACCTTACTTGCTAATTTTTTGAAAATAATGAAACCGAACGGATTTCTTGGAGTTTTTTTTTTTGGGTAGTTTAGGCAACTCTATAGCCATCTGATGTTCAAGACCCATTCTTGGAAACGAACGAACTTTTGTTTACAATCGAATGAACTTCAAGACCCATTCCTGGAAACGAATTGAGAGAGAATAAAAGTTTCGTATCATGTCATCAGTGCTTGTCGCACAATGTATTGTACGTTGAATAGCCGATGTGATGTAGCAGCTGTCGCTGAATCAAACCAAGATTTTATATTACCTTAAACATTGTAAACATGACATAATAACTTGACAGTTTAAACTTCATTTTATTTAATTTCATAAGTATGGCATCCTTTTATTATACATATAAATTTTCGTTAAACACGAAATTGAACGAAGCGTTTCTTCATAATATCTAAATCGCTTCCTTCAACTTCATTTTATAGAAAAACCTTCGAGGAAATTAAACGAACAAGTAAGAATCTTGTTACAAAATTTTAATTTAATCATTTACTTATTATAACTATCTTGTAGATATTAAAACTTGCACAGTAAGACTGAATAAACACTGTCATGTTAAAATATTAGTTGTGTTTCCTTGAAGCGTTAGTTGCAGCGATAACATTTTTTAATATTTGTTCTGAGACAAATCCGCAAACTATAATTACAGCGTGTAATCACATGAATACTCATGAAACGATACGATCTTAGAAGCGACAAAAACGAAATACCATTGGTCGATACGGAAAACAATTCAACGGACTCGGACACCAGCGCTGAGATGGCTTCAGCCAGCGAGGGAGAAACTGATAAAACAATCACACAAACAGATAAGTCAATTTATGAATTTAAAGCACAAATAAGAGAATTGCAGCTCCTATTGGCGGCCGCAGAAAAGGAAAAGTTAGATTTAAGAGAAACAATCGCATTACAAGTGAAATTTTGTACAGAAATTGCAAATAACACAGGTTTCGTCAAAACCCCTTTAGCCAGCATCATCTCTGCCGATGATGTCTCTGTTAACGTCACCTCTGCCGACGTAATCTCTGCCAATGCCTTTTCAGCCCATGTCACATCTGCCGAAATACCCTCTGCAAACGTTAACGTAGTTAATGGTAGCTTTGCCAATGCTGCCGCCGTATCCTCTGCAAACGTCAACGTAGCCAGTGGTAGTTCCAACGCTGCCGCCACTAAAGTAATTTTTGCCGACAGCACTAGCGCAAGAGTTGGCTTTACAAACAATAGCCCCTGCAACATGCTCCCTAATACTGATATCACTCTAGGCCATGGTAACTTGCCTAGTATCTATACTACTGCCGCATATGCTAGTGTACAGCCAGCCTATCTAACCTATGCCGACGTCATGAACACCAGAATCAGTCATTCTGTAAACTCTAATGTAAGCCAAGCGTGTAGTAATATTTATACTAGCACAGCCTTAAATGTGTCAAGTATTAATGGATTGTATTCCCCATTTGCCATAAGTCAAGCGCCACCATCACAGTCAAGTTTGCAGCCAAACCAACTGCCACCGTCAATTTCTATACAACAGCCGTATGTACGCAAATTACACGACCTGCCTGAATTCAACGGATCGCCGGAAGAATGGCCAATGTTTTTTTCAGCATTCAAGGAAACTACCTCAATGTATATGTACACAGATTTGGAAAATTTATTCCGTTTGCAAAAGGCTTTGAAAGGGCCAGCCAGACAGCGAGTAGAATGCCTACTAATTCACCCATCTAGTGTAGGTGCTGTAATATCTACGCTTGAATTCCATTTTGGACGTCCACAGCTACTAATACGTAGCCAAATAGCTAAAGCGCGAGCGTTTCCAACCATAGCCGAAGGAAATATGTCCGAAATTGTAACCTTCAGTACAATGGTGAGCAACCTAACTGCTTTCTTGGAAAATGCAGGAGCAGCATCTCATCTTTCGAATCCGACGTTGTTAGACGAATTACTAAGTAAATTACCGATGAATAAACGTGAAAAATGGGCCAGGTATACTTTCTCCACGAAATTGTGTTTCCCAAGTGTTCGCCATTTTAGTAATTGGTTACAAGAAGTCGCTATATTTATTTCAATTGCTACAGACGTTGTGCCGGTAGAGACTTCCAAAACAAATGAACAGTTGATTTCGAAGGCAACCAAGACAATGAAACCAGTGCTAGTGATGACAGAAAGTAAATGTTTATATTGCAAAGGTAACCACAGTTTAAGCCAGTGTGAAAGGTTCAAAAATATGGACTGCAGCGATAGATGGTCATTTGTGAAAGCAAATCACTTATGTTTCAGTTGTCTACGACCTGGTCACAGCACTATCAATTGTAATACACGTCGCGAGTGCGGACTTGAATTTTGCCGTAGATATCATAACCGGCTATTGCTCGAACGAATTAGCAAAAATTTCAATGGCAATGCAAAGTCGACGTCGACTGCGGACAATGCAGATATGGTAAAGCAGGCAGCTGACACAGCAAATGTCGTCACTATATTCGCGAAGGAATTTAGTAAGCAAACGCTATTTAAATTTCTGCCTGTAGAAATAAAAGGACCAAAGGGTAGTTGTAAGGTTATTGCATTTGTCGATGATGGTTCAAAAATATCGTTGATGGAAGAGCAGGTAGCTAAAACTATTGGCTTGAATGGTCCAGTTGATAAATTATCATTAAAATGGATAGGAGGTAAGACCACAAGCGAACTATCACAACGATTAGACGTCGAAATTTCTGGCTTGAATCAGAATACAACATTTCAGATGAGAAATGTACGCACAACAAGAAAGTTAGAGCTACCAGCACAAACGTTGAATGTTGACAGTTTTAAATTAAAGTACGATAAAATTCGAAACTTGCCAGTGGATGATTATGTTAATGCTGTGCCACAAATTCTCATCGGTATGCCGCACACAAATTTGGTTCGTCCAATAGAAGTTATAAACATAGACGATTGTTTTTCTGTCCACAGGTCAAAGTTGGGATATATGCTCTTCGGATCCAACGAAGATAGTGTAGAAGGAGTTGTTTGTCGTATAGACTGCGAATTAGACGCAATCAACGATATTCAGCAGCAAATGAAAGAATATTTTACGCTGGAGAATTTTGGTATGAAGCCCCTACAGCCGGTTATGTCTGAAGCAGACAAACGAGCTGAAGCAATTTTATTGGAGACAACCAAGCAAATCGGTTGCCGTTATGAAACTGGTTTATTTTGGCTAACTAATGAGGTAGAATTTTGTGAAAGCTATAGTATGGCACTGCGTCGTCTGGAATCATTGGAGACAAAATTTGAAAAAAAAACCGTGAATTTGGGACTTGGTACATTGATAAGATCAATGAGTATTTAAGTAAATCATATGCTAGGAAACTATCGCGGGCGAAAGCAATGGAGGTTAAACCTCACACATGGTACCTACCCCATTTTGCGGTATGTAATCAAAATAAAGAAAATGAACTACGTTTAGTATTCGATGCCACAGCGTCAGTAAATGGTGTTTCTTTCAACTCAAGGCTAATGAAAGGTCCAGATGCTTATCAGTCAAAGCCTTTATTGAGTATACTATTTAAATTTCGACAGGGTGTCATTGGCGTATGTGCAGACATACGAGAAATGTTTAACAGAGTTCTGATACGCCAAGAAGACCAGGATGCACAACGCTTTTTGTGGCGGGGTGGAAATTCGTCAAAGGAACCAGATATATATATTATGAACGCGATGATATTTGGATCAGCCTGTTCACCATATTCTGCACAATACGTGAAGAATACAAATGCGATGAAGTTTCGAGACCTTCATCCAAGAGCTACTAGTGCTATTATTGACCGCCACTATGGGGACGACTACGTAGACAGTTTCGAAACAGGAGATGAGGCTATAAGTGTTTCAAATGCGGTCAAGGAAATTCACAGCTATGCCGGGTTCGAGTTGCGAGGATTTAAATCCAACTCTGAAGAGGTCTGTTTTGCACTCGGGGAAACGAAGACCCCTCTTACGCACGTTGAAACAATGAGCTTTTGCTCCAACGAATCCATGGCAGAGAAGGTACTTGGAATGTACTGGCGTCCACTGGATGATTCTTTCTGTTTTAAACTAAAATTCGTGAAAGTTCCGAATGACGTCTTGACGGGAAAAAGGCGACCGACGAAAGCTGAAGTTTTAAGCCTTACCATGTCAATATTTGATCCGTTCGGGTATCTGGCGAATATTACAATCAAATCGAAAATTATCTTGCAACAACTATGGCGATTAGATGTAGATTGGACAAGTTCTATTCCGGAGCAGGTTTATCGGGAATGGTACAACTGGTATACAGAGCTCGACAAAGCTAAAAGTCTTATCATTCCACGCTGCTATCACCGGAATTTTAGTAACTTGGTTTCCACAATTGATTTACATATTTTTGTAGGTGCCAGCGAGTTTGCATATTCTGCGGTTGCTTACTGGCGAATCAAATTCGATGGTGAAGTCAATGTAGCCTTCGTAGCTGGAAAATCTCGTTGTAGCCCCGTTAAAGCATTTTTGATACCACGACTTGAACTGCTGTCTGCCGTATTGGGCGTTCGTCTGCAGGAGGCTATTTTAAATGGTCATGACAGGAGGCCTAACGTAATAACATTTTGGTCTGACTCAAAGACGGTTCTTAGCTGGATTAAATCAGATAGTCGTTGTTACAAGCAATTTGTATCACACAGAATTGCAGAAATTTTGGACTCGTCGAACGTAAACTGTTGGCGATGGGTTCCCGGAAAGTTGAATCCTGCTGATGATGCAACACGATTGAACGCACGCCTTGTTTCGAACTCTCGATGGATATGTGGCCCAGATTTCTTGAAAGAACCGGAGGATTCTTGGCCCAAGCTAGTTGATGGTGCTGCCGCGAAACCGTGCCTCGAAGAAAGGCGAGCGAAGTTCATACTTGCAATAAGTATTGACTCATCGTTAATAGATTTTGACAGATTTTCGAATTATTATAGGCTGTTAAGAGTCATTTGCTGGGTAAAGAAAGCTATGATGAAGTTTAGGTCTGTTCAAAAGCTGGAATTCACGCCAATATCATCACATTTCGTGCCACAGTTGACAGCGGAGGACATTTCTCAAGCTGAAAAGATTGTATGTCGTTTTGTTCAGGAGAACGTATATCCGGAGGAGATGCGCATTTTAGTAAACAGAAAACCAATCCCTAAAAACAGTCCGTTATTTAAGCTGACTCCGATAATTGACGACGAGGGAATATTGCAGGGATGCACCTTAACGTTAAGCTAATCGTTTATCAAAAAATTTCCACCGTTTCCGTTGAAACACTTCGAAATATTATCGATAAAGAAATTATCAAGATAAAATGTATCTCGTTTTTAACCGAAACGAAAAGCTTTCGTTAACGTTAAAAACGTTAACAAAAGCGTGATACTTTATGTTTGAATTGTGCTGGCAATGCTATAGCCATGGTGAAGCCGTAAGATGGTAACAACGAGCGCACATACACACACAAACTCCATGTAATTTGTTTGTGTAATTCGTTGGTGGTAATGTCAAAAATACTCTGAGAAATGTTCGTACTGTCAAAATTCATGAGAAAAGTTGCAATCAGCTTGGCTAATGCTTTCACCTTTAATGACTCCGCCATCAATCAGCTTTGCCAGCATAGTTTGAAATTAATAATCAACATAACCGATTGGATTTCGTTTTTATATGGCAGAAAACGAAACGAAATCATTTCGTTAATTTGACGTTCTTAACGTTAATAAACGAAACGAAATGACTTTGTTTCGTTTATTAACGTTAATTATCGTAACGAAATGATATCGGTTCGTTGGTTAAGCATGCCTGGAATATTGCGGCTATTAGGACGTATCGATTATGCTGATAGTGTCCCATTAGAAACAAAAAGGCCGATAATTTTACCGCATAAGCATCGATTATCCGGTCTCATTGCTAGACATTATCACGAAAAATACAAACATCAAAATAATGAGGCAATCATTTGCGCTATAAGAAGGAAGTTCTGGATAACTAATTTACGTAGTTTGGTTCGTGCAGCTAAAAGAGATTGTCAAATATGTAAAAACAGAATTGTGGAACCAAAGCCACCACTTATGGGACAGCTTCCAAGAGATCGCCTTACTCCGTACATTCGGGCATTCAGCTATACTGGTGTAGATTTCTTCGGTCCATATAACGTAGCAGTTGGTCGCAGACAAGAAAAAAGATGGGGATGTTTATTTACATGTTTGACTGTACGAGCAATTCATTTAGAATTGGCAAAGGATCTGTCGTCTGATGCATTAATACTGTGCTTACGCAACTTCATAAACCGATGAGGAGTCCCGTTGAGAATGCGCAGTGACAGGGGTACGAATTTCGTTGGTGTGAGTAAAGAAGATTGGGTATTGGTAGAGAGGAAGTTGGTCGATGAAGGTGTAAAGTATGGGGTAGAATGGTTGTTTAACCCACCTGGTAATCCTTCAGCTGGAGGTGCATGGGAGCGAATGGTGGGCTGTGTCAAGCGAGTACTTTCCTTTACGTTGAAGACAAAGGTGCCCCAAGTGGAGACGTTACAAAGTCTTTTAATTGAAGCTGAGAACTTGGTGAACTCTCGTCCACTAACTTATTTGCCATTAGACGAGGAAGATGCTGAACCTCTATCACCAAATCATTTCATATTAGGCTGCCCGAATGATGTTCAAACACCGTCCGTAGATGAGGGTGCTTGTTTGCGTAAGCAATGGCAAATCCTCCAACAAATGAAGCAGACCTTTTGGAAGAGATGGGTCCTAGAATACCTTCCTACATTAACGCGTCGAAGCAAATGGTGTCAACGAGTAGATCCATTGAAAGTTGGTGATGTTGTGCTTATATGCGATGAAAACGAGAGACGTGGTGAATGGAAGCGAGGCATCGTAGTGGAAGTTTTTACGGCATCTGATGGTCAAGTCAGATCAGCAATTGTCAAGACAGCTACAGGAAATTTACGGAGACCTGCTTCTAAGTTGGCGGCATTAGACGTAGTTCGTGAATCTTCGGGCATCCAATCGATTCACGGGGGCCGGGATGTCGCTGAATCAAACCAAGATTTTATATTACCTTAAACATTGTAAACATGACATAATAACTTGACAGTTTAAACTTCATTTTATTTAATTTCATAAGTATGGCATCCTTTTATTATACATATAAATTTTCGTTAAACACGAAATTGAACGAAGCGTTTCTTCATAATATCTAAATCGCTTCCTTCAACTTCATTTTATAGAAAAACCTTCGAGGAAATTAAACGAACAAGTAAGAATCTTGTTACAAAATTTTAATTTAATCATTTACTTATTATAACTATCTTGTAGATATTAAAACTTGCACAGTAAGACTGAATAAACACTGTCATGTTAAAATATTAGTTGTGTTTCCTTGAAGCGTTAGTTGCAGCGATAACAGCAGCAAATGAACTTTTTTGTTTTCCTGTGTTTCATTTATAGCAAACGCGCTTTCTAAGCGTTTTTGCCATCGACTCCATTGTATTTTTTCCTTGTCAAATTCCTCGAATTGAAAAAATGCTGACTTCCTCGTGTTGTCGTCATTTATAGGACTTTGCTGTGGTTGAGTCATTTTAATTTTGTATAATGATGTAGGAAATAAACTCCGATTTGTCCGAATAGCGGTGGTTAGATAAAATATGCACAATAGTTGGATATTTCCACGTGTAGTTCTACCGGCCTCGTCGCCACTTTGTTGTAATGCTGTAGAATCACTTAGTTTATTTCAATAATAGAGATAACAGTTCAATGCTAGTATCGATTATTATGCTTATTAATAGTATCGAGTTTACTACTTAAAGCTGGAGACATTGGTGCTTTATCGGTAACCGTATCGGTAACCTTTTAACAGCTGATTCGACCAACCTTATGAGAATCAATGCAATCGATTATTGGTGCCGCTAAGGTCGTAACCGTATCGTAGCCAACCAATTGGGTTTTGGTTTACCGTCGTAACGATAAACAGCTGATTACGTTAGGGATAACACGGCATACGGCACCAATGACTCCCGCTTAAGGCTAGTATGTAGGTGTATTTATAACACCAGCTGTGCTAACATGACATGTCGGCTGAGTGGAATCATGGTACTGTGCCGAATATTAGCAACACTAAGGGATACTATCATCTATAAGCCGATACTAAGCAGTCACTGGTATGTACATAAACAAATCAATCATTATGTCTACACATATGTACATACAAGCAGCGGAGAGAAACGCACAAAAGTATGCAATTATCAGCAAAGTAGTTCTCACATATACACATGCATATCTGAGATACTCACAAAAGTATGCAATCATCAGTGGAAGTATCAGTCACATATGCAAGCGCATATGGCTATGCTATAATCGTGCATCTGTAGTTTAGAGCTGGTAAGTTTATAGCTGGTAACTAAGTAGTAAATTCTAGAAGAAGAAACGCCTAGGAGTATGCGAACGAACAGCAGAGAGTATAAAAGGAGCGAAAGTTGAGTAAGCATGAAACAGTTTGATTTAAGCCCGCTATCAGTTGCGAAGTATAAGTGCTATTGTAGTCTAATAAGGACCATTTTGCATTGTTGAATATTGGAGTTATTTATTGAACAGTTTAGTGATACGAACGTTAGTAGAAGGATGCAAATAAGCGGAATTGCACTAAATTCGTTACAATACAAAAAATGGACAATAGCCACTTGACTTTTGCAGGAACAATGACAATTTCACCAAAAACAAACTACCAGATTGAAAAATGTTACGAATTGATGAAAATGAGCCGCATGCGCATGGTTCAAATATATGCTTGGGTCATCTGTACAAAACAAAATATGTTAGTTCAGATTGTCAAAATCTGCGTGTTGGTGTTATGCGAATGGAATGGAATGAAAACATAAAACTTAGCAGTTTTTGTATGTAGTAAGAAAATGTTGCCAATGTGTTGGTTTTATTTTGAGTTTGCCATCTCCTTTTGACAATCCCATCGACCGCGCAATGAAAAAAATAAAATCAGCTGATGAGATGAGCCAACCATATAATTGAGCCATGCCGCATGCGTTAGAAATACGAAATATCAGCCTAGAAAAGAAAGTTTTTAATAAGTTTTTCGAGCTCCCGAAAATTGCTTTGGTGGAAGAAAAATGGATCGAAGTATACAAAGCAAGGGAATATAGCCTTCTTAAGTGTCCGTACTTGTCCGAACATATTGACAAAACATACACGTTTTTCAATTGATTGCCCTTAGGGCTAATTGATGGTGACTTATAACCATAAAACCATAACCAGATAAAAAAGCTGATCGAACCTACCTTATGGAAATCAATGTAATCGATTAATGGTGCCATACCATAACGCTAACGCCATAACCATACCATAGCCAACCAATTGGTTTTTGGTTTCTCGCCAACCCATAACCTAAAAATATTTGAGTTGATGAATTTGATAACTTTTTGTAGATTTTATTTATTGTTTTGGATACGTTATGACTAAGAGACTTATTTTTTGTGGAATATGCTTGTAATTTTTTGCATTTTCTTCATTTTTATGAAATTTGCACGATTTTTAGGTTAAGGCACAATTAATCGATCGCCGTGGAGATGGTTATGGATGTGGGTATGGTTATGACTATGGCGTTATGGTTAAGGAAGTTTAATTAGCCCTTATAGTAGTCCGCTTCCCATCAGCGATTAAGGGACATCCCTACAAGAATACTGACTATCATATGACTATCATCTGATAGTCAGCAATGTCAACCTAACGATCAGCGCCTCATACAAACTTTCTATCACAAACTTAAGGGGACTTGCGCAAATGTGATGTAAACAACTGTGTACGTGTGAGTTTTTGTCTCCTTCTTATACACCAACATGGCCTTTTGATTAAGTATATAGCCGTACTGCTCACTCTCATTCCTTTTCCTGGATCAGTGCTGACACTCTAACTATCAAAAAGTGTCATAAATGATAGTTTACTGTAGATATCAGGTTTGACTGTTATACTATCATAAATGACCATTGTTATATTCCGCCAAAGATGAAACAATGGTTTTTGCTTTTTATTTACTTTATTTCATTACGTTTTTAATTTTGTACGTGATAAAAGCATACGTGTTTCTTATTAGTTTAAAATAAATAGTTTTATAATACTTATCTTGTTTGGTTGATTTTCCGACAGGGTGGATAAATGATATATATTGGAACGATTTTCCGTCATCCGTCATCGGATGACAAGGATGACGGAAAATCGTTCCAATATACATCAGTTTTATAAGAATTCGAGTTCAGAATGTTCAATTTAAAATCAGAAAATAACAAAACAACAGAATATCGCTTTCCTCATACGGAAACACATTTAAAAATGAATCACCACTAACCACTATTATTTTTCGCGTATCAATTTTTTGAGTGCGCCCCATACATTCCGACAGCTTTTGGTATTTTTATACTCAGTTGAGCAGAGCTCACAGAGTATATTAACTTTGATTGCATAACGGTTGGTTGTACAGGTATAAAGGAATCGAGATAGATATAGACTTCCATATATCAAAATCATCAGTATCGAAAAAAAATTCGATTGAGCCATGTCCGTCCGTCCGTCCGTCCGTCTGTCCGTCTGTCCGTTAACACGATAACTTGAGTAAATTTTGAGGTATCTTGATGAAATTTGGTATGTAGGTTCCTGGGCACTCATCTCAGATCGCTATTTAAAATGAACGATATCGGACAATAACCACGCGCACTTTTTCGATATCGAAAATTTCGAAAAATCGAAAAAGTGCGATAATTCATTACCAAATACGCATTAAGTGATGAAACTTGGTGGGTGAGTTGAGCTTATGACGCAGAATAGAAAACTAGTAAAGTTTTGGACAATGGGCGTGGCACCGCCCACTTTTAAATGAAGGTAATTTAGAAGTTTTGCAAGCTGTAATTTGGCAGTCGTTGAAGATATCATGATGAAATTTGGCAGGAACGTTACTCTTATTACTTTATGTCTGCTTAATAAAAATTAGCAAAATCGGAAAACGATCACGCCCACTTTTTAAAAAAAATTTTTTTTAAATTCAAATTTTAAAAGAAAAGTTAATATCTTTACAGCATATAAGTAAATTATGCCAACATTCAACTCCAGTAATGATATGGTGCAACAAAATTCAAAAATAAAAGAAAATTTCAAAATGGGCGTGGCTCCGCCCTTTTTCATTTAATTTGTCTAGGATGCTTTTAATGCCATAAGTCGAACAAAAATTAACCAATCCTTGTGAAATTTGGTAGAGGCTTAGCTTCTAGGACGATAACTGTTTTCTGTGAAAAAGGGAGAAATCGGTTGAAGCCACGCCCAGGTTTTATACATAGTCGGCCGTCTGTCCTTCCGCTCGGCCGTTAACACGATAACTTGAGCAAAAAGCGATATATCTTTACTAAACTCAGTTCAGGTACTTATCTGAACTCACTTTGTATTGGTGTAAAAAATGGCCGAAATCCGACTATGACCACGCCCACTTTTTCGATATCGAAAATTACGAAAAATGAAAAAAATGCCATAATTATATACCAAATACGAAAAAAGGGATGAAACATGGTAATTGTATTGGTCTATTGACGCAAAATATAACTTTAGAAAAAAACTTGGTAAAATGGGTGTGACACCTACCATATTAAGTAGAAGAAAATTAAAAAGTTTTGCAGGGCGAAATCAAAAGCCCTTGGAATCTTGGAAGGAATACTGTACGTGGTATTACATATATAAATAAATTAGCGGTACCCGACAGATGATGTTCTGGATCACCCTGGTCCACATTTTGGTAGATATCTCGAAAACGCCTTCACATATACAACTAAGGGCCACTCCCTTTTAAAAAAATTTAATTTGATACCCATATCGTACAAACACATTCTAGAGTCACCCCTGGCCAACGTTTATGGCGATATCTCGAAAAGGCGTCCACATATAGAACTAAGGCCCACTCCTTTTTAAAATACTCATTAACACCTTTCATTTGATACCCATATCGTACAAATAATTTCTAGAGTCACCCCTGGTCCACCTTTATGTCGATATCTCGAAAAGGCGTCCATCTATAGAACTAAGGCCCACGCCTTTTTAAAATACTCATTAACACCTTTCATTTGATACCCATATCGTACAAAAAAATTCTAGAGTCACCCCTGGCCCACCTTTATGGCGATATCTCGAAAAGGCTTCCACCTATAGAACTAAGGCCCACTCCCTTTTAAAATACTCTTTAACACCTTTCATTTGATACCCATATCGTATAAACAAATTCTAGAGTCACCCCTGGTCCACCTTTATGTCGATATCTCGAAAGGGCGTCCACCTATAGAACTAAGGCCCGCGCCCTTTTAAAATACTCATTAACACCTTTCATTTGATACCCATATCGTACAAACAAATTCTTGAGTCACCCCTGGTCCACCTTTATGGCGATATCTCGAAAAGGCGTCCACCTATAGAACTAAGGCCCACTCCCTTTTAAAATACTCATTAACACCTTTCATTTGATACCCATATCGTACAAACAAATTCTAGAGTCACCCCTGGTCTACCTTTATGGAAAAATCCTTTTTAGGTACCTGCAAACAATCCCCGCTAATGATCGTGGCCCACATTCATGCATATATTAGGCCGAGAAAACAAGCATTTCCGCTCATCAATGTCAGATTACTTCTTAGATTTCATTTTTAGATTAGGGGTATTTGCTGGTATTGCTGTTATTCGATATTCGGCACACAGTTTAAACTTTATCGGCTACTGAGCGGCAGAAAAACCGCAGCAGAATTTGGTGGAGATAGAGAATAGGGAAAAGTAGGGAGCGACATGGAGGGCTACTAGCTTCTAACTAATACCTAATAACTTTGGAATCTACAGCTGCAAATTAAAAACTGACATCTAAAAGACTATTTCCATTAGCACAAAAATATTCTGACAGAAAAACAAGAAAAATGCTCTGTGAGGGTTAGACCACAGTGAGTGTGGTGATAGAAGAGTTTCTCTTAGTAAGCATTTGAAGAACTCATATCGCGAAGAGATACTTAACTTGTGGGTCATATATCAGGTATGTCTTGGATAGGTATAATAGATATAGTAACTGCCTGGGCTGAGGTCTACGTCACGCTCTGTCTATTTGGATGTGTACTGTGTAAGCACAATCCACCAAGATTTTCCCTCTAAAACTGTGTTTTGTGCTTCACTTTGTAAATGATGTATGTTAGAGAGCAGGTAATATTTAATCGGTCAGCCAAGTTGTTGTTGTAGCTGTAAGGGGACAAGGTTTTGGGGAGTGTTATCGATGTTGATGGTCCTTTGCCGGATGCAGGACCGGGACGTTCCGGTAAAAGCACCATCAAGGTACTAGCCCGACCATCTCGGGAACGATTTAGAGTGACCACATAAAACCTCCTAGGCCATCCCACCTCCCACTCTCTAGATCTGTGAGGAATTTGGGGTCGCCAGAGCCTCGGCTGCTAAAGAAATAGGACTCCCCACGGATAGGTAAGGTTGACAATTGGGTTGAAGAAGCTATAAATTGCGCTGACAAACCCTTGAATCAATTTGGTACTTTAGTCGCCTCTTATGACAAGCATACCTGCCGAGAGTATATTCTAAGCCCCCTAACCTGCTGGGAGCGGGGCCAGCCAAGTGATAGTCAGTAGTGGTACTAACGGTTTTGGAGATCCCCCATTTGTTACGTGGCTGACTGTTTAGGTGGTGAGGAGCGGCGGCAAGCAGGTATGCTTGCGGGTCCAGGCTAGCTCGTCGTCTAGGGCGGGGTATTGCACCCCCGATCTCACACGCAGCCACATGAACAAAAAGGGGTTCCTGCCTAGTATTGTATTGGAAAGGAAGAAGAATGTGAAAAAGGTGTAAATATACGTGAGTGGTATAGTTAGAAGGGGGAAAGCATAAGCATTGATGAAAAAAAGGCATAATGGGAAAAAAAGGTGAAAGCCTGTCCTGTCAGGTGGAGTCTTCCCACCCTCTTCAGCGCAGCTTTCCATGCTGAAGGTGAGTAATATGGTGATGACTTATTGACGGACGGACAAACTAGTGTCAGGTTTGGGGGCACTGTAAGTAGATAGGAGTCAGCATAGTGCCCAGGGTGCAGTGCAAGTTGCACTGCAGAGGGAGGGTAGACTCCACCTGACAGGACAGGCCTCCATCTTTTTCTTCCCTTCATGCTTTCCCCTTTTTTACTTTACCCCTCACGTTTATTTCTATCTTTTCAGCTTTTTCTCTCCTTTCTATACACATGCAGGTATTAACCCTCTTTTTATTCATGTGGCTGCGGGTGAGGACGGTGGTGCAGTACCCCGCCCAATCTGACGAGCTAGCCTGGGATGCAAGCATACCTGCTTGCGGCCGCTCCTCACCACCCCAAACAGTCAGCCCCGTAACACATTCTTCCCCCTTGAAGTATCCAGGAGTTTGAGTAAAACAGGTATTGGACTTAACAAACCTCTTGCGCAATGTCGCATCTTATGTGCTACAGCTTACGGGTCAATATTTTTTGTGGTGCCTGTTTAAAGAATAGCATAGTGGAATCCCTCAATCACTTAATTCTCAGCTGTCAAGGTTTTGGTAGGCAAAAACCGTTGGTAACTACGACTCAGAGTCATAGAGTCCTCTTAGGACTGACCCAAAGCCGAAGTCAGTCGTATCCGGAACTAAATTTATCAACCATTTCCGAAGTACCGAAGTAAACGTGAATACTCTTACCGAAACTAAACAAAATTTAATGACCAAAACGTAATCAATAACAAATTGAATTGAAACGAAATTTATATGGATGTAATAAAGTTGCAGTGCAATTGATGCATACATATTTTATGAATGAGCGAAAGTAATTAAAAACAAAATTGAAAGGAACTGGTGATTAGTTCTTAATAATTATTAACATAGTTATTCGTGCATGGGCTGCTGCGCTGTTGTCATGGATGAGGAATGGTGTGAAAAGCATTATGGATCAAATGCATTAAATGAGACCAGACATATTGCATGAATGAAAAGTTAAGTACCTACATAAGTGCATACGTATGTATGTATGTATATATGATTCAAGGGCTGCCTGTGCCAGCGATCATAGCCGATCCCGAATTTTGCCACATATTTTTTTTACTGAGCCGGGAAGTTAAATTAACAGCTAACTAATCAGTTCCGTATCCCAATCTTTGGCAAGTTAATTTTTTATCCTGTTCTGGATTACCATCGATTGAAGCACAACAAAAAAGTTTTTCACGCAGGGTAGGTAGGTAGGTTGAACTGGCCGGTCCATGAGGGCCTCACATAGACTGATTGCGTCCGTAGTGTTACCAGAAGTTTGTTTTAACGACCAAACTGAAAAGCCCTATCAAAAACCAGGACTTATGTTATAAAATAACTCCGTCCTCTTGGCAAATACTAGAAGCTTCCTAGGACTTATGCCACTTGCTGCTTCTAGATCTGACAGCTGTATCACTCCTAATAGCTGAAGTCTTAGCCTGGCAAGTGCAGGGCACGAGCACAGAACGTGCTCGATCGTTTCCTCCACCAACCCGCACTTCCTACATCTGCTATCACTGACCAAGCCTTTTTTAAAGGCATGTGACGCGAGCAGGCAGTGTCCAGTCAGAATACCCGTCATGAGTATACAGTCCTCTCTTTTTAATGATAGGAGCAACTGCGTTAGTCTAAGGTTGTAAGACCTAGACATAATCTTCGACACTTTACAGCCCCGCGCTTGAACCCACGCCTTTCCCGCTTGGTCGATCATGTGCACCTCTCGACTTCGCTTAATATCGCCCAATCTAATTGGCACATCTACGGAGCAAGCTTCAAGGGATGCGCCCTTTTTAGCTAGTTCGTCCGCTTTTTCATTCCCATCTATTCCCATATGCCCTGGGACCCAATATAGATGTATGCTTCTCCCTGTCCCGATTCTCTCCAGAGACTGCTTACACTCTAACACGCATTTAGATGCTGTGCTATGCGAGATTATTGCCTTAATTGCTGCTTGACTGTCAATATAAAAGTTAACACGGTTGCAGCTTAAGCTATTCTCTTCCAGGGTTTCTACTGCTTTGGTTATGGCTAATATTTCCGCTTGGAAAACGCTACAGTAATCCGGCAGCCTGTAGGATCTGCTTATTTCCGGATCAGCGCAGTATACCGCAGACCCTACTCCTTCCACTACTTTGGAACCATCGGTGTACACATGTATCGCCTCGTCCGCCATTTGCGCACAATTGCGCCAACCGTCCACCTCTATTGTGGCCTTAAGATCTCCCTCGAAGCGCAGATAGGGAATCATGTAGTCTGTTCGTCTTGTGATTGATGACGCTATACTACTATGGCCATATGGTCGGCGCTCAAGCTGCCCCGAAGCACCGAGCCTGGTTGCAGTCGTTAACGCTTTGTTCTTTGCTACCAGGTCTACAGGTGGGATTTGCAAAATGGCATACAGTGCAGCCGTCGGGGTTGTTTTCAGGGCTCCCGTAATGCTAAGCATCGATAGTCTGCATACCCCCTCTAATTTTTTGAGGTATGTTGTTTTTTGTGTGGCTTTCCACCAAACAAGAACTCCATAGTATAGAATAGGGCTTACAATCGCTGTAAAAACCCAATGAGAAAGAGAGGGTGATAGGCCCCACGTACACCCCAGCATTCTTTTACATGCATAGAGTGCCGTTGAGGCCTTCTTGACCCTCTCCTCCACGTTGAGCTTCCATGACAGCTTACTGTCTAGGATGATTCCTAAATATTTTGTGCAAGGTTTCTCCTGTAAGGTCACCTTAGGCCTGGGCCAATTTGGGACCTTGTACCTCTTTGTAAACAAGACCATATCCGTCTTCTCCGCATTGACTTTCAATCCGACATTAGATGCCCAGGTATGAATATCGCGAAGCGCCCGATCCATCAAAGAACTAATCGTTGGAAGGCACTTTCCTCTTATGACAATTGCAACGTCATCTGCGTAAGCCGTAATTTTTACGGGTCCCTCATCGAATTGCCTGAGCAGTTGGTTGATGACCAGCGTCCACAGCAGAGGTGATAGCACCCCTGCCTGCGGCGTGCCCCTCTCCACTGATTTCGTGGCCTCGTACAATCCCCATTGTGATATAATCTTTCTGCAATTTAACATGCAGCCGATCCATCTGATTAAGGCAGGATGTACTTTAATGTAATTAAAACCATCCATAATCGCCCAATTTGCAACATTATTGAAAGCCCCGGCAATGTCCAAGAAGACTCCTAGAGCATACTCCTTATATTCCAGGGATTTCTCTATGCTTATTACCACCCTATGCAATGCGGTGTCTACAGACTTGCCTTTGGTGTACGCATGCTGTGTTGTGGAGAGCAGCTTTTCATCCACGTTGGACTTTATGTACACATCTATCAGCCTCTCAAAGGTTTTGAGCAGAAATGATGTTAATCTAATGGGTCTACAGTCTTTGGGATACACGTGACCGATCTTCCCCGCCTTTGGTAGAAAAACTACACGAGCTGTTCTTAAAGAGTGCGGTACATGATTCAGTCGTATGCACCCATCGAATATTATTTTAAGCCATTCCACGACCGCCCTACTTGAGACTTGTAGCATGGCTGGGAATATACCATCTGGGCCCGGCGATTGAAACTTAGAAAACGTCTTCACTGCCCACTCGATCTTGGTATCGGTCACCAAGCCCGGCACTACTAGCTCCGTGATCGAAGAGTGAGTGATGTCTGCTGGCTCCTCTAAACCGTCTCCCGATGGGAAATGTATATCGAGAAGCACCTCAAGGGATTCCTCACTATTACGTGACCATTCCCCGTTCTCTTTCTTTATTAGTCCCTGGACTATGTTTCCCTTTGCTAGGACTTTTTTCAACCGTGCTGTGTCGCTGGAGCACTCTATGTCCGTACAGAAACTTTTCCATGAGTTTCTCTTCGCCCTGGTAATTTCACGCTTGTAGATCCTCAGTAGATCCCTGTACTCGTCCCGACACGCTTCGCTTTCCGCGGTCTTTGCGAGCTTAAACATTTCTTTTACCTGTCTTCTTAGAAGACTCAGCTCATTGCTCCACCATGGCGGCTTTGCTTTTCCTCTGAATCTTCTTAGAGGGCAAGCTTTGTTATACGCAGTCATAAGCGTCCTTGTTAGGAATTCATTTGACTCCTCCAGTTCCTCTACATTAGCAACCTCTTTGGGTTGTCCCAGTTTTGTTTCCACATGTTTCTGGAATTTAGTCCAGTTCGTTGACCTAGGGTTTCTAAAGGTTCTTCCCTTCTCTACCCTCTTTAGGGGGATGTTGAAGCTGATATACGCATGGTCGGAGAAGGATGGTCTATCAAGAACCATCCAATCATACCTTGATATATCACGCTCGGGGCTCAATGTAATATCCAGAACATTGCTGGATGTTGGACCAATGTATGTAGGGATATTTCCCCTGTTGGCTATCTGCAAATTGGTTTGCAGGATGTAACAAAACAGAGATTCGCCTTTCTCGTTCGTATCTGCTCTTCCCCACGCATTGTGGTGCGCATTTGCATCTGCGCCTATGACCAACCGCCCTTTGCGCCCTTCCTCCTGTACTAGCCTTTTGCACTCCATCGGTGGGACCTCCGCAGCATGGGCCATGTAGCAGGACGCCACGCAGGGTGCAATTCATGGACCGCTTTCAAGTATCGAAGGATATTAAAGGCTGAGTATGACGCAGGCTGAGTAGATGAGTATCCGTGATGTAGTGGCAGCGTGCGCCGCTTACCACACCTAAGATCTTGAGTTCAATTCTCGGGTAAAGAAACATCAAACATTTAAAAAAAATGTCTAATTAGTGTCGCCCCTCGGCAGTGATTTCGCAATCACTCCGATTGTATTTCTGCCACGAAAAGCTTCTCAGTGGGAACTTATCTGCCTTGCCTGCCTGCCTTGCCGCCAACTTGTAGGAAAAATTAAAAGGAGCACGACGCAAATTGGAAGAGAAGATCGGCCTAAATTCTCTTTGGAGGTGTATCGCGCCATGCATGCCCATCACACAAATCCAATACCTCTACACTTCTATCCATGACCAATGTAGTAGCCTAAGTTAGGACCTATTAAGTTTATGCCTTGTCTCGCCCATCGCATTCTTCTTCAGCTCGCGTAGATGGGTTCCGATATAAATACTTTCTAAGTCGGACCAATTTCTTTCATTCGCATAACATAGCCTAGCCATCGTAGTAAGTTTTAATTCGCCGGACTATGTTGATGTCTGCCTAAAGTCCGTCATCATTAAATCGCCTTCGTTACTCGCCGTCGCAATGGTTTAGAGGTCCACAAATGATTAGTTTTGTTATGTTTTGCTTGTGTCCATAAATCTTTCGAAGAAATTTTCTCTGGAACACTCCCAGAACCGCCTCATCTGGATGTTGTCAAGATACATACTTCTGTACCATATAGCAGAACGGGTACGATAAGTGACAGGTGGATGGTATAAGCTTGCATCATCAAGAACCCAGTGGACATTTACTTTTAGTTTGATCACATTATACCCAATCCATCACAGCAGTTATAAGTCCGCAACCTGGTCCGCTAAAGTTGCTCTATCAATCCCCTTATTTTCCCGTTGACATCATTGAATCAGAGATCACCAGCGCCGCACTGTCATAAAAGGCCATTTTCTGTAATTAAGGCTGTCGTGTATGTAGAGGCACTGACGTTATGGAACTTATGCATACTTAAGTGGCTCTCAACTTGGGAGCTCTCGGGAAATACTTGGAATTTCTTACTTCCTGTATTTGAAAAACTCATAAATCCCAAAGACTCATCACCAGCATCCAAAATCGGTAACGGTGCATACATAAATATCAGACCAGATGTTTGTGTATTTTGTTTGGCCCACCAGTCAAATCAAGCATTCATGTCCAGCTCTTTACGAGCACAACGCAATGAGGGTGCGAAGGCACATGCCAATAGGAATAGATTTCACATATTCATGCACATATGTAACTACATATAAAACAATAACATACATATTTGTACGAGTTTCAACCCACCAGGGTCGTACCGAGACTGGTGCAAGCGGTGCGGTACACCAGGGCCCCAGCTCCGAGGGGCCCCCAAACCCCCGAGTCGCAAAAGTTTCACCAAAAAATGTATACCTACACTAAATTATGGGAAAATGTAAATTTTTTATTTATTTTATTCAAACTCTAATCCAAAAGCAGATATCGGGATGGAGGTAAATAAAATAAATGTAAGGCGCGTTAACCTCCGAAGAGATCTAAGGCCGAGCTTCTCTTCCAATTTGCGTCGTGCTCCTCTTGATTTTCCCTACAAATTGGCCGGAGGGGACCTACATGTTTTATGCCGACTCCGAACGGCATCTGCAAGGCAGATGAGTTTTCACTGAGAGCTTTTCATGGCAGAAATACACCCGGAGCGCTTGCCAAACACTGCCGAGGGGCGACCCCGCTTAGAAAAATTTTCTTCTAATTGAAAAACCTTATTTCTAAAATTTTGATGTTGCTTTGCCCGGGAGTTGAACCCAGGGCATACGGTGTGATAGGCGGAGCACGCTACCATCACACCACGGTGGCCGGGATGGAGGTATAGGATAGAAAAATACCGTATTCTACACATACTAAACTTCTAGTACATACTACTACACAATCGCAAAGTCCGGATTAAAGCTGAATAGAAATTGGCTATGCTACTCATCAGATAAAGATTACGTTTATTGCCAACCTTATAGGTTATTTCCAGAAGAAAAGCTTACAGCTTCAATCCAAAACGCGTTGACAAGTGGAGAGACCTTTCAGCGAGGATCAAATCTCACGAAAGTTCACAAAACCAATATTGGATTCAACACAAGACAAAATTAAAGTAGATAAATTAATTCAGGTTTTTCGGTATGTGAAAGTTGTCCACAATGATGTTGGTAAACCACAAGAGCTCAAGATATGTGAAGTATTTACAGGGTTTCAAGAAATTCCAGGTCCAACTGCGAAGGGCCTCTCCCAATAAATTGTTGATGGCGCAGCTGTCATGAGTGGTTGCTTGAATGGGGTGCAAAAAATGTAAAAGAAAAAGCTCGTTATGCATATTTTGTTCATTATGATGCGCATAACTTGAATTTAGTTCTGAATGATGCTGTCAAACAAAATCCCGAAATTTGCCGTTTTTTGAGGTAGTTCAAGATGTTCATAATTTTTTTGGAAAAAGTATCGTTCGTTGGAAAAACCTTCAGTTCTCTCGTGATGATGAATATTCCGAAAATGATCGAATTACCCTCAAAATTTTGAATCCTACTCGCTGGGCTGGTCGATATGATACTGTGTACGCTCTTAAAGTTAGGTTGGGGCACATTCTCAAGAATTTGTTACGTATCGTTCTTGCAAGCAAAAAATCCGATGAAAAAAATTTAGCTGCAGCACTCCAAAAAAAAATTAGAAGTTTGATTTTGTATTGCTTCTGACAACCCAATCCAGAATCCTAGGAAAAGTAAATGTTGCATCTAAAGCTCTTCAGTGAAAGGAACTTGACCTTTTTACAGCTAAGGACTACTTGGAAAATGCTTTCTCAGAAGCTTCTGAATTGTGTGCGTAATTAAGTATCAGTAACAAATTTGAGGAAAAAAGAAAAAGAAAAATCAAAAAATATTTTGAAGAGCTTTGCGAAGATGAAAGACTCACTGATCCTGAAAAAATTGTCAAGGTTTCAATTTTCTATCCAATGGCTGATACGATTTGCTCACAGTTAAAACACAGATTTTAAGGAATGACTATGGTTCTGGATACGTATAAAACCTCAATTCATTGCTACTTCAAGTGAATCCAAAATAAGAGTAGAGGCAGACAAATTCGTTCAAAAGATTCCAGATCACATATCCCCATTGTTTCCTGAACAGTTGATTTCAATGAAAGCTGCGTTCACTTCAAAAATAAGTCAAATGAAAACAATCAAATAGCTGGCAGATTTTCTTGTAATTGAAAACAGTTCATTGATATCAAATTTTTCAGATGTTTATACTGCTTGCATAATGTTCTTGACCATCCCAGAAACAACTGCCACCGCTGAACGATCGTTTTCAAAATTATACTTGATCAAAAATTATTTGCGAAGTTCGATGTGTAATGAACTATTAAGTGGACTCGCAGTCCTATCTATTGAAAACGAAAGAGCTCGGAAAATTGATTTTTCAAAAACAATCGATGATTTTGCGAGTATGAAAAGTAGAAAAAAACTTTTCTAGAATGAGAGACACAAGAAACTCACAATATGTGCAAGAAAATTTTAAGTTATGTTTCTGATATTTTACATTGAGTATTAGTCATTAATTTACTAGTCAAATGTAGTGATATAAGAATATTTATTTTTTTGTAACGCTAATTACATGTGTTTAGCGACACAAATAGTAGGACAATTTGGCTGTTAAAGAGTATGCAAAGATACTATGTATGCAACATAATATAAAAATAGCCTACAAGCAAAACCTTTTGTGTCGTATAACCTTTTTTTTTAGAAAAAGGGCCTCCTGTGAATTTTGCACAAGGGCCCCCACGACCTCCGGTACGGCCCTGCATCCCACCAACGATTAATGATGATCTCTGACAAATATCTCCGCCACGCTGTAAGCGCTGCACATCTTCTGTTAATACCGCTGTTAGAATATACCCTTTAGGAAATTAAAGTTTACAAAAGTATAGCCAGAAGTCGATTACAATTTATTTTTCATCAGAATGGACCGGAGTACATTCTTAAACTCGAAAACGTGGCCTGGCCAGCGCAGTCGCAGGGTTTTCATTCGCTGAAATATGTTGATGTTTTTATCACTTCCAATGCCATCTCATCTTATATGTCTAGCTGCAGGTATTTATAGAGCAGGAGCTCTAGGTTTAACAGAGCATTCACGCCACCAGTGTCGCAGGTAATATCACTGGTACAGCAGTAGGGTAAACGCACTGAAACGGTGTAGATAACTTTCCCGACGAGGTATGTCGGGCACGGCGGTTTAAGTAGTACTTATCCTGTAGGAAAAAACTTTAATTCAAAACTGGTGCGTTTCTAGTGCATTCGAAACCATGGTGTCCAAGGCAGTGAACATTGTCCCCGCGGCATCACCTTTTCTGTAGTTCCGAACTAAATATAAATGTCCACTTTAGAGCTATTTTCGACAGTTCCAAACCAGTTAAAAATTGTAAGTACAGAACTATTTGGTAGATGTTGTTCGTCCGAACAATGTAGAAATTCACCATGCTGCTTCTAACACGACTTTATCCCCTTTTTCGATAGTTTCGAACCCTTTCATAAACTAGATACAAATTTTCACTTTAGAGCTAGCACTTTTTCGACAGTTCCCAACTAGTTAAATAAATCATAAGTATGAATCTATTCCGCTTATTGGTACTAATTCGTTCTTCCGAGCCCTGTAGAAATTCAACATGCTGCTTCTAACACGACTTTATCCCCTTTTTCGACATTTTCGAACCACTTCATAAATATCTGCATTGGACGATAGTTCTGATCAAGCGAAAATTCCAAATATTTTAGCTGATACCTTTTACCACAGATTATAATACATTTGTACTTAGATAGCATATTTATCAACTTTATGTTAAATATAAAATATGAAAACCCAAATTGTCCATTTTTGAATTATGGGAAATCTAGTTACATCGAACTAGTACTTAGTTGGTACTTTAGATCTAGTTCTCACTACTTTCTAACATCCCTACGTACCCTACGTATGCATAGGATAGAGGATTATCCACCATGTTACACCGTTTTCTCGGCGAAAGACTTACTGTACACAAAGTTTATGGTGGGAATCCTTCCATGAGGAATTTAGTTCCGCTAATGTGCAGCCACGTAGATTGTTGGACTGCTGTGGACAAAATGGCGTTAATACTGACGTTATGCCTAACGGCGGTACTTATAACTAGATATAACACAGCGGCCTGATATTACATTTTAAATTTGTTCCACAGGGTATTTATATCAACTGCACTTCTTATACTCAGCTGAGCAGAGCGCACAGAGTATATTAGTTTTGTTCGCATAACGGTACCCTGTAAAGGCATAAACTAATCGAGATAGATATAGACTTTATATATCAAAATGAGCTGAGCGAAAAAAGAAATTCATTTAGCCATGTCCGTCCGTCCGTCCGTAAACACGATAACTTGAGTAAATTTTGAGGTATTAATGAAATTTGGTACGTACGTTCCTGGGAACTCATCTTATCGGTATTTAAAATGAAAGAAATCGGACTATAACCACGCCCACTTTTTCGATATCGAAAATTTCGAAAAACCGAAAAACTGCGATAATTCATTACTTTTAAAAGAAGGTAATTTAAAAGTTTTGCAAACTGTAATTTGGCAGTCGTTGAAGAAATTTGGCAGGAACGTTACTCCTACTACTGTATGTGTTCTAAATAAGTCAAATTTTAACAAAAAATTGAATATCTTTACAGTATATAAGTAAATTATGCCAACGTTCAACTCCAGTAATGATATGGTGCAACAAAATACAAAAATAAAAGAAAATTTCAAAATGGGCGTGGCTCCGCCCTTTTTCATTTAACTTGTCTAGAATACTTTTAATGCCATAAGTCGAACAAATATTTACCAATCCTTGTGAAATTTGGTAAGGGCCTAGCTTCTATGACGATAACTGTTTGCTGTGAAAATGGTCGAAATCGGTTGAAGATACGCCCAGTTTTTATACACAGTCGACCGTCTGTCCTTCCCCTCGGCGTTAACACGTTAGTTCACGTACTTATCTGAACTCACTTTATCTTAGTATTAAAAATGGGCTAAATCCGACTATGACCACGTCCACTTTTTCAATATCGAAAATTTCGAAAAATTAAAAAAATGCCATAATTCTATACCCATATCGTACAAACACATTATAGAGTCACCCCTGGTCCACCTTTGTGGCGATATTTCGAAAATGCGTCCACCTATAGAAATAAGGCCCACTCCCTTTTAATATACTCATTAACACCTTTCATTTGATAGCCATATCATAGAAACACATTCTAGAGTCACCACTGGTCCACCTTTATGGCGATTTCTCGAAAAGGCGTTCACCTATAGAACTATGGGCCACTCCCTTTTAAAATACTCTTTATTACCTTCCATTTTATACCAATGTCATACAAACACATTCCAGGGTTACCCTAGGTTAATTTTCCTACATGGCGATTTTCTCTTATTTTTTCTCCAAAGCTCTCAGCTGAGTATGTAATGTTCGGTTACACCCGAACTTAGCCTTCCTTACTTTTTCTAACTGAATGCATTGTTAAGTGTAGGCACTAATTAATAAAAATTTTCCTGCTTTGTACAAAATTTACTTCCCTCCTCATTCACAAAGAAGTAATATTCCATCTGAGTCTCAGTCAAACGTCAGCATTGTTTAAAATTTGCTGCAGATCTTTAGCAAAACGCTGTTAACGTGCGGCTTGCCGAGTGGTGCGTGTGACTCGCATACTCCACATTATCTATGTACATAGTATGAGATGTCGTAAAAGTATCTTGACGATCGTCTCTTCATGGCTATTCTGCAAATACAAAATTCATTCGCTTGTAAAGCCTCGCGCTGGAAAGTCAACCGAGTTGGTGTCGTGCTGGCAGTTCGTTGAGTGGACGTATTGGCAGCTAGATCCTACTTATAATAAGATCTCAAGCTGACCATTAAATATAATTAAATAAATTTGAATGTATAACTGAAGTGAAACCCATTATTTAAAGAGTATTTCAAGACATAAAAGAAAATAATTATTTCTGTAAATACATATAATCGAAAAGTGATCTCAGTTTGTGAGCAGAAATTAAACAAATAAATTTAAGTAAAATTACCGTAAAATTGTTGCTTTAAAAATTAAATAGTAAGGATATTCACACATACACGTCGATCATTGCCGAAATAATTAAAGTGAGTCGAAAATCTAAATGCAAAGCGCATCCTATCAAAGTTAATACAAAATACATATATATTGTTATGATATTCATGAGAATTTTTACAAACGCTTAAGTCAGCAAGGTGAAATACACCGCCGAGAAGATTTAGGCCGAACTTCTCTTTCATTTTCTTACAAATTAGCGGAACGAGACCAACATGCTTAAAGTCTTCTCCGAATGGCATCTGCAAGGCAAATGAAATTTCACTGAGAAAATTTTCATGGCAGAAATACAAACGGAGTACTCCGCAAATGCCGGAGGTCTAGCCCGCTAAGACAGTTTTTACTAATTGAAATTACTGATTTTTCTCTGGCCGATTTAAGTATAATACGAAGAACCAAAGGCTTGCAAAACTTTTAATTTACTTCAATTAAATGTGGTTTGTGCAACACCCATTTTCCAAAACTTTCGATATCGAAAGAGTGGGCGTGGTTATAATTTGACTTCGATCATTTTCCATACCACTTTATTGTGCGTACTAAATTTGGTAATATATCCATTTTTGCTAATGTTATCCTGTGATTGGCCGAACAGAGACCTCGGTATAAAAAGTAAGCGTAGCTTCCAACCGATTTCCCCAATTTTCACAAAAATAGTTATTGTCGTAAAAACAATGTCCATACCCGATATTAAGATATGTATATTTGTTTTCCATCTGTGGTATTAATAGTATTATAGAGAGATTGATTGAGAAAATGTGCAGTCCCACTCCCATTTTCAAAAAGTTGAAATTTTCCTACTCTGGTGGGGTTTTATTACTAATGCTGTGGACGCTGGTTATGAACCAATTGATTAGGCGGTTCGACGGAGGACCAGTCAAACTTACGGCTTATGCAGTTAAGCAGCAGATGTCTAACATCAATGGATGGATCAGGCACTTCGGAGTTGGGTTAACCGCCAACGCCGAAAAATCCGATCTAATATTATTTACTAGGAAATATAAGGTCCCTATTTGGACAAAACCTAAGCGTGGAGGGGCAACCCTACAAGAAAAATTTAGTACAAAATATCTAGGAGTCATATTAGATAACTAAGTTGTCGTGGAAACTCAATGTGGAAGAGAGAGAGAGAGAGCGAAACAAGCTTCGCGGTACTGTATGCATGCAAGAGAATGCTAGGATGGATCCGAACTCTCTCATAGGGTATTTACGGCAATTGTTAAACCCATACTTTTCTATAGGGTCCTTGTTTGGTGGACAGCCATACAAAAAGGTGCGTATACCAAAAAACTAGATGGGGTTTGCAGTTTATCAATGATTAACATGACGCGGCCGCCGTGGTGTGACAGTAGCGTGCTCCGCCTACCACACGGTATGGCCTGGGTTCACACCACGGGCAAAGCAACATCAAAATTTTAGAAAAAGGTTTTTCAATTAGAAGAAAATTTTTCTAAGCGGGGTCGCCCCTCGGCAGTGTTTGGCAAGCGCTCCGAGTGTATTTCTGCCATGAAAAGCTCTCAGTGAAAACTAATCTGCCTTGCAGATGCCGTTCGGAGGCGGCATAAAACTTATAGGTCCCGTCCGGCCAATTTGTAGGGAAAAACTAGAGGAGCACGACGCAAATTGGAAGAGAAGCTCGGCCTTAGATCTCTTCGGAGGTTATCGCGCCTTACATTTATTTATTTTTTTAACATGACGGGAGCCCCAAAAACGTCTCCCATAGCATCATTGTATGTCTTTATATACAACTCGCCTGCTAACCTAAGCTTCAAAAGAGTTCTACCGGCCACAATTGAGCCGAGGGTTGGCGCCAGGGTGCAGAAATGGCACGTAAATAAACGTGCATATGGTCCCAATTAACGGAAGGGATCGGGTCTGCTGTTTAATGTGTTGATCCGGAGAAAAGTAGATCCAACAGGCTGCCAAGTTACTGCAGCGTATTTCAGGCCGAAATCATAGCCATGATGAAAGCAGCAGAAGCGTGCTTAAGCTGCAGTCGAGTCAATATATATATATTGATGGTCAGGCGACGATTAACGCAACAATCTCACATAGTACTTCAGCAAGAAGTGTCCGGGAAAGCAAAGAAGCATTTTAAAACTTTGCTCAGGCCGGACCATACATCTGTAATGGGTTCCCGGTCATAAAGGGATATAAGGTAACAAAAAGGCCGATGAGTTGACAAAGGAGAGTGCGGCCCTCGCTGAAAAGACGGTAAACGTCCCCAACCGTTTGTGAGGAGACAGGATTTGCATATGATCCATCAAGCTGGAAAGGCGTGGACACAAAAGCGGGGCTGCAAAATTTCTAAGACCATGTGCAAAGCATACGAAAACCTAGAGCGATGGGCATACTAACTGGGCACTGTCTTCTGGCGTCACATGCTTATAAGCCTCGTCAGTAACAGCAGATGTAGTAAGTGCGAGCTGCAGGAGGAAACGGTTGAACACGTTCTGTGTTCGTGTCCTGCGCTCGCCAGGTCAAGTCTGCAGCAATAAAGGGCGGCAAACTTGCCAGGCCTCGAGGCAGCAATAAAGCTAGGTCCTAGAATTCAGTCCTAGTATTTTCCGATAGGACGGAGTTTTTCTATAACATAAGTGTTGGCACATTAGGGTTATTACGTTTCTTCGTCAAACAAATTCTGGAAAAACTATGGACACAGTCAGCCTATGTGCGGTCTTTATTGGCCGACCAGTTCAACCTAACCTAACCTACTTTACTCTGCCATATCACTGCTGGAGTGGAATATCGGTTTAATTTAGTTATAGGTCTTTCATAAAGATATTGCATTTTTTGTTATAATAAGGCTATATAAAACAAGTAAGGAAGGTCAAGTTCGGGTGTAACCGAACATTACATACTCAGTTGAGAGCTATGGTGACAACATAAGGGAAAATAACCATGTAGGAAAATGAACCGAGGGAAACCCTGGAATGTGTTTGTATGACATGTGTATCAAATGAAAGGCATTAAAGAGTATTTTATGAGGGAGTGGGCCATAGTTCTATAGGTGGACGCCATTTAGGGATATAGCCATAAAGGTGGATCAGGGTTGACTCTAGAATGCGTTTGTACGATATGGGTATCAAATGAAAGGTATTAATGAGTATTTTAAAAGGGCGTGGACCTAAGTTCTATAGATGGACGCCTTTTCGAGATATCGCCGTAAAGATGGACCAGGGGTGACTCTAGAATGCGTTTGTACGATATGGGTATCAAATGAAAGGTGTTAATGAGCATTTTAAAAGGGAGTGGGCCTTCGTTTTATAGGTGTTCGCCTTTTCGAGATATCGCCATAAAGGTGGACCAGGGGTGACTTTAGAATTTGTTTGTATGATATGGGTATCAAATGAAAGGTGTTAATGATTATTTTAAAAGGGCGTGGGGCTTAGTTCTATAGGTGGACCCCTTTTCGAGATATCGCCATAAAGGTGGACCAGGGGTGACTTTAGAATTTGTTTGTATGATATGGGTATCAAATGAAAGGTGTTAATGATTATTTTAAAAGGGCGTGGGGCTTAGTTCTATAGGTAGACCCCTTTTCGAGATATCGCCATAAAGGTGGACCAGGGGTGACTCTAGAATTCGTTTGTGCAATATGGGTATCAAACGAAAGGAGTTAATGAGTATTTTAAGAGGGAGTGGGCCTTAATTCTATAGGTGGACGCATTTACGAGGTATCGCAATAAAGGTGGACCAGGGGTGACTCTAGACTTTGTTTGTACGATATGGGTATCAAATGAAAGGTGTTAATGAGTATTTTTAAAAGGGAGTGGGCCTTCGTTTTATAGGTGTTCGCCTTTTCGAGATATCGCCATAAAGGTGGACCAGGGTTGACTTTAGAATTTGTTTGTATGATATGGGTATCTAATGAAAGGTGTTAATGATTATTTTAAAAGGGCGTGGGGCTTAGTTCTATAGGTGGACCCCTTTTCGAGATATCGCCATAAAGGTGGACCAGGGGTGACTCTAGAATTCGTTTGTGCAATATGGGTATCAAACGAAAGGAGTTAATGAGTATTTTAAGAGGGAGTGGGCCTTAGTTCTATAGGTGGACGCCTTTTCGAGATATCGCCATAGAGATGGACCAGGTGTGACTCTAGAATGCGTTTGTACGATATGGGTATCAAATGAAAGGTGTTAATGAGTATTTTAAAAGGGAGTAATCCTTAGTTACATAGGTGGACGCCGTTTCGAGATATCGCCATAAAGGTGGACCAGGGGTGACTCTAGAATTCGTTTGTGCAATATGGGTATCAAACGAGTATTTTAAGAGGGAGTGGGCCTTTCTGGACCAGGGGTGACTCTAGACTTTGTTTGTACGATATGGGTATCAAATGAAAGCTGTTAATGAGTATTTTTAAAAGGGAGTGGGCCTTCGTTCTATAGGTGTTCGCCTTTTCGAAATATCGCCATAAAGGTGGACCAGGGGTGACTCTAGAATGAGTTTGTACGATATGGGTATCAAATTAAAGGTATTAATGAGAGTTTTAAAAGGGAGTGGTGGTAGCTGTATATGTGAAGGCGTTTCCAGATATCGACCAAAATGTGGACCAGGGTGACCCAGAATATCATCTGTTGGATACCGCTAATTTATTTATATATGTAATACCTGCCAAGATTTTAAGGGTTTTTTATTTCGCCCTGCAGAACTTTTTCATTTTCTTCTACTTAATATGGTAGGTGTCACAACCATTTTATAAAGTTTTTTCTAAAGTTATATTTCGCGTCAATAAAGCAATCCAATTACCTTACCATATTTCATCTCTTTTTTCGTATTTGGTATATAATTATGGCATTTTTTTCATTTTTCGTAATTTTCGATATCGAAAAAGTGGGCGTGGTCATAGTCAGATTTCGTTCATTTTTCATGCCAAGATAAAGTGAGTTCAGATAAGTACGTGAACTGAGTTTAGTAAAGATATATCGATTTTTGCTCAAGTTATTGTGTTAACGGCCATGCGGAAGGACAGACGGACGACTGTGTATAAAAACTGGGCGTGACATCAACCGATTTCGCCCATTTTCACAGAAAACAGTTAACGCCATAAAATCTATGCCCCTACCAAATTTCAAAAGGATTGGTTAATTTCTGTTCGACTTATGGCGTTAAAAGTATCCTAGACAAATTAAATGAAAAAGGGCGGAGCCACGCCCATTTTAAAATTTTCTTTTATTTTTGTATTTTGTTGCACCATATAATTACTGGAGTTGAATCTTGACATAATTTACTTATATACTGTAAAGATATTAAATTTTTTGTTAAAATTTTACTTTAAAAAAAATTTTTTTTTAAAAGTGGGCGTGGTCCTTCTCTGATTTTGCTAATTTTTATTAACCGTACATATAGTAATAAGAGTAACGTTCCTGCCAAATTTCATCATGATACCTTCAACGACTGCCAAATTACAGCTTGCAAAAGTTTTAAATTACCTTCTTTTAAAAGTGGGCGGTGCCACGCCCATTGTCCAAGATTTTACTAATTTTCTATTTTGCGTCATAAGTTCAACTCATCTACCAAGTTTCGTCGCTTTATCGGTCTTTTGTAATGAATTATCGCACTTTTTCGGTTTTTCGAAATTTTCGATATCGAAAAAGTGGGCGTGGTTATAGTCCGATATCGTTCATTTTAAATAGAGATCTGAGATGAGTGCTCAGGAACCTACATACCAAATTTCATCAAGATACCTCAAAATTTACTCAAGTTATCGTGTTAAGGGCAGACGGACGGACGGACGGACGGACGGACATGGCTCAATCAAATTTTTTTTCGATCCTGATTATTTTGATATATGGAAGTCTATATCTATTTCGATTCCTTTATATATGTACAACCAACCGTTATCCAATCAAACTTAATATACTCTGTGAGCTCTGCTCAACTGAGTATAAAAATTCACTGTCGTTGACCGATTTTCTTAAATTTTTCGACCTGGGCAAGATTTTACTTACAAAATCGTCCAACGACCTCGTTCTCTTTTGAATTTTTTTTATGAAGCCTCATCATAACAAAAAACGTCCCAGCTAAATTTCAATATACCTTCAACGATTTTTTATTCACGTATTCATTTAAGTAAATGGGCCCCCGTTACGAAGTTTTTACAATACATTACAAAGTCAATCCGTGATCAGTATTTGGCAATAATTATCGAAATTTTCGGTATCAGAAAATTACAATTCATATTCAGAACTTCATTTCATATTTAGAAAATAACAATTCGCATTTAGAAAACCCATTTCATATTCACAACGTTGGAGTTGATATTCAGAAAGTTCCAACTGAAATTCAGAATTTCCATTTCATATTCAGAAATTTACATTTGATATTTAGAAAATTGCATTCATATTCAGAATTCCATTTTATATTTAGTAAGTTACAATTCATATTCAGAAAATCACAATTGATATTCAGAAACTTGCAGTTAATATTCAGAACTTTCATTGCAAATTCGGAAAGTTACAATTCATATTATATTCAGAAAACAACAATTGCTATTCATAAAGTTGAAATTGATTTGCAGAAAGTTGAAATTGATAATCATTATTTCCATTTTGTATTCAGAAAATTACAAATAATATTCAGAATTCCAATTAATATTCAGAAACTTTCTCCTCAATTTCGCCGTTTTTGCTGGGAGTGTGGGAGTAAAGTGTGAGGGAGATGGAGGGAATATAGGGATGGAAATGGAGAAGGCGATAGTTAGGAACAATGGACTTTATTTCAGACTGTATTGCCATTACTGGGTTCAACCGCAACATAAAATTTACATTTCTGAATATAAACCAGGGACGGAAAATAATAATTATTTTTTTTCGGAGTCGAAAAAGTCCTGGTCAAAAAATTGTCCTAGGTGAAAATGTTTGAGTTCCCAGGTATCCCTATAGCAATATCATTTCGAATCATGCATCCTTTTTATTTTTCGAACTTGAAAAAATCTGTATTTTTATTATTTTAGTCCGATAGAACTAGTTAAACTCGGACTTTTAAAAATAAAAGTCCGGAAATAAAAGTTAAATCCGGACTTTTATTTTTTAAGACCAAAATAAAAGTCCGGCTTGATAACAAAGAAACGGCTTGTCTGAATTAAAAAAAAATTTTTGTTTCGAATAAGCCGTTTCTTTGTTATTAAGCGGGACTTTTATTTTGGCCTTAAAAAATAAAAGTCCGGATTTAACTTTTATTTCCGGACTTTTATTTTTAAAAGTCCGAGTTTAACTAGTTCTATCGGACTAAAATAATAAAAATACAGATTTTTTCAAGTTCGAAAAATAAAAAGGATGCACGATTCGAAATGATATTGCTATAGGGATAATATATTAAAAGTCCAAAATTAGTAGTTTTGGAAGGAATTATATTATAAAAGGAATAACAGTTTCGGCCCCTGATATAAACTGAAAAAAGTGTAGTCCGATTTTCAATACAACTCTATTCTGGATCAAAGTACCAAATTTGGTGAAGACGTATACATTTTTGTTTACGTTATTTCATTAAAGAATGCACTGACAGGGCTCGACCAACATTTTTTTCCATGCTAATAGTTTGGATATAAAAAAAGTGCATACATATCTTAATTCCTTTTCATTGCAACCGTTATAAGTACCATGTGTACAAGTACAGCTGTGGAAGATTTCACTAACTTTTAACGATGCGATCTGTCGAAACTTTAACTAACGATTTTTCGTTTACAGTAACGATTGTGCTATTCACTTACTCTGTTTTATTATGGCTTATACACTCAAAGAAAAACGCCGTTGTAAAATCCAGCACCACCGGACTCAATACAAGCTTTTCATGTTCTTACTTCTTGGTTCTTGAAAAACGAACGACCTGTTCTCAAAACAACAACCTTGTTCTTGAACTGACACCATTTTCTTGAAAAGAGAACGGCTGGTCTTAAAATATGAACAAATGTTCTAATGAGAACAGTGCTAAAGAAAAAAGAATCAGATAATTCTCAAACTTGTTTTGAAATGTTTTAAGTATATATGCAGATTACATCTTCAAATAAGAATAATTTCTCAATAAGAGAAACAACTGAAAATGCATATTATGCATTTTTTCGTAAAATTTTGGACTTTAATAAATATTTGTTTGTTATAAATATTTTTTATTTATGACAAAAAAATTATTATTAATAAAAAACAAATGGGTACCTATTGAAAAAAATACTTTCCCCTCCCATCAATGATCAAGCACAAACCGTTCTTGAATTGAGAACGAAAACTGTTAAATCGACCACAAGCCGTTCTCGAAGCGTGAGAACGAAAAATATTATTTTAAGCAGAAATAGTGCTGGAAATGAGCACAGAAGGTTCACACATTAATACCAAACTGGTAATAAAATACGAACGGTGTGCTTGGAATAACTGTTCTTAAAACAAGCCCATCGGTCACGAGTTAAGAAAAAACATACTTAACAGACGTTTGTCAACAAATGTTCTTAATTTTGAACTTGTTTCGTTCGTTTTAGAACGATTTTTTCTCTGAGTGTAGATGATCATTATTATTAGTCTAAATGAAAGAAAAAAGGAATTCCAGCTAATGCTGGTGACAATCTTCAAATAATCTTTTATAATTTAGCGACTATAGCTGATCAAAGCTTAACGAATATAGTTGATTTGCTAAAACACTGATGATAAAAATCTCTAAAAAAAAAGTTTGTTAATTCCACTACTGGGCATAAGAACGCGTGTTCATTATTTTATAAGAAGGACCATTATTTCGAGGAAAGGCTTACGAATTTGGACCACTGTAGTACATTTATTTAATCATTTCTTTGATTTGATGTAAATAAGTTACGGTACGATTTTCAGCCGTATTATCAATACATTTGAACTTATCAGTGAGTTATGAAATGTCATTCGAAATCAATGACTACGAAAATTATTGACAATATATGCACTCAAATTTAATATTTATAAGTTCAAACTTGTAAGTATTCAAATAACGAAAGGAGCTACAGGGAGGTTCCATAAGAAAGTGAACCTGGGTGCGTTAATAATTTTTCTTATAAAACTGGAGATAGTGTGGATACAAATGTTGTAAAAACTTTCAATCAACCCTAAAATATATTGTTGACTTAACAATTTTAGGCCCGGTTTTTAAGTACAAGTTCAACTCAGTTTGTCAGTTAAACTACGCTTAAACTTATTCTGCAGTTTTTCAGTCTACTCTAAGTGAAGTTTAATCTGAGCTTAAGCGGTCGATCTGGCTGGGTTAAACTCTAGGTAACCTATCGGTGATTTCCGTTCGTTCGAAATCTCAAGAGTTGTTTCAAAACAGTGGCTCAACTCGAGAATCATAGCGTACTCAGTAAGAGGTAATTTTTTATAAAGCAAAAAATGCTATTACTTAAGTTGAACAAATTTAATTAACAACTTGTGGTTCTTTAACTGGGCTCAAATGTAAGATTCCATACTACAGTTTTTTCACGAAAATAAAATGAAATATATATAATTTAAAAAATAAATAAATGTGACACGCTAAACTCTGAAGAGATTTTAGGCAGAGCTTTTCTTTCAATTTGCGCCGTGCTCCTTTTAATTTTTCCTACAAATTGGCCGGACGGGACCTACTTGTTTTATACCGACTCGGAACGGCATCTGCAAGGCAGATTAGTTTTCACTGAGAGCTTTTCATGGCAGAAATACAAACGGAGTGCTTGCGGAACACTGCCGATGGGTAATCCCGCTTAGAAAAAGTGGTTCTATATGAAAAGCCTTGTTTCTAAAATTTTGATGTTGCTTTGCCCAGGGCATGAACCAAAGATCTTCGGTGTGGTAGGCGGAGCACGCTAACATCATACCACGGCGGCTATATAATTTATTTTTGATTACTTACGCCTCATTAGTGCTATCAATTAGGTGTTTATTTCTCACAATAAATAGCTATTTGCTTTGGTGGTACCACCTAGGAGATTTTTTTTCAACTTCACCTCAACTCGATATCCAATGTAGGATATCAACTGGAGAAACTTGTTGAAAATTCATTTGAGAACTGTACATTTCTCACTATCTCTCAAAATTTAATTTTACAAAATTTCTCAAAGGTTGGATAGTGATTGGGGAATGAAGTTGGATATCAACTCAAGAACTATATGGTTTAAGAAGAATTAAATAATGATGTTTGATATCACTTCCGGAACTATGTATATAATTTCGCTGGAGAATTTTTTTCCAGCTGTTGCCGTATCTACAAATTATCTAAATAAAAAATAAATGTGAGGCGCGATAACCTCCGAAGACATCTAAGGTCGAGCTTCTCTTCCAATTTGCGTCGTGCTCCTCTTGATTTTCCCTACAAATTGGCCGGACGGGACCTACATGTTTTATGCTGACTCCGAACGGCATCTGCAAGGCAGATGAGTTTTCACTGAGAGCTTTTCATGGCAGAAATACACCCGGAGCGCTTGCCAAACACTGCCGAGGGGCGACCCCGCTTAGAAAAATTTTCTTCTAATTTAAAAACCTTATTTCTAAAATTTTGATGTCATACGGCATACGTTGTGGTAGGCGGAGCACGCTACCATCACACCACGGTGGCCGCCAAATTATCTGATAATAAAAAAACCAATGTTGACGCAAAAAAAAAAAGCATACCCCAAAAGCGGCCTTAAACTGTGACTAAAAACTGCTCAGTAGTTTAACTGGAGTTTAAGTTTGACTAGAGTTTAAGCAAACTTAGTTTAAGCTTAGCTTAACCAGCTACTAAAAAACCGGGCCTATATTAGGTTAAAATCGCTTGTTTTGAAAAAGCTGTGAAACAATTTATGATTTACCACTCGAGTGATTAATAACAGAAATAACTATCGTAACTAATCTGTATTTAATGAAGCGGATTTAAATACCAATTTAAAAAGCTGCGTTATATTGTTATTATTAGATATATCGAACAGTATTAGCTGTGCGCCACCCGTGACAAAAAAAGTCGAAAGTTATCTTAAATTTTACAAGTCGGTCTGTTACTACATATTTGTCATACAATGTTCAAAACTTGTTTTAAATATATCCAACAATTTATTTTTGATTTCCTTGAAGTTTTTTTTAGGAATTATGAAACAATAAAATATGTCCCACCCGTGACAAGTTCCCAAAAACGTTCACTAGAAATAAATAGGCATTGCTAATACGCCATATAACCCTTACAGAGATATCAACTAATTAGGTCCAGTTGAAATTTTAATCAAAATACGACATCCATGAAGTTGGTTTTTGCATTGCCCTTGATTGTGAGTTAAATAATAAGAATGTAAATTTTTTTAGAATTTTCCGTAATTCAAGTTATTTAGCCGATGAACTGATCCCATGACGTAACCCATATTTTGAATCTTTAGAATACTTTATTTTCTATTAACAACTTCATTAAATGCTTTTAATTCGAACATGTCCCACCCGTGACACTTATATTTTGGATTTTATGAAATCAATGAAACCCTTTAACAAAAATTTATTATTTTTATGAAAATTGGTCTCCCAAATGTTCGTATATCTAAAAGTATTTCAACAAAACCAACTACTTTTACATATTCGCAGAGATTTTATAAGATATAATTTCACTAATGGATTGCGTCTATTTTTTGTCCCACCCGTGAAAGTTATAAAAATTATTATAATTTGCATATATATAAAGATATTGTGACTTCTTTTGCATAACTGTAATGATTCAACACTAAGTGTTTCAACCTATGTATTAAAACCAGAAATCTCCCGCTGGTTTTATCAGAATGCTTCAACAAAGATAAAACATTGCGTACGACTGTTCCACCCGTGACTATCGAACATCCCCACAGTTTCCACTTTTATATTTGTATTTGCACTATGTTAAACGATTGAAGCATATCATTTGACATTTGATATCGCCTTCCTGTTTGAAATAAAGTAAGAAACGTAAATGCCGAACATATAAATAATAAATTATACCATTGCTAGACTAAATCGTTCGGAGGCGAATCGTTCGTTTCAGCTATCGTTTGCAATACAGAATTAAGCCCTAATTTTGATCAACGAAACTACACCCGGAACCCACTTTTGGATTGAATAGGTAAATTTGTTTGCTATAAAACCCTTATCTATCACCAGTTAAGCTTAGTTGTTTCAAGAGATTGCTAAATATCTTATCAATTAACGGACTTAAAAGAGAAATGCTAGACTTTCTACCTCGCAATATTTTTTGTAATATACATTTTTTGTTTGATTACTAATATGAGATTATAAAAAAATATACAAATTAATAAGCTGCTGAATAAAAATCAATCAGGGCATTTGTACGATTTTAATTTGAATTGTTTATTGTCTAATCTTTTTCAGTTTACTCATACACATTACAAAATAAGTGTGTATTTGTGTAGTATTTGCTTATCTACAGCGAGAAAAAATGCGATTGGTCCTAGACTAGAAAGGCATATATGTAATACTCCTACCCTGCAAACATACTACTGGTATTTACTCGGTAATTATCAGATAATTTACGAGTAGTTCTTCAGTTAAACAGAATTTGCGTCGGGATAAAATTACCCTATATACTTCATGTACATGTAGGTTTATTTAAGTACAATAGAAAATACCAAAACTAGAGTATATAGAGAGTTGGTAGCCTACATGAAAATATACCTGCATTTTCCGAGGTAGCTATTTGTAGCATACCTTAAAGGTTGGCTTCAAATTCTAGTAATTTACAGGTATGATTCAAATAATTAATCAGTAGCTTTTGTGCGAGTTTTCTTTAAAATGTAAAATAAGATAATAATATCTTATATTATATAGCCGCTAAATTCGCATACACTACTGGCATTTCCTTGACAATAACGTATTGGTCAGGAAGTCTTTTTCCAAACTAAACGCCTTAATTAGCTTATGCAGTTTTAATTTATATTTATGTTTTTAAGTTTACAAATGTAGGTTTAAATTTAATTAATATTAAAAGGTCTCTAGTAAATTGTGGCCACCATGGATAGTTTTGATTATGGCTATAAGTCAATATTACTAGTCCCCTTAAAGTTGCAAAATATTCTTTAAGAAGGTGATCTGAATGCATTTTATGTTTACCTCTTTCGGACCGTTGGTTTACATTGATGTATATCGACCAAAATTGTTTATATATTGAAAAAAATTCAGAAATAATTTGATCCAATCCATACAGCCTACTTGTTTATGTATTGTGACGAATATTAGTAATACTAAAGGATACTATCATCTCTAAGCCAATACTAAGTAGTGACTTGTATGCACATCAATAAATCAATCATTATGTCTATACATATGTCCATACAATCATCTGTGGAAGTATCACTCACATATACACGCGCATATAGCTATGCGAGAAGCTATATTAATCGTGCATCTGTAGTTATAGCTGAGAAATTTATAGCTGGTAAACGAGTATTAAATTCTAGAAATAGAAACGCCTAGAAGTATGCGAACGAGACATTACAGAGTATAAAAGGAGTTAAAAAGCTGAGTAATCAGTAATCAGTTTGATTTAAGCACGCTATCTGTCGAGAAGTAAAAGTGTTATTGTGAAAACAGTTTAATAAAGACCATTTTGCATTATTGAATATTGGAGTTATTTATTCAAAAGTTTAGAGATTCGAACGTTAGCAGAAGGTTGTAAATAAGCGGAACTGCCCAAAATTCGTTACAGTATATTTTCAACAGTTTCGGGAAAAATTAAGTTGTTAATTGCGAAAATACTCCGAATTTACTAACAAATTACTTGCAGTATACTCCAGTTTACATATATTATTGTTAAGGGATAAATACCAGAATTTTACTTAAAGGTAGTAATTAAAGTTTCAATCGGGTATTATACGTGGAAGTTATTCAAAAATTACCGAATAAAAAGCACTTTTCTAAAATTGGTAATTATGACGGAGGGCTACCGGAATTTTACCAAATGCTTATTTACTTTCAGTTTATTGGTGTTAGTGTCATTGAAATTTTTATGACTGTATTAGTAGTTTCAGCAGCCGATGTTTTCAGGGTATGTCGGCACTCTGATGTTTGGGAATGTACCTAGCCTTTTGTGGCAATATAGGAGTATTACATATATGAGTACGGGTTTGGGCGCGAAGAATCATGTTAAAATGCCACTTTCGACCTCTTAATATGGAATGACTTGATCTATTTTCATATCCAATTGTACTTGTTTGAACTCTTGATAATCAACTATTCGAATAAAAGATAAGTCGATTAGCAAAATTTGTTTGGTACAAAAACCCATTGTCACTAATCAATTAATTGTTTCCATTCGACTAGTGACAGATCCGACTATTCGAATTGTTTTCTTTTTTTTTTGTAAATTTACAATAAGTTCTCCGATTCGTTACGACGCTGTCGAGTTATCGCAAACCATATGCAGCTCACATGATTTGCCCTTTTCTTTTTTGACAGCCTCGGAACTAGAAAAGAAATTTCATGAGTTAGGAAAACTCATTTTGCAGAAAAAAATTGTATTTTATATTATGGATCTGAATCAAAGATGGTGCGGAGAGAAGACAAGATGGCCCTTTCATTGCTCGAGAGTAAAGTGCTTTGAAAAAAAGCTTTGCTTATTAGATCAAGTTTGTCGAATGGACGAAGTCGCTTCTGCAAAGAAGGTGTTTCAGTTCACACCACCATTTGGAAGCAGAGGAAGGGAGAGACCTCCACTGAGTGAGGAGAGGCAGGCAGAGGCAGACTTGACCTAACTGGGCGTTCTCAATTGGAGTCTTGCTTACTTACTTAGTTGACGCTTAACCGTTTAAACGGTCATTGCCGTCCAACAAGGCGCGCCAGTCGCTTATTCGCTAAACTCATTCGGAACTACTCACTTTAGTGAATAGGCGCATAAGTTTTTCCAGTGCATTTACATATCTATGTGTGAAAATATAGTATGAGCTCAGCTTTAGCGTAATTGTAACTCAAAACATTTCTTTATAATTCAAATCGTATCGCTTAAATACATTTATTGTATATTTTTTAAATGGGCCAAAAGGTTGATAAATTATGATTTCAGGCGATGCAGATTGAATTGATGTTTTGCGGCTAACGACAAATGATTTAAATTTTTTTTTTGCTTTTGCAAAAAAAAGTTAAACTCTATATTAACAAGTAAGGAAGGCTAAGTTCGGGTGTAACCGAACATTACATACTCAGTTGAGAGCTGTGGAGACAAAGTAAGGGAAAATCACCATGCTGTAAAAAGTCCTAGGGTAACCCTGGAATGTGTTTGTATGACATGTGTATCAAATGGAAAGTACTAAAGAGTATTTTAAGAGGAAGTGGGCCATAGTTCTATAGATGGACGCCATTTAGGGATATCGCCATAAAGGTGGACCAGGCCTGACTCTAGAATTTGTTTGTACGATATGGGTATCAAATGAAATGTGTTAATGATAATTTTAAAAGGGAGTGGGCCTAAGTTCTATAGGTGGACGCCTTTTCGAGATATCGCCATAAAGGTGGACCAGGGGTGACTCTAGAATTTATTTTGTACGATATGAGTATCAGATGAAAGGTGTTAAGGAGTATTTTAAGAGGGCGTGGGCCTTAGTTCTATATGTGGACGCCCTTTCCAGATATCGCCATAAAGATGGACCAGGAGTGACTCTAGAATTTGTTTGTACTATATGGGTATCAAATGAAAGGTGTTAATGAGTATTTTAAAAGGGAGTGGGCCTAAGTTCTATAGATGGACGCCTTTTCGAGATATCGCCATAAAGATGGACCAGGAGTGACTCTAGAATTTGTTTGTACGATATGAGTATCAGATGAAAGGTGTTAAGGAGTATTTTAAGAGGGCGTGGGCCTTAGTTCTATATGTGGACGCCCTTTCCAGATATCGCCATAAAGATGGACCAGGAGTGACTCTAGAATTTGTTTGTACTATATGGGTATCAAATGAAAGGTGTTAATGAGTATTTTAAAAGGGAGTGGGCCTTAGTTCTATAGGTGGACGCCTTTTCGGAACATCGTTATAAAAGTGGACCGGGGTTGACTCTAGAATGCGTTTGTACAATATGGGTATCAAACGAAAGGTGTTAATAAGTGTTTTAAAAGGCAGTGGGCCTTAGTTCTATGGGTGGACGCCTTTTCGGGATATCGCCATAAACGTGGACCAGGGGTGACTCTAGAATTTGTTTGTACGATATGGGTATCAAATGAAAGGTGTTAATGAGTATTTTAAAAGGGAGTGGGCCTTAGTTCTATAGGTGGATGCCTTTTCGAGATATCACCATAAAGGTGGGCCAGGGGTGAATCTAGATTTTTTTTGTACGATATGGGTATCAAATGAAAGGTGTTAATGAGTATTTTAAAAAGGAGTGAGCCTGAGTTCTATATGTGGACGCCTTTTCGAGATATCGCATAAACGTGGACCAGGGGTGACTCTGGAATGTGTTTGTACGATATGGGTATCAAATTAAAGGTATTAATGAGGGTTTTAAAAGGGAGTGGCCCTTAGTTGTATATGTGAAGGCGTTTTCGAGATATCGACCAAAATGTGGACCAGGGTGATCCAGAACATCATCTGTCGGGTACCGCTAATTTATTTATATATGTAATACCACGAACAGTATTCCTTCCAAGATTCCAAGGGCTTTTGATTTCGCCCTGCAAAACTTTTTCATTTTCTTCTACTTAATATGGTAGGTGTCACACCCATTTTACCAAGTTTTTTTCTAAAGTTATATTTTGCGTCAATAGACCAATACAATTACCATGTTTCATCCCTTTTTTCGTATTTGGTATATAATTATGGCATTTTTTTCATTTTTCGTAATTTTCGATATCGAAAAAGTGGGCGTGGTCATAGTCGGATTTCGGCCATTTTTTACACCAATACAAAGTGAGTTCAGATAAGTACGTGAACTGAGTTTAGTAAAGATATTATAGTGTTAACTACTTTGTACTCTTTACTTTAATTTTTAAAATAATTTTAATTGAGTTTTCGTGTTAACTTAAAATTTTGAATAACTTCAAAAAAAGAAAATTCTAATTAGTTGGAAAATATTTAAACTCGAAAGTAAATAAATAATATTTCTAAAAAATAAACATTTAAATATTTGGTTAACTACCAAATATATTAATAAATTTGAAATTTTAATTTAATATTAAAATAAAAATTGTATTTAGAAAAAGTTAAAATTATTTAAATTTATCAATCAACTCTTCCATAGTAATAAATCGTAAATATAAATTTTAAATAAAACTAGGACTGGGACTGAGACTCGGAGTGGGACTGGGACTGGGACTGGAATAAAATAAATACAACCTTCTGGGACAGGCAATAAGGGATGCAGAAGAATGAGAAGAAATTGAGAGAAGAGAAAACAGAAAAGAGAGAAGAAGGAGATTGAGAAAGAGATAAAATGAGACGAAGGTGGAGATAGATGAAGCGAAAAAGACGGAGGGAGGAGTGAATAAAAGGATTAGGAAAAAGTGAAAAGGGGGGAGGGCAGAGTCAGATGGAAAAAGCTTATTAAAATGTATGCAGATTGGCCAAATTTAGGGCAGGACAACGTCTGCCGGGTCTTCTAGTATGTTAATAAAACAGAACTGATTTGGATTTCCCACTTTGATATAGAAATGTTTTTTAAGCTATTGCATAGATTTTATCGCGGGCTTGGCGACCGTAACGGATATTTGTCAAAAAAGGTTCGAAAAGGTTCGAAAATGTTCGGTGTTAACAACAGGCCAAATACATAAAATTGGATCTCTATCATAAAGTTAAAGTTAAAGTTAAAGCTAAAGTTAAAGTTAAAATTAAAGTTAAAGTTAAAGAGAAAGTTAAATTTAAAGTTAAATTTAAATATTTAAAAAAATTTGTTTTCTTATCGGTCACCACGCTTAAAAAGTGTAGCTTGAATTAATATCAAAGACAAAACTTGAATTAATATCAAAGAAAACAAAATGTTGCATAAATATTATAATTGCATAAATTGATAATATGCAATAGCTTTACCGCGGCAGTCCCCGAGTGCCACACGTTCTTTTTTTTTTTTTTTTGTTATGAATTCATATTAATAAAATTAAGAAAAAATTTTAAGTTCTAATTGAGAAAGAGACATAAACTGATAGTAGCAGTGTTCGGCCAGCAAACATTTTGTACAAACTTGTACCAATTGTTACTGAATATCATTTCGTGAGATAAAAAAACTTGTATAATTTGCAACGAGAGAGCGTAATTTTGGCATTTCATTTGGGTGCGAATTTACAAATTCATGCTGGGAAAATTTCATCTAGCACAAATTAGCAAGCAAGAAAACATATGATTGTAAATCAGCTGATTGCAATTTTCCCAACGAAACCATACATTTTTTGAAACTATCCAACTTAAACCCGGTTTTTCAGTACAAGTTCAACGCCGTTTGTCAGTTAAACTACGCTTAAGCTTATTGTAAAGTTTTTCAGTCTATTTTAACTGAAGTTTAAGCTGAGCTTGAGCGGCCGGTCTAATAGGGTTAAACTCTACTTAACCTATAAGTTATTTGCGTTTGTTGGCCATGACGTCGAATATACCCAACACGCATTTGGGCTTAAGTACCACTACATCTCATGTTGATAACAATGAAAAGTTGTTTCGAAACAGGACTCAACTTACGAATCATAACGTTCTGAGCAAAAAAGGAAATTTTTGTATAAAGCAAAAAATGCTATTACTTAAGTTAAAAAAAATATAGTGTGGTTCTCTCACTGGACTCAAATGTAAGATTACAATGCTACAGTAGTTTCAAGAAAATAAAATATGTATAACTTATTTTTAATTAATAGCGGTTCTTTGCTGCTATCATCTAGGTCTTGATTTCTCACAATAAACAGCTTTTGGCTTTGGTGGTACCACCTCGGGGAAGATTTTTTCAACCCACCTCAACTCGATTTTCAAAAGTAGGATATAAACTAAATGTATTGGATATGCATTTGAAAGCTGTGCATTTCACAAAATCTCTCAAAGATCGGAAAATAATTTGAGATTGACGTTGGAGGTCAAAGCGAGAACTATACATTTTACAAAATTTCTCAAACGTTGGATAGTGATTGGTGTTGCCGTACAAAAAGTCTACCCCTACACGCGGCCTTAAACTGTGACTGAAAAACTGCTCAATAGTTTAACTGGAGTTTAAATTTGACTAGAGTTTAAGCAAACTTAGTTTAAGCTTAGTTTAACCAACTACTGAAAAACCGGGCCTCAGTATAGCTCCTTTTCTCATTGAAGATCCTAAAATATATGTTCTTCAAAAAGGTCGAATCCCATAAACATTTCAAAAATTTTAATATTTTATTGAATTAATTACCTTCAATAAATATAAAAATGGCCGCAAAAAAAATTTAAATAGGTATTGCAATAAAATTACCCACTTCAAAGATAACTTCAAAAAGATTCACTTTTGCAGCAGCTACGAACTGTAAAATAATTTGTGAGATCGTAAAATTCTAAGCAAAAACATAAACAAAACATGCTTAAAATAATTATTTTTATATTTGCAACGATTGCATTGAGATCTCTTATAAAGTATGCAATGTTTGGTTTCTGCATTTTACTTTTCTGAATGCGGTATCTTTTGCAAATTAATGAAGACATAACGGATGCCTTTGTATAAATGCTCATATACCTACACTCAGAAAAAACTTCTCCCAATTGAAATTAAGAAATTCTTCCCCATTCGCATGGCCAAAATTTCTTCAAAATGCCATGCGAATGAGGAATAATTTCTTAAGTGCCATTTCATTCCCATTTTTCTTCAATCGGGGGAAGTTTTTTTCTGAGTGTACATAGATTTATAATTTATGATGAGAATAGAAAAAATTTGTTGATTACAATAGTGCGCTGAAATTAATAAATTTAGATCTTTTGTTTGCAACAGAGTAAACATTGTACTTCTCGAGGTACTCGGTACACACTTAGAGGCATTGTTGGAAACTTCATCATCCTTAGCCAGATATCCCTGTGTTGCGACAACTGACGCCAAATGACTAGCTTAGGGAGTTCAACTCTACCTTCACTTGTCCCTCTGAGCTCAGTGTAGGTTTTCACCTTCCTCTGCTTCCAAATACGAGAGCCGATAGAAAACTTTCTGGGCCGAAGCATCTTATTCCATTCCAATTGCATGGCCTAGCCAGCGAAGGCTTTGTGCTTTAATTCGTTGCGTTATTTTATGCGTAAAGCTCATACAGCTCATACTCCTGCGATACTCACCGTTGTCTTCATGGACAGAACCATAAATCTATCGCAAAATCTAAATACTTCAAGCGCTATCCGATCTTATCTCGATACCATCTAGGTTTCTAAGCCATACATCAGGACAGGTGAGACTTATAGAGATTGTGTTTGTTCGTCGAGGTGGAAGGAAAAGCTTGCTAGTACTGGTTCTCCTATATACGAAGTCCTTCACACTCTTGAATTTATATGCACCAACAGTCACACGAATATGCCGATCTTTTCGCTGATGACAGTGAACGAAGAGAAGACGAATCTCCTCGTTCACTGCAAGACCCACATTTTTGGGCTTCTTCATCCAATGACGAGACCGCCAAACTCATTTTTCCCACTCTCTTGTTTCTTTCCCTTCCCTGCCGCTCTCGCTTTCCAGGTTATCATCCCACTTCATCACTTTCTGCTATTCCACTTGCACTCCTTTTTCCTTTATCTCACCCACCCACGGCGGCTTAGTCTAATATAAAACTAAATGACTAAAAAGTTATCAAACCAATTGTAATGTTTTCGCTCTGCCGATCTTTCCCCAATTTTGATGTGAAATTGTCTGATATAGTATTATCGATTTCAGGTATTAGGTGCAAAAAGGGCGAAGCACTACAATGACATGGGACTTGGGGGTGGGGAGGGAGGGATGGCCTGAAGGTTTAATGTGGCCATATAAATCGTTCCCGAGGTGGTTGGGCTAGCACCCTAATGGTGCTGTGTTACCGGAGCGTACCGGACAACAAGATGCAAAAAAATTAAGAGTCTTCACAGAAACATCTTACCTTTGACCCACGTGTGACTCCCCTTAACCACGTTGAACTGGTCGGTCAATAAAGACCTCACATAGACCGAATGTGTCCATAGTGTTACCAACAATCGGAACCAAAACTTATAGCTTATATTTTGACCTTTGCATTAGCATTTGAAGGGGTGAGTGTGAAAAATTCGTGTATCACGTTCAGCCTATGTGAATTCGTTATGGACCGCAGGTTTATTTCAACCTATACGTTGCACGTGCTGATTGCACTTTTATAGTTTTATCCCGGCTCTAGGGCATCATCTAAGATAGTCTCTGCTGAGAAGCTTTTCTATTCACAAATATATTTGGTACAACATTTAACTGATGGGGTATTCCATAGTGACGGCTGGGACATTTTGATCCGATTTTGGCTGAAACGTTTAGTAATTTCTTTAACTAGTAGTTATAGAAGTTTTGAACATTATTTATATATTCCATAAAGAAAAAATAAAAGCTAATTTTAGCTTGTGTCAGGTGGGACAAGTTGCATTGGAAGCACATAGTGTGTGAATACCTTTCAACTAACTGCTTCGCTGCAGCTTTATAAAATAGGATTCCTATGTAGAGGAAAGGTTTTTGTGCTTCATGTTTACAGTACAGTAACTTTACAGACAGTAATTCAATTCCAGTTTTTTGTCTGTGGTGTCTTTTTTGACGGAATAACCCTGATGCAATAAAATGTTTATTAATCCCTGAACTGGAAATCGTATATTGCTGAATTTTTATACTCAGCTGAGCAGAGCTCACATTGTATATTAATTTTGTTCGCATAACGTTACCCCGTAACGGCATAAACCAATCGAGATAGATATAGACTTCTATATATCAAAATGATCTGAGCGAAAGAAGAAATTCATTTAGCCATGTCCGTCCGTCCGTCCGTATGTTCGTGAACCCGATAACTTGCGTAAATTTTGAGGTATCTTTATGAAATTTGGTATGTAAGTTCCTGGGCACTCATCTCAGATCGCTATTTAAAATGAACGAAATCGGACTATTACCACGCCCACTTTTTTTGATATAGAAGCGAAAAAGTGCGATAATTCATTTCCAAAGACGGATAAAGCGATGAAACTTGGTAGGTGGGTTGACCTTATGACGCAAAATAGAAAATTAGTAAATTTGGACAATGGGAGTGGCACCGCCCACTTTTAAAGAAGGTAATTAAAAGTTTTTAAAACTTTAATTTGGCAGCTGAGTATGTAATGTTCGGTTACACCCGAACTTAGCCTTCCTTACTTGTTAATTTTGAGGTTAATGCATTCTTTGACATGCACAATATGAATTTTATAAATGAAATGTAAAGAAAAATGTTTATAATATCGTTTGTTTTTCAAACAAATAACTTGAATAATAGCCAATTTGATCGAAATTTGTTGCTTACAAAGTTTTATTGCACATTCTTGTAAACAATTATTTGACAAGAATATATATTTTGAATATGGTGCATATTGAATTTGAACTGGAATTTGTTAAAACATATTGAGGCAACATGGGTAATTATTTAAAACTGATGTAAATATTTAGCTCAGCATGTCATAAAATCTACGACATGATACACAAGGTAAAGTTAGGGTCAATATGGCCTTAAATAAGACGATGTGGTTGCTCAAAGGGCTACTCATTGAAGTCCGTCTAAATCTCTTAAACGTTCTGAAAGTTTTGTTCTCAGACTGCAAGATATTTTTAGGTGGCAGATCTAAAACACGGATGCCGTTGAGGGTGAGACCGTGCTCATCTACCACCTCTAAGGTCTTGGGCTCCCTCGAAAAGCAAAATCAAAAGGGTTGGGAAAATTTTTTCTCAACAGGGTTGTCCCTCGGCAGTGGTAACCAGTACCCAGTAATAATTAACAACATTAATGGACCAACATTACATAGCTCTGTGTGACGTTGTTGACATATCAGGGGGTTTTCGATAGTGCGCGCTATGAGGCTATCAGAAAAGGCTCAGATTGTTTGGTTCATTGGTGTGAGGAGTCTCAGCTGACTCCAATTAGCGATAATGAGTCATTTCGATACCACAGCTCGTGAAATAAATAATGGAAAATTGTGTACGAAGACTAAATAATGTTTAAAACCACGTCGGAGTAGGGGCCCACTATATGCTTTCTGTTGCAAATATGTATATTAGAAAGACCCCTGGAACAACACCCTGAAATTATCTTTTTCTTGCTTTGACGAGTAGGCAGATAGGGGAATGGGAATGAATAGAATGCTATAGCAAAGTTTTATGGTGCAATGGCTCTCCCTGGGCTCATTAAAGCACATATATGGAGACTATACGCAATCAGGCGTAGGTTGTGGGAACAAATGTAGCCCAAATTGTTAAAACTGCCATTTATGCATGCAAGAGGATGCTAGGATGCACGCGGGGCTTATCACCCAAACTCTCTCATTGGGTATTTACGGCAATTATCAAACCTATACATTACTATGGGGTTTTTGATTGGTGGACAGCCATACAAAAAAGTACGTATACCAAAAAACTTGAGAGGGTGTGCTGAGTATCAATGATTAGCATAACAGGAGTCTTAAAAGCCATCCTATGACAGTATTGGCTGCCATTCTACAAATCCCGCCTGCAGACCTAACGGCCAAAAACATCGCGTTAGCAACGGCAACAAGGCTTAAGGCCTCGGGGCAGCTTAAGTGCAGGCCTTAGGGACACAGCAGTATAGCGCCATCTAATATCGGGCAAACGGAATATATGGTCCCGTGCCTGAGCTTCGAAAGAGATATTGGGGTGACAATTGAGGCGGAGGGTTTGTGCCGGGGTGCAGAAATGGCAGAACATACTGTACACGTGTATACGGATTGTTCCAAACTAATGGAAGTGGTTGGGTCTGCTGTTTACTGTGTCGACATAGAACTAAGTAGATCCCACAGGATGCCATATTACTGCAGCGTTTTTCAGGCGGAAATTACAGCAGTGAAGAAAGCAGCAGAAATTCTGAAGGAAGCGTGCTTAAGCTGTAGTCCCGTCAATTTATATATTGATAGTCAGGCTGCGATTAAAGCAATAATCTCACACAGTACTTCATCAATAAGTGTTCTGGACTGCAAAGAAGCATTGGAAAAACTTGGCTCAAGCCAGACCATACATCTTTACTGGCTTCCCGGTCATAAAGGGATAGAAGGTAACGAAAAGGCCGATGAGTTGGCAAAGGAGGGTGCAACACTCGCTGAGTCGACGATAGACGTCCCATTCCGTTTGGGAGAAATCATTGCATATGGTCCATCAAGCAGGAAAGGCTTGGACAAAAGCGCGGACTACAAAATTTCTAAGATCACGTGCAAAGCCTACGATATTAGACTCACAAAGTGGCTCATATCTCTGAAGAGAGAAGACTTAAGGCTCGCGATGGGCATACTGACTGGATACTGCCTTCTGGCGTCACATGCTTAGAAGTTAGGCATCTTCAGTAACAGCAAGTGTAGGAAGTATTTGCTGCAGGAAGAGACGGTTGAGCGCGTTCTGTGTTCGTATCCTCGCCAGGTCAAGGCTCCAGCTATTAGGGGCGGCAGAGTTGCCACATCTCGAGGCAGCAATTAAGCTGGGTCCTATAAACTGCTAGTATTTGCCAGGAGGACGGAATTATTCTATAATATACATATGTCGTGGCACCTGATTGGGGTTCTTCCGTTTGGTCGTCAAACAAATTCTGGTAACACTGTGGACACATTCAGTCTATGTGAGGTCTTTATTGAGCTTCCAGTACAACCTAACCTAACCATATAAACGAAGAACTATTAAACTCGTAAATTTTGACAGAAAGGGCCTACGAACTCAAACGTTGTACTACACGGGAGACTGTGGTCTAACTAATCACCTATGTATGTAGGTTGGTGGTGTGACTCCTAGTCCGTTTGTTCTATGAAAAGGTACTAAAATTAATGAGAAACTCCAACACACAGTTATAGGCTTTTAATTCAAGCACAATGGTTCTTACCAAAGATTTCACTGTGGAAAATAAATGGTTTTACTTGTTTACCAATAACTTTTGCGATTTGGTTCCCTTACTATCCGGTGTTCTGAACCCTCTAACTGCTAAATTTTTGTTCTAGTTTCATAAGGAACCTCAAAGCGACATCATTCCTTGACCCTTTCCATATGCCAAGTTCTAAACCATCTTCAATTTCACTTCCTTTACTCCACCGCAAATCAATTACGCACCAATTGAATTTGATTGCGAAGGAAATCAAATAATTTTTGAAATATTTAAATGAAGCAGTAAATTGTTGCATCCGATTGATGATGTTCCATTGATGATGCAGCTGTTGCACTCCAAACGGAATTGCGCTTAATAGTTTTGCTGCAATGCCTTTGACATGAATCGCATGCCAATCTACTTCGCTCCAAAAGTGTGTGGACACTCAAAGAAATTATTTCAATATAAACTAATGTGCCTTTTTCACTTTTTCTTATCTTTTTCAGATCTCAACTTCAGTATACTTGCAGTACAAAAAAGCGTGAACGGAAGATCATTTGAAAGCATTCAGTTTGAACTTTAAATTGCAAATTTTGTTATTGTACACGCTAAATATAATCTTAGCAATGCGTAGCCTGATTGCCATATTATTTTTAAGTCTAATTGGCTTAGGAATACTGCATTTCGCGAGAGCTGATATATCGTAAGTAAAGTTGATTGGTGAGATATTTGAATTGCATTTTTTTGTGCCCAAATTGGTTCGGTAAAGAAATCGAACTGTAAAGGGAGAATGTTTTGTTATTGTGGAAATCTATTTGAGCTAGATATTGTGATTGATATTATTGTCTGGGCTCCCATCAAAGCTATCGAATCACAGAGACAACCTTTCATACATCATCTCACTTGTCTTTTCTGCACTCACAAGCCATTCTATTGCAATATTAGTCTCAGTCTTTGCAGTATTGGGATCCAAGTAATGTCAGAATTCCGGGGATCTTAAGAGGCAAACTAAGTAGCCTTTGATTTATGTGGTAAGACTTGAAGGACTTTTAGTATATCTACGTCATCAACAGGCTGGTAAGGAGCTATGCCGAGTTTTACTTATATGACAGATCTCTCAATTACCTATCATGTGCTAAGAAATAACATGGAGTTATTGTACAAATGCATGTTTTTTCAGCAAGACCCGTTGTTGTCCAAATGTTAACTATTAAGCAGGGTTACTTTATACTCTTGCTGAGTTTGCTGAAAATATTCCTCCAAAATTTTTCATTTCTTTCAATGCGTATCGTACCCCGGAGGATATCGCCTAAGGGCCTCTTATATACGTTATTTTCTTGGTGAGGGAGTAACATCCTAATGCTCTCATAAACGTCTCTACCCCACAGAGGCTGCTTCACATTGCTACACCTTAACTAGCACTACATCAACGTTCAGGAGCAAAGCAGTGCAGCACAGCAAATGTAAATCTAAAACTCTCTCCGGTGCCCTGACTGCTATTCATTCATGGTTTTGAAATGCCTCGGTCTAGTTCCTATCGTAACTAAACTGAATTAGACATTGTACTAATCACTCACAATCGTCTCTGTAAAGAGGCACCATTTTTGAATTCATAGGGAGCTCCTTCTTCATAGCCAATTCCATTCATATCTACTATATATATGCTATTTCTTTGTTAAATCCACCGCAGATCTTTAAGACACCTCCAAACCACTAGTCCTTCAGTAATGAAATTACTTAACATGGATCTTCAACTTACGTTAGTTAAGTCTTCGCAATCCAGTATAAAGTCCAGTATATAAAGCACGGTCCCCACCTATGAAAAGCCCCTGATATAGCCAACCGTGAGATAGAATGTTGGTTTTTCGCCGGCTTAGTTCTCAATCATCACCCATCACAGCAAAAAGAGAATATAATTTGTCCCGGGAGATCAGAGTTACAACTGACAACCGTTTTTGGTTTTCGTGGAAGGAGGAAATGCTTTGTGCACTTACCGGGATTTTAAGCCTCCACTGTTTCTTCGAGTGTAGGACTCCCTTTCTCTTTTGAAAGGCTAGCCACTGGAACCTAGCAGATATGACTGCTGCCACGCTACTGATATAGGCAACCTTCTTCACTTTAAGCGAGAATTATTTTACTCAATTAATTCTGCGATCCACTTTCCTGCAGCACTGTTGCTCCATGCAGGACTCTGCGCTGATGCATAATATTCTTTTTATTTTCACAGCAAGAAAATATACCGTAATCATGCCCGCGACTAATAGGATATTCAAAGCTTTAACCCAAACGCCTTCACCGTATAAGAGTATAGAAACTGAGGCTGATTCGATGATTTCTGATTCGATCACCTTCCTCGTGGATGCCTCATTTATCGACTCAGATTAGCTAAAGTGTGTACAGCCATTTGGTAGAACTATATAATGTGATCCGAGAAGATGCGCTTACTTACTGATGGGGACCAACAAACAGAAACAAGCAGCTAAGGATACCTCAAGTATTTCGTTCAGCTATTTCTATTTGTTGGCCCACATCCGTAGTCTTGATATATGGTGTTCCACTTCTCCGTGAAGATAACAATATCCATTTTTATCACCCAAGGACCATGATCAGCCATTATTTTCGCTTAACGTTTTCCAGCTCGCAGTTTCGTTGTGTTATGGTAGCAGTCTCCTCATATGCGAAATTTATGACAAAGATGTTTTCTGGCATGTCTAAGCGAATAAAATTGCTGCAAAATCTGAACCTAGCACAGAACCTTTGGTATCTCCGCCTGCCACCTTTACTTTTCCTTGCTTGGGTGTAATTTTGTACGATAGATATCGTTCTTTCATTCTATAATCTAGTAAACATAGCAGTTGCTTGAAAGAGCACTGTGGTGTCATTTCAGCTGGCTAAAATAAAAGCATTTTTGATGTCCAGGGTGACCAGTAAGGCTAACGGGTGAATCGGTGTTGTGAAGTGATCTCTGCGGAAAACATACTCATGATGAGACCGTGACCATCCTTTGTTGTTGCAGTATGCCGCTTCTTAAGAAGGCTTTCCATAATTTTTCCTGCGAGTATAAGGCAGGTGCTCTGACTGGCCTTGAATCTTTCATAGGTTTCATGCTATGCAGGGCCATTTTAAAGTTATCTTCATTCAATGGTTCCAAGTTGCGCTTTTCTTGGGTATCGTGCCCATCCTCTCTGGGTGTCAGCTGAACACTGTATCATACTCGAGTCATCATACCTAGACTCTGTTTTGCATGTGTAGAGTTGTTCCCTCATTATACGTGCCCTTTTTTACATGTCCATTCAACAAACACATTTTATCGGGTCTCTCACCGTGAATATCGTATGTTTTTGAGCCTAACGTAGTAAGGTTAATCTGCTGCAAGAACATCAAATGACAAAAGTATAAAGGCGAGAAAGTGAGCAGTATCTAGGGAGCTAACTGCAGGCTGAAATCATAAGGCCTAGGCTACTTAACAGCTCCATTTTTGGCTTTCTCCTGTTTATCTTATTCCCTGTTAATTCATTCTAACAACCTCTAATCTGACAATATTTGAAATAAAGAATCTAATATTCCGAGTTGGGAATTACATAAATAGACGGCGCCAGTTCGAACAAACTTCACCATTGAAAGGAAAACTCATTAAAGGCTCCTTATGTATTTTTACAACAAAATTAAAAAAAAAAAAAACAAGTAAAGGTGTCTAAGTTCGGGTGTAACCGAAGATTATATACTCAGCGTGAGCTTCAATTGCACATTTAATTTCAGAAAATTACTTTTAACAATTTTTGTTGTTATATCGGTCTACTGATTTGTAATATCGCTTGTTCGAATCGAGCTCAAGGCCTAACAATAATTATTTTATCATTATTATTGTTATGATACATATTTTCTTAATTGAAAAAATTATTAAATTAGAATAGAAGAAAGAAAAAATTTAGACAACTGCCAAAGCTCGTTGTATGGATCCATTTCGGGAACTGCTTATGAAATCAAACAAAAAACCGCTGTGATGGTTGAATGGTTATAGCAGCGGCGCCTAAACGTTGCCGATGAAAGAATTTAGCAGTTCCCGAAATGGATCCATACAACGAGCTTTGGCAGTTGTCTAAATTTTTTCTTTCTTCTATTCTAATTTAATATTTTTTCAATTAAGAAAAAATTTATCATAACAATAATAATGATAAAATAATTATTGTTAGGCCTTGAGCGCGATTCGAACCCGCGATCTTATAAATTACTTTTCTACATAACACGTGACACCGCCCGTTTAAAAAAAATGTCTCCCCATTTCCTCTTATAATAAAACTTGATAAGTGAAATATCATTGATTCAAAACTATTTTTCGCTAAGTTATAGCTTATTACTCTAGTCTATGACCCTTTTAAACTTGTTTTATATCTAAGTTGCCGTGGTCTTTAACCGATCCCGTCCATTTTTACTAGAAATATTTTCTGCTATAAGGAAAACATGTGTACACAATTTTATTACGATATGTTAATTTTACTTCGAGTTATGGCTCCCGAAACATAGAAAATTGCTGAGTCATAAAAGGGGCGGTGTCACTCCCATTTTTTAAGAATTGAAGTTTTCCTTTTTATTCCTTTTCATTGATATAAAGCTCTTTTTTTGCAAAGATATAGCTTATTTTATTCGTTCACGACCCTTTTAAAAATCTTTTCTATAAAAGTGGGCGTGGTCCTTAACCGATTTCGTTAATTTTTCTTCAAAGCATTCCTTATAGCAAAGGTAACCCCTCTGCCGAATTTTGTTACGATAGGTTTAACGATTTTTGATTTATGATTAATAATATTTGTAAAATTGATTTCATCACAAGTGGACGGTGCCACGCCCATTTAAAATTTTTTTTTCAAATTTTTATCAAGAGTCTCAATATCAGTCCATGCGTCAAATTTCAACATTCTAGGTGTATTATTTATTAAATAATCAGGTTTTTTGTGTTTTCCGAAATGTTATATATATATAAAAAGTGGGCGTGGTTATCATCCGATTTCGATCATTTTCAATACAAATCTATTCTGGGTCCAGATAAGCTCGTGTACCAAATTTGGTGAAAATATCTCAATATTTACTCAAGTTATCGTGTTAACGGACAGACGGACGGACGGACATGGCTCAATCAAATTTTTTTCCAAACTGATGATTTTGATATGTGGAAGTCTATATCTATCTCGATTCCTTTATACCTGTACAACCAACTGTTATCCAATCAAAGTTAATATAGTCTGTGTGCAAAGTACGCTGAGTATAACAACAACAACAAATACATAAAAATGCACACAAAGTTAGATCACACACGTACACGCAGAGCTGGAAGTGGTCTCAAATGCGACTCATTAATCAGCATCATGTCAGGAGTACTAAAAATAGGCGACGCTTTTTGCATACTGCTTCGAACCGCTTATCTTCTAAATTCTAAGTACTTACAATGTACGTCTGTTAAGTAGGCGCTTCTGTGTATGAGGAGATCTGCATATGCAATTGAAGGCAAATGTGCCAATGTGCACTTGCCCCTCCTCATCAGAACGCTTGTGAGGCATTCTCACAAAGAAAAGCAATAAAAGTCGAAATAGTTTATTTTCGGAATGCGATCTGTTTATAACTCGTTGCTCAGCTGCCGCTGCTGATATGCACAACTCTAAATTACGCAATTCTATTTCATTGATGTTAATCAATGAAATACGACGATTACGAGCTCCATGCCCTCTCTCCGCGTTGTGGCGTTCGTACAAAAGCATGCCATGAATACTTTGACCCTGAGCTCAACGTTACGCTTCTTCCTGGATGTATTGTATTAATGTAAGTACATTATTGTACTTCTCATTTAGGGAATAAGGGCACAGCTACCGAAGGCAAAGATGAGGATAATATGTTCGTTTTGATGCTGCAGCTGCATCCATCCCAATTTGCATATGTGGCAATAAACGAATTGTTTGCTTTAAATTTATGATGTTAATTTGCTAGTAAACAAAAGCTACGACAGATGCTCTGTACTATGATGAGTATTTCACAGAAGTAGCCGTCTGCCTAATCTTGCAGCGACGCAAAATGCTTTGCGCATAAGAAAGCTGCATACGAGGAGTGAGCGAAAAATACGGCTCAATTTGGATCGTTTTTTATACTGATCTTAGAAGGCAAATTTTGGCCATTGGGTAGCCAACATAGTCCAGACTGGCACGCTTTGTTCTGTCAACCAAATTTGTTAAGAGTCTGAGCTTTATACGGCTAAGCACCAGTTAAGTATAATATAGTATATTTTATGTAGAAGAGGGGCAAATCTCGAAACTTGATAGTATAAATAAAAAATTTGAACGAAATCGTTTTATTGCTCGCACTTTTTGCGATGTAACTCAGAAATGGTTGAACGCACTGAAAAATACTACAGACTGGACGTGCAGAGAATTTGGGGATGTATAACTTCGTACTGAGCGCAAAACATCCCATAGAATGCCACATGTTTGCGAAAATCTAAACTTTGTAACCCTTGGTGTAGATACAAATATCTCCCATGTCTTCATCAATTCCCCAAACAATATCGAGCCATCGAAGTTAGTCGGCTTGATTCGCAGGCCTGTACCGTGCTCGTTGGATCACGGAAAGGACCATCAAACTTCTGGTACGAAATTTTGCCTACTCTGTCCAAAGTAGCAATTATTGCCATAAGTGATTCTCTTGGTTTTGTTGGCTAACAATGATTCCTACATTAAAGCTGGTTCCTAAATACGCAAAGCCCTTCACTGTCTACCGTAATGTGACTTCAAGCCGCAAATCCGCTGACACTTTCTTTGACTATTGTTATTACTGCCATTTGCGGTCGTTCACCTCATGGCCTACTTTCTTCGTCCCTTTATTCCAGCGAATGTGAAATTTGCGGCGCGTTTTTTGCGAAGTTTGTACGATTACTTTACTTATCAATGAGCCAGAACACAGTTTAAGGTGTAAGGTGAAGCTAATCCCACCTTATTTTGTAAAGGCTTTTTACCACTCACCACCTCCATTTTCCTGCGCTTCATTGTTTGAACCGCAATAATGCCGTTTTTATTTAGTCATAGTCGTTCGGTTCAAAAATTCGTCCACAGTAAGAGATTTTACCGGCCTTATTTTTTCCTTCTTCTTGTAGCGGTAAAGGGTAGTATTATCGATGTTGATGGTCCTTTGACGGATATAGATCTGGTACATTTCGGGGACTAGCCCGACCATATTAGGAATGATTTATAAGTGACCACGTTGAACTTTCTGGGTATTCCAAACCCCCAACCTACTAGTTTCGCGAGGAGCCTGGTAAATGTGTGTATTTGTACAATTGGGTTTAAGAAGCTGTGAAGCTATACAGCTTTAAATGGCGCTTAACAACGCCTTGAATATCGTACCGGCGTCATCATCGCCTTGTTATTTAGCAATAGGAAGAAGAGTTTTCCCCTCTCTGACGCTCTTTCCTTACGTATGAATTAGGTAGATCTCACGTGAGTCCCAGTCGACGGGCATGCATCCTCCGACAAAATGTAATCCTTCCTTTCTCTGAGCTCAGTTGTTTCTCAGCCGGGATGTTACTACCCGCAATCAGTCATAGTTAGGTAGTAGATGTAGTATATGTAGATTTGCTTGGGGTATCGGCTCATTATTTATCTTCCTCCGGGTACTCGTACCATTGCTTGCTATCACTCTGAATTCTGTCCCATCACAAGGGTGCCGAGTACGGACACTCCTTGCCTTTTGAAGGAGAGATGTCACATCTTTTCAGTTAGTCTTTCGGACTCCATGCAGCCAAATAACATTCTCAACTACAGTATGGCATTAATCAGAAATGACCTCCTATTACGCATTTACCGTTGTGGAGTATATTTCGCTGTCTGTTCCGGGAGCAGCTTCTATAAAATAAAGCTTTATTTGTGATCTTTCTCATGTGCTCTTGTGTTCGTAGTGGATAACCCTACTATCGAGGTCACACGTTCTGGAAACTGGAGTTATATTTCCACCGATTACAACGGTTTTGTTTTAATTTGATGAAGAACCTCGACTGTCTAATCCGAGGCACTTGTTTGATTATTAACTTAAGGCCAGTGCAAAACATGGTCTACGTATAAAATTTAGCCACTTGATTTTTTGATCACACCTCGTACTGAAATGTGATGGGTTGAATAGCTCTCCCATTTTTTCATATGCTAAGTTGGCTTTACTTGTTGCATAAAATTCAAAGGCGCTACAGGCGCAATATCATCTACCATAAACTTCTAAATGTTCGCTATGTTTTCACAGTTGTCAGTTGTTTGATCGTTAATTTGGCATTTGAAAGAAAAACTCTTGAGGGGGGATGGGGTGTTAAATGATTTGTATGCAAATTGTCTCGTGATGGGCGCATGACACTAACACCTCATCGACAGATGTTAATTAATGCGGAAGTTGTTTGACATTTCTTTAGAATTGTATGTAAAAATTGTATAGCACTATGATTGCTCAGAACAATGCCCTATTTATAAGATCTACATACTTTGGTATAAACAAATAACTTGACATAAAGCAAATCCTATTTGAGGCTTATTACGAAAATGGAACCAGATTCCGCTCTTGAAATCATCTATGATTTTCAAAACTGCTGTTATCAAAGAGAATGTTGGGCCGGGCAGTAACGTTTTCTCTACGGACCCATGAATATTCTTATAAGTACCCATTTTACCTGCACAGAGTACATGCATGCCTTATCGAAAGCAGATTTAAATGGGATATTAACCTGACGTGGGGAACTAGGGGACAAGTTTCGCGGCGCGAACGCACGCAATAATTTTAACTTTCTGCAGACTGGTGAGATAGAGCCATAAGTCGACGCTTTATTTGAAACATTACCGAATAACGATTTACAAGCGTAGAAAGCAATACAGGATTTCCCCAACAGCTCATGGATGCACGCTTTCCAGATTAGTTTGCAATCGATGGTTAGTCCATAATACTTAGCCTAACATTTCAAACGTATTTAGTAGGCTTGCACTTCCTTATAAAAAGTAGTAATTGCGCCTTATCCGTATTTAGCCTAAGGCCACATTCATGTGTCCACCCACTTAATTTTGCCACCGGTTTTTTCATGATTTCACTCATCATGTGAAAGAGAAAACTTATCCAGAAGTCGAAGTCGTCCAAAGCGGGAGCATATATAAGCATGTAATGAGAGAATACCTCTAACAAATCTTACTTATCAAGTTTTACTGAGTTCTTCATGTCAACCCGCCTCGGAATGTTCTTACCGGGGCTCTGTTTTCACAAAGCGAATGGCAGTTTTATATTTCCTCAGGGTGTCATATGCACCTGAACGTCATCCCTCAAGTAGCAGTCGTTGAAAACTTGCCTGAGATTTGATTTTAAGTCGCTAAGGCTTTTATCCCACAACGGTGGAGAAATTTCCACACCCAGTCTTTCAGATTGTCTGCACGTTAGATGGTAGTCTTGTTTCGTAGACTATCTTGTCGAAGATGCTCCAAGATGTTCACTTTGGATTCCTATGCGGTGGATTTATCGACCTCATCCAGTCCGTAACATAAGAATATTATGTACGACGACCTTAGAGGGAGGTTTTCGTCCACACCTCCCAGTTCCTTACTAAAGGAACCTTTGAGTCAGTTGCTATTATCAAGGACCTCCTTTCCACCTGCAATGATCTTTGAACTAGGAAAGACATAGGTAGAAGTTAATATAAAATCGAAAAGAGACCTAGCAGGATTACTTATATCGCTTCTGATTATTTCCATACGGATTTGTTTCACCTCCTCCCGAGGTATCGGCTGATCGTAAGCCATGAGGCGTTCGGTTTTGAAAAAGCAAAGCGTCAAGGTGTTCCTAACAAAGGTACAGGCCGTGGGTTGATATCAAAGTCCTGCTATCTGAGAGGTTGTCGCCTGCTGCTCTGCTTCACACTAATAGCATATTACACATGCAAGGTTGTCATTAAGCAACTCCCTGGTTTTAAAATTCCAATTAAAGAAGTGACGTGAGTCCTATAGAAATTCGACCGAATCGGACCAAAAAGGCATTCCCATGAACCGACAAAACAAGTTCCCCATACTGCTCCAGTGAGGAGTCAATATAATAGTAGGGAAGAAACTTTATTTTAAATTATTTTCCCTTTTCTCTTCCGTTTTCAGTCGAGATGACATCCGTGGTACTATGCAGTCATTAGTTTATTCGTACAATCAATTGGATAATAAACTTGAGCGACACGAGCATCGTGAACGAGCACTTGGCGAGCTTTTGAAAAAAGCATTGCAGTCATTGCAAAAGGGACAAAAGAATCTCGAACCACTGAATGGTATATTCGGACGCTTGGATGAGAGAGTCAGTCAAATCGAAACTCTGTTGATAACGGTAAATGTAATTTGTAAGACCGCATCATCATATAATTCTATACATTCCCTCTTATTTCTCTAGCAGCAAGAAGAAAAATACAACTTACAAACCGAAAAGCTTGGTGAAGCTCTTGAGCACATATTCAAATGGATGCGCGAGAATGATGAATGCCTTAAGCGACCTCCGATGCCGCCTGGTGCTGAAGTGATCGCCATAACACCTGCACCCATTACCGCAGCACCTGCTATATCACCAGAATATATTAAGGAACAAGAGAAAATTAATCAAAAGTTGCTAGAACAAGTAACGAAACTATCAACAAAAGTAGACAAACTATTGGATACCTCCAAGAATATGATGGAACAGACGGAGGTGGCATTTAAGGGTGTGCCCTCAACAGCGGAAATGTTAACTAAAATCGAAGATAAGTTAGTGAGCTATAGTGTGATAACACCGGCCCCATTGCCAGAGCCAGTCGACAATTCAGAATTCGAGAATAAAGTACTAGTGAAGTTCGATGAACTTGCAACGGGTATGCAGGAGTTGTGTGCGCAACCCAAAGTACAGGAAGGACTTTCGAGTCAGGACAAAGAATTCATACATGGATTGACGAATGAAACGCTCAACGCTCTCGAAAGTGTTAAAGTTAATCTACAAAGTGCAACAGAAAAAGGTTAGTATTCAATATGGGGTAAGGTTTGTGGACTCTTTTTAAAAAAATAAAAAAGGTTGAGCTTGGGGCTGGCCCTTAAACCAGCCCAATCATCATTAATCTTTAATTAGCGTTTAACAGCTTAGCCAATATTTTCTCTACCAATTCAGTCAAGGTCTCCCCGTTTGTCTGCTTCCAAATACGGGTGTGGATAGGAATACTTTCGGTAATTCTTTACTTTAGCTCACAACTGCTAAAACTTGTCCAAAAAAAAGGGGGAGGATGTCAATATACCCGTTTTGGACCCAGGACCACGAACGAAAGCGGAAATTAAAAATTTTATTTCTGTCGAAAGATATTTCCAAAAAACCGAAAATTTAGTCAGGAGAGCTCCGAAACCGGGGGTGTAATCCATAGAATTTTTGTGCAGAACACCTTTCCGCATTGGCGGCCTATGGCCGTGATTATAAAAAATTTCCCTGGGGGGTCCAACATCGGTTTGGAGACCAAAACTTTATCCGCGCCAAAGCACGTCTTTGGACACCTCTCCCGATATTTTTGGACGAGTTTTAGCAGTTGTAGGTTAAAGTAAAGAATTACCACACTTTCTCGGCCTATCCATTGGGATAACATGACCTAAAGCTCATTATTGTTCCTCTTTCGATACTTTCCGTCTGCAACATAGACAGGCCCATAAATCATCGGGACTATTTTTCTCTCGACATCTTACATGATTTCGCGCCATACATCATTTTCAATTTCTCCAATTCAGAGAAGTCAGAACTTGCGGCGCTCTTGTTAAAGCCTATGACATCCATATCAACAGTATACGCCAGTAAGAGCAATCTAAGATTGTACTATTCCTGTTAAGATCCGCCATTAGAATTACCTTCTCCAACAACGGTAAAATAAATCGCGGAGAGTGGCCCTCGCAGAGGACCTTCCTACCCTTTACGGGGCTGGTGGTGTTGCTCAAAGTCATTTCGCAAAATCTTATTAGCTTTGCAGCAAACCCAAATTCAGACATTGCTGCATCAAAACTGCATTCACTAGGATTTTCCGTAAAGTGAAGATCTGGGGGGTAGATTCAGTGACTGAGTTTAAAAATTTACACTTTCTTTTGCACTTACTGAATATAGCCCTGGTCGAAAGTAGATTTCTCGGATCTAAAGTCGCAGTGATAAAGTCCAATCAGTTCGTTGACTATAGGTGTCGCCTTTCGCACTACACGCTACATGAAACAGACTGATTCGCGGTAGTTCGATCGGTTTACAGGATCACTTTTCTAGTGGATTAGTCAGAGCACACTCAAATTCCAATCTATAGACATACGCTCATCGGACCATACTTTATATAGGAGTTGATGCAAGCTCTTAACCAACTCTTCGCCTTCGTGTTTGAACAGATATTGCCATCCTCACTTCGTCACAGTAGGGTAGGGGAAAGTATATTATGCCATCAGCGATTGGGTTATCGAGTAGAAAATTGAAAAATCATCAGCTGTATGTTTCGTGAGCAGCTTTCCTTCTTTTCTATCTTTATCTGTCGCTACGCACCCTCGCTGCGCAGGGGCGTGTGCATATCTTGGCTGCTACAAGTTAATGGTCCGTGTCGATATCTGGTCCTCGTAAGATAAGGATAAGATTTTTCAAGATCATCTGGCTGCGTTGCAGCAATTCCATTGGAAGTACAGATTGACATTTAACAATATCCTGTGGGGGCTATTTATACCATTAGGTGTTGAATTCATGCTGCCGATCAATTCACTGGCTTCTAAGCAAAATTCTTAGGCTTTACCGGCTAGGTGGATGTGATAATTTTCAATGCCCTTCTGCGAATGTCTTATCTTGCTCTCTATTGTTCCAAACTCTTATAAAAATTGCCTGAGTTCCTAACCATATGACATCCCGGATAAGTAGACATTATCAATAAAAACTTGCCATTCAATTAGAGTCCACTGGATGCTCTCAAACAAAATGTCTAATCTTCCTTAAGATATCAAATGTTCGGAAGATGAAGTGCTCCGTTTTTAGTTCCCTCCAATCTCCGAATGACTTATCCAACGTTGAGGTCCAGCATCAAGCTGTGACTATGTATATACTACAGTTATTCTCTACATAGTTGAGAGCTGGTGTCATCATTAGATAATCTGGGTATCACAAGAGATCTGTATTATATTTCCATGAGCTCTGCACGGTGTGCCAGTGAACCCATTCTAACCTAGTCTTCCATGCAAAAGAAAACTGTTGTTGTGCTTCAATCTATGAGCATACTCCCCGAAGGTTTTTGGGAGTGATATGTTGTTGTTGTAGCAGTGCTTCGCCCCATCCAATAGGTGCGACCGATCACAAATTGTCATCAATATCCTCAAACGGGAGTTCAATGAAACTTGCTGTTTCAACAGGGGTGTACCATAATGAAAGGGGCGTTAGAGGCGTTCGTTTCACAATACAGTTGAAGAGATGGTTGGTGTCATGTGCGAACACATTACAAGTAGGACATATGTTTTATATGTCGGGGTTGATTCTGGATAGGTAAGAGTTTAACCTGTTACAGTATACAGATCGAAGTTGAGCTAGAGTGACTCGCGTTTCCCTAGGGAGTGTGCGTTCCTCTTCTGCAGCTTTAGGGTATTGTTCTTTTAGTACAGGATTCATCGGGCTATTCCTGGCATAAAGGTCCTACGCCTGTTTGTGGAGTTCACTGAGGACCTGCTTGTGGAAAAGCTGGAGAGATAAGGGAGGTAGCCGTTTATTCTGTTGCAAAGCTCATCGATCTGTGGGCCTGGTTCTGTGCCATTTATTGTGCAGTCATCGTCGTAGGAAACGATAGTAACTCCTTCTGGTGGCAAAGGTAGCTTTGATATGTAGAATTTAAACAAAAGTGGGGATAGGACACCACCCTGTGGCACCCCTTGTTTAATTCTTCTTGGTTTTGATGTTCCGTTTCTAAATTGCACCGATGCCTGCCGACCATCCAGATAATTTGCGGTCCACCTTTTAAGACATGGATGAAGGGTAGACCTTTCCAGTTCTCGCAGTAACGTGCCATGGTTGACTGTATCAAAAGCTTTTAATAGGCCTAGCGTAATGAGTACTGTTCTATGGTGGGGGTTTTGATTTCAGCCGCAATTTATGTGGGTGCTAATGGCATTTATCGCGGTGGTGGTGCTATGGAGTTTTCTAAAGCCATGCTGATGACAGGCTAGCTGCGAATCTGCTTTGAAGTAGGGGAGCAAAATGACTTCAAGCGTCTTAGAGTGTTATCGATGTTGATAGTACTTTTCAGGATATATATCTTGTACGTTCCGGTAGCATTAAGGTACTAGTCCGATGATCTCGGGAACGATTTAATATGACTACATTGAACCTTATATGTCGTTCCGCCAGGCCACCCCCCCCCCCCCACCCCCTAGTTCCATGAGGAGCTTGGGGTCCTGCAAAATATGTGTATGATGCTGCATATTTGTTGCGCCTTAGGTTGCGCAAGCTACGAATAGCGCTTAACAAACCCCTTGAATCCTGCTAAAGTAAACACATTTTCTTCTCCTAATAATTAACTCCTTGACCTCCCTTGATGCCTTCAATGTTTACTTAAAATGTGAATAAACATTTTGTATTTATTTATTTACAGCCAACACTAAAACTGCGACACTCATCAAGGAGACCGAGCAGCAGTTGGAATCAGGTGCAAATAAAATTTTGAATGGCGTAACAACCCAAGCCGATACACTTGAAAAATTCTATAACGAAATGAACACAAGCTACAGCAAATTGAATGATGGTCTCGAGGTCTTTAGTAAATTCAATAACATTCTTATGGCCAACTCGGAATATGTTTTGGATACACAACGTAAAGTCGAATTTGGCACCTTACAGACAGTACAAAAGATCAACGATTTGCTCGACAAGCAACGTGAAGAGATTACCGAATTATTGAAGACACGTTTCGATAACGTCGACGAGACAGTCATCAATGGGCAATTAGAAACAATGCAAAATCTTAGTTCGACAATCGAAAGTGAAATTAGTCATGTCTGGCGACAGATCTCTATTATGAATGCTGAAATGGCCGACAGTAAGGATCTACTTAGCCTGATGCAGGGACGCAATGAGGTCTTTGTAAATAGTACTTTCCTTAGTATGGATTCTATGGGTAATAAGGTGGAGGATATCAAGGGTCGTATGCTAGATATGGATACAAATCTAAATTACTTGTTGGGTAAATTATCTTTGATGTCGCAAGAATTTGGCGCCATAAAGCAAGGACTCGCTGAATCTTTGGAGCAGTTACGTAATACTTTCCATGTGATGCAAGAGAAAATACCCGCTGGTCCAGGTCCGCATAATATTGGTAAAAATGAATATGAGACGGAGTTGAATTTGTTGAATAAGCGACATGCTGCCGAAGCGGGACAACGAGAGCCCAAATTATAATTACTATATAAAAAAAAACCAAATTAGTTCATAGAAAAAAGTTTAAATGCGATATATTTTGTAAAACCTAATCTAATCACACATCATACCAACAGTCCATTAAGAACACACAACAAGAGCTAACAAATACCTGGACTCACATTTTGGCTTTGTATACTATTTATAAGATATCTAACAATAAGTTACCACTTCTTTGGCCGTATTAATTGAATAAAGTAAAAAATTAAAGTAGGTTAAAGTTTTTAGTCCGTCGCCAAAGCTCCTCGGTACGAGGGTTGGGGGTCAGAATATACCCGCGGTAGGTATGCCTGTCGTAAGAGGCGACTAAAATACCAGATTCAAGGGGCTTTGTAGCGCAACCCTTCAGGTTGCCAGCGCAATATAAGGCTTCTCCAAACCCAATTGTCAACCTCAGCTATCCGCGGCGAATTCTGTTTCACTAACACACGAGGCTTTGGCGACCCCAAGCTCATGGAACTTGGGGGTGGGGAGGGAGGGATGGCCTGAAGGTTTAACGTGGCCATATAAATCATTCCTGAGATGGTCGGGCTAGCACCTTAATGGTGCTGTGTTAGAGAGCGTACCGGATCTGTATACGGCAAAACATCATCACATCGATAACACTCCCCAAAGCCTTCGGGGAGCAACCTTATCGCTACAACAACAACAACAACATTAACTTAATCCCGCTTGTCTTGAAGTCAATACAAAAGTTAATAAACAAGGAGGTAGTAGCGAAATCCCGAAGGTTATGCCATGGTATTTTAGTCCGCAAGCTTATGGAGACATCAAGTCCACGTACAATGCGACTCAGTGGATTATAAGTATTCAGTATAATCCTAATCATCAATTCGAAGTTTAATAAAATTTACACTGTCTGCTTGGTCATAGGTGAGGACGTAAGAGAAGGTTCCAAGTAATGGAAAGAGAAGTGTGTCAATTGACACTGGACGGAAATTGCTTGAACTGCTGCAGCGTTCACTTTTATATTGACAGCCAAGCAGCAATTAAGGCAATAATAGCTGGCAGAACAGGGCGCATCCCTGTTGTTGTTGTTGTTGCTGTAGCAGTGCTTCGCCCCATCCAATAGGTGCGACCGATCACAAATTGCCATCAATATCCTCTAACGGGAGTCCAAAGAAACTTGCTGTTTCAACAGGGATGGACCATAATGACAACCCCTCTCAGGCCTGCCAAAATACTGCTCTCAGAACCGCCGAGGGCTGTCTTCTTATGTCCCCAGAACACCATCTACATAATGAAGCGAGAATACTCCCCATCAGGGAGAGAAACGAGATGCTAACCAAACAGTTCCTGTTGAATACCCAGAAACCTGGGCATTACAAAGGCATCTTATTGATGAGCCAACACCGCCTAGAGGCTTAAGAAGTCATCTCCGTAAGCATTATGAGGACATACGTCACCTGAGAACTCAGCCGTATGAAGCAAAAAACGAAACAAGCAGGTCCTCAGTGAACTCTACCAACAGGCGTCGGACCTTTATGCCAGGAATTGCCCGGTGAATCCAGTACTCAAAGAACAGTACCCAAAACTTGCGGAAGAGGAACGCACACTCCCCAGGGAAACGCGAGTCACTCTAGCTCAACTTCGATCTGGATATCGTAACAAGTTAAACTCTTACCTATCCAGAATCAACCCCGACATACAAAATGTATGCCATGCTTGCAATGTGTCCCCACATGACACCAACCATATCTTTAATTGTAATGTGGAACCAACGCCTCTAACACCCCTCTCATTATGGTCCATCCCTGTTGAAACTGCAAGTTTCCTTGAACTCCCGTTAGAAGATATTGATGAAAATTTGTGATCGGTGGTACCTATTGGATGGGGCGAAGCACTGCTACAACAACAACCACATTGAACCTTCTAGGCCATCCCGCCGCCTAATTCCATGAGGAACTTGGGGTCGCCAGAGCCTCGGCTGCTAAAGAAACAGAATTCGTCACGGGTAGGTGAGGTTAATATTTAGTTTGGAAAAGCTATAAATTGCGCTGGCTGCCCCTTGCAAGGTTTGGAAGGCAATTTGAACTCCACCTATTAGGAGGGGCACAGCTATCAGATAGAGAAGGGGCAGGTAGCATAGGTCAATGAAAGCTTCTAGTATTTGCTAAGAGGACGGAGTTATTTTATAAAATATACCCTGGTTTTTATATGGTATTGGAAACTTCTGGTAATGCTATGGGCTCATTCAGTCTATATGAGGTACTAACGGACGGGCCAGTTGAAACAAGCGTAACCTTAAGTAACGAAAGGGGTAGGGTCTGGTGTATACCGTACCGATTGAGATAGCAGCAGATATACAAGCTGTATGATCATGGCAGTGTATTTTATACTGAAATTGTAAACATGACGAAAGCACCGGATGCCGGAAGTTTTGAGTGATCGATTATGCTTGTACTATCTCCCGTCGTCAAGGCTGAATAAGCGGTTATTATTAAGTTAGCGTTCCTCTATCTTGTATATACCGTAGACGTCCCAGACCGAGATGGTCGGGCTACTACCTTAACGGTGTTTGTTAGCGGAACGTACTGGATCAGCATCCGGCAAAGGACCATCAACATCGTTAACAGTCCTGAAAACCTTCGGGGTGTCCTTATGGCTACAACAACAACAACCATTCGGCAAATGATGTTTTTACTAACAGGGAGTCACATGCTTTTATTAAGGCTCATTTCCGAAGGCAAGTGTATGATGTGCGGGCTGCAGGAGACAGCGGTTGAGCATGTTCCACCTCTGGTTACCATGGGTGGCTTGGTTACTAGATCTCGAGGTGGAAGTCCTAGTATTTAATTAGGATTTTCCGTTTGGTCAACAAGAAAATTTTGGTACTATGGAAAACAGCCCTTGGATAGTAAAACCCGGGCCATTTCGGAATATCGAAATTGCTTCTGCGCTATATATGAAGCCTATTATGCTATTATTTTCATAACTTTCGTCTGTACACACCGTTGGCATCACCAGAAAACATCTTCCGGAGAATTTATCGCTCAAATGTTCCAAGAATTATCCGATATTCTTGTAATTCATAGTTCCGAATAAAAGAACACAAAACCAAAAAAATCAATTTTCTTATTTATAAATAGTTTTCATTTACTATACATTCCCTACGCAAGTGCACAATGTATTTTACATCTTATAAAAATGTAATTCAGTTTATTTCTTTTATACATTTAACTTAGCAAAAAAAACAAAAAAATGAATAAGTAAATCATAGTTTTATTTTTATACAATTTAAATATTTGTCGTAAAAATGTAAACGTTAGTGCGTGAGCTGTTTTCGAGTAAATTAAATTCCTAGTACATTCATAGCAACTCATCACGCGCTCACTTTAAGTTCCTTATGTGCTATATATTCTAATTGTTTTACCCCCAAAATTCATATAATTTTAAACCCTTGCACAATATGCCCATTAATTTTTAAATAACTATTTTCCCCAACGTTGTTCACATTTTGAATATCTATAGAGTACTTTAACGAAGTTCTCTGCATTTATGCAGCGTCCAGTCTCGAAGGTATGGAATTCTGTGAAACGTGTCTGCCAAGGCAGCACACCGTATGTACAAGTGAATGTGTTGAATATTATGCTCAATTCTGGATCTACGATCTTTTCCCAGTGCATATATTTTGCCAATTCATCGGTAATGTATTGCTCCAACTGTTTACGGTTATCAAGTAAGTTTTGAACATTAGGGGTATTACGTTGTTTAAACAGTTCACGGCAAATTTTTGCTAACAAAGGACGATTGTCCTGTTCAGAAAGTTGATAGATCTGAAATAAAGGAATAAAATATAATAATTAGGTATATAAGAAATAAGTATCGCTGATAGGCAGGGGTTTTTAGTTATCTCAAACAATTCATCCTTTCTCAAATCTAAGAAGTAGCCCAATTATGTGTGGCATCTTTACTTTTTTGGCAGAACTATATCAGTAACTGTTGAAAATTTTGAAATCATAGTCAATCTAATAGGGATCTTGTCGGATCACAAATTTCTCCTGTTAGCGTTATTGGAAAAAATTAGAGCATTTTCAAGGACTCAATGCAATCCTTTAAGAGATCGGTATCGGGCTTAAGCATACCAACAGTGTAGAAACCGTTCCCGAGAATCTGTGTAAAGACTACTGAAACAATTCAGTCCTCAATAAATACTGTCAGGACAATAAGACTTCACTAAGAATGAAAAGGTAGAAAGGGAAAAACGATAACACTCTACCCCAAAATAAATAAATAAACGTCGGTAGAGATCCAGCGTTCACCTTTTAAGCGAACAAAGGTACGTCTTGGACACGCGGTGTTAAAATCCAGCAGCACGTAACGTAGCATAGGTAAGCACGATATTGATATTGAGAAAATAGAGGCTGAATATATATACATAGGTATCATGTTGTCCGTTACTACCCTTTGCAGAGATATTAAGTCCTTAATGGAAGTTTTCATATTCTTTGGTTGGAATATTTACTCAGCAAGGATATCAACATATGTAGTAAGTGAAATATTTAAACAAGGTTTAAATTGCATGTTTAAATATGGCTGGTGCTATGAAGGGAATGGCAAAGTTTTCTCTTTAAAGGTCGAAAAAATTTGATATCTTTGTCAAATATCGAGAGAGGTGCAGTTATGCACGATATGTTTGTTTCATGGCCCCGCTAAATAACCAATCTTTGCCGGATATAAAATCAGTACATTGCGGTAATAATCCGCTTGTAGTACGATTTTCGAACGAAAATCGCCATCCTCATCCTTATAACAGACAAATTTGAAAAACAAACCTAATAACTAAACACAAAGTTCAATCGTTATTGAATACAAAAATTAATTTAAACGCGTCTATGTATAGCAACTATAACATAGCATTTTAAAGTTACTGATAAGAAGCACTATAAGGTCATGCACTACTACCTAGATATGTGGTTGAACTGATAAGTGTAATTTTTTTGGCTGAAAACTAATTCACTCCAATACAAACATTGTAAAAACACAAGGTACTCACTTTCAAATGTTCATGTATATGTCTGTGACTGTGGCAAGCATCGCCATTGCTCATGCTTCTTTTATCACTTACTGCACCATTCATCAAAACACCATTGCTGTAGCTCAAAGTTTTTGTATGGCTCTTTGTTACTATCGACGCATTTTCCGTTGGTCTCCACTCATATTGATTAGGTCGTAATTCTTTCCAATTGGTTTTTCTTGTTGCACATATTTTATCTAATTCAATACGTCCCATACTTTCACTACGCACATCATATATGCTGACCCATTCAATGCCCACAACTAACGCATAAGATAATATCCTTTCCACAACCGTGTCGTTAATGTTCCCACGCGGATCTGGTCCTATGATCAAATTAAGATGGCGTGGTATTTTTGTTAATTCATCTTTACACTTTTGTAAAAGCGTGCGATCACGGTTTCTTATTTCGGCACTGCTGTGTCTAAAGTCATATGACCAATGCAGCAGGGTTTGTAAACGTAAGTAAATAAAATACACAGCTTCATATAAACTGGCTAGCATTTGCAGTACAAGCCATATTAGCTTGTAGAGCGGATAAAGCATGCCGTCACAGTATTTTTGTATACTCTTTTTCTATAGAAAGAGTTGTGTGGTATTGTGGAATGCGCCGGGTCTATTTTGCCTTGTCTTTGTTGACGAAATAGTTTCGGGAAGCTCATAAACATAACCTGTAAAAAAATTTGTTTAATGGTGAATAATTATGTTTACTCACTATTTACCTTGTATTGTTTTGTTCGCCGCAGTTTTTAGCCTTTTATTGCATCAGCTATTTATCGCGGCTTCTTACACAGCTAGTTTTTCATATTATTTTCACTTTTACCCATTGAAAAGGAACAAATTTCTTACAAGCAGCGTCCAACATTTGGCAAAGAGATAGTTCAGTGTTATCTAATGTCAGTTGTTTTTGACAGATGCAACACGTCATGAAACTTGAGTGCTGCCAGAGTTGTATAATGGTTTTGAAGTATTGCACGTAAAGATAGATTTGGAATGCCTATCGTAAGAGGCGACTAAAATACCAGATTCAAGGGGCTGTGTAGCGCAACCCTTCAGGTTGCCAGCGCAATATACAGCTTCTCCAAACCTAATTGTCAACCTCACCTATCCGCGGCGAATCCTGTTTCACAACAGACGAGGGTCTGGCGACCCCAAGCTCCTCATGGAACTTGGGGTGGGGAGAGAGGGATGACCTGAAGGTTTAATGTGGCCATATAAATCATTCTCGTGATGGTCGGGCTAGCACCTTAAGCTGAAGACATTGGTGTTTTATCGGTAACCTTATAACCGCTGATTCGACCAATCTTATGGGAAACAATGCAATCGATTATTGGTGCCGCTAAGGTCGTAACGGTATCGTAGCCAACCAATTGGTTTTTGGTTAAGCTGGAGACATTGGTGCTTTATCGGTAACCGTATCGGTAACCTTTTAACAGCTGATTCGACCAACCTTATGAGAAGCAATGCAATCGATTATTGGTGCCGCTAAGGTCGTAACCGTATCGTAGCCAACCAATTGGGTTTTGGTTTACCGTCGTAACGATAAACAGCTGATTACGTTAGGGATACGGATACTGCGATACGACATACGGCACCAATGACTCCGGCTTTACCGTCGTAACGATAAAAAGCTGATTACGTTAGGGATACGACTACAGCGATACGACAAACGGCACCAATGACTGCAGCTTTAATGTTGCTGTGTTACCGGAGCGTATCGGATCTGTTTCCGGCATAGGACCATCACATCGATAACACACCCCAAAGCCTTCGGGGAGCAACCTTATCGCTACAACAACAACAACAACATGGACTTGCATAAAATCTTTGGCAGCGAGGCTTCGCTCTGACGATCTCATTGGGCTATTGGTAATCCTTACCAAAGCAAAGGGAATAGATATATATTTACTCTCTTTGCCTGTTCTGGCAAAGCAAGGTAAAATAAACCGCTTTATTGGTTTGATTAGTCTAATGGAGGAGTTCAATGTATACCCGCTCCTAGGGCCGTAGAGAGAAAATCCGCTGTCATCTCATTTCCATTATCTTCAAATCGTCTTTTGGGTTTTCTCTTTCGAATGTCCGGACACTTTGGCGAGATGTTTAATTGAATAGTAACTGTTTTGCATTCGTTTAAAATTGTTTTCCATTGGTTCCTGATCAAATTTAAATCAGCTAATAAGGCATCTAGATCTCGGTGTGCCGCCCTTAAATTCATAGAACAAAAATTCAGAAATACATTTTTTCAGAAACCATTAGTCAGAATCCTTTTTTCAGAAAGACAAAGTTCAGAGGTCAAAACTCAGAACTCAAACCTCAGAAGTCAAATTTCAGAAGCCAAATTGCAGAAGTGAAAATTCAGAACTCAAATTTCAGAAGGCAAAATTCAGAAGTCAAAATTCAGAAAGTAATCAGACGAAAAGATGCACTCCTTAGGAGTCTGCTATGTCAGTGCAGTGGCTATCAACAATGTCTCTACAAGGAAATTATGAAATAAAGTACATTCAGCCATAAGTAGAAAGGTCGGCTATGTGTTGAATTGAATGAAGACTACTTCACAATGGAGGTTGTATAAGGTCACGAAATCAATGAACAGGGACGCGACGCAGGACAGGGTATTGTCAACTCTGCTGTTGGAGCTGGTGATCAATCAATTGCTCAGGGGGTTCGATATGGGAACCGTCAAACTTACAGTGTATGCATTAGAAAGTGCTTTCCAATAATTATCTCTTTCATTGATTCGGGTAGAGTGCCAATGTGGAGAAGAAAGATATGGTCTTGTTCACTAGGAGGTAAAAGGTCCCAAGTTGGACCAGGCCTAAGCTAGGTGGTGTGACCCTGTAGGAGAAACTTTATTTTAAATATCTGGAAATCATTCTGAAAAGTAAGCTGTCGTGTCTACGAGAGAGTAAGGAAGGCCTCGACGGCATTTGATGCACGTTAAAGGATGCTGGGGTCTACGCACTCTCTCTGTCATCGAATATTTAAACTGATTGTAAAGCTTCTATAGTATGGAGTCTTTGTTTGGTTGACACTGACTCAAAAAATTACGCATGTTAAGCAAAGAACCTAAGAAAAAGTTCCGACGGCTGCACTCTTTGACTTTCTGCACATTCAACCTGCAGGCCTCTTTGCGAAGAACATAGCGTTAGCAACTACAACAAAACTTAATGCGTCGAGGCAGCTTGAGCGCAGACCATACGGCAATAACGGTACAGTGTCTTAAAATATTGGACGGACAGACTACCTATTTCCCTAATTGCACTTCGATTGGTCTTTAGAGCTACAATAGAGGTGGAAGGTTGTCGCAAGTTCGCTCAAACGGCAGACGAGGAGATACACGAATAAACCGATGGTCCAAGAAGAAGCGAGGTCTGCGGTATACTAAGAATATTCAGAAAGGAACAAACCTATTATCTGGCAGATCTCTGCAGTGTTTTTCAGATGGAAGCGGTAAACTTTCCTAAAGCTGTAGAAACACTGCAGGAAAATAGCTTAAACTACAATAATGTAAGTTTTAATGTATTGCTTACACTACCTGGAAAGAGTCTAAACATGGAGAAGCATATATCTTTATTGGGTCCCGGGGCATATGGCAATAAATGAAAATGTACAGATAAAGCTTGTAACATGGAGTTTCCAATAAGAATAAAAAATAAATGTAAGGAGCGATAACATCCGAAGAGATTTTAGGCCGAGATTCTCTTCCAATTTGCGTCGTGCTCCTCTTGATTTTCCCTACAAATTGGCCGGACGGGACCTACATGTTTCATGCCGTCTCCGAACGGTATCTGCAAGGCAGATGAGTTTTCACTGAGAGCTTTTCATCGCAGAAATACACTTGGAGTGCTTGCCAAACACTGCCGAGGGGCGACCCCGTTTAGAAAAATTTTCTTCTGATTGAAAAATCTTATTTCTAAAATTTTGATGTTGCTTTGCCCGGGGTGTGAACCCAGAGCATTCGGTGTGGTAGGCGGAGCACGCTACCAGCACACCACGGTGGCCGCCAAAAAAATGTCTTAGTACCTCTAAATCGCGGACCTCCTGAGAAACACATTTTTGCTTGATGTTTTTATTGTCTCCTCAGACCAAGGTGAAAAATCATTATCAATATTCATTGCTTTTGAAATTCGGCTTAAAATTTGCACACGGAATAATTAAAGACGCTCCTGAATTAAAAAAAAAATTTCCTAGTACCTCTAAACCGCGGGCCCCCTGAGAAACACATTTTTCTTTGATGTCCAGGCAAAAAATCATTATCAATATTCTTTGCCTTTGAAATTCGGCTTAAAATTTGCACATGGAACAACTAAAGACTCTCCTGAATTAAAAAAAAAAATTTCTTAGTGCCTCTAAATCGTGGGCCCCCTGAGAAACACATTTTTGTTTAAAATAAAAAATAAATGTAAGGCGCGATAACCTCCGAAGAGATCTAAGGCCGAGCTTCTCTTCCAATTTGCGTCGTGCTCCTCTTGATTTTCCCTACAAATTGGCCGGACGGGACCTACATGTTTTATGCCGACTCCGAACGGCATCTGCAAGGCAGATGAGTTTTCACTGAGAGCTTTTCATGGCATAAATACACCCGGAGCGCTTGCCAAACACTGCCGAGGGGCGACCCCGCTTAGAAAAATTTTCTTCTAATTGAAAAACCTTATTTCTAAAATTTTGATTTTGCTTTGCCCGGGAGTTGAACCCAGGGCATACGGCGTGATAGGCGGAGCACGCTACCATCACACCACGGTGGCCGCCACATTTTTGTTTGATGCCCAGGCAAAAAATCATTATCAATAATAGTTGTTTTTGAAATTCGGCTTAAAATTTGCACATGGGACAACTAAAAACTCTCATGAATTAAAAAAAAAAAAAAGTTTTAGTACCTCTAAATCGCGGGCCCCTGAGAAACATATTTTTGTTTGATGTACAGGCAAAAAATCATTATCAATATTCGTTGTTTTTGAAATTTGGCTTAAAATTTGCACATGGAACAACTAAAGACTCTCCTGAATTAAAGCAGAATGTCTTAGTACCTCTATATCGCGGGCCACCTGAGAAAGAAATTGTTTTTGATGTCCAGGCAAAAAATCATTATCAATACTCGTTGCTTTTGAAATTCGGCTTAAAATTTGCACATGGAACAACTAAAGGCTCTCCTGAATTAAGAAAAAATGTCTTAGTACCTCTAAATCGCGGGCCCCATGAGAAACCCCGGCCCGGGGGAATCCCCCTCCCCCCTCTCGACGGGCCTGGTCGCACCTATATTTTACTACAAAAAGCATGTGAAACGTACAGCATGGAAAAAAGGGAAAGATGTTCTTAACATGTGGCGTTGTCAAAGCGTCAAAACGCAGTAATCAGCAAATGTTCTATATAAACCCGACAAAAGCTAAAGTTGTAAGAGAATTGGCGACTGTCAACTCTTTCGTTTCATTATTTGCCTATTTGATTAACATCGCCGCTCTTGGCCGTGTCTCGAAGTACTTCTGACGTTAAATGTGAATTACACCTTAATGCATGTGAATTGCTCCTTATGGCATGCAAAGACATTTTTTTGTAGCGTTAAGGATACTCCCTGAAGGCCTTGGGGAGTTATATCGATGTCGATGGTCCTTTGCCGGTCACACCTATTGGATTGGGCGAAGCACTACTACAACAACAACAACCACTTGAAAATTTCTAGGCCATACCACCCTCCCACCCCCTACATCTATAAGACACTTGGTTTCGCCAGAGCCTTGGCTGTTAAAGAAACATAATTCGCCACTGGTGGGGTTGACAATTGGGTTGGAGAAGTTATATATTGCGCTGGCTTGAAAGGGTTGCGCTATACAAACACTTAAATCAATTTGGTATTTTAGTTGCCACGTATGACAGGCATATCTGCCGCGGGTATATTCTAAACCTCTAACCTGCTGGGGTGGAAATTACAGAAGGCTTTTATAATAATAAGGATGTCATGGTGTACATTGGTAACTTTTACAAAGAGATTATTAATGAATCCCTAAACAGTGGCATTGTTCCTAATTGCTGGAAAGTGTCATCAATAGTACCCGTGGAAAAACTAAAGAGCACAGTGAAACCGGAGGAGATATGCCCAATAAATACTTTACCCGTAGATGAGAAAAGTACTGAAGTAGTGCTGAAAATCAACTAGTGGCATTTCTGGACAAAAACAAAGTGGCCATTCATGTGAAACGGCGCTTAACATGGTAATTGCTGAATGGAAAGAGAGTATATCAGACAAAAAAGTTGTGGTGTCTGTCTTCTTAGATTTGAAGCGGGCTTTCGAAACTGTTGATAGATTGAAATTGTTGGACATTATGTTAAAAATTGGCATCAGGGGCAAGACCCTGGAATGGTTCCGAAGTTATTTGAGTGAAAGAAAGCAGAGGACAATAATCGGAAAAGCACTTTCATCGGTTGTAGACGTAAATATTGGATTACCATACGGTTCGGTACTTGCAACGATATTATTTACATTGCATATCAATGATAATAAAGGATGTTTAAAATATTGTAAAATACGCTTGTTTGCAGATGATGCTTTGTTCATCATCAGCGATAAGTATGCGGACTGTGCTATGCAGAAAATATAAGAAGAACTTGACTCCTTATAAAAATGGTTATGCCTTAGAAACTTTAAGTTAAAAGTTTTTCATTACTTCCATACGTCTTTGGAACGCGCTCCCTTCTAGACTTAGGCTTATAAGCAATGCTCTACAGTGAAATACAAAGAGTAAAAAATGAAGTATTTAGGAGTTTTGATTGACGATAACTTAAGTTTTGGCGAACATATAAACTATATTGAAAGGAAAATTGCTCAGAAAATAGGATTCATGTATAGAACATGCAATCATATTAGCCAACGTCACAAAATTTTGGTGTATCGTTCATTTATTGAACCACATTTTATTTATTGCCCTTCAATCCTTCTGTTAGCGAATGAAACGCAAATTAAAAAAACTGAAAATACAACAAAACAAAGCAATGCGATCAATTCTACGATGCCCTCCTAGAACAACAAAAATTAAAATGCTGAATAGGCTTAATTGGCTCAATATAAAAAAGTCAATTACTTATTTTACATTGTAGTTTTTACAACATGCAAGATTGGGAATGTTATCGAGCTACCTTAGTAATAAAATAAAATACAACACGAAATCCATAACTCTGGAACTAGTAACTGCAAACGTATAAGACTGCCTAGAGCAAGAACTGAGTTCGTAAAAAAAACCCTAAAATACATAGGGTATAAAATGTATAATGAATTACCTACTGCGATAAAAAATTGTGAAAATATTAGGAAGTTTAAAGGAAAATTACTTATATATTGTAAAACACTTAGCATGTAATGAAACAAATTTTTATTTATTCTAAACTAGGTCTTAAAGACAGTAATAAAAAAAAAATATATATACTTTGGCCATTATATCTCCGACACATAAGCAGTTTTACATATAGATGAGTTGAACACAAGCTTATGCATTATGAGGGGATTGCACGTATTTTTATGGAGAACGGTAGAATGAGCGACACTGGCGCCATCTGATATTGAAAAGTAGTCATCTCCCTAATTTTATTCTAAGCAAATCATAAGAAGAAGAATTTGACATTTGCTTTGGCTAAGGGTGTTGGCACATTTTGCAAGTGAAATTATTTTTCCCACTGGTTGGTAAATTTTCTAACATTTTTCGCAATCAAAAACTGCAATATAACAATCGATTACGATAGAAAATTTGTTAGCAAGTATTTTTGTTGTATAGGGAGAATGTTTATAACAGTGCTTCGCGAAATTTTGTATGTGAATGGGCAAGGCGTAATAAACTTCAATTGCGAAGTCTGAAGTTCCTTAATATTTACAAACGCAACATCTTGGTTGATTGTGGCGATGGTTTTGGAATGCATAAGCTTGTTTTAAACGCATCTATATGAAAAATGTCATTGAACCGCGGCGTTTAGTGGAGTGCAGCTTAGGTTGAGATTTGTGTCCTTAGCTTAAGAAATTACAAAAAGAAATTGACCAATATTTTAACAAAACGATAGCACTATGGAGAACTTTAACATATTTGGCAACGCGTTGCTATAAGTGGTTGGCTACACCAACGCGCTGTTTATTATTTTTCTGTCATTCATTTTATTCATTCGTTGCTAAATTTTCAATTCGAATTGTTTGTGTGCGCGAAAAGTGGACGGAGTTTTACAAGAGGAAAAACCTTGGTGGAAAAATGTTTGGTTGTGTGTGAAATAAGCAAAAGGTGTGAGAAAAATTCTAGGAAACGCACTGGCTGTGTGTGTGGTCTCCTTTGCCTGTTTACGTCCACCATGTGTTTTTCTTTGGTTAATGCTATTGGGCAAATTTAATGTGAAAATAAATAAAAAATATGCAAAAAGCGTATAAAAAATTGGATAAAAATATATGTTTACCTGTAACAAGCATTTAATATAAAAAATCTACAAAGGAAATTGTTTTAGAGAAGAAGTGAATAGTTGGTGACCACGCCCACCACTTACAGGAAGATGGCTGCTACAGCGGCTGTTTATAACCGACTCCACAGCAGTGGCGGAAGTATAGGTGGACTCAGCTCTAGTATGGGTAGCATGGCACATTCTCAACTAGCACGCTCACTGGAGCGTATTCTAGAAGAGGCTCACTTGAGCGGCGAGCTAATACTAACAAATCGCAAGCTGAAAGATTTTCCAAAAACTAGTACCAAATATAATCTTGGCGACACAGTAATAGCAGGTGAGTTCTAATTTTTTTTTCATAAAAAGAAGTGAAAATAGGAGTAATATTTGTTTGAAGGTGTGGTTCTAGGAATTTGCAAAGTTTTGATGTGTGGTTTAAACGAGAAAATTATGATAATGCATATCAGTCTTTCAAGGAGCCAACACCAACATATTCAGAGCAGCACCTCAAGCACGACGCTAGAATGCAGGGCATATATAGCAGACACTTTGGGTGCGGCCGAGACACAGCCATGCGACTCATGCACCACATGCAAATGAGTACGCAGCGAAAAGTGCTTTTTACCCTAAACTATAGGGAGTAAATCATAAAATTAGAAAATTATGCACAATATAGAGGTTTTTTCAACTCAAAGTAGGTTTTACACTTTTTTATCTTCAAAGAAAAAGTTCAAATTACTTTTATTCCGTTGGAAAAATCAATAAGCCGCTTGTAGCCGCAAATGTTTAAGAGCCACATACATACATAAAACCATGCGCGTATACGGTGAGAAGGGAGGTGGGGTCGCCTTCCTATCCTTGACTTAACAAAAGCTGCGTTGCTTTTAACATACAAACTCATGAATGAATGGGATTAAAAAAAAAAAAATAAATGTAAAGCGCGATAACCTCCGAAGAGATCTAAGGCCGCGCTTCTCTTCCAATTTGCTTCGTGTTCCTCTTGATTTTCCCTACAAATTGGCCGGACGTGACCTATACGTTTTATGCCGACTCCGAACGGCATCTGCAAGGCAGATGAGTTTTCACTGAGAGCTTTTCATGGCAGAATTACACCCGGAGCGCTTGCCAAACACTGCCGAGGGGCGACCCCGCTTAGAAAAATTTTCTTCTGATTAAAAACCTTTTTTCTAAAATTTTGATGTTGCTTTGCCCGAGGTGTGAACCCAGGGCATACAGTGTGGTAGGCGGAGCACGCTACCATCACACCCCCGTGGCCAAATGGGATTAGGGTTAATTATTTATAGGTTTCCAACAACAATTTTAATGCTACTATCGTTAAATAAAAAAGGTGTACTCATAAATCTTTCTGTCCTTCTTGACTACCACCTTGGTATAAAGACAGTGGTAAAGGCCTAAGACAAACTCCCTGGAAGAGAAACAGCGAAATAATTTGGGAAAAGATAGCTAAAATGGGGTTGTGGCCAGAAAGAAGTCATCTGCGTAGCAGTTGCCAATGCTAATCTGATGAATATAAAAAGCAGCAATCCACAAATCGGAAGATAGGTTGGGCCCAAATCTTCTCTTTGTCTAAAAAACGCTTCCAGAAGCCGCTTTCAAAACCAGGGCCCTTACGATACGTGATCGAAACTTATTTTTTAGATCACAATAGCTCTGATCGGATTAATGGCATATGCGAACTAGCGACATATAGGAATTGTTATTTCCATAACTGATAAAAATTTTTAGAAATAGTTTGACATTTGCATAGTTGTCGCTTGAGTGAAAATGCTTTTCAGTAACTGAGCGTAGCACGTAATACGGGCTCAGGCGCTATCATCGTGTTACATTAAATCCAATGCTAGGTGTATAGTGTAAAGGCCAGCAACCCTATTCTAGTAGCCTGACCATATGACTATGAACAGTAGCGTCCGGCAAGAGAAGCAGAGTAAATAATGTCGCACGGTAACCATATCCAAGATAAAATATGGGAGCGTGTGTGGAAACTCACAGGAACTCTATGGCGACTATCAAAAAATCTACGGCAATCAAAGCAGGAGTTACAACTGTCGGTTCTACGACATGGTGCATTTGCAATCCGCAACCCAAATTATGTCCTTTCTCTACGAGGGATATCTTCAGAATTAAAAGTGACCGTACTCGTCATGTTGAACTAGTTATTACTCAACGATCCAAATAGAATTTTCAGCAGGATCTCTGCCACATATCATTTATTAGTGTGTATTCGTCAGCCTTCATGTAATTCAATATCAATCCAATATATACATATAGAAATAAAATATTAATACTCTTTCTCCTTTTAAACTTCATCCCCGGTCCTGTTCTGCGTCGGACTACGCCTTTGCATAACACATTGTCAGCTGGTATGACTTCCGTGCCCCTTTTGTATACGAGCATATTTAATAAGTACTGCTTTTAATGCGTTTCTTCTTTGCCGCTTGCCATCCACCAGCTAGCCAGCCAGTCAGTCAACCAACCAGCTGCCTGCCTTTAGCCCTCAAGGACAATCGATTTTATTGCATTTTCTCTTTCTTGTCTGAAAATGAAATTAAAAACTATATGTATACATACACAATATATTTTGGGTATGCACTGCTCGTCTCGTACACTAAATGCCCCTGTGACCTCACTCCTTTCCTTCGCCCAACTTGGTTGCGTGCAGGACAACAAGAAGTTGGGAAACATTGGACGTTGAACGTAACGTGTTTTTATTATTTATATTCTAGTTTACAGACCATGCACTATGTCCCTGTTGTTGTTGTAGATTGCACTTGATATTTGCTTTGAGTGGCAGTGGAAATGATTGCAGAAAAACATTTTGCTAACGGCATCCACAAGTTTGATAGCTTGCATAGGGTGGTGGTGTTGTTGTTAGTTGCTATGGTGGTGAGTCTTGCGCATTGTTAGGGTCACACAAAATGCTCTTCCCTGTTTGTTTGTTTATTAAAGTTTCGGATATAAAGCAAATTGTTGTAATTTAATTATGCAGCACTTCAAATAAAGTTAGCTCGTTTTTGTTGTTCATCATATTTAGGCAGCTATTGGTGGGGGCTGTGTTTTTGTACATTAATTTGTTTGGAATTCAGCCAGCTTTCGCTTTTTGTATTGTAATTTTTTAATAGCTGATTTTGCTCTGAGCTATTTGGAAAATGAAGGGGATTACGGCCTTATTTTGTTCTATTATTTCGTTATTACTTTGCTGTCGGCAGAAGCAAAATGATAATGAAAATAAAGTAAGCGAAGCACCTTTGGCAGATCAAAACATTTAATGGTCGACATTTTTCGCAAACGGTCGATAATTAGTTGCGTGGAGAAAAAATAGGTCGCAATTTTTTTAGTACTTTTTTTTGGGTGATTCGGTAAGTTCAGGTGAGGCTAGCGAAGCACCATAGCAAAAATTTATTTCTGTTACACTGTTCAAAATGCAACTAAGCTGGTGTTTTAGTGCGTATTAGGTGCTAATTAGTTGCGAAAAGGAAAATTGTGTCACTCTTCATTAAGGAATTTTTTTTTTCATCAGCGGGTTAGGGGGTCAGAATATACCCGCGGTAGGTATGCCTGTCGTAAGAGGCGACTAAAATACCAGATTCAAGGGGTTGTGTAGTGCAACCTTTCAGGTTGCCAGCGCAATATATAGCTTCTCCAAACCCCATTGTCAACCTCACCTATCCGCGGCGAATCCTGTTTCACTAACAGACGAGGCTCTGGCGACCCCAAGCTACTCATGGAAGTTGGGGGTGGGGAGGGAGGGATGGCCTGAAGGTTTGACGTGGTCATATAAATCGTTCCCAAGATGGTCGGGCTAGCACCCTTATGGTGCTGTGTTACCGTAGCGTACCGGATCTATATCCGGCAAAGGACCATCAGGACGATAACACTCCCCAAAGCCTTCGGGGAGCAACCTTATCGCTACTACAACAACAACAACAAGGGATTTTTTTTGGGTGCTTGGCTAACTTTACGGGACAATCAAAAAAATCTATGAAAAAGAGTGAACCAATTCTTGTTTCCCAACTAATTAGCGGCTAATACGCGGCAAAATACCAGATAAGTGGTGATAGATCGGGCGCTGCGGGATATACATACATACGTGGGCATCTTATTTCAAGTTGGCCGCAAACACGGAGAAGACGGATATAGGTTTGTTTAATAAGAGCCACATGTTTCGAAATTGGCCTTAGCTACGAGAGGCGATCCTGCAGGAGAAAGCTTCCACAAAACATTTTGAACAATAAGTTGTCCTGGAATCTCAACGTGGAGGAGAGAGTAAAGGGTCGCGCTGGCACTTTATGTATGTAAAAGAATGCTGAGGTCTACGTGCGGTCTATCGTCCTCGTGTAGCTTGAGCGCAGATCATATTGCCATAGTAGTATAGCGTCATCAATTACAGGACGAACAGACTACCATATTCCATAACTAGGCTCTTAGAGCCACAGTAGAGGTGGTTGGTTGGCACAAGGATGCCCAGATGGCAAGCGAGGCGATATACGTGTATACCGATGGTTCTAAAGTATTGGAATGGATTAAGGTGTGCGGTATAATCTCCACAAATAAACAAATCCTAGAAGCTGCCAGATGAGAGTTTTTCAGGCGGAAGTAGTAGCCGTAACCAAAGCAGTAGAAACATTGGAAGAGAATAGCTTAAACTGCAGCCGTGTCAACTTTTCTTTTGACAGCCAAGCAGCAATTTAAGCAATAATTTCGCTAAGCACAACATCTGAAGTGTATTAGAGTGTAAGCAATCTCTGGAAAGAATCGGGATTGTGTCCCAGGACATATGGAAATACATGATAGTGAAAAATCGGATGAGCTAGATAAAAAAAAGCGAGAGGAAGGTAGACTTATCACATGCTTTTAAATTAGGCTTGCTCAGTGATAGCAGATGTAGGAAAAGCGAGTTGAAGGAGGAAACAAACGAGCACGTGCTTGCCAGGCTAACACTCCAGCTATAAGGAGTGACACAGCTGTCAGATATAGAAGCAGAAAGTGGCATATGTACTAGAAAGCTGCTAGTATTTGCCAAGAGGATGGAGTCATTATATAAACCCCCAGCGGGTTAGGGGGTCAGAATAATAAACCCGCGGTAGGTATGCCTCTCGTAAGAGGCGACTCAAATACCAGATTCAAGAAGTTGTGTAGCGCAATCCTTTCGGGTTGCCAGCGCAATATATAGCTTCTCCAAACCCAATTGTCAACCTCACCTATCCGTGGCGAATCCTGTTTCATTAACAGCCGAGGCTTTGGCGACCCCGAACTTCTCATGGAGCTAGGGGGTGGGAGGGCGTTATGGCTAAGAAGGTCGCATGTGGTCATAACAAATCGTTCCCGAGATGGTCGGGCTTGGTACCGGAACATACCGGATCTGCATCCGGCAAAGGACCTTCAACATGGATAACACTCCCCAAGGCCTTCGGGGAGTAAACTTATCGCTACAACAACAAAAAACAGTCATTTTATAACAGAGGTCCTGGTGTTTGAGAGGATTTTTTAGTTTGATCGTTGAGCAAACTTCTGGTGACGCTATGGACTTATTCAGTCTAAGTGAGATAATCACAGACCGGCCAGTTCAAACTAACCTAACCTCAGTCGCACTCGTTCAGAGTAGTATTAAGGCAGTTTTTACGGCGAGCAAACAAAAAATTTCGCACTTCGAAGGAAGATCTAAAACACCCTTCGGAAAAACAGTGACAAAAACAAATGCGAATTTTGACAGACTATAAATTGTGTTTTGTTAGACTAAAAATTACTAAGAAATTCAAATAAAAAATTTGAAATTTTCGTAAATTTTTTCGAAAACGTTTTTGAGATTGTTTTTCCTAAAAAAATGAAATATTATTTTGCGAAATTTGATAAAAATAACAGCTGCCTTTTTCCTGTTCACAGCTATAAATATGTACATATTTCAATAATAATTCATACCCTCAAATTGTGTATGCTATGGAAGCCAATGCCATAACGCAATCTGCCACACATTAACACCATTTTTCGCCTGCCTGCCATATGTAGCTGTATGATTATGCTAAGCTCAAAAAAAATTTGTCAGTTGAAGGCATATTTGGAATTGCCATAAAGGCACACTTGCCAAAGAATTTGAAACGCTATAAATATTAAATCAAAATCAAAATAAACCACAACAGCAAAGCATGTACAATGCACATTAGGGGTATCCGCTTTGTCTTGCTAGGTGCACGGATTGTACAAACTATATCCTACGACAAAATATGCAAGACCAAGAGCATCCCATTGTGAAGTTATAGCAGGCATCAGTAACGAAACGCGACGAAGTAATATGAAAAATAAATGCTCAAACTTTTCGTGAGCTCAATGAGAGGAATACCTTTGAGGTTGGGTTACATTTTAATTTCTTGTAATTCGTTGTACGAAAACCTTGGCAGATTTGAACTCAACATAAATTTTACTTATTGCTGTTGTAACTTTATAATCCGTGGAATCCGTGCACCGTTTGCAAGACAAAGTGAATCCCCCTAATGTGCGTACATTTATATTACAACATATGTACATAGTAAGTTCTAACAATACCTATTGGTCTAGACGACAAGAGTTAAGTGCTCTATTTGACTAGGTTTGTACAGAAAATAATTTCGTCTTTAATCAAGTATAAATTCAAACGTGCGTAAATACCAGGCATGCTTAACGAACGAAACGATATCATTTCGTTACGATAATCAACGCTAATAAACGAAACGAAGTCACTTCGTTTCGTTTATTAACGTTAAGATCGTAAAATTAACGTTAATTTGACGTTCTTAACGTTAATAAACGAAACGAAGTGACTTCGTTTCGTTTATTAGCGTTGATTATCGTAACGAAATGATATCGTTTCGTTCGTTAAGCATGCCTGGTAAATACTTTAGTCTTCTACCTCTATTCGGTGGTTGCTCAATATTTGACGCTAAACTATAAACCACATGTTATAATTTTTTGTACAAAACCATGCTTTAAGCACTTTCTGTAACCCCTAATAGTGTATTATATTCGTAACTTTTGGGGAATGTGTAGACTTTTTATACTCAGCGTGCTTTGCACACAGAGCATATTAATTTTGATTGGATAACAGTTGGTTGTGCAGGTATAAAGGAATGGAGATAGATATAGACTTCCATATATCAAAATCATCAGTGTCGAAGAAAAATTTGATTGAGCCATGTCTGTCTGTCCGTCCTTCCGTCCGTTAACACGATAACTTGAGTAAATATTGCGATATCTTCACCAAATTTTGTACACGAGCTTACCTGGACCCAGAATAGATTGATGTTGAAAATGAGCGAAATTGGGCGATAACCACGTCCACTTTTTATATATATAACATTTTGGAAAACACAAAAAACCTGATTATTTAGTAAATAATACACCTAGAATGTTGAAATTTGACATGTGGACTGATATTAAGACTCTTGATAAAAATGTGAAAACATTTTTTTTTTATGGGCGTGGCGTCACCCACTTGTGATAAAATCAATTTTACAAATATTATTAATCATAAATTAAAAATCAATAAACCTATCGTAATAAAATTCGGCAGAGAGGTTGCCTTTACTATAAGGAATGCTTTGAAGTAAAATTAAGGAAATCGGTTAAGGACCACGCCCACTTTTATATAAAAGATTTTTAAAAGGGTCGTGAACGAATAAAATAAGCTATATCTTTGCAAAAAAAAGCTTTATATCAATGGTATTTAATTTCCCAAATGGATTTATAACAATAGGAAAAACTTCAAATTTTAAAAAATGGGCGTGGCACCGACCCTTTTATGACTAAGAAAGTTTCTATGTTTCGGGAGCCATAACTCGAGAAAAAATTAACGGATCGTAATAAAATTGGGTACACAGATTTTCCCTATAGCAGGAAAAATTTCTAGAAAAAATGGACGAGATCGGTTAAAGACCACGCCCACTTTTATCTAAAAGATTTTTAAAAGGGTCGTAGACGAAAATTATAAGCTATATCTTAGCAAAAAATAGTTTTGAAATGATATTTCACTTATCAGTTTTTAGTATAAGAGGAAATGGGAGAAATTTTTTTTAAACCGGCGGTGCCACGTGTTATGTAGAAAAGTAATTTATCTGAAATGAAATGTACAATTGAAGCTCACGCTGAGTATATAGTGTTGGGTTACACCCGAACTTAGACACCTTTACTTGTTTTTACTGTTTTTCTATTTTCCCCCATTGGGCGTACTTTTTTCACTCAACGCGTTTTTACTGTGGCACCCACCTTTTGTGGTTTTTGCTTGTATGTTGTGTTCTTCTTTGTTCTTGCAACTTTTGGTTAACTTTCTTGTATTATTTTGTATTAAGTGCAGGTAATTTAAAGATTGGGAAACTCGGCTTGTCCCTGCAATGAAAATATGTTTCAATAGTAAATTCGTTTGGAAACGAGACTTTGTCTTTTGGACTTTACCGGTGGCTGCGTCCGATCAAAGAGAATAAAACATGAATTTCCTTGATCTATAATTTAATTTTCCAAAATCCAAAAATAGTCTCGATATGATCCTTGGAATAATCCCGAAACGTTTTCAAAAAACCAACCAGAACGGGTTCCGAAAAAGTCGCGAGTTTTATGTGCATATAATTCGGCTGTAATCCAGAAATGGTTCAAAATTCCTGAGTTCCTGAGTTATTCTTAAAACAATTGCAAAATAATCTTGTAATTAATCCAGTGTTGAATATTAACCTTATCGCGAAGTTCTATCGAAAATAATCTCACAATCTCGGTAAGGGGCACATCTCCGAACTCATCCCAAAATAGTCTTGCTATTATTCCTAAACATTCCCGAAATGATTCGGAGATAGTCCCGATTTGACCCCTATGTATTCTACAGTTGTTCCGGAAATGGTCAGAAGCTGATACAAAAATTATCCTGAAAATTATACTGAAACTATGTCTCATGATTCTTGAAATAATCCCGTAACATTGTAAAAAATGGTTAAAAAAAAAAAACCGAAAAAGTGAAATAGTTGGTCCAAAAATAGTTTCTGATTGATCATTGAAACCATCAGAAAAAAAAAAAAAATTTGGCATGCGCCCAAGCATGACCCTAAAATGTTCTTGATATTCTTTCTAAAACATTCTCAAAATGGTCCCAAAGACATACGTTTTTGTCGCTACATAGTCCGGTATTGTACCGGAATTGGAATGCGACTGATACAAAAATTATCGAAAATATCCAAAAAACAATGCTGAAATGATAATGAAATTGTCCTGAAATAATACAAAAATTGTTGGGAGATAGTCCTGAAATGCTCCGAATACAATCCCTAAATTATCCCAAGTCAATCTCGAAGTATTATTTAAATCACCCCGAAAGGAGCCGAGGTATTCTCAATGTGGTTTCAAACTACACAATCTGTGCCGGAAATAAAGTCTGAAGGCGTCTCAGTCGTAGGCGTGTGGCACTGCTCCCTTTTTTAAAATTGATTAGGCATCTATCTTTTTGACTTAGATACCATATATTATTGGCGAGTTGTAGCGATTTGAACACACTGATACCAGACAGAAGACGGGTAGTATAACCCACTTCTATGACGCTTTCATACGCAATATCACTCTGTCTCCACTTGTCCTCGCACCGCCATGTGGGGCTATGCTACGTACCCTAAGCCAACACCGCCGATTACTATCACGAGCTGACCAAAACAAGTTGTTAGAATGGAAGGAAAGTAAAATCACAGATGTATCTTAATATATTCGTCTACTATGTAGCGATACTTATTTGCTGATAAAATATGAATGAATACCAAAATCGTTATATTGCTTTTGTTTTTATCGGCTTATTGATTAAGGATTTCTGGTTCGAATTCGAGCTCAAGGCATATAACAGAAACTTTTATGATAATTATTGTTTTTTTTTTAAATTTTTCTATAATTGAAAAAATATTTAACTAGAGTACCCCGCAGACTTTGTTCGGCCCAAAAATTGGTTTGCCTATATTTAAAAGGTGAGCCTCGTTTCCCGCCTTCACTATCCATCCCATTATCTTCTACTCTATGTACAATTTTCTTATAATTCTTGTCCATCACTTATTCCATTCGTCTGCCACCCAGTTCCAAATCCCACACCTAGTTACTCCTACTTCCGCTAAACTTTACATTCATATTCCCACTTCCAGTTCTAGTCCCATTCCCACTACAACTCACTCTCCCATTCCCTCGCCCTCTCTCACCTCAATTTCCCAATATATGGAATCTCTATACCAAATATCGAATACCTGATTCAGTTAACTGACTGATTTCAATATCTTTCTTTTATAAACCTAAACGAGACTATATGAAACTAACGCAATTTTCAAAATAGCTTTCATTTGTATAACTTAGATAAAGATAGATATTGAACACATTCTCCTGCCCGATGAATTCCTCTTTACGATGTTATTACTCTATCAGTAAATTTCAAGCAAATCGCACCATTCACTATTTTATTTATAATAGGTCGGCCCCTGGTCCACTTCCTGGAATGAAACGTTTCTCAAATATTATCTTTGTCAAAGAGGTACCCTTGCACGATTTTCATGCGAATCGCCATATAAATACGATTTTTTGGAATAGGTCGGTTTGTGGTTCGATTCCCGAGAAGACAAGTTTCTCAAATAAACAGCTCGTTTGGGACATACCCCTGTACCCAATTTCCAGCAAATCCAAACATACATTATTTTATTTAAAATAGGTCAGGTCCATCATCCTCGTACTTCAAGGAATACTCTAAAATAAAATCAGCGAATCCGATCCAAGCGTTTTCGAGTTTTGCGCTTAGCAACAAATTGAGCGACTTATTTTTATATTATAGATTTGGAATAGAAGATAAGTAGTTATCGGTTCCCTTGTATCTTGTTGGCGAATAACATAAAAAAGACATTTGGCTAAACTCATGATGATGCAGGTCTTCTTACTTGAGAAGTTTAATTGCCCTAAGAACTTAAAACTAACAAAATTGTACGGCTGTTGACATGTAAGAATGCATACGTTCTGTATCAGTTTTCGTCGGAATTTATATTGAGCAATAAGTCTATAATTCCCTTACAACGTTTTATTTATTAATTTCTTTCGGAAGCTCTTTGCTTTTTTGTTGCTCTGCGTTTCCGGTAGCAATGTGTTTTTTTTTTGTCTTATTGTGATTGTATATGATTATTGTCATTACAATAAAATAACAAAGGGTTCTTCAAAGTGTACGCAAGAATAATACATGGGAAAGGGTTTTAATAAGTGGATTGTGCTGATCGATACGGAATCGTGAACCCCAGCGGGTTAAGGCGCTTAAAATATACCCGCGACATGTATGCCTGTCGTAAGAGGCATGTATGCCTGACGTAAGAGGCGACTAAAATACCAAATTAATTTAAGGGTTGTGTAGCGCAACCCTTTCAAAGGGTTGCCAGCGCAATTTATAGCTTCTCCAACCCAATTGTCAACCTCACCTACCCGTGGTGAATCGTGCTTCTGTAGCAGACGAGGCTCTGGTGACCTCAATTTCCCCATGTATCTAGGAGGTGGGAAGCGGTATGTCTTAGAAACTTTCACATGGTCATACTAAATCGTTCGCGGTTCGAATCTCGGTGAAACCTTTGATAACATTACGAAATTGCCTGATGGTGGCGGTTTTCGAAATGCTACCATGGCAATATGCCAGTAAATGTTTCTTTCTTTCTTTTCAGTTTCTCTTAGAAAAACATAATAATTGAATATTCAATTATTATAAGCGTGTGTTAAGCTCATGAATTCTTAAATAATAAGTATAAATTGAATACATCATTAAACAAACAAACCGAAATCGTTCCCGAGATAGTCGGGCTAGTACCTTAATGGGGCTTGTTACCGGAACATACCGGATCTGTATCCGACAAAGAACCATCAACATCGATAATACTCCCTAAAACCTTCGGGGAGTGTGCTTATCGCTACAACAACAACAACAACATACGGAATCGTGTTCCTTGTATAAAGGAGAGTATGTGAAGTGCTAATAATCCAACGTCTCTTGATTGGCTCTAAGTGCTGCCTTATATTAAACTTATCGAAATGCCTCTTAGCTAGTATTTTGCCGCGTATTAGTTGCTAATTAGTTGCGAAAAGAAACATTTCGTTACTATTTTATAAGTGCTTGTTTTGGATGATGCGCTAATAAATTATTAATTTTTGCGGAAGATGCTTCACGTTCCTGAACTTCTTTATGCGTGACTTAATTAGATTATTCCATTGGCGTGTGTATTATTTTCGAAAAATTACTAATTCTGCTTTGTCATTCTTATTATTTTATGTCTTCATCTTAATTCTTGTTACACCCTGTATATTGAACAAAGTACGAATGTAATATTTTACTTTCAACTCTGCACTTCGTCAGTTTGGCTGACGATTGTATGTGATTTGCATGCAAATCAAAATGATCTACACAACACTCCCCGGCGATGTCAAATAGCACAGCAGCGCTCGTAACTTTTCTCGCCTTTTAATAGGTACCTCGTACTTGAGCTCCCGTTTTCCAACCGTCAAACAGAAATTGTTTGTGTTTTTTGTACCGACATAAATGGATTTTTACAAAGTTTATATACGCCGCTGGCATAAATACTTAAGTAGTTAGCTATGGACACTGTGCTGACCATAAGTGTTTATATATTTCTTATTACAACAAACGTCCTTCCTCTGTTTGCATGCGTAACCAATAAACTTTGTATTGTCTGCCTATATTATGTTGAGGCGACATCAATAAATTCGTGCTTTGATGCTCATTGTACAAAACTTTATATTTCATATGATAAGAGTGCCCTCACATAACAACACAAAAATAGAATGAAGACTAGCACGTCTGGAACGTCTAGCGTTTTATATTTCGATTACTGCCAGAAAATGAGTGGCAAGTCCAGGGTCCTGGTATGCGAGCAATGCAAGATTTCAATATCGATCGGTTCGAAGCATGCAGTGACAGACAGTGCACTTTCAGCCCTCTGCGCACAAAATATATGCGCCCAGGCTCGTAAGGAAAATTTACCATCGAGAAGTTGCTAATAGATAGAATTATCATGTGTTCTCCAATTCTCTTTTTCTCTGAGTGCAGTCTTTCACCGAATGCTGTAGCATATGACTGAAAAGTTAGGCCGGAAGGCGGCAGTACGAGGAGCTTTAAATGCTGAATATTAGTAGTTTAGCACGGCTTATCTTCAAGGAGATGTCGGCCGAGATATCTAACTCGACAATACCGAATGATTTCTTTGTACCCTCGAAACTCTGGGTTTGTGAAGTTTTTGGCCTTCTACGCCGGACTTACATAGAGCGCTTTGTTACTTAACAACACCTCAAATTTTTGTTCCAATTTACTTTCCACAAAATTTATATAGCCAGATATATGGCTTCTGTGTAAATCCGGTAAGCACCTTAGCCCAATGATGCGCCCATTGTTACTGAAGCCTTGACATCGCTAGCTCAAGACACGAATACAGAACGTGTTCAACCGTTTCCTACTACAGGTCCCGCCAAAGAAAAGCCATGTTTAAAAATTAACAGGTGAGCCTATTCGTGCGGTGGAGCGGACCAGGCGAGGCTTTAGCGGCCAATTTTCTCACCGAAGGAGGCAATTGAATCACCTAGAAGGTTCAATGGCGCCATATGAAACCATTCCCGAGATTTGTTAGTAGTAGCACCTATTGGATGGGGTGAAGCACTGCTACAACGCCAATAAGCTTCTATTAGAATACGATATTAGCTAGCAATTATTGCACAAGAGAATCTGAAATCTCAATAGCTTTCCACGAATGCGTGAAGTAAAGGTAGCGAATCACTTTAAGCTGCTAAAAAAAATTAATGGGTCGGTATTTTGTTGCAAATTGTGCGCTTATTAGTTGCGAGGTGAAAGAATTGTTCGCCCTTTTCTAGGTGCTTTTTTGGAATCCTTCGCTAAGTTCACAAGAAGTTAGCGAATCACCTTCGTAAAAACTTACTTAGACTACTCTGATCGAAATGTGACCTAGCCCGTATTTTGGTGCGTATTAGTTGCTATTTAGATGCGAAAAGAAAAATTTAGCCACTTATTTTAGTGTTTTTTTTTTGGTGGTTCGCTTACTTCATGATCATTTCCGACGATGACAATAAAAAGTGCTACTCTTCGTTGAGATCGACGACGTATTGTATGCTTATAATAATTCGTCATCACTTTGACATGCACTTCCTGAGCCCTTCGATTTTATTATCTTCTCCACTACCACTTACCACTAAAAATATATTTTCTTTTACCCATCAGCATTGTCATTGACATCAGCATTTACTCGTTTATTGTCATTATCATCGTCTATGAGTATCTATCTATTCGTTGTTTGGCCTTTGCCTCGATGGCTGTTGCTGGTGTTGGCTGCACAACTGGCTGACATTGTCCGCACATCCCTCCCTTTCTCGACGTTTCATGTCGTTTTGACTTGATAATAGACATTATTTGTTATTCCTATTTGCACTCTTTTCCAATTGTCTGTTTGCTTGTCTTTTTACTTTAGAACTATGTATGTTCCCAAGCTATTTATTTCTATTTTTCATAACAAACAAACGAAAATTTACTTAAGAGCTCTTGCTTTAGTTAGATATGTCTAGAATATCACGCATTTTTGGAGCTTTTCAACGCAGTAACTTTTTATTTGGTTGGTTGGCTTTATGGTACAGTGGCGCGTTCTAATAACAAACTTTCCTAATATTAAACTATTGTAGCGAATTTAGTGCAAATCCTCTTATTTGCAACCTTCTGCTAACGTTCGAATCACTAAACTGTTGAATAAATAACTCCATTATTCAATAATGCAAAATGGCCTTTATTAAAGTTCTTCACAATAACACTACTATTGCTCACCAGATAGCGTCTTAAATCAAACTGATTGTGGCGCCTCTACTGTTGCTGCCTTTTATACTCTGTGATTTCTCGTTCGCATACTTCTAGGCGCTTCCAGAATTTACTTAGTTACTGCTATAAATTATAACTACAGATGCACGTGTATACCTTCTCATATGCGCGTGTATTTGTGAGCGACACTTCCACAATTATAATTGCCTACTATTGGGAGCATCTCAGATAAGATATCTGCATGTGTTTGTGCGTCTCTTCTCCGCTGCGTGTACGTACATAATGATTGATTTATTGATGTGCATACAAGTCACTGCTTAGCATCGGCTTAGAGATGATAGTATCCCTTAGTGTTGCTAATATTCGTCACACTATTTTTCTAAAATAAGTGATTTCATTTACGGATCATTTACAGAGATGACCTCCAAAATTATCAAGGAAAAGAAAGAATAGCTTCGCAAGCCGGAGAAGAAGAAATCGTTGTAAACAATGTCACAGTAGCCGACGCAACTGACCGCGAAAGCGAGCGCTTGACATGAGCTTTTGAGACATTGTAAGCAGCTCCAAGGCAGTTCGATAAAAAATACTTTGTTACGAGCAATCCTAGATATTGCAACCGAAATGAGGGCGTACGCAAAGCAGGGGAAGCGATCGGTGAAGATTGCAGTCTCACTATCGAAAAACCATGTACTAAATATCTCAAAAGCTTAAAGCCAGAAAGATGAATGCAATACTGCTTCAGCAGACGGCAGAGAAGGGGAACCCATTTAAAAACTTAAACTTTTTTGAGGTACCTCTGCCCACCTATGCCAGTGATATTAGGCCCGTTGTGATACCAACAAAAAGACATTATAACCTTTCCTCTTCGAAACATTTTGAGGAACTGATAAAGGCTACCAGGTTCTTCATCTCATGCTTCACTACCTGGCTCAGATTATCTAGAAGTGGAGCATCCGGAAAGCGCCGCCGTGCACCACTTAGCGCCGGGCAGTTGCAGATGAGGCGAACCACCGCTTCCTCCTCCATATCCTCTTTACAACTCCTGCAGCATCGACGATAAAACGCTCTTAACCTTTCTGCATGTTCGCCTATAAGGCAATACCCAGTTAGTGCCCCTACCAGTGTGGAAATTGTATCCCTACTTAGGTCGTACAAGTGGCGCGGGATCTTTCAGGATCCTATTTGTCCAGGTTTCCTTCGATGTCTGACACCCCGGTTTTTTATAGCCATCTTTATTCAGCTTGACGGTGGATGTGCTCTTTTAGCATTAGCTTGCATATGGCAAGGGGTATAACTAAGCGTTATTGGCCAAGAATAATCTGTCTGGTTGTACGCTCCCTAGCGAGTAGATGAACATTGCAGTTTCGCTCAATGTCCCTATAACCCGATACCCATGTTAGGTGTACACGGTTCGGTTGGGCCATCTCTTGAAGAAATCGGCAGGGCCAAGATATTTGATGGCGGCCTGGCTGTCGCTGAAAAAAAGTATTCTTTGCAACATTGTCCATAGCCTAACTTTTGGCTTCCATGATAGCTGAAACTATCCTGCCTGGAAGACGCTACAGTGATAGAGTCCTCTGGTGGAGAGTTCGAGGTCAAGGTTCCTTGAGTAGACTTCGCCTTCAAATCTACCGTTTAGCTTAGAGCCGTACGTATATACATATGTATGGAAATGCTGCCGTCAATAGCAAGGCACCTATCCGACTATGCCCAATCATTCCTAATGAAAATGTTTATCATAAAGCTAGTTTCCGCAACTGTTGTGGTCGCAAAGCCATCCGTGCTAGGAGAAGAAAACTACATTTGTTTAGTATACTAGAGTGTGCTGCGGCCTTGTTATTCCAACAGGAGAACTTCCTTAAGCGCAGGGCTGACGTTGCCGCTGCTCGATAGCCAGCTGGAACGAATGATCTGAACAGCTTAGCTAGGCGTTGTTCTTAGTGCACCGCTTATGTTGATCACCAACCTACTTATTTTTTTCTACAATTTTAGGTTCGTCTTGCTACACTATGAAATACTTCTTGCCGTTCGGCTAACTCATGTTTTTTTGGTTGGTAGTTTAGTTGCTCGATTGGCTGTGTTTACGCGCCATATCACACAACATTCAACATTAAAACTTTATGTTTACATACAATTTTTTAGTATTTCATGCTCATTTAGTGCTTTCAGCAGCTCATGTTTTCAATTTGCCACATTGATTTTTATTCAACTTTCCTTGCGAGAGTTTCAAATTTGCGTAGTGTTTATTTTCTTTTAATGCATTTCAATTTAATTGAACTTTTCCAATATGATTTGTTACTACACTATTTTCGTTATTAATACTATACAAGTGTAGTACTTGTAGAAGTATGCATTTGTTGTTGTTTTAATTGTACTTATAACACGATTCATTCATGCTTAACATTTTTATTTCATTTTCCATTTAATATTCATCTCATACCCGATATATCCAGACCAGACGTAGATACGTGCCTTACATTTTTAGTTCAGTTCGCTTTACGATCTAATTACAATGTTTTTGAAATTTTTATGTTGTAATTCGTAATTTCTAATTTTATTACAAAAATAGTTTCATGTCACTGACTGGTTTATTATGTGTTGTTGATTGCTATTGCTTTTCTTGTTGATTTTTGTTGCACCAATATTTTAGTGTTTATGAGTAGTTTGGGGGAATTTTGGATATTTGCTTGTTTCTTTATTTTTCTTCTACATGCTTCTTCCGCTTTTTTGTAACTTCTTCAGGGAGTTTGTTTATAGGGCGTAAAGTAGCTTGTAACAGTATCTTAAACAGTATGAGGTGAAAATAATTTCATGTTCTAGAAGATTAAAATTTGAAAATTTTCTCACCATAGTAAAGGATAAGGTACTTTCGTATAGACTGGCAATGACCATGTTTGTTTAATCTCAATTTGAGATTCATTTGAGAACTAACCATTATCTTAAATCCTAGACCTTCGTTCTATAATACAACTTTTAAAGACCATTGATAATAAACTCAATTCTTCATTGAGAAGTTGCATTTTCTCAAACATCTCATACATGAAATGCAGGAAAAGAGGATGAAATCTGAAAACGCATCTGTGTATGAACTAGGATTTTCAAACGTTTCTTAAATAAAAAACATGGTGAAAACTATTGTTTGAGAAATATTTAAGAAAGCGTTTAGTATCAAATGGTAAACAATGTCGAAAATAAGATGGAGAATCAACATTTTCTCCAACGTTTGAGAATTTTCGGTACGTTGTTGCGAATTGCAACAATTTGAGAACTAGGCAAAGTGTAGTTACCTCCGAACGGTAAACTTTTGTGAAGTTGTGAAGGAAGCTCATCTATAGTTAATTTCAAATTCCATGCTCCCCGCCAAACACTCAGGTGACCATCACAAGATCTTACCTTGGTAAGGTACAAGGTCTATTTAAACTCTACCGCGAGTTCCAATACCATTCTAATCTAAATAAATAATAATAATAAAATAATTCCCTGCATCATGTTCTGAGCCTTGGGGCACCATAAGATACATGATACAATTCCACAATTAACGGCAGTGGACAACCTTTTCTCAGCAACAGGACAACCTGCATTACAATTAACTTATTTCATTAAAACCTTTTCGTCACATCACCACATAAAGTCTTGGCTACTTAACACATCTACGCTAGATCCGATGCCACCGTTCAGCCTAGCCTAACGCAGTTTCAAACATTTCAAAAAGAGGAGTGAGCACCTACACCATTCATACAATTATTAATTGTTATCCATAAACGATAGGCATCTACTTTGTCACCAGTTTATTCATCAGATATCGCCGCACATTAAGCAATGTGTTCTATTTTTTCTGACCTTCCGCAGAAACATCTATTGAAAAATTTAAGCTTAGCTTAGAATGGGTAAATGGGCCCTTCAGAACTCGGCGACAGAGCCTGATAGAAGGAACTTTATTGCGCAATTTCCAATGAAGAGACCGCCAGCTTCGTTACACTGTGTCAACTTCGTTAGCTGAAAATATTATATTACCCCAAAAATAATGCCTTAGTGCCAACTTCGATAATTGAGGAGACCACGTTATTCCGAAGAGAATGCTTTATTGTCAACTTCAGCGAAGAAGAGACTGCATAGCTCCATTGAGTGTCCTTTGTTGGCAACTTCTTCAAAAGTAAAGTTCTCTCGCATTTGAGGTGAGACCACAGCGCCCGCAAATCTCCCACTATGGGGCCGATCTTAAGGACAGAAGCTGAGACCTGTATACAAGTATCTATGATACAATACATACAAATCAAAACTGGCCTTTCCTGCTCCCCGCGGTACATATTTTAATAACGACCATGATAGGATCGCGCAAGTGATACACAGCGTCCACATTGCTCCTTTTCGAGTAATACACAACTCTGGATTGAATATACATGGTATTTTAGTCGTCTTTTACGACTGCTATATGTACCGCGCGCATATTCTGAACTCACCGGCAGGGGGAACCGTTAAAAGAAATATAGGAGTGCCGAAGTGAGATGAGGTGGATGAACACCTATTCGAGTTAGGAACAAGAATGCTTGGTTAAAAAAAGGGGTATGGCGACGCCAATTTTTAAGAGTTATTATTCCTATCTATATTACCTATTATATCTCTATTTAATATCTTTTATAATTTTTCTCAAGCTACTTCCTATTATAAGAACAATTTTGCGGCCCAGTTTTGTTATGATAACTTGAACGGCTATATTTAATCATTACTATTTTAATAATTGATTTTCACGTAAGTGGTTGGTGCTACGCCCTTTTTCAAAAACTTTAAATAAGAGTTAACTTATCAAGTCATATGTCGACTGCTGAGTGGAATATCAACCTATCTCGGCTGCGGCCCAATTAAAGAATAAATTCAATACACTTGACGTTAGATGAGATATTTATGAAACAAAATCTGAGGTAGGGCGTTCTTAAACCGAATTCTGAGATAAAAATTTCTTTAACTGGGCGTTTTGGAACTGGCAGTCTGCGATATGTCACTCAGCAGTCGATATAAAAATTGGTTATTATCTATAGGTGCAACATTTACTGAATAATAAAAACTTGGGGAGTGTGTATATATAAAAATGAATGTCCGTTTGTGTGAGGCTTATAGAATCAAAAACTATCCGGACGATTTTGTTCAAACTTTCACAGGGTTTCGAGATATAGACCAAAACGTGGACCCGGGTACCTCTAGAATGTATTTATAGAATATGGATATCAAATGAAATCTGTTGATGAGTGCTTTAGTAGAGGGTGATTTTCATACCCCTGGGTGACTAGGGTCTGGCGATATAGGCACAAACGTGGACCCGAGTACCCCTAGAATGTGTTTATAGAATATGGATAACAAATGAAAGCTGTTAATGAGTGCTTTAGTAGAGGATAATTTTCATACCCCTCGGTGACTAGGGTCTCGAGATATAGGCCAAAACGTGGATCAGGGTAATACTAGGATGTGTTTTTACATTATGGGTATCAAATTGAAGCTGTTGATGTATGCTTTAATACAGAGTAAGCTTTACATCGCTGGGTGACTAGGGTCTCGAGATATAGGCCAAAACATGGACCCGGATATACCTGGAATGTGGTTTTACATTATGGGTATCAAATTGAAGCTGTTGATGTGTGCTTTAATACAGCGTAAGTTTTACACCGTTGGGTGACTAGGATCTCGAGATATAGGCCAAAACATGGATCCGAATATGTATTATGGATATCAAATGAAAGCTGTTTCTGAGAGCTTTAAAGTAATTTTCATTGTGGTATTCGATTTAGTCGCATCAGCCTGGCAAAACTGATAAATATGCATGCGAAGCCGAAATAAAGACATGAATTAATAATACCCACATACCTATTTACATACGTCCTATCCGATTTGCCTGAAATTTCGTATATAAATTTGCCTATGTTTGTATTTACGGTGCTTTTTTCCGGGAAGTAGACCAGAGACGGACTGGGACTGCGATTAGGACTAGGACTGGGACTGAGACTTGGAGTGTGACTGGGACTGATACTAGGAATGGGACGGGAACAAAATACATACCACCTTCTGGGACTGGCAATAAGAGATGAAGAAGAATGAGAAAAACTTGAGAGAAGAGAAAAGAGAAGGAGACTGAGATACAATGAGACGATGATGGAGATAGATGAAGCGAAAAAGACGCAGGGAGGGGTGAATAAAAAGATTAGGAAAAAGTGTAGAGGGGGGAGGGCAGAGTTAGACGGGAAAAGCTTATTAAAATGTATGCAGATAGACCAAATTTAGGGCAGAACAACGTCTGCCGGGTCTGCTAGTATTATACAAAACGAAATGTGCGTGGTTATCGTCCGATTTTGTTCATAAATTGCGATAGTCCAGAGGCGTTACATGCCAACCTAATAAAAACGCACTGCGGTTTTCAACGCATGCATTTAAACGGCTTTTTTACCCGAACCGAAATAAGCATGCGTTGCGACAATGTAAAACATGTATGCAAACGTCAAACCAAAATGTCACGCAGAACAAAAATTGGAAATCGAGTTAGCTTTTTACGCAGTAATTTCAATTTCGGTTGCTCTCATACAATTTATATGTGCATGAGACATTTTTGACAGAAAATGACTTGAGTGCGTTTATATTAGGTTGGCCTGTTATTCTGTAACTCGATTCGAAAGAAGTTGCGATGCGTAAGCTGTCAAATTACGTACATTTTTGTTCAAATACGAAAGAAATTTATGTCGAATCGAGCTACATAATAAGTTCTAACTCATCGTGTTTAATGACGAATGCACACACGGTCATGGCTTAATCACATCATTTTATCATCCTGAGCATTTTGATATATGGAAGTGTATACTTATCTCGATTCGTACATGCCGTTAAGGTTAGGCAAATAAAATTACTTACTCTACTATGTGAGCTATGTTCAGGCGAGTATAGAACAACTTTCGATAGCCTCGATACTATCATTTACGCTATTGCATTCAAAACCAACGAATATCGATAGTTTTACGACAGTAGTTCTTCCTTAAAGAAATGAGAGACGGTTGATATTTGGGGTTTTTCCGATACCGATAGCTCTGTGTATACTTAAACGCTCGTTTTTGATAAGGGAGTCAAGCCCAAATGAGCTAGGGTCGGTCAAGCGATAAGTCATCATTTATTTTTAATTTGCTATTGATTTATTTACTTATATGTGGTTAAAAATATAAGAAACTCTTTATCCGCCACAAATGTGTACCTATATGTAAGTACATTAGGATGGTCCTTATTAATCAAGTTACCAATTTTTTCCAGTCTCATCCTTTCAAACGGCCAAAAATGCCACATATAAATTTTGGTTCCTATTGGAGACTCAATATTTTGGGTCCTCATAGGGTAATCTCAAGGCCCTGTACAACACGCCTAACTATTTCCAACCATCACCAAAGTTATACGTGATATCGCCACTTTATTGCCGTTTATACCAAAAAGACAGTAAAGTGTAAAAAGTGAAAGCAGAGTAATACGAAGTGCAAGTTTTACGTTTGTCTTAACAAAATAAATTTTTGTATTTGGGTCACAACAAAACTGAATTAATATGGCATATTAATGCCTTATGAATCTAAAAGCAGTATTTCATTATTATTTTTTTCATATAATAGTTTGACCGAGACTGCATTTATGCTTTGAAATAATTTTTATGGTAAAACTAAACTTTAATGTTATTTTAATATAAAAATTTTACTTTTCTATGTATTGCCAAGGTTGTTCAAGCTACAACCCCTGCTTTTTTGGGGTAATTTGACATATTCGAAACATAGTACAAATTTTACTTGTTTAATCCTTAAACTTGAATTTTAAATGATTTAGTTTTAAATTAATGAGTAAATTGGTGTCGCAGAAATATATTGGCATGAAAATTCCTAAAAGTGAAGTTTACTACCTTTTTTCATTGGACGACAGTACGGTATTATCAAATTTGTGTATTAGAATACAAAAATTTAATAAAAAAGAGAAATTGGCCAGTCCCCAAAGAGCAATCTTACTCTTAAACCCTGTGTGTTGATTAAGGTAACTCGGTCCGAAGGAGCGAGATTGGAAAAAATAGTGAGTTTGATTTATAAGTACCACCCTAATATGCATACATATGTATATGGAATATTGTAGATATGAATAAATATTTCATATCAACAAAATTGTATTCGCTTTTCAAATTAAAATTCATCTGCTATTGTTTATTAGACTTAAACTTGACCGTAAAAAATCTTGTTCGTGCCATTAGATTAGTGGAGGCATTTTGCCACATGTTCCAAAAACGCAAACACAAACAATATACGCATTTGTATGTATGTTTCTTTGAATTTTATAAATACCCGTTGACAATTTTATTCCAAAAACATAACAAACCACACCGACAAAATTTACTAAGAGCTTCTGGAATATGAATATAGATTATTGCTCAAAATCTACCGCCAGGTATTCTTCCATTTTGTTTTTATACTCAGCTGATCAGAGCTTACAGAGTATATTAATTTTGTTCGCATAACGAAACCCCCTTAACGGCATAAATTAGTCGAGATAGATATAGATTTCTATATATCAAAATGATCCGAAAAAGAAATTCATTTAGCCATGTCCGTCCGTCCCTAAACACGATAACTTGAGTAAATTTTGAGGTATCTTAATGAAATTTGGTATGTACGTTCATGGGCACTCATCTCAGATCGCTATTTAAAATGAACGAAATCGGACTGTAACCACGCCAACTTTTTCGATATCGAAAATTTCGAAAAACCGAAAAAGTGCGATAATTCATTCCAAAGACGGATAAAGCGATGAAACTTGGTAGGTGGGTTGACCTTATGACGCAGAAAAGAAAATTACTAAAATTATGGACAATGTGCGTGGCGCTGCCCACTTATAAAAGAAGGTAATTTAAAAGTTTTGCAAGCTGTAATTTGGCAGTCGTTGAAGATATCATGATGAAATTTGGCAGGAACGTTACTCCTATTACTATATGTACGCTTAATAAAAATTAGCAAAATCGGAGAAGGACCACGCCCACTTAAAAAAAAAAATTTTTTTTTAAGTAAAATTTTAACAAAAAATTTAATATCTTTACAGTATATAAGTAAATTATGTCAACATTCAACTCCAGTAATAATATGGTGCAACAAAATACAAATATAAAAGAAAATTTCAAAATGGGCGTGGCTCCGCCCTTTTTCATTTAATTTGTATAGGATACTTTTAACGCCATAAGTCGAACAAAAATTAACCAATCCTTTTGAAATTTGGTGGGGGCATAGCTTCTATGACGATAGCTGTTTTCTGTGAAAATGAGCGCCACGCCCAGTTTTTATACACAGTCGACCGTCTGTCCTTCCGCTCGGCCGTTAACACGATAACTTGAGCAAAAATCGATAAATCTCTACTAACTTGGTTCATTTTCTTATCTGAAATCACTTTATCTTGGTATTAAAAATGGGCGAAATCCGACTATGACCACGCCCACTTTTTCGATATCGAAAATTTCGAAAAATGAAAAAAATGCCATAATTCTATACCAAATATGAAAAAAGGAATGAAACTTGGTTATTGGATTGGTTTTTTGACGCAAAATATAACTTTAGAAAAAACTTTGTAAAATGGGTGTGACACCTACCATATTAAGTAAAAAGAAAATGAAAACATTTTGCAGGGCGAAATCAAAAGCCTTTGGAATCATGGCAGGAATACTGTTCGTGGTATGAAATATATAAATAAATTAGCGGTACCCGACAGAAGATGTTCTGCGTCACCCTTGTCCACAGTTTGTTCGATATCTCGAAAACGCCTTCACATATACAACTAAGGGCCACTCCTTTTAAAACCCCCATTTCATTTGATATCCATATCATACAAACACATTCTATAGTAGAGCTTACGATTTCTTCTCGAACACAAGCGAGATTTTCGAGACCCGAGAAATCGAGAACTTCGAGACTCGAGGATCTCGCGAGCTTCTCGACATACTTTACACATCGCTGGTTCGTCAAATACTCGAGTATTGCTCATGCGTTTGGTCCCCTGTTTCTCAAAAGCATATAAAGCGTCTTGAGTCAGTTCAAAAGCAATTTTTGATATTTGCATTGCGCGGCCTTAATTGGGACTCAAGTCTCCACCTTCCTCCATACAGAAGTAGACTTCTTCTTATTAACTTACCCACTCTGGAAAATCGGAGAATATTACTGGGGGTATTGTTCATCCATAAGCTCATTATTGGAGAAATTGATTCTGCGGACCTCCTCAGCCGCTTGTTTTTTGCGGTTCCCCCTAGAGTATCCAGACACTACGTTCCTTTCTATTTACCCCTTTGTCGACGAAACTTTGCTAAAAATAATCCTCTTCTTATCTGGTGCGCGCACTACAATGACTTGTATAGCTGTATCAGTCTTGAATGTACTTTTGCCACTATACGTAATGCAATACTTGCCTATCTAATTTAAGAGATACAAGATAATTTAATTTGCATTTTAATCGGCATTTTATTCCTTCCTATACGTAATGCAATACTTGCCTATCTAATTTAAGAGATACAAGATAATTTAATATGCATTTTAATCGGCATTTTATTCCTTCCATAAAAGACAGGAACTATCTCGCTTAAGGATGGAGGAACATTTATCAACATGTATCATTAAGAAGGAACAAGACAGTACTGTGTTGATTGGAATCTGGTGCATTCCAACAACGTAAAAAACATGCTTTTTCATGAGTCACTGACCGGAATCGTATGCATTCCGGCAGTATAATCTTATGGGTCAGGCATCGAGCTGATTGGAATCCGGTGCATTCCAACAACACAGGTCATGTTACTTTTTTATGCCTTGTGATGGCGTATCCTCATTACACTACTCTTAGCACTGCCGGATTCCCATGACATGCTGATTGGAATCTTGTTGCATTCCAACAGGAAGATTGGAATCCACTGCATTCCGAAATCATGCTGAGCGGAATCTGATGCATTCCGCCAGTATAAGATTTCGGCATAAGTTCTTATTTCTGCTCATATTTCTTATTATTATTATATTCTGAAATTAAAGAGTAATGTTCATTAATATTTCTTTGTTTGTAATAAAACATTGTTGAAATCTCGATATATCTTAAATTTTATCTTTTGAGTTGTATATTTATATATCTTTTATATTATGCAGTCGACCATAGTTTGTCGTCGACTTTAAATAATAAATAAATAAATAAATAAATAAATACTTACTCTCTGTATGGACAGTATTTACATATATACTTTTTTTTTTAATTGTGACATTTTTGTTGATTATATTGCTTCAATGACATTTAGCTCAAAACATGTTTATTATACATATAATTTTTTTTCGCAATATTTTATTTTTCAACGAGACATCAAGAACACGGCTTCTTGCGAGATTCTCGAAACTCGAATTACTCGTAAGGCTCGCGAGATTCTCAAATTACTGGTAATACACGCGATCTTCTCGACTTTCAATTCAGTCGCTGTATTGGCTATACTCTATACATTTCGCGGTTTTTTACTTGTGGTTTTGCGGACATTTTGGCTTGTGCTCCAGAAAAAATCGTAAGCTCTATATAAAACAGCAATGAATCGATTAAGTTGAATATCGAGAAGTTCGTCAGCCTTACGAGTAATTCGAGATTCAGAATCGAGTATGTAGTGTTCGGTTATACCCGAACTTAGCCTTCGTTACTTGTTTTTTCATATCTGCGAAACTTAACTTAAAACCGAACCCCTCGCAGGCCAAGCACAAGGGCACTCAGAGTTGATGGATGTCTTATAAATCGCTGACAATGATGTGTTAAAATCCAAAAACAAACGTTCTCAAAAGTATGCTATACCTTAAGTTTCTTCTTTTTGAAAGATCGGTGTATATTTAAAACACTTTCTGCAATACCAAGTGTTTGCACTTTATTAGCAATAAAAGAGGAGACCGGTTTATCTGAGTGAACTCATCTCTAGAGTACTCACTGCCGACACTTAAACATAAACAAAAGCAATAAAGCATTCCATCGAATAATGCATCGGTATAGCAAATAACACATGTTAATATATGACAGTAATGAGTTGGAAGCGTGCCGATTGTGTTACTGCCCTCCCGTTCGTCCAAGAGGCTCGTGTCATTTTACAAAGTAAATTTCTTTTATTTTATGAGTTTTGCAAATAAAACGAATGAGGATGATTTGAGGCGATCAAATTAAATTTCTTATAAAACAAAGCAATTGAAAACTGACTAATGGAAGATTAAATAATAGATATTATATGAATATAGGTTTCAAGACCGGCGTAGATTCCTGCAGGAACGATAATGGCGACCTGCTAAATGACGGGCAGAGAGTGTTTAAGTTGTGGCGGAAAACTTCTCCTCATTGCTAGCTAGCGAGGGAGAAGAAGAAGCCTATACCCCAATCGTCAATGTTGTAAAACACGTTCCGACACCCACCTGTGACGAAGTGAGAATGGCAATATCACGGAATACCCGCCGAGTGTTTCAAACACGGTAGCGAAGAGTAAATAAGGAGCATGCATCAAATGCAAAATATCGTCGGATGAGCGTATGCCTTCAGATTGGAACTTAAGTGTACTCTACCCAATCGACAAGAAAGGCTATCCCGCAAATCGCGCCAATCACCGCAGAATCAGCCTGCTTAATATCGCGTATAAAATTCTATCTAGCGTACTGTGCAAAAGACTTAAGCCCATAGACAACAAACTGATTGGACCATATCAGTGCGCCTTCAGAGCTGGTTAATCTACTATCGACTAAATCTTAGCGATGCGCCAGATCTTGGAGAAGACTCATGATAAGAGAACCGACACTCACCGTCTTTCCGTCGACTTCAAAGCAGCATCTGACATCGCGAAAAGAAGCCGCTTGTATGTTGCTATGTCTGAATTTAAGTTCCTTGCAAAGTTAATAAAGCTCTGTCAAATGATGTTGAGCAACACCACCAGCCCCGTTAGGATTGGGAAGGACCTCTCAGGTCCATTCGAAACCAAACGAGAATTCGTACAGTGCGACTCCTTTTCGTGCGATTTCTTTTACATAATACCGGAGAAGATAATTCTAGCAGCAGAATTAAACCGTCTATTGTAAAAGCGAATAATATTTTACGCTCATGATATTGATATTATTGCCCTGAACAAACGCTCTGTGAGTGCTGTGATAAGATAGAGAAGAAAAAAAGTGGGTCTTGCGGTAAATGAGGACAAGACGAAGTACTTGCTGTCATCCCGCATCGCGCCTGGCAGCTAAGTCACTGTTGACGGACATAAATTCGAGACTGAAAAATTTCGTCTATTTGGGAACCAGCATTAACAGTAAAAAAAAATGTCAATATAGAAATCAAACGGAGAATAACTCTTTGCCAACAAGTGTTACCTTGGACTGAGTACGCAGTTGAAAATTAAAGTCCTCTCTCGACAAAGAAAAATTACGCTCTACAGTCGCTCATCATGCCTGTCCTGATGTAAGGCCCGAAATCATGGACGATGTCGAGAGAAGATGAGATAGCCCTCTAGTGCAGCGAATAAAAACACAACGGCTTCCCTGGCTAGGTCATGTTATGCGAATGGATGAAGACGCTCCGGCCAAGAAAGTATTTCAGTCGACACCGCAGTTTGGAAGCAGAAGAAGGGGAAACCTCCACTGAATTGGAAGAGGCAGGTCGAGGAAGTCTTGACCTCCCTAGGTGCTCTCAATTGGTCAGTTGTCGTGAAACATTGACTTGATACGAAACGGCCAAAATCGCTTAGGTAGTTCATTATAATCTCATGATTTGTTCGAAAAATACTATTGCTGCTTTGTTTATCAGAACCCCCTACCTTAGAATTACTGCCATAATCGACCAATCTCACGTCAAAATGTATGGAGTTTATACTCATGTAGGGCGTTTTTTAAAAAAGGTGTAAAGTAGAGCGTCCTATAAACAAAATCTGAAATAGGTTGTTTTTCAAAAGTTTTCTGATATAAAGCGTTCCCGAATCGGTCGCCGCGATATGTGGAGCGGTTATCCATTTATCAGTGGATATATGAAGCTACCCCAGTACAGTTTTAACAGCACAATAGGTAGTCTTGACCTCCCTAGGTGCTCTCAATTGGTCAGTTGTCGTGAAACATTGACTTGATACGAAACGGCCAAAATCGCTTAGGTAGTTCATTATAATCTCATGATTTGTTCGAAAAATACTATTGCTGCTTTGTTTATCAGAACCCCCTACCTTAGAATTACTGCCATAATCGACCAATCTCACGTCAAAATGTATGGAGTTTATGCTCATGTAGGGCGTTTTTTAAAAAAGGTGTAAAGTAGAGCGTCCTATAAACAAAATCTGAAATAGGTTGTTTTTTAAAAGCTTTCTGATATAAAGCGTTCTCGAATCGGTGGCCGAGATATGTAGAGCGGTTATCCATTTATCAGTCGATATATGAAGCTACCGCAGTACAGTTTTAACGGCACAATATGTTTTGGGTGTAAAAGCACGGGGTAAAACTCTATCAAAAAGCAGGACCTAGGTATGTTATAAAAAAACTCCCTCCTTTTGACAAATACTAGCTAAGGCCTTGTTGCTTCTATATCTGATAGCTTGCCCATTTCTAAAGGGCCCATTACTGATTCTTAGCATAGACTTCACTTGACTTAATAACTGTCACTTACAGTTCTGTTAAATGAACATTGCATGTTACTGATTACTCAAGACTTAGCGACACTTCTAAGTGACGTTTACATTTTGAGATGTCATTTGTTTGTTTCCATTTCATTTTGACATTTTGTCATACAAATTGACTTTTATTGATTATGATGCCAGATTGTAGGCGCTAAGTGGAGTATAATCGTGGCTAAGTTGCCAAGTTTACGCCAAGTCAAGTCTAGCCTATGCTAAGTATCAGTAATGGGCCCTTAAGAGCTGGAGTCTTAGCCTGGCGAGCCCAGGGCACGAACTCAAAACGTGCTCGATCGTTTCCTCCTCCACCCCGACCTTCATTTGATCTGAAAATGCTATATCTTAAGCAAGAACTTGTATGCTTTCATCATATTACCTAAATGTTCTTACAATATAGTTGCTGCCAAATTACTCCATAACAATAAATAAAACAGATAAAAAAAGTGCCACCAAAATCATTAACATCAATTGATTTAAATTACTCGAATTCCATAAAATTACGCAAGATCAAAAGCAACAACGGAACGAAGACAGCATTATGTTTGCGATTGTTGTTATTGCTATGCTGCTCCTAAACATTTTACAATGATTCCAATGTGGTTGCCGCCTTGGTGTGGTGATAGTGTGCTCCGCCTACCACAACGAAGGTTCTTAACTCAAGTTTCGGCCAAAGCAACATCAAAAATTTAGAAACAGTTTTTTCGATTAGGAAAAAGTTATTTTAAGCGGGGTCCCACCTCGGTAGTGGCTTGGCAAACACTCCGAGTGTATTTGTGCCATGAAAATCATCTCAGTTCTCAGTGAATATTCATCTGCCTTGCAGCTGCCTATCGGAGTCGGCATAAAATATGTTCCGCCAATTTGTAAAAGAAAACCAAAAAAGCACGACGCAAATTGGAAGAAATCTCCTCTGAGGTAAACTGCTCCAGACAGAGCATATTAACTTTGGTAACATAACGGTTGATCGTAACGGCATAAACGAATCGGGATAAATATAGACTTTCATATATCAAAATGGTCCGAATGAAAAGAGGAATTGATTTAGCCAAATCCGTCTATCTGTCTGTGATCACGATAACTTGAGTAAATATTGAGGTAGCTTAATGGAATTTGGTATGTAGGTTCCTGGCACTCATCTCAGATCGCTATTTAAAATGAAGGAAATCGGACTACATCCACGTCCACTTTTCGATATCGAAAATTTCGAAAAACTGAAAAAGTGCGATAATTCATTACCAAAGACGGATAAAGCGATGAAACTTGGTAGGTGCGTTGACCTTATGACGCAAAAGAGAAAATTAGAAACATTTTGGACAATGGGCGTGGCACCGCCCACTTTTAAAAGAAGGTAATTTAAAAGTTTTGCAAGCTGTAATTTGGCAGTCGTTGAAGATATCATGATGAAATTTGGTAGGCACGTTACTCCTCTTACTAGATGTGTGCTAAATAAAAATTAGCGAAATCGGACGACGAACACGCCCACTTAAAAAAAAAAAAATTTTTTAAGTCAAATTTTAACATAAAATTTAATATCTTTACAGTATAAAAGTAAATTATGTCAACATTCGACTCCAGTAATGATATGGTGCAACAAAAGACAAAGATAAAACAAAATTTCAAAATGGGCGTAACTCCGCCCTTTTTCATTTAATTCGCCTAGAATACTTTTAATGCCATAAGTCGAACAAAAATTTACCAATCCTTGTGAAATTTGGTAGGGACATAGATTCTATGACGATAACTGTTTTCTGTGAAAATGGGCGAAATCGGTTGAAGCCACGCCCAGTTTTTATACACCGTCGACCGTCTGTTCTTCCGCTCGGCCGTTAACACGATAACTTGCGCAAAAAACAATATATCTTAACTAAACTTAGTTCACGTACTTATCTGAAGTCACTTTATCTTGGTATAAAATATGGCCGAAATCCGACTATGACCACGCCCACTTTTCCGATATCGAAAATTACGAGAAATGAAAAAAATGCCATAATTCTGTACCAAATATGAAAAAAGAGATGAAACATGGTAATTGGATTGGTTTATTGACGCAAAATGTAACTTTAGAAAAAACTTTGTACACTGGGTGTGACACCTACCATATTAAGTAGAAGAAAATGAAAAAGTACTGCAGGGCGAAATCAAAAGCCCTTGGAATCTTGGCAGGAATACTGTTCGTGGTATGACATATATAAATAAATTAGCGGTACCTGACAGAAGATGTTCTGGGTCACCCGGTCCACATTTTGGTCGATATCTCGAAAACGCCTTCACATATACAACTAAGGGCTACTTCCTTTTAAAACCCTCATTAATACTTTTAATTCGATACCCATATAGTACAAACACATTCTAGAGTCACCCCTGGTCCACCCTTATTGCGATATCTCGAAAATGCGTCCACCCATAGAACTAAGGCCTACTACGTTTTAAATAATCATTAACACCTTTCATTTGATAAACATGTCGTACAAACACATTCCAGGGTTACCCTAGGTTCATTTTGCTAAATGGTGATTTGCTCTTATTGTGTCTCCAAAGCTCTCAGCTGAGTATGTAATGTTTGGTTACACCCGAACTTAGCCTTCCTTACTTGTTTCCCATACAATTTGACCCGCCCTAATGAACAGTGAAGTGGCTATCAACCGATTTCTTCTTTGATAATAGCAAGTACTTCATCCTGTTCTCATTCATCACAAGACACTTTTTTCTTTTCTTTATACAAGCCAAACGTTTGTTCGTAAACATTTATTTCAGCTTGCCTGTTAGATTTTAAAGAACAAATACATACATTTGTTCTCATTTTAATTCTATTTTTAATTTTATGTGGTTTCTTTCGTACTTTACATAAACCGTAGCTCAAGTTACACAATGCTATAACATGTAATTAACTTATATGAGAAGCCTAATGGTGATGTAAACACACCTACCTGTTTCCATACTTACATATGTAAATACGATGTCTATATATTTTCATTGCTCCTTCCACTATTTCAAACCCATAGAACGTATAGAACGTTTGTAAAGGTGGTAAATGCGGTTAATGGTCGCATAAAGTTTTTTTGTACGCCGGTGACCACCTGTCTGCAAACGAATTTTGTTTATAGTTGCCCAGAATGTATTGCATGCCTCCACGGATAGAACACAAATATTCATTTAAAGGTAGAAATACCTAAGGGTGAGGGCAAGTGTAAATACATACATATAAGAGTGAGAAATTAATTTCGTTATTTCCGGTTTCAGAAACACTAAAGACTAAAAAGGGAGGTGCTTTTGGAAGTGTTTAACCTACATACATGGAAAATGCGTATGGGGTAATGTGCGAATCGGGCGATTTCTTGTTATTTTTTTTTGAATGATTAAATGGAATAACCACCTGCTGCTTAATAGAATTAAACAATTCATTTATATAAGGCGCTTGTCTAGTCGCTTAATTAAATTTGCTGCTACTTTTGCAGAAGGTAGCAAGCTTAATTAAAATCCATCTAAAACTTTTTTTGAAAAAAACGAGTCTACATAGATCTTCACTTCTACCCAACAAAGAAATATAAACCGGAAATAACAGCAAAGCCCACATTCTGTAATTGTCGCCTCCTTTTTCTCGGCTTCTTTGTTTTCCCTTATTGACATTCAGCTCTTACCAACAAAACGCAATAAGTTCACCCTTAATTATACCTTTCATGAAAATGTAATGGTATATTAAGTTTGTCACGAATCTCAAAATTGTAAGTCGTTAAAGGACAAGAGATAAACGCACCAGTAAGTATACCGAAGTGATCAGAAGACGAGCTGAGCTGATTTAGCTATGTGCGCCTGTCTGTCTGTCTGTCTGTATTTCTGAACGCAAACTAGTCCCTCAAGTTTTGAGATATCTTGATAAAATGTGGTGAGCTTGTATATTTGGGTCTCCGATTAATCATTTGTCGGAACCGACCGGATAGAACCACTACAGTATTTATATATCCCCTTACCATCGGTTTTTCGAAAAAAGAGGATTTTTATCATTTATTCCTTATTTTAACAGGATGTTTACATACAAGGCATTAATTGTTGTTTGAAAAAATCGTTAAGATCGGTCGTGTATATAACATATATCTCCCATACTAATATATCAACACATTATTGTTCAGCTCCATTCATGAAAGGTATGAGGTCTTCGGCACAGCCGAATACAGCCCCGTCCTTGTTTTATTTTTCAGATATGGATGGGATACAACTTAAGTTGCGAAAACCTATGAATGGTAAAAAACATTCCAGAAAATAGCAATAACGTTTCATGGCAAAACGCAATAATTTCACGAAACTTTAAATTTTTTTTTTGAGTTGAAAATTTTGTTATCTTAATAAGAGTTAGGATAAGTTTTGGGGTACTCGTATACTCCTTACGGACGTTTTAAAGAATACTCAGCAGCTTTTCTTCTTACGTACAAAAAATGTGGTTCAATTTACATTGCGATGTCCAGGATGTCAGCCCAGGATCACCTCCAGTTCAGAATACTTCTTGACAGTACTCCATGGAACATCAACAGGTGAGAACTTTCCAAAAAATGTCTAAACGTTCACTAATAGACAACTCATAACCAAATTTAGAGCTGAACCATGCAATGCATATTGGAGTACTAATATGAGAAAAATGGTATAGATGATACAACATATTTTTTCCGAGTCGTTGGAATAATGGTAAAAAATTATCTATTCTACAAATAGCAAATGCTATTTACATTGACAAATTGACAACATCTAATAACTTCCATATCAAATCGCAATGGCTCCAAAAGATTTCGAATCAGAACGCAATAAATACATTTTTTTCGCAATAATCACAAAACACTATCTTCCTTAACTTCAAATCTAGTTGTCCGATAAATGCGATATTTTGGCTGTATGTGTGTTCTCTCATTACTGCTATAATGTCATAAGTATCACTTGTGTCTCTATTTAAGAATGGGTTCATTTTCTGATTAATCTCGGAACGTGTAATGAGTCATTTATTGCATTTTGGTTTGGAACTGCTCAAATTCTTGAAGTTTTCTTAAGCGTGGACCGACTTCGAAGAGACAAACACAGTTTTCTATCATAGTCATTGCTTTAGGTAAATCTATAAGCCATTTTTGGTGTATTACGCTGAGTAAATGAGTGATCGACATGGGAATATGATGCTGAACAAACAAGTGATGACCAATACATCAAACAGGCATAAAAGCCCGAAGCCTAATTTAAGTTCTGGATACGTGCTATAAGCCGCTGCTGTTTCCGCTATTTACTTGTTTACCTATTCACTAAACTTTATTAAAGTGACGACAGAAAACTGAATGATGGTATCACGCGCATACACCAATTTTCTTTCAGATGTTTGCCCAATCCAACTGTTCGTTGAGGTATAAAAAGTTAGTTCGCGTGAATACAGGAAAGTTGGTATTCAGCCTTATTGTAAACTTCGCGTGAATGCAATTCCCAATGGAAAAATTCCCACATTTGTTCTGTTGTCATTGTGAACTTCACATGTGAAAAATTTCTCATTTTCGATAAATAACCCTAACCGTCAACAAATTTTTTTCCACGTGAATGTATAGAATTTGTTCGCAAACCTGAAAGTGAGGAACAACACTCGATAAAATGTAAGAATTGTTTATTGCTTATTAAACTTAGTTAAGAATTATTTTATATCACATTAGGTCTATAAACAAAACTCAGTTGACTTTCTTGGTAAGCACTATGGCCGAAAATCCTGAAATAGGAAAGGGCTTCAAAAAAAAAAATAATAAAGATAAAGTGCTGGCTTTTTGGAAGAAATTGAACGATTTCCTCAATAGCATGGGCCCACCATCAAAATCAATCTCCGAATGGAAAAAGGTGACTATCAATGCAATGTGGCTATGGAATGTGCCATAATTTATATAGCCATTGCTTACAGGTTTGGATTCATCAAAAACGATATGTACGAAACAAGGCTGTCGAAAATACCAAAAATAGGAAAAAGACCGGTGAAGGACCTTGCAAGCAACATGCTTTTTCTGTATTAGAACAGTCAATTTTGGATATAACTGCGTCAGTAGCAGCTGCGGAAGGTGTCGAAGATGGCAAGCCTTTTGGTTTGAATGCAACGAAATCAACTGGTAAGCAACGTAAAAATAACACTAGTGATGAAGACTACAGCTCTAGTGAGGACTCTGAAGTGGAACTTAGTTGCATGGACAATAGCTTGGACGAAAATAGCACCGAAACTGCCGGTGATACGCAAAGGGAAAGTGCTTTGCCTGCACAAAAAACCAGCCAGCAAACTCGCAAAGAAATTAACCCTTCGGAGCTATTAAATATTGAACTAGATGTTCAAAAAGAAATGAATGACAACGTCAGAAAGGGCTTGGGAATCCAGAGTAATCACTATACTGAAATAGAAGGCCACTTAAAGGAATTAAATCAAGGCCTCGAAAACTTTCAAAATATTCAAAACAGTTTACTAAAGGAAACAAAACGCCACAATTCGAAAATTGAACGGCTCAGAAAAATTGAAGTTGACCGTAAACTCATACTTATAAACAGCCAAATCGAGGTTCAAAATTTGAAAATACTAGCTGCAAAGAAAAGCTTAGGCATTAATTAGAATGTTTCGAACGTTTTTGTAAAAAAAATGAATTTTATGTACTTTATTTTTTCAAATTGGTAAAGCAAGATTAACAATAAAGCCGCTTTAGAGCTAATACAAATCAGGCATTTCTTTGAAGAGTGTCATTCAATTATAAAAACATTTTGTCATAAATTTACATAAGGCAATTGCCTATATTTGCTCTAATACGCTTAGCCTCATTGAGGTATGATGAATGCGATTCAGATTCTTCAAACTGCACATGTTCAGAAATTTCCGGTTGAGAAGCTCTATCTGAAATAAAAGGTGTGTCATCGCACCGATACTTTAAGCATATATTGTGCAACGCGCAACATACATTAGTAATTTGAGCTGCTTTCTTAGGCGAATAATGTAGCTCCCTGGCCCCTAGTACACACCTCCATCTATTTTTTAAGACGCCATTGGTCCTTTACACAATGTTACGTCCACGTGCATGAACCTCATTAAATTTGCTTTCTGTGGAGCCGTCTTCCGCTGATCTGTGGGGTGTTAGCAACCAAGGCTCCAGTGGATATCCAGCGTCGCCTATGAACAAAATTTGATTTTGGGACATACAGATTTCATAAAAATTTTACCTAGCAGCCAAACATTACTAGTGCCTAGCAAGTAATCCTGCTCCATTGAAACCCTCAATTCACTTGTATTCCAAATTAATGAGTCATGCCAGGATCCAGCGTGTGTAGCATCGACGAATCTTATTGCCATTTTGTTATCACATACCTGCAGATAAAATTATTAACATGCGTAAAAGCATGCACAAATTTTACCAATCTACCAGCAAAACATTCATACTATAGTAACCCTTTCTGTTATAATATAAGTGTTTATTATTCCTAGGGCCTATAATTCTAACGTGTGTGCCATCTATGCAGCCAATAATGCCTGGGATATTAAATTGTTGATGAAAATCCAAAGCAATTTCACGCATTTCGTCTTTAGTAGGCCATTTTATCCACTGATTGCAAAGGCACTCCTCAAAAGCATTCAATACTTCAGACAAGACGTGGCTAAAACTTGACTGCGATAAGCCAACATCCACTTGCCTTGCCTCCCTACTCCTTTTTGGTATGCTCCTTCACCAAAAAATCTTAGAGCAGCTGAAAGCTTTACGACTGTGTCTATTGCAAAACGTTTACGTGCCACTGGCAGACCACTCTGCAATACATCCAACAAATATTTGAACGCCGGCTTACGTATTTTAAGCATGCTAACCTTTAGCCCAATAAGCAAATTAAACAAAAAAACGCAATATGTAGGCTACACGAGAACGGAGACGTCGAGTAACCAAAACAAATGCGTTAAACAAATTCGTACACGTTATTTATCAATTTAACTCTAGAATTAAAGGATATACAACGAGAAACAACGTTTGACAACAATTGGTGAAAGCTATGTATAAATAGTTAAAACGCGATTATTTATTTGGTTTACGAGTATAATTATTTGCATGTTTACCTTGCATTGGGTAATTCAAGGGGATTACACTTGTCGCGTAATATCCTCCTGGACACTCGTTCAGCCAATTGCTGACTGGTATTAGTTTCTTCTTCAATTAAACAAAGGCGCAAGTAAGCACTAATCATTACAATTTTAATATTTAACGCAATAATAAAAATGTTTGACTACACAACAGCAATTTTTTCTGCAAAACTTTGTAAACAAAACATGAGTGATGTTCACAATAGAATATTCGAAATTCGAATATAAGGATTGATTCACATGAAATTAACGATACGAATTTTTTGTTCATGGGAAATAAAAAATTCATGGGATTGATTTATTCACATGAAGTTTACAATAAGGCTGATTTAGTTTATCGCTGTGTGCGATTGATTTCCAGGTAGAAGTCAGTGATTAAAATATGTTTGTTCTCTCGAATTTGAATTTTATTGACATTTTCCTACTGTTTTATTGGTTGAGCTCGAAGCAGTTAATTCGCGTGAATACACGAAACGCGCACGTTAAGTGGGTATTTGTTTTATTGCTATGTTCGAATGATTGGCAGGTAGAAGTCAGTCATTAAAATGTGTTTGTTCTCTCTTAGTTAATTACGAATTTGAATTGAATTGACATTTTTCCACTGTTATATTTCGTGCAGCTCGACTTGCTTTTACCAATGTTTCCAACACCATTCCTGGCAGACGTCTGTAAAAATTCTATCAATTGAGCTGCAATGCAGGCTGATTTCATGCCTCAAGAACTCTGATCTATAGTATACCTAATCTTTTTTTCTTAACTTTCGAAATTGCTAAAGCCGACGCCTAACAAAAGTGGATCCCCCCTCAATGGCCATTAAAAAATTACATATTTATGTTTATACGCAGGTAATGGAATTACACATTACACGAACCTATGTACGTAAATGTATGGAATGCGCGTATAATTTGTATATTGAAACTCCTTCACACATTTAAAAAAAACTGGGGCAAATACTTGCTATTATTAGAAAAATAAATATTTTCATTTCATTGCATTGCACTCCATGTTTTGCTTGGACATAATGGCAAGTTTGAACTATTCTACGTATAAAACCTAGTAGGCCCGATTTGTGCCTCAACTTTGGTCTATCTGCATGACTTTTAAAAAATGTTTATCTCTCACCCCCTTCCCTCTCAATCACACTTTACTCTTCCTTTTAGTTCCTCCCTCTTCATTTCTCTCTCTCCGCCTCTTTTTATCCCTCTCCGTCTCCTTATTTTCTATCCATTCCTCTCTATTTTGTCTCCATTTCTCTCTCTAGCTTCCTCTCCTTCTCACCCCGCTACTCCTATCTTAATCTCTCTATATTAGTCTAAATATATCTCTATCTCCTTCTCTTGTTATTCCTTGCTCTCGTTTCCGCTATCCAGATTTCTAGCAACCAGCTTCCCAAAAACAATGTAGGCGAAATACAAGAAATAGCATTACAAATTAGATGTTTTTCCACATATCGGTATTACTTTGGCTACAAAAAGGAAAGCTTCTGGCTACCCTTCCTCATCTAGCTTTCGACTTTTTTCGGAGTTCTTTAAGTATATATGTATGTGTATTAAGTATAACATGTATGTGTATTCATGCATGCGTGGTTCCAGGGGGGGGGGGGGGGGGCGAACTGTATTTTGTATTGACTGTAATGAAATATATAATACTAATCTACATAGTAGTTTATCACAAAACGGATTTTTACTAATTTTTAATTTTTCTTCTTTTTTTACGTTATCACTATACTACGCCCATTGCCCAAAAGTTTACTAATTTTCTATTTTGCGTCATAAGGTCAACCCGCCTACCAAGTTTCGTCAATTTATCCATCTTTTGTAATGAATTATTGCACTTTTTCGGTTTTTCGAAATTTTCGAAATCGAAAAAGTTGGCGTGGTTATAGTTCAATTTCGTTCATTTTAAACAGCGATCTGAGATGAGTGCCCAGGAACTTACATACATACCAAATTTCATTAAAATACCTCAAAATTTACTCAAGTTGTCGTGTTTACGGACAGACGGACGGACGGACATGGCTAAATGAATTTCTATTTTCGCTCAAATCATTTTGATTTATAGAATCTATCTCGATTAGTTTATGCCGTTACGGGGTACCGTTATGCGAACAAAATTAATATACTCTGTGAGCTCTGCCTGCTCAGCTGAGTATAAAAATGCAATGAAGCTACATATAGGTACATGCCTTACAATATTGTTACTAGGCGCCGAAGCTGTCATTGCATATAAGCTTCGTTACTGCACTACTGTACTCTTCCTTGTCCTTGTTTTCCTGAAATATCTACTAATCCACACCATTACATATTACAATTTATTTTTCCTCTCCCAGAACATATACAATTTACTTTATTACTCCATTCCAAATACATTGTATCATTTGTTTTGCTGCTTCTACAAATTGTTGAAGCTATCAAAGTTAAATTAAGGCTTTATTGCTTTTCCTTCAGCTCCAATTCCTAGTTATGTATGTACAGGGTGGCTCATATACAATTTAACTCCGTTGAGAAAGACAATTTGTGTTTTAAAAGCGATACATTGAGAAATTGAAATTATTTTATCTGTATTTAATTAGCGAGACATGCTTATATTGCTTTTCACAATTGCTTTTGTTATTGATTTAAGAGAAAAATTAAAAAGTTTACAAACGGCAATGATAACTTCTTCATCAGCTAGCTTCTCGGGAGCTGAGTATTGAACTCGATATCTCCATCATTCATACTTCACTCTAGGCAGATGCCTTTATCCGCTCAGCCATATGAATGCCCCGCTGCTCGCTCTGCAATTGGTCTTTAATGGCCCGATTCTTAGCGTTACCGGTAAAATAGTACCCAGAACATTATGTAACCGAAAATCGTTACCAGTTGTTTTATTCGCGATTCTGGCCAAAGTGGTAACACTGTCATCACCGAAAAACCCACCAGTGTCTGTGGTGAAATTTAAAAGTTGGTTTTCTTCGCTTTACCCATGGCGGAACGATACAAGGTGGCAGCATGGGACAGCTGAATATAAACTTTTTTTATTTAATTTGATACATCAACTTCCGGCGCAGTAGGATTTTGACATTTGTCCATCGAATTTACAAAAACGAAGTACATGGAATTTTTATTTATGTTTGTAGGTATGCCACCATGCTGCCACCGTGTATGGTTCCGCCATGGCTTTACCGAAAATGTGTCACTCGTAGATACGATGTTAACGAATAAACGGGACGATGTGTATATACATATGTGCATAGATGCATACGTTTTTACATAGCTATATTGTAATACATACTGTGAAAGTATATGGAAACAAATATGTATAGCAAGAGGCAACACTCTTTTACTATTATGTTTACTTATTTGCGCTCACAATTCTTTATTTTTCAGTATTGCCTTTTTCTAAACAACAGCTTTTGTGTGGTTACATCGATGTTACCACCTATTTTAGTGGGTAAACAATTATCTGGCTACTTTCGTGGGCAGAATACCAAAAGGGTACAAAAGTTACCATATGAAGAAAGTTGCCGTGGTGAAGAAAGTTGTTACCACATTAGAATCAGGCTGTTAGTGTTGCCTTTTTGTTGCTATTCCTTTATTCACCGTTTTAGGTACATACTAATTCTATATGGTTTTTAATCCTAATTGTGAAGAATAATTATAGGCGCGCTTTCAAAAGCTTAGTAACGTTGGATTTTAGCAGTGCTTTATTAGCAACGCATCCGCTGTTCGCTATATATCAATATTAGCCATGTTTTTTTACAAGCGTATACGTTTACGTCAAAAGAACGCTTATCCTCGCTTAGATAATGCTTGGGAGACCCATCTAGCGGCAGTGGTTAAATAACTAACTGCAGAACAGGGTGTATCTAAAATCGGAGACACAAACCCCTGGTGGCCATAATGTATAACATATAGCTGAATGGGTTGCGATGCATAGTGGATACACAGAGGTGAAACATAGCATTAGTGTTGAGGTGAAACATAGACACATATTTCAGTTACATCTGAGTATAATGCGTATTTAAATTTAGTAGGACAAATTTTATACGCAGCAATTTCAGAGTTGTATTTAAAGTTTGAGGCCTAGCAGTCCATATAAAGTTTAAGCGTAAACTATACATGTAAAAAACACAGCTATTAGCCGGATTTAATTAGCGAGACATGCTCATCTTTCTTATACAATTGTTTTTTGTTATTGATTCTTATTTTCGTATGCAACTTTTCATTAATTTGAGGAACATTTTTTCTCCATTTTTTTCAATCAATATTTCTTGATTAAATATTTCTTACAATATTTACATGTACGAGTTAGCTCAGTAAATAAGAGCACTCGAATGTAAATTTGTGGACCTCGACTAGAAATCCAAGTGGTGACACTAATAAAATATATTTTTTTAGTTTTTCTCAATTTTTAGAAAATTATTCTTACAACCAAGGAAAACAAAAAGTATTTTTTTGAGAAAATTACTTCTCTAGATCAAGGGAAGCGTTTCTAAGGTGCAAAATCAGGAATTTTTAGAAAAATTGTTTGAGTGTAGAATCGTGAAAAGATAATTAATGAATGAATGAGCCACCCTGTACTTGCATCAGTACGCACTATGTACATCACTGCATATACAAATGGGCCGCACCTTGTGCTCTACCTTATGTTGGCGCTACTTGCTTTGTGTATCATGTTTGACAGTTATAAAGTACGCTTACCATTTCATGTGCTGAAGGACTTGGCGCAGTATGCTATTACATTGGGACCATCTTCACTAATGCATAGGTGTAACACCTCACATTCTATTAACGTTGAATGTATGCATAACAAAAATTTATGAATGAATGAATGGTTGAATAGGTTGGTGAATGAATGACCCAACAAAAACTAGCATAAGCTGTTGAAAGCAAGAAGTAATACTGGTTTCACTCCTGACAGATAAACCTCAGAATATGTTAAAAAGAGTACATCATACGCCTTATAGTAACACCTTATTTTAGGCTTATGTTCGCTACAAATAAGCCTTATCTCTAAGGTAAACCAGACAATAAAAAATAAATGCTGCCTAAACTTAAAGGATACATGATAAATAGAAAAAAAGTAGACTGGATTTTCTTTTTATTTTTCTTGTGGCGTACTATTACTTATGCTACCTGGTTCATTCGCCTTATAATCATATCGTTGTACATGATGTATTACCTTATTATAACGCCTTATGTAAACCTAATTTTTAGTGGGTTATAAGCCTTATGTAAAACGTCCCATTACCACAAGCAGTGCCTTATACTTGTTTGATAGCCTTATAATAAGGATATTATATTCTTCCTTGTATATGATAATTCCTTAGGCCTTATACATAACGTTATATTTTAGATAATCGTTTTGCCTGATGACAAATAAAAAAATAAGGGGTATTATAAGGAATATGCCATACAACTAATATTCCTAATTGAATTGATTCCAGATACCATAATACTGTTTTCACACAGAAACTTAATCGAATCACAATTCTATTTAATGAAATATTTAAGTTTCCCTTTTCATACAGAGCCGTTTGCTTAAGCGAGCATCTGTCAGCAGCCCAAAAAAAAATATTTCCTTTTTACAAAAAATAGTTAAAATGGAAATCAGCCGTTTCCTTCTTAACTATAAATATAATAAAAAACAAGTAAGGAAGGCTAAGTTCGGGTGTAAGGGAAAATAACCATTTAGCAAAATGAGCGTAGGGTAACCCTAGAATGTGTTTGTATGACATTTGTTTCAAATGGAAGCTATTAAAGAGTATTTTAAAAGGGAGTGCGCCATAGTTCTATAGGTAGACCAAAAAATGGCGGAGCCACGCCCATTTTGAAATTTTGTTTTATTTTTGTATTTGGTTGCACCATATCATTACTGGAGTTGAATGTTGGAATAATTTACTTATATTCTGTAAAGAATTTTTTGTTAAAATTTGACTTAAAAAATTTTTTTTTGAAAAGTGGGCGTGTTCGTCATCTGATTTTGCTAATTTTTATTTAGCGCACATATAGTAATAGGAGCAACGCGCTTCCAAATTTCATCATGATATATTCAACGACTGCGAAATTACAGCTTGCAAATCTTTTAAATTACCTTCTTTTAAAAGTGGGCGGTGCCACGCCCATTGTCCAAAAATTTACTAATTTTCTGTTTTGCGTCATAAGGTCAACGCATCTACCAAGTTTCATCGCTTTATCCGTCTTTGGTAATGAATTATCGCACTTTTTCGGTTTTTCGAAATTTTCGATATCGAAAAAGTGGGCGTGGTTGTAGTCCGATTTCGTTCATTTTAAATAGCGATCTGGGATCAAAATTGACTCAAGTTATCGTGTTTACAGACGGACGGACGGACGGACGGACATGGCTAAATGAATTTCTTTTTTCACCCAGATCATTTTGATATATAGAAGTCTATATCTATCTCGATTAGTTTATGCCGTTACGGATTACCGTTATGCGAACAAAATTAATATACTCTGTGAGCTCTGCTCAGCTGAGTATAAAAAAAATGCATGCGCAACTACCCATAGGTGCTGGACCTAACCAAATATGGGCCTATTTTCGAAAAAGCAGCAAAGCTGCGAAAATTATATTTTGAATTTTTTTCGTGTTTTTCTATTTTTCGCAAATTATTGAAAATAATTTATTTTCAATTGTCATTTGTTACGTTGACAATAAAGCTCGAAGCACCAAGCAAAACCGACTAGATTTTTCACTCGATTAGGCATTCAATAAAGCAATAATGAGATAATTAAGAATTTGTATTTTGTTTGGAAGATTGAGTTCAGATAGGGCTTTAATGTGGACAACTTGACTGATTATTTCATTAGGCCTCTGTGTGAAATCGGCATAAGCCTTTTGGCCATATCAAATAAGCCTTATATAAGGCTAAAATTTTTTCTGGGAAGCGCCAAAGTCAAAGTGAATGTATATCATCTGTGTTTGTGTATGTAAGGAAGTGACATGAAGTGCTCGGTGATTGGCCGGGTTGACAGGACATTTTTCTATTTAGCGGCACTGCCGAGCATTTTAATTATGTTTTTATACTCAGTTGAGCAGAGCTCACAGAGTATATTAAGTTTGATTGGATAACGGTTGGTTGTACATATATAAAGGAATCGAGATAGATATAGACTTCCATATATCAAAATAATCAGGATCGAAAAAAAATTTGATTGAGCCATGTCCGTCCGTCCGTTAACACGATAACTTGAGTAAATTTTGAGGTATCTTGATGAAATTTGGTATGTAGGTTCCTGAGCACTCATCTCAGATTGCTATTTAAAATGAACGATATCGGACTATAACCACGCCCACTTTTTCGATATCGAAAATTTCGAAAAACCGAAAAAGTGCGATAATTCATTACAAAAGACCGATAAAGCGACGAAACTTGGTAGATGAGTTGAACTTATGACGCAGAATAGAAAATTAGTAAAATTTTGGACAATGGGCGTGGCACCGCCCACTTTTAAAAGAAGGTAATTTAAAACTTTTGTAAGGTGTAATTTGGCAGTCGTTGAAGATATCATGATGAAATTTGTCAGGAACGTTACTACTATTACTATATGTACGCTTAATAAAAATTAGCAAAATCGGGGAAGGACCACGCCCACTTTTAAAAAAAATTTTTTTTTAAAGTAAAATTTTTACAAAAAATTTAATATCTTTACAGTATATAAGTAAATTCTGTCAACATTCAACTCCAGTAATGATATGGTGCAACAAAATACAAAAATAAAAGAAAATTTCAAAATGGGCGTGGCTCCGCCCTTTTTCATTTAATTTGTCTAGGATACTTTTAACGCCATAAGTCGAACAAAAATTAACCAATCCTTTTGAAATTTGGTGGTAGGGGAGTAGATTTTACGACGTTAACTGTTTTCTGTGAAAATGGGCGAAATCGGTTGATGCCACGCCCAGTTTTTATACACAGTCGTCCGTCCGTCTGTCCGTTAACACGATAACTTGAGTAAATTTTGAGGTATCTTCATGAAATTTGGTATATATGTTCCTGGGCACTCATCTCAGATCGCTATTTAAAATGAACGATATCGGACAATAACCACGCCCAATTTTTCGATATCGAAAATTTCGAAAAATCAAAAAAGTGCGATAATTCATTACCAAATACGCATTAAGCGATGAAACTTGGTAGGCGAGTTGAGCTTATGACGCAGAATAGAAAACTAGTAAAATTTTGGCCATTGGGCGTGGCACCGCCCACTTTTAAATGAAGGTAATTTAGAAGTTTTGCAAGCTGTAATTTGGCAGTCGTTAAAGATATCATGATGAAATTTGGCAGGAACATTACCCTTATTACTTTATGTCTGCTTAATAAAAATTAGCAAAATCGGAGAACGACCACGCCCACTTTTTAAAAAAATTTTTTTTTAAATTCAAATTTTAAAAGAAGAGTTAATATCTCTACAGCATATAAGTAAATTATGCCAACATTCAACTCCAGTAATGATGTGGTGCAACAAATTACAAAAATAAAAGAAAATTTCAAAATGGGCGTGGCTCCGCCCTTTTTCATTTAATTTGTCTAGGATGCTTTTAATGCCATAAGTCGAACAAAAATTAACCAATCCTTGTGAAATTTGGTAGAGGCTTGGCTCCTAGGACGATAACAGTTTTCTGTGAAAAAGGGCGAAATCGGTTGAAGCCACGCCCAGTTTTTATACACAGTCCACCGTCTGTCCTTCCGCTCGGCCGTTAACACAATAACTTGAGCAAAAATCGATATATCTTTACTAAACTTAGCACACGTACTTATCTGAACTCACTTTATCTCGATATAAAAAATGGCCGAAATCCGACCATAACCACGCCCACTTTATCGATATCGAAAATTACGAAAAATAAAAAAATGCCATAATTCTATACCAAATACGAAAAAAGGGATGAAACATTGTAACTGGATTGGTTTATTGACGCAAAATATAACTTTGGAAAAAACTTTGTAAAATGGGTGTGACACCTACCATATTAAGTAGAAGAAAATGAAAAAGTTCTACAAGGCGAAATCAACAGCCCTTGGAATCTTGGCAGGAATACTGTTAGTGGTATTCCATATATAAATAAATTAGCAGTACCCGACAGATGATTTTCTGGATCACCTGGTCCACATTTTGGTCGATATCCCGAGAACGCCTTCACATATACATCTAAGGGCCACTCGCTTTTAAAACCCTCATTAATACCTTTAATTTGATATCCATATCGTACAAACACATTCTAGAGTCACCCCTGGCCCACCCTAATGGCGATATCTCGAAAAGGCGTCCACCTATAGACCTAATGCCCACTCCCTATTAAAATGCTCAGTAACACCTTTCGTTTGATACCCATATCGTACAAATATTCTAGAGTCACCCCTGGCCCACCCTAATAGCGATATCTCGAAAAGGCGTCCACCTATAGACCTAATGCCCACTCCCTATTAAAATGCTCAGTAACATCTTTCGTTTGATACCCATATCGTACAAACATTCTAGAGTCACCCCTGGCCCACCCTAATGGCGGTATCTCGAAAAGGCGTCCACCTATAGACCTAATGTCCACTCCCTCTTAAAATGCTCAGTAACACCTTTCGTTTGATACCCATATCGTACAAACATTCTAGAGTCACCCCTGGCCCACCCTAATGGCGATATCTCGAAAAGGCGTCCACCTATAGACCTAATGTCCACTCCCTCTTAAAATGCTCAGTAACACCTTTCGTTTCTTACCCATATCGTACAAGCGTTCTAGAGTCACCCCTGGCCCACCCTAATGGCGATATCTCGAAAAGGCGTCCACCTATAGACCTAATGCCCACTCCCTCTTGAAATGCTCAGTAACACCTTTCGTTTGATACCCATATCGTACAAACATTCTAGAGTCATCCTTGGTCCACCTTTATGGCGATATCTCGAAAAGGCGTCCACCTATTGAACTAAGGATTACTCCCTTTTAAAATACTCATTACCACCTTTCATTTGATACCCATATCGTACAAACACATTCTAGAGTCACCTCTGGCCCACCCTAATGGCGATATCTCGAAAAGGCGTCCACCTATAGACCTAATGCCCACTCCCTCTTAAAATGCTCAGTAACACCTTTCGTTTGATACCCATATCGTACAAACATTCTAGAGTCACCCCTGGCCCACCCTAATGGCGATTTCTCGAAAAGGCGTCCACCTATAGACCTAATGCCCACTCCCTCTTAAAATGCTCAGTAACACCTTTCGTTTGATACCCATATCGTACAAACACATTCTAGAGTCACCCCTGCCCACCCTAATGACGATATCTCGAAAAGGCGTCCACCTATAGACCTCATGCCCACTCCCTCTTAAAATGCTCAGTAACACCTTTCGTTTGATATGGCGATATCTCGAAACGGTGTCGACCTATGGAACTAAGGATCACTCCTTTTCAAAATACTCATTAACAGCTTTCATTCGATACCCATATCGTACAAACATATTCTAGAGTCACCCCTGGTCCACCTTTATGGCGATTTCTCGAAAAGGCGTTCACCTATAGAACTAAAGCCCATTCCCTTTTAAAATACTCATTACCACCTTTCATTTGATACCCATATCGTACAAACACATTCTAGAGTCACCCCTAGTCCACCTTAATGGCGATATCTCGAAAAGGCGTCCACCGATAGACCTAAGGCCCACTCCCTCTTAAAATGCTCAGTAACACCTTTCATTTGATACCCATATCGTACAAACAAATTCTAGAGTCAGCCCTGGTCCACCTTTATGGCGATATCCCTAAATGGCGTCCATCAATAGAACTATGGCCTACTCTCTCTTAAAATACTCTTTAATACCTTCCATTTGATACACATGTCATACAACCACATTCCAGGGTTACCCTAGGTCCATTTTCCTACATGGTGATTTCCCTTATTTTGTCTCCATAGCTCTCAACTGAGTATGTAATGTTCGGTTACACCCGAACTTAGCCTTCCTTACTTGTTAGTACTAAATTTGCTGCATACGTCTGTATGCATATTTAATATAAACACGATTTTAGGTAGAAAATCGTTGCAATAAAAGTCTTTTGGCTACATTCTAAGCACCCTTTAAAATAGTGAACTCTTTCCATTCTATATTTAGTTACTTCTCGTATTTTAATATATATAATAAAAATTCTTTATGTATATATGATTTTTATTTGGAAAACATATATGTACTTGTTTAGAATGTTCGAAATTATATTCAATTTGTTTTCATTGTAATTTATTTTTTGGCTCTCGGCCAATTGGTTTTTCCCGCTGTTGCAATTCTGTTTGTTGGCAGTTTCAATTTTGTTGATTTTTCTCGCCATTTAAATTTTCCGCGCTTATCATGTTCGTTGCTTTCCGTTGATTTTTTGATCTTTTTATATTTTCATATTATTACAACTGTCTTTGGTTTTATGTTAGATGTTGGCCAGGGCCATCAGATAAACATTTTTGGCATACCTTCGTCCATGTGCTGAAATATACCGCAGTGATGTGTCAAATTTATTGATTGGCATTGCAGTTTTAGAGGAGAAAACATTTTTTACGCACAAAGTTTACAAAGTGGTTGTGGAAGAGCTCGAATAAGTTAAAGTATTATATATATAATATATATAATAGTTATGATTTTAGCAGTGTTTTTTAAAGCTATAATGCTGAATCAATCGGCTGAAAATTTTAAGTAGTATTGCAACAAGGGCGTTCGTTGGTCGCAATTAACTTTTTTCTATGTCTTCAAGCTTTTGAATGTCGGGGGTCCTGGGAGATTAATTTTCGCACAATTTCCAAACGATATTTCGGGATTGCGTCGGGATCAATTCAGGACTATTTCGAAGTCGTTTGGGACTATGCACCGATAGTTTCGGAAAGACTGACGTCATATTTCGGAATCTTTATTGGATCGTATTCGAATTGTTCCGAAAAATTTGACTGTTTTTGGAACCATTTCTAGAGAATGCTGGGGCTATCTGCGATTTCGGGATTATTTACGTAATGTTTCGGAAGCATCTCCAATCATTTCAGGATCAATTCGAAACTATTTGTGTACCATTTCGTGACTTCTTCGGAACGATTTCGGCATTATTTTGAAATAGTTGGAGGAATTGTTTTGTGGTAAGTTCTCAGAATCATTTAAGGACAATTTAAGGCTTCGGCACTGTTTCGGTTTGGGATTGTCTCTGACTTTACACTTTCGAATTTTTCTCTAGATTATTTTTGGGTAATTTCGACATAATCGCCGGATCACTTCTACACTTGTCACTTTTACTGGTTTTCGGTTATTTTGGATTCATTGGGGACTATTTCAGAATAAATTCAGGGAAATTTTGGAATTATCTTCGAATCATTTCCGGATTATTTTATCGATAATATCCACACTGTTTCGGTATTGCTTTTGGGATCATTTTGGGATTGTGCGGCTGCCGCCGTGATGTGGTCGTAGCCTGCTCCGCCTACTACACCGAAGATCCTAGGTTCGAGTCCTTGTCAAAGCAACATCAAAAGTTTAGAAAGCTTTTTTTTCAATAGGAAGAGGGTTTGTCTAAGCGGAGTCGCCCCTCAGCATTGTATTTCTGCCATGAAAAGCCTCACAGTAAAAATTTATTTGCTTTGCAGTTACTATAAAACATGAAAGTTCCGCAAATCTTTAGAATAAATTAAAAAGGAGCACGAGGAAAATTGGAAATATGGAATTGGATATGCTTTCAGGGTCATTTAAAGTCCATTTGAAGTTTCAGGATTGTTTGTCGGGTCAATGCGGGATCGTATCCGAATTTTCACTTTAGAATTCTTCTGATTTCGAGATGACTTCGGAATTATCTTCTGGGACCATTTCGGGAATGTTATCGGCTTTCCGGACTATTTTAGGAATAGCTGGAGAGCATCTCGGTATACATTTAGGAATATATTGGGACTATCTTCTGGTCATTGCAGGATTATTTTTAAGGACAATATCGATACTATTACGCGATCCTTTTGGTGTTGCGCTTAGGCTATTTCGGAATCAATTTGAATCTATCTATGGATAACTTTCAAATTTTTCCATCTCAAGAATGTTTTCGAAATAATTTCAAGACTTTGTGGATGACTTCGAACCTATCTCGAAAGTTTCGGTTTTATTTTGGAATCATGGCACTATTATTTCGCTATTTTTTTCAGGATCATTTCAGGATTAATTTAAATATCATTTCCGGACTATCTTAAACCTTTTTCCGGACGATCTTTAAAACGTTTCGAGAATACTTTACTTGCGTTATCATTTCGTGCTATTTCGCGATAGTTTAGGGAATATTTCGTATTGTTTTCGGGAGCGTGTCGGGCTTTTTTATGGATGAGATCGTTGCTATTTCATGATCACTCGCCTCTTCCCGAGAACAATTGAATCCATTTTAACTCGTCCAATATATTTGATGTGTATCGCGTTCTTGCAGACCCCTTATATAGACACCCATTTAATTAACATAGTTTCACATTTTCTGCCGTTGTAAGAAGACGAAAACTTCTTCGGCCCGGGGAATGATGAGTTTGAAAGTAAAATTTTCGTCTCCTTAGTTCAAAATTCTAAATATTGCAACTAAATGACGCTGCTCCATGTAATTTAGTTCAGGGTATCTTCTTAATATAGTTGAGCGATATAGTGTCCGTGTAGCTCTTAAAACTCAGATTATTTGTAATGCCTTAAGGTAACCGGATTTGTGTAACAAAAATGGTCCGAGACTAGCTCGACGGAACAAGTTCTTAAATCAGTCGTAAGTTAGGCATGTAAACTTTTCATTCACTAACACACTAACACACAAACGATCAACCTGAACCATAACTGGAGCACTTTACAACATAACATATGGACACACTTGTGACACATTTGCCTAATAACCAATGACTAACCTCAATTTTAATAAATTTTTCAAAAACAAAAATAAAACGAATTTGGAAGCAAAACACAAGTAGTATAAACAAATTAAAGCACACAGCGGAAAAAAAGAAAACACTGAGAATGAGCTTGTGGACTGCCATTAGATTAAAGTGGCATGTAATTGCAAAAATAACAATAAACAAAGAGCGAATCGTGAAAAGGAGATCCGCTGGGCAAGCGGGTGTGCAAGCAAGTAGCTCAAGCAAGCAGTAGCAATAAATTAATTATGTGACTTGTATCTAGTAGACGTACATAAAAAAAACGCCAACGGTTTTAGAGACGGTAGGAGGCAACGGCAGTATGGATTCAATTACTTGTACGCCTCCAATTCGGTGGCAACATGCCCTCATATGTTTATAATAACGGGCTGCGGTGCTACCACACCGGTTATGGTACCGGCACCGGTCTCACATTGACAACACTCAACATTCGGTTGTATCATTTGGTTTTATCCCCAGCTGTGTGGCTTTAGCACTAAACACATTGCTACAATAAAAAATTTGTAAAAAAAAAAAAATCAATATGTTTGTTGTTTATTCAAGTGTTCGGCCTGCATAACGAGTCCCAAGTAAATTGCACCGATATGCGCAACTTGCCACAAAACAGCTGTCGATCGGTTGAACTAAAAAGTGCGTAAACGATCATGGCACGAGATGAGGGTCTTTGTAGATGCTTAACTTTTTCATTCCACAAATAGTTTGAAGTTGACCTCGGCAAATGTGAGTGGCAGCTGTAAAATCGCAGAAAATTTTAAGTGCAATAAGTTTTTTAAATTTTAGTAAAATGAGTTCGAAACAAGTAAGGTTAGGAGCCTTGTTCTGTAAAGCAATGCGAAAGAAAGTTTGTTTAGAAAGCTGTTTTTCAAATGCGAAAGGAATGTCTTTTCGTTTATATCATTTGGGGTTGTTTGACAGGTCCTCTTGATACCCTTCGGGTACTATCGAATATATCCTCTTCGTACCCCTAATGGTTCTGTCGAAAAGATCCACTGTTTTTTCGTTGTTTCCTAAAATCAGCTACAAAAAATTTCAGAGTGACTAGTCTCAACTGTGCTCAAAAGGCACTAGAGGGGATCAATTATACTCCACTGTAGAGATCAATCGCTGACCAATCTCCAGTTGCACAAAATGGTCTCGAAAACAAACTTAAAGTTATCACGAAAGAGTTTAGAAATAAGAAGAAAACGATGAAAAAAAGGCGAAATGCTTTCCGCAGCGGTGTGCGAGGCTTAGAATACTCGCGAGTTAAGCATGCTTTTAGTAAGAGGCGACTACAATCCACAGATCCGGATGTTCGAGGGGCTAGATAAATGGTTCCCGATGCAATCGGACTAGTAAATTGTATTAGTATTCTTGCGGCTCCAACAACAAATTTTCAAGAGGTAGTCTCGAAATAATTCAAATTGATACTAAACAACCCAAATGACTCGGAGATACTCGCAAAATCGTCCCTAAACGATTTCTAAGGAGTCTTAAAGTGATTGCAAAAACAATACGAAAACTATCCCGAGATGATTCCAAAATAGTCCTGAAGATGATTACCAAGTGATTTGTAGAAAGTACCGAAACGATGGCGTTTTTCTAAACAGTTTCAAAACTCTCACTGTGTACTTCTTTCTTAAAAATCTTCCTTCTCAGCTTATGTCAGTTCGGTGTGGGCATAGCACATGAAGGTCCCGCCAATATGTAGGAAAAAGGTGAAGGAGCTGCACTACAGACTGGAAAAGAGGTCGGTCGTGCCGAGCCAACTTGATTTAGTATAGAATAGATGCTAGCCAAATTTATATGAACATGGCGTATGACTATACTTAAGAAAATGTTTGCAAACCAAAACTGCGAAAAATTCGGTAACTGTAGCATGAGTCCGGGCAAGTTCTCTTTCTACCCATACAGGAATTCGTACCGATTTGATATTTTTTTTTTAACTTTAATACAATTTTAAAATGTTGCACTCTTAAGTTCTAACTTTTGAATTAGGGCACCTGGCACTATGCAAAATAACTCTATTTGTTGTTAATGAGGACACTTTTCTTATTCACAGCACAATTTTTTTGTGAAAGGAATATTCACGCGAGACCTGACCACTATCTTTAGGGATTCATCGCACAATTTTTTGCAGGGTAGCGCCACCTTGTGAACAGTGCAGGGAATGTATGTACATTCGATTTCGGTCTATCGGTTATAATTCAATTTTTGGCAGTCTCTTTGGTTTTTTCAACCCGATTACAAAAGATTACAGCTAACATAGCACATTGTTATTTCGAAGTTATTTTCCAACATTAATGAACTTGAAATAAAAGTTGGAAATATTTTCACGCATGATGTACCACAAACCCATTAGATCAATTTACAAGCAAAAAGTTTGCAACTTAAGCTAGCAACAAAATAACTCACTCTGAAGACTTAAGTGCTGAATAGAATTGTTATCGTTGTTTCTTCCTTATACACAAATTACATCGAAAAGCAATTCAATAGCTTTACACCATCGCATACCCTCATCTTTTAAGGCTTCAAGTGGACATTATCGACGGAATAGCTTAAATCACACCCACAAAACGTTTAAACAAAAAATATAAGAATAAACCAGAAGCAAAAAGGCTCGATTTTGCACATTAACCGCACTTAAGAATACACCCTTGACAAATAGAAAAACGACCAAAGAAGAATCGAAAAGAAATAGTGGCGCCGCTTGAACACAGTGTATTGGCCGTTGGACATCAAGTTCTTAAGTTTTACAACAAAGTTGAATAAACTTAGTCAGCCACCATTAAACAACAGCTGAAAACAAAAGCAATGTTTTGAAGAAAAATATATACTAAAACAATAAATTTGTGCACAAATACACATAAAAAGAAAACCACGACGTAAAAGTTCTTCACCCTCATTTGAACAGCTGGAGTGTTTGAGAAATTACTCGCCAGACATTCGAACATTTACACCCAATACATGTTTTTGGTACACATAAAATATATCTGGAAAACATAAAGACAGAATGGCATATATGTACCTACAAATAAACAGGGTATCTCGGAATTAAAATATTACTTAAAGATGTTTGCGTCCTAAGCTTAAAAACCAAAAGGGCAAGAAGCTCATATACAATGATGGTCAAAAAATTGCATACAAAATATTATTTTGACAAGTTTTCTTTTGCAGTACGCAGCAAAGCAACATAACTTAACACAACATAACATAATATAACATAACATAACATAACATAACCTAACATAACATAACATACCATACCATACCATAACATAACATAAAACATAACATAACATAACATAACAAAACATAGCATAACAACCATTATATCGCCTAACATAACATAGCAAAACAGAACATAAATTTACACTTCGTTTAAAAAGTAAATACTTTTTGCAATGACTGGGATATTTAAACCTCATTGTGAGATTCTCCGAGTGTAGGACTCCCTTATTCCTTGAGGGCTACCCACTAAAACGAGACTTCCCACTGCCCGCTCAATTTCTCGTGCCTGGGATCGCGTTTAGCATTATTCGTGCTACAGGTGCACTACGTGAGCTCCATGGCTACTCCCACGTTAATGGGCTAGTCATCCAGCTTCACTTTGGCAGATCATATTATTATTGGCACTGCCCGGGGATAGGCCGCCAAGTATCTCTTCTACCCACCTTCGCTTTTCTGCGAATAGCTCGCATTCGAAGCAGGTCTAACACAATTCGGGGTTTCAGCCTTGCCTATGCTGTGGATATATTTGCGCATGTAGCTGTGGTCGGTTAGAAAGTGAGTCAGGTAAAAGTCAACATCTACGTTTGGGCGGTTTAGCTACGGGTTCAGTTCACTGTTGCACCACTGTTTTTGCCATCGTCCAGTCGACTCTCCTCACACCGAAACAGCAGCTATACTCGCTTCCGATCCGTTTTCGTATATTGCTTTCCTCTCCTCAGAGAGAAGATATATCGGTATGTTTTTCACCACGACCAGGACAGCATCGTCGCAACATGCTGTTGAATCAACTTCGCACAAGTTTTTGATTCTGAATTGACAGTTTCAACAGCCAAATCAACGAAAAAAATTCCAGAATATGTAAGCCATAGCTCTGTTTACTCAAAGATTGTTTCTGTTACCCTTGGAATACCAATGAAAACTTTTAAAATAACAGAAATCCATCAACATTAGAATAACTGTGAAGGCTGTGGATATGACAGAGTTTCTTTTTAAGATTAGCTGATGCGTTTGTATAATATTGGTAGTTGTTCGCTAGTGACAAATAACAAATTAAAGCAGCCCTTTTAACAGAAAAATAAGATAGACTGCTTGAGAATCTCCAATTTTTATAGAATATTGGTAACTTGAGAAATGAAAAAAAAAAACGTTGAATTATCTGTTAATATCTGTTAATTCAACTACAGTAAAGCTAAATTGTAAACTTTACTGACGTAATTTCTTTCAGTGCATACTTTCCTGGTTGCAGTCCATACCTATGTTGCTATGGTAGAATGGCCTTTATTATACCGATCTATGAACTCTTTTTATAGGCGCATGATTTATTTGGTCCTGCCTTTCCTGATCATTGAAATAGGTCCGTCCTGTCTGTTAATTATTTCCTCTGTATCTGGAAACCATAGTGTGCTTCTGATCGTACATAGTAAGAAAGGTATTTCACGTTCTGTTGAAGCTTTTGGGGTGCTTAAAAATTAAGACCTGGAGGGGACAGGGCGCGCATATCAGGACGAAATAGTTCTTTTGAATTGTAGTTTTTAAAATGTGCTGCCTAGTGAAAGGAAAGTCGCCGTTATATGTAAATTTTTGCTAGCGCTATAACTTTCAACACTGGACCAAAAACATTTACCTTGATTCGTTTGTTTTCCCAAAACTTAGGAAGTAGAGTAAAAGCGAACTAAGAAACAGAAACTCTAAGAAAGAGGAAAGGAAATTAAAAAAAGGGAAGTGGATGGTAAAAAGAGGAGAAGAAGAAGAGGTGAGACGCAGGGAAGAGGATACAGAACGAAGGTAAAAGGAAATAAGTACCAAAAGGAAGGATAACAGACAATGGAAAGGAAAAGGAAGAAGTGCAGTTACGATGCTGATAAGGCATGGTGAGGCCTTTGCTGATATTGGGGGTCATAGTAACGAAGATATATTGAAGCTAGGAGGCAGATGGAGGAGCAGAAAAGAAATAAAAATAAAATAAAAAAATTTTAAGGACTTCCTTTATATAAATGGACAAAAATCAGCGAAAAATGTCTTCTTATATAAAGACATATTCATGCTAAACTTTGATTTTTAAATTTTGACATAAATTGCAAAAATATTTATGAGAAGTAAAAATATACAAGTTGAGCGCACATTACTTGGATTGGAAAGTTGGTAGGAAAGGAGATATTATTAGTCAATCAATTGCGCTCCACCTTTATATTTTTACTTCTCATTGTAACGAATTTAGTGTAATTCTGCGTATTTGCAACCTTCTGCTAACGTTCGAATCACTAAACTGTTGCATAAATAACTTCAATATTTAGTAATGCAAAATGGTCTTTATTAGACTACTTTCACAATAACTCTTCTACTTCTCGACAGATAGCGTGCTTAAATCAAACTGATTATTGATTCTCAGCTTTACATCCTTTTATACTCCGTGATTTCCTCGTTCGCATACTTCTAGACGTTTCTAGAATTTAACTTAGTTACCAGCTATAAAATTACCAGCTATAACTACAGATGCACGTTATAGTTTCTCATATGCGCGTGTATATGTGAGTGATACTTGCAAAAATGATTGCCTACTTTTCTGAGTATCTCAGAGAGGATATATGCATGTGTTTGTGCGTTCCTCTCCGCTGCGTGTACGTACATACGTGTAGACAAAATGATTGATTCGTTTATGCAGATACAAGTGACTGCTGGCTTTATTGTTATTGTGGCTTTATTTACTTAGTATCAGATGTGTGTGTGACCCTCACTTAGTGTCACTAATATTCGTCACAATATTTTTGAAATTTCTATGTCAAAATTTAAAAATCAAAGTTTAGCAAGACTATGTCTTTATATAAGGAGACATTTTTCGCTCATTTTTGTCCATTTATATAAAGGAAGTGCTCAAATTTTTTTATTTTATTGTATTTTCTCCTTTTCTTACATTTCCTCGGTGTCTTAACATATCTGTTAAGGCTGTCATCGACCTCTGAATTAAGTTTGAAATTTTAAGTCTCTAGCTCATCGAGAAGTTACTTAAAAGCTGGTTTGAAAATTTTCAAATTCTTATCTAATTATTTCGATCCGTGCGCCACCTAACGGATTTTTTTCCTTTTTTTGCATTGTCCCGGTGATCTAACCTATTTGTAAAGTTTCACGTTTGTAGCTCAATGAGCAGTTACTTAAAAATCGATTGGAAGATTTGTATGAAAAGCGGACAAACATTCAACCGACCTAATATACAGGAAGTAAAAAGTTGTAGTTCAGCCTTTTTAAAAACAAAGTCACAGTTGCTGTTACATCTAGCTTACTGATTCGGGTAAGATTTTTGCAGGGCTCGGCTTCCGTATGGTCACGGACGGGAATATAGTTAAACTTACGATCACGCTGACGGTTACTTCTAGAGTAAGGGTTATTCTGACAGCTACAGTAACTGATATCTTTACAGTTACTTTACTAGTAGAGCTATAGTTACGGCTACAGTTACAGTAACGATTACGATTACAGTTGCAGTGGCAATTGCAGTTACTATTACGGTTACACCTAAGGTTATGGTCTTATTTGGCTGAAGCCAAATTTTTTTGTGAAAACTACGTTTTGGACCTTCCCGAAACACCCTGTTAAGGTACCACAAAATGTTTGATACAAGCGTTGGGAAAACTTGCAAACGATAAAATCTATAAAGCGACAATCCGTAGACGGAAGTTCATGTATTTTCCGCTGCATGCAATACAACGAATACATTTACAATAACAACAAATAGTGGAAGAAAGGCAAACAGAATATGTAACAAAAGAATTTGTACTTTATAAGTTCATAATAGCTATCATCCGGTGGCAAAATCCTGAGCCAGATAAATAATTTTGCATGTAAATGCAACAACAACGATTTGAGCCAGATAAATCCAGATAGAAGTCTGGTTCAATTTGTGAGCCAAATAATTTGTTAATTACTTCTTTTTAGGTTGGCAACGCGGCCTTTAATATACCTACTTTTTCAAAAATAGATGTCGATGGCTAGCCTTTCGCCGTATGAGTTAAATGAAAAACAGCGGCGACATCTGCCTATCACATTTCACGTGTGCGAAAATTTCACGACATCTGCTTCTCAAGTCTCTCAATGATCCAAAGCATTCCCATGAGAATTGAGCGTGAGCCAGAGCTGTAAAACTCACTGAAAGACGGCAAATAAGTTTCGAGAATAGCAGTCGTATGTATTTTCATATTCAATGCAGATGGAGCGCAACGACTTTGTGATAAATCACATTTTGGGAGGGAAAAATATGTACATCATTTGATTATGACGAACGACGAGTTGAAGTAGAAAAAGTTTTTTTGATACCCACCCACAACTGAAAGATTTTTAGAACTATGCTAGAGTACAATATTAAGTACCTACTTCACTCTCCAGCCACAATCGGTATAAAGTTACATCTTTCACTGCGGGCGGAAAAAATACCCCACCCAACTGCCTTCATCCACAATTCATCTGTAATGAGGAAATTGGATTGCTACAGTCCATATCATATGCCTTTTTGCTGGAAATTCTGTACGCAAGTTACTTGATTCCATAGTAATATGTTTTAGTTCTCATTTTTACAATATTTCTAGCATACCTCTTCGTTTACCTTTTGCTGTATTAATTTTACCAAGAACATTCATCTCAGTGGCATACTTAGTTGGATATCTGAACTGATGGGAAATGTAGGACAACATTGCCATTGATGCACCGGTTCAGTTTAGTTCGGTTCGTTTGCCATGTTATAATGATACAGGAAGCATTCACCGCACACAGCAGGAAATTCGACTAAAAATTTTATTATTTTAACATACAGCTGTGAACAGAAAAGAAAGCAGTGGCAATTTTCTATTAAATTTCGTATAATAAATTTTTTATTTTTTTTATACGTACAACTATTATTATTATTTTTTTATTAGTGTAGGAAAAATTGAAACAACGTAACATCGGGACGGTTCAAGGCGACAGCTGTTTCCATTATACCTTTTTAATGCCTTTAAAGCCTTCTCTCCCGGGACTGGGAGTCGAACACTCCCTCCTGCGATGTTTTTACCCATTTAGTACTGTCGCCCACCCCGGGACCGCTATAGCATAACTTAAGGGGGGCATTTCATCGTTTTTAAAGAGCCTTCTGTTGTTCCTGCGTCCACGTTCCGCTTTTTTCCATTAAGTTTGGTTTCTGCAAAGTTACTGATTTTTTACCACTCTTTTGGGCCGCTCAGCCCATTTTGTAACATTATCGACAGTAATTTGGCCGACTCTTTCCTCGAGAAACTGCCGGTTCAGGGTGGCATTCCATCGTTTTTGCAGAGCCTTCCGTTGTCCCTGCGTTCAGGTTCCGCATTTTTGCTCTGAGTATGGTTTCTACGAAGCTCTTGATTTTGTGTTACTCTTGTGGGCCGCTCAGCATTTTTGCTATAACATTATCAACAGTGATTTGGCCGACTCTTTCCTGGAGCATTTGTCGGTTTTGACTCCATTGCGAGCATTTGAAGAATATGTGTTCAGCATCGTCCTTGTCAGCATCGCCCTGAACGCATTTAGAACCTTCACCCTTTTTTATCCTGTGCAAATGTTTTTTGTAGCACCCGTGCACGGAGAGCATTTGGGTTACGTACTTATTAACCTCACCAAAGCTTCAGGTACTCTATGCTTCAAAAACTGCTATAAGTTTCGCTGTCCATCTGCCTCGTTGTTTATTGTCCCACCGTTCTTGCCACAACGTGGACGTTTCTTCCCTCTTCGTTTTGCTAACTACTTTCATGCACTCTTGATCCGTCTGCTTTTTAGTTTCCCATAACCCTAACACTTCGGAGCATTATTGTGGATAGTGTGATGTCTATCAGCAGTTTCCTTTTGATTTCTGGTGGTCCTCCGATGTTTGAAAATTTCCTCGCAACTGGCCTTTCACAGGTCGGGACCAAGAATTGTTCCCTGTGCTGTTTCGCATGTCACTTTCATGGTGCGAAGACCCGCTTGAAAGCGTTTCTTACAGCTAATGTTGCTGCGATGGCTGAACTGTTATAAACACAAGTAGCCAAAGCCATGCCTTTGTTGTTGTGCAATTTTTATACCCTGCTGAGCAGAGCTCACAGAGTATATTAATTTTGTTCGCATAACGGTACCCCGTAACGGCATAAACTAATCGAGATATATACTTCTATATATCAAAATGAAAAAAGAAATACATTTAGCCACGTCCGTCCGTCTGACTGTCCATAAACACGATAACTTGAGAAAATTTTGAGTTATCTTAATGGAATTTGGTATGTAAGTTCCTGGATACTGATACCCATCTCAGATCGCTATTTAAAATGAACGAACTCGGACAATAACCACGCCCACTTTTTTGATATCGAAAATTTCGAAAAACCGAAAAAGTGCGATAATTCATTACCAAAGACGGATAAAGCGATGAAACTTGGTATGTGGTTTGACTTTATGACGAAGAATAGAAAATTAGTAAAATTTAGGACAATGGGCGTGGCAACGCCCACTTTTAAAAGAAGGCAATTTAATAGTTTTGCAAGCTGTAATTTGGCAGCAGAGCATGTCATGTTCCGTTACACCCAAACTTAGCCTTCCTTACTTGTTTTTTCCATTTGTGTTCTTTCCATAGTTTAGTCTTTGAACTATACATACTTTGTACGTTAGTTTGTACCAAGCTATGCTTTGTTGTTTGCGGTTAATTTTTGCTTTGTTTTATTTTTAAAAGTACAAAGAGTTACCCAATGAGGCCTATTTTTATTATTTTTTTTGAGATTTTCTGAATCTCAAAAACATTTTCGACAAAATTTAAAAATTAAAAAAAAAAATCGACCTTCTTGTTTGGAAAACCTTTTTGAGGTTGGTTTGCATATTTTAGTTACGACATTCCTTGAAGCTTTTTCTTAAAATATTGAAAATAAAAAGTTCAAGACTAACTGCCGATATACGGAAAAAGTTGACACTGCTATTTTTCTGTTCGCTGGTGTACATACTACATAGAGCATATAAATGTTCGTATTCCAGCATTATCCACTTTGCGGCAAACTGCGGGCATGCTGCGGCACTACCTATTTCATTATTAAAATAATCGTGTACATGTAGTCAGTCGTTCTACTCGTAGATATCTAACGATAGTGATGCTGTAAGCTTCAACCTGTCAGCGGTTTTGTAACACCACTACCGTTGCGAATAAATTCATGCCAGCGCTGTTGCCCTTATCCGTACTGTTGGAAGGTTATCAATTTTTAAAGTTACTTATCTGCGTTTTGATTAAATAATTTTTATAGCAATTAAAAAATGTTAACCAAGAAAGAAAATTATTTCTGCTGCCGTCTAAGCATGCGCTGTTTTTATTAAAAATAAAAATAAATGTAAGGCGCGATAGCTTCCGAAGAGATCTAAGGCCGAGCTTCTCTTCCAATTTGCGTCGTGCTCCTCTTGATTTTTCCCTACAAATTGGTCGGACGGGACCTACATGTTTTATGCGACTCCGAACGGCATCTGCAAGGCAGTGAGTTTTCACTGAGAGCTTTTCATGGCAGAAATACACTCGGAGCGCTTGCCAGACACTGCCGAGAGGCGACCCCGCTTAGAAACATTTTCTTCTAATTGAAAAACTTTATTTCTAAAATTTTGATGTTGCTTTGCCCGGGAGTTGAACCCAGTGCATACTGTGTGATAGGCGGAGCACACTACCACCACACCACGGTGGCCGCTGTTTTTATTACGGGCTGTAATAATTGCTCAATAGAATGCAATATAGACTCCTCTCCGCTCATTATGGCTTGGATGGACAATATCTTGCAATCTCTGAACTTTTTACTTTTAGATATTAGCTTATAAGCTTTCTTGGCACCATATCTTCTACCAATATGCGTACAATGCATAGGCTGCTGACCAGCAAAAGATCGCAATCAAAGCTTGCCGTCGTAAAAAGTTTGAAGCTCTCTCCCTGTATTTGCAGATTCTGATGAGACGATTTCCAAAATATGAAGCAAAATATGGTTTGATTATTCAAAAAATAGCGAAAATGCCTTTTTTATTATAGACATTTTGTTTAGTAATGTAACGAATTTAGGGAAATTCCGCTTATTTGAAACCTGCCAACGCACATATGTAGGTAGATTTTCAATTTTAGGCGGCCAAAAATATTTTATTGCCTATATCTTCTTAAAACTGTTTAATAAATGAAAAATTATAATTTTTTGTGTAATTAATCGGTTATATTAAAAAAAATAGATATTACACTGTGTAACACTAAAAAATACCTGCGCAGTTAGGCTATTTTTCTTGTTGTACAGCAACAAGAGTGTATCAAACCCTCTATCTAACCCCATATCTGCAAGTATCTGCAGCTAAATTTAATGCAGTTTGCAAGCTAATTGTGCCAAGTACCATGTTCAAAACTAATTTTCACTTGGACGGACTTGGAAACATAACAAAACTGGTTTTGAACACCAAAAATAAAAAAAAAAATAAAAAATTTGTTTAACATCCTAAATAAAATAGGTTCTTTATCAATTTATAACTTTTAAAAATCACAAACACCATTAATAATGTTAGTATTATCTGAAATATCATTACAATTACTCAATTCAATTGTCTTAAAACTTAAAATATTCACGTTAAAACATGCGATTTCACATAGGTTAAAAAAACTATAACACGCGTTTCAGAAATAGCTAAATTCCGATTACTTGACAGCTAATACCAGGTATGCGATGGCTGGGAACGGGTAGAATTATTGTTCCCCCGTCTATTCTTAAGCTGTGGGACTGCTTTTTTTGTAATTGTGGCAACTTTCAGAAAATCAATTATGGCCGCCTAAATGTCTAAAATCTACCTATGTGCAACGTTCGACTCGCTAAACTGTTGAATAAATCCATCCAATATTCTGTATTGTAAAATGGTCTTTATTAGACTACTTTGGGGGTGGTACAACTATATCTCACAATTATACCTCACTTCGTTGATAGCGTGTTTAAATCAAACTGATTAGTTATTACTCAGCCTGCGGTGCTTTTATACTCTCTGTTGCCTCGTCTGATATTTCTCCATTTTTAGGTTTAAAACTTAAACTACTAAATATAACTAATTATTACAATTAAATGCTTAATTTTATTGAATATGGTGTGGGAATGCCAATTGATTCCGATCAGCATATTATCAACTAGCATAACAAACGGCCGAGTCTGGGAGCTACTCTTCTAAGGGAGGTTGGAAAGGGCGCGTTTCCGATCCTCCATAGCTTCCAGCTTAAGGCAGCAAAATTTTGAAAATTTTTTTTAAATTATACTGGTATTCAATGCTGCCGGAATGTATGTGTCTCCGATCAGCACATCTGAACATATATTGGGATGTTGGAAAGAACGTGTTTCAAATCACCCCAATCACTTTGTTTAGTATTGACGCTGTCGGAAGGCGTAATAATTCCCATGAGCACAACACAACATATATTGTGAGGTTGAAAAGTCTCTGTTCCAGGCTTTATTTGGGCTGTTTTTCGATTTTACATTAAATTACATTTACATTTTATAATTATACTCAGTGTGCTTTGCACACAGAGTATATTAACTTTGATTGGATAACGGTTGGTTGTACAGGTATAAAGGAATCGAGATAGATATAGACTTCCATATATCAAAATCATCAGTATCGAAAAAAAATTTGATTGAGCCATGTCCGTCCGTCCGTCCGTTCGTTCGTTAACACGATAACTTGAGTAAATATTGAGATATCTTCACCAAATTTGGTACACGAGCTTATCTAAACCCAGAATAGATTGGTATTAAAAATGAGCGAAATCGGATGATAACCACGCCCACTTTTTATATATATAAAATTTGGAAAACACAAAAAACCTGATTATTTAGTAAATAATACACCTAGAATGTTGAAATTTGACATGTGGACTGATATTGAGACTCTTGATAAAAATGTGAAAACATTTTTTTAAATGGGCGTGGCACCGCCCACTTGTGATAAAATCAATTTTACAAATATTATTAATCATAAATCCAAATCGTTAAACCTATCGTAACAAAATTCGGCAGAGAGGTTGCCTTTACTATAAGTAATGCTTTGAAGAAAAATTAACGAAATCGGTTAAGGGCCACGCCCACTTTTATATAAAAGATTTTTAAAAGGGTCGTGGACGAATAAAATAACCTATATCTTTGCAAAAAAGAGCTTTATATCAATGGTATTTCATTTCCCAAGTGGATTTATAACAATAAATAGGAAAAACTTCAAATTTAAAAAAATGGGCGTGGCACCGCCCCTTTGATGACTAAGCAATTTTCCATGTTTCGGGAGCCATAACTCGAAGAAAAATTAACGGATCGTAATAAAATTGGGTACACAAATTTTCCCTATGGCAGGAAATATTTCTGGGCGAGATCGGTTAAAGACCACGCCTACTTTTATATGAAAGATTTTTAAAAGGGTCGTAAACGAAAATAATAAGTATATCTTAGCGAAAAAGATCTTTATATCAATAGAATTGTACTTTCTAAATTGAATTATAACATTAAATTGGAAAACACTAAAATTTTTGAAAATGGGTGTGCCACCGCCCCTTTTATGACTAAGCAATATTCTATATTTCGGGAGCCATAACTCGAAGAAAAATTAACGTATCGTAATGAAATTGTGCAGAAAATATTTCTAGTAAAAATGGACGGGATCGGTTAAAGACCACGCCCACTTTTATATAAAACAAGTTTGAAAGGGTCGTAGACTAGAATAATAACCTATAAATAGTGTTGAATCAATGATATTTCACTTATCAAGTTTTATTGTAAGAGGAAATGGGCAGACATTTTTTTTTGTAAATGGGCGGTGCCACATGTTTTGTAGAAAAGTAATTTATATGAAATGAAATGTACAATTGAAGCTCACGCTGAGTATGTAATGTTCGGTTACACCCGAACTTAGCCTTCCTTATTTGTTTTTTATTTTAATTTTAATTTTATTGTTGTTGGAGTGCAAGTGATTCCGATCAGCACAGCAAATGTCGGCTGAAAATACCGATTTCAATCTAAAATAGTTGTTGGAATGCTCTCCACTCCATCCCTGTTTATCTTCACTCGGCCCATATAATTTGGCAAGGATAGTGTCTCTGCCAAAATTTAATGTAATAATGGCTTTTTATTTCCGGATTGTTAAACTCCCAAGTTGTCTTCTTCTAAATGTGGGTTGTGCCACACCCATATTGCTAAATCGTTTGGAATTTATTTATTTCAATATTAATCTAGAAAATATAAAAAAATTTCACACAGATTACAAGAAGAAAAAGCATCTAAAAAAATAACAACCATTATTATTTTAACTTAAAAACTAATTAGCTAAGAAGAAATTCATTTAATCTTTGTTTAAATACATCTTTCGTAGAGGAAAAATCAAGATTTCCAGGGTTCATAAGCGAATTAAATTCTTTCAAAGCTCTAAAAATCGGAGCATTAGTTGCGTAATTAGTTCTAACAAAGCCCAAACAGAAAATATCGTGATTCCGTAAACTCCTCTGCGGGATATTAAAACGTATTCTCTCAAGCAAGAAGGAACAGTCAATTAATCCACTTATTAAGTCGAACACAAAAGTGACGGACAGAATGGACCGTCTAGAATCTAAGGACTTTAAGCTAATAAGCAAACAACGACTCCTATAAGGAGGAATAGGGTCTCTGAAGTTTAAGGACCGCAAAGCAAAGTGGACAAAAACTTTTTGAACTCGTTCAAGCCTCTTAATATGACAATCATAGTATGGTCTCCATATAAAACAGCGTACTCTAATTTGGAACGTACAAGCGAGGTGTACAGCAATTTTAAACTGTAGGGATCAGAAAAGTCAGAGCCAAAACGTCTAATGAATGCAAGTGCTGAATATGCATTTGCAATTACGTAACTCAAATGGCTTTGAAACAGAAATTTAGAGTCGAATACAACACCAAGATCAATAATTTCACTTAAAGTGGATAATGGAAGCCCATCAATATTGTAAGATGTAGGCAGAAGACAGCGGAACTTAGAGTAGGAGACATGTGAGCATTTTGGTATTTACATTTAGTTTATTTCGTTTACACCAAATCGCGACATTATCTAAATCAGATTGGAGATTCGACGCGTCCTCCTTACTTGTAATTGACGAATATCTTATATATATATAGACAAGATGAAAAAATGTGGAACCGTTTTCTGCTAAACTAAAATTATAAAGTATACAAATAATATATGTATTGATAGGACATTTTGAGCTGCACTGTTATCCATAAATAAAAAAAATTTGAAAAATCAATTTAATATAAAAAATTTAACATAAAAGTCATACCACTACACATGCACTTATTCATACTATAGACACGCTGTGTGTGTGTACTTGCTTTTTGTGTACTATGCTGAATCGTGAGCATGGACGAGGAGTTGCTTTGTACACAATAAATATTAAACAAAAATACAAAGCTGATCATGCATCAAGTCTATTTCTTTTCTTTCCTTTGCTTTCCTTTCTTTTCCATTCTATTCTTTTATTTTCCTTTCCTTTGTTTTCTTTTCTTTGCTTTCCTTTCCTTTCCTTTCATTTCATTTCCTTTCCTTTAATTTCGTTTCCTTTCCTTTAATTTCATTTTATTTCCTTTCCTTTCCTTTCCTTTTCTTTATTTTCCTTTCCTTTCTTTTAAATTTCTTTTTATTTCCTTTCTTTTCCTTTCATTTCCCTTCCATTCATATTCCTTCCTTTCCTTTCCTTTCTTTCTTTTCCTTTCTTTTCCTTTCCATTCCTCTACTTTTCTTATCTTTCATTTCTTTTATTTTCGTTTCCCTTCCTCTGATTTTCCTTCCTTTCCTTTCCTTTCTTTTCCTTTCCTTTTCCTACCTTTTGTTTACGAGAAGCAGATTGATTAAATCATACCCTTCCTGCCAGAGCAATATAAAATTTCCCCATTTTGAGCTTACTTATTCATTATATTACCCATCGAATGTTCCTATTATTATATTAAAATGACAAATTATATTTCTTTTATTTTCTTTTTCCTTCAATTGATTTTCCTCCTTTTCTTTCCTTTCCTGTCCTTTCTTTTCCTGTGGTTGAATTTCAACCACTGGGCGAACTCTAGTAGTGGACCCCCCAATATGCTACCCTGAGGAACTCCAGACGTCGCAATGAACGAATCCGATGAGAACCCATCAACAACGACCTTACATTTACGACACGAGAGATAGGACTCAAACCAATTTAAAAGGGTGGAGTGAAATTCTAGAGCTCTAAGTTTCAATATTAAAATTTTGTGACTTACTTTGTCAAAAGCCTTTGAAAAATCTGTGTATACAGTATCAACTTGAAGTCGTCATAAAACGAATCCACCTACCAGCTTTCATTAGCTTATCGGTATAAGTTTTTTAATTATCTCTTTTTCTCCATTTTTCTAAAATTTCGATATCGAAAAAGTGGGCGTGGTTATGTTCCGATTTCGCTCATTTTCAATACCAATCTATTCTGGTTCAGATAAGTCCGTTTTGTGTTAACGGACAGACAGACGGGCGGACAGACATGGCTTAATAAATTTGTTTTCCGATACTGATGATTTTGATGTATCGAAGTCTATATCTATCTCGATTCCGTTATACCTGTACAACCAACCGTTATCCAATCAAAGTTATAATACCCTATGTACAAGTACAGCTGGGTATAATAATAAAATATAGCTCTGGCTAACAAAACGACTTTATCCTAAGAATTGTAAACCTAGTAAAATTAATTACAATTTTTAACCTAAAAAGTCCACATTTGAGAAACTGACTTTGTTCTACTTCATCGATTTTCTTTAATACCTATGAAAATTATGATTTTGTATTTTAATACCTATTTATAGATGTATGTATAGTGTCTGTATGGGTGCTACATAGAAATAAATATAAAAATCCATTCAACCATGGAAGCTGCCCCCCTACAATTTTACTAATTTATTTTAATTTTGTTGTTGTGCGCAATGCAATTGAATGGAACGAATAATCATTCAAACGTGCTAATGCGGCTATGTAATTTTCCCCATGAAAACCGAGCGACTATTGCAAACGACTTGCAACATGCGAAATGCAATATGTGGGATTGTGGGATGCGGTACTTCATGCATTACCTGCGTGTATGTCATTTGGCTTTGTGTGTGTGTGTACATGTCATAGCATGGTATTAGTATCAATAAAAATAGGCCACGCAGTTGTCAGCACGTACTAAATTATAGTCCCCCCAGATTTATAAAACACCTTGCCTGTGACAACGACGACGACGTTTCTACAAAATGTGCATTCGATAGGTAGCTCAGACTTGGAAATGCAATGCGATAGGAGAACGAGGAGAGGGAAGGAATAAAGTAAGCTGATAGTCAACATACATATATTGTAGAGTTAAGTAAGACAGGTAGATGTTAGATGGCGTATCAGTATGTGATACAGTGTGGGGAAGAGACAAAGTGGAGTTTGTAGTGAAATCTGCAATAAACTACTTCGGGTTTTATAAAACAAAAACAAACAATAGAATAACGTTATGAAAACACAAGTTATGTTAAGATAAACAAAAACACATCCAAACATACAGAAAACCAAACAAAGTTGGAAAACAAAAACAATAACAAGTTTGTAAAGCCAACAAGTATGCCGGCATTTGTATTTGTTTGGGGCTTCATTTCGAAAAAAAATAAATAAATAATAATGTTGGGGAACACTATCTGCGAATGAAAACGAAAATGGTATACCAAGTAGTCGAGCTTGAGATTGAAATTGCATATCTACTTTTTGGTCTTAAACATACAACCCAGCAGAAATGCACAATGCCAAGGATAATATATTCTACATATCCAGACTAACCCGTACTGGTGCGGTTTTCCTGCAGTATAAAGCTACCCAAGTCGGAACTACCTTGACCAAATCAAAGTTTCCACCCAAAACAATATCTGTACTCTAACATATTTCCCAAATTAACGAACCATGGTTCATCCCATATCTAGTCACTTGCTACCCAGGCTTTCTGAAACTAAACTTAAACTTAAGACTACTCAAAGAACAACATTTACTAAATTATATGAGTTGCAGTGATTGCCTCCAAAAGGACTAACGAAAACGCCTGCTGTTGAATTCAATGCATCGTGGATTGTCCTCTCTCCCCCTCCAAAGGACTAACGAAAACGACCGCTGATGAATTCAATGCATTGTGGATAGTCCTCTCCCCCTCTCTGTTCCATAAGTGAATTGATTGTGATGAATTTCTATGAATGAGGGGCGATGGAAGGAATAATCAGACATAATTAGAAGGGTCCCAAATACACATTTCCGTTTCCAAAGCAATCCCGATGAGTTACCAAAACTAAAACAATCGTGATCATGAGTACTTGGCATGCTATGGATAACTATACCGGATAACATTCGGGTTAATTAATAATCCTCACCCAAATCCCAATACTCGAATATGCAGATGGTTCCAGCCCTATAAAACACGTTTGAACGTCAATTTCCATACTTACCGAAGGATATAAAACGGTCTACTGTCTAGTATCACGAATGCAGCAAACATTTTCAGTTCATTCAAATTTTTCCTATTCTGGAGGTATATAAATTCTACGGAGTGCCGTATCAGTGCGAGCCCTAACAAGATTATCAATTTTCCTGATGATGAAACTTTGGACGACCGGATTTGGAATTCCTTCATAGTACTACCAATATTGCTAAACCAGCCAGCCGACCATATGCGGGGTAAAGAGCTTTGAATTCAAACGTAAACCGAAACACGAACGGAAACCAAATTTGGACCGAAACGGGACCAAAACCAAAACGAAAATCGGACCGAAACTAGTAGCGGGATGAAACCTGAAACGGAACAAAGTCCGGAATGAAATCGTGAACGGGACCGGGACTGGAGGCAAATCCGGATCGAACTCGAAAAAGGGCCGAATCCGAAAACGAACCGAACCAACACAGAAATTGTGGAAAAGAAACATTTGCGGAATCGGGAACTAACAGGAGGGCGAAACCTGCACCAGGACCGCAACCAACGCCGAAACGCGATCTGAAATCGGAACAAAACAGGAATTGGAATCGAAATTGGAACCAAATCGGATACGAAACCATAACCGAAGTGGGAATCGAAACCGGGACCGGATCAAAACAGACTGAACCAAACCATAACCTATACCGGGATCAAAATTAAGTGAAATAAACCAGAACCAAAGCAGCTATCGAAACCGGACCCAAAAGCCAAGTTTTTCACGTCACTTAAAAGCCTTTCTTAGTAACTTATTTAAATTGATTGAATTCTATCCTAGAAACCACCAGCAATATTACGATTTTGCTGTGCTGCCACTACTGGGTATACAAAAAATGATAAAAATACTTCACCATATGATCTGCCTTCAGCCACGCGTTCACTCTTACTTGAATGACTGCCTTGGTTGCATGTAAATCCATTTCACTGTGCTTAATTTAGTTCTTTACGCTTTTCAATTGAAATATCAGCCCATCTTCTCCTTTGTTTCTGCTCTCTGAAGTTTTTTTTATTTATTTATTAATTTCATGGTTTTACGCTCAATACATACATACATATGTATATGTACTTATGTGGTGTGTGTGCATCATAATTCCAATTAATTTGTATTCTTTCTTTTTTCTATTTTTATTTCCAACAGATTTATCGCGTAATCGCTTTTGTGAGCTACCCGAAGAGATCACCACATTTTCATTTCTGGAGACGCTATTACTGTATCACAATACCATACGCAGTATTCCCGAATCGGTAAAACATCTGACATCGTTAACGTATTTGGATTTACGTAGCAATCAATTGGCAGCGCTGCCACGCGAAATCTGTTTTCTGCCTCTAAAAGTGTTACTCGTATCCAACAATCGCTTGACTGCGCTGCCCGATGAGTTGGGACGTATGGATCGCCTAACGGATTTGGATGCCTCATACAATCAATTGTCAACGCTGCCAGCGCGTATCGGTGAACTGCGTTCGTTGCGTTCATTTTCCCTGCGTAGCAATCAGTTGATGTATTTACCACGTGGTGAGTAGATTTTTATACTCAGTTGAGCAGAGCTCACAGAGTATATTCACTTTGATTAGATAACGGTTGGTTTTACAGGTATAAAGGAATCGAGATAGATATAGACTTCCATATATCAAAATCATCAGTATCGAAAAAAAATTCGATTGAGACATGTCCGTCCGTCCGTCCGTCTGTCCGTTAACACGATAACTTGAGTAAATTTTGAGGTATCTTGATGAAATTTGGTATGTAGGTTCCTGGACACTCATCTCAGATCGCTATTTAAAATGAACGATATCGGACAATAACCACGCCCACTTTTTCGATATCGAAAATTTCCCAAAATTGAAAAAGTGCGATAATTCATTACCAAATACGGATTAAGCGATGAAACTTGGTAGGTGAGTTGAACTTATGACGCAGAATAGAAAACTAGTAAAATTTTGGACAATGGGCGTGGCTCCGCCCAATTTTAAAAGAAGGTAATTTAGAAGTTTTGCAAGCTGTAATTTGGCAGTCGTTGAAGATATCATGATGAAATTTGGCAGGAACGATACTCTTATTACTATATGTCTGCTTAATAAAAATTAGCAAAATCGGAGAACGACCACGCCCACTTTTTAAAACAAAAATTTTTTTAATTCAAATTTTAAAAGAAAAGTTAATATATTTACAGTATATAAGTAAATTATGTCAACATTCAACTCCAGTAATGATTGTTGCAACAAAATACAAAAATAAAAGAAAATTTCAAAATGGGCGTGGCTCCGCCCTTTTTCATATAATTTGTCTACGATACTTTTAATGCCATAAGTCGAACAAAAATTTACCAATCCTTGTGAAATTTGGTAAGGCTTAGATTCTAGGACGATAACTGTTTTCTGTGAAAAAGGGCGAAATCTGTTGAAGCCACGCCCAGTTTTTATACACAGTCGACCGTCTGTCCTTCCGCTCGGCCGTTAACACGATAACTTGAACAAAAATCGATATATCTTTACTAAACTCAGTTCACGTACTTATCTGAACTCACTTTGTATTGGTGTAAAAAATGGCCGAAATCCGACTATGACCACGCCCACTTTTTCGATATCGAAAATTACGAAAAATAAAAAAAAATGCCATAATTATATACCAAATTCGAAAAAAGTGATGAAACATGGTATTTGGATTGGTCTATTGACGCAAAATATAACTTTTTCGTTTGATACCCATATTGTACAAACGCATTCTAGAGTCACTCCTGGTCCACGTTTATGGCGATATCTCGAAAAGGCGTCCACCCATAGAACTAAGGCCCACTCCCTTTTAAAACACTTATTAACACCTTTCGTTTGATACCCATATTGTACAAACGCATTCTAGAGTCAACCCTGGTCCACTTTTATAACGATATTCCGAAAAGGCGTCCACCTATAGAACTAAGGCCCACTTCTTTTTAAAATACTCATTAACACCTTTCATTTGATACCCATATCGTACAAAAAAATTCTAGAGTCACCCCTGGCCCACCTTTATGGCGATATCTCGAAAAGGCATCCACCTATAGAACTAAGGCCCACTCCCTTTTAAAATACTCATTAACACCTTTCATTTGATACCCATATCGTACAAACAAATTCTAGAGTCACCCCTGGTCCACCTTTATGGCGATATCTTGAAAAGGCGTCCACCTATAGAACTAAGGCCCGAGCCCTTTTAAAATACCCATTAACACATTTCATTTCATACCCATATCGTACAAACAAATTCTAGAGTCACTTATTAACACCTTTCGTTTGATACCCATATTGTACAAACGCATTCTAGAGTCAACCCTGGTCCACTTTTATAACGATATTCGGAAAAGGCGTCCACCTATAGAACTAAGGCCCACTCCCTTTTAAAATACTCATTAACACATTTCATTTGATACCCATATCGTAAAAACAAATTTTAGAGTCAGGCCTGGTCCACCTTTATGGCGATATCCCTAAATGGCGTCCATCTATAGAACTATGGCCCACTTTCTCTTAAAATACTCTTTAATACCTTCCATTTGATACACATGTCATACAAACACATTCCAGGGTTACCCTAGGTTTTTTTACAACATGGTGATTTTCCCTTACTTTGTCTCCACAGCTCTCAACTGAGTATGTAATGTTCGGTTACACCCGAACTAAGCCTTCCTTACTTGTTTATGCTCAGATGAGCAGAGCCCACAGAGTATATTAACTTTGTTCGCATAACGGTAATCCGTAACGGCATATACTAATCGAGATAGATATACTTCTATATATCAAAATGATCTGGGCGAAAAAAGAAATTCATTTAGCCATATCCGTCCGTCGGTCCGTCCGTAAACACGATAACTTGAGTAAATTTTGAGGTATCTTGATGAAATTTGGTATGTAGGTTCCTGAGCGCTCATCTCAGATCGCTATTTAAAATTAACGAAATCGGACCACAACCACGCCCACTTTTTCGATATCGAAAATTTCGAAAAACCGAAAAAGTGCGATAATTAATTACCAAAGACGGATAAAGGGATGAAACTTGGTAGGTGCGTTGACCTTATGACGCAAAATAGAAAATTAGTAAAATTTTGGACAATGGGCGTGGAACCGCCCACTTTTAAAAGAAGGTAAAGTTTTGCAAGCTGTAATTTGGAAGTCGTTGAAGATATCATGATGAAGTTTGGCAGGCACGTTACTCCTATTACTATATGTGTGCTAAAAAAGAATTCGCAAAATCGGATGGCAAACACTCCCACTTTTAAAAAAAAATTTTTTTTAAGTCAAATTTTAACAAAAAATTTAGTATCTTTACAGTATATAAGTAAATTATGTCAACATTCAACTCCAGTGCACAAAATTCAAAAATAAAAGAAAATTTCAAAATGGGCGTGGCTCCGCCCTTTTTCATTTAATTCGTCTAGAATACTTTTAAGGCCATAAGTCGAACAAAAATTTACCAATCCTTGTGAAATTTGGTAGCGGCTTAGATTCTAGGACGATAACTGTTTTCTGTGAAAAAGGGCGGAATCGGTTGAAGCCACGCCCAGTTTTTATACACAGTCGACCGTCTGTCCTTCCGCTCCGCCGTTAACACGATAACTTGAACAAAAATCGATATATCTTTACTAAACTTAGTTCACGTACTTATCTGAACTCACTTAATCTTGATATAATCCGACTATGACCACGCCCACTTTTTCGATATCGAAAATTACGAAAAATGAAAAAATGCCGTAATTTTGTACCAAATATGAAAAAAGCGATGAAACATGGTAATTTTATTGGTTTATTGACGCAAAATATAACTTTAGAGTAAAATGGGTCTGACACCTACCATATTAAGTAGAAGAAAATGAAAAAGTACGGCAGGGCGAAATCAAAAGCCCTTGGAATCTTGACAGGAATACTGTTCGTGGTATGACATATACAAATAAACTAGCTGGCCTGGCAGATGTTATCCTGCCCGGTAATATTGCTGCCAGTGCTTTACAAACTTTTCCTGGAAACGGAAGCATCTGTCATTTAGAAGCCCCTATAAAAAATTCCGCACCTCGCTTCCTATCTCAAGCTTTACCGCTCCGTTCGCTTTCTCCCTCTTTTCTCCTTTAAATATTTCTTTATTTTTCCTTTTTCTTTCCCCTTCCTATTCATTTCTTTTTTCCATTTCCCTTTCTCTTTCCCTTTTTCCCCTTTTCCTTTCCCTTTTCCTTTCATTTAGAAAAGATTTGTGGCACTCCCCAATTTAACGCCTTCAGATAAACTTCAAGGATAATAAAACACAAATAGTTCAAATTTAAATGTTATTTATTTGAACGGAATCGAAATCAGTAGAGAGCCATATGATGAACAATGTTTTTCGTTTTGTTTTCCGGCGCAAAAACAAACAACGAAGACGGTTTCCCAACACGCGAACAGGCAACGTGCAGCTGACCGTGCGAAAAACAGGGAAATTCGAGATCAATCCCACAGACTTCCAACGATTGGCCTTGCGATTTATTGATTGTCATCGCAAAAGCCAATCGAACGGGAAACTGAATCCGCTTGAATTGGAATGGAAGATCAGATGGAATAATCGGAATTCGTGGGATAAGGACTTCCTCTCCCTTGAATTTGCCCTTGATGATCGTAGCTTGAATCACATTTTTCTTCAGTTTCTTGACGGACAACCGCGTACCGTTGCTCAATTTCGGATGATTCAGATTCCGCAACATGATTATGATCGATCCCTTTTCCAATTGTAAATTATGCGGCGGAGTTCCTGGCACATCAAGCGAGTTCAAAAATTGTGTCGGATAGTTTGTCGCTTCATCCTCGTCTGGCACGCTGTCAACGGATTTGTACGAATGCAGTTCTCCAGCTATTTGACTTTGAATAATCAAATTCAAGCTATCGACGTCCTTATTCTTCGCTGCAAGTATTGTCCGTTCTCTAATCCAATCGAGATTTTTATAATTTTGTGCAATGCCGGGGAACACTTTGGTGATGAGTTCTTCTTTCGACGATGTGAACTCGCAAAAATTTGCCGGGAACGATATTAATCCAGTGGTAACATCAACAGGTATTTGGCCATTGCCAAGCGCCAGCAGTTGTCTCGAGAATTCAAGAGCCGATGAGTCGTTCTGCAACGCAACTCTCATGTTCGTGGTCAATTTCAACGTCTTAACATGCCGCCACAAAAACGACGATTTCAGGCATGCATTAAGTTCATCGGCAGCAGTAGATTTCGGGATGACAGGTAACGTTTGGCGAAAATCTCCGGAGAGCAATATCATAGCCCCACCAAATTGTCTCGAATCACCTCGTAAATCCTTCATCGTTCGGTCAACAGCCTCAAAAGCTCGTTTATGCGACATCTTGCATTCATGCCAAATGATGATTTTACATTCTCGCATCAATTTCGCTGTCGCTGAATTCTTGGTCATTGTGCACGTAGGCTTGTCTACCGTGAGTATATTCATCGGCAGTTTTAAAGCTGAATGTGCAGTTCGACCGCCTTCCAACAATGTGGCAGCAATGCCAGAGGAAGCAACAGCCAACGCAATTTGAGATCTTGCCCGAATTGTAGCCAGAATCAAAGAAATTACGAATGTTTTTCCTGTCCCACCGGGATCATCGAGAAAGTAAATGCCTCCCGTTCCATCGTCAACAGCCTTCATCAGGGAATCGTACACGTTCTTCTGCTCTGCATTCAACAGCTGCACATTTGTTCGGACTCTCCCGTTGCAGCTCCCGATTGAATGCATCGTTTATCGAACGATTTGGCGCTGGCATTCCCAATGTTGACACCAAACTGCCGCACATGAGGATGCACATGTCTTCGATCAGAACTAACGCTTCGTTGCGCATGTCGTCATTAATTTGAAGATCGAAATTCAAAGTTGTCATGCGAAATCTGCGTAAAATGTCGTCAGCCATCTCGTCCTAATATTTGTCCCACAATGCGGTCGGGTCTGATGGATGACATGCGGCTATGATGATCGCAAACAATGTACGTATTTGATTCGCTGGCGAAGAAACAGTTGCATCGGCGAGAGTCGAGTCCCAATGTGTATCGTTTTCAAGCAAATTCAAACGTTGGCAAGCCTCTCGAAAAGTGGCGCATAGCTCACCATCCACAGTACGCAGGGAATCGAAGGATGTAGGGCCTCTGATGTTAACCAAAAGCATGCGAAGATAGAAGCATTCGTCTTGGCGTAGATGAACTGTGTATATTCGTCCGAGAGCATCGGTGGAATAGACATCAGTAGAGCCAGCAACAACATTACCTTTTTTCCGGCGTTGAAACCTCTTTGATGCAGCGTTAAATGTATAATAGCGTGGCATTTCCGAATATAGTAAAGTCCTTGCGAACGCTTTGGCATGTTGAAAAGAAATTTGTCAACGTTGTGGCTGGTGGCTGTTCTGCTCTGCATTTGCGTCCGTGAAGTAGACACACTGGCCGTTGTCCAAGTGTACTGCCAAATGTACCACAGTCGGGTGACGTTCATGAATCGGAAACGAAAACAGCCGCCAAATTGCCTCGTTACAACTCACGTAACGTCCAAGTTGAAATTGCGTTACCTCGTCGTTTGCATTCGGTTCAACAATGCCAAATACCGCCATGTCGCTCCCTTTGTTCACATATTTGCAAACGTATTTGATGGATTTAATAGAATTGCAGTACTCAACATTGCAGTGAGTTGCGAACGTTTTCGACAAAAGCGGACAATATGGAACGATCCAGCGGTTATCGACGATGACATTGTTTCCTTTCACTTTCATCACGATTGCTTTGCCATTGTCATCTGGAGAACGACGCCGATACAATGGATATCCGTCGATTCCAGAGATTGTGTCAGCCACCAACGGACGGGGGAAACGCTTTGTGCAATTTCCGTTTTCCATGCACGGCGAGTCTGGGTTGTGGACTCCGCAAGGCCCATGGATCATGTTCGTTGTCACAACGGAATACAGCTCCGGATCAGTTTCTGGATCTGGTATTTCGGCCGAAATAATCGAATCAATATCATCTGGACGGATCGTGTCGAGCATCCAAAGCAAAATGTGTGCATGTGGTAAGCCACGCTTCTGCCATACAACCGAGTACATCCAACAACGGATTATGCCAAAAACCTTATGCTTAACGATGTAATTCATGAGTACTTTGATCTTTTGTCTGAACACTCGTGCAATGATGTCATGTTGATCGCTGGATGTTTGTCCTGTCAGCAAGAGATTCGTAATTTCAGGCCATTTCGGATTGCAAGTGAACGTGATGAATAAATCCGGCCGTCCGTAATTCCGCACATACGTCATCGCATCCTGAGCGTACTCATGCATGTGGCGCGGGCTTCCAACGTAAGTAGCTGGAAGAATGGTCAAACAACCAATGTTGGTTGCGTCTCCTTCAGTAGCCATGGCATCACACAAGTGTATGTATTCATCTGATCGTAACTTGGACTGATTGAAACGAATGAAATTGAGGCGCTCCGTTTCGACCTTGACGTACATGTCAACGCAGTACTGTTGAAACAACCGGCGATATCTCAACAGATGATTGTCAACATCGCCCCGAATCATCAAACGATACGCATAAAAATTCATTGAGCTGAACTTCTTATTCGTTTCTTCTCCTGAAATATGAAATCGAATTCGATTGCAAAATAAAATAGAAGTGATGACTTATAAACAAACCTGTCGTTCGATTAACCATCTTTATATTGAAGTGATATCCATCCTCTCCACGACAGAACATCAACGGGTATTGAAGTGCATCATATGACCGATGCGTCTCGTAAACGCGCTTCAATTGTCCACCATCCCGACGGTAAAGAACAATATCGCGTGATTCCTTATTCTCGCCAACAATCACCACTGCGACTTCATTTATAGTGGGAGCATTGAATTGTCTTGCATGGCCTCCAGCGGGTCTTTTGTCTGCTCTAATAATGATGTGGTCGTCTGAAGGCATCATATCCAATGCTGTTTTGAACAATCTGACCAATTCATTATGCTCATGCAGAACATTTTGTAATTGTTCGATCATTTCACGTTTAGTCGCAGTAAAAATTGCACAACGCTGATCTAGTTCAATTGCCGAATCACCAACGAAATAGATCTTAAGGAACTTATGATCTTCGTTCGGTAGTGGTAACAAAGCGCCCGCTCGATGGTGAATTTGCCCTTGAATCTGAATGTTTGGAAGCAATTTCAAAAAAATATAACAATAATTGTTCATTTTGATAATAATGGGACATCATTACTTTAAAAGTGGGATTGAAGCCGGGTACATCAACAACTTGGGCTCCAAATGATGCCATTTGAAAGCATCCGTTATATTTTTGTGTATTCTCTAGAAAATGTTTTGATTGGATTGTATTTCCATAGAGTAACGAATACAATGGCTCTGGCGGGTGGGTTAAAACGGGTAATTTCACTTTGCCACCAGCGCAGCATAAGCCGGGGGTTTCTGATTGAAACTTCAAAGCATTGCAATGCTGGCATACGACAGACAATGAGCCGATATCAACGCGCGAAGATCTTTGTAGGCTATTGCGGAATCGTATTCGAAAGCAGCGCGATTCAAGCCTGCATTTATGGCTGGTGTTCTAACAACATTTTGTTGAATTTGTTGTGATGATTGTGCAGCGCGAACTTGTGCAATATGGGCACGTCTCCATTCATTTTCTTCTGCACGTTCCCCTTGCGTTTGATTATCACGGACATTCTGACAAATTATTGCACGGCGTGTACGTCGTCCAAGGTTTGATCGTCTAATAGGAGGCATTAGTCAAGCAAATAACTCTAGCAAAATGCAATAAAGCAATTTTGACTAATCCTAATAAAAAGAAAATTCTTAAAAAAAAAAATACGCAATGAATGTATCGCAATATATGCCCGCAGTTCTAGAAGATAATCTCCCTTTTTACACGCAAACTTGTTTTCTTAAAAAATGATCGAATTGATAAATATCGCAAAAGAATTTCAATTGCTCGTAATGCTTGTACCGTTTGTGGATGTGATTCGCGATATATGACTATCCGAAATCAGAAAAATAAATCGATGAACACGAAAATCAGAAAAACTCGAATCAATTGCAGCAAGAAAAATAGCACATTTGTTTAATAAAAAATGAAAATGAGAAAAGTGCACCTGTCAAATTACGCTCAATCTAAGCACAGCGCCATCTGTTATTTATCCAGTTAATTTTCCACTCAAAATGCAATTTTATCACAATGAATTTCACAATTATCCGAAACTTACAGAAACATAGCACCATCTGTTTCTGTTATTTGAGCCAAATCGGTCCTGCCGTTCTCAATTTTCGATTTCTCCAATTTTCCGACTTTTCCGCAGGGTTTTCCCAAAATTTTCTTTCGTAAAAACCTCCTAGCAATTACGAAGAACTAAAAACAAATTTGAGCCAAATCGGTCCTGCCGTTCTCAATTTTCGATTTCTCCAATTTTCCGACTTTTCCGCAGGGTTTTCCCAAAATTTTCTTTCGTAAAAACCTTCTTCTAGCAATTACGAAAAACTGAAAAAAAATTGGAGCGAAATCGGTCTTGCCGTTCTCAGTTTTCGATTTCTCCAATTTTCCGACTTTTCCGCAGGGTTTTCCCAAAATTTTCTTTCGTAAAAACCTTCCCCTAGCAATTACGAAGAACTGAAAAAAATTTGAGCCAAATCGGTCTGCCGTTCTCAATTTTCGATTTCTCCAATTTTCCGACTTTTCCGCAGGGTTTTCCCAAAATTTTCTTTCGTAAAAACCTTCTCCTAGCAATTACGAAAAACTGAAAAAAATTGGAGCGAAATCGGTCCTGCCGTTCTCAGTTTTCGATTTCTCCAATTTTCCGACTTTTCCGCAGGGTTTTCCCAAAATTTTCTTTCGTAAAAACCTTTCCCTAGCAATTACGAAGAACTGAAAAAAAATTTGAGCCAAATCGGTCCTGCCGTTCTCAATTTTCGATTTCTCCAATTTTCCGACTCTTCCGCAGGGTTTTCCCAAAATTTTCTTTCGTAAAAACCTTCTCCTAGCAATTACGAAAAACTGAAAAAAATTGGAGCGAAATCGGTCCTGCCGTTCTCAATTTTCGATTTCTCCAATTTTGCGACTTTTCCGCAGGGTTTTCTCAAAATTTTCTTTCGTAAAAACCTTCTCCTAGCAATTACGAAGAACTAAAAACAAATTTGAGCCAAATCGATCCTGCAGTTCTCAATTTTCGATTTCTCCAATTTTCCGACTTTTCCGCAGGGTTTTCCCAAAATTTTCTTTCGTAAAAACCTTCTCCTAGCAATAACGAAAAACTGAAAAAAATTGGAGCGAAATCGGTCCTGCCATTCTCAATTTTCGATTTCTCCAATTTTGCGACTTTTCCGCAGGGTTTTCCCAAAATTTTCTTTCGTAAAAACCTTCTCCTAGCAATTACGAAAAACTGAAAAAAAAAATTGGAGCGAAATCGGTCCTGTCGTTCTCAGTTTTCGATTTCTCCAATTTTCCGACTTTTCCGCAGGGTTTTCCTAAAATTTTCTTTCGTAAAAACCTTCTCCTAGCAATTACGAAAAACTGAAAAAAATTGGAGCGAAATCGGTCCTGCCGTTCTCAGTTTTCGATTTCTCCAATTTTCCGACTTTTCCGCAGGGTTTTCCCAAAATTTTCTTTCGTAAAAACCTTTCCCTAGCAATTACGAAGAACTGAAAAAAAATTTGAGCCAAATCGGTCCTGCCGTTCTCAATTTTCGATTTCTCCAATATTCCGACTCTTCCGCAGGGTTTTCCTAAAATTTTCTCTCGTAAAAACCTTCTCCTAGCAATTATGAAGAACTGAAAACAAATTTGAGCCAAATGGGTCCTGCAGTTCTCAATTTTCGATTTCTCCAATTTTCCGACTTTTCCGCAGGGTTTTCCCAAAATTTTCTTTCGTAAAAACCTTCTCCTAGCAATTACGAAAAACTGAAAAAAAATTGGAGCGAAATCGGTCCTGCCATTTTCGATTTCTCCAATTTTCCGACTCTTCCGCAGGGTTTTCCTAAAATTTTCTCTCGTAAAAACCTTCTCCTAGCAATTATGAAGAACTGAAAACAAATTTGAGCCAAATGGGTCCTGCAGTTCTCAATTTTCGATTTCTCCAATTTTCCGACTTTTCCGCAGAGTTTTCCCAAAATTTTCTTTCGTAAAAACCTTCCCCTAACAATTACGAAGAACTGAAAAAAAATTTAGCCAAATCGGTCCTGCCGTTCTCAATTTTCGATTTCTCCAATTTTCCGACTTTTCCACAGGGTTTTCCCAAAATTTTCTTTCGTAAAAACCTTCTCCTAGCAATTACGAAGGACTGAAAAAAAATTTGAGCCAAATCGGTCCTGCCGTTCTCAATTGATGAATTACTATACATTTTTCACACCATTTTTATATATATAGATTAGCGGTACCTGACAGATTATCTTCTAGGTCACCCTGGTCCACATTTCGGTCGATATCTCGAAAACGCCTTCACATATACAACTAAGGGCTACTTCTTTTTAAAACCCTCATAAATACCTTTAATTTGATACCCATATCGTACGAACACATTCTAGAGTCACCCCTGGTCCACCCTTATTGCGATATCTCGAAAAGGCGTCCACCCATAGAACTAAGGCCCACTCCCTTTTAAAATACTCATTAACACCTTTCATTTGATACCCATATCGTACAAACGCATTCTAGAGTCACCCCTGGTCCACGTTTATGGCGATATCCCGAAAAGGCGTCCACCCATAGAACTAAGGCCCACTCCCTTTTAAAACACTTATTAACACCTTTCGTTTGATACCCATATCGTACGAACACATTCTAGAGTCAACTCTGGTCCACCCTTATTGCAATATCTCGAAAAGGCGTCCACCTATAGAACTAAGGCCCACTACGTTTTAAATAATCATTAACACCTCTCATTTGGTACCCATATCGTACAACACACATTCTAGAGTCACCCCTGGTCCACCTTTATGGCGATATCCTGAAATTGCGTCCACCTATAGAACTATGGCGCACTCGCTTTTAAAATACTCTTTAGAACCTTCCATTTGAAACCCATGTCATACAAACACATTCCAGGGTTATCTTAGGTTCATTTTGCTAAATGGTGATTTTCCCTTATTTTGTATCCAAAGCTCTCAGCTGAGTATGTAATGTTCGGTTGCACCCGAACTTAGCCTTTATTACTTGTTTATCTTACATATATAAATTTTGTGTCACGTTGTTTGATGGACTCCTAAACTATTTAACCGATTTTTATCAGCACACCGTGTGCAGTTTGACCTACGTGAAGGATAGGATAGTGTTCCTGTGAAGTTCTTTCCGGAAAGTGGACCAGGTACCGATCTATTCGAACAAATTCTATTCACAGTTCGATTTGTCTGAAATTTGGGATATGGTAGCCTAGATAATTATTTACCACACTTTTTTACGGGAAATGGAGCAGGGACCGACTGAGACTGGTACTGGGACTCGGACTTGGAACAAGGTATAAAGAAGAGTAAGCCGAAATAGAGAGAAAAGAAAAGAGGGAAGGAGAAAGAGATTGAGTTAGGCGAAGATAGAGAGATAAAGCGAAAAAAAAGTGAAGGATAAGACCGGGAGGAAGAAAGAGACACCGAAAAATAGAAAGGCATGGGAAAGAGTGAATAAAGTGATAATCAAAGGAGGGAGAGGGGAAAGGAGAATAAGATGTAAAAGCTGATTAAAAGTTATGTAGATAGACCGAAGCTAGAGCAGAACAACGTCTGCCGGGTCTGCTAGTAGATAAATATATGCTTACGTGAATACACATATTGTGCAGTGCTTACACTAGTTAACACATAATTTGTTAATGTATGATTTTACCACCAAGAACTTTATGTTCGGCTGTTACCAAAATAAAGTATTGTGACGAATGTTAGCATCACTAAGCGATACCAGCATCACTAAGCCGATACTAAGCAGCCACTCGTATGTGCGTAAACAAATCAATCATCATGTACACACATACATAAAAGGCAACGGAGAGATACTCACAAACGCACCTCATCATCAGCCGAAGTAGTACTCACATATACACACGCATATGGCTACAAATTACAAATATACATGTATATGGCTGGTAACCAAGCATGAATTTCACGAAATTACTAAACCTTAGGAGAAATGGGTGAACGAGGAAACCGAGAGTACAAAAGCAGCGCAAGCTGAGGCATGGCTAAGCAGTTTGATTTAAGCATGCTATTGGTTGTGAAGTATAAGTGTTATTGTGAAGTACTCTCAAAGTAGTGTAATGAAGACCATTTTGCATTATCGAATATTGGAGTTATTTATTCAACAGTTTAGCGATTCGAACGTTAGCAGAAGGTTGCAAATAAGCGGAATTTCGCTAAATTCGTTACAGTATATACCTATACCGATTTCACACAAAAGCCTAATGAGACTAAAACTTGTTGGTGGTAGCGTGCTCCGCCTACCACACCGTTTGCCCTGGGTTCACACCCCGGACAAAGCAACATCAAAATTTTAGAAATAAGGTTTTTCAGAAAAATATTTTTCTAAGCGGGGTCGCCCCTCGGCAGTGTTTGGCAGGCGCTCCGGGTGTATTTCTGCCATGAAAAGCTCTCAGTGAAAACTCATATGCCTTGCATATGCCGTTCGGAGTCAGCATAAAACATGTAGGTCCCGTCGGGCCAATTTGTAGGGAAAATCAAGAGGAGCACGACGCAAATTGGAAGAGAAGCTCGGCCTTAGATCTCTTCGGAGGTTATCGCGCCTTGCATTTATTTTTTTATTTATTAATAAAATAATTAATCTTTCCTTTTCCCATAGCGCCACTTTCTCCATTAACAGACAAAGACTACATCGTCCCGCAAAGTACCCAGTGAGAGTTTTTAGGTCCCCTCTGCTTAGATAAAAGAGTTTGGTGGTGTAGTTAAGGTGGGGTAGTATCCCATTGGTATCGATTTCTTGAAGTTCGGCCCATAGATATCAGCTCCCTTTTCCGACATGATACTTTTATCGATCCGTAAACAAAACTTCTTAATCAGGTCAGTATGTGGAACCCAAAGAGTTTTGTCTACAATGGCAAGAAAGAATAGGAAGAAGCAGATTGAGAGAAATAAGGGAATTTTAGTCAATGGTTTCGATTGCTTTGGAACCATTCATATTGTTACGAATATCAGCAACACTAAAGGGTACTGTCATCTCTAAGCCGATGCTAAGAGTGATTTGTATGCACATCCATAAATCAATCATTATGTATCTACATAAACGAATCAATCAGACCTAATGATACATATGTACGTACACGCAGCGGAGAAGCAACGCACAAACACGTGCAGATATCTTGTCTGAGATATGCAATTATAATTGTGGAAGTGTCGCTCACAAACACACGCGCATATGAGAGCTATACACGTACATTTGTAGTTATAATTATAACAGATAACAAACTAGTAGATTCTAGAACAGAAGCGCCTAGAAGATGCCACGAGGAAATCAAAGAGTATAAAAGTCAGCAACAGTAGAGACGCTACAATCATTTTCGATTAAGCACGCTATCTGTCGAGCAATAGTAGAGTTATTTATTGTGAAGTACTTGAATAAAGGCCATTTTGCATTATTAAATATTGGGAGTTACTTATTCAACAGTTTAGTGATTCGAACTTAGCAGAAGGTTGCAAATAAGAGGATTTGCAGTAAATTCGTTACAATATATTAGACGAACTGCATCAAGGAGGACTTGCTAGTTACTGATACTTTTTTTAATTTTTTATTTTTTAGAATTGACCTGCCTAACGTTGGAGTCATTAGATGTTAGCAACAATCGCATCGCTAGTCTACCTCTCGAGATACGCCAAATGAGCGCATTAGTCGAATTGAATTTGGAAAATAATCCGCTTACATCTCCACCTGCTAGTGTAAGTATGCATGAAATTTTTTTGAAGCACGTCTCATCAGTTACACTTTCTATAAAAATCGCATTAAAAGTTTATATGATTTTTTTTATAATAACTACTTGCTTTTGTCTTCTTCATTACAGCTTTGTATACGCGGTCTCGTACATGTTTTTAAATTTCTCGATACTCAAGCTGCCAAAGATGAGAAAGGTTCACGTGCCGGTGGCAATTATGATGGTTATACGACGTTGAGACGTGCGCCACGTCATGCTGCCAATGGTAGCGTACTCGAATCGAATCGTGTGCCACGACATCATGGCGCTGAATCTGCCTATAGCACCTGTGATGGTATTGATAAACGTTGGTCACACGATATGCCAAATGGTATTTAATGCATACACTCACTGAAACCATACATGTATATGTAGATACACACACAGACACATATACGTACAAGTATAACTTACTTATATACTTGTAGTAGTACATACTACACTGAACTTTTCAATGTATTAAGTATTATAGCAGATCGATCATAACAAATTTAAACAATTGACTAACCATATACTAATCACTCCACACATTCACTCACTTCCTACTCTGTATATTCAACTTTCAGTTAAATCAAAATTGGATTCGCCAGCTCGCAAAACTCCAACAACACCGCCTCCCTCATTGAGTTCAGAATTGATGGATGCATCATTAACATCAAGTTCAAGTACAATTGTTGATGAATCAATATCGTTAAGTGCAACAAATACATCGAGTACGGGTGTTGTTGCCGCATCAACGCCAATAAGTGCAGCTATTGTTAAGCCATTAAATACGTCTGATTCGCCAACTAAACGTAAAATAGTTGAAATGAGTGTACAATCAGCACCTACCACACCACAGCATCAACATCATTCGACGCCACAACAACAACAACATTTAAACTATGCGCAATCGAATTCGAGTAATGGTAGTAATAATGGGAGTAATGGTTCATCACCAGAACAAGAAGATGTAATTATGGAACATTATCAGCAAATTGTTGGTGCACAAAATGGCAAAAGTGATGAGAAATCGAATAAGAACTTGGGAAATGTACAAACTTATCGGTAAGTAAATTATGGAACGTAATTGCACAGTTGGCACATTCCGTTGAGGTGGATGGGAGATTGTATCTTTAATTTTAAGTAGGAGCAGACTACAAATGGCCACCGGAACTCCGAATTCCCTACAGGCTAAGAGATCCGCAGAAGAGTTGTCCGTGATACTGCCATGGCCCGGGCCTATATGATTGTTATCATAAAATAGGATGATGCAATCTCAAGTGCTGAATCAGAAACTCTCAGACCAGTCTCGATTGCTCCGAAGTTGAACTCAGGGATTTTATAACCGCTTGGCTATCCGCGTATATATATAAATCTCTGGCCGTAGTAGAAGTAGAGCCAGTGATTTGGCAGCTTGAAACGACGGCTTATATCAGGCTCTTGATAAACTTCAAAGCTATTGAGCTCTGTGAAATAGAATTTTTTTAACGAATTCAACTTGGCTCCTAAACGGACCAGAGCCCAGGTACAGTACATTGCTAAACGCTCGTTAGTTGTCTCCATCTTTTTTAGGTATAGCTCAGAAAATTTCAATTAAAGTTCGGGAAATTGTAATGGTAATTAAAAGTTTTCATTTTCTGAACTAAATGTGTAATTTCCCAAATTTCAGTTGCAACTGTTTGAACTTAAGCGAAAAGGTGTACAAAGGTACACAGCTCATTCTCTTGTAGGCACCCAACTTTTTGCTTTATACCGAATATAGAGCCATTTCCGTAGACCTGCGCAGGTATGCTGCTATGCTGATTATAACCCGCGAGGAATCTTGTACCGTCTATACAGATCAATTAGACACTGCAATGTTTTTTGAAGAAACAACGGGATATAGATTGGTTTGCAGTCTTTTCCAGATCTTTTAAGTTGCGTAGGAATATTGGCATTGAGGCCGGAGACTTATAGGGTTTGAAATATTTAATAGCCCACGCAAGCGACACACATTCTTACATAATCCCGGCGGCGAATATGGTTGGTTATCGAACAGAACCTTCAGGAGATTCTCACTTCCCATGTTGTAGCCATAATTCACATCCCTTAAGTTGGCAATATTTTTGGAATAATTTTCTTCCATTAACTTGCTTAGAAGATTTTCCACGAATTCGGATTGGCTATTTTAATTTCAGGTTTTTAAATCGCCAAGCTCGTCTTGTAAAGCAATCTGCGGGTAGTTTAGTACTCCTGGCTCTATTTAGGACCACCCATCGAAAACTCTAGCCATCAAAGGTGGTTGGCCTTCTCTCTGTAAGGGGGCTGGACCGTTGAAAGGCGTTCTTACTTGATAAGGAGAAGTCACCATCCGATCGTTTTTTGCAGTTGCGGTCAATTAAAGAACGGAATATATCGGTGATCAGAGAAGGAGTGCTCTTTATAAGCTATGTTATGAAAAAACAGTTCTCTACTAACCATGGTAAAAGTACAAGACCACCTTCCCTTTCGCCGTTGTGGTCTTTGTAGCGATAAAGACACCACCGAAGGTTTTGTGGAGTATTATCGATGTGAATGGTCTTTTACCGAAAGAAGGTTTAATGTGGTCATATTAAATCGTTGTCGAGATGGTCGGGTTTGTACTGTAAACCGGCAAAGCACCATCAGCATCCATGGCAGCCCCAAAACCTTCAGTGAATGATTTCCTCGCTACAACAACAACGACATCACCTCTTCAAAGCGAAGCGATGGTCTCTGCATTTAGCAGAATCATAACTTGTCGATGTAAACAAACCTAACCTGAGGATCCTCTACCCTGAGGATCTCTAGCCATGTTTTAGGATGCCTGGTTGACGCAGTATCGAATCTTTTCTGGGTGTGAGAAAGTGTTACCCTGTCTTTCTTCGTGAGCCCATCAACTTACAAACCTTGCCGCTCACCCATACATTGAATGCCATATAGCGAACATATCCTCTCGGTTTTGAAGTACTTTTTCCAGTTGTGAAGACTATCCTGGCTGGTGCCACCTGCCACATCCAGGTTGTCTACCGGAATCGCCTCTAGCATCTGCAAGTAATTTTCTTGTTTCTTACAACCTGTCCCGCCTGGATATTTCACGGCTGACAGGGATTGGTTACAATGCTCATTCACACTCTTCTCATACACACTCTCACTGTCTAACAAATCGTCTCCATTATAATATAAGAAAATTATTTAAAATGTTCAATGCATGTCATAGGGGGGAAGATGGTGGCGCAAGCAATAGGAATCGGAATCTTACGTTAAAAAAATCAGTCCTTTGAAATTTAAACCACTACTTAGAGTAAACAATAGAAGGAGGAGAAGACAAACCCAGCGGGTTAGGGGGAAGAATATACCCGCGGTAGGTATGCCTGCCGTAAGAGGCGACTGAAATACCAAATTCAAGGGGTTGTGTAGCGCAACCCTTTCAGGTTGCCAGCGCAATATATACCTTCTCCAATCCCAATTGTCAACCTCACCTATCCGTGGCGAACCCTGTTTCATTAACAGCCGAGGCTCTCGCGACCCCGAACTGCTCATGGATGTAGGGGGTGTGAGGGCGGGATGACCAAGAAGGTCGCATGTGGTCATAACAAATCGTTCCCGAGATGGTCAGGCTTGGTACTGGAACGTACCGGATCTGCATCCGGCATAGGAGTATCAACATCGACAACACTCCCCAAGGTATTCGGGGAGTGTCCTTATCACTACAACAACAACAACAACAACAACAACAACAACAACAACAACAACAACAACAACAACAACAACAACAACAACAACAACAACAACAACAACAACAACAACAACAACAACAAGAACAAGAACAACAACAACAACAAGACAAATGGGAGAACCCAAATTGCAGAGGCGATCTACCTTTTTGCCAATGTAATAAACAAGAGTAGCGAAGATGGCTAAGCTTAATGCGTTTAAACAGTTCAACGGTGTGACCTATGGACCTGAAACTCGGAGCAAAGCTTAGTATCCAATAATGATATATCGTATAGACTAACCTCTCGGTGAGGTACAGACTTGAAGCTTCCTCCATAGTTCAAAAATGGATTACCATCCACAGTCCGGGAAAATTATGAACGTGAAGTTAGCAAAGCTCCTTCGGCAGATCAAAAAATTGATAGGTCGGTGTTTTGCCGCATATTATTAGCTAATTAGTTTCAAAGAGAAAAAAGGTGTCATCTTTTTCAGAGTGCTTCGCTAAGTTCACGTGAACTGCACTATTTAGAGCAGCTTTATATAAAGACAATCTTACTAAATTTTTTTCACAATTTTATTGTTTTCGTTGCAAAGAGGTTTCCCAGAAGCTTTTTAAACCACCATCCACTAAAAATTAACATTTAATGACATAATTTTGAGTGTTCAATTTAACAACAACTATTTTCTCTCACTTCAGGGAATACAAAGAGGCACTGAAGCAACAACGCAATATGGAAGTGTCCAGTGTTTACAAAATCAAGAATAGTCAAAAAATGTTGTACGACATGAGCGAAGCATCGAATGCATTAAATTCCATAGCTGACAATATGTCACACCATGAAAATAGTAACGGTGTCAACGGCGTTAATATGACCGATGGCGGCTGCAACGAAATAATACAAATAGTCAACGGTATCAATACAATGCCACAACCAAAATCGATTATGAAGAACGGCGGTGGCAGTGGAGTAATTGGAGTTGGTGTTGAAAGCACACACGGTGGTCTAAATATGTATAACGGCATCGTAAATGGTGTTAATGGTGGAGGTGTTGCTGTTGTTGGTGGTGGTGATGGTGGTGGCGTTGAAGCTGGGAGTGATTATTGTGTAGTAATACCAAAGAAACCGGTACAAAAAGTTATACCATCACGTAATATAGAATTAATGTCGTCGCTGGCGACGTCAAAGCAACAAATACAACCGGTTACAACAACAACTACCGCAATAGTTGGTGCTGAAGTGGAGAAAATTATATTGTTGCAGCATCAGGTACAACACGCGCAGCACCAACAACAACAACAACTTGTAAATGGTGATTGTATGGGTTATGTGAAACCGAATAGTCCAATGAAAACGCTTAATGGTAATACAAGTGGCATCGGTGCTACTATCGGTGGTGGCGTTGGAATTTTAGCTAATAATAATAAAATAACTGCAATTGGTGGTCTCAAGTCACCTGTGAGTGGCGCAAATAAGTTGATTACAGCGAAAACGCATCGGTAAGTCAAAACTGTCTTATACAATTATTTGGTATGACTAACTTATTTATTTTAAAACTTGTTTTCTATATTTCGGTTAGTACTGTCACCTGGAATCACGACATACCTGCGGAGAAACTAAGCTTTACAATGCGTCGCGAATTCGATCGTCAACGTGAGGAGACTGAGTTAATGACTCAGCTGCGAAGTGTGAGTGTTGCAAATTTGCTATTATACAAAAAAAATTTATTTTTCAAATAGTTAGAGAGTGAGACGAAAGCGCGTGAAAGTGCACATATCTCGCACTATTGCGTAATTGTTTGTTGTTGTTGCTTAAGCGACAAAACCACACCGGTATGCCGACTGCTAGCTCTTTTAGATACTAGCCCTTTGTCGTGTTCGATTGATTTGATTTGACTAAATCTACTCTTCAAGGTCGTGTCCACTTGCTTGTATGTCATCTTAATCCGATAAGCGGGCATAAGCACCTCAAAAAAACCTCCACAACAAAGCAAGTTGGCTCCTCTCTGTTATCATTCCCGCGACAGTCGGAATTTAGCGGGCTTTTCTCGAACAAGTACTCTTATAATTGTTATAACTGCAAAAGTTTGGATGTCCCGATGTCCTGCTGTTTGCCTTTTTGACTTAATTAAGCCACGGCCAACGTGGTGTGATGATAGCGTGCTCGGCCTACGTGCCCTGGGTTCACACCCCGGGCAAAGCAACATCAAAATTTTAGAAATAAGGTTTTTCAATTAGAAGAAAATTTTTCTAAGCGGGGTCGCCCCTCGGCAGTGTTTGGCAAGCGCTCCGGATGTATTTCTGCCATGAAAAGCTTTCAGTGAAAACTCATCTTGCAGATGCCGTTCGGAGTCGGCATAAAACATGTAGGTCCCATCCGGCCAATTTGTAGGGAAAAGCAAAAGGAGTACGACGCAAATTGGAAGAGAAGCGCGGCCTTAGATCTCTCCGGAGGTTATCGCGCCTTACATTTATTTATTTATTTATTTATTTAAACCAGAGTAGCGGAGTTTTAAGCATATTCACCTTTACCAATCATATTAAAGCCTAGCTCATGTAAATTGAAGTCTTAGTTGTTTGGGGAACCTGGGCAGAATTGTGTTCGGGATCACATCGGAACCACTACGGAACCATTTCTAAATTGTCTCTATATCATTTTAGGTCGGGGTAGTTTTTTTCTTGACAATCTTCCAATTATTCGGGATCGTTTGCGGAATTATTTCGGGCTATTCCTGTGCAACTTCGAAGTTGTTTTCGAAGTAATTTCAGCACGTTTTCCGGAACATTTAGGGATTGTGTTCTGGAACTTTTCAGGCACAATTCGGTATTCGATTTGTAAAAATTTCGGAATCGGACTTGCTTTGTGTAGGTTATAAATAAATTAAATTTATATTTTATTTTGATCTTTTAACTTTTTGTTTTACAAATTTCTTGGTTTTTCATAATGAAAATTTTCGATAATTGAAAAATCAATATTGAAAATTAAAATATTGATAAAAGATTTTAAAATTACAAAGTTCAAAGTAACTTAAACACAAAGTTAAATAGAAATAATAAGATCCCTACATTACTCCCCCTTCAAGAAAATTTAACATTAAACAAATTGAACGTAACTCTCTTTTTATGTAAATTCTTGGTATTGTTTGTGTCTGTTGTTTCAATTATTGCAGGTTTTAGTCGGTCAATAGGAATAGTTTTAATATTATTATCTATTTCATGTTTAAAACATTTTTGGTCTTTTTCCACAATTTTGTAAGGTCCTTCATATGGTTGTTGTAATGAATGTTTATTAATGACTCGAACAAATGCAAATTTATAATTTTGAAGATCTTTTGGAACGTAAATTCCAGTATCAGAATCTTTATGATAACTTAAATTTGATCTAACATTTCGAAAATGTTCACGTAAATTACTTAAAATTTCAGTTGATGAGAAATTTTTATCTGATGGCACAACAAGTTCCCCTGGAAAACGTAAATTCTGACCGAAAACCATTTCCGCTGGTGTAGCTGAAATATCATCTTTGTAAATAGATCGCAAACCAAGTAATATGACAGGTAACTTGTCATACCAATTATTTGTGTCCTCTAGCTATTATAGTAGTCTTTGATTGTCTATGAAACCTTTCAACCATACCATTTCCTTGAGGGTGATATTGCGGATGTTGTAATTTGGTGACTACCAAGTAATTTAGTTAACTCTGAAAACAATTTCGATGTAAATTGGCTACCTTGATCAGTCGTTATCTTTAACGGAACTCCAAAACGAGAAATATATTCTCTAAAAAACTTATTTGCAATTGTAGTTGCTGAAATATCTTTTAATGCATATGCCTCAGGCCAACGGGTAAATCTTTGAATAATCGTTAAAATATAGCGATGTCCTTTTGAAATAGGTAATGATCCAACTATATCTAAATGGATGTGTTCAAATCTATTGTTGGGAATTTGAATTTTGACAACAGGGGATTTTGGATAAAATCCAAAATAGTTATTATCACTTCCTGCAGAAGTGCTGTAATGATGTGTTCGTATTTAGCGTTTTCTTGTGTAATGTTTTTAGTACTAAATTGTGTTCGGCATGAATAAACCATGCTTCCGGACAATTAGTCCAAAATTGTGGAAGTTTTACTGAAACTGCCAAAATTTCATTTTGAGTAACATTTGTATATGGATTTTTAATTTGTTGTTGAGGAGTGTCATTTGGTAAATCTATCAAAGAGTTAATTAAATTATTAGCAAATGTAGATGTTTGTGTATTATGTTGTGGTGAACGAAACATGTTAATTTAAATGAAAAGGAGTTTACGAACAAAAACTGTAAAATCAGTCAGTAATTATATCGGAAAATGTATTAAATAGATAATTCAAAGAGAGAGTTTACAACGATTAAATAAATTAAAAATATATCTATATATATTGTACTACTTGATGCGTGTAATAAAGGCATGTTTAACCAACGAACCGATATCATATCGTTACGATAATTAACGTTAATAAACGAAACAAAGTCATTTCGTTTCGTTTATTAACGTTAAGAACGTCAAATTAACGAAATGATTTTGTTTCGTTTTCTGCCATATCAAAAAGAAATCAAATCGTTTGTGTTGATTATTATTCAAACTATGCTGGCAAAGCTGATTGGTGGCGGAGTTATTAAAGGTGAAAGCATTAGCCAAGCTGATTGCAATTTTTTTCATGAATTTTGACAGTACGAACATTTCTCAGAGTATTTTTGACATTACCACCAACGAATTACCCAAACAAATTACATGGAGTTTGTGTGTATGTCCGCTCGCTGCTACCACCTTACGGCTTCACCATGGCTATAGCATTGCCAGCACAATTCAAACATAAAGTATCACATTTTTGTTACCGTTTTAAAAACGAGATACAATTAAGTTTGATAATTTCTTTATCGATAGTATTTCGAAGTGTTTCAACGGAAACGGTGGAAATTTTTTGATAAACGATTAGCTTAACGTTAAGGTGCATCTCTGGTTTAATATCACTCTAGCAGTTTGAATCACTTGATAATCATTCACCAGCAATATAAATTTTAATCAATTCACATACATTAAACTTCTAGTTATTGTATTTAAATTATGTAGAAAGCATCTTTGCAATGGCATTAATGATTTTATTTAAAAATACAGCAGCGTGCGATGATCTTGATTATAGTAATAAAATTATACTTTTTGTTGGTGGTATGGTATTTGATCCCAACTTATGATACGATTTAAATTGATTGAGGAGTAGTTTAATCGAAAATTGTTGATTGTTGTTATTGGTAGAGAATATGGAAATTTGATAGAACAATTTGTATTGCACAATGTTGAGGATTGTCGATATATGATAGAGTTTTAATTTTATAATTATTTTATTTTTGTTCACTATTGTACTAAAGTTTTTAAGATTCTTGATCAACTAATTTGTTGATGTTGAAGTGAAAGTTTTACATATAAACTATTTGTAAATAATAGTCTACGTTTTTAAACAAAACTCTCTTTAAATGTTTTTACACTATAAAAATTAGTTAGTATATTTTTGGAATGTCTCTGTTATTTAAATTCTATATAAAATAGTCTTCGAATTTTAAATTAGTCACTGCATAATGGTTTGGCTTTTGTGCACGTTCAAGTAATTTAAACATTTTACATATGTTTAGTACATTTCATAGTAGGCAGACACAAAATATGTTAGAAAAACTATCCAGTGGTTGACAACGACGCAGTCTTAAAGTCCGTTGGCAGGATCGCCAATCGTAGGTTATAAATAAATTAAATTTATATTTTATTTTAAAAATATTTTTATTTGCCTTCAAATATTATAATTTATTAAATTTCAATGAGCTCGAGGCAGTTTAAAAAATTGAAACACAGTTTATATTTTTATATTTCAATTTTATTTGGTCGATATTTCGATCTCATTCTGAGATCATCCTCAGGAACTGTGGACAAAAACAACAATTAGTTAACATGTAAACAATTTTCAAACCCTAAACATAATACCACTTACACAATTGAATATGTTTTACCGACTAACAAGATGTATGAAAAAAGAAAGCGTAGAAGTCAAATAAATATGAAAATATAAACAATTTAAAACACCGTAAGTATAAACAAAAATCTGCAAAAACAACAATACATAGAATGACGAACAAAAAGACATAATCATTTGCATTAACATACAAATGTACATATGTACATATATATTGGTCATCCCACTGCATTTGTTGTGTTGAGCTGCTATTCTAACTAGAACAGTGTTGTTGTCTTAAAACTAAGTCGCGGTAAACGCGCGCCAGCTGATCAGTGTCTATTTTATAATTCATTTTCGTGTCATTAGGGGTGTTCGTTATGTGCAGCATTTCTAAAGTATATCTTTTGCCGTAATTTTTCTCCTCGTGTAAAATGGATACATTATCGAAATCGGGATAATGCCCGGTATCTTTGCAATGTGATGACAATGCCGTCTTATTGTCCGAAAAACTGCTTCTTAATTTCACATTTGACCTGTGAGCGGAAATCCTTGTCTTGAGTTTCATTTTTGTTGTCCCCACATATACCTTTTTGCATAAGTGGGACCCGTCACCATTACACGGAATCCTGTAAACTACATCAGACTTCTCTTGTTTGGGAATTCTATCCTTTGTATTGCTGTAGAGTTTTCTTAGCGTGTGTTTATAAGTTGACGCGATCTGATATTTATCTCTGTCATAGAGCTTTGAAAATTTTATTCTTTCCGTTATTCCTGGAACATGAACTACTGATTTGTATATTTTTCGCTCTCCTTTGGCTATGTTGGTTCTCTCCTTATTTTCGGTAAAGTATGTTCGAAGTAATTGCTTTATGGTTGTCATAGGGAAGTCATTCTTTGTCAAGGTTACTTTTATTTCGTCAATATTCTTTCCGTGAAAAATCGTGTCGCTCATCGAGAGAACTCTTCTAATGAAATTGCTTGCGGTGTTTATAATTGTTTTTTTGTCATGTTTTGAATTAAAATTAATAAGTCTTCCAGATGCCGTGGGCTTTTTATACCAGTCAATCAACAATTTGTTATTCTTTCTGATAATAAGAGTGTCTAAGTAGGGTAGCTCTCCATCTTTTTCCGTTTCTATTGTAAATTGAATTGATTTATTCAAGTTGTTAAGATCGTTGAGCATCTTGTCGACATCTTGTGTCCTAACAATCGCGAACAAGTCGTCAACGTACTTAGTTAATAAGCGCGGTTTGTTGGCAGTTTCCATCATGAATTTGGATAGTAGTTCCTCCATGACTATATCTGCTACGACAGGTGATGCTGGTGATCCCATAGGCATTCCTGACCGTTGCTCATATATTTTTTCATTATATTTAAAGTAACGATTTTCCATTATGCAAAATTTAACTATGTTTAAAAACAGCTCTTGCGTTAACTTTGTATGGTCTTTTAATTCATTCCATTTTGAGGATATTATCTTTAATGCTAAGTCTACTGGAATGCTCGGGAATAAGGACACTACATTAAAAGACACTAAAATCTCATCATCATAGATATAGGTATTATTTATTTTTCGTTTGAATTCAATCGCATCTTTAACATTAAATTTAGACGATTTAGTTATATTTTCCAATATGTTAACAACATATTTGCATAATTCATACGACGGTGAGCAAATAGAGGAACAAATAGGTCGAAGTGGCGCCCCTTCTTTGTGAATTTTGGGCAAACCGTAAATTCTAGGTGGGTTGGCAGTTTTGCTTAAAAGTCGCTGTTTTTCTATTTCATTGATAACACCGTTATCAAGCATTTTTTGAACTAACGCATTGTTCTTCTCTTGTAATTTACTAGTAGGGTCTCGTTTTAACACTCTATATGTTGAAATGTTATTAACAATCGTTTGCATCTTTCTATCCGATTATGATAGATTATGATAGAAAGATGCAAACGATTGTTAATAACATTTCAACATATAGAGTGTTAAAACGAAACCCTACTAGTAAATTACAAGAGAAGAACAATGCGTTAGTTCAAAAAATGCTTGATAACGGTGTTATCAATGAAATAGAAAAACAGCGACTTTTAAGCAAAACTGCCAACCCACCTAGAATTTACGGTTTGCCCAAAATTCACAAAGAAGGGGCGCCACTTCGACCTATTTGTTCCTCTATTTGCTCACCGTCGTATGAATTATGCAAATATGTTGTTAACATATTGGAAAATATAACTAAATCGTCTAAATTTAATGTTAAAGATGCGATTGAATTCAAACGAAAAATAAATAATACCTATATCTATGATGATGAGATTTTAGTGTCTTTTAATGTAGTGTCCTTATTCCCGAGCATTCCAGTAGACTTAGCATTAAAGATAATATCCTCAAAATGGAATGAATTAAAAGACCATACAAAGTTAACGCAAGAGCTGTTTTTAAACATAGTTAAATTTTGCATAATGGAAAATCGTTACTTTAAATATAATGAAAAAATATATGAGCAACGGTCAGGAATGCCTATGGGATCACCAGCATCACCTGTCGTAGCAGATATAGTCATGGAGGAACTACTATCCAAATTCATGATGGAAACTGCCAACAAACCGCGCTTATTAACTAAGTACGTTGACGACTTGTTCGCGATTGTTAGGACACAAGATGTCGACAAGATGCTCAACGATCTTAACAACTTGAATAAATCAATTCAATTTACAATAGAAACGGAAAAAGATGGAGAGCTACCCTACTTAGACACTCTTATTATCAGAAAGAATAACAAATTGTTGATTGACTGGTATAAAAAGCCCACGGCATCTGGAAGACTTATTAATTTTAATTCAAAACATGACAAAAAAACAATTATAAACACCGCAAGCAATTTCATTAGAAGAGTTCTCTCGATGAGCGACACGATTTTTCACGGAAAGAATATTGACGAAATAAAAGTAACCTTGACAAAGAATGACTTCCCTATGACAACCATAAAGCAATTACTTCGAACATACTTTACCGAAAATAAGGAGAGAACCAACATAGCCAAAGGAGAGCGAAAAATATACAAATCAGTAGTTCATGTTCCAGGAATAACGGAAAGAATAAAATTTTCAAAGCTCTATGACAGAGATAAATATCAGATCGCGTCAACTTATAAACACACGCTAAGAAAACTCTACAGCAATACAAAGGATAGAATTCCCAAACAAGAGAAGTCTGATGTAGTTTACAGGATTCCGTGTAATGGTGACGGGTCCCACTTATGCAAAAAGGTATATGTGGGGACAACAAAAATGAAACTCAAGACAAGGATTTCCGCTCACAGGTCAAATGTGAAATTAAGAAGCAGTTTTTCGGACAATAAGACGGCATTGTCATCACATTGCAAAGATACCGGGCATTATCCCGATTTCGATAATGTATCCATTTTACACGAGGAGAAAAATTACGGCAAAAGATATACTTTAGAAATGCTGCACATAACGAACACCCCTAATGACACGAAAATGAATTATAAAATAGACACTGATCAGCTGGCGCGCGTTTACCGCGACTTAGTTTTAAGACAACAACACTGTTCTAGTTAGAATAGCAGCTCAACACAACAAATGCAGTGGGATGACCAATATATATGTACATATGTACATTTGTATGTTAATGCAAATGATTATGTCTTTTTGTTCGTCATTCTATGTATTGTTGTTTTTGCAGATTTTTGTTTATACTTACGGTGTTTTAAATTGTTTATATTTTCATATTTATTTGACTTCTACGCTTTCTTTTTTCATACATCTTGTTAGTCGGTAAAACATATTCAATTGTGTAAGTGGTATTATGTTTAGGGTTTGAAAATTGTTTACATGTTAACTAATTGTTGTTTTTGTCCACAGTTCCTGAGGATGATCTCAGAATGAGATCGAAATATCGACCAAATAAAATTGAAATATAAAAATATAAACTGTGTTTCAATTTTTTAAACTGCCTCGAGCTCATTGAAATTTAATAAATTTATATTTTATTTTGATCTTTTAACTTTTTGTTTTACAAATTTCTTTTTTATAATGAATATTTTTGATAATTGAAAAATCAATATTGAAAATTAAAATATTGTTAAAGATTTTAAAATTACAAAGTTCAAGGTAACTTAAACACAAAGTTAAATAGAAATAATAAGAACCCTATACTTGGGATAATACGGGATTGTATTACGGGCAATTATTTAAAACTGCTTTCAGGTTAATTTTCAACTTAACTTTTAACTATTTCAGGATTACACCAAGGGTGATTTTCGGAGATCATTTCAGGATTAGTCCAGAACTAATAGAGGAACTATTAGAACTATTGATGAACCACTGATGAACTATTTCAGGATAATTTGTGACTATTTCAGAATAGTTCGGAATTCTTTTAAGAAAAATTTCGGGGTTTTTGTAAGAATAATTTTGGGAATATTTTACCATATTTTTGTAAGGGCTTTTAGTAGTTTAAGGACCATTCTAGAGTCACAATGGGACTATGTCGTACCCATTTTAGAATACTTCCAGAATATTTCGCGATTGGTCATCATTTTGGAACTGTTACTACAAAATTCCGACTTTTTTTGTTGTACAATTTGAGAATTATTTTTAGTAATATATCGCAACTATTTCGGGATTCTTTCTGGATTGTTGTTTCACATAGGAACATTTTTTAAAATGTTATATTTCTGAGTCAATTCGACTTAGAAAAATAATATTTGCACTGATTCATTATGCTTTGTTGACTTTCCGACGGGGTTGATAATTGATGTACGTATGAACGAATGGTTCCAGTATTCAAAATAGCTGGAGTATTGTTTCTTCTTTTTCTTCATGCCAGTGGGGCCGCCAGCAAAAGCTAGACCCTATAATGGCGCTACCAACCGGAAGTTCTGCCAATTTTTTTTGGCGTCTCCGATTCGCATCTTATACTTAAACCAAAGACATTGTTGCTACTGGCAGAAAAAACCACGAGGGGTTTGCCAAATAACTTCATCGGCAGTTATCCCTCGCTTTGAAAATCTGATTTTTATAATAGTGCAGCAACGAGAAATCACTCATTCTTCTCTATCTTTTATCTCCTTGCTTTCAAGACGCTTCCAGATCTCCTGGCTCTCTTTCCCCCATCGGGTTAGGGGGTCAGAATATACTCGCGGTTGGTATGCCTGTCGTAAGAGGCGGCTAAAATACCAGATTCAAGGGGTTGTGTAGCGCAACCCTTTCAGGTTGCCAGCGCAATATATAGCTTCTTCAAAACCAATTGTCAACCTCACCTATCCGTGGCGAACCCTGTTTCATTAACAGCGGAGGCTCTGGCGACCCCGAACTCCCCATGGATCTAGGGGTGGGAGGGCCGGATGGCCAAGAAGGTACCATGTGGTCAAAACAAATCGTTCCCGAAATGGTCGGGCTTGGTACAGGCCTTCGGGGAGTGTCCTTATGGATACAACAACAACAACACCACCACCAACAACAACAACAACAACAACACCAACAACAACACCAACCCCAACAACAACATCTCCTGGTTCCTCGTCATTCATCTATCATATCTCTTTTCTTTAAACTCTCCTTCTATTAATTGTTCCTCTATCTTTTTGGTTTCCTTCTCACTCTTAGCACTTCCGTTTTAATTACTTTTCTTTTACACTCTCTTTCCCAGTTTTTCTCCTTTGGTTTTCTAAATTTTGTTATTTCTTTCCTTTTCCGCTGTTTTCCGATTTTATACTATAATAGTTCCTTTCCTTTTTGGTAATTTACCTGGGATTTGCTATCATTCTTTATTTTTCTGTTCTACTCATACTGATTTTTCCACTCTATTTATCATCTCCCTATTTTTCCCTCAATTTCCCTTCCCATTCATCTCTTCCTTCTTCTTTATCGTTTCCGCTCTCACCATTTTCTGCTCTCCCCCATTTTTAGGGATATTTTTCCTTTTCACCATTCTTCATCTCTTTTTTGCCTTCGTTTCTTTTTTCCCCATAACCTCTTTTTTGTTCTGGCCTTTTTTTCTGCAGTCTGTTCTCCTTTTGCGTTTTATCTCCCGTTTCTTTGGCCATCTTATCGCATATCCACTCTGTCGTCTCTTCATATCCACAGCTTTGTTTGCCTATATATACTTTTAACGCTCCATAGCCTCCCCTTTTCTCACTCTTATCTTCTGCTCGTACTCCTTTTTATCTACCACTCTAAATTTTGTTTCTAGACTCCTGTTCGTTAAACCTATATATTTATTGTACAACACACTTGCCTCAATCATCAACCCTCCTGACCTACATGTCCATCCCCCTGCCTTAGTCGTAACACCAAATTTCAGAACCCCATAGCTGCAGTTTCTTTGCTCCGATGAATACACGCATTCAATACCTCGCTCTTCTATCTATCTCTTTACTCTTTCCCCTCTTTTATCTCGTTTCTATCTCCGTATGTACTTCTCAATCGATGTTTTTTTAATTTTCTCTCCAGTTGTTTTGTCAATTTCTCTCCTTAGACTTTTCTTCTATCTTCCTCTTATTTACTCCACAATTTTGTATATAAAAATAAATATATTATATATTCCATTCTAATTTTGATTCTCACTTCCCCTTTTTTCAGATAATTGAAACTCGTTTAAAAATGACGCTACCCGAAGATATTGCCTCCGCCCTAACTGATGGTGTCATACTGTGCCATTTGGCGAATTATGTGCGTCCACGTTCCGTAGCCAGTATTCATGTGCCATCGCCTGGGGTTGTGAGTGATTGCTTTATAAACTATTTTAATCTTTATGTACTTATATAACATATTTTTTAATTTTAGTCCAAATTAACTATGGCACGTTGCCGCAGAAATGTTGATAACTTTTTGGAAGCGTGTCGCAGGATTGGTGTAGATGAGGTAAGTGAGAAGGTGTGATGAAAGAGGTATTAATGTATAAAAATAGTTAAAACCTTCTAAATTTCTTTAACCCTAATAATAGTAAGTTGTTAAATAGCTTTGAAATATATGTTCAACAAAGACTTTCCTCTTCGGGCGCCTATCACCATAATTGCAAGCACCTGTTTGGAGTTATTCCAAGCAAGCAGGAAACTAAACTACTAAAAAGGGATTAAAAACATAACACTAAAGAATAATGTGGGAAAAAGGATATCCAACTTTGCTAACTAAAGTAGTTATATATGTGACCCGGTCTATGAAAAGGTGGCTTATGACTCAAAAAAGAAATTGCGAGAAACAGCTGTTAAAGTTAAACAATGCATTTCTTCAGTTTCTTAGTAGGTTTTCTTTTGCATTATGAACAGTCATGCCCAAAAGGCAAAGAACAAACCAGTTTCTGACCGATATTTTGGCCCCATTTCCATCGAAAAAAATGCTATCAAAAAAATCTGAGGATGATTCACCAGCCACCAAAGTGGCATCGAAGGAACCAAAGGCCTCATCGCCTTTCATTTGTGCTCTTCTTTCTCTACATTTTTAGTACACTTTTAAGCAAGTTAGGACTTTATAGTTTTCACCACGTGAAAGAGCGTGTCAAAAACTATCGAAACCAGAAAAAGTGGAACAATTTGTTTGAGTCATAAGCCACCTTTTCATAGACCGGGTCACATATGTTTCTTTTTGTTATCACTGTTTACCGGGTGCTTAAACTACTGTAAATGCTCTGAAAAAAAAGAGAAAATAAACGACTGTCTTATTTGAAACAACCGGCCGAAAAGCTCCATAATTCAGTAATGAAAACTTCACGACCTGGCAAAAAAAAAAAAAACAAGTAAGGAAGTCTAAGTTCGGTTGAAACCGAACATTACATACCCAGCTTTACACTTGATGCTGTTGTTGTTTGTTTTGTGTGCTTAATAGTGGTACAGGGCTGCGCAATAATACATATACATATGGTTCTATTCTGAACTAATTTTTCTTCGAGTTATGGCTCCCGAACATAGAAAATTTCTTAGTCATAAAAAGAGCGGTGCCAGGCCCATTTTTTTAAAACTTGAAGTTTTTCCTATTTACTGTTATAAATGCACTTGGGAAATGAAATACCATTGCAAAGATATGGCTTATTTTACTCGTCCCCGACCCTTATGAAAATCTTTTATATAAAAATGGGCGTGGTCCTTTACCGATTTCGTTAATTTTTCTTCAAAGCATTGCTTATAGCAAAGGCAACCTCTCTGCCGAATTTTGTTACGATAGGTTTAACGGTTTTTGATTTATGATTAATAATATTTGTAAAATTGATTTTATCACAAGTCAAGAGACACGTCAAATTTCAACATTCTAGGTGTATTATTTACTAAATAATCAGGGTTTTTGTGTTTTCCAAATGTTATAAATATAAAAAGTGGGCGTGGTTATCATCCGATTTCGCTCATTTTCAATATCAATCTATTCTCGGTCCAGATAAGCTCGTATACCAAATTTGGTGAAGGTATCTAAATATTTACTCAAGTTATCGTGTTAACGGACAGACGGACGGACGGACATGGCTCAATCAAGTTTTTTTTGATACTGATGATTTTCATATATGGAAGTCTATATCTATCTCGATTCTTTTGTACCTGTACTACCAACCGCTATCCAATCAAAGTTATAATACCCTGTGTACAAGTACAGCTGGGTATAATAAATAAATAAAAATTATTATCTCATTGCCTTAAAGATGAACATTTACACAAGAGGCACGTCTGCAGGCACACTATCCATAATCGCGAGAGAGAGTGAGAGATAAGAACAAAACATAAACAAGAAAGATTACTCAGCGTCCCGTCATTGTCATAGTAATTATAAAGTTTATTTCAGTGTCCTCTTTCGTAGGTTTTCTTTTCTCTTTTTATCATAATATGGCCATGTTTACTTTGTGATCTCACCGGCGTCCTTGGAGTGATGTGTGTAATGCACCACATCCAACTATGTAGATCACAGGTATGCCCCTTACCTTTGTTAGTTTGTCAGCCTCCTTGTTGCTTTAAATTCTATCGCGAGGTATGCAGATGAGCCTGATATCCAGAAGTTGGCTGGTGCACAAATCATCTTGCAGTTACTGATTGCTTTGACGGATGTGATGAGAGTTTTAAGTTACTTGTTTGTTGATTAACTGTCCAAGTATATGTATACAACAACGGGCCCTTTTTTACCCACTATTACCTTTTGGTCAGAGAAAACTCCAGTAACCACATCACAATTCATTTGAATTCTGTTGGCCCATCTGGCACCTCGTTTAAAGTTCATGCCTCAATTCCAGGCGTGTAGTAATCTGTGTCCAAATCTACCGTTAAGCCTCCTTAGCTTATTGAGGTAACCAGACTGACGAAGTCAACAGCCTAATAAGTGAGCACGGCCGTTTGCCGGTTTAACCATCTCGGGAACGATTTGATTTCACCACGTTAGATGTCCTTGTAGGTCCTATCCTCTAAGATCGTTCATCGCTGTTGCTGATTCCAAGCGCTTGGCCGAACTTTTAATCCAGTCACTTTATGCTCAGCTGTCCAGCTAATTGCATAAACTTGTTTCTATATTCTCGATGTTGCTTTGTCCAGGACTTGAATCCATGACCTTCAGTGGAGTAGGCTGGGTACGCTACCACCACACCACAGTGGATCTGGGCAGTCCCTTACCGGATCAGCACCGAGCCTAGCATTCGCAAGACTCCCGCCAGAACGATTTTTTAACCATCGGGAAGTCGGTTATGTGGAACTAAATTGCCTCCAACGATAAGCAGTACTACAGCAAGCCCCTTAACCCTTACGCACCTGAAAGCAACCAGCAGTTTTCCTGGTTTATTGATTATTTTAGATTTAGTATGTGCCTTAAAAGTAGAAAATTTTGAAGTGGAGTCTCTATCCCCTCCAGGGAGGTCTACGGGGTGGGACATATGTGTCCCATTCGGTTTTTTGAGTGGGACGTATAGGTCCCGTTGGGACAGGAACAGGTTTATAATACAGTCACGGATATTAGCAGCACTAAGCTATGCCATCACTAAGGCGATGCTAAGGCCATGCTAAGGCCATGCTAAGCGATATTTACGTCAATAATCAAATCATGTATACACATATATAAGGCAGCCGAGAGATGTCACACACAGATGCATTTACTTATACGCCTATGTGTGCGCGAGAGACTGTACAATTCAAACATTCACATCAATAGTTCAATCATTATGTCCACACATATGTAGGTACACGCAGCTGAGAAGAAGGCACAACCATATGCAGACATCTTATTTGAGATGCTCCTAAATGTAGGCAATTATAATTGTGAAAGTGTCGCTCACACATACAAGCATGGGGTATGAGAGAAGCTATAAAATCGTGCAATTTTAGTTATAGCTGAGAAGTTTGAGAGCTCATGGACAATGCTAGTAGATTCTAGAAGACGCGAACGAGGAAACCAGAGAGTATAAAAGGCCGCAGACGTAGAGGCGCTGGAATTCAGTTTGATTTGAGTAGTCAAGCAGTTACGACTAAGACGATATCTAGCGAGCAATAGCAGTATTATTTTGAAAGTCAGTTTGGTTATTAAGCTATTCGTTGCACAGTTTGAGTGTTATTGTGAAGTATTTTAATAAAGGCCATTTTTCCATTATTCAATATTGGAGTTATTTATTCAACATTTTAGCGATACGAACCTAGCAAAAGGGCAAATAAGAGGATTTGCAGCAAATTCGTTACAATACATTTTTTTAATTACTAAAAGTTAGAGAATGTCGGCAAGCTCTAAACGGGACATATTTATACCAACAAATAAACCTAATGTGACACATAGGACCGTTACCTGAACTTCAATATACCAGACGGGACAGTTTTTGATGAGTTTAAATGGAAAATTAAGATTTTAGTTATAAGAAAACTTTTTCTGGGACAACAGGTCCGAAAGGGTTAACCCGCGGGGCACCTTCTCCGGGATAAGATTTAAGATGGACGAAACCAACGACTTGTTTTTCAGTCTCAACGAAAATCATAGTTTGTCAAAGTACCGCATCCTTCAATGTCGGCAAAAAAACTCACATATACAATTTTTAAAACTAGAGCAAACAAATTTTAAAACAAAAATGATTTCAAAGAGTTTTAAATTACTGTGCATAAATTGTGGGAAGATTCGACGTAAGCTGAATTGGCTTGAAGTAGGAATAAAAAAAAAATAATTTGCGCCTAAAAGTATGTTACAGTTCTAGTAATTTTGTTCACCTTCAATGTGTACATATTTTCAAAGCTATTAAACCATTTACTGTAAACTAACTCACATCTTATTTTGTATTAAACCCGCACCATGTAAAATATTTTTCCATAAAAAAAAAAAAAAAATTAAATACCCCTTAAATTATATTACCTACATTTGTCTAAAATGGTCTAAATGCAAACAAAAAATCTGTTATTGGTGTTGGTTGCAGGAGTTGATTTGCTCCTGTGCAGATATTGTGCCCCCCTCCTCCGATGATGGATCCCATAACAACAGTAACAGCAATAACAGCACAACTGCTAATAATAGCAACAACAACAGGTCCCAAAATGAATACACGCAAAATTTGCCAAATCCATCAGCTGTTTTGAAAACAGTTTCGGCGCTAATTGCCTTGGATTATAATCCACATCATCAAAATATACGAAATTTGCAACAACAATATGAATTGAAATTAAAGTTGCAACGGCAGCAAGAGAAATTAAAGCAGCAAGAGAGAAGTGGAGAGCAAGAAGGAGAAAAACAACAAAAACCAGAGCAGAAGAGAAAACTACCGCAGCAACAAAAATTTCTCGATTATCAGCGTATCGGCGGTGATGGAATTGAGCACGCTTATGAGCACCAACTCACTGCAACCTGCACCAAAGAACAGATGCAGCAGCCAATAACTACAACAACAACATTGCATACGCTTGGCCTAGACAATTCTACATTTAATTTGAGTGCAAAATGTCAGTTTGATGTAACCGTGCTAACGAATGGACACGGTGGTGGTAGTGGTGTTGTTGGTGGTGATAGTGTTGGTGTTAATTATGGTGATGATGTGGAAAATAATCGTGACATATATAATAGTGTTAATGAGATTGAAAACGAATTTGATAGCGATGATATTGACGAAGGCGTTGGCGCTGATGTAGAGGATAGAGATGAACTGGACACAGCTGTCAATGGAAGGCAACAACAGATCGATACAAGCATCAATAGCAATCATGTTACCAATTTTTTTCGTCACGCTAAATTAAAGACATTTCAAAAAATAAAATTTAATTTACTCTCCTCCACGCCTAACAACTCTTGTATCAATTACGGTCATGTGAATAACAATCAATGTATGCTGCAAACGATTGTAGAAACAGAAAGTGAAGTGATTGGTGGTGGTGCTGGTGGTGTTGTTGGTGGACTTGCTGGTAGTACCCTCAGTGGCAGCAGTAACAACGGCAGCAGCCGTAGCGTTAGCGGAGGGGGCACCAACGGCGGCTATCAACTGATTAACGAAAAACCTACATTCAATGAGGAACTCAAGCTGAAAGTCGAAAGTCGTGCTGTAACAGATGGCGGTGCTAATAAATATAAACTTATCGATCTATCAACAACGCTACAAAAACAGGAGTCAACTGCTACAATCGAAGAGCCATTGCCAATAGTTTCCAAGCGCATCGAATTTTTCGAACATTCATCTGCTGCTGGCAAATCAGCGATGACAACAGCTTCAAATACAAGTCTTAATGGTAGCCTTAATAGCAGCACATCATCTTCCAAAGGAACAAAGTACACAACTACTGTTAATACAACCACAACCTCAACAACAATAACAACAACAACACAAACAATAAAGCCTTGTAATAATAATATTTTTAGTATTTATCGTGTGGTTGAGGTAAACGATGACAAATTGTTAAGTAGCAGCGAAAAGATATGGGAGGCGGAAAATATGTTTGGCGGTCTTGGTGATGGTGGTGCTGCAGCACAAAAGGTGGCAGGCACATCCTTTTTGCTGAAGCATGATTCACATGTGCTAACAATCATATTGTCATGCGTCTTTATTGTTACATTCCTACTGCTAGTATTCTTTCCGTTACCCGGATAGTAGATGCGCGGCTTTAGGAAGTTGCAGTTTGTCGCACTGCTTTATATAGTTTAAACATAAAGTTTTTTTGTAATTACGTTAGAGTATACCATGCTCTTCGTAGTTATTTGGTAAAATATTATGGACAAATATTTGAAAGGCCACTTTTGCTTTAAAAGCTTTTTTATAAAGTTGTCTTATTTTGTAAGTTGTTTATATATGTTTGTATACGATTTTTTGTACGTACATACATACGTATAAAATCATTTTATGTTTTGAATAACTTCTGTGGTCGAGCTTTTCTTGTTGAAAAGTATTTTTTTAGAACGATCATAAAAAAATTACACAATACAACTTCAACCTTTAGCGAAAAAGTATAATATATATCAAAAACTTAATAAAAAATTTTCCTTCGAACTTCGCAAAAAAAAATTTTACTTCGAACAAAATCGAACTTCGAAAAAATCCGTTCTTTTAAATTCTAAATTCAAAGGTATAGCTGTTACTGAGAAAGTGGAATAAAAAAACCAAGAAAATTTCAAAACATGTTTACCTTAACTAAATAAATAAAATATACTTAGATAATGTCCATAAAGGACCAGTCATTTTTACTTAAAAAACTCGAAACTTGAAGTTTTTAACTATAATTTATGAATATGAATTTAACACAATACCACATATAACTGTTCAAAATAGCCAAGATATATGAAGAAGAAACTTAACTTCGAAAAAATCAAACTTAGAATTAAATTTGAACTTTCAAATTCCACATTTAATGAAATAAACACCACACTAAAAAATGTTAAGAAGTTTACTCCGAGAAAATTTGAATTGCAAAATTCAACATTTAAAGGAATAAAAATTACCGAGAAAACGGCCAAAAAACTAAACCGAAATTCTGAACTTTTGTACGGACTAACTTTGTTTTCCTTTTTTACCCAAACATTGAGGCCAATATATATTTCGTACTATAAGACTGTGGATAGTAGAGATATATCCAAAAAAAGTTGACTTCGAAAAATTCAAACTTCGAATAAATACCGTATTTAAAAACTCCTCATTAACGGGTATAGTTCAACTAGAAAACGAATTAAAAAGCACACCAAAAAGCTTAAAAGAAGTTTACTTAAAATAGAATTAAACTTTTGAAATATCACATTAAAGGGTACAGAGATGACATGAACTTTCGAACTTTTTTTCGATTTTTTTATTTTCTCTTTTTAATGTTTATCTTCATTTTGAAAAAATAGCTACTTGCAAAAAAAAAAAAAAAAAAATAAAAATAAAAAGTTTACTTGCAAAAATTTTTGTTTCGACTAATCGAACTTCGAAAAAAATATTCGCACTTTAAAATTCCAGATTTAAGGGTACAGATATTTCTTAGGTAGTGAAATAAAAATAATTGCAACAGAGTTCATAAGAAGTTTACTTCGAATACAATTCGAAGTTCCACATTTAAGGGTACGGTGATTACACGTAAAATGGAATAAACATACATCCAATATAACTTGAAGCTCTATATTTTTAAATGAAGTAAAACCACACTAAAAAATTTAAAAACAAGTTTACTTCGAAAATAGTCGAACTTTAAAATTCCACATTTAGCTTATCGACATTATCAGGATGACGATTGAAAAATCAACCCATAAAATACCAATAAATTTTATACACTTAAAAAAAAAAAAAACACATGCCAACTCTATTCATGAAAATGCAACGTTAAACAAAGTCTTGCTTCGAAAAAGGTTCTTACCAACGTTTATGTTTAAATTTCGAAGATATGTTTAGTTTATTTATTTATCGACAAGGCTTTAAAGGTTACCACCTTTTATGTTTCAATTTCGAAGATATGCATAAATTATTTATTTATTGACAAGGTTTTAAAGGTTAAAGACTAAAAATTAAATAAGTAAACAAATTAAAATGTTTTCCCAGGAATAAAATTAGGAAACAAATTTTTAATTTCAGTTTCGAAAATTTTTCGAAGTTGTATTGCTCAAGCTCCATCACGAAAAACAAAGAAAAAGTAAAACTCGACCGCAGGATAGCGTGCGAACTAATTTGAATATTTTTTCACATTTGTATATATGAAGTAAAATTAAAGAAAAAAACATAATACCAACTTAAAAAAAATATTTATAAGAAATAAGACGAGAGAAAAGTTTAAAAAGAAAAAGAGGAAGCACCTTCCAGTGGCAACTGATTCCAAAATAACTACGTAATAATATGTAATTTAAATATAAGAAATTGTTGTTAATTTATTCACAAAAAATTTGATTTATTTCATAATTTAATCTTTAACATAATTTAACCCTTAATTATCTTAGTTTTGGAATTTGTAAAGAAAACGGCTAATGCAATGATTGATTGATGATTTACATTATTTATATAACAGTTATAGTTTTAACACTTTTTTGTTGTTTGAATCCAAAGTTTAGTTATATTCATTAAAAGAAGATAATATGTATTCATAATTTATTTTATGAGTTAAAGCCAACTTTTGAAGTACGTATTAGAGATGAATAGAATAATTGGTCAGCAAATTTTCCTAATATGATTCGAATAAATTTTTTTTGATTCAGTTATATGAAAATTAAAAAAATATATATATAATTCTAAAAATCATTGATTTCAAAGTCGCCTTATTCAGCGGAATTTTTTCCAAGTTTTGGAGACATCGAAATGAGATAATTTTTTAAATGAAAACGTGCTGTCCGATTTTGAATCTGGGTATCTATTTATAAAAAACTAACACCTCAAAGTATGCTAAAATAAATAATGCTTCTGAAGGTATTCTTTTTACTATAAACTAAAGAGAAATACACAAAGTCCGACAGATTAATTGGAATCGGACGGTATCGGTTAAAAAATGTATTTTGTGCATGTGATTTAAATTTTTAGCCCTAACAAATTTGGCTTGTCAACAAACTGGTCCCATCTTCAGTGCCATTTCTCTTTCGAGCGAAGATGTCTCAACGACTAAGCCGGCTTATCAGCAAACCAAATTTGGCAAGCGATGAAGGAAAATCTTCATATAGTATGTACAATGTACATGATGAAAAATCGTATGTTACGTTAGAGGCATATCTAGAAGGTGTTGCATACTTTTAGGCATACTCATTACATACGGTATTTTAACAATTCTCTGTACAATTTTGTTAAGATCGCATACTTTGGGGGACAAGTTACAATAATGGTTGGTTTCTTTTTTAGAATTTCCACTCTTTTTCATCTTAAAAAGATTTTAGTTTAAGTTAATTTTAAGATTTTGTTATGCATATTTTACTTAGCAGAGGCTGCCACTTTTTTTTGCATAGAAGTACTTAATAGTGCATTTCGAAACAAAAACAACAAACCAAAAGAAATTGTATAGACTTTAAAACGCAAGCTTTTTTTTAAACGCGTAAAATATACGTATATATATGTATTACCCCCTATATAAGCGATTTAGTATGTATGTATATTAAAAATTTTATACGCCTAATCCCAAAAGACTTAACTTAGAGTATGTATTTATTTCGAAAGTACATACAACACAAATAAAAAATGTAATTCCAAAAAAAAAATAATTATTTATAAAAAAAAATAATACGCAAATATAAACGGCCCAAAAACATGTTTAAAGTTTTATTTAAATTTTGCAAAGAACGTGTATTCATGAGACCAGAATTAAATAAGTATGTACTATTTAGGACTTCTTAAGTATTAAAATTTTATATCTTACTGTACAAAATATTTAGAATTTATATTCACATTTACAAAATTTATGAATATCTAAGTTAAGAGTTTAAAACTGTACAGCGAAATGCAAAAAATGCAAATTTTAACTGACTAACAAAATCGATTACCCTTAAGCCAGTCTTTTGTAACTCAATTTCAAAGAATGTTGGCTCAAATTTGCTTTTTGAAGGGACTTTCCATCGTTTCGAATGTTCAAACATCACGACCAAACCATTTTTTAAGATTGAGCCACAAGTAAAAAAGTAATTTCGCCCTTTTCGAAGTAATTTTGGCCGTTTCAAATGCATCCCAAATAAACGTTTTTTTTTTTTTTTTGAAACTGAGACTAAAGCAGATCAGTCAAAGCAGTTTGAGAAATCGTTTATTCTGAATTTTTGTGCAAGTTTGCTCTGCACTTTATTGGAAATATGGGGCAGTTATACATTTATGGCGTAAAATAGATTTGGAAACTATTACTCGCACAAAAAAAAACGAATATTTGAATACTTTTATTTTTTTGAATTCTTAAAAATTTTTTTTTTTAAATCTTTCTTGTGAATAAACATAGCTTTATGAATGTATTTACCGAGAATTGAAACCTTTTTCGAATAATGCGAAATTTTTTGGAAAAATTCTCGCATATCTATTGACACATTTTTGGAATATTAAAACATATTTCGAATATCGAAATTCGTGTTTGTAATATTTTCGAACATGCGCATTGTCGCATAACGAATTGTCGATTTTATGTATTAAACTATTTGTTGAATATCGCAATACTTCTTTTTCCGAAATATTTTCCAACATCTGGCTTTTATTTATTCAAATAATAATCCGAGAACATAAACAATAGTCGGAACACGTAATGGTATTGAAATGAATATGGAAAATAAAACGAGCTTTCAATTACATGGTCGGAAAACATGGAAACGTACACTAAGACTAAAAACAAAACTTTAATACAATTTAAATTTTATTTATAATTATATTGGCCATGTTTTTTAACGAGCGTATATCCGTTTACGCTTAAACTTTATATGGACTGCTAAGCGACAAACTTTAAATACACCTCTGAAATTGCTGCGCATAAATTTTGTCCTACTAAATTTCAATACGCACTATACTCAGATGTAACTGAAATATGTCTTTGTTTCACCCTCTACACTAATTCTATGTATTCTATGTGTGCCCACAATTCATCGCGACTGATTCAGCTATATGTTATACCCTAACGAAACGTATACGTGTGTAAAAAAAAACACGGCTATTGTCATAAAAATAAGTACACATTAGAGAACAATCTGATGTCGGTATAAGAGTCATTCGTATCAGTCGTATCGGATTTCTGGCCAGGCCGAATGAACGTAACGTTCGATAGAAACTTTTCGAAAGTACCTATCAAACTACTTATCTTCGAACTTTTAATGCGCTTCTGAATATTTAAATGATGATTTTTTCAGCAAAGAATTTGAGGCATATCCGAATCCAACTAAAAGCCTTTTTTAAATACAAAAAAAAAATACTTTATTCAAACATTATAGAACTGAATTATCTAGCGGGCTTGTATCGACTATCGAACTGCGGACAGCAATCACAGTATCTCGTTCTCTGAAAAAAAAAAACGAATAAAATATGTAGTAAAGTTATTTTGATTCGAAAAAAAGTTCGAAGTATTTAAGCTTCAAGCGAAAAGTTTGCACATTTGATAAAATTCGAAAAAAAATTATTTCGATATAAAAGTTTAAAAGTATTAAAACCAAGCTGCAAGAAAATTAAATTTTCTTTTGAAAATATAATGCGTATGCGTAAAAATAAGATGGGTAATAATAATAAGAATAGTTTCAGAGCAAAGCTTGGTTATAAATTATATTTGCAATCGACTGCAACTATCTACTATTACGATAAATTTAGTTGAAGTGCCACATTTTTACAATAATCGCAATTGGAATTATTTGTAAACTACAACTGTCGCACTTCTGATCTTATCGCTTGAGGCACATAGAATAAAAATTGTATTCTGAATTAAATTCAATTGTATAAATTTATTGAATCCAATTGATTAATTCAAATAAAAATGACTAAAAAATTTGTTTAAATCTTATGAATGGATGATCGAAACATAATTTGCGCTTGATTCTATTGACGTACATTAATAAAACTGAACTTGCCGTTTTTAAAATGAATTCCCATTAATGAAAACCGAAAATACTATTTAACCCTAACTGAATAAAATTTTTTACCCACCATTTTAAATTTCGTAGTGAATGCTTTTGAAGATTCGAAAATAAAGAATACATACTTTTTTTGTACTACAAATATTATATTGAGTATGTGGACTGAACTTAAAACTAACATGTAATTGGAAAATGTAAACTGTTTTGAAAACAACCCAATTTGGTACTGTAGAAATAAAAATTTGTAATACAGCTGTGAACACGAAAATAGCAACAGAATTATTAACAAATTTTATCGATTAATTTTTTTCTTTTCTTTAGTTTCGTCGATTTTAGGGAAACATTTAAAAGTTTTGTATAGCGAAAACAACAGCAGCGTCCACGAAAATTTCCATAGTTTAAGAAGAAACTTCCATGAATACAAAAACTGAAACTATGAAAACAAATCTCAGCTTCCAACAACTTATACTCTGTTAGACTAAACTTGATTAGGCTACAAAACTGCATACTCAAAAAAATGCATAGCATTCTTAATAAAATATTCGAAATTTTCTTAAAAGTTTCCTCGATTTTTCGAATTCTTAAGAAAACGTTTTTGAGATTGCTTTGCATAGTTTCGATTTCAAGGTGCATTGAAGTTTTTTCCTAAATTACCGAAAATAAAAAAGGATGAATTTAATCAATATCAAAAAAGGTTTTCTATAAAATTCGAGAAGGGTTTACAAATACTTATGAAATCTTCCAAATTTTCACTTTTTGATTATGCAGTTTGAAATCTATAATTGAGTTTTACAAATTAAGCTAAGCGAAGTATTTAAATATTCATGTTGACTTTTTTTACAACGAAACTTCAAACAACATTTTCAAAAAAATTGGAAAGTTCGAAAAGTGTTTAAAAATTTATATTAAGATTTAGATTAAGATTTCAAAACAATTTCAATTTGTCTCTAATAATTCGCTTTGATTAAAAAAAATTTTTTTCGAATGGTGTTTTAAATACCGATGCGAATTTTGATATGCTTCGAACTGGACTAAATTTGCAGAACTCAAAATGTTAATGACAATCCTAAGTAAAACTTGGAGATTTAGTAACACTTTTTAAACTATTTGGGAAAAGTCCAATTTTTTCGAAGATTGGTTTGAGAAAGTTTCGAAGTTTGCATGTTGATTTTCAAACATTTTTTAGACACTCGAACCTTTTCTAAAACGTTTTTGAAGTTTTGTTGTAAAAAAATCAATGCTTGTTTTGAAATACGATAAGTGAAATTTGCAAAACTCAAAAACTTCATAACAACTCTTAAGTAAAACTTCGAGAAGAAACATTATTCGAACATGAGTTTTTTCGAAAATGTTTTTTGGAAAAGTTTCGAAATTTAGTAGATTTGTAAGCCCTTTTAATTTCAAAATTTTTATAAAATGATTTTTGGAAAAGTTTCGAAATTTATTAGATTTTTAAACACTTTTAATTTCGAAACTTTCTTGAAGCTTCGCTTTAAAAAAAATCAGGGCGAATTTTGAAATACTTCGATAAATTAAATTAGCAAAACCCTAAAAGTTCATGACAATTCTAAGTAAAACTGCGAGATTTTGGAAAACATTTTTCCAACGTCAGATTTTTTCGAAAATGGTTTCGAAATTGTTTTGCAATTTTATGAAAATTTTGGAACACTTTTTGAAATTTCGAAATTTGTCGAAAATGGTTTTGAAGTTTGGAATTTGAAATGTACAAATGTAAACTTTTTCTGAAACCAACGACAATAAATGAAGGAGTACAACAATTAAAAATATTTTTTTTTTAATTTTTGCTGCTATTTTCGTGCTCACAACTGTAAATAATTAAAAAATAATTATAATTAAAGGTTATTAAATTGTATTAACAACGAATGAATTACTTTTAGCAAGACCCTATCAAGAAACTAGTAAACCAATTATTATACTAAAGTAAAAATTATATACGAAATATATATATAACCAACCGAAGCTTAAATTCCAGTGCTTTTATATTGTATATGATATGTTTGTAATACGTATGTAGCTAGCAACCGCTTTTATATACTATTAGTAAAATAATTTGGTACCAACCAATAATTTATGAATACCTTAAAATAAGTCAGGCTTAAAAAATCGAATATACTGTTAAACGCTGCGAAAGTGAGCTTTGGCTATATAGAATGTATTTTAGTATAACGATTAGAAAGCGAAAAGTAGTAGGTTCGACAGTCCGGAGGAAGTATTGAAAGGTTAGGTAAGCAAGTTTAATATAGCTGGGTAGTAACGAATTTAAGTATGGCATATAAGATATAGAAAGTAGATGTTGGTTTGCGTAAACTGAGGTTTTATATTATATATAAATGAAGCAGGGATTAATCGGTGGCCAATTTATTGAAAACACAAGTTGTAAATGCATATGAAGTAATCTCAAATGGAATTAATCAGCGCATATATACACAATTACTAATAGTATTTGAGGAATTAAATTAAAAACAAAAAAATGGAAATAAAGTAATGTAAGAGTTTTGAAGAACTATACTATTAGTTGCACAAAAAGATGGCTAACTCAAATCATAACACTTGATTGCGAAATTTATAATAATTTTATCTTAACAAACAAGTAAAAAAAGAAGTCTAAATAGGTGTGAACTGTTAGGTGTTTATTAAAAAAAGTTAGTAGCAAAACTATATTCTCTTAATAGACGTTTATTTTTTGGTTTGAAAATATGCTAATGTTGACAAAACTACTGTACTGTAGAGAACATAACATATCTGTAGTTGAAAAAACTCCTCCAAAAAACTCTTCTTGTTTTATGTTCGATAATTTATAACAAAAAAGTGTTTTTTGTTTTTGGTAAAAATTTGAGAAACTTTTACGAAAATTTCAAAGATTGTACGGCCATTTCGAATTTTAACCTGGAGTTCTCATAACTTTTTCGATTTTTTTCATTTATAGTCCCACAAAGTATACGTTATAGGTTCCTCAAAATTCTCAGCTGTATGCAAAACAAAATTCAGAGAATACCAAATATAAAAGGTTCGAAATTTTCGAATTTGTTGGAAACCACTTGTGATATTGGGTTCCATAGTTTTAATAAATAAATTCATAGAAGTTTGTCTTCAATTATCGAAAGTAAAAAAAAATTCTAAGTTTTTAAGCTTACAACCGTTTTATTTAATTGATGAAATTTGATAAAAATTGACACTGCCATTTTCGTGGTCACTGCTGTACAAGATCAATATGGGAGAGAATCCGAAAATTTCCATACATGATTAACCGTGGTGTGATGGTAGCGTGCTCCGCCTATCACACCGTATGCCCTGGGTTCAACTCCCGGGCAAAGCAACATCAAAATTTTAGAAATAAGATTTTTCAATTAGAAGAAAATTTTTCTAAGCGGGATCGCCCCTCGGCAGTGTCTGGCAAGCGCTCCGATTGTATTTCTGCCATGAAAAGCTCTCAGTGAAAACTCATCTGCCTTGCAGATGCCGTTCGGAGTCGGCATAAAACATGTAGGTCCCGTCCGGCCAATTTGTAGGGAAAATCAAGAGGAGCACGACGCAAATTGGAAGAGAAGCTCGGCCTTAGATCTCTTCGGAGGTTATCGCGCCTTACATTTATTTTTATTTTTTTTTGATTAATCTCTTAAGAGTACATTTATCGTGAACGGAAATAAAGATGGGAGTATGGAAAATAAGGGCCGATAAATAACCACTTTTTTTAAGTATCAATTAAATTTTTTTTCGAATATTGACTTAGTCAAAATATTCTAATTTCGTTTGTGGTTTTAAAAAAAAATATTACTAGTCAAAATGAATTCAGAGTCATAACGTTTAAAAAACTATTCCCATGGGGAGGGGGAGGCAGGAACAGCTCTCAGAAACAGTCCTGATATACCTCTAAAAACAATTACGAAATAGTTCCCAAAACATTTTAATAATCTCGAAATTTTCCCAAGCAATCGGAGAATGACAATAAAAACAATTCCGAAATGTTACGGAGATAATTCCGAAATAACAACTGAGATAAGAGATAAACAATTTAACAATTTCGAATAGACTTGAAATTATCCCACTATGATCCTTAAAACAGTCGCGAAACGGTCCTTAAATTATCGCGAAAGAACTCCCGAAGTTATATTCAAATAGTCTCATGGTTGTAATTCCGTAATAGTATCAAAATGATATCTAAAAAAATTACCAATTCCGAAGTGATTCTAAACTTGAATAATAAATGTTGAACATCACCGTAATGAAAAAGCGAACGTGTGTCGAAACGCGTAGGACTAAAAAAATCCATGGTTTTAATTAAAAAGCTCCAAAAGAAAGCAAAAAAAAAAATATATATATAATTCTAAATTACCCTGAAATATTCCCGAAATATACTCAAAATTATCCCAGAAACAACACCAAACTGGCCTCGAAATGATTTCAAAGTAGCTCCGAAATACTTCCTGTTATATGCTCAAAATAATTCTGCTATAATTTAAAAAAATGGCGAACCAGTCCGGAATTGATTCTGTAAATATTCGAGAATTTTTCTTCCAGTGTGTGGTGCGAACTGGTGTACCCACTTTTCCAATATTGCTTAAACTGTGATCTACAGCAACGAACAAAAAATAACAGAAGTAATTTTTATCAAAATTATGAAATAACTTCAATGAATTTTGTAACTGAAACTATGCAAACCAATTTCAAAAACCTTTTCGAAAAAAAGGAACAATTCGAGGAAATTTCGAATTTTTATTATTATTATTTTTTTTGGAAAAATTGGAAAGAAGGAAACATTTACTGGCTTTCTTTGCTAATTTCAGTTTTACCCCATTTCTACCCTATAATAATTGAAAAACAATTAATTTTTAACGGTGTTAGGCTCATTAATTCTTACAAATTTTAAGTAAAATTGAACACACCATTAAACATACAATAAAATAAAAAAAAAAAATATAAAAAAAAAAACTATAAATGAATAAATACAAATAATATTATAAAGAATATAATTTGTTTTATTTTGAGTCCTCTAAATTTTTTTTTAATAATGCAGGTGTGTTTCCCAATTAATTTTAGCCCTAGAAAATACAAAGTTATAGATCTTTCGCATTGAAAATTTTTTCCGGAGGGTGTTTTAGTTTTTACTCATACAAGGTGTGAATTTTTTTTTGATATAAATGAAAATCTGAAACACTCACTAAAGTTTTTGCCTAAAATATTAAAAATTAACAAAACGAATTTAACTGAAGAAATTTGTTAAAAATTTCCACAGCTATTTTTCTGCTCGCTGCTGTGCATATGTTTTGTAGGCTAACTTCAAAACTTGAAAAAGTTACCTGTTTGCTTGTGTTTTAGTGTGTTCAAAAATTTCGTTTTAGTCGATTATTTTTTTTAGCAATAATTCGTAAACAGTGCCTTAGATTAAAATATAAAAGTGAGCTCAACAGCTTGCACCAATCAGTTTCGCTCTCAGAGAAATGATAATAAAAAAGAAAACAAAGCAATACGAAACAAAAATAAAATAAACAAAAATTACTTAATTAAAGGACATAAAAAAAGAGAGTTTCAATACACAACTAACGAATTTCTATTTTTCTCTTAAAAAATTAAAATAACGAAACATCTTCACTAAACTCTTACAACCTAGCATTCCATTGTTATGATTTGAAGTCAGCGATAAAAATTGAAATCTATTTTCATATGAACTATTGATTGACTATCCACATTCTTATACTCTTGCAAACATTTGTACATGCTATCTACTAAAAAGCGCATATACAAGAAACTTCAAAAACTATACACTAATATTCCTAAATTATTTAGTTCACAAAAAAAGTTTCGTTAACAAAAAAAAAAAAAAAAAAAAAAAAACCAAAAAAATACCGAAACTAATCACCAAACTCACATAAAATTCTATAACACTGTAACTATTTTACTTAGGTTTAAATAAAACAGGGTCTGAATAAATTGTGGGAGTATTGAAATACTGAATATACTAAGAAAATTACGCAAATTTTGCTGAAATGGCAAAACTTCTTTGAAAAAGAAGGTAGTTTGAACAATGCGGCTGCATTTATATCTAGACATATATTTTATCTACAGCACATACATACAAACATAATGCATACTTATACCAACAGGCATATACCAATTTACTCACATATAAAGTCCGTTTCATAATTATAAGCTCAGTTATAAAAATTTTCTTAAAAAAAAAAGAAGAAACACCATTATATTATATTTGGAGGGTAAAAAAACGGAACCAAATAAATAAGCTTATCAAAAAATTAACTAATTTACGTGCTTCGAAAGCAAGGACTACAGTTATATCACTATGCCATCTTTAGCTTATACTGTTACAATTTATTAAATCTCTACCAGAGGTGTCAAAAAACCCTTTTATTTTCATATCGGACTTTTTTTTTTGAAATTTGAAATGTTTTAAAGTAGGACACATAAGGTAATTTACAATTTTTCAGCGACAAATTCCCTTTGATACTTTATTAAAAACCAACCAAATACACGTAAGCATATCCGTGCCACCTAAAAATACGGGTGCTGGTGTGTATGCATAACCTTTTTTTTATTATTTTGTACAAAAGAGTAACATACATAAAAATATAGTAAAGCTAATATAACAATATAGTGATATAATAACTGCTTTTGTTATTGCTATTAGAGAAAAATTGCAAAGCTTATAAACGGCGATGGTTACTAGGACATGTTTCTGAATTTCCCTTCTTCATCAGCTCAGCTCCCGAGAGTATTAAACTCGAAATCTCCAACATTCATACTTTATACTAGTGTAAATTTTCCTCTAATACAATAACAAAAACAAACGTATAAAGCAATATGAGCATTAGACTGGGTCGATTTATTAACCGATATCGCGCCATCGATTTTTCGATAGGATTTGGGCTCAGGAAAAAAATAATTTTCGAGCCCGCGAAATTTCATTTTTTTTGACTTCATGGCCTAGTGAAAAAATTTTCATTTGATTGTAAAATTATCATGTACATATACCCTGTCCCACCCAAAAATGTCCGCTAAAAACGTTGGCAATAACAGTTTAAAAAAAAAAAAAATTAATAAATATTTTTTATACATATGATACATATGGGGTATTCCATCCCATTTCGACCAATTTTGAACCCGACCCCTTTAGAATTGGCTGAAAGTTTTTCTTCTTTTTCTAGCTTACCAAAGGCGTTTTCAGAGGTTTTTCAAATTTTTTCATCCAACTCAAAAAAAGTTATGAATTAAAAAAAAACACCGTTTTTGTTTTCAAAATGCTATAACTTTTTCAAAAATTGACCGTTTGGGATCTTTTTTTTAAAAATAGTTTTTAAATGTACTTTTCGGAAAAATTTCAAAAAAATGTTTAACGTTTTTTTTTTGTAATTTTACAGTTTTTCGAGATTTTTCGAATTACACCCTTTTTTTCTCATAAAAAACTTCAATCAATTCTGCAATCATCCCCACTAATCCCGGAGTGGGCCGAGAATTTTTTTTATTTAATTGAAAAAAAAAACCTTTAAAATTTTTTTGTATTTTTTCCGAAAAGGACATTTAAAAACAAATTTAAAAAAAAAAAAGATCCCAAACGGTCAATTTTTGAAAAATTTATAGCATTTTGAAAACAAAAACGGTGTTTTTTTTTAAGTTCATAACTTTTTTTGAGTTGGATGAAAAAATTTGAAAAACTTCTGAAAAACGTCTTTCGTAAGCTAGAAAAAGAAGAAAAACTTTCAGCCAATTCTAAAGGGGTCGGGTTCAAAATTGGTTGAAATGGGATGGTATACTCCATATACATATTGTGACGAATATTAGTAACACTAAGTGATACTCACATTACTAATCTGATACTGAGTAAATAAAGCCACAACAACAATAAAAGAAGCTGCTACACTTGTATGTACGTAAACAAATTAATCATCATGTACACACATACATACAAGCAGCAGAGAGATACTCACAAACGCATGCCATCATCAGCTACTACTTCGCTCACATATACACACGCATATGGTTACACACTACAATTATACGCGCGTATGACTGGTGACCAAGTAAAGGATTCTGGAAGAAGAAACGTCTAGACATTTGGGCAGAGACTATAAAAGCAGCAGAAGCTGAGTAGTCCGTAAACAGTTTGATTTAAGCACGCTATTGGCTGTGAAGTACTTTCAAAGTAGTCTAATAAAGACCATTTTTGCATTATTGAATATTGAAGTTTTTTATTCAACAGTTTAGCGATACGAACGTTAGCAGAAGATTTGGAATAAGCGGAATTTCACTAAGTTCGTTACAATATGAAAATTTTTTTAGTAGGTTATGAAAAAAACCTTAAAAAACAAAATCGAAAAAAAAATGAAATTTCGCAGACTCGAAAATAATTTTTTTGGGTATGCGTAGTGGAACTTTTTTTCTGAGCCCAAATCCTATCGAAAAATCGATGGCGCGATATCGTTTAACTTTCGCCCATACAAATCGACCCACCCTAATGAGCATGTCTCGCTTTTCTGGGCTAGGTCCTTTTTCAAACAAACTTGTATACATAATACTAATTATCTTTAACTCTTTTGCGCCGGAGTTCTACCTCCAGTCTCGTAAACAAATTTCGACATATACAGCGCACGCTCGATATCGTAAACTAATTCAAACCAAGGCAGTTCACGTTAACAAAAGTGTTCACGTTTTGGAATGCCCAAAAAGACTAAGTAAATATATTTTTTCGCATTTAAATTCACATTTTAATCTTATTTTCTCTACATATTAATTGAAAATTAAGGCATACGATGGTTTTATTTAAATAATCAGTCATCTATTTTTATCTTCTGTTTTTCTAAAACTTGAAGCACAGCTTTGTCCCTTAACCGTCTTAGCACACTCTTATCATTTTGATCGACGTCTTCATGTCCAGCCCATATTAACGCCTTGCTGAAAATTTCAACTACTTCAGTCGGCTTAATTTTCTCCAGTTGCTCTGATACGCTGTCATCATCGGATTCGTCCTCTTGTTGATGATCTTCATCTGCATTGCCCTCCTCGATATCTTCGTTTCATTCATGAATGGCGTGGTGAATTCAATCTGAAATTTTTAATAAAAAAAAAGTTTTTTCAATAACCCACATACATATCTTTGAGCATATCTGCGAACACGAACGAACCTCAGGATTTAAACTACTAAGGAGATCGACGGTGTTGCTCCTCAAGGTGCGAAGTTCTGCTTCCCATTTTTCTTTTAAAACCGCCAACGGAACATTATCTTCGGGATCAACATTGTTTACAGCAAAATTTAAAATATTGTTCCAGCACTTAGTTAATGTTGCTTCACCAACACGAAACCAAGCCGCATCCTAAAGATTTATAGCTGTTTTTAAGTAATTTTTTTTCAACGACTCGAGCAACTCAGACTTTGTCGCTGCTATTGAAGCTAGAAGGCTGTTTCTGTAATGCAACTTAGTGATTTTTATTGCATTCTGATCCATCGGTTGAATGAGGGAAGTAACGTTTGGTGGCATAAACATTGCCGAAATTTGCCCATTCTCCGTTGTCAGTTCAGCTTCATATGGGTGAGAAGGAGCGTTGTCGATTAGGAGGAGAGCTATATTTGGTAAGACTTTCTGCTTTAAAAACGATGTAACCCTAAAAAAAAACCAGTTAACATTAAAAATCGGACAAAACTTAAAAGGAATATTCACCTGTGGAACAAATGACTCATGAAACCATTGCTGGAAAATAGCCGACGTCATCCAGGCGGATTTCGAGCTCTTATAGTCGGTGGGACACTGAAAGTTTTTAAAGCAGCGTGGATTCTTCGCCTTTCCAATTACCAAAAGCTTAAGCTTATGGAATGCAGTGGCGTTTGAACAGCATAAAAACGTGATTCCCTGCTTCTCGGACTTTACCCCTCGGGCTCTCTTCTCCAAACTTGACGCGTACGTCAAAAGTCTCCAGAATAACCCCGACTCATCAGCATTATATAACTGATCGTTGCACAACTCCAATTAGGCCATTTTAGCTTTAAGTTTTTCTTTAAACGGACCCACTAGCTGATGTTGCGAAGACAGTTTTTCGCCTGATATTTTAAGAAGACGAACACCGTACCTCTTCTTGAATCCTTGGAGCCATCCATCACTAGCGAGGAAGTTTGCTTAATTTTCTTTAAATTTTGCATGCAATGTGCTTGTCTTTTCTTTCAACATTACAGCACTTACTGGCCAGTTTTTATCTCGCATTCGGATAAACCAACGATAAAGAGATTCTCCATTTTGGGCAACTCTGAAGAACGCAGTGTTTTTCTAGTTCCAGGTCCACAATACGTGTTGTTTACACATTTTAAAATCACTTGCTTTTTCGCTTAATGTTACAAATTGTTAATTTCTTTGCTAAAATCGTCACAAATGAGCCTTTTTTTAAAAAGCCGAGAATTTCTGCCTTTTGTTTTAATGTCAAGCACACGGGGTTTTTAGAACTCATTTCCACCAGAAAACATAAGACGAAACACTCTTTGCAAAACCAAAACCCCGACTGAAAGATTTTACTCCTTACATGCAATTACGAATAAAATGCCTATTTTATAATTCCCCAATTTCAGAATTACATTGTGAACTACATTCAAATAATTGTAACGTTTATTTGTTCATGTTATAGAGCTTTTTGGGTTTGTTCACGTTTTAGAGTAGTCAATGCACAAAAATGCCTGTTCACGTTTTGGGGTGTTCACGCTTTAAAGCGTTCACGTTATCGAGCGCGTGCTGTATTGATAAAATTTGAGAAAGATAGTTGGAGAAATATGTTCTGAATACTTAAAAAATCAGGAACTCATCTCATTGCCCTGGGACATATTTTTCTATTACATGTTCAACAATAACAACTCAAACAAAATAAATCCTGTGCTTATTGGAGCTTTTCGGCCGATGACTTAAAGACAAAACACAAGTTTTTTCTTTTTCTCCTACGCGTTGCGATGGATATTTCCGCCGAGCTCCAATAACCACAAAGTTAAATAAACATTGGCCTAAATTAATATACAAAATAAATCGTTTTTGCGATTTAGAAAATAAAAAAGGTGAATTGAATTGAAGAAATATACAACCCAATCGTCAACAGAAAGATTAAAAAAGTAGATAATTTGATTCATGTTAAGTTCACTATGGTTTCAATGTATGATTATAGTTTTTATAATGCTTATGAACTAAGAAAAAGAAAATTCTTCTCTCTTTGGTTTCTTTGCCTTGTACAATTTTTATAATTCTGCTAATTATGAAACGAACTTCACATTACAATCACTAAACACTTAATACAGCATATACTAATCATTAATTACTCATACATACATACATATATGTATATTCGTATGAACTACTGCAACACCAGCCAATTGCATTTATTAGATTAAAAATTTGCTTATTTCAAGAAAAAAAGAGCAGCAACAACCACAAATTTATTGTATTTAATAAAAACTGAATATATATATGAATAACTTTTGATACAAATTGTTTGTGTTTTCATTTGTGTTTATACATGGAAAATCGCTTTGTTGCAAGACGTAAGAGGACCGCCTGGGGGATGATTTATTTATTTTTCTAAAGGGAAATAAAGACCGCGGGTTTTTAGGAAATAACGCCCACTGCCCTTGTTACCAATTACATAAAAACTTACATTTTCAACTTAAAATAAAATAATATAAAATAAAATTAAATAAAGTAAAATTCAATAAAATAAAACAAATAAATTCTCACATGGGGATAAAATGGAAACTAAAAAAAAAAAATAAAATAAAATAAAATAAAATAAAATAAAACAAAATAAAGTATAATATAATATAATAAAATAATTCAAATAAAATAAAATGAAGCCAAATTAATAAAATAAAATGAAATAAAATAACATAAAAAATTAACTAAAATATTTTAGAATACATATAAAAATAAACTAATAAAAATAAAATAAATTAAAACAAAATAAAACAACTCAAGGTTCGATTCGAGCTCAAGGCCAGAACAATAACTTTTTTCTAATGATAATTATTGTTATTTTTTTAATTTTTCTAAATTTGAAAAATTGTATTTTGTTTTTGGAATAGTAAGTACACAATTTTTCAGACAACCTGCCATAGCTGCGCATATATGTAGATCAATTTCGAAGGGTGCTAAGCAAACAAAAAACAAAATAAAGTCTATGATATATATTCAAACAAATAAATCAAAATAGAATAAAATAAAATAATATAAAATGTAATAAAATAAAAAAGGTGAAGAGAATTATTCATACTGCTTGACAATTTAGCTATTAAGGCGGGCTGTATGAGAACAGATAAAAAAAAATATGTAATCGAGAATGGGATACGGAAATAATCCAGAAGCTCATCTATCTGAACTATTCGCTTATCACATTCTCGGATAGTTCTGTGATGTATCAGCTTATTCTTTTTAACTTGAATTTATTGCCACGAACGCTTCCTTTTTGCAAACACGTGTGTGTAACTTTTGTTATCTTGTACATGCGTCGTCGTTTTGGACTGATTAGGCTAGAGTCGAAAGTAAAAACAATTTCAGCTTAGAAATCAAATGGAAAATAACTCTTTCCAACAAAAGCTACTTTGGGCTGAGTAGGCAGTTGAAAATTAGTCCTCGATGGAAAAAAATCATGCTCCCCAAGTCGCTGATGTATGGGTAGGAATCATGGACGGTGTGGAGAGATGATCAGAAAGCTTTGGGAATATTCGAGAGAAAAGTTCTGACAATGGTGGGTATGGAAGGAGGTTTAATGATAAACTGTATGGGCTTTACACAGAAATGAGCAAAAAGCAACGAATTAAAGCTCAAACGTTTCGCTGACTTGGTGATGTTATGATCCCCACTTTGTTTGGAGAGACAGTCATGGTATTCGATTTTCCCTTTGAATTCGAATTACTTATGATATGCGTAAAAGCTTTCATGTTTGTATAACTATTGATATTTGTGTATATTTATCGTCAATCTTTGTTCTTCATCTTCTTTAGAACCTCATTTGCTGCGCTGCTGATGTATTGGAAGGTAAGGGAGCAGTGCAAGTGGCCATAACCGTTGGTGAACTTTTCCGCTTACATGCTAGTGGTGCCACAGGTAATGGTGTATCACCTGGTGCCGTTTCGACAAAATCACCAACAAGGGCAACACGATCTACACTATCGCCATCACCAGTTATATAAAAAGTGCGAGCTAGGAATACAGAAAACTTACTTGCATTGAAAAATATGGAGAAAATGGAACTTGTAGAAAACGTAGCAGATTTTCGTCCAAATTAGCAAGAAGATATTTTTTAAATCATTTGGAAATAATATTGCTCAACTATATGCCACAAAAAAAAAGCATGAAAAGCAGCAAAACAGCCATTACAAGAACAAAAAAATAAATATTTCGTTGAATAATTCTTGTCCACATGTTGCAGTGATATGAAACAAATTTGAGATGAATAGCGGAAAGCATGCAAACAAGAAAATCGAAAAAGTTCGATACTTTTATTTTCCGTGCGAGCTGCGGTAGTAAAACGTTCCATCTTACAAAAAATTTGCAATTTAAACGATGTATTTAAATTAAAAAGTCTGATGATTTATAAAAAGAATGCTGATTTATAAAAAGAATGCTGATTTATAAAAAAATATGGGTTCCTCGAATAATGAAGTTGTGAATTTCAACTGAATTTTGATTTCAGCGTGCTGAGTGAATAATGAAACAATTATGCGATAAAAAAATGTATGTGTATCAGTTATAACAAAGAAAGTTTAATGTAATATGTATTTAGTTATGTATATTGTAGCATTGTATTTTGAACTCTTATAAGTACAATTTGTTAAATATTTTATTGATGTAAGTTACAAACTGTTAAAACAAAATACTATTAACTATGTTATTATTATTTTTTAAATATAATTAATTGCATATACATTAGGGTGGGTCGATTTGTATGGACGAAAGTTAACCGATATCGCGCCATCGACTTTTCGATAGGATTTGGGCTCAGGAAAAAAGTTCCACTACGCATACCCAAAAAAATAATTTTCGAGCCTGCGAAATTTAATTTTTTTGACTTTTTTCGACTTTGATTTTTAAGGTTTTTTTTCATGACCTACTAAAAAAAATTTCATATGTATACCCTGCCCGAACCAAAAATGTCTACTAAAAACGTTGTCGATAACAGTTTTACAGGGTATATTGAAAATTTTACAACCAAATTAAATGTTTTTAGTAGGTCATAAAAAAACCTTAAAAATCAGTCGAAAAAATTAAGAAAAATGAAATTTCGTAGGCTCGCAAATTATTTTTTTTGGGTATGCGTAGTGGAACTTTTTTTCCTGAGCCCAATCGTATCGCGATATCGGTTAATAAATCGACCCAGTCTAATATACATACAGTAGCGAACTCTATAATTGCAGCGAACGAATTGGTATCAAGTTTCGTAAGTTAAATTTTAATTTTATTATTTTCGATAATTTGTTGTTATACTGATACAAAGCAAACAAATCTACACAACCTTTTCGAAAAATTTCGAAAATTCGAACACTTTTTACGAAAGTTGTGAGCTTTTTATTTGCATGAACTTATTTTGAAAAGAAGTGGCGCATCGCTTTATTTTTTATTGGAAGAGAATTGTAACAAACTTCGGAAAAAAATTGTCAAAAATTAATTCGAATTTTAAGATACCTATTTATTGGGCTGCAAAACTGCATACTCAAAAAAATTCAGAAAACTCTACATAAAAAGGCCGAAATTTTCGTAATTTCTGAATTATTGAGAGTTTTTCGAAAAGATTTTGGTATTTATTTGCATAGTTTTAGTTACAAAATTCATAGAACTTTTTTCCTAAAGCTTCCAAAGAAAATAATAATTCACGAAATTTGTTAAAATTTGGCAATGCTATTTCGTATTCGCTGCTGTATATGTATTTAATTGAATTTTCGTTATTATACTAAAACGCATTAAAGGGAGAGAAAAATACATATGACCCATTTAAGTAGGCATGCTTATCAGTTTATCTACTGACAAGGTTATAGCATTGCGGATAAGACAAGTGTGATATCATCAGCACAGACGTAAAAATAACAAATAATTTGGATTACCCGATTTTTAAAGCTACTATCGTGGTTCCATCCTGCATCTTTATCTAACACCCGCTAAAGATAACCGACCGTATGCGCCGCCATATTGAACATCCTGTCAGGCAGTTGACGGATAAGATTTCACACTTGTTTTGTACACAATGAGTTATAGTTCTTATTTTATTACAAGAACAAAATACACTTGGCCACATTAATTTTCAAACACATTATTTGATAATCATGGTGACGTGAAAATATATGTGTATTAGAGGGGAGCGAAATAAAAATATACATGTATAAACTTGTAAGAAAACTAAGTTGACAATCGAGTAAATTGTTTATGCCGCACGTTATTTAACTCACAACCAACCAATTACACGCAAACATATCCCTAACACCTGAAAGGACTGGGTAACGGTGCGTATACGCAACATTTATGTATTACTTGGCTCAAAAAACAGCAGACCTACATACATACATTATGGTGGGTCAAATTTATTGTTGAAAAGGCACATCCAGTTTCTGAATCTATGGGTCATACTGAGTAATATTGCCCATGGGACCATAAGTCTGAAATGAATTTCGAGCCTCCCTAATTTTGTTAGAACATTTTATATCACAATTTTCTCACTTGATTAGGGAGGCTCGAAATTCATTTCAGACCTATGGTCCCATGGACAATATTACTCAGTATGACCCATAGATTCAAAAACTGGATGCGCACCTGAAGTTTTTTACCCATACAATTTGACCCGCCCTAATGTATAGGTACTATGTGAATACTTGATATTTAGGTTTCTGTTAGTTTTTCTAAAGGTTGCTCATTTATTTATGCCCATCCAGTTTCTGAATCTATGGGTCATACTGAGTAATATTGCCCATGGGACCATAGGTCCGAAATGAATCTCGAGCCTCCCTAATCAAGTGACAAAATTTTGATTTTGGTTTATTTATGCACATCCAGTTTCTGAATCTATGGCTCATACTGAGCAATATTGTCCATGGGACCATAGGACCATGGATGTGCACCTGAAGTTTTTTTTCCCCCATACAATTTGTCCCGCCCTAACATACATACATACAAGTCAAGCTTATAGAAACGTGTTCAAAAGAAATATGAAACTTGGGTTTCCTTGAGGCGTCATAATTACTTTCAAAATTAGCCACCAAAATTTACTTTTTAATGCAGATCCCTTCCACTTGCAAATTTTTATCGAAACTTCGAATTGCGAATTTAAAAAATGCAAACAAGGACTATTTCTCACTAGTTTCCACTTAAAATATAAATTTAAACTATTTTTTAACGAAGGTATTAATCATCCGACTACCAAAATCGCTAATATGAATGTTACATAATTTTTGCAATAATTTTATTTTTTTCTTACTTGCATGGAGATTCATATCAAAACTACAAATTTATGTACAGCGGAACTTCCCTATAGTGAATTCGCACGGGACCTGAAAATCACTTCACTATATAGAAACTTCATTATATAGAAACTTTGATTTATTTTTGTAATTTTATTTAAAATAATCAGTAAGTTTGGATCAGACCTGTTAAATAATGATTACTAATGGTAATGATTAGCCGTTCCATTGATTATTTTCTTTAAACGCCATTTAATGATTACTTGCCATTAGTTTCTATTTTTTATGATTACTTTTCAATTGATTAAAAAAGTAATCAAAAAAAAAAAAAAAATCATGATTTTTTACGATTATTGAAAAAAATCAAGAATAATCAAAAGTAATCAAAACTAAAAAAAAAAAAAAAAACAATGAATAATAATCAAAAGTAATTGATTATTTTAAATTTTTTTTGATTTTTTTAAATTTTTTGGATCATTTTTCCGCTTTGTTGAAAGAAAAATTCTCGTTTGTTGCAATAGACGTGATAATTTTTAGGTGGGTATGCCTAGATACGATATACAGTTACATCCACCAATGTACTTGTATGTACAAAATAATCAGTGCATAGCCATAACGTTATCCAAAATAATGGATACATTTATTTTGGATATAACAAAATTGGCTAGACTTAAGGATGAAATCATAAAGGATTGTTGCTAAATGAAAGCTTTTGGACGCCCACCTATGAATCCAAAATTTCTTTACATATTGTCTGGGCAATTAGAAAAACCGCCGTTTTCGATCCCACATTATCTTATATAATGAGTGTATTAAAATATGCACAGGTGTGTATACTTACCGGAGAATATGTTTAGATCAATCCTCATATACCATTCGCCCTATATGTTGCATGTATGTATATATTCGCCTCAGTAAGCGCTCACGATTTACTATTGCATCCTAAAATGTGCTTGTATGTAGAAATTGTCCCGGGCATGCAATAAACGAGAGTTTTTCTTTCACCACAGCGGAAAAATAATAAAAAATAAAAATAATAAAAAAAAAAAACAAAAAATTCAAAAATAATCGAAAAAACAAAAATAATCAAAAGTAATAATTTTAATTACTTTTGATTATTTTAAATTTTTTTTGATTTTGAAGAAATCATGATTTTTTTTGATTTTTTTTGTAATGGTAATCAATTAGTAATTGCTTTATTGCTTTTTTCGGAAATTAATTGAAATAATCATTGGCCATTAAAATAGGCATCTAATTAATTGATTACTAATGCTAATTCAAATTTAACAGGTCTAGTTTGGATTGAGTTACAGTCTGCCATATTTCATTTTCAATAAAAGCCTCCAATCATGTAAAGAGTTAAAAACATTAATCGGCACGTCGCTCCTCATCTCCACAAAAGTTCTAATTATGTTAATGGATGAAGTAGCTTGTCTGAACGTTGGTAATGCCTTCTCGGTTTCTGCCAATTCTTCAACGGTCAAATCGTCTTCATCGTTATCTGAATATGTGCAAGTAGAAATAATATTTACATATTAAATTTTTGTTTGACTATAAACAAAAGCTGAGAATACCTTCTTCGGAAGGGTTGTCCCAGGTCTGCACACCATTATCAACATTTACGTAGTCCTCAAACGATGATTCGATATTTGCTACTTTATTAAATGAAGACTGTAAAGCAGCCAAATCCAACATTTGAAGAATATCCTCTTCATCCCAATGCACAAATGGCAACAGTTGGCAATTGTTTCAGGGTTAACATAGACATTGCATGCAAGGCTTAGATTTCGAATTGAATGTTTTTCAACTTGTCTTTTACATCCTTAGGGAGCGCAGGGCAGTTATCAACAAAAATCAACGCCTTCCTGTTTTGATCACCAAATTTTTTGTCGAGGTTTAAAATCCATTTTGTAAAAATTTCACTGGTCATCCATGCTTTTTTGTTAAACTCATAATCGACACCTAAAGATTTTATTCCCTTATTCTGATTTTTGGCCTTTCCGATTACAAGCAATTTTAGCTTTTCCGATCCAGTTATATTGTTTCCCACCAGGACAGTTATTCTCTCCTTGCTTTGTTTTCCACCAAACCATTTCTCATTTTTGAATGCCCGTGTTTTATTTGGCAAGCATTTGAAAACCAAAGCAGTCTCGTCGGCATTAAAGATGTCGTTAATATTGTAATTTTCCATCAATCTCGGTAAGACGTTCATTACCCATGCATCACGTTTTCTATGTTGGCGTCAGCAATTTCCCCACATAAAGTCTTTTGAATAACGCCATGCCGACTTTTGAAATTGTCTAACCAACCTGTACTTGCCTGAAACTCGTGGTGTGTTAGTGCTTTAGCAAAATCTTTGTCATTTGGCTTCAATAATGGTCCAGATAAAGGAATATTCTTAACACGTGTATCGACTAACCATTTCAGGATTGCTTCGTCAATATTCTCTAAATGGCAAGGCCGAAGTCTTTTGCGTTTGGTATTTACTACCAGATCCTCCACATTTTTTAAAATCACTTCGTTATTCTTTAAAATATTTGATAAAATGTTGGGAAGAACTCCGAATTGATTACCAATATCTTTTTTTTTGTCCTCCCTTTATAGACTTTGTTAATGATTAATAACTTTTTTTCATGCAAAATGTTGCTTCCATGCGTCATTTTAACTTCAATCACTGAATAAAACTGCAATAGCTGAGCTCTTTTTGTTTTAATTTTGGTATTCCGCTTATTACAGTTTATCCATACTTCTGGGAATACGCAGATACATGTAATTTATTGTAACAGAAAACTTATTTGAAAAAATTCACTATATGGAGACAAAAACGTATGACGTTTGAATTTCCAGCTGTAAAATTTATTCATTATATAGAAAACTTCACTATAAAGGAATTCATTATAAGGAGAAAAAAATACACCGAAAGTAGTATGATAAAGCAGTGTCTTCTTCATTATTATAAGGAGAAATTCATTATATGGAAGTTCACTGTACAGAAGATGGACTGTATATACTGGTCGCACCAAAGAGTAACTATAACATTTTTTTAATAGCTTATCATGGCTAAAAGGACATTTTAATTAAATTTTAAGACAAACTTACTCCATATAAAGAAACCCAAATTTTCTTTGGTATCAATGGTAAAGTAAATTTTGCAAATTTTCCCGAAACTTCCTATGACGTATGGTAATATTTCATTCTTGTGTGAACGTCTTTTATATCAAATAACAAAAAATGCGCTATTTTATCAATACCACTTCTTGATACACTTTTCAAGCACTTTATGTTAAACCATCAATTTTGATTTTTGTTATGTTGTACAGTATGCCACCTAAGGCTATTTAATTTCGTTCCACCCTAATATATATGTAGTCACTCATAATCAAACTAGTACAATATATTTGTAAGCAGGAATACTCATTGTCTGTTACAAGGGCATCATTATAAGCCGGTATCCATTGGATAGCACCGTGATTTTATGATAGGACTGTCAGGCTGATAATAATATACCCCTGCATACAACTGATTGAATTGTTTGTTACCTAATCAAAAGCAAAACGGGAAAAGATTGCAATCACACATTAAAAAATATATGCAATCACCTTAGATCACAATAAAATGTGATTGTGTTTATTGTCATTGTAAAAACGTACAGAAGATCGCCTTGGGTTACCGTGGATTACTCACTTTCTTTTAAAAAGTTTCAAAAACTACTTTGACCCCTATCTTATTTGAGAGAAGTGAATTTTTTTCTCCCTCTTGGTCGTAAAGAAATTTTAAATTTCTATTCCTGTAACATTTTAGAACCAATTTCGAACTAATGAACCTTTCGCCGCTTGTGTCGAAATTATATCCCGAGCCCATTTCATATTTTTGAATCACTTCTTAGCATCAATCCTTTCCTCTCTTAATAACTAGTAACTATTTGTCATTTCTCAGCTGAAGTTTAAAGTTTTTACCACGCGGTCTCTGGAACTGATATTTAATGGAATACACGGGTATATAGTAGGGAAACGCGGTAAGTTCAAAATATAATATATTGACAAAGTAAATTCGCGAAAAATTAAAAAAATAATTAGGAATCTTAGGTTTATTCCGAAATTGCTCTAAAGTAGTCCTGAAATTGCTTTTAAAACAATCTAAAACAGTCCCGACGATCGCGAAAACATTCCTAAAAACTTCTTTAAATAGTCCCGAATGGATTCTTAAACCTTCTAGTCAGTGCCGAAAGCCGTCCTGAAATTTCCATATCGAAATAATCATCAAACATTCTGGAATAGTTTAGAAGTGATTCCGAATATCATCCTGAATTGGTCTCATATTAGTTTCCAAACAATCCCGAAAAAGTCCAGTAATTGCCCCAAAAACGAACCCGAAATTATACAGAAGATATATCAAAGTAGTTGCGGAGTCATCTTGAAATAATACAGAAATAAACCAAACATAGTCCTGATATGATTCTGAAGTAATACGTAATACAGAAGTTAGCCCGTAAAAGCTCTGAAACAATCCCGAAAATAACCCCGTTATGATCTTGGAATGGTCACGAAATAGTCTTGAAATGATGCCGAAAACAAATAATGCAAATTTGAATATGAGCGACTGTTCTTATTTATAAGCATTGGTATTCATTGTCATTGAGCGATTTCTGCGAACGCGATTTAAATTGAAACATTGCAAACAGTTCAGTGATAGAAAATTTGTTCTTTAAATGGCAAGTTGAGCCAACTGCCAAATGAAATAACTATGCATGGAAAAGAACTGGGGAAAAAATTTGTATTTATAACCAACACTTTAAACTGTCAAAGAACTGTCAGATAGCTGAATAAACACGTTAAGCGAAAAAATGTATGGTCATAATTTGACGTAAAATCCCAAACGTTGAGTGGATAAAAAATATTCAGTGGTGCATTCGGAAAGCTATCACTGAGCGACTAATCAACGGTTGTGTTTGCTGAAAGCGTCCATTGTAAAAAACTGTCTATAAGTATGTAAATTTTCGTATAGGTTTACGAGCTGCCTATTATTTTACAAGATTTATAAGTTTATTTATTTATTTATCAGTTGTACTGAAGCAAATGTAAAACAAATACCAAAAACAAAATACAAACATAATACTGTTGTCACAAATTCATTAATTATGTTAAATTTTTTGCACATTGTTTACTTCATTACATTATTGTGTAGCAATTAATTACATTACAGAAACACATAAACATACACACATTTGCATCAACATTTAAATACCTAAAATATAAGCTGTGTTTTTTATTTAAATAATACTTCACTAGTTTGCAACTTAAAAGTCACTAATTTAGTTATCAGAATTTATATTGTGAATTTATTGTTTAGATATATTTATAAAATAAGTATAATATTATTATATTCGTTGGGTGTATAGCGAAATTAAGTTCGAATAAACCGTCGTATTTAAATATAGCACATAGTCTAAACAATATAAATATTATATAGTTTTGAAATACATAAATTATAACATGCAAGCATTTGTGGTATTCACAACAGTTACTAGTTTCTATATTGGTAACAAATATACCTGGTATTTGTTTACCTTTTAAACAACTAATAATTTTCGAGTTACCTTTCTGTAATATGTATTTGTCATAAACATAAAAGCATGTGAGAAAGTTTATACTATGGCACTCTATGAACGTACCCACCTTACTGAAAATAAAATCGAATATTATGTAGTTACTAGAAGACCCGGCAGACGTTGTCCTGCCCTAAATTTGGCCTATCTGCATACATTTTAATAAGCTTTTTCCGTCTGACTATGCCCTCCTCCCCTCTTCACTTTTTCCTAATCCTTTTATTCACTCCCCCGTCCGTCTTTTTCGCTTCATCTATCTCCATATTCGTCTCATTCTATCTCTTTGTCAATCTCCTTCGCTCTTTTCTCTTCTCTCAATTCCTTCTCATTCTTCTGCATCCCTTATTGCCTGTCCCAGAAGGTGGTATGTATTTTATTCCAATCCCAGTCCCACTCCGAGTCTCAGCCCCAGTCCCACTCCGAGTCTCAGTCCCAGTCCTAGTCATAATCCTAGTCCCAGTCCGTCTCTGGATAATATATTACTCTGTACTAAAGCACTCATCAACAGCTTTCATTTGATATCCATATTGTATAAGCCTCCTCAGAAACCTCCCCACACTCTCGGCGGGCCAGGTGATGTGCTATACTTCATATCATTCGCTATAATATTTTTTATTGATAAGCAGGTTGTTTAGTTAAACACCAAGCAATTACACGGAAGTATATCCGCACCACCTGAAAATATGAGTGTCACTGCGTATACGTAACATTTTATTATTACGTATAAACAAATAGAAAAAATTGCAATAAAATAATATTGCGACTATAAACTGAGATATAACCTATCCTATCTCTCAAGTTAGATCAAACTACACACGGGGTGCAAAACAAATTCAAAATCGGTTCAGTAGTTTAGGAGTCCATCGCGCCCAAAAATGTTGTAACACGTGTTTTTTTATATATTAAGATATAATTTTTTTTGTCTATACCTAGTTGTGCTTAGCATGCAAGGTATTATATTTAATTTTGGTAGTCTAATGAAGGTTTCAATTAAGATAGATACACATATTCATATGTATATCAATATAAGACCAGAAAACTATTGTGGCGTCTGCTCCTGTCCGTTCGTCTATCCATTCAATGATTGAAATAATTTATCTAAGGGCCTGATTGTGTCATCATCATCATATTCCTTAACTCCTATTGGAGCATAGGGCCTCGACCACCGACTTAAATCGTATTCTGTTAGGTGAGGTTCTTGTGATGTCATTCTACGTGTATCCTGCGTCTTCGAGTTCTTTATCCATTCTTGCTTTGTTTATGCGAGACTGAACGTCCTCATCTGCACCGATTTTATTTTGGACAATACTACCAAGATAAACAACGGACTCTATACCTTCGATTTCATTTTCGTCGACCGTAAGCATTAATGGCCTTGATGAAATATAGCCGCATCTTATGACTTTCGTTTTCGCTGTATTGATGCTCAGTCCGGCCTCCTTTGCACGTGTGTTGACAGCTTCTGAATTGTGTTGAAGGTTAGTTCTTCTGTGACTTAGCAGACAGACATCGTCTGCATATTCTAAGTCCTCTAGTTCCGTTCCTCATAATCTCGTCTAATGCCAAGATGAACAAGAACGGCGAGAGTATGCATCCCTGGCGTACCCCGCTTTTAATTTCGAAGGGTTCTGAGAGGCACCCATTGTGACTGACCCGGCACTTAAATTCGGCATACATTGCCTTTATAATGTTATTTATTTTATTGGGCATCCCTCGTTTTCATAGTATTTCCCAAATGTATTTCCTGTCGAGGCTATCAAAAGCTTTTTTAAAGTCAATAAAAAGTAAATAAGCTGATGTTCTGTATTCGCAGCATTGTTCAATAATGATTCGGACGGTATTTATTAGATCAACACAGGATCGGTTTTGTCTAAAGACAAACTGATTTTCTCTTTTTCACTTTGCGTCGCAGTCACTGGCATTCGCATTACTTTCATTTACTTTCACTCACTGAGCTGAATGAATGCTCTTATATCATACGAATTCTGGCTCACATGAGAAAATACAATTCGTTGCGCTATACGTAATATGCCCCTAAATTTACAACCAATTGATTAGTAGTGAGAATTGCCGAAATCGCTTTATAACCAGGCTCACTTTTTCCAAATACTACACGAGGAAAACTTTTACGAAAGTAAACGAGCGAACTCGGCCAACGTTAATACCTACTTTTGTACAGAACTATTTTTGAAAAATTTTAGCAAATTAAAATCTTTAAAATATAGTATGTGACTGTTAATATTATTTCACTGATAACTATTTTACCTGAGCTCTGGAAATATTCTCTCAGAAAAAAGGTCGTATTTGAAAATCTATTTCTAAAACGTCTTATCTCAAAACTCGATTGAAGTAGTCTCTGTTTCAGAACTGATTTCTTGACAATATCACCTAATATATTAGTATATATAAAAGCTTTTTTATGTAGCCCTTCTTATTGAGAACCACAATAAAAACCAATAGTTAATGACGAAGTTTTTGTTAAAAATAGTAACGTTTTTGAAGCTGTTAGAAACTTTCCCGTATCTCGACTGTCTTTTCAGAAACGTTCTAGAACGCTGTATCTTAGAATTGTGAAAGTTGATTAAACAACGCGCTCCTCAGGGTTTTTACTAAAACGCCACATATCAGTATTCTGCTGAGGTCCCACCTCCTATCTTTTTAATCCTATTTCTAGGTGGGCGCTTTTAGAAAAGCATTTTATGTAAACCGGAAGTAGTAAGTAAAAAAGGAAAAGTAAAAACTTTATATATATATGCTCAAGAATGGCTCAAGAAATATTTCGCTTGTGAAGTTGTTCCCCCCCCCCCCCCCCCCCCCCCCCCAAAAAAAAAAAAGCATACGCTTTCTGCTACATTTTCCGAAAGATTTTGTAGCAAACGTGCACAGGTAGCCCGGGTTTGGTCAAGAAATATATGTGCGTCTCATTTTATGAGCAATGACCCTGTACGAACATGGTTTGTTAAATACTACGGATAGCAGTAATTGTATTTATAATTTTTTTTTGCATGGAAATTTCAATTGTATTTAAGCTAAATTATTCTTTTTTTCTTCTTGGGTGAGTTCTCTTTTATCTAAGCGCATTTTCAATATTAATTGTGACTAATTTTCTTCTGAGGCATCGTTCAGTCTGATTTTTGTGTCTTGAAGGAACATGGAGATGAAAGAAATACCAAATTTTTCTGGCCACTACTTTTTTACGCAAAAGAAAGAGCATTAAATTTTTTCTTGAGCGTTTTCTATAGATGTGGATACAAAGTTTGGCCTTTTTTATTTGCGATATTTTAAGAAAATTTCCATTAATTTTGTTATGATAATTAAGTGTACAAACCAATCACAAAAATGTTTTCGAAAAAATTCGATAAGGAAAGAAAATTCTACGAAGAAATTTTGAATTGGAGTCATCTGAATTTTTTTGGAGTATATCCCAATCAGTTTTAGTGTAACAAAGTGCAAGTTATAGATCTCTAAAAATTCGCACTGATTTTCGACAAACTTTTTCCGGAAGGGTGCTTTAGGCTCTCTTGCATATAAAAAAGTTTCCAACTTTGTATAGAGAAACATTTAAACACCCTACGAAAAAAATTGTTAAAAATCAACGCGAATTTTTAGAGACCATTAATTAGTACTTTATCAGACAAAAGTTGATTGGAAACTTGACATAAAAAGTTTTAAATTTTCGCATAATTTTCGAATCTTTTCCAAAACGAGATTGCTTTGCATACTTTTAATTACAAAATTCACAGAAGTTTTTCTCTTAACATATCGGAAACAAAAAAAGGTGAATTTAACAGACGACATTTGATAAAACTGCCACTGCTATAGTTCTGTTCACTGCTGTATATTATCTTAATTTCAGAGCTTTTAGATCCGTGTTAATGCATTTAAATCTTGTTCGAAACGGAATGGCTTCACACTCATTCATACTTCTATCTCTTTTGATTTCTCAACGTTTCTGTTAACTATTTACGTGTTTGATGTTTTTTCTTTCTTTAAAACTCTTTTAATCCCGAAGCAAAACGGTGTTAAAAAATATTCATTACTTAGCTAAAAAGAACAAATTCGCATTAATTATTAGTATTTTTGCGTAGTCTTAGTATATAATCGTAGCGAGTTTTTTGCAAGCAAATTAATTGTATTGTAAATGTTAACCAATAACTAAATCTCGTCATTATACAATATAAAAGTAAATAAAACAGAAAAATAAAAATTATATAAATAGTTACATTCATAATATATTACTTATGCATGTTTATGTATATCGAATATTATAAACGAATAAATAAAATTTTCAAACGTGTCAAAACTTAATAAAGGGAAATTTAATATGAAAATTAAAAATTAACAAAAGAAAAAAGGTTGCTTGAACAAAATACGTTAATTATATATGGTAGTATTGATTCTAAAGAAGACTAGGCTGGACATTGCGTAGACTTCTGCAAACCGTAAATTATAGTGATCAAAGCAGATTTAGCTCTTGTCTATAGACACAACTGCTAAATTATCTGGAAAGTGGAAAATTTTAGTATTTTAGAACACAGTTGTAAATCTTTCTCCCAAGCGTTAGCCACAGAGCAGATTCTTGAGTGAATCCATCTGTGCTTCTCTTTCAGACGAATACAATAATGTGCCAACATTGCGTGGGTTGCTGTGCTGCCCGTATACTAATGATGAAATGACATGAGCCTCAATAGCACAGGAGGTGCCATTGTAATGCACTTTTCCCTGGCACCAATTGCTGCTGATTTTAAGTGGGGGTTAGTCGGGACTGGGCTCAAACCATTTGGTTCTGGCAATGCATCTGCTGATCTTAAGTAGCGCTTGGAGCGCCATTTTGATGCAATTTTTCCTGGAATTTAATATTTGTTGATTTTTAGTAGGGCCCGTCGGTGTTCCCTTCAAACCAATGATGATGTCTATTATGAAGCATTTAGCAACTTCCGGAAGGTTCGACAGTATGTAACTGCCCGTAGTTTGACGCCTGACTCTAACATGCAGAGTTGAGCATTCGCACAGGTAGTGTACGACTGTTTTCTCTCGCTGCAGCTGTTGCAAATGCTGTTAAAAGGGATCGCCATTATCTGCAGGCGTTCCAAGATTATGACAGTGATTATAAAAATACCTTTCCTTGACCCAATAGGCAAGTCCTCTATTTTCCTACTATCATAATTCGGTCAAGTTTGCTTGGACATCCTTGAATCTGCTGCGTATGCTTCGTTTGATTGCTGTAATAGAGTTGATGCATCTGGACCCTCTCCCCAGTATCCAGGAGTGCACTTGCAAGTTCGTCTGGGTTGTTGTTGCCCTTAATGTGACTGTGACCCGAAACTCATATAGGCGAAGCTAAGCGCCCTGAGTGCTCCTGGACTATATCAGAAAATGCTTACCTCGCATTAACCTCTCGTCGAGTCCTTCGAAAGGAGTGTACAGCCCCTCTATAAACATAACTTCCGCATGAAAACAACTAGCCAAGTCACGAATACGTACGAACAGCTGCATCTTAAGTTGCTCAGAGAAGACACACTAAATCGCTTTTATCTGTTTTACAGGCTTTTTTCTTATTTGATTTGTCTTAGTTTGCTTAACGGTTATAAAATTGACTTTTTTTAAATTTGTCTTTGCAAATTTTGGTCTGGTTTTCTCTTTTTATCCTAATTAATATCTTTTTCAATTGCCCTCATATTTATTTGAAATTTTTTATAGATTTTCTTAATTTACCATCGGGTATTTAATATTCCTGGGCGGCCACCGTGGTGTGATGGTAGCGTGCTCCGCCTACCACACCTTATGACCTGGGTTCACACCCCAGGCAAAGCAACATCAAAATTTTAGAAATAAGGTTTTTCAATTAGAAGAAAATTTTTCTAAGCGGAGTCGCCCCTCGGCAGTGTTTGGCAAGCGTTCCGGGTGTATTTCTACCATGAAAACTCTTAGAGAAAACTCATCTGCCCTGCAGATGCCGTTCGGAGTCGGCATAAAACATGTACGTCCGGCCAATTTGTAGGGAAAATCAAGAGAAGCACGACGTCAATTTGAAGAGAAGCTCGGCCTTAGATCTCTTCAGAGGTTATCGCGCCTTACATTTATTTATTTTTTATTTATTTATTTAATATTCTTGGCTATTTTATCAACCATGGATAATGAACAAGAGTCAGCAACAACGGCATACAGCAAAAAATGGTGTAAGCGATTATATAAATTAGGCTAAACATACATTTATAGGGATGCGGAAGTCCTAATATCGACTCAGACCGCAACCTTGTGGAAGAAAAAATACACATCACTTAGGCTCCTAATTTAAGACCGAAATACTTAAGATCACTGTCAACGAGCTAATTGCTAATTTGACCTTCTCAGTGCGAAAACGTCATGTAAAAATGGGATTGGTCAATTGTAAATGCGAAAGAGTCACTTCGATTTCAGAACAGTCACTTGCAAAAAAAAGTGTAAGGCGCCATAGCCTCTTAAGAGATTTTACGCAGAGATTTCCGCCGTCACTTGTAATGGAGGCGTCAAATCAAGAATCGAAAGCGTCAATTGCTATTGAGAACAGTCATTAATAAGTAGTGAGAATAGCAACTTGAAAATGGGAAAGCGTCACATGGAAATGAGAACTATTAATTGTAAATGCAAAAGTGTCACTTCCATGTAAGAATAGTCAATTGTAAATGAGAAAGCATCAAATGAAAATGCGAAAGCGTCATTAATAATTGAGAACAGTTAATTTTAAATGAGAAAGTGTTATTTGAAACTGAGTTTGTGATTTAAGAAAATTCAATGGAAAATGCGAAAGCGTGATATGTAGTCCCAATACATTCGCATCAGCTACCCATTGCTCTATCCGTTGCTTCACAACATACCGCTTGTTTATCTGTAGGATTGTAATGTGTCCCTTCACAAACATTTTTACTTTTCCAAGTTTATCGGTCTTTCGCTTCTCGAGTAGCATGGAGCGTAATTGCAAACGAAAATTAGATCGTTAAAATGATTTATCAGGTCCCCCCAGCATTGAATAATTGACATTTACCAAGCAAGGCATTTGTCCATCCAAAACTTGCCCCTATATCGGTCGGTTAACCCGCCTCAAAACACTGATATCTCGCCAATTGAATTTATGTTTCGGCCTCTTTCTCACTCCCATTTGATGCTTTCGCATTATCATTTGCAACCTTCTCATTTAAAATTTGATATATTGATGTAACGATTTTGTATTTACAATTGACTATTCGCATTCTCTTATAACGCTTTCGCATTTACATATGACGGTTTTGCATGAACAATTGTCTATTCTCAAATTGAAACAGCGTTTTCGCATTATCATTTAATGTTCTCTAATTTGCAAATGACGCCACTCATATCAAAGTGCCGCCTGCGCATTTGCAATTGGCAAATAGTATTTCCGAATTACGCCTTCTCATTTAGAAGTGTCTAGGTATTCCCATTTCCATATGGTCCCTGGTTAATTATTTCCTATTCTCATTTACAACTGAAAATGGTATAGTATTTGCCTAGAGTACAGTAATATTGTATAACGGAGGTCTTGGTTTTTGATACGGCTTTTCAGTTTGGTGGAAAAAAATTCTTGTAACACTACGGACATATTCAGTCGACATGCGCTTTTTTCCAAATTACTACTTTTTGCTAAAATTGACAAGAAATCTATTGTTTATAAAACGTAAATTTTTTAGTGGGTACTTGGGAGTCATCTCTTCGAGGAAAGGAGAATTCAGTACAAGATTGTGTTATTCTATCAGTTGGTTGCCTCTTCTTGACAATTTCCAAGCGATGCCTTGGTACAGCAACATGGGTCATACTGAGTAATATTGTCCATGGTACTATAGGTCTGAAATTAATTTCGAGCCTCCCTAATTTTGTTAGAAAATATTTTTTTTAGAAATTTTTATTATTATTTTTGTTAGAAAATATTTTGGGCTAGTAAAATGTTCGTCGATTTTTGCAACAAATTCTTCTATTTTCCCCAAAAAGAAGCGATTAAATGCGCAAAATAGTAGGAAAGCGCCCTATAGCGACGAATATTTTACTTTTCCATATTGCAAATTTAATTTTTAAATAGCCCAAAATATTTTCTAACAAAAATAATAATAAAAATTTCTAAAAAAAAATATTTTCTAACAAAATTAGGGAGGCTCGAAATTAATTTCAGACCTATGGTACCATGGACAATATTACTCAGTATGACCCATAGATTCAGAAACGGTATGTGCCTTTTCAACAATAAATTTTACCCACCCTACTGTTAATACAATAACAACAACAACCAAAACATTCTTTATTTTAAGTCGAAAGTATATCATAAGCAACGGAAGAGCTCTTGGTATATTTGATGCAGCCATCCAGAAACTGCGCAAGGATTTTTTAAGAAGGCTTAAATACATTTTGGCATATGGCGAAAGGCAAACTCAACTCGACTTGGGCGCCAGAAAATTGGTTTGCTGAATGAAAGCAGGCAACTCCGGCGGATTTGTGTTATTCTTCTTAAGCTCCTCTGTTGATGTTGCAAATTCGCAACAATAATTAAACTTTTCTATTTTTTAAACAAAATAAGAAATGCGTAACGAAATTTCAATTGACAAAACGGCGGGCTTCGAAAATTCGAAATTCCTATTCCCCAACTATTGTTCTCCCTAGGAGAAAAGAATTGAAGGAATTTTTCCGCGCGAATAAAAAAATCCGCGAGAACCAAATTCCGAGGGAATATTTAGAATTGGGCTGACAGACTTCCTTATATAAAAATCATCAATATCGAAAAAAAATTTGATTGAGCCATGTCCGTCCGTCCGTCTGCCCGTTAATACGATAACTTGAGTAGATATTGAGATATCTTCACCAAATTTGGTACACGAGCTTATCTGGACCCAGAATAGATTGGTATTGAAAATGTGCGAAATCGGATGATAACCACGCCCACTTTATATATATAACATTTTGGAAAACACAAAAAACTGATTATTCAGCAAATAATACACCTAGAATGTTGCAATTTGACGTGTGGACAGATATTGAGACTCGATAAAAATTAGAAAAAATTGTTTAAAATGGACGTGGCATCGCCCACTTGTGATAAAATCAATTTTACAATTATTATTCATCATAAATCAAAAATCGTTAAACCTCGTAACAAAATTCGGCAAAGAGGTTGCCTTTACTATAAAGAATGCTTTGAAGAAAAACTAACGAATTCGGCCTCTTTTATGACTAAGCAATTTTTTAGGCGGCCACCGTGGTGTGATGGTAGCGTGCTCCGCTATTCACACCGAAGATCCCGGGAAAAGCAACATCAAAACGTAAATTGGAAGAGAAGCTCGGCCTAAAATCTCTTCGGAGGTTACGCGCCTTACATACATTTTTTTAATTTTTTATGTTTCGGGAGCCATAACTCGAAGAAAAATTATGTAGTTCAGACAAAGAGGATAAATATAATAAGAGCCGTCACTCGTTATTTTTGAGGCATTTACTCGATGTAAACTGTGAGGTAGTCGCTCCTTTTTTTTGGGCGAGATGTTTATAAATGTCTTCTATACATTTTCATGGGGTATTTGTGTTTATTTTTCCGACTGTATTTAATTAATTATTTAATTCTTTTTCCAAAAAACTCGTTTGCATAAAGTGACAACACTACATGGATAAGTGGGAGGCAATTCAAAAATGTCCCTCATAAAACAAAAGTAGCGGCTACCTCACAGTTTACATCGAGTAAAGGCCTCAAAAATAACGAGTGACGGCTCTTATTATATTTATCCTCCTTGGTTCAGAATAGAAACATACGTATATGTATTATTGCGCAGCCTTGTAACACAATTAAGCACACAAAACAAACAACAACAGCATTGAAGTGTACAGCTGGGTATGCAATGCTCGGCTTCACCCGAACTTAGACTTCCTTACTTGTTTTATTTCAAATTATGCTGTACGGCGAATTATGTATATTGGCCCTGGTCCGAGTTAAAGTTGAATTTTTTTTTTCGATTATCTTTCATATAAAAATAAAAAAAAAATTTCACACTGTTCGGAAGAAAATCTAAAACACCCGTAAAAAAGGTTTTCAAAAATCAATGCGGATTTTAAGAGACCTATAACTTGTACTTTGTTAGACTAAAATTGACTGCTCTACAAAATTGCATACTTAAAAAATTCAGAGAACTCAAAAAAAAAAAGTTTGAAATGTGTAATAAAATAAAAAATAATATGTAAAATTTTCAAATTTTTTCGAACAGTTAAAAACCTCATACCATTTTTTTCTTCATATATCGAAAATGAAAAAAAAACTTTAACTGTAGAAATTTAGTACAAAATTGGCAATGCTATTTTTCTGTTCGCTGCTGTATTTAGTTGAGTGAGTATACCCTGCTGTACATGCTGACATATGTACAACACCGGCTGTGTGCACCTCAAATATGAATAATTATGGTGATGCCGATGATTACCATATTTAAAAATTTTTTTTTATTAATTAATTATAATTTATGAGTATGTTTTATTTCTTTCGGTGCGATTTCCTTCATTATTTACGTTGATCGTGTGTGTGTGTTTGTGTGTGCTGCATTGGCTTGCGTTCTTCAGCTTCACCGCTTACCCTAACAGCGAATCAGTAAGCAATAACTAGCGCCCGACATATTATTTATTTTCCAATTTTTGTGTGTTTAAAAGTACGTAAGTGGGAAACACCCTTGCACATTAGCGTAGGCGGTGGTGTGCAATAGAGGTCGCTTATCTCCACTCTCTATTCAACGCATTCTGAATTGTAAATAAGAGCATATATTAAGAAGTCTGATAGAACTGATGATTGATCCTCGTAGAGAGCGCACTTCCTTGGCCCAGTATTGGTCATGATGTGACCTGTTTGGGTTTGTGTTCTTAGATCAGGAGACAGCCAAGTATCTTTGTATCTTTTTGTGCTGAAACCTCGGATATATTACAGCGTGGATGAAGTATTTTCAGATTATACAATGTTCCATCTAGGATTGTGTTTCAAAGACTGAAGCCGTAAGTCGTCAAGCTGAATGGATCTTATCAGCACTCGACCTCGTCAATCTTCTTTCGACCAGACATCGTGCAGATCCTGCCACATCCTAGAGCAGATTTACGAAAAGAGAATCGGCACTCACCATCTTTTTTCGATTTCAAAGCAGCCTTTGACAGCTTGAAAAGAAGTTGCTTGTTTGCTGCTATGCCTGAATTTCAGCCCCTAGCAAAGTTAGTAAGGTTCTGGCAAATAACGTTGAACAATATCACCAGCTCCGTAAGTGTGGGAAAGGACCTCTCCGATATAATTCTTGCCAACAATTTCTACTTGGACTGAGGAGGCAATTGAAAAGTAAGGTCGCCTTACGACGAATAAAAGTAACGTTCTACAAGTCGCTCATCTTAACAGTCCCGATGTATGACTTTTGGAGAGTTCGAGAGTAAAGTTACTTAGGCTGCTAATCTGTTTAATAGCAACTAATGACAATGATGATGATAATTAGAGACTTCTCCAATTGCGCGTCTGGAAAGTCAAAAATTATGGTTTTTGGGCATCAAATAACCAGAGAGGCAAGCATTTCCTTACAGGGATGCGGATACACGATCTAAATTTGGAGTTCTTAAAGAGTTTGTCATTGTAGTAGCCATCATAATTTTCATTTGAAAGCAGTTCTTACGAGACAGAGCCGAAGTCGAGGCCACAGTCCGGGTTCCGGAATGTTAGATAGTTATTTGCTCATTCAACTAGCGAGTCGCTATCTTCAAGACAGATGACCAATTGAAGCAGTAACTCTTTGTGCGTAGATGCTGTAAAACTCTTTAACCCATTGGGGAACGTTTCCTGGAATTAGCTCATGAGTTTTCGCTCATTCTGTCAGCTCTGCTCCTTACCATCAAAATGTAACTTATAAAGAGCCTATTTTGAACTTGTTTTAAGCAATTTATTGCGTATATAAATAGGTACACACTTTTCTTCTCATCTCATCGTTAATCGACGCTTGGCTACGCCGCTGCTCTTCTTTCCCCATCTGTTTGTATACTCACACACGCTCTGCTTCCCTGCCGACAACACATAGCGTCCGTTTTTGGACAGCAAATAAAGACCGTTTTGAATTATTTAATGCCGTTAATTATTACCATCGCCGCTTAGCGGCTTTCTATGACTTTAATTCATATTTAAATTTTTATTCGAATTTAATCATTTTGATGCACGAAAAATAAGAGTTGAGAACTAATTGGAGAAAAAACTATAAATGAGGGAACAACAAAAATTGTTTCGAACAACAAATAGCTAAAAGGATAAAAACAACAAGAAAAAAGAAATTTTTGTGAAGTGATATAACGGCTTGTTGACACAATTAAATAAATAATCTGTTAGCAGTAAATTTGGCAGCATCGTTCAGATGTAGCATAGGTGCGGCGGCAACCAAGTGTCGGTCTTGGAATAAGGGTGTCACTAAATAAATTTATAAAAAAAAGAATGTCGAAAAGGACCATTCCTTTTCGATGCAACCTCGATGGACTACTATTTGGGAACATACATCTAACATGTCCGGACAATGAATAGAAAGAGCGATACTGTGCGTTAGAAGCTTCCATCGTAAGAGCGAAGAATTGCATGACTGTCCTAAGTGAAAGTCTATAGATGGTCTAGTCCAACATTTTCAGGTCTCGCGATGTTGTGGTATAAAGAGACTGCGTCGCCAAGTACCGTGGTAGCTCTTTGATCCGAACCAATGCGAAGCTCTTCAAAATCTCATTTCCCTGGTCCCATTCAACATAAGATGAGAAAAAAGACCTAGAAAACTACTTTTTCTAAATATATCTGCTTAAAAGATACTCTGAGCGCTATCTCGATCGTGACATTGAAATCGAGTTGTGCGAAGAATTGCATGACTGTCCTAAGTGAAAGTCTATAGATGGTCTAGTCCAACATTTTCAGGTCTTGGAATATCTACTACAATTAAGGTGAGCTCTTCAGTCGCGATGTTGTGGTATAAAGAGACTGCGTCGCCAAGTACCGTGGTAGCTCTTTGATCCGAACCAATGCGAAGCTCTTCAAAATCTCATTTCCCTGGTCCCATTCAACATAAGATGAGAAAAAAGACCTAGAAAACTACTTTTTCTAAATATATCTGCTTAAAAGATACTCTGAGCGCTATCTCGATCGTGACATTGAAATCGAGTTTATAGACGTGGTGGAAAAGAAAATATGTCTATCCGGCGAATGAGGAAAGACGTAAAGACCGGCTTGTTGTTGTGGTTGTTGTTGTCGTATTAACGATAAAGACACTCCTTGAAGGTTTTGGGGAGTGTTATTGATGTTGACGTTCCTTTGCCGGATATAGATTCGGTACGTTCCGGTAACAAAGCACTATTAATGTACTAGCCCGATCATCCGGGGACGATTAATATGAACACTTTAAACCTAGGCCATATCGCCACCCACACCCGAGTGCCTCGAGGAACTTGGGGTCGCCAAAGCATCGCCTGCTAAACATGTGTATGATACATTCATATATGTAACAGGATTCCCCTCGCGTAGGTGAGGTTGACAATTGGGTTGCGGAAGCTTTCAACCTATAAAGCTTTGTATTGCGCTCATCAACCCCTTGAATTCGCGCCTAGGTTGCTCATATGGGCCTGTAAACAAATGATTTCTGCCGCAGCTACAGGGACAAGGAAGAGATAGGAAGCGTTGTCTCACCTTGTCGAAGACCAGGTACTTCATTGGGTGCATTGCGCAGCTAGCCAAATATAGGCGAAGTTTTGCATTAAATTAGGCAAACGCGCTGGTTTAGCTTCATAGGTGTATGCACCACTTTATACGGAAGAGACACAAGTGCTGCTTCGTGGTGTCACAACGGGCCAGAATGGCATACGTGAGTCTCCACTTTAACTTAACCTATCGCGTCTTTCTGATGATTATTACACTGGACCACGAATTTCAACTTTTTTTCTTTACCAGAAACGCCGTTATGAAATTCGTATGTAAAATCACCCCCTGATTTCGAAAATTGAGTTCATTTTTGATTCTATGGTACCGTTTTTGAGATATTTGCAATTTACCGATATTCGAAAAAACCAAAAAGATGGCTCCCTTTAATAACGTATATCTCACGAACGGGTTAAGCAATTGCAAAGACGATAAAATTTGCTATAAATGCATCATACATTGTTTTTTGCTCAACCATATAGTTTTCGAGATATTAGCTCATCATTTCAGATTTTTGTTTTTTTTTTTATGAAAAAATATGAAAAAATAACTTTTTGCGAGGGCAGCATTCCAAAACCACAACTTTTTTTCCAAATATTTTTTATTTACGTAAAGCTTTGTTTAATTAGAAAAAAGATAAGCTATCATCGAAGAAAATCGATGCAAATCTACGTAAGTTATAAGCGATCAAATAAAAATACCCAGGTTGCGCAACTTCAATGTATGTATACATACATATATTAAAGGTATAAAAAGGTAAAGTGCAAATGGGATATTATCCGGATAAACGAATAACACCATAACAATGATAATACTTTTTCTTTAAATAAATCAAATAGTACTGTTAATACTCGAATTGTTTTATAGTAGGTAGAGTGGTTGCATCGAAAGGAAGAGTGGTTGGGTTCGAAAGCTGCTGTAGGCATGTAGTTATAAACATGTATTTCCGTCACTTATGGGTATGTATGCAGGTAGATTTTCAAAATTATAAGACACAGAAAATTTTTAAAGCCTACATCTAAAGCAGGTAGTATTTTCTTTTCCCGGCTTCGTATAAAAAGGAACCTTTCTGTCTAGATAAGATTTGATTTTTTAAATTTTATTTTTGTTCCGAGTATAAATATGAGTTAATGCGCCTTGAAACTTCATAACATCTGCAAGGCTCGCCGGAGATAGTTCAGTTCATAAGTCAAATTTCAAAACCGTGATTTAGTAAAAAAAATAAAATGAGTAAAAGGACGCGAGAATTTGAGTGTAATAACGATCCAGATATGTTCTGCTTCATGTGTGGCCAATATACTATCATAAGGCGACGACGAGTGTTCTCAGATCATATCAAAACTTTATACTCCAAGTATTTTGGCATTGAGCCTAAAAATGCTGAAAAACCATGGACACCGAACACTTTGTGTACATCGTGTCGAGTAGAATTGATTCAGTCGGAATCCGGACAACAAATGAAATTTGATACACCAATGATATGGAGAGAACCTACTTGCCATTCAATAGAGTGTTATATTTGTCAAACAAAAGTACTTGGCGTTGGAAGATCAAGAAGAGTAACCTATGCCAGCGTACCTACAGTGACATTACCAGTACTACATTCAACGGCAGTTGCGGATCCAGTTCCATTGTCAACAGTAACATCTGAGTGCGGGGAATCAAGTTGTACTGAATTTCGCATGGGAAAGTAGAGAAACGTTCTATCACAAGCACAACTTAATGATTGGATAAGAGATTTGGAACTATCCAAGGACAAGGCCAAGATCCACAGTTCTCGTATGCAACAATTTAAATTTGTATCATCCGATGTTAAGGTGATATATTGTAGAACTCGTCACGAACCATTTTCCAAACACTATACCAAGAAAGACAGTATATGCTGCTGCAACGACATTCCTGGTTTATTCAAAGAGTTTGGTCAAACATATGATTCAAAAGAGTGGCGATTGTTCATAGACAGCAATAAACTGAGTTTAAAGGCTGTATTATTGCATATTGGTAACAAAAAGCCTTCTATCCCGCTAGCACATGCAGTAAATACAAAGGAAGCCTACGAGGAAATGCAAAAACTACTCAAATTTATCAAATATGAAGAGCATGATTGGAAAATATGTTCTGATCTCAAAGTCGTTGCAATGCTATGCGGTCTACAAAGTGGCTACACCAAGCACTGCTGCTTCCTCTGCAAGTGGGATAGCCGAGCTCGTAAGGACCACTACGTCAGAAAGGATTGGCCGGAAAGAGTCGAGTTTACCGTTGGTGTGGATAACATCAAATACACCCCTCTTGTCAAGAAAGAGAAAATCATACTTCCACCCTTACACATCAAGCTCGGTCTCATTAAAAACTTTGTTAAGGCTTTGGACAAAGAAGGCGAAGCATTCGACTATTTGAAAACAATTTTTCCAGATATTTCTCAAGCCAAGATAAAGGAAGGTATTTTTGTCGGACCACAAATAAAAAAGTTGATCAACAATAATCAATTCAAAGGACTACTCTCATCAGTTGAGGCAGCAGCGTGGGAATCCTTTGAAAACGTCGTTGCTTCTTTTCTCGGTAGACACAAAAGCCCTAACTACGAGCAGATAGTGAACGATTTAATCAATAATTATGCGAAAATGGGTAAATATTAAAGGCTTATTAAAATTAATTTCCCAAAATTCTATAACTTGTTTACCTAACTAATATTTTCTTTCCAGGCGTAAATATGTCGTTAAAAATTCACTTTCTGCACTCACATTTGAGCTTTTTTCCGGCAAATCTTGGCGACGAAAGTGACGAACATGGCGAAAGGTTTCATCAGCAAATGAAATTAATTGAAAATCGATATCAAGGATTCTGGGACGTCGCAATGATGGGTGATTACTGCTGGTTTATCATAAGAGAAACCGATCCTAAACTGAATAAGCGTCAAAGTCGAACACATAATTACTTCGACTACATAGTAAAATAAAATTAAGATAAAGATTGTTAGAATATAGTACAAACATAAATAAATCAAAAAAAAAAAAAGTTAAAAATATGGGTAATTTCATTCATAAATTGAACTTTTAACTAAATAGAAACAGAGCATAGCTAGATATTTCACTCTTCTTTATACCATACGTACGTTTTGAGGTAAACGTTGAAATTGCGCAACCTGGGAATTTTTATTTGATCGCTTATAACTTATGTAGTTTTGCATCGATTTTCTTCGATGATAGCTTATCTTTTTTCTATTAAACAGAGCTTTACGTAAATAAAAAATATTTGGAAAAAAAGTTGTGGTTTTGTAATACTGCCCTCGCAAAAAGTAATTTTTTTCATATTTTTTAATAAAAAAAAACAAAAATCTGAAATGATGAGCTAATATCTCGAAAATTATATGGTTGAGCAAAAAAAAATGTATGATGCTCATATAGCAAATTTTATCGTCTTTCCGATTCTGTAAACTTATTTGCAATTGCTTGACCCGCTCGTGAGATATACGTAATTAAAGGGAGCCACCTTTTTGGTTTTTTTGAATAACGGTAAATTGAAAATATCTCAAAAACGGTACCATAGAATCAAAAATGAACTCGATTTTCGAAATCAGGGGGTGGTTTTACATACGAATTTCACAACGGCGTCTCTGGTAAATTTTGGCCGTCGACCAGTGTTATTATTCCTTAAATTAATCATAGCTAATAACTAATTTACTGTCAGTCTGAGAATGAAAACTATTTCCAAGTAAACTATTTTTTTTCTAAATTAAAATTTGAAATTCAACAGTAGCTACACATGTCTGTAATTACTTACAATAATCATTATCAGCACGCACTTAGAGAAAAGTATGGAAAGAAAAAGAGTGTAATAGAAAGAGAGTAAAGAAAGGAGTGTAATAGAGGCAACAGATGAAATCAACACCAGCAGCAAAAAATTCCAAAAAAATGAGTACCCATTGCTATCTCATAGTACAATATCTGCATTTCATATCAACAAACAAATTAAAATACAAATCATTTATAGGACTTGAAGGCAAATTCGATTATTATGTAATATTTGATATGCTGATGGTAAGGATTGAAACGAAGTAGAAGCTGTGGAGGAGCCACACTGAGGGGATGTATGGCTACTTGTATAATTAACACAAACTCATGCTGCGTAGTTGGATAGGAAGCTATGAACCTCAGTGGTTATCATATGAAATGAGTTGACTGACTTGTGCGTGTGGATATACTCGCTTATGCGCTAATTTTATGGCTAGCAGGAGCATTTTTGTTTTTGCTGCTCAACACGCAAAGTGTCGGAGTTTGTGAATGAAAAAAGGGGTGTTGCTATTGTTGAGGATTCTTTTTATACTCAGTTGAGCAGAGCTCACAGAGTATATTAACTTTGATTGGATAACGGTTTGTTGTACAGGTATAAAGGAATCGAGATAGATATAGACTTCCATATATCAAAATCATAAGTATCGAAAAAAAATTGGATTGAGCGATGTCCGTCCGTCCATCCGTCCGTCTGTCCTTTAACACGATAACTTGAGTAAATTTTGAGGTATCTTGATGAAATTTGGTATGTAGCTTAATGGGCACTCATCTCAGATCGCTATTAAAAATGAACGATATCGGACTATAACCGGGCCCACTTTTTCGATATCGAAAATTTTGAAAAATCGAAAAAGTGCGATAATTCATTACCAAATATGGATTAAGCGATGAAACTTGGTAGGTGAGTTGAACTTATGACACAGAATAGAAAACTAGTAAAATTTTGGACAATGGGCGTGGCACCGCCCACTTTTAAAAGAAGGTAATTTATAAGTTTTGCAAGCTGTAATTTGGCAGTCGTTGAAAATATCATGATGAAATTTAGCAGGAACGTTACTCTTATTACTATATGTCTGCTTAATAAAAATTAGTAAAATCGGAAAACGACCACGCCCACTTTTTAAAAAAAAAATTTTTAAATTCAAATTTTAAAAGAAAATTTAATATCTTTACAGTATATAAGTAAATTATGTCAACATTGAACTCCAGTAATGATATGGTGCAACAAAATACAAAAATAAAAGAAAATTTCAAAATGGGCGTTGCTCCGCCCTTTTTCACTTAATTTGTCTAGAATACTTTTAATGCCATAAGTCGAACAAAAATTTACCAATCCTTGTGAAATTTGGTAGAGGCTTAGATTCTAGGACGATAACCGTTTTCTGTGAAAAAAGGCGAAATCGGTTAAAGCCACGCCCAGTTTTTATACACAGTCGACCGTCTGTCCTTCCGCTCGGCCGTTAACACGATAACTTGAGCAAACATCGACATATCTTTACTAAACTCAGTTCACGTACTTATCTGAACTCACTTTGTATTGGTGTAAAAAATGGCCGACATCCGACTATGACCACGCCCACTTTTTCGATATCGAAAATTACGAAAAATTAAAAAAATGCCATAATTATATACCAAATACGAAAAAGGGATGAACCATGGTAATTGTATTGGTCTATTGACGCAAAATATAACTTAAAAAAAAAACTTGGTAAAATGGGTGTGACACCTACCATATTAAGTAGAAGAAAATGAAAAAGTTTTGCAGGGCGAAATCAAAAGCCCTTGGAATCTTGGAAGGAATACTGTTCGTGGTATTACATATATAAATAAATTAGCGGTACCCGACAGATGATGTTCTGGATCCCCCTGGTCCACATTTTGGTCGATATCTCGAAAACGCCTTCACATATACAACTAAGGGCCACTCCCTTTTAAACCCCTCATTAATACCTTTAATTTGATACCCATATCGTACAAACAAATTCTAGAGTCACCCCTATTCCACCTTTATGGCGATATCTCGAAAAGGCGTCCACCTATAGAACTAAGGCCCACTCCCTTTTAAAATACTCATTAACACCTTTCATTTGATACCCATATCGTACAAACAAATTCTAGAGTCACCCCTGGTCCACCTTTATGGCGATATTTCGAAAAGGCGTCCACCTATAGAACAAAGGCCCACGCCCTTTTAAAATACTCATTAACACCTTTCATTTGATACCCATATCGTACAAACAAATTCTAGAGTCACCCCTAGTCCACCTTTATGGCGATATCTCGAAAAAGCGTCCACCTATAGAACTAAGGCCCACGCCCTTTTAAAATACTCATTAACACCTTTCATTTGATACCCATATCGTACAAACGCATTCTAGAGTCACCCCTGGTCCGCCTTTATGGCGATATCTCGAAAAGGCGTCCACATATAGAACTAAGGCCCATGCCCTCTGAAAATACTCATTAATGCCTTTCATTTGATACCCATATCGTACAAAATAAATTCTAGAGTCACCCGTGGTCCACCTTTATGGCGATATCTCGAAAAGGCGTCCACCTAAAGAACTTAGGCCCACTCCCTTTTAAAATTATCATTAACACATTTCATGTGATACCCATATCGTTCAAACAAATTCTAGAGTCAGGCCTGGTCCACCTTTATGGCGATATCCCTAAATGGCGTCCATCTATAGAACTATGGCCCACTTCCTCTTAAAATACTCTTTAATACCTTCCATTTGCTACACATGCCATACAAACACATTCCAGGGTTACCCTAGGTTCTTTTTACAACATGGTGATTTTCCCTTACTTTGTCTCCACAGCTCTCAACTGAGTATGTAATGTTCGGTTACACCCGAACTTAGCCTTCCTTACTTGTTTCGCTTAAGCTTGATGGGCGCGAAGGCATTGGAAATTAAAATTGCATAGCTTCCTTAATGAAAGATTTTGTAGGCACACGCAATCCAAACGACTACTGCTACAGAGACTGATGCTGCCACTTTGATTATGCGATATAACAGTTTCACCCCGCAATTTATATTATAAAATTAATAAAAATATATACATACGTACATGTCCATAGTGAGTACACCGTCTCTCGTTTAGTGTTCGATGACGAAAAGCTAGTCTTAGGCTGGTATTACAACTAAGTCTGTCAATTTCTCGATGCGTTGAAAGTTGTTGAAATAACATTTTGCTTTAGTTTCTTCTAAAAGCCTTTGTATGCATTTTTAATTCATCATCATCATAATCATCATCATTAATTGCCTAAGCGAGTTTGGCCGTTTCGTAACAAGTCACGCTAGGTATCCCTGTTTCGCGATAACTGACGCGAGTTGTTAGCACCAAGGGAGGCCAAGTTTTTAACCATCTGCCTCTCCCAAATAAGTGGATGTCTCCCCTTTTCTCTTCCATTTGTCTGCTGTCTTCTTCCATTAGCATAACATGACCTAACCAGAGAAGCCTTCGGTTTTTTATTCGCTGCACTATCGTAATATATGCGTAAAACTCATGCAGCTCATCATTATACCTTCTCGCTACTCGATACTCGCTGTCGGCATCACGGACAGGACTATAAAGTATTCTAAAAACGATAATGGGATGGGGAAAAAACGAAAAGTATATAAAAAACAGCGGGAACGGAAAAATCGGATGGTAAAGAAGAGAAATACGCAGGAACAGTTTGTGAAAAGGAAAATGTAAATAAAAAGAGCAATAAAAACAGGCAAAGAGAAAGAGGGAGGGACAGGCAGAATCTCGATTTGCGAAAAGGTTGGCGGGAAGGTAGAAAGAGAGAGGGAAATGGAGGATGGAAAAAAAAAGAGGAAAAGGGAGAGATGACGAAAAAGGAACGAAAGGGTAAAAAAGACGAAGGGAAGTAAAAGGAATTGTGAGACGGAGAGGGCTGCAAGATTGGGAGGAAAAAAGAGGATGGAAAGAGGGTGAAAAGGAGAAGAGGGTGGACAATCAAAAGAGGGTAAAAAGGTATCCCCGCGGGTAAGGGGACTTAGAATAAATCGCGGCAGCTATGTTTGTCATTAGAGGTGATTAATATACCAAAATGATTCAATGGGTTGCGTAGCGCAATATATTGTTTATCCAACCCAATTGTCAACCTCACCTACCCGTGGCGAATCCTGTTTCTTTAACAGCCGAGGCTCTGGCGACCCCATAGATCTAGAAAGTGGGAAGGCGGGATCGCCTAAAAGGTTTCATGCGATCATACCAAATCGTTCCCGAGATGGTCGGGTATTAGTGTTTGTTACCGGAACGTATCGAATCTGCATCCGGCAAAGGAACATGAACATCGATAACACACCCCAAGGCCTTAGCGGAGTGTCATTACCGCTAAAACAAGAACAACAACAAGATACGCCCGCGGGTAAGGCAGCTTAGAATAAGCCCGCGGCAGTTATGTCTGTCGTAAGAGGTGACTAAAATAACCAAATGATTCTAGGGGCTACGTATCGAAACCCTCTTGAGATGTTGCCATAGCAATTCATAGCTTCTCCAACCCAATTATCACAACTTCACCCACCCGTAGCGTACCCACTCTGGCGACCACAAGTTTTTCGTGGAAATAGGAGGTGGCGCGGGATGGCCTAGATGGTTGAATGTTGCCATACTGTTATATTCCCGAGATGGTTGGGTTTGTACCTTAATGCTGCTGGTTACCGGAACGTACCCGATCTATATCCGCAAAAAAACCATCAACTTCGATAACACTCCACAAAAACTTCGGGTAGTATTTTATCTCTACAAGAACACCAAGGGGGGGGGGGGGGGGGGGAATGCATATTGAAGAGGATGAAGAAGTAGACAAGGATTGGAGAGAAAGGGAGTGAGGTAAAAAAAAAAACGTAAAAAGTGGAAGGGGAAGAAACTACCGAAAGTAGGAGGGGGAGAAAGAATTATAAAAGAACAGCATATAAAAAATTAACCAGAATAAACTTCTAACCCTACAAGCCTAGCGATCTAGGCCGGCTCCAAAGCCGAGACTGGAATCAATAGAACTTATGCGAAGAAAACCTCTATGTGCATTGAGACGTTAAGATCACCATTAAAATGCTTCGCCTTAGTACACTGAGCTTAGCCAATCTGCTTTCCTAGTTATGACTATTGCGAGTTGATAAATTTTTTTAAATTAACTAGAGCTCTTCGAGGGGTTGAAGTTACCACGACAGAGGTAACTTTACTAGAAACATACAAATTCGGGCTATTTCCGAAGAGCCCGGCTTCTTATCGTTATCAACCGATACCGATAGAGTAAGTATCGGTTTGTTATCGGATTGTTATTGCGCCGAGTCATTGGCTTCTTAATCGATGGGTTACAGATGTGCTATCCATTTGATATTGAAGCTTTATCGGTATTTGTTTCGTTAAGGGAATGAGTTACTAATATTACCGACAACAAATTGGCAATACCCCGATAACTTTTCGATGGCTTTTTTATAATATATATGTTATTTTTCGATAACTAGGCAATTGTAATAATAAAGCCGCGAAAAAAACTGATAATTTTTCGAAAATAAGTCGATAACTTGTCGATAACAAGTGTATAATTTTTCGATAATAAATCGAGAACACGCCGTTAAATGCTTGTTTACACTGCGTTAACAAATCTATACATTTTCAATAACGTAAATAAATAAAAAAAAATACCGATAACTCATCTATGCTTTGTCAAACACGCACCGATAACTCGTCGATAACAAATAGGTAACACGCCCATATACCGTTTAAAACATACATACATACCGTCCGGTTTCGGTTACGGCTTTGGTTTTGGCTCTTAATTTTTCTATCCCTTTTCCCATTTATTTCTATTTTATTTTGCTTACCTTTACGATTCTGTGTTATTGTAGCGATAAGGACACTCCCAGAAGGCCTTGGAGAGTGGTATCAATGTTGATGGTCCGTTACCGGTTGCAGAACTGGTACGTTCTGGTAACAAGCACAATTAAGGTATTAGCCCGACCATCTTGGGAACGATTTAGTATGTCTACATGAAACCTTCAAGGCCTCAACGGCACTCCATGCATGTAAAAGAATGCTGGGGTGTCCATGGGGCCTATCGCCCTCTCTTTCTCATTGGGTTTTTACAGCGATTGTAAGCCCTATTGTATACTATGGAGTTCTTGTTTGGTGGAAAGCCACACAAATTAGGCTTGGTCAGTGATAGCAGATGTTGGAAGTACGGGTTGGAGGAGGAAACGATCGGGCACGTTCAATGCCACTGCACTTGCCAGCCTAAGACTCTAACTATTAGGATTAGCTGTCAGATCTAGAAGCAGCAAGTGGCTTACGTCCTAGGAAGCTTCTAGTATTTGCCAAGAGGACGGAGTTATTTTATAACATAGGTCCTGGTTTTTGATAGAGTTTTTCAGTTTGGTCGTTAAAACAAACTTCTGGTAACACTACGGACTCAACCAGTCTATGTGAGGTCCTCATGGACCGGCCAGTTCAACCTAACCTTTTACGACAGGCATACCTGAGCTCGCCTATATTACGTAGTTATTTTCACAATATGCTACAGTTTTGTGGCTACGCTTACGGTTACATTCTGAATTCCCCCTTACTCTAAGAAAATATATTCACAGATTAAAAATATTGACCTGCTTCTGTTTTATCTCCGTAGATAGAATTTTTCTTATTGCAACTCACAAGTTCGTCGCTTAAATCTTTTGTTGCCCTAAAAGCGCACTTCGCTTTTGAAAGATTTAAATTTCAAAAATAATGATAGTTTTAAGTTGTAAAATTTTTAATAAATCTCCATTCATAATTCACAATTAGTTTCGCGTACAGACAGACATGCGTACATATCAAACCCTTTACGCGTCTTAGACAAAAAAAAAAATTCGGATCTGTTAATAAAAGGAAAACGTCAGACTACCTGCCTATTGCTATATTTTCAAAATATTATTTATATGCATTTGTATGTGCATATAAACGATTAAGTAGGTGTATGTTTGTATTTGTAACGCCCGCCAGATTAATTTAATATAACAGCTTTACCACTTGCAGCGAAGACAGATGGTAGGAAATCCCATTTGTGCTAATCAAATGTAATTAAATGCATTAGTGTTCTTTTTGTAAAATAATGCCACGAAAATAGGGTTTACATGTTCCACGAGTATGTGGTCAGTAGGGATGACGAATCCGCAATTATTGGGCTGCAATATCGGAATTGTTGAAAATACCATTTTATTAGCCATTTAAATAATTCAAAACTTGTTCCAAAATATCCCCCTCTTAAGAGCAAAGCAAGTATTATAATTGAAACAAAAAAAACTTAGCGAAATAGTCACAATATTTTTGTTATTTGAATCTTAAACTGAAGTAAAATTTTCCAAATAAGTTTAGGTTCTCGAGATGTAGGTATCCAAAATTGCAACAAAAATACAAAAATTTTTAAACCAAAAAGCGGACTATACTTTCAACGCTATCAACCCGAATTCTGGTCAAAACATCCTCCGCAGCCTAATTTTTTGAGATATTTAAGCCATAGAGTGGAAAATAAAAAGTGGCTATAAAATATGCAACAAATATAGTAGATTCTAACATGGCACATAGATTGGTCCAAATGAACCCCTCGGCTCCTCCACTGATTGCGCTACCAAAAATCCACAACCGGGCACGCCAATAAGCCCATCATTAATTTTAAATCGGCACGATGTTACAAACTGCCCAAACATTTAAAAACAATATTGAAAGATACTCTGGAGCTAAGGAACGAATACTCAATAGCCAACACAACAGAACTAATAGAGAAACTTGAGACCATAGAACTAACAAAGAACAGGAAATTGGTATCTTTTGACATACAAGATTTATACCCATCAATACCACTATCGGAGATTTTGGATATAGTTAGCTCAACAATAGGTCATAATACAAAAAGCAAAGTGAAAAGTATGCAAATCACAAATACGCTAAGAACCACTTTACTATTTTCAATTCAACAATAAAATATATAGACCAACAAACGGTCTTGGAATGGAAGCCCCACATCAGCCATTCTTATGGAAGTGTTCAGGCAAAATCTGCAAGAAAAGTACATACAGGAGCTGAAGTCTAAATTAGGCGTGTCATTTTATGCTAGCTACGTGGATAACATAATATGCGTTTTAACTACTAATAACGAAGAGCTTGTACTGGAGTACGTCAACAAGCAGCACGGAAATATAAAATTTACAATGAAACCGAAAAAGACGGAGGAATTAACTATCCTCACTAACCTCACGATAAATATTGATGAAGTTGCCAAAATATTAACTATGAAATATATAGAAAGCCAATGGCCACCGACACAATAATAAATAATACCTCAAATCACCCCCGACATCATAAAAATGCAGCATTAAGGCATTTGGTACATAGACTTAAAAAAACAAGAGGCATAAAAGAGAGAGCTTGAAGTCATACATAACATTGCTGCAAACAACGGATATAAAAAAGCACTAGTGGGCTCAGAAGGACGCATGGAGAACCAAAAAAATAAAGAAAGGGAAAATAATAACATCTGGGCGACTATAACATATACTGGAAATGTAACATATAAATTGGCAAACTTCTTTAAAAAATACAACGTTAACAAGGCGTTCAAAACATCGAACAATCTAGGCCGAAAATTAAGAACCAACACTAACTCAGAGGATCCGTTTAGCAGCCACGGCGTATACAAACTTACCGGCGGATGCTAACATAGTTACATAGGACAAACAGGACGGCAAATAAGAACGAGGTCTAACTTCGCGAATCACATGGTCGAGAATGAATGTCCCCCAGCAAACATCAATAAAACTGTTAGTGTTCTTCACATACAATCAAAATTCCGACGGCTCAACGTACTCAAAGACATGGAAATCTACAAACAAAAAACATTCGACGGTAGAATAATAAACGAACAGATAAACACAATTTCTGACACAATATTGGAGGCTTTAACTTGTTGACAAGAAACAAAGTAATCCCACAGGCACCACAGACAAACAAACCAACCTAATATAAACGCACGCAAATCATTTTCTGTCAAAAATGTCTCATGCACATACAACTTGTATGAGAGCAACCCAAATTGAATTTGCTGCGTGAAAACCTAACTCGATTTCCAATTTTTGTTCTGCGTGACATTTAGATTTGACGTTTGCTCACATGCTTTACATTGTCGCAACGCATGCTTATTTGGGTTAGGGCAAAAAAAGCCGGTTGTTTGCGTGCCCTAAAAAAACGCAGTGCGGTTTTAAAAACCACCCTCGGTTCTGAATGAGCACACAGCACATACACATAAATAAATATACACAAGCATCAAATTTGACAATACCTGCTCATATACCTACGAACTATAAACACAGGACTAATGACAACAACAGATCAAAACGAAAATCGACACTGATGATGGCACAACGCCGAAACCGGTTTGTCCCGAAACCAAATTTGGCAAGGGATGACGGAAAATCGTTCCAATATACATCATGGAAAAAAATACTTTTAGACAGATACTTTTGAGGTCATGTTATTTCTTAATTTTTTGTTTTTTAAGATATTTTTATTCTTGGAAGTACATCTTCTTTTTTTCAAAATCGAGCTTTTAGAAAATCGTTTTACTAGGAAATCGTCTATTTAATTTACTGAGTTAAACGAATTCGTCAGTGTGTTACAATTTTTATCAAACGCCATAGGCTAAATTTCGGGACAATCCTGGGATTCCGAGATTGAGATAAACACACTCGCCGAAAGCTTTGGGAGTGCTATTGATGTTGATGGTCCTTTTCCGGATGTATATCCCGTACGTTCCGGTAACAAAGCACAATTAAGGTACGAGCCCGACCATCTCGAGAACGATTAACATGACTGCATTAAACCTACCGCCCCCACCACCTAGTTCATTGATGAATCTAGATATGTTTATGATACCTTCATATATATGTAAGAGGATTCCCCTCGCTTAGGTAAGGTTAGAAATTGGGTTGCGGAAGTTTTGAAGCTATAAAGCTTTGTATTGCGCTTATCAACCCCTTGAATCCAGAAAACATCCCTAGTGATGAGACACTACCATTAAGAGAAAACAAAGTGTTTCTGCTCGATGGTCAGTTAAATTGTTCTTCTTTTGAGAAAATTGTATCTTTGTATGTATTAAAAATTTAAGGCTGAGTAAAAAATCTTCCGTACTCGGGTGCCACTTCGAAAACGCTCTATCTGTGAATTCGTTTTAAGAGCGCCCAATCGTAAAATCTGAAAAGATGCAGTGTTATTGACGAGTTATTGACGAGTTATCGAAGTGTTATAAATTTGCTATCAATAACTTTTTTTATCGACGATTTTTTATCGACGAGTTATCGATTTACTATCGAAAAGTTGTTGACTTTTTATTGCAAAAGTTGTGGACATACTATCAAAAAGTTAGCATTTTTCATTTAAAAGTTATCGGAAAAATATCAAAAAATATATTTTTATTTTTATAAAAAATTTATCGATTTATCATCGAAAGCTATTGATCTATTATCGAAAAGTTATCCATATTTTATTGAGTTTTATATTTTGTTATCGAATAGTTATCGATTCACATATTTGTTATCGAAAGGTTATCGATTAATTATCGGAGTATTTCTAATTTGCTGTTGGCTTTCTAGCGAAAATTTAACACTTTGTTACCGAGAAGTTGTCTAAATGTTATCAAATGTGATCGATTTATTTTGAAAATGTATCGAAAAATATCAAAAACTTATAAATTTTATGTTATCGATTTGTTACCGAAAACTTATTGATTTATTATCGAAATATCCTCACTTTGCTGTCGCAGTGTTATCGACTCGCTATCGAAAATTGACCGCTTTGTTATCGAAAAGTTTTTGAAATATTATAAAAAGTTATCGAGTTGTTGTCGAAAAATTCACAAAAAGTTATAGGTTCTTTATAAAAAAATTTATCGATATATTATCGAAAAAGTTATCGATATGCTAACACAAAGTTATAGTTTTTTGTCGTTTTTGTTGCCGGTGTTTTATCGATTTCCTATCGTAGTGACGATTTATGAAACAGATGCCGATATATTCAATATTGACTTATCTTTCAACCGTCGATAGCAATCAGATAAGAAAACAATAAGGAGCCGATGACTCGGCTGTTACAAGTCTATAATAATTCCCTATCGCCAGTAAACTGGTACTCAAACAATAACTTCTCGGAATCGGTCTTTGTGGATAAGAAGCCTAGGAAGGTCTTTTCAAAAAACTCGACATTATTTGTTTTTGGTGAAGTTACTCTTCTTATCTCTGCTCTTCTGCTATCGTTTTCAAAACATACACCTTTACGTTTACACTTCGAGCTTCACGAGTACTTGGTACTCGCGTCTTACTTTTTGCCACCCTTATCCATGTAATTTTTCCTGCAGGTCTATGTAGTAAACAATAACAAATTTCGTTAGATTGTCCGTAATTAAAAGCATACACACACTCACTATATGATATGAAAGAAAAAATTTATAATTATAAGCCAAATTATATTTAAATTCCCATAAATTTTCATAGGTAAATAACCAAAATTAATAATTATTCATTAAATGGCATACAAAAAAAAAAAAAAAAAAAAAAAAATAACCAACTAATTTGGCTATGAAGCGTTTTTAATGTTTACTCATAAATATTCACTTCGCTAGCAAATGCAAGATTCAGCCATAGATGGCTTAGCACAGAACTTGGCAGCCGCACAGAGGCTGTAACCTCCAATTAATCAGCGAAATTGAAATAAATCAGAAAACAAAAAATAAATAAAAGTTACTTAGCTGAGCAAATTCACGCAGCAGATGTTGGTTTTTCTGGTGATTGTGGCAAGCTTCTAAATTGATGCGAAGTAAGCAAATGTGTATATTAGGGTGTGCCTAAAAAGTCAAATGAATTAACTTTTTTTCAGTCCAACTTGAGATATTTATCAATAGACCTTTATGTTTTGAGTGATATTTAAGAACAGAAACTTCTTCAGAATCTTTTTAATTTATATTAAGCGGTATTGTTTTTTAAGGACACCCCTAATTAATGTGCAGTAGGGTGTCCTCATAAATAAACCATTTTACCTTTCTTTTTCGCGAGGGCTCAGAGAAAGTTATAAGAGGTTCGCCAAAGGTAGTTACTTTTCTCCTTCCTGTGGATCGCGGCAATGAAAGACCTGCTTCAGAACCATGAGGGTAATGATAGGGACAAGTGATAGCTTATGCTGATGATTTTACAATTCTTGTCAGGGGAAATTTCTGAATTCACTGAGGGGCGTTATGCAGGATTATCTGGGTGTTGTGGTTAGGAAGACCGAATCATGCGTAGTATGTGTCGACTTAAGCAAAACTGAGCTAATTTTGTTAACGAGGGCGGTCCAAGGCTGTAAGATATGGTGGTCAAACCGATTCTCTTTTATGATGTTCCAGTCTGGTGGGAATCAGTAAACATTTCTTGCACGGTCAAACTGTTGGAAGCAGTGCAGCAATTGGCAATGGTTGGAATAAGCGGCGCTCTGCGTACAACACTTAAGTGCTTGTTTAAGCGCAATGCTGAACTTCTATTCAGGAGAAATCGTGGAAAATATGGCTGCAGCCCTACCGTCCGGGCTACTGGCACCGTGACGCGGGATATAAGCTTGTTTATTATGGGCACTCCAGAATTTTAAGCAACTTCGACGTCATTTCTGGGAAGATGGACTACTGAGCGTCAGCTTCAGCTCCTGTTGACACATTCACCACTAAAATTTCCTCAACGAAAGGAGTTGGAGTTGTCATTAACTAGGTGTTTGTAAAATTTATGCTGCTCGATCACTGCAGCATTTTCCCGAAAGAGGTCGGGTCTCTACAGGATTTGATGAATGAATTTAACATGTACTCAGATAGCGAGGCGTCTGTTAAAGCGCTGAGTTCTACTACTCTGGGATCGATGACTGTGAGGGATTCTTTGACCCCACTTACGCTGGTTTCTTGTTATTAAAAAAAAAATTATCTGTGCTGCAGTGTAAAAGGATATCTCTGGCAACTGTAAGACTGATAGTCCGAGAAAGCATTAGCGAACTGACCGTGTCTGCCAGTGGAGACTTTAGATTTTTGCTAGCCACATTTTCTCTGCTTCTGGAAAGTTGGGCCACGACCCAGCTAAGAAACCGCTGGACGGCCATCAACTATGTACCAGAGCAAAAAGATATATGCCCAATGGGAGTCCGTGAGGAGAGGCCTGATATACTGGACAGCCCCAGATGTATGGAACCTGACGAGGTGGTCATCGATTTGCTTTATGCTCAGCTGCTGCGCCTTTGCGAGAACAAAACATAAATATCTCGGTCAGGATGTATTGAGCTCTCCGAAGGAAATTTCCAAAATCGATGTGTGCTTTATTCGTAGCGTTATCGTTGTCACAAAACGATGTGCTAAATATCTGGAAGCCAGGTGCGCCACTAGAGTATGTGGTAACCAACAAGGTGTCCTGGTGAACGTTTCTTTAAACAGCCATATATTACCCATGAATGATAATATTATTGTTGGTGATATCTTATTTTGGTTCCGATTGGAAACAATCAAAGGTTGTAGTACAGTGGTCAAAGGTCAGTTTTTATATATTGAGTCTTCATAGGGTAATCTGAATTCAGACCCTATAGTGGTACTGTGATATGTCTACCACACAGAAGGTCTTGGGTTCAAGTCTATTTTTCTAAGCTTGGCCTGTCATCGGCAAGGGTTTGACAAACGCTCCGGGTGTATTTATGCCATGAAAAGCTTAGCAGTGAAAACTCGCGTGCCTTGCAGTTGTCGTCCTGATTCGAGATAAAAAGGGACCAACATGTTTTATGCCACCAAATTGTAGCCAAAATTGAAGAGCCGCTGTTGGTTGGATAAGAAACTGGGCCTAAATCTCCTCGGACGTTAATCGTGCCAGGTATTCATAAATTTATGTTTGAACATGGTGTTACCGTTTGAAGAGGTGAGACCCAAAAGAAACATTTTTTTGGTATATAAGAACCACCCTAATATACCTACATACATAACTGCATTTTCTCACAGCAGTTGGTCTATTACCCAAAAATTTCTGGGATTGAAGGGGAAAAATTAAATTAAGAACAAATTATATATGCAAATGAAGCGGGGCTCTTCTATCTGAAACTATATTTTGTACCTTTGTATGTATGACTATTTGTAGAATTGAATGTTATCTATCATAATTTGCTATTCATTTGCCAGTCTTCCTTAGACATTTTATAGAACAGATAAATGGGAGGCGTGTTTCATCATTTATTAATAAACCTTGCATTAACTCATCAGATGAATACCTTCATAAAAAAAAAATTTGAATAGAAAAAGCCATGCCAATTTTAAAATATTCATATTTGTATGTTTGGAGCATTCACATGACTCTGGTTAACTGCTTATCGTTAGCTTAATGTGAAAATGTGCTAAGTCACTTTTTTTGAAAAATTGTATTTCAATGCAGTTTTAAAACTGAATTCAAATACATCGATCACAAAAAAAAATATTTAAATTTTTCATTTTTACGTGCTGTTGGCAATGATGTGTATATGTGCTAAGTCGTCAGCTGTTAAAAAAAAATGTGCTAAGTCAACCTGTCAATAATATCAATCTGAATTACTAGACATTTCTTTATGCGCGCATTTCATTTATTTATTTAACTCATTCAGTTTAAAAGTACATGCTTTGTTGTTGTTGTTGTTGTATTAACGATAAAGACACTCCCCGAAGGCTTTGGAGAGTGTTACCGATGTTGAGGGCGCTTTGCCGGATATACATCTGCTACCTTCCGATAACAAAGCACTATTACGGTACTACTAGGTCGACCATCTCGGGAACGATTTATATGATCACATTAAATCTTCTAGGCCATCCCGCCCTCCCCATGAGGAACTTGGGGTCACCAGAGCTTCGGCTGTCAATGAAACAGGATTCGCCATGGTTAGGTGATTTGACAATTGGGATGGAGAAGCTATATATTGTGCCGGAAACCCCCTTGAGAGGGTTGCGAATACAACCCCTTGAAATTGGATTTACCCAATTGAGACATGCCTCTGGTGTATGATAAATGCTTTGCGCTGACTATAATCTACTTCAATTCTTACATGTCGATAACTAGATGCTTTCTTACAGACTAGTTAAAAATAGAAATCAATTAAACTTATATAAGCTGTTATTAAAATTAATAACACTACTGAATCGATTTGCTAGATGTAGAGTCCTAGTTATAGGTTCATTCATAGCATAATTCGTTTTATGAGTTATTTCCATTAATAATCTACTATACCGAAGATCACGCAGTGGAATATATGGAATGAACAAAACAAATAAATCAGAGCAATTCGTGCTAAAGTTTATTACATTATAGGCAGGCATGAGTGAGATAAAAGTTCTTCTGTAATGCAAACCCTGAAGACCAAGCAGATTCATAGAAAGGATTCCATATTATTGAGCAATTTTCAAGACCACTTCTGACCAAGGATATATAAAGTGCCTTCAACGTCATAGAGTTCTTAAAGTCACTGGTGTTACGTCTACTGAACCCAACCATTGCAACAAATTTTGAAACAACGAAATCAATGTGACTAGAAAAAGAGAGTTTGGAGTCAAAAATTAAAACCAAGTCTTTACTCTCTTGACAACGATTAAGATATTTAGCATTTAGTTTGTAGATAAAGTATGTGGTCCGAATTTAAAAATAAGTTATAGTCTGCGCACCATCCGGCACAAGAGCTCAGATCAGAACCGTTAAAAATAAAATAAATATATAAATGTAAGGCGCGATAACCTCCGAAGAGATCTAAGGCCGAGCTTCTCTTCCAATTTACGTCGTGCTCCTTTTTTTTAATTTTTCCTACAAATTGGCGGGACGGGACCTACTTGTTTTATGCCGACTCCGAACGGCATCTGCGAGGCAGATGAGTTTCACTGAGAGCTTTTCATGGCAGAAATACACTCGGAGTGCTTGCCAAACACTGCCGAGGGGCGACTCCGCTTGGAAAAATTGTCTTCGAATTGAAAACCTTATTTCTAAAATTTTGATGTTCCTTTGCCCGGGGTGTGAACCCAGGGCATTAGGTGTGGTAGGCGGAGCACGCTACCATCACACCACGGTGGCCGCCAATAGTTAGAAATAGTTTGACAAATAAATAGTATTTTTTGTGAAATATATAGTTTTAGTGTTATATTTCAATAAATAAAAGGGGAGGAGTGATGGGAAACATATTGAGTAAAAAGTGCTAAGTCAGGAGAAAAAATTTGTTTTGAGTGTGGAAATTGTGCTAAGTCATAAAATAGCTGCGCGTTAGCATACATGATTTTCATTTATCTTTTTCAAAGTTTCTACATAGAAAAGTATTGCAACTAAGGTATCCTCATTCACAGTTTTGAAAAGAAAAGATTATTTCAAAAATTATTGAGTTTTTTTCGTCACCTGTAAAATTCGTAAAAAGTGACTTAGCACATTTTCACATTAAGCTAACGTTATATGCTTATGTGGCTATATTTTTTACACAAAAACAAAAAATAATTGAGACGAATAGCCTTAAGCAGATAAGTTGATAATAAGCTGATGTGAATACCCCAATTTATTTATTTTTTTGGCTTTTAAATTTAGTGTCATTCAATTACCCGATCGTTCGTCAGGCTTCGTGATTTGGGCTATGGGCTTTCTGACTTCGGACACACTAGTCTTCTTACCAGGTTCGACTTTATCCCTGAACGGACGGAATATTGTATGCCGATTACTGCTTCCTATACAACCTTCACCTCAGTCATTCCCCCGAAAGAAGAATGCGGAAGAGGACTCAACTGGGGCTGGGGACCGGGTAACTTCTTCACAGGTGGGTCGAAGTTGGATGGAAAGATTGGTGGGGGGGGGGGGGGGGGTTTGTCAAGGGCTAAATTTAAGCCGCAAGTTTAAGTTGGCTGATCACTGTAGCGTCTTCCAAGCGTAAGTTGCTGCGATTAAGGATGCGATGACATACTACTACGGTTAAGGAATTTAACATCTACTCTGATAGCCAAGGGGCTATCAAGGCCTTGAGTTGAACTACAGTGCGATAGCGGATGGTCTGGGAGTGTCTGACTTCGCTTGTATCGAACTATTTTATAATTAAGATTATCTGGGTCCCGGGCCATAGTGATATCTCGGGCAACTGTCAAGCGGATCTCTTAGCCCGCATTGGTAAAATTGAACCGGATGAAGATAGCTGCTAGGAGTTTCGGGATTCCGCTGGCCACCCATGGATTGCTCCTGCACAGATGAGCCTCGAGTCAGCTCAGCCATATGTTGGGCAGACACCACCTCTTGCGGAGTAGCAAGATCTTTCTGGCCGAAAGTGGATGGCACAAGGGCTCACCTATGAATTGTCATTGGGTTTTGACAGGGCCTTCCTGCTGTAGGTGTATGGAGGATGACGAGGTGGAATCATATAATCACTTTATCCTTGAATGCCCAGCGTTTGCCAGAAGGACTTCGGTCGCGACTCATTTGGATCTCCGCAGGATTTATTCGATATAGTTCCGTACTTTGTCGTTGCTACGCAACGATTCTCTACGTAGCTATAACTACGACACCGTTATTTTATTAACACGCTTTTATTAGCTTGGCCTGTATGTAACGGAATCTTTGAGCTTAATTTTCACAGGTTTCTGGAAGTCTGATTAATTTGAAACTTTGCGTACGTATGATTGACCGATGACAATGCATTAATGTGGTGGTGTGGTGACATAAGGTCAACGTATATAAGGTCAATTGGCCTTATTACCACTTTGAATGGCCATATGTTTGATTGAAACTTTGCACGCGTATCAAGGCTCGATGAAAATGCATTAATGAGATGGTGCGGTGACATAAGGTCAACGGTCATAAGGTCAATTGGCCTTATTACCACTTTGAATGGCCATAAGTTTTATTGAAACTTTGCACACGTATCAAGGCTCGATGACAATGCATTAATGTGATGGTGTGGTGACATAAGGTCAATTGGCCTTATTACCACTTTGAATGGCCATAAGTTTGATTGAAACTTTGCACACGTATCAAGGCTCGATGACAATGCAATAATCTGATGGTGGGGTGACATAAAGTTAACGGACATAAGGTCAATTGACCTTATGACCACACCAAATGACCATAGATTTGAAACCTTGCACATATTGCGAAAAACGCATTCCTTTATTAATGATAGAAGTGGATACATGGCACATCTACGAAAGAGCATACAGGAGCCCTTTTTAACACGCCTTTATTAGCTTGGCCTGTGTCTATCTATGTATCTATGTGTCCATATATATATGTAACGGAATATGGAGCGGAGCCGAGCCGAGAGCCCCGGTAATGCAAGCTCCGAACTCCGCTGCACCTTTTGAAGCATTTTAAGATAGGTACTTTTAGCTAGTGAAGGCCAGAAGAATCGGGCGCACAATGGCTGTGTAAATCCAGTAGGTCACCTTAGGGGAGAATCACCAGGAGGTGCCAATTGCCCTCATGCAGGTGAACAGCTCTGCTGCTGCCTTCTTGGATCACTCCACTATATGGCCACTCCATAATAGCTTCCTATCCAGAATGACTCCCAAATACTTGACTTGATCGCTAAACGCTAAGAACGCACCACCAATTATTGGCGGTGTAAGATTTGGTACTTTCTACCCCCTCGTGAAGAGGACAAGCTCGGTTTTATCCGGGTTGACTTCCAATCCTGTGTCGGGTTGTACTCTTGGAGCAGCTCAAGGATGTCAGCTGGGTCCGTTGTCGTGACTGGAACCCAGGCTCTAGCCCTTGGTCGTGAGGGGATATCGCGCGCCTCCACTACCTTGAGGCGCGCGCTCGGATATACCACCCCTATCAGCGTGACGGCGGCCCTATAGAGGTTTACCGACCTGGCGTCGTCACAGGCAATTAGCTTGACATTGTCCTGGAACCACCCTGCATCGGTGTAAGATGGCGGTGGACCAGGCTTGTCTTTCTTAACCTTAATGGCCACCGTAGCGAGCGCGGCATCGATCCACTTCCACTGTTGTTTCGGGATCCTGCCATCTTCGCTGCTCTCGTCTATAATGCCAATGATCTGCCGACCCTTGGCAATTTCGGCGAAAGACCGCGTCCAGCCTCCCTGCGCCTTGGCCCTTTTCGGTGCCATGGGGTTTGATTCATCCATGGACCACTGGCGTTTCGAGGTTTCATCACTCTCGACTAAAACTTTTAAAATTACTTGAACTAAAAAATTAAAAATAAATAATAGTTTAAAAAAACTAAAAAAATACGCTTTTATAGCAAACCGAACTAAAAAATAGAAAATAATTTTCAATTAAAAAGAGAATATATAATAGTAGTAGAAGGTCAAACCATCGTTTATAGTTAATCACCTCAAAATAAAATTATATTTAAATTTAAGTTATTAACAGAATAATTTAATTCACAGAAAAAAGCTCCTTTTAATTGAAAATTATTTTCTGTTTTTTAGTTCGGTTTGCTATAAAAGCATGTTTTTTTTAGTTTTTTAAAACTATTATTTATTGTATGTGGTATCACAACGGACCTTAATGTTGTCCAAGTGAGCTTCCCCTATCAGCGCAGATACCACCTAACCCAACCCGTAATTACCTAGAAAAGTAAAATAAAATGTATCAGGATTGTGCCAATTTGTTTACGAATTCTAATGCGTAATGTATAGTTCCGACATTCAGTGGAAAACAAACACACGCGACTAGAGCCTCGGACTGCGTTCGGTTTAAATTTTATATAGACAGCTCTAACTTTGAATACTAGCTTCTCTGTATAGGTACAATGTTCAACACGATTTTGGCATTAGTTTGAGAATTTCTGCATGGACCATACAGGAGCGATTTTAGGACGCATTGCTGATTAGTTTAGAAATTTTTCTAAACAGTTTCGTATAATTTGAGATAAGATTAGAGTATTTTTGGAAATAGCTTAGTTCCATTAAACACATAATATTTTCATAATGATTTCAAAGCAGTCTTGGGATCTTACTTACTTACTTAATTTACGCTAAACTGTTCAAACGGCTATGGCCACCCAACAAGGCGCGTTAGTCACTTCTTCGCTGCGCTGCACGTAAGGGAGATGCTGTGCAAAATGTCGTTAAGCAAAACGATCAGCTCAGTTAGAATTTGGAAGGAACTCTTCGAGCAGTTCGAAACTAAACGAGGCTTCAGACAGGGTGACCCTCCATCGTGCGAATTCTTTGATTTGATGCTGGTAAAAATTATACTAGCTGTAGAACTTAACCGCTCTGCAACAATATTCTAAAAGAGAGACCAACTAGTAGCGGCATATGCCGACGACATTGATATCATCGGCCTGAACACCCGCGCCATAAGTTCATTTGTCTCTAAACTGAAAATAAGCGGAAAAGATGGGTTTGATGGTGAATGAGGACAAAACGAAGTACTTGCTGTTATCAAGCAAAGAGTGGAAGACTTTCCTTTCTTTGAGAACCAGCATTTTAAATCCAGCAAAAAACCACTCCTACCAATAAATGCTACTTTTGATTGATTAGGTAACTGAGGTGTAAAATCCTCTCTCGGCAAACTGAAATCATGCTCCGCAAGGCATTTATCGTACCCGTCCTGCTATATGGCGCAGAAGCATGGATAAGGCAGCTCTGGAAGTGCTCGAGAGAAAAGTTCTTCTTCTACGCTTTAGCGACGGCGAGTACCGAAGAAGATTTAATGATGTGCTGTGTCAGCTTTAAGCAGAAATCGACATAGCCCAGCGAAATAAAACACAGGAGCTGCACTCGCTAGGTAATGTTATGCGATTGGAAGATGATGCTCCAGAGGGCGGCCCCACTCCGCTGGAAGGACTTGGTGGAAAACTGATAAAATTCCCTTGGTGTTAACAGTCTTGGTATAAGAAATGCATTATCTTTTGAGCGATTTGAGGGTCGTTTCCGGCATCGTTACTGAACTGCTAGGGATTGGTTTCGGTAGTATGAAGGAGAGTATTTCGATATTGCTTCTGGCTTTGTGTAGGTACCTTTTAAGAACCATTTCGGTAGTGTTTTAAAATTATTTCCAAATTATATCGAAAAGTATGCGGTTATGAAAGAACCGGTTAGACGGTTAAAAATACTCGGTTTCTGAAAAAGTTACGGGTTTCTTAAATACTATATCAGATAGATACAGAAAAAAAATACAGAAAAAAAATCGGCAATATTTGCCAGGACGAGTATCGTTCTGTCCGGAAAAGCGACAATTAATTTGCCACTGATTGCATCGTAAGCCACTTTCAGGTGGAGATCATGTGAACTGGACATGGTGTCAATGGCGTCCTAAATTATGTAGAGGGTACTTAACATTTCAACGAATAAATTAAAACCAAATTAAATTATGGGCCTAAGATCCAAAATGGTGTATTCACGCGTAGGTTGGGAATACCTGATCTCGATATTGGTAGCCTCGAACTATTAAACCTGACGATCATGGTGTCAGCTAAACAAACGATGGGCAAACAATGCCTACTGAATTATGACGAGATCTTTCTAACCGGAAGTGTAGAAATTAATAAAAAGTTTTTGATGGATTGACATAGACAGTGACTTGCTAATTGAAAGAATTGCGATCTCAGAATAGTTATAGAGACCGTAACCAGAGTTGAAACCAGCTTTTTCAAGTTTTACTCTATTTTAATTGAAGTTTATAGCCAAGCGTAAAATAACTAGTCTAACTTAAAATTTTATCTATACTTAGCCACACTTTAACAATAGGCTTTAATATGCAATCCAAAGTGCCCCACTTGACTATATCCTTACAATGTCCGTAGTTACTCCTGCTGTAAGCGGGAGCAGTAGTGAATTTTGTACTACATATATTCTCCCACGAATACGAATAAGTCGGACACCCCGCTGTGTATTAAATTAACAAAGACACCATGCGGTGTCAAGTGGCACTTGCGCTCATATAACACCGACCAGCAATCACCAGCGGTGGAGTTGTATTTATAATGTATTCAATAGTGTCATTTTATTAATAAAAGAGTTATTCCAGAAAAAAAAAATATATCACATATAAATTTTATATCCCGGAAAAAGACGACTAAAGGGTGTCCCACAGGAGTCAAAGTAGAGAGTTTTCTAAGGAATATTAAAAAACTAAAATTTTTTTCTTGTATCTGATAACCAAAATATTACTATGGTAGATGATATCACATATAAATTTTGGTCCATATAGTACACTAGTGATTTATAAGGACCACCTTAATCTACATATTTCCACAAATGAACTCTTTGGTTAGGTTGAACTGGCCGGTAAATAAAGACCTCACATAGACAGAATGTATCTATGGTGCTACCAGAATTTGTTCGACGACCAAAGGAAAGAACCTCAATCCGGTGCGATGTTTTATGTTATAGAATAACTCCGTCCTCTTGGCAAATACTTGAGCACCTAGCTTAATTGCTGACTCGAGATCTGGAATTTAATATGCCCATCGTGAAACTTAAGTCTTTTCTTAAGAATTCATGAGCTTAATAAAAATAAAAAATAAATAAATGTAAGGCGCGATAACCTCCGAAGAGATCTAAGGCCGAGCTTATCTTCCAATTTGCGTCGTGCTCCTCTTTATTTCCCCTACAAATTAGCCGGACGGGACCTACATGTTTTATGCCGATTCCGAATGGTATCTGCAAGGAAGATGAGTTTTCACTGAGAGCTTTTCATGGCAGAAATACACTCGGAGCGCTTGCCAAACACTGCCGAGGGGCAACCACGCTTAGAAAAATTGTCTTCTAATTGAAAAACCTTATTTCTAAAATTTTGATGTTGCTTTGCCCGGGGTGCGAATCCAGGGCATACGGTGTGGTAGGCGGAGCATGCTACCATCACACCACGGTAGCCACGGTGAGCTTAATACCGGCTTAGAATAATTGAATATTCAATTATTATGTTTTTTAAGAGAAACTGAAAAGAAAGAAACAAAAATTTACTGGCATATTGCGATGGTACCATTTAGAAAACCGCCACGAATTCATCATCAGGCAATTTCGTAATGTTATCAAAGGTTTCAACGAGATTCGGACTGCGAATCCCACGATGAAACTGCGTTGCCTTAATCACTAGGCTATCCTGCTTGTATTTGTTTCCTTGCTTAATTCAGTTTATCTCATTTCTACACTAACAACACAATTGAGATATTCTGACTCTATTAATTTGGCTGTTATGTAGATTTGTTTTTGTAAAGTTTCTTTTTCGTTGCGAATGAGAAACTTTTCTGTTCCGAAATACGAGCCACTTTGTGAGTCTAATACCGTAGCCTTTGTACATGATCTTAGACGAACGAACTCTTAAGTAAACACCGTTTAACATGGTACTAACACAGTCACATATCGACTTGAATAAAAGGAATGTAGAATGATGTAAATGAATTTCAAATTTCTGAAACTGATATTTAAAAAAATTCCTTCAATTCTGGAATGCTCCAGGAGTAGCAATGCGTGTAAAAACAAAACTCAATCTCCCTAACGTGTTAACTTCGAGAAGCGATGCATATAATTACATAAGTGCATATTTTCGTGAATACGTAAAATGTCTTGTCTGATTGTCTCCGAGACACCATTGGCGGTTTATGGCTTATATCCCTAATTAGTATTTGTTTGTGTAATGGCTTGTTGGCATCTTTACAGCATAAAAGTATTTAATATTAAATGAACTTAAATATTCTTAAAGGCATTTATGTCACTTGGCTCATTTACCAATTTTATTTATAAAATATTTTCATATTGCCTACTGAAATTATTGTCACAGTATCGAGTACAATCCCTGTAGGAAATCAATAACAAATGGCAAAAGCAGCGGCATGTTGATGGCGAAATTCACTACATAAGTTTTGGTGGACGCAATTTTTGTCTTCGACTTTGTTTCATATTTGTGATCGTGTTCGAACTTCTCTGTGACCTCGCCTTGTCCTACCACTCGTATTTTTTTCACCTTTCTCGTTTTTTTGTTCGATCGTAGCGGTAGGCCTCTTGTGGAGGGCTTAGTATTCGAAAGCGTGTGCCATAATAAATATACGTAACGTACACGTGTAAATGTGGACCCGCTCCTTTACGCTATCAAAGTGGAATCACCCCAGCTAGCTCAGCATAAGGGGTCGTGCTTCTTAACCCTTGTCCACCTTGATGCGGAGCGGATGTTAAAATCAATTTTGTTCCCTACATACATGCACACATCTCGCAGGAAGCCCACCTGACCAAGAGCTGTCAACTATCCTATTCTAGAGTCTTATGCGGGTCTTGCCTGACTTGAAGAGGCTTGAAGCCAAGATACTGTAGTCTTACCACAGAAATCTCGGTGCCGGATGGTTTTATTTTTTTTTTATTAATAATAGAAAGCTGAGCAGGTTTGCAAACCAAAGTGATTGAGTCAAAATCTTTAAACGACTGTAAGATGGAAGAGAATGAGAGTTTGGCATAGCAAGGCTTAAAGGAAGAAATATCTATTAGCAAAATTAGTGGTACTATGGCAAGAGGAGATAAAGTCGTTGATGAGCAAAGAAGAGATGACGCGGAAACGCCAGCTTAATTGGAAATTCTTAAGGAAACTCTAATAGACAGATGCTAAAGGAAAGGGACGGTTTAGTGGCATGGGCAGAATGATACGAACTGAAACAAAAACAACGCTAAAGTTCTTCATAGCAGCGCGATGTTACAATGGGGACAATTTAATCAAGTACAGCAATAATGCCACATTGAAATGGTTGAGGGAATTTGTTCCAAACTTCAAGATACAAGACACACGCTCACATAATAAAACACAACGATGTGTATTCATTGTGTGGTAAGGTCGGAGCTCTTACTGAATCTCTTTGCAGATTTTGAACCCGAAGATGCCGTCATTGGACTTTTATGTAAGTACTTCGAATATCTCAACGATATGAGGGGTGTCGTGGGAATCTCGAAATAAATAAGACGATATCACTGACCAAGCCTAATTTAAAGGCATGTGACGCCAGAAGGTGTCCAGTCAGAATATCCGTCATGAGTATACAGTCCTCTCATCTTAATGATAGAAGCAACTTTGTTAGTCTAAGGTGAAGATGAATGCGTAGTAGGGAAAAGGACAATTAAAAGTTCACCTTATAATTACCGACCGTAAAGCCCAAAAGAGTATATCAAAATTGATATTTTGGCCCAATAAAAAGTTATAGCAGCTAAAAATGTTTAAATGGCTTGGTCAAAAATTTAATTATGATATGATAACATTTCAATTCCAATGAGAATACTTGAGCCCACAAAGTATTTGTATCGCCACAGGTATTTTGCAGTAAGCGACCACGCCGCTGCTTTGAAAAAGTCAGGTGGATATCGACTTTTCTTACCTTAGTGTTTATGCCTCGTGTTCTACATGATACCAAAACCGGTGTGATATTTACCGAAGCCCTTTGTTCACATTGTTAAGCGCTTGCAGGAAACCCCCAACTACCACTTTCACAATTTCAGAGTGGTATGAAAAGAATTTTCTTTTACTGTAACCTAACTTTGCTCCTTTGCTCGACTGAATAGTGTTTCGCATACTCTGCTGCTCTAAACTACTGGCCATTCACGCAGCGTTTACAAGTAACCAACCCACTTTAACAATTTGCCCTCATTTAACGATGATTTACGCACAAATAAATTAAAATATCATAAAAAGGAAATTAAATTCTTTTGATTTTCTCCACCTTCTCCGCATGGACAAATATTAACTTTTCGTACAGATGTATACATATGTACATACGAACACACACATATGTATATACACTTACTCCTGCGCACTTGCAAAGCAAGACTTCGCAACTGCTTTATGGAACACGCTGCATGGTGATGATCGGTATTTGTTATTGTGGAGTTACTATAAATATACATACGCACATTGCACGCAATCTTCTGTAACCGAGTTGAAAATATTAGTGAGCTTCCTATAATAATTTTTATTGATTATGATATATAAAGGAGAAAGCGAAACTACGAAGAAAAAGAAGTAAACGTCCAGAAGTTGAAACAGAAGAAGAAGAGGATGAAAAAGAGTAGTACAATAACAATGTCAAAGTGGGAATCCACAAATCCACAAATCCGCAAAAAATGCAATAAGTCTAGGATGAATCCGCAGAGTCCCAAAGGAGTATGCGAGCAATACCAGTTTTGATCTCCTTGTATGAGTTGAAATGTTCCCTTTTGTTTGAGCATGTCCTAGGAAGAGACTAATTTTACCCATTTATACCCGAAAGGGATTGATAGAACCAATCCCCCTTTGTACCCATATGGGAACATATGAAGCCTAGTCCCTTTTTGATTCAATAAGGACTAAAATAGGGAGCAGTCGCATTTTTCATGGTAGAAACACAATCGCAGGGTTTGCCCAGCCTCCAAATCTATTTGATGAAAGTTGTTTGCCCGCTTTTCAAAAAGGAATAAAAAATATTATCCAAGGTAGTCGTTAAGTCCTAGTAATTTAGGTTCGGTATAGGGCGTTTTTTTTAATATTTCTTAAAATGGGCTACATAGATTTCAACTAATCCCAACTGCACCCGAAAGGGACTAAAGGGGATCAATTATGCCCAAATGTAGACAAAAGAGATCAATCGGAGTCCAATTTCTTTAGAGATTTTTTGCAAGGTTATAACAATATTGCCCCGACTGCAAATATAAGGTAAGAAAAGAAAAGGAAAGACGAAAAGTAAATAAGGGAGAGGAAAGATTAGAAGTCTAAACGAAGCTTGGACCGAATACGGGCGGCTTGTGATTAATGTTTTATCGAAGTGGTAGCGGTTTGTTATAGAAGAGATTTAAGGAGTGTTATTCATTTCTTTTCGGCGAACTATTGGTGTGTCATCGACAAGGATAGACCAATTATCGATTTGTTTTCGAAATATTATAAATTTTCTATCGATAATATGGCCTATCCGTGAGCTATAGAATTTTTATTGACGAGCTTTTTATAAAAAGTTAACGATTTAATACTAAAAAGTTACCACATGCTGTGGAAAAGTTATCGATGTGTTATAAAAACTTTATCGGTTTTTCGAAAATATATCGAAAAGTGATATAATATTTATGGGAAAATTTCGACAACTTATCAAGAATTGTTGATAAGTTGTCGATTTGTTATTAAAGAATTTTTATTGGTGGACTATCGATTTGTAATCGAAAAGTTATCGATATGTTATAAAAAGGTTGTCGGTTTGTTGTCGAAAATGTTTCATATGTTATACTTTGCTTTCGTAAAGTGATCGCTTTGATGTCGATAAAATATCGATTATTTATTGAGACGAACTATCGCTTTTTATAGAGGAGTTATCGATTCACTATTAAAAAGTTGTCGAATGCTGCTAAAAAGTTATCGATATGTTATAAAAATGTTATGGATTTTTTTTCGAAAATTTATCGAAAAGTAATACCTATATTTTTTATTGGAAAAATATCGATTATTTATAAAAAATGTTGATAAGTCATCGAGTTTCTGATTTGGTGTTGAAGTATTATTATCGGCGAGTTATCGATTTATTGTCGAAAGGTCTAATACTTAAAGAGGTGGTATACATATGTGATATATTATGAAAAAGTTATTGATTTTTATACGAACATTTTTCGGAAAGTGGTCGATTTATAATGCCAAAAATATAAATCATTTTTCGAAAAGTTATAGATAAATTATGGTAAAGTTCTCGATAAGCTATCGTAAAGTATCGTATCGGCAATTACAATCCGATAACAAAGCGATAATTCGACCATAGTAGTAGATAGTAAAACAATAACTTGTCGGTATCTATTGTTACCGATAAGAAACCGTCTAAGCTCTTCTCAAAGAGCCCAAAGTTATTTGTCTCTGGTAAAGTCCTCTCTGTTGTGCTTTAACTTCAATACCACCTCGGCGAGCTCAAGCTAACAGCATTAGTTTTCTAGGCTTACACATGTTTGTTTACTTATCGGCCTTCACAATTACTTGGTACTCACGTTAACACGTCTTATGGGCTGGGTGTTATTCTACGATTTTATATGATTTTTAATATTCGAATAATTGTTTTTTGCTACCATTCATCAAAAGATACCGGCTGTGTGTACATATGCATATATTCTTACCGTAACAAGCTTCTTAAATGATCGTAACTAATTTTTTGAACAAGCAAGAATGCATAAATATTTAAGTGTGTGATTTACGACAATGACCCACCATGGGGTCTCTGCGGCTAGCCAATAAGTAGCGCCAATGCAGAAGAAGGCTCTTTCTTATATGTATGTATGTTCATATGCAAGTATGTATGATTGGCGTGTGTAGGAAGTCATCAGGTTGGCGCTGAGCAGTGCAAACAAAAATTTAAATTGGATTTGTACGCCGCTGGCATTTTCATATATTCGATATATACACTGGCGCTACGCAGTTAGCATTTGTAGGGTAAACAGATCATGAGAGGGGTAGCGGGGTGGTAGATGAATACACGCACGTATGCAACTAAAAAATCACATAATAATAAAATACAATTTAAGATCATTTAATGGGGTGTAGAAGAAAAACAACGAGTAAACATATTTTTATAGGGTGCACATATTTTGGAAATTATAAATTTTCAAAATACTATATCAAGTTAAGTTCAAACAGGTAAAAATTACGCTTCGATTTAGAATAATTTCAGTCTAGGTGTTCGTTAGGCATTCTAATTAAAATTACAAATGAATGAACGAGTAACCCGCAGGGTAAGGGGGCAGCAGATTAGGGGGCTTAGAATATACCCGCGGCAGGCATGCCTGCCCCCCCCCCCCTCTCAAGGGGTTGTCAGCGCAATATATAGCTTCTCCAACCCAATTGTCAAGCTCACCTACCCGTGGCCTATGCTGTTTCATTAACAGCCGAGGCTCTGGCGACCCCGAACTCCTGATGGATCTAAGAGGTGGGAGGGCGGTATGGTTTCAGGTGGTCATACCAAATCGTTACCGAGATGGCCAGTTGTTACCGGTGATTGTTGCATCAACATCGGTAACACTCCCCAAGGCCTTCGGAGAGTGTCCTTATCGCTACAACAGTAACAAGAGCTAAAGAGGACCAAAATATGGATCAGTTCTATGGAAGAAGAGTTTGTAATGAACGAGAGTAATTAAACCAGCCGCAAATAACTTTCACCTATCATGCTGGAATTAAAAATATGCTTTTAACTCAGTCTGGTGAGACGACATGCTAAAGGCATCAAAACAGTATTTCAACGTAACATAGTTTTAGCTGGGCAACTTGGGGTCCTACCTGACAGACCGGTATTTAACGCATGAAATAATTCAAGGTTAATGAAAGGCGCAGATATCAGACGAAGATGCTCAAAGTTCGGAGCTATACCCCGATTTCGAAGTTGCAAACTGTTACATATTAAACTAAACTTGATCACGCGCAGTATAAATAGAAGCAACACTAATTACGACCTTCATCTGGCAACATAAAAAAAGGGGATCATCATCCCCACCATCATCAATATGCTGCTCGGGGACCAACAAATAGATCCAGCAAGTACAACAAAATCCTCGGAGGTGAGGCTAAGCAGCAAGCTGACTTGAGGAGACTATTGCTAAGCATAGGCGGTCAAAAGGCATGTACAAGGAAACTGCTCACATCAGCCTCGGAGGCCATATGTATAGTTTCTGCCGAAGACGTTTGATCATTATGGGAATCATGTCCCATAAGAAAAGACAAGGAAATATTACATGGGTACAGAAGCAAGTAAAGATGTTATTGTCGTACAGGCACGAGAGGAATAGATCCATTGATTGAATTGATTGACGAAATAGATAGTACTACTGCAAAACAGTTGACCAGGAGAGGTTTCGCAGCCTTGTTGGAAGCGACATTTTGAAAAGGACGACTTCGACACAATGCGAAAATTTGAAAACCAAAAGTGCATTTAATGTGAAAATATAAGCAAGATATGCCACATTTCTTCGAACATGATCAATTCGCCCAAAAGCATATTGAGTTGAAAGAAACATTATTGTAGTCAGTAATATAACCTGCCTAGGTGGCAGATGGCATACAATCAGCAGAGACGCGATTTATAAACTACTTACCAAACAAGAAGAGAGTTGTTTAGCTTATTAGCGAAAAGTAGTAATAGAGTTAACTTAGCTTGCTGCCGCACCCGAATAAGTGCCAAACGTGATCCCTGGTACCGAAAACTTTTCGGGCTGTGGCGTGGCATAAGTGGGTAGCCATTCAAAAGAGGAAGGGGCTGTTAGTGAGGCTCTCCCTAGGGAGAGTGCTTTCCTCTCCTGCGAGTTCAGGGCATTTACCTTTAAGAACCGGGTTCGCTGAGCAATACCTGGAATAGAGGTCCGACGCCTTTCTGTGGATATCACTGAAAACTTTTTGTGCCCTTTTTCATACGGCTGTGTTCTCAGGTGCCGACTTGTCTAATAATGTTTGCAAAGATGACTTCTTAAGTCGTAGGGAGGTGGGACTTATTCAATCAGATGTCTTTTGGGATGGCCAGGTTTCTGGGTACTCAACATAAGCTGCTTGTTCAGAATTTAATTACTCTCCCTAATGCGGAGTAGTCTCGCTTCACTGTTTAGGTGATGTTCTGGGTTTTCTTCCAGTGAATAACTTTTAAAACGACCGGCCAACTGCTTTGAATGTGGTAAAAGGCGTCCCTTTTTCTTTACCCAAAGAGCTGTGCGCAAGAAATATGAGGTTTTTATTACGGCTTTGAATTTTAGGTACAGTTGCGGCAGCATGCTCGCCAAAGTCTGTATCCTGATAGAACCTCACACCCAGCATATTTGGGTGTAAGACCGTCGTTATCTTAATTCTATTGATGCGAATGTCCAATATGGTCGACACTTGGCATGCTCGTATATAAAGTCATCGATGTTTTCGTCGGTGACAGTGTCAAGTTCTGCGAGGCGAAAATACTGGAGAGATAAGGGAGATAGCGGTTTATTTCATTACATAGCTCATAGGGTCCTATGGCTATTATCGTGCAGTCATCAGCGCAGGACACAGTGGTGACTCCTACTTGTGGTGACAGGAGCCTCGATATGTAGAGAAACTAGATAAAAGTAGAGATAGGACACAAGCCTGTGGTACCCCTTGTTTAATTCTTCTGCATTTTGATGTTACGTTACTGTTACCCCATTTAATTTTTCCGCGGCCAGTCTTAACTGAATCTATATCCAAACCAGGCATTATATCATTACACAATTTACTGATAGAATTATTTTTACTTCATGCCTATTAAGTGCACTTAGCCTTTAGATAAAAGTGGAGTAAATGTGTAAGATATCGCCCTGTGGAACTTCCTTCCATGGGTGTACTGCCGCCACATCACTACCTATCAACTTGGCACTTATTATTTTGCGTGATAATTTTCGCCACCAAACGATTCTAAAACCGCTACCAATTTTGAAATGTAACACCCTGTAGCTGCATATGCATTGCGCTCATTTTTGCTGACAGCATGTTTGTTGTAACAATTATGCTGTTTACTTTATGTTCCACAGCGCCACCCCATTTCATGTTTAAAAACTTTCTTACTCTTATTCATTTCAAATTTATTGCTTTCTCAATTATATTAAAAAAAATTCATACCCGCTTAGCTAATTTATGTAAATACCAAGGAAGACAGAATTAATGTTCCAACAGCGTTTTAATTGCAGCAACACATCAACGTGTGCCATCATTTTTGAATAGTTTTTAATTTGTATTTTTAATAGGCCAATCATACATACATATGCTCTCCTTTCACCCCCTCATCGCGGTTGTACAACAACACACACACGCTACAAAGCTTCAAGCTAGGTTTGTAAGAAACTTTTTATTTGATTAGTCTGTTACAATGTCCGTTAGTAGGCAATGGCTTCTACAATCATTTGTTGTTGATCCCAACTCATGTGGTGATCTATACTTTGTCGGCCTTGGGAAAAGAGTAATAGTTAAGAAGAGAAATTTAAATTTCAACAACAATGTACGTGGGTTGTACATATGTATGTTTATTTGGCGCCAGTAGCGACGTTCAATAGTATTTTGCTCCACACGCAATCAAATCACAACATAAACATTGAAGTATGTGTCTTAAGTCTTTCGTTCATGCTGTGCTGTAAATGAATGAATTCGTTTGATGTACCATTCGTATGTAAAATTTCATGATATAGGTATGTTTAGTACAAATGTAGCGGTATATTTGTTATTATTAACTATGTGCGTGCTTCTTATTTTTTATATTTTTTTCATGTTTTTGTAATTACCAAAAAATTTGTTTATACTAAATGTGGACATAATTACTGCGGAACAAAATCAATTAACTTAAACACGCGCAATTATGTGAGTCAATTCATTGATGTTTTGTTGATTTTCCAAATAAATTTCAATTATCATGAGGTTAATATGTATTTTATTTTTGCAGGTGCGGTAAAAATGACAACTACATTTAAAAAATGTTTGCTCATATCATATAGGGAAGTCAATCTAAAGAAATCTTCACTGGAAAACAATCAACTCGCTCAACAGTCCGGAAAATTCACGAAGTGTCCTAGACATTGCCTTAGGGAAATAGAGGGCGTGAGCACCTAATACTTGTCAATTTCGATATGTAAAGAAACAGGTTTAGATTGGCTCTGAAATCCTGCAAAGAATCACTCTTTTCAACATATATTACTTTGTACAAGGTAGGCAACTGAAAAGTAAAGTTCTCTTTTGGCAAATGAAAAATCATGCTATACAAGTCACTCGTCTTAACTGTTCTGCTATATGGTGCAAAAGCATGGATCATGACAACATTAGATGAAGCGGCTCTGGCAGTGTTCGAGAGAAAAATTCTTCGATGAAACGAATCGTCTAAGCGGTTAGCGCCAATTAAATAAGTGAGTAAAATCTGGAATTTTAAAAAGTTTATTGAATATCGCCGGGGGTTTGAAGATAAGCCACAAGAGATTCAACTATACCAAAAACTAGTAATTTAGGGCTTTTTGAGAAGAGCTTTGTTGGTTTCTAACCACTAACAATCTATAGCCACAAGTTACTGTTAACTTATCGAATTCTTATTGTTATGTCGAGCTATCAGTTTGTGTTCAGTTTTTATTTCCGAGACATCGGCATCTTGTTGGTTGTTATCGGTTTGTAATAGCCGGATTACAGATGTGCTAATGACTTTATGATGCAACTTAATCGGTATCTCTTTCATTGCAAGCCGATGGGTCATGGATAACTAATCAATGATACGACATTAACAAACTGGTAAGAAATCGATGAAAATTCGATAACTTTTTGACAACAAATCAATAGTAAACCCATACAAAATTAGTATCACTCTATAGGATATTTTCGGCAAATTTTCGAAAACAACCCCATACCTCTCTGATAACATATCCATAACATTTTAATAAATAATCCATAACTTTTCTATAAAAATCACTAAAATTTCCATGATAAATCGATAACTTTTCGATAACAGATCGATAATTTTTTGATAACAACCTCATATCATATCTAATATATATTATAAATGGGAAAGTTTGGATGTTAAGATGTTTGGATGTTTAGATGTTTGGATGTTTGGATGTTTGGATGTTTGGATGTTTGGATGTTTGGATGTTTGGATGTTTGGATGTTTGGATGTTTGTCCAGACGTTTGTCTTTGTGACTCAATAACGCAAGAACGGCTGGACCGATTTGGATGAAATTTTGCACACATATAGCCAATAGTCTAGAAGGATCTACTAGCTATATATTTTTCAAAAGGGGCGTGGTCCCCGCCCCCTAGGAACAGTTATAATTTAATTATTATATTTTTTCGTCTTTGCGACTGAATCACGCCAGAATGGCTGCACGGATTTTGATGAAATTTGGGACACAGACAGTAGTCTACTAGCGAAATTTTGTTCGAACATGGAAAGAGGGGTGGGGGTCCCACGACCATTCGAGAAATTATTTTTCATAATTTTTACACATTATAACTTTACGTATACTGGCCTTCACCAATATCACAGACTCAAGGGGTCAAATAAGTCGAGGGCTTACAAAGTAAGCAGTGACACCCTCCGCCCACCCCCCTTTATCTCCCCCTCTGGTGTAAAATCCATAAATTGTTATAACTCAATCTAAATTTTCTCCTAAATCAATAGTTTTTGGTATCTGGTACATACAGAACGAGATCTAGACAATTTTGGAGGAACGATCAGTGGTCCTCTCCTCTACTCCCGCCATCCGCCCTCCATCAATTGTTTTTATTAGCACGCTTTTATTAGCTTTACCTGTATGTTTCTATCTAACTTTTTATTCGCTCCAATGCGCCAGCTGCCTTATTAACATGGTTTTATAATTAGCTTCACCTTATTTGTAATCCCGTAAGGGTCATATCGAGACCCTTCCGGGATCATTTCTGGATGGTTTTCGGGATCGGTCCGGGATTACGCCGGGGTAATTTCGGGACTTTTTCGGGACTATTTCGGGATCATTTTGGGACCCTTCCGGGATCATTTCTGTATAGTTTACGGGATCCGCCCGGGATCCCGTCGGGGTTATTTTGGAACATTTTCGGGACTATTCCGGAATCATTTCGGGACTATTTCGCGATCATTTGGGGACCCTTCCGGCATCATTTCTGGATGGTTTTCGGGATCCGTGCGGGATCTCGTCGGGGTAATATGGGGACTTTTTCGGGATCATTTGAGGGCTCTTCCGGCATCATTTCTGAATGGTTTTCGGGATCCGTCCGGGATATCGTCGGGGTCATTTGGGGACTTTTTCGGGATCATTTGGGGGCTCTTCCGGCATCATTTCTGGATGGTTTTCGGGATCCGTCCGGGATCTCGTCGGGGTCATTTGGGGAATTTTTCGGGATCATTTTGGGGCTCATCCGGCATCATTTCTGGATGGTTTTCGGGATCCGTCCGGGATCCCGTCGGGGTCATTTCGGGACTTTTTCGCGACTAATACGGGATCATTTGGGAACCCTTTCGGCATCATTTCTGGATGGTTTTCGGGATCCGTCCGGGATCCCGTCGGGGTCATTTCGGGACTTTTTCGCGACTAATACGGGATCATTTGGGAACCCTTTCGGCATCATTTCTGGATGGTTTTCGGGATCCGTCCGGGATCCCATTAGGGTAATTTCGGGACTATTAGGGGATCATTTGAGAACCTTTCCGGCATCATTTCTGGATAATTTTCGGGATCCGTCCGGGATGCCGACGAGGTCATTTCGGGACTATTTCGGGATCATTTGGGATACGTACCGGCATCATTTATGGATGGTTTTTGGGATTCGTCCGGGATCCCGTCGTGGTCCTTTCGGGACTTTTTTCGACTAATACGGGATCATTTGCGGACCCTTTCGGCATCATTTCTGGATAGTTGTCGGGATCCCGTCACGGTCATTTCGGGACTATTAGGGGATCATTTGAGGACCTTTCCGGCATCATTTCTGTATTGTTTTCGGAATCCTTTCGGGATCCCGTCAGGGTCATTTTGGGACTTTTTTGGGGCTAATACGGGATCATTTGGGGATCCTCTAGGGGTCGTTTCGTGACTTTTTCTGTTTTATTTCGGGATCATTTGGGGACCCTTCCGGCATAATTTCTTGATGGTTTGCCGGATCCATCAGGGTCATTTCGGGACCATTTTGGGATCATTTGGGGACCCTTCCGAGATCATTTCTGGATCCGTCCGGAATGCCGTAGGAGCCATTTCGGGATTTTTTGTTACTTTTCCGGGATAGTTTTTGGACCCTTCCGGGATCATTTCTGGATCTGTGCGGGATCCCATCTGGGTCATTTCCGGACTATTTCGGGATCATTTTGGGATCCTTCCGGAATCATTTCTGTATGATTTTCGCGATCCGCCGTTGATTCCCTCGGAGCCATTTCGGAACCTTTTCTGGAGTATGTCGGGGTCATTTGCGGACTTTTTCGGGATCATTTGGGGCTCTTCCGGCATCATTTCTGGATGGTTTTCGGGATCCGTGCGGGATCTCGTCGGGGTCATTTGGGGACTTTTTCGGGATCATTTGGGGGCTCTTCCGGCATCATTTCTGGATGGTTTTCGGGATCCGTCCGGGATATCGTCGGGGTCATTTGGGGACTTTTTCGGGATCATTTGGGGGCTCTTCCGGCATCATTTCTGGATGGTTTTCGGCATCCGTCCGGGATCCCATCAGGGTAATTTCGGGACTATTAGGGGATCATTTGTGGATCTTTCCGGCATCATTTCTGGATAATTTTCGGTATCCGTCCGGGATGCCGACGAGGTCATTTCGGGATTATTTCGGGATCATTTGGGATACCTACCGGCATCATTTCTGGATGGTTTTTGGGATTCGTCCGGGATCCCGTCGGGGTCATTTCGGGACTTTTTCTCGACTAATACGGGATCATTTGCGGACCCTTTCGGCATAATTTCTGGATAGTTGTCGGGATCCGTTCGGGATCCCGTCACGGTCATTTCGGAACTATTAGGGGATCATTTGAGGACCTTTCCGGCATCATTTCTGGATAGTTTTTGGGATCCTTTCGGGATCCCGTCAGGGTCATTTCGGGGCTTTTTCGGGATCATTTAAGGATGGCTTTCAGGATTCGTCCGGGAACCCGTCAGGGTAATTTCTGGACTTTTCCGAGACTATTTCGGGATCATTTTGGGACCTTTCCAAGATCATTTCTGGATGGATTTCGGGATTTGTCCGGGATGCCCTCAGGGTCATTTTGGGACTATTAGGTGAGCATTTGAGGACCGTTCCGGCATCACTTCTGGATGGTTTTCGGTATCCGTTCAGATTCCCGTCGGAATAATTGCGGGACTTTTTCGGGATCATTGGGGTCCCTTCCAAAATCATTTCTGGATGGTTTTTGGGATTCGTCCGGCATCCCGTCGGGGTCATTTCGGGACTTTTTCTCGACTAATACGGGATCATTTGCGGGCCCTTTCGGTATCATTTCTGGATAGTTGTCGGGATCCGTTCGGGATCCCGTCAGGGTCTTTTCGGAACTATTGGGAGATCATTTGAGGACCTTTCCGGCATCATTTCTGGATGGTTTTCGGTATCCGCTCAGGATCCCGTCGGAATTATTGCGGGACTTTTTCGGGATCATTTGGTGTCCCTTCCGGCATCATTTCTGGCTGGTTTTTGGGATTCGTCCGGCATCCCGTCGGTTTCATTTCGGGACTTTTTCTCGACTAATACGGGATCATTTGCGGGCCCTTTCGGCATCATTTCTAGATAGTTGTCGGGATCCGTTCGGGATCCCGTCAGGGTCTTTTCGGAACTATTAGGTGATCATTTGAGGACATTTCCGGCATCATTTCTGGATAGTTTTCGGGATTCTTTCGGGGTTCAGTCAGCATTTCGGGACTTTTTCGGGATCATTTAGAGATGGCTTTCAGGATTCGTCCGGGAACCCGTCAGGGTAATTTCTGAACTTTTCCGAGACTATTTCGGGATAATTTTGGGACCTTCCCAAGATCATTTCTGGATGGATTTCGGGATCTGTCCGGGATCCCGTCAGGGTCATTTAGGGGTGCGTTCGAGATCCCGTCAGGGTCATTTCGGGACTTCTTCGGGAATATATCGGGATCATTTCTGGATGGTTTATGGGATCCGTCCATGACCCCTTAAGGGTCATTTCGGGACTATTAGGTGATCATTTGAGGACCTTTCCGGCGTCACTTCTGGATGATTTTCGGTATCCGTTCGGGATCCCGTCGGAATCAATGCGGGACTTTTACGGAATCATTTGGGATTCCTTCCGGCATCATATCTGGATGGTTTTCGGGATTTGTCCGGGATCCCGTCGGGGTTATTTCGGGACCTTTTCGGGTCTAATACGGGATCATTTGGGGATCCTCTAGGGGTCGTTTCGTGACTTTTTCTGTATTATTTCGGGATCATTTTGGGACCCTTTCGGCATAATTTCTTGATGGTTTGCCGGATCCATCAGGGTCATTTCGGGACCATTTTGGGATCATTTGGGGACCCTTCCGAGATCATTTCTGGATCCGTCCGGGATGCCGTAGGAGCCATTTCGGGATTTTTTGTTACTTTTCCGGGATAGTTTTTGCACCCTTCCGGGATCATTTCTGGATCTGTGCGGGATCCCATCTGGGTCAATTCGGACTATTTCGGGATCATTTTGGAATCCTTCCGGAATCATTTCTGTATGGTTTTCGCGATCCATCGTGGATCCCCTCGGAGCCATTTCGGAACTTTTTCTGGAGTTAGTCGGGATAATTTAGGGACCCTTCCTGGATATTTTCTGGATGGTTTCTGAGATCCGTCCGGGAGCCCGTCAGGGTAATTTCGGAACTTTTTCGGGATCAATTTGGTACCCTTCATAAGTCTAGAATCGTGTCGTTGTCATTTCGGGTTTTTTTGGGACTACTTCGGGAACTTTTGGAAACACTTCCGGGGCGTTTCTGGATGGTTTTCGGGATCCGTCCGCGATAGCGTCGGGGTCATTTCGTGGCTTTTTCTGGATAATTTCGTTATCATTTTGGGATCCTATCAGGTTATCAGCTCATAAAGTTCTTTTTTTTACTCAATTACAAAAATAAAATGCATTAGACAGAAAAAAAATTTTAAACAGATAACTTTATAAGCAGGCTAACGTGAATAGCCCACATATTTCATTTTCTCCTTGCGGACGGGGCCGCGGGTAAAGGCTAGTTTATAATAATTGGATAACTCATCGCTAACTTGCCGATAACGCACCTATAATAACAAGACGATATCCCTGCGATAGCAAATTGAAAGCACTCCGTCCGGTTAGGTTTGGCCTTCGGTTTTGACTTTTAAAATTTTCTTTCTACTTCACTTATCTCCTCTTTTTCATTCTTTCGTTTTCTATTCTATTTTCTTTCTTTTCTTTTCTTTTCTTTCTTTTTTCTCTCTCATACCGCACTTTTGATGCAAGAGCCTCGCAACAAAAATTCTCACTGAACTTTGAGGTGCCGATTGTGAACATAGAACCCTGAGAAACAGGAAATCAATATGCTAACTTTGACTTGGACGATGGGTTTATGGAAATGTAAAAATTTTCTGATAAGGGCTGTTACCTATGCGCTGATGTTTAAGAACTCGATAGCAATGGGACGTTACCCCACTGCGACATCAACAATAAGAACCCCACTTTGTTACAGGATTGTCTATAGTCTTTTAAGATAGTAGATGCAATTATTCGTGTCCTCCATGATTTGGTAACCAAAAGACAAGTTTTTGCCTGGTGTGTTCCCCAAAACGGGCACACCATGATGGTAAAATCTGGTTGGGCTACTTTGCCCAAAAATGGCGCTACATCTACATCCTATGATCGTCATACCTTCTAGGGGCTTACAAAAGCACACTTGAGGGAGAACAAGACTAGCTTTGAAAGAAAATTATTCAAAAACACCGATATGACTACCTAGGGTAAAGGAAAAGGTGTAAAATTGTCTGTATTTACAACTTAGAGAGCGTTAGCTAAGTTCAATAGTTTGATGTTTAAGTAAAACGATGTTTCCCCAAGATAGTGTAATCTTGGCCCATAAAACAGGTAAAAGTAGGAAGTACTCAACTAAATTGAAAAGCTCCACATACAGTTTTAAACTGAGAGGTCAGACACAATAGATCTGAACAAAGATCGCAGTGCACCAATACCTAGTAATAATAAGGCCAACATATAAGTTGCAACGATAAGTTCCAGTACAACTGCGAGTTAATAAACTCGTAGCCTGTTAAGTCCGCCTTGACTTTGACTTTCAAGCATTGTAGGTAAGCCGCTGATTGGCGAGACCCTCCCCTACCTACTAGTTGTATTTGAAACACTCACAGTTTCCGGTATTCTTTAGTTAATTTGTTGGTTATGGATTGGTCATAAATTTTGGGATGCATCAATAAATCGCCAAACTAACAAGCGCAGTCCTTCTTATAGGTAAAAGTTTGTATTTATGTATGCATATTTATACAAAGATGCACATATTTACATACATCATGACTTTATAAGTGGTCATATTTATGTTGGCAGATGCTGTTAAGCAAATTAAATTTCACAGTTTGTGGTCCCGAAATTAAAGTAAGCAGTCAGCAGTAGTCAGTCGTTAAAATAAATTTATTAATTGTTTTTTGCAACAATTTAAACACATTGTGTACTGCAGAAAAGTTTCACATGATCTTGCTATTGAAAATTTATATATGAAGTTAAGAAATTGGGTGATTCCGAAATACTCTTGGAGTGATCCCGAAAAGAATGCCGAGATCAACACGATATTGTCTCCAATTTATCCCCAAAACAAGAATGAAGCAATATGAAGATAGTCCTGAATTGCCAACGAAACAGTTTTGAAATGATCCAAAAATCAGTAAAATGATCCCGATATATTCCCGAAATGATACCGAAATCAAATCTTTGTCTTGCTGATAAAATTTGTATTAAATAAATAAATGTAAGTCTCGATAACCTCCGAAGAGATTTTAGGCCGAGCTTCTCATTCAATTTGCATCGTGCTGCTTTTAATTTATGCCATCTCCGAACGCGTATGTAAGACAGATGAGTTTTCAGAGAGAAGCTTTCCATGGCAGAAATAAACTCGGAGTGCTTGCCAAATCATTGCCGAGGGGCGACCCCAGTTAGAAAAATTGTCTTCTCATTGAAAAAACTTGTTTCTAAAATTTTGATGTTGCTTTGTTCGGGGCGTGAACCTAGGATACTCGAAGTAATAGGCGGAGCCGTGTTCCCGCTATGATGCAAAAATAGTCCCGAATTAGTGGTTTAGTGATTCCGAAATAATCTCGAAGTGATCCCGGAATGAATGCCGAGATCAACATGAAATTGTCTCGAATTTATACCCAAAACAATAATGAAGTTATAAGATAGTTCTGGATTGAAACAGTCTCGAAAGGATCTAGCAATCAGTACCGAATGTTTTTTAAAATGATCCCGATATATTCCCGAAATAATATCGAAAAAAAATCTTTGTGCTCGTGAAAAAGGCGTGGATAGAAGCAGGGGCTGCAAAATTTCTAATGTCATGTGCATATCCTACGATATTTCACTCACAAAGTGGCTCATATATCTGAAGAGAGAAGACTTAAATCTCACGATGGGCATACAAACTGGACACTGCCTTCTGCGGTCACATGCTTATAAGTAAGGCTTCGTCAGTAACAGCAGATGTAGGAAGTGCGAGCTGCAGGAAGAAACGGTTGAGCCAGGTCAAAACTCCAGTTAAAGGGGCAGTAGAGTTGCTAGATTTGGAGCCAGCAATTAAGATAGGTCCAAGAAAACTCTAATATTTGCTAAGAGGACGGAGTTATTCTCTAACATAAGTCCCAGCACCTGATTGTGATTCTTACCAGTGGTCACCAAACAAATTGTGGTAACATTATGGACACGTTCAGTCTTTGTTTTGTGTTTTTTCACCGGCCATTTCAACCTAACCTAACCTGCCCTAAACAAAACAGCCATTGCAGATGTTTATTATTGTATTCAAGCTGATCGACTTTGCCGATCCCCGAAAAGTGTTTATCGAGCCTTACCACTTTGTCATTGCAGCCCTCTAAAAACACAAATAAACCAGATTGATTGTATGTACAGTTTGAGCAAATCTGTAGATCATTTCGTGGTAACGCGGAGCAAAATATTGGAATTTGAGCACTTGGTACGCTAAGGAATGCCACGTTGCAGCCGAAAAAGGACAGTCTTACCGGAATAATGTGAGGTCTCAAGGTCCTTATGGCATATAGGAAAGAAACTTGTTTCCTTCTCATGCTAAACAAATGTGCAGCGAGAATACTTAAGGTGCCATCAGATGATCATTGCGCTATTGAACCTATACTTAGACGGTGCAGTAGTGATCATGTGAAGGAAGAGGGTTTTATTCATCACTTTTTATGCCGATGTCCAATAATGCAAACAAGAAGAATCAATTTCTGGGCACATAGTTTTTCGACTGTCTGGCAGAGTTTTGGCTCATGCCTAAGTTCATCAGAGAAAGCAATAAAATTTTTGAAGATCAATAGGAAGTAATCTGGATGTACCGCCACCCGCCACTTACTCAGGGCACTCACAATGAACAAAAGTGTCTCAAAGTGGAATATAGAAAAATTCCCACGCACGCGTTCTTAACCTCAGCTAGATTAGATAGTAGCTGCCTTGGCAGGGAAACTAACTTGGACAGCATGAAGATCCGTTGTGATACCACATGAAATAACAGTGCTGTAAGCTATAACTACTTAAAGAGTCATTACGTAGCAACGTTGTAGCTTCGAATGAGACCAATCTCAAACTTGGATAAATAATCCGGAGATACAAGCGAGTAGCGTTCGAAATACTTCCGTCTAGTTCTGGCACTTCATCGTCCTCAATACTGCCGCAGGATGGGGTCGAGTATATTGATACGTACCGCATGGATTAGCATCGGACAGTTTTCTTTTAAAACTCCAATAAGCATTGATAGATGAACCTTAGGGAACCCAATCATTTGCTAGACCTCCTGGCTTCCACTTGCTTCCAGAAGGATCTTGTTACCCTGAAAGATGTAAGGTCCACCTATTGTGTGCTGGGCTAACTGGAGGCCCATATATGTAGAAACCAACACAGGTATCCAGCATAGTCCTACAGCCATCTTCATCCGGTTCAGTTGTGCCGATGCGGGCCAAGATATCCGCTTGACAGTTGCCCGGGATATGGATCGGGACCCAGATAATCTTAATCACACAACAGTTCGATGCAAGCGATGTCAGGCACTCCCACACCACACCCTATCGCACTATAGTTGAACTCAAGGCCTTGAATTCCGACTAGATGAAACCTTAGCAACACTGGGCAGCACATCATCCACCGCATCCTTATTTGCGGCAACTACCGCTTGAAAAAACGCTGCAGGGATCAGCCATTTTAAACTTGTGGCTTGGATTTAGCTCTGGACAAAAGAAACATTATTATGTCCGCCTAATCACTTTTTCCAAGCTAACACGTTAATTAAAATTCATTTATCTTGCAGATTCCTTTCAAAAAATCAAAAAAAGTACCGCGACGCAAATTCGAAAAGAACCTAGGCGCAGATCTTGCTTTTATCAAGCTCAGACTAGACCCAACAACGATCGCAGCTTCGGTTAAATTCTTATAGAGCTGTGAGTGGGCAGTATTTATCTCCAAGTTGTTCATGATGTTCGATCTTGAATGGAACTCATAATGAAGTTCTCTTAAGTGTTAGTCAGAAATCTCTCGTACGTTCTTAGAAAATCTAACACAAGGGTTATTTGTTGGAGACTTTGTGCTCCCTTTGTATGAGCGCTTCTAAACCTGCATGGAGGGAAATGCTTGCATATCTTGAGATTATCATCAAGACGCTTAACTTGGTGAAAATAATTTAAAGCAAGAACAAGTTGAGCTAGTTCCGCGATGATGAATGGGATATTTGTTCCTGTTTGACCGAGAATCACATCTCGTGTGTTGAGCTGTTGTAATAAAGCAACAATCACTTGTTGGCATATTTAATAAAATGTGGCTATCAAAATTATTTAAAGTGAAAAATTAAATTGGAGCACAAAAAAAAGTTCTTCAACAACAACAATAACAACAACTATAACTCATTTTGCTTCGTGTGCAGGCAAAAAAGTTCGCTGCGTCACTGCCTCATACATTGTCTGATAGCTACAGCCGTATGCTTCTTCTTACTCATTTTTAATAATTAAAAACATATTAAAGACAGTATATTACAGTCAAAATGAGACAAATATATGACTTTATTTTTTATGGAGGTTGAGAAGAACATAAATCGGAGTAATCAATTGTCAAGTACCTCTAAAACTTTGAGTTATATTGGTGATATTTTTGTCCATTGTGGGTGCTATCGGTAAGTGCCGAGCAGGAGCACGTCCCTCCAACCAGACACTTCCTAACTAATCTTTATTCAACCCCTGACTTTTCTATATAAGACAAAGTATGGGCGAAATATCTTAGTTACTTACCTCTGACCAACAGATCCGTGTGCCTAAGCGTCTAAGTCATCTTGTCTGCAGTCCTGGACAATGGAAGAAAATGCGTGTCTTTTCTTTCTCCTCATCCTGACTGCTTCTGCAGATTTAGATTGTTGGTGTACGTCATTGCAGCAGCATTTAGCTGAGTGAGATGTGATGATTACTTTCGCTGTATCTTTGTTTAGTTTATAAAAATTGCTTATTCCTTGCCTATCCAAATTGCGTTATAAGTACCTTGGCGACTTCAATCAATTTCTAGCGTAAGTTCAGTTTACTCCAAATTGATAAAAGCGTCAAAGATGGGTTTGATGGCGAATGAGGATGAAACGAAGTACCTGAGCTCATCGAGCAAAGAGTCAGCTCATTTGCGCCTTGGCAACTACTTACGCCACTTTTGGCAGCCATAATTTCGAAATAGTAAAAGAATTAGACGACCGCCGTTCTATGGTGGTAGCCTGCTCGGCGTACCAATCGAGGGTCCTGGGTTAAACTCTCCGGAAAAGTTATTTTTTCAATTAGAAACAATTTTTCAAAAGGGGGTCGCCCCTCGGCAGTGATTTCGCAAACACTCCGAGTGTATTTCTGCCAATAAAAGCTTCACAGTGAAAACTTATCTACCTTACAATTGCCATTCGGAGACGACATAAAACATATAGGTCCCATCCCGCCAATTTGAAGGGAAAATGAATAGGAGCACGACGCAAATCGGAAGAGAAGCTCGGCATAAATCTCCTCGGAAGTAAATCGCACCAAATATTGTTTTTTTTTTGAAGATTTCATTTATGTGGGAACCAACATTAACACAAACAACAGCAAAAGCTCTGAGATTCAGCGAAGAACCAGTCGTGCCAATAAATGTTACTTTCGACTATGTAGGCAATTGAAAAGTAAAGTCCCCTTTCGGCAAACGAAAATCATACTCACAAGTCTTACATCGTACCCGTCCTGCTATATGGTGCAGAGCCATGGACAATGACAACAGCAGCTGAAGTGGCTCTGAGAGTGTTCGAGAGAAAAGTTCATCGCAAGATTTACGCGTTAGCAACGGCGAGTATTGAGGAAGATTTAATGATAAGCTGTACGAGCTTTACGCAGACATCAACATAGTGCAGCGAACGCAGTGCCTACGCCGACTAGATCATGTTATGCGAATGAAAGGTGATTCTCCGGCTAAGAAAGTATTTTTATCGGAACGCGCTTTTGGAAGCAGAGGAAGAGGGCGGCCCCCAATTCCCTGGAATGGCCAGGAGGAAAACGATTTGATTTCCATTGGTGTGACCGACTGGCATAAGTTAACCCAGAGAAGAAGCGTGCCTTGTTGGACGGCCACATCCGTTTAAACGGTTAAGCTCCAACTATGTAAGTATGTAAGTTACTAGGCAGACTTGCCACCTCCGTATGCTTGCCTTGTCCTCTAGGGTCTGTGCGTGCCCACATTTATTATATCTAGTTAAGGAGCTTTTTAGTGTTCGTCCCCTGCAAAGACTAACGACAAAGGAAAAGGCAAAAGGTTTGGTTGGAGAATTATGCGGAGAAAGTTAAAGGATTATCGGTGCCATTCATTGTTGGGAAGTAGAAGTTGGAAGTTTTGGTTATGCTCGTCAACAGGTCATACTTCGTTTCACCCTAGCTCGTTTTGCCCTGCTCATAGTGTCATTTCGGTGAACTAACTTATCGTTAAAAGGAATTTGACTCCTTCCAATCCCACTACCGGTATAAAGAGGAGGGATGGCGGCACACCAAAAGTTGCGTTGACGAACCTACGTCTGAGCATTTAGTCAAGCTATGGAACTGAAGACCCTTACTTAGGTTACATCAAATTAGTTGAGTGCTGCAATAGGGACCTACCTCATAAAAACTAATTCAATGAAAGCCAAAAACAGAAGGTTGTTTGAGACTCCTATTACAAGAGCTAAGTAAAGACACAATGTCAATGAAAATAAAACAGATGTCATAATTAATGGAATTGTGGTGGGAAAGGTTTTTCAACATTTGCTATATCTGTCCCTACTAGAGATATACGCCACCGATAAACGCTGCCGCCGCCTCCGATTTAGCTCGTTTTTCGCACGCCGCACTATGGAAAATCGTAGAACAACTGCTGATTAAAAATGGTTTTTTCGATGTCGCTACTGGCATGCTTTTTTTATTTCACTCAATAGTTTAAGGACCAAACTAAACTATAACATCGAAAAATTTTACATATTATATGAAATGTTTTTTTACAATATCACTAACTATAAGTTTTGACGGACGTCCATGTTAAGGCCATTCCCTTCATCACTTTCAAATTGATTTTAATGTTATACGTTACAGGAAAAGGTATGATGTATTATATATTTCTGGAAATCTCGTTTTTTGAAGAATATGTAACAACTAATGTGTTTTTATACTCAGTTGAGCAGAGCTCACAGAGTATATTAACTTTGATTGGATAACGGTTGGTTGTACATGTATAAAGGAAACGAGATAGATATAGACTTCCATATATCAAAATCATCAGTATCGAAAAAAAATTTGATTGAGCCATGTCCGTCCGTCCGTCCGTCCGTTCGTCCGTCCGTCTGTCCGTTAACACGATAACTTGAGTAAATTTTGAGGCATCTTGATGAAATTTGGTATGTAGGTTCCTGGGCACTCATCTCAGATCGCTATTAAAAATGAACGATATGGGACAATAACCACGCCCACTTTTTCGATATCGAAAATTTCGAAAAATCGAAAAAGTGCGATAATTCATTACCAAATATGGATTAAGCGATGAAACTTGGTATGTGAGTTGAACTTATGACGCAGAATAGAAAACTAGTAAAATTTTGGACAATGGGCGTGGCACCGCTCACTTTTAAAAGAAAGTAATTTAGAAGTTTTGCAAGCTGTAATTTGGCAGTCGTTGAAGATATCATGATGAAATTTGGCAGGATCGTTACTCTTATTACTATATGTCTACTTAATAAAAATTAGCAAAATCGTAGAACGACCACGCCCACTTTAAAAATTTTTTTTTTTTTAAATTCAGATTTTAACAGAAAAATTAATAAATTTACAGTATATAAGTAAATTAAGTCAACATTCAACTCCAGTAATGATATGTTGCAACAAAATACAAAAATAAAAGAAAATTTCAAAATGGGCGTGGCTCCGCCCTTTTTCATTTAATTTGTCTAGGATACTTTTAATGCTATAAGTCGAACAAAAATTTACCAATCCTTGTGAAATTTGATAGAGGCTTAGATTCTAGGACGATAACTGTTTTCTGTGAAAAAGGGCGAAATCGGTTGAAGCCACGCCCCGTTTTTATACACAGTCGACCGTCTGTCCTTCCGCTCAGCCGTTAACACGATAACTTGAGCAAAAATCGATATATCTTTACTAAACTCAGTTCACGTACTTATCTGAACTCACTTTGTATTGGTGTAAAAAATGGCCGAAATCCGACTATGACCATGCCCACTTTTTCGATATCGAAAATTACGAAAAATTAAAAAAATTACATAACTATATACCAAATACGAAAAAAGGGATGAAACATGGTAATTGTATTGGTCTATTGACGCCAAATATAACTGTAGAAAAAAACTTGGCAAAATGGGTGTGACACCTACCATATTAAGTAGAAGAAAATGAAAAAGTTTTGCAGGGCGAAATCAAAAGCCCTTGGAATCTTGAAAGGAATACTGTTCGTGGTATTACATATATAAATAAATTAGCGGTACCCGACAGATGATGTTCTGGATCACCCTGGTCCACATTTTGGTCGATATCTCGAAAACGCCTTCACATATACAACTAAGGGCCACTCCCTTTTAAAACCCTCATTAATACTTTTAATTTGATACCCATATCGTACAAACACACACTCTAGAATGCGTTTGTACAATATGGGTATCAAACGAAAGGTGTTAATAAGTGTTTTAAAAGGGAGTGGGCATTAGTTCTATGGGTGGACGCCTTTTCGGGATATCGCCATAAACGTGGACCTCTAGAATGCGTTTGTACAATATGGGTATCAAATGAAAGGTGTTAATGAGTATTTTTAAAAGGGGTGGGCCTTCGTTCTACAGGTGGTCGCCTTTTCGAGATATCGCCCTAAAGGTGAACCGGGGTGACTCTAGAATATGTTTGTACGATATGGGTATCAAATGAAAGGTGTTAATGAGTATTTTAAAAGGGCGTGGGGCTTAGTTCTATAGGTGGACGCCTTTTCGAGATATCGCCATAAAGGTGGACCAGGGGTGACTCTAGATTGTGTTTGTACGATATTGGTATCAAATTAAAGGTATTAATGAGAGTTTTAAAAGGGAGTGGTGGTAGTTGTATGTGTGAAGGCGTTTTCCAGATATCAACAAAATGTGGACCAGGGTAACCCAGAACAGCATCTGTTGAATACCGCTAATTTATTTATATATGTAATGTCTGCCAAGATTTCAAGGGTTTTTTATTTCGCTTTGTAGAACTTTTTCATTTTCTTCTACTTAATATGGTGGGTGTCACACCCATTTTACAAAATTGTTTCTAAAGTTATATTTCGCGTCAATAAAACAATCCAATTACCTTACAAAGTTTCATCCCTTTTTTCGTATTTGGTATAGAATTATGGCATTTTTTTCATTTTTCGTAATTTTCGATATCGAAAAAGTGGGCGTGGTCATAGTCGGATTTCGTTCATTTTTTATACCAAGATAAAGTGACTTCAGATAAGTACGTGAACTAAGTTTAGTTAAGATATATCGTTTTTTGCAAGTTATCGTGTTAACGGCCGAGCGGAAGGACAGACGGTCGACTGCGTATAAAAACTGGGCGTGGCTTCAACCGATTTCGCCCATTTTCACAGAAAACAGTTAAAGTCATAAAGTCTATGCCCCTACCAAATTTCAAAAGGATTGGTAAATTTGTGTTCGACTTATGGCATTAAAAATATTCTAGACAAATTAAATGAAAAAGGGCGGAGCCACACCCATTTTGAAATTTTCTTTTATTTTTGTATTTTGTTGCACCATATCATTACTGTAGTTGAATGTTGACATAAATTACTTATATACTGTAAGGATATTAAATTTTTTGTTAAAATTTTACTTTAAAACAAATTTTTTTTTAAAGTGGGCGTGGTCCATCTCCGCTTTTGCTAATTTTTATTAAGTGTACATATAGTAATAAGAGTAACGCTCCTCCCAAATTTCATCGTGATATCTTCAACGACTGCCAGATTACAGCTTGCAAAACTTTTAAATTACCTTCTTTTAAAAGTGGGCGGTGCCGCGCCCGTTGTCCAAAGTTTTACTAGGTTTCTCTTCTGCGTCATAAGATCAACTCGGCTACCAAGTTTCATCGCTTTATCTGTTTTTGGTAATGAATTATCGCACTTTTTCTGTTTTTCGAAATTTTCGATATCGAAAGAGTGGGCGTGGTTATAGTCCGATATCGTTAATTTTAAATAGCAATCTGAGATGAGTGCTCAGGAACCTACATACCAAATGTCATCAAGATACCTCAAAATTTACTCAAGTTATCGTGTTAAGGGACGGACGGACGGATATGGTCCAATCGAATTCTTTTTCGATACTGATGATTTTGATATATGGAAGTCTATATCTATCTCGATTCCTTAATACCTGTACAACCAACCGTTATCCAATCAAAGTTAATATACTCTGTGAGCTCTGCTCAACTGAGTATAAAAAGCTGCGGAAATTTGCAATTTTTGGAGTAACTATTAAAAATGTGATAAAAGTCAGAAAACGGAAAACCGCTATCTATTGGGGTTTTAAATATTGCTGCGTACATCAATAGTTTGCGGTAAGTTTTGTAATTTTTCATTGATATTAGGAAATGTATCACTTTTGTACTCATGTTGCGTGTGAAAATATTAATAAACAAGTTGCACACCAGAGAACAGCGCTGAATGATTCTTCTTCCTTCTCAAAAAAATCACAGTTTTCTCGAGTGACCGTGAGGGTTGAATACAGCTTTAAACAATAAAAAAGTAAAGCATTAAGTGCAGTTTTGCATAATATACCTACATTCCGAAACTTTGTTGATGGAGTACTTATGAATGTACACCTTAGGTAGGAAACTAACGAGGTTAAAATCGATTATAACGGAATTACTAAAATACCCTTTGTTTCAACGGCCTACCCTCATATTTCATTTTAGTGTATAAACCAGGCATGCTTAACCAACGAAACGATATCATTTCGTTACGATAATCAACGTTAATAAATGAAACGAAGTCATTTCGTTTCGTTTATTAACGTTAAGATCGTCAAATTAACGAAATGATTTCGTTTCGTTTTCTGCCATATCAAAACGAAATCAAATCGTTTATGTTGATTATTAATTTCAAACTATGCTGGCAAAGCTGATTGATGGCGGAGTCATTAAAGGTGAAAGCATTATCCAAGCTGATTGCAACTTTTCTCATGAATTTTGACAGTACGAACATTTCTCAGAGTATTTTTGACATTACCACCAACGAATTACACAAACAAATTACATAGAGTTTGTGTGTGTATGTGCGCTCGTTGTTGCCACCTTACGGCTTCACCATGGTTATAGCATTGCCAGCACAATTCAAACATAAAGTATCACGTTTTTGTTAACGTTTTTAACGTTAACGAAAGCTTTTCGTTTCGGTTAAAAACGAGATACAATTTATCTTGATAATTTCTTTATCGATAATATTTCGAAGTGTTTCAACGGAAACGGTGGAAATTTTTTGATAAACGATTAGCTTAACGTTAAGGTGCATCCCTGGTATAAACAGAACAAAATATTAGTGAACTAACCGAAATCTGAAGACGTTACAACCGACTCCACACCATCTACTTCTTCTGGAAAATGTGGGAGACCGTGGGTATCTTATCCAGATTTGTCAGAATCCAGTAAAAGAAGAAAAAATACAATGCTACTTAATTAATATGGATTTGAACACGTCTATAATGCATATCTTCAAGAGTAACGTTCGATAGGAGAAGGACCAGAAGCTAAACTCGTGGAAACATTAAGGTTTGCTGACAGTCAAAATAAGACCTTATTCTCGAGTCTCACAGAAGACACAAGGCAGACAAAAATGTTTACGGATGAAGAAGCATTGAGCGTATTTATTGACTTGGATTTAACGAAAGCACAATATTTGTAATACGAGACAAACGAACGGTTTGACTAAAGTGATTGCTAGGCCTGAATATAAAGATTCTTATTAATATGGGCTGTCTACCTTACATGCCTGGATTCGTTGTATGGAAATGATTTTATATATTTCCTATAATCTGTCTTTCCAAACATGGAGAGCCACAAGCGAAGAAATGAAACGACTAAAGCAAGAGAAGAGAACCCTGGTACAAAGGCGCTTCCGTGAAGAGCTATGATTGATCATCGACAAACCAAGGCAAGTAAGTGGTAATACAAATGACCGTAATACTTCCAGAAGAATTTTTCACAATATATGCTGCTCTGCTGAAATTACAGGATATAAATTTAATTAAACGATTCAATGCTAAATGCTGAAAAATTTGGCAGTTATGCTATGGAGACTGCCAGGATCTATGTGAGCAATTATGAATAACACTACATGCCATCTTCAGATCACAAAATTTTGATTCATGGAGAAAGTGTCATAAAGCATTTTGCAGTACTTCCTATTGGTCAACTTTGGAAGATGCACAAGAATCCCGTTATAAGTATTATAAAAAATTTCGTTTACATCATGCTAGAAAATTATCAAAATCCGCTACAAACGAGGACGTATTTCATACTCTTCTTTATACTTCAGATCCTTACATAACCAGCATTAGAAAACTGTATACTAAAAACGTGAAAGAACTTGATGAAGACACCTTAGATCTTTTGAAAGTGATCGAATTAATTTTAGATCCCGAAGTTCATCAGGTATAAATAACATAATAAACATATATATATGTACAAATAACAATAGTAAAAATTACAATTAATTAATTAATCTGTGCTCAATTTCAATCACCATTTTTTTAAGTTTTTATTATTTAAATTGACTTGTATTTTGATGTACTATTTGATATTTGGTTTTTGTAGGCATAAAATAATAGTATTCATTGTTAAAAAAATAAATATTGGATATTTTAAATAATTTTGAATTTCTTTTATCTTTTAACATACCTATGGTTTTAAATTAAGGCATAATAAATTACATTCCATTTGAAGCCATATACCCTATTATATATATGTGCAAAATTTTAGAACATAATATAGAGAAATAAAAAAAGTTATTGATTTTTAATCAGAAACAGGCCTTTATTTTCCATAGTGCGCCGCCGCCGAATGTCAAAAATATAGGCGCGGCGGCGGCATCTGGCGCGTGACTACATTTTCTACTCGTTTAACATTGTCTAAGCCATTTATTGTTCTTGTCGAAACTTGGTCGGATATAGTCGAAGGAGGCATCAACGAATGCGCATCACTGCCAGTTATGAGAAACTAATTGTGAAATTTAAATCTTTCTAACAGTTCAAAAGTTATTTAAAAAAAAACAGGCGCTTTCGATTTCAGCTTAACACGGACTTTGCATCACCCAATTCACCTAGATATTAAATCAAAACACTAAAAGAAAAGTTTGATAATAAATTTTTATGCTCATTTTGCATATTTTTTTCAAAAAATGATAATGAACCATGATTCAATTACTAGAGGTTTGTTCTTCAATGATGACAGATCTTTGACACTCCCAAATTGAAAAATCTGGATGGGTTGCTTTTACGAAGTAAGGAAAACGGGGAATAATTCAATCCCCATCAGCGAAATTGCAGTAGACAAGTATATTTGGTAGTATATTAGAAGTGATAATAAATTTGTAAATGCCAAAAGTGTTTGGGGAAATAATTCATTTTCGTCTAAATATTTCGTGTTATGTTGGTTTGGTCCTTCTTTCAGAAATTGTTTGAAGAATGCCGTACGTTAGAATTTTATTCAAAAATGCACTATCTCAAAATTTGTTTCCAGAACTCCCTACATGAGCATAAGTTCAATGCATTTTGTCATAACAGGTAGTTAATGAAAAGTATTCTGAGATGAATCGTTCTTCAATCTAACTCTAATATAGGGCGGTTTTGTGACAAATCCTAAATTGGGAAAATTTTTAAAAATATTTTGAGATAGCATGATTTTGAACAGGCAGCCGAAATTAGGTGATATGCTACTCAGTAGCCGCAATGAAATGACAAAAATAAAAATAAAAGAAAATGGCTTATTGTCTTAGAATTTTATGCCTAGCTTGACTTTGACAGAAGAGTTAAGCTTTTGTTCGGGAGTAATCACCTTTTTATTCTGAAATTTCGGAAAGCTCTTTTCCGTTAAGTATTCATGGAATCGTTCCGGATAAACCGTTAATTTAGAATATTCGGAATACGTTCATTTGATACTACCTCACGAGGTCCAAAAATGTATAATATTCCAAATATAATCCGATTATCCAAATTTTAAAATGGAAACGAATGTTCCGAACATACAGAATTAATAGAACAGAAGGTCGACTTTTAATACGCGCCCAAAAATATTGAGAGAAGTGTCAAAAGACGCGTATTGACCTCGATAACAATAATTCGAAGGCGGAAATTAAAATTTTAGCTCGTTCAAAAGATATTGCCGAAAAACCGAAAAACGACCCCAAGTTGCGGCCTTCAGCCGGGCTTATAAAAAATTACCTTGGCCGGTCCACTAATGAGGTGGGATCAAAATTAAATGCGTGCAATATCCCTTTGTACACAAAATCTTTTTCAGTGCACAAAAACATTACAAAAACCACATGAAAATTGCCAAATTCAACTGCAAATATCTCCGGACAGAGATACAATTTTTCTCCCCCGCCTTGAGATTATTGTTGTCGAGGTCACCTCTCTCGATATTTTTCGACGCGTATTAGCAGTAGACTCCTGTTCTAGACTTTTACCTGAATAAGTTAACCTGCCCAATGAGTACATTTCATTATGGCATCTCGATATTTACTAATGAATCGATTTAATAGTCGAGGCTTTGACGTTGAACGATGAATTTTGAATTAGTTTAGGTTTCGTATGTTCATAGGTATAAGGAAGTGCACGATTCCTTGGTGTCCGTACTTTTCATAAAACCTATGTTCAGCCACACTAATAGATCATGGCATAGTTAATAAATTCATCATAAAATTAAAATAAATGTTGTAAGGAATTATGCAGTTAAGTACTTATCGGGTAATTGTAAACTAATTGCTTCCTATTTCTACTACTATTATTTTTCAAAAATTCGCAAAGAAACAACACAGTTAACGGATGTCAATTCGATTTGGGAGTAAAATGGCTGCAATTTTCAAAAAATGTGTCTGTCGAGCAAACCTCTTGTGATTGAATCATGATAATGAACAATGAATTCAAATAAAATGACCCAAGGCGAACATGTTTTCAAATTGTCCTCAAGTTGTTAAAAAAGCAAAATACCCAAAAAAGGTGCTGAATTTATATTGCGATTGGCTGAAAGAATAAGAGAAATCAGTGATGTAAAATCCTTTAGTAGGTTCTAGGGGCATAAACACTCCTTTGAAATTATTTTTACTTCATACTTAAGTTGAGGATATATGAACATATGAGAAGGGTTTGAAAAATCAGTTGGGCTTACATTCAAACATCTGTTGTCTATCTGCGAAACTATACAATAGTGTCTGAAATGTTAATTTTGATCTTCACATTTCATACTTCAACACCCAAGTCGCCCAGTTTGAGATTTCCTAAAGTTGGCGGCCCTATTCAAAACTATTCCCTTGGAGTGAATCACACTGATTGTAGCCTATGAGTTTAAATATCACCTACACGTTAAGGCTCCTTTTACAAATGTGAATACGTAGGCACATATCTTTACCACGTGGGGCTTTGTCCTTCGCAAGAACACTCAAAGTGGTGACGCAAAAGCTTTCCCAAGAACTAATGACCGTGTGTGCTACTACCCTAACGTAGTGGACAGCCGAACTAGTATGAAAACTGAAGCTACGCGGTCATCCATAATGAGATCTTATATCATAAGGCCGGAAAACAGCAGTTAACATCTTCCAACTCAAAATCGGTCGCCTTTCATTCTAAAATATCGTTTTGATTTAACGAAGACTATTGAAATCAAATTTTGTGAACACAAATGTCTGCAAACTTTGGTCTACATTTTAAAAATTTTATCCCGGGTCCTTGTAAAATTTTTATTTATGTAGATGCGCCGAGGATTATACGATTTTCACCCATGAGTTACGCAATGACATCCACTTAGACTACTTATGATTTCGAGGGCAGCATCCTTGGCCGAATAGTCACTCCCTAACGTTTCAAGGTGTTTCTCTGGTATAGCTCGGTAGCATAGCGCGACAAAAACATCCGTTAGAAATCCTTCGGAGCTACACCTAGAGCTTCTAGGGCAGTGACGTTGACGAAGGAATGAGTTTGAAGTCGCAGTCCTATAGCTTCTGTGTTGGCATATGGTGTGAGGGTCAGGAGGCGTGGTAACGATTGGTGGTCGGGATTGCTACTGTTCGCACATGGGAATTGTAGCTCGTAAAAACAGCCGAAACAACTGGAGGCGCCCTGTGTCACTATGGTCATGAGTATTAATATACCATAAGTAGCAACCGTAAGTCGCCTTTGTGCGTGACCACCAAGGAGCCACAAATTATTTAAAGAAATTGTGTTCGCGACGATTATTAGGAGTTAAACCTAGATGAAACTACGCTTTGCACGAGATGTACAGACACAAGTGTAACTATTTTATGTATCCCTAGTTCTTTTCAGCAGACGCAGCAGTACCAATTCCAAAGACCGGGGTTAGGTTGGAAGCCACTCTGGAGTAAGTGAACGAGGGACAATCCCTCCGTAAGGAGATACTCCTGAAAATTTTTGAACGGTCTGCGAGATCTTGAAGCAAAAATCCCAGATCTTACCGAAATGGCCAAGACGTTGATTTCCTTAAATACATACAAACAAAACCTTTCCTAAATATTATTTTTTTAAATAGAAAAATTAAGCTTTTTAAAGTAAAGCTGCCCACGCCGCCGCCGACGATGAAGTTATCGGCGTAAACCTCTAGTCCCTACGCGCCGATGAAGGATATGAAAAAGCTTGATGAAAGCGAATTCAATGGCTGCGAGGGCAAGAGAAAATATTTGGTCCTATATTTGGAATTTTCAGCCCCGGTGGTGCATATTTTCTTCTTCTTTATTTATTTCAAGGATAACCGATATATGATAGTCTCTACAACCAGATTTCTATAAAAAATCGAAAGCTGGAACAAGCAAAATTTCAGAGTCCTTAATATGCAGCAAAAAGCTCATAACAACATAGGGGAAGTTCACGAATCAGACCGCTGGTGAGTTATATAGTTTGCTTCAGAGGTGTTTCATCATTGTACCTGCTTCGATTTCGTGTTCGGCAGTACGAAAGGAACCAGAAATCTTCCGGAGAACTTTTCTCTCGAACACTCTAAGGCCCATTTCATATTCTCTCGAGACAGCATATAATTTCGAGCCATACGACCCATGTAAAGCATGATTTTTGTTCGCCGAAAGAGGACCTTACATCTTTATCCAAAGAAGCAGTTGTTGAAAAGAGTTGTTCTCTGTCTGATTTCTAAGCTGAAATTTGTATTTGCTGTGAATGCAGGTTCCCAGATAGACAAAGCCTTTCACATTCGAGTTTAGTTTCATCTATAGGGACGTGGCTGCCGAGATGCGAACGTACCTATTCTTTTTCGGATAACAGCATTTACTACGGCTTACAGCAAGGTGCCTTTTTTGTTAAGGAAAATTATCAAAACCGATCCCATTAGCGATAGCCAGCAACTGTAGCCCCTTCAAATGGATTGTACCACCGCGGTTAACAATTATCTTCTTCAGCATAAGAAATTACATGAAAGCGAGTCGTTCGGTTTCGAAGGATTCGGGAAGCTTCTTAAGAAAGCAAAACGTTATTAGCTTTTAAAAGGAACTTAAGTGCAGAAAAAGCAGCATTCAAACAACCCATTTGTGCGTTCTGAAAGGCAACATTGAAGACGACAGAAAATTGCTAGGTGTCGGTTCTCTTATCGTGAATCTTCCTCAGCCGAACTCGCACTGATAAGGTTCAACCAGTTCGTTCAGTTTGGTCTTCATTCTTTTGCACATTATGCTAGATATAGCCTTATACACGATATTAAGCAGGCTGATCCCGCGGTAATTCGCACGTTGTGTGGAATCGTCTTTCTTGTGAATTGGGCAGAGGACACTTAAACTTTAATCTGAAGACATGCCCTCATCCGACTATTTTTAGCCACCCAGCGGAGTAGGGGGATTAGGGTATAACCGCGGCAGGTGTGCCTGTATTAAGAGACAACTTAAATACCAAATTGAGTAAGGGGTTGTGTAGCGGAACCCTTTCAAGAAGTTTCCGCGCAAAATAAACTTCTCAAACCCAATTGTCAACCTCACCTACCTGTGGCGAATCCTGTTACTTTAACAGCCGATGTTTTGGTAACCCCAAGTTACTCATGGATCTAGGTGGTGGGAGTGCGGTATGGCCATGAAGATTTCATGTGGTCACTCTAAATCGTTCCCGTGATGGTTGGGCTGGTATCTTAAGGGTGCTTGTTGCCGGCACCTACCGGATATGCATCCAGCAAAGGGAGTGTCTTTATCGATTAACAACAACAACTATTATTAGCATAGCAGCTGATGCATGCCTTTTACCAACTCTTCGCCTCCTTGAACAACTTGGCAGGTAGTCCGTCGTTACGTGGCGCATTGCTATTCTTTAGCCAGGATCTTTCAATTCTCATTTTCACATAATCGGGTTTCGGAACGAGTTTATCGTCATCAACAATTTGTGTATCGGGTTCGTCATCTTCCTCGCTAGCTTCCTCTCCACTACTTAAGCATACGCGGTACGTCAGTTACTAGGTCCAGGAATGATAATGGACTCTTGCAGAAATCTGCCTCCGGCTTCAAACCTTCCATAATCCGTCGTATTTTTTGGTAGAACTTTCTGACTACGTCTGAAGCATCTCGCACTCAACACATTTTGTGTCACGTTTATTTCTTCTAAACAGGCGTCTTTCTTCCTTCAAACTAGGTATAATTCAGTGAGTAAAATCTCAACAAATATTTTCAGCAGCAGGAGACTTTCGCCACAGAGGAGTGGAGTGCACCCTGAAAAGTTGGCAAAAGAGGTGAAGAAAGGCTGGGTCTAATCTGATTTACAAGACTGCAGCCCAGTATCGCTAAAGAAATGAATAGGGAGAGGGAGAGGAAAATGGGCTGTAATTAAAATTTATCCCAACAAATATTTTAAAAATTCTAGGTAACAAAGTGTTCCTACTGTTACTAACTGTATGTACATATATGGTTTCTTTGGCCACTTATGCACGATTGCGGGTAAGTAATTTTTAATTTGAAGCCTCTTGACAGCTGGCTGTCATATAAATTTAATTGAATTTACATTTTTATTAATTGCTTTTCTGAATTCTTAGCCCCGCCACTACGCTTTTTACTCAGATAAATGAAAATATTTCACGAGGCAACAATAAAAATATTCACCGTTGTTGAGGAAGAAATCTGTGCGGATACGCCCTTACCACCTTGATTTGAAATCATAGTTGAGTACTAAAAAAACTGACTGAATAACTGAGTGACTGACTGATCGAATAACTTCCGTGACTTTTCATTTGTTGTTGCATCGCTGGCTTTTAGCTCTTCCACATCATCGTACTCCTATCTGCTGTTTATACGATCCGTCTGTAATTTTTGATGAATGAGTCAAATTTTGGCTGAGGTTAACTTGGCAGCGCAAATGAGTAGCTAAATTGGCTACTCAATGATATTTTGGTATTAAATATTATTAGCATGGTTTTGTTGTTTGTTGTTGTTTTATGACTTTCTATACTCAGTTGAGCAGAGCTCACTGAGTATATTAAGTTCGATTGGATAACGGTTGGTTGTACAGGTATAAAGGAATCGAGATAGATATAGATTTCCATATATCAAAATCATCAGGATCGAAAAAAAATTTGATTGAGCCATGTCCGTCCGTCCGTCCGTCCGTTAAAACGATAACTTGAGTAAATTTTGAGGTATTTTGATGAAATTTGGCATGTAGGTTCCTGGGCACTCATCTCAGATCGCTATTTAAAATGAACGATATCTGACTATAACCACGCCCACTTTTTCGATATCGAAACAGAAAAAGTGCGATAATTCATTACCAAAAACAGATAAAGCGATGAAACTTGGTAGCCGAGTTGATCTTATGACGCAGAATAGAAAATTAGTAAAATTTTGGACAATGGGGGTCGCACCGCCCACTTTTAAAAGAAGGTAATTTAAAACTTTTGCAAGCTGTAATTTGGCAGTCGTTGAAGATATCGTTATGAAATTTGGCAGGAACGTTACTACTATTACTATATACACGCTTAATAAAAATTAGAAAAATCGGAGAAGGACCACGCCCACTTTAAAAAAAAATTTTTTTTAAAGTAAAATTTTAACAAAAAATTTAATATTTTTACAGTATATAAGTAAATTATGTCAATATTCAACTCCAGTAATGATATGGTGCAACAAAATACAAAAATGAAAGAAAATTTCAAAATGGGCTTGGCTCCGCTCTTTTTCATTTAATTTGTCTAGGATACTTTTAATGCCATAAGTCGAACAAAAATTTACCAATCCTTTTGAAATTTGGTAGGGGCATAGATTTTATAACGTCAACTGTGTTCTGTGAAAATGGGCGAAATCGGTTGAAGCTACGCCCAGTTTTTATACAGAGTCATCCGTGTGTCCTTCTGCATGGCCGTTAACACGATAACTTGAGCAAAAATCGACATATCTTTACTGAACTTAGTTCACGTACTTATCTGAACTCACTTTATCTTGGTATAAAAAATGAACGAAATCCGACTATGACCACGTCCACTTTTTCGATATCGAAAATTATGAAAAATGAAAAAAATGCCATAATTCTATACCAAATACGAAAAAGGGGTGAAACATGGTAATTGGATTTGTTTGTTGATGCGAAATATAACTTTAGAAAAAACTGTGTAAAATGGTTGTGACACCTACCATATTAAGTAGAAGAAAATGAAAAAGTTCTGCAGGGCGAAATAAAAAACCCTAGAAATCTTGGCAGGTATTACATATATAAATAAATTAACTGTATCCAACAGATGATGTTCTGGGTCACCCTTGTCCACATTTTGGTCGATATCTGGAAAACGCATTCACATATGCAACTACTACCACTCCCTTTTAAAACCCCCATTAATACCTTTAATTTGATACCCATATCGTACAAACAAATTCTAGGGTCACCCCTGGTCCACTTTTATGGCGATATCTCGAAACGGCGTCCACCTATGAAACTAAGGATCACCCCCTTTTAAAATACTCATTAGCACCTTTAATTTGATACCCATATCGTACACACAAATTCTAGAGTCAACCCTGATCCACCTTTATGGCGATATCCCTAAATGGCGTTCACCTATAGAACTATGGCCCACTCCCTCATAAAATACCCTTTAATGCCTTTCATTTGATACACATGTCATACAATCACATTCCAGGGTTTCCCTCGGTTCATTTTCCTACATGGTTATTTTCCCTTATGTTGTCACCATAGCCCTCAACTCAGTATGTAATGTTCGGTTACACCCGAACTTAACCTTCCTTACTTGTTTGTTGTAATTTGAAAAATTTTCTCGTAGCTTGTTGTTGCATTCACTATTTTCTTACATTTGGAACTTTTTTTCTGACTAATTAGCAACTTAACATAAAATTGTTTGCCAATGACCGCATCAACAACAAAGTAACCAAGATAGTTTATGCATTCATAAACTTCATAAAAAAAAAAAAAAAAACTTATGAACATACGTTCGTATATGGACAAACATATAATTTTTACCTTGTCAGTGATAAGTGCAAAGTCATTTCGTGTCTCTGCTGACGCAAATGACCGCATCTTTGGGGGGTATTCATCGTTAAGTTCGTTTATTCACAAGAGATTGATTGCGTTCAGTTAATTAAAATGTGACTTGAGTTGGTATTAATTACAAATACGCCCATTGCTCAGAAATGGGAAATATTCTCAGCTCTTTAGCATTTCGCTGGAAGTTGGCTTGGCAGAAAGAGGAGCAAAATATACACGCTCAATTTATAAAGTGACTTTCAACTGAAAAACAAATAGTACAGGATGAACTTACCCGTCAATAAAGACCTCATATGAGCTTAGGTGTGGTTGAACTGCCCGGCCAATAAAGACCTCAAAGGGGCTTAGGTTAGGTTGAACTGGCCGGTCAATACTGATCTGACATAGACTGAATGTGTCCAGGGTGTTTGTTTGATGACCAAACGGAAGAACTCCAATCAGGTACCAGTTCTAATGTTATAGAATAACGCCGTCTTCTTGCCAAATACTAGAAGATTTCTATGATCTTACTTAATTGCTGCCCCGAGATCTGGCAATTCTGCCGCCCCTAATAACTGGAGCCTTGACTTTGCCAGCACGGGACATGAACACAGAACATGCTCAACCGTTTCTTCCTGCCGCTCACACTTCCTACACCTGTTGTTACTGACAAGACCTAACTTATAAGTATGTGATGCCAGAAGGCAGTGTCCAGTTAGTATGCCCAGCGTGAGACTTAAGTCTTCTATCTTCAGAGATATGAGCCACTTTGTGAGTCTAATATTATACGCTTTGCCTATTATCCTAGAAATTTTGAAGCCCCCGTTTTTTTCCACGCCTTTCCTGCTTTATGGAGCATATGCAGCTCCTGCTTCTCTAAATTTCTCTCAAACGGATTGGAACGTCTATCGTCGATTCAGCGAGTTTTGCAGCCTTCTCTGCCAACTCATCGGCCTTTTTGTTACCTTCTGTCCCGTTATGACCGGGAACCCAGTAAAGATGTATGGTCCGTCCTGAGCGAAGTTTTTCCAATGATTCTTTGCATTCCAGAACACTTCTCGATGAATTACTATGTGAGATTATTGCCTTAACCGTCGCTTGACTATCACTACATACTATATTGACGTGACTGCAGCTTAAGCACGCTTCCTCTTCTGCTTTCCTCACTGCTATATTTTCCGCCTGAAAGATGCTGCCCAATACCCCTTAAATTATTTGGAAACTTCCGTATACACCTGTATAGTATTTTCTGCAAATTCTGCACCCTGGCACCAACCCTCCGGCTTAATTGTGGCCCCAAGATCTCTTTCGAAGCTCAGTCACGGGACCATATATTCCGTGCCGGAGCTTCAACGCGGCTTATTACGGAAAAGGACCATCAACATCGATAGCACTCCCCAAGACTTTCAGAGAGTGCCCTTATCGCTACAACAACAACAACAAGCTTGAGTAGGTCTGATAATCGGATCTTGTCTTATTTTTTTTCCATACCCTAAAATTTTAACGGTGGTCCACTTATGGTGGTATCTGACATCAGTCTCCAAATATGTACTTACCCAATTTATTTTTCAGAGAAACAGATACCTCATAGCTTCATTTGATTAATAAGCAACTCTAATTTTAACTTGAAAAAAAATTATTAAATAGTCAAAGAAATAAATACATATATAAATAATTATAATTTGTGAATATCACAAAACTTTTATTATGCTAAAATTAATTATTACACATTTTTTAACTCTAAACTATAACATAAATTTGATAAAATCCTAGAACAATATTTTTAGTTTTGTTTTTATTTTACGAGACTAAGTCAAAAGAGTTCATTTATTGAGCACACTGGTATTACTGTTTTAAGTACCTACCTACTGGGTCGATTTATTAACTGATATCGCGCCATCGATTTTTCGATAGGATTTGGGCTCAGGAAAAAAAGTTCCACTACACATACCCAAAAAAATAACTTTCGAGCCTGCGAAATTTCATTTTTTTGACTTTTTTTCGACTTTGATTTTTAAGGTTTTTTTCATGATCTACTAAAAATATTTTCATTTGATTGTAAAATTTTCATGTATACCCTGTTTTTAGCGGACATTTTTGGGTCGGACAGGGTATACATATCAACATTTTTTTAAAAATCAAAGTCGAAAAAAAGTCAAAAAAATTAAATTTCGCAGGCTGGAAATATATTTTTTTGGTTATGTGTAGTGGAACTTTTTTTCCTGAGCCCAAATCCTATCGAAAAACCGATGGCGCGATATCGGTTAACTTTCGTCCATACAAATCGGCCCAGGTTAGCCTACATACATACATACCTCAATTTATTGAAGTATTTAAAGGAAATTATTTTTTATATATATGTATATACATATAACAAAAGTTGCGGTCTAAATAAAAACTATGTACACCTTTTGCAACTGTATTTGGGAAAAGAACAGATGTGTTTCAGAAAAATCGATAGTGTTTCAGAAATGCTCAACTTTATTTCAGATTTACCAAATATATTCCAGTAAATCTCAAATGTATTTCAGAAAACCCCAAGTTTGTTTCAGAAGATGTAAGAAGTATTTCAGAACTAGTCAGATGTGTTTCAGAAAACTCAAATGTTTTCAAAAGATCTCCAAGATTTCATAAAAATGCATTAACAATTATTTTTTATTTTAAATAAAAAGTTAACCAAGTTAAAGGATGAGAAAAGCAGCGAAAATGTTATTACTTACATTCCGACTGACGTTATCCCGAAGCATATAAGAAATGTGGTTGTGTACTGTATAGCGCGAGCACAGCAGATCGTGTTTTTTCTTTTCCGAATAACCTCTTCTACACATACTGAGAAGTCTTTAATTACTCATTGTTCATTAATGTTAGGAAGTGTCATATACATCTTTCCGAATGATTTTATATTTACCAAGTAGTTGATGATCTGTTATAACAGACTTCCGATAACTCACCTGAACCTTTCCCGCAGCTTTCTCTTGTTTGAGTCACGGCGGATATCTATCGAAAGCGCATTTGATGTACATATATCAACGTTATCTTAAAGGGGGCCGGAGTTCCCGGCGGTTTGCAACGCTTTATATTTTAAGAAAAGTTAAGCGACTCATAGTTAAAAATAAATTTTTGCTGGAATTAACTGAAATTTGGGTTTCCTTGTTTCTTTCCTAAAACAGTTGTTCGTTTCTTGAAATACTTTTTCCATATTCTGAAACACATTTGCAGTTTTCTGAAATATATTTGATATTTTCTACAATACGTTTGTAAAATCTGATATACATTTGACCTTTTCTGGAAAAAAAATTGAGATTTTCTGAAAAACAATAGGAATATCTTACATACAGTTAGCTTTTTCTGAAATAAATTTGCACTTTTCTGATATTCATTTGAGCTATTCTGAAATACATTTGATTTTTTCTGAAAAAAAGTTGGAAAAGGTGTAGTAACTAACTACAATTCTTATTAACTAAAAAATATTAAAAGTATCATTTAATTTTTAATTGGTAGATTTTTAATTTTATTATACAAATCGTAACTTTTTGTAACCGAGATAAAAAAATTATAATTTTCTTTTTATATTGTAACGAATTTAGTGCAATTCCGCTTATTTGCAACCTTCTACTAACGTTCGAATCACTAAAATGTTGAATAAATAACTCCAATATTGAATAATGCAAAAATGGTCTTTATTAGACTACTTGAAAATAACACTTATACTTCGCAACTGATAGCTTGCTTAAATCAAATTGATTGTCGTGTCTCGACTGTTGCTGCTTTTTATATTGTTTGGTTTCCTCGTTGACATATTTCTAGGCGCTTCTATTTATAGAATTTACTAGTTAGTTATCAGCTATAAAATTTCTCAGCTATAACTACAGATGCACGATTTTATAGCTTCCATGCGCGTGTATATATGAGTGATACTTCACAAATGATTGCATACTTTTGGGAGTATCTCAGATATATGCATGTGTTTGTGCGTTGCTTTCCGCTGCTTGTATGGACATATGTGTAGACATAATGATTAATTTGGTTATGTGCATACAAGTCACTGCTCAGTATCGGCTTAGAGATCATAGTATCCCTTAGTGTTGCTGGTATTCGTCACAATATGATGTACACAAGGAAATTTTTATGCCCTGCTCTTTGCTTCATTATTTGGCCTTCAATTATGTGCTCAACTATGCTAGCAAATCTCCATACACAATTTTGAAAGCGAACCCTTGTCACCGTGAGCTGCTTTTTGGGCCGTTGAGCTTATTTCACCCTACCAATTTTTATATTATGGAGTTAGACACGTCTAAGTCGAAGCACCAGTACCGCAGGGCTATGGATACCCAATTTTTGAATAAGCGTTATATATGGAGGCTTTACTGAGAGCAAACAGAACTACATCAATTTCCATCTCAACGATTTCGGCAAGAGACTGAGTGTGCCACATAATATACTGACATAGGACGCATCCATAGTTAATGTTATCAGCTATTGCATATCTGTATTCACCGACAGATAACTGACTGCACCAAAGCAGTGGATGAGACAGTTGTAGAGACTTTGCACTGTATGCGCAGGAACATGTAGCTGGAAGAAAAAAGTATACTGGTGGAACAATGAACTCGTGGAGCTGCGTAAAACATGCGATAGGATGCGAAGAGTAGCAACCCGCTACAAGAGAACGAATAAAGCTCTCAGCGCTAGCACCAAGTAAAAAAGTTTCGCCGGCCAACCCAGATGATGTATGAGGAAAATCAGAACCGTTTAATGAAGAACGGTTCAAAAGTGCCCTTCGTAGCATAGTGCCCAGGAAGACCATAAACTGTTGTCATAACAGAAATGATAAACGCAGGCAAGAAAGCTGAGACTTTTTTTCAACAAGCAAGACCGACAGTTTTACTGATAACACTCGACCAAAAAAGTGCTTCAAGTGCTAATTCAACCAGGTGCGGTGACATTCTAGAGGCAGTAGAACGTTTTTTCCAGCTACCTTAAGATTTACTTAATTTCTTGATCGGTTAACTGAGAGACCAGTATCCTAGCGTATGAAATGATAAGCATCCAAAAAAAGGTTAAGATTACAGACAGAGCAGATCAAGGTTCCTTGCTAGGCCCGAATATGCGGAAGACTTCTTACGACAGCCTCTCTAGCTTGGATAAGCAAAACAAATCTTCCCCGTCGCTTCTGCAAGCGAAAGATTTGCTGATCTAGCGGCAAGGCTTGCCAATCCTGATAGGCAACTTGAATTAACATAACCGAAGGTTTGGCCAACCTGCAATCGGGCTAGTAAAATAAGTTGCTAGTATGGTTCGTACTAAACTCACCCCAATACATTCCTGATTACGGCTTTCAACTGGCGGCAGATGTAAATCTTCATATAAGTCACTATCATATTAGTGAAGGTCATTCGCTAACACGAGCTTACGAAACACTTAGGAATAAAGTTTGCACCAAGCTTAGTTTCTGGGAGTACATTCGAGAAGTCCAAAGGCATTTGTTAGAAAGCTGTTTGTATTCGATTCTTATTCTGTGGTCGACGGCACGAATAGCTTCGGATTAACGTCGCTTTCCGCAGAAGCTGCCCTGGTCGCTGCGGAAATTATAGCAATACATTTACTCGTTGACGATAGACAAGAAATGTGAAACATCAGCGCAAACGCGCTGGAAGATATTGCCTTACCGACTCGAGATGGGTCGATCCGACGCTGGCAACATTAGTGAAGCAGTAGTTCTACAGACAAATGCAACAAGGAACTAATTCTCAAACTGGACTCCCCACATCCCTCAGATTGTAATGGGTTGGAAGCCCGAACTGCCTATACTGAGGAGAAATACACGACGTGGCGTACTCGCCCTTTTTAAATGTGATTTATCCGCTTCACAAGGAAGGAAGGGAGGATAATATTAACCTGTGAGTGACAGGTGGGATACGATCAGTTGATACGTAACGCACAGACTTCTCACAAAGCTTAAAGCAGGGGGCCTGACCCATTAGCGTTAGAGAAACCACAGAGTTCGCATGGTCGTTGGATATCTTTTTAGAAGAAGAGAGTCCGATATTTGCAGAGTCTGCAGTGAGACTTAAAAATGTCAGTGAGTTTCTGAAACCAAAATAAGTTACTCTCGGTACAAGTGGGTTTTATTGTTTTACATGAAGTACTCAGCATTCTACCGCATGTCTTTTTTTAACTCGATTACAAAAGATTACGGTTAATTAAATATTTCTTTAACTTGCACTGGTTTAAGTTGCATTTTTCGATATGAAATTTGTTTACAATTACAGTAATGAAGTCGCGCTCTCTTAATTGCAAACTTCGATTATTTCCAAAAGTTTACTGCAGGGAAGCCCTTTCGCACAATACAACAAACCTTTCCAAGATTAACTAGCTTAGCACATCACCATGTCCATTTTGACGTAACATTTCTAATTTAAGTTCATGTTCACGTGCTTTTAACCGCAATGCCGCAATAGATGAAGTGCGCCGATCTTCAGGTGGTGTTGTGGTACGTGTTATTGATACCATGGACGATGATGTCGAAGAAGAAGCTGACGCCTGACCTTGATGTTGTGGTGAGTGCAATTGACTTGCCGGTGCTGATGGCATTGGTGGTTGTGACACCGTCTGATGCATCATTGACATATTGACCACAGGTGATGTTTGAGCTTGTTGCTGCTGTTGTTGTGAATGCGAATGTGCAATTGCTGGTTGCGGCTGCGATTGTGGTGGTGATGGTTGTAGAGTCGTTTGCATTGTCATGGACGTAGGTGATATTGGTGGTGAACCGATAAGATGATTGGGTGAATGTAGCTCGGGTGATGAAATGAGCATTGGTGGTTTGGCTGTAGCGATGCTAAGTTGAGCTGGTGCTGGTGGTGGGCGTGGCATAGCAGTCATATTGGCTAATAGAGTTTGAAATGAATTGGCTGGTGAGTACATGCCGGCCATGCTGTGCAGTAGATGTGGTGGCGCTCTGAACATGGACGAAAGATAAATGGAAACAGTAGTTAATTATTGTGTGAAACAAGAATCGCATAAATATATTCTTATGAAGAGTATGGACTTATATATGACTTACCTTTGAAATTGATTGTAAAATCCAGATGGCAACATTGGTGCCGCCGACAAGTGTGGATAACGAAATGCGGCCAAATTTGCGGGCGAATCAAAAGGTTTGCGCAAATTGAAGCCCAAGTGTGTGAAAGGATTTGGCGGCAATGTTGGTCCAACAACAGCTTGCATAGCGCCGGGCCCACTGGGTAAATATGGATTATATGGATGTGATTGCGGTCCCACCTTCTCTTGTTTGCGCCATTTGGCGCGACGATTCTGAAACCAAACCTAAAACGCCATAGAAAAAATAAAGACCAAAGCAAATTTAGTAATGAAAAATGCATAAATTTTAATTAATTAAATTCAAAGTTGATTTAAAATATTAAAGTGCAATAGGGAAGTGACACGCCCACTTCCTGCAACCATACTACGAACAATAAAATGTGAATAAACGAGTGGGCGTTGTGACCCATCGACATTGAGGTATGGCTGAACGAGCATTTCGTAACGAGATATCAACTAAGTTGGGTGCACTGAGGGAGGGGGCTTAGAAAGATTTGCGCTACAATTTGTTCAAAATCATTTTAATTAATTCAACATCTTTTCCAACATTTATTATTGGAGCGCTGCTGTGCTCAGAGCGCAGCGAATGTTAGGCGCATGCGCACAGTGGCATTCATGCTGATTTCGCTCGAAAGGTAGTAGCTAAGTTAAACAAACATGTGGGCGTGGTTTCGCGTATCAATATACGCCCAATTAATTAGTTTCGAACGAAACAATTCAAATATCGAACTATGATGCCGTATTCTATAAGGCTTTTACGTTTATCTTTCACTGTGGGTGTGCCTTGATATGGTAAGAGTATTGAATTTCAAGGCTTTGACGTTTAGAGCAAAGAGTGGGAGAATCAATCGAATTTGTGTGTGATTAAGAGGAAATTTTAATTAATGTTTGTATAAGGATAAAAAAATATACCAATTAAAAGAGTAAAGGAGCTTTGCTGTTGCGAAAACTAAGGCAAATGCGAGGACGCGAGAGGAAGTAGTATTGGGAGAGATAAGAACAGAAAGAAAAACAAAAAAGTCAAAAATAGAGAGGAATGGAAGAAAAAATATAGTAAGAAAGAAGAGTAGTGAACAAAAAAAAAAAAAGTTAAGAGAAAGAAGTGTAAAAAAAGAGTGAGTGGGATTAAGGATATGAGAAGAGCGGAGAAAAAAGTAGAACGAGTGTCAAAGAGCAGTGATAGAGATATATTTTGCCCCAGCCGGTTAGGGGGCTTAGAATATACCCGCGGCAGGTATGTCTGTCGTAAGAGGCGACTAAAATATCAAATTGATTCAAGAGGTTGCCAGCGCAATTTATGTTTTCTCCAACTCAATTGTCAGCTTCACCTACCAGTGCCGAATCCTGTTTCTTTAACAACCTATGCTCTGGCGACCTTAAGTTTTTACGGACCTAGGGTTGGGATGGAGGGATGGCATAGAAAGTTACTAAATCGTTTCCGAGATGGTCGGTGCAGTACCTTAACGGTGCTTGTGACGTACCGTATCTGCATCTGACATCTGTAACACTCCCCAGAACCTTCTGGGAGTGCCCTTATTGCTGCAACAACAACATCAGAGATATATTTTAAAAGACCTTGATTTGATATGATAGGAACAAATTTTTAGGAAATGGCGGCTAGAAAGAAAGGCAGAGGAAACATATTGAGACATGAGAGAGTTTGGGGCAGAGAGAATAAAAGAAAGGGGGGGGGGGGGGGTAAAGAAGAGGATAGAAAGAACAAGTGGGTAAGAGAATGGGTATGGCTACAGCGGATATAGAATTTGCTAAAGCAGTGGGAGAGATAAATGATGATTTAGAAATATTGCAAAAGTTATTGGTGGTTAAAAAGAGAAGTAAATGGGAAAGTTTGGATGTTTAGATGTTTGGATGTTTGTCATTGTGACTCAATCACGCAAGAATGGCTGGATCGGTTTGGATGAAAAATGGCACACATATAAAAGGATCTACTAGCTATATTTATTAGAAAAGGGGGGTGGTCCCCGCCACCTATGAACAATTATAATTTAATTATTGTATTTTTTCGTTTTTGTGACTGAATCACACCAGAACGGCTACACGGATTTTCATGAAATTTGGGACACAGACAATAGTCTACTAGCGAAATTTTTTTCGAACATGGAAAGGAGGATGGGGGTCCCACGACCCCTTCGAACAATTACTTTTTAATAATTTTTACACATTATAATTATACTTATACTGTCCTTCACCAATATTACAGAGTCAATGGGTCAAATAAGTCGAGGGCTTACAAAGTGAGCAGTGACACCCTCCGTACCCCCACGCTCCACCCTTCGCACCTCCTTTGTTGCAAAATCTATAAATTGTTATAACTCAATATAAATTTTTTCCAAAATCAATGGTTTTTGGTATCTGGCTCCAACGCGCCTGCTGCCTTATTAACATGGTTTTATAATTAGCTTCACCTTATTTGTAGTCCCGTTAGGGTCATATCGAAACCCTTCCGTGATAATTTCTGGATGCTTTTCGGGATCCGTCCGGGATCCCGCCAGGGTCATTACGGGACTTTTCCGGGATCATTTTGGGACCCTTTCGGCATCATTTCTGTATAGTTTTCGGGATCCGTCCGTGATCCCGTCGATGTAATTTTGGGACATTTACGGGACTATTCCGGGATCATTTCGGGACTATTTCGCGATCATTTCTAGATGGGTTTTGGGATCCGTCCGGGATCCCGCTGAGGAACTTTCGGGATCATTTGCGTATCTTTTAGAGACAAATTCTTGATGGTTTCCGGGATCGCTACGGGTAATTTCGAGACTTTTTCGGGACCATTTGGGCTCCCTTCCGGCACCATCTCTAGATAATTTTCGGGATTAGTCCGACATCCCGTCGGGGTCATTTCGGGACTATTTCGTGATCACTTGGGGTACCTTCCGGCATCATTTTTAAATCCCGTCGGGGTCATTTCAGGACTTTTTCTCGACTAATACGGGATCATTTGGGGACCCTTTCGGCATCATTTTTGGATGGTTTTCCGAATCCGTCCGGGATCCCGTCAGGCTCATTTAGGGACTATTAGATCTTGTGTGTGCAGCAGTAAGTGGTGCTCTAAGAATAGCGTGAGCCCTGCGTTTTAGTGAGCCATTTAGTTGGGCTACTAGAACCACAGGACCACTTTAGCATACTAAACAGTTATAGTTTCTTCCTCGAATCACAGACCGCTGTGCGACCACAACAGTTGCGGATGGTAAGTTCATGGTAAACATACTCTTCCTCCCCTTTATATCACTTGGTATACTAACATGACGCTAACAATTTAAGGAGTGTATTCGCTTTCTCTGTATGGCTGTTTGTCTCAATGCTAACGAAACGCCTAGTTATAGCTCTACTTTCCCTTTATTCTTCTCTTTCTCGCCCCAAGTCTCAATTTCACTATCGCTTTCGCTCCTATCGACACTATTATCTCACTCTGCCTCTCTGCTTTTGGCACGCCCGTACACAGCATCTCCCCAAACTGCTTTTATTAAAATTGTAGATAATTTTACGGACTGTCTGTTATTGTGCACCTTCTGTTATCTTTAGAAATGCTGAACTGTCTTAATTCTGTATTGCGAACAATAGCTCAGACGAACGATTCGTCTCGAAACGATTTCGTCTGTACTCTCTATCATTTTCATTCGGTCTTTACGTTTTTTTCTTTATGCCAAACAGGATGGCGAGAGAAAGTGTCAAATTTTATGTTGCCATCGTTTAACATAGTGAAATTAAACTAGCGATTCGTCGGTGGGCCGAAACAAACGTTCGTTTCATAATAGAGAATGAGGCCCTAAATTACTCAAATATTTAGTATAGAAAAATGTCCTTTATCTACAACACTACTATGGTAGTAATACTTCTCAATAAAATTACTCGCGCACTTCACTTTCAACGTTTTAAAATCAACTGATTATCATCACTGGCACTACGCTGCTTTTATACTCTGAGCTTGCCTCGATTACCTAATTCTGCCAGGGCTTAGACTTCGCACACGACACTCTTATATAGTTGCCTATTTATTTTTTCTCGTTTCTGTATCTCACAGTGGCTATGTACAAGTATATATGTAGTTTATGTAAGGACATGTGGGTGAAATTTCTCTGCGCTCTTATCTGGTGTTTACATGATGTATACGTGCCTGGTTTCTATGTCGTCTGCTTGCTTTGCAGTTGTTGTGCAGCATTAACGTACTAGCAGTTTAGTGACGTGTCGAAAGTGCTAATATTAGCTACAATATATATATGTCCAACCTAAAATATGGCAGGTACCTTCATAACACTTTACGGTTTGTTCGTTATATATTGCTGCCATTATTAACGGTTATTAGGATACCGAAAAATATATAAAAAAAAATACCTGCAACCCTCTTTAATTTATTATCCAAGCTGAAGAAAATAGCGGTTACCTAATTGTATCTCTCAAATAATATTTAACACAGCAAGGCTACAGATATATTCCGAGAAATGCAAATAAAATTTTACCACCATTAATCAGCTTATAATCCACCATACAAAATTTTAATTTGTTTGCTCTACAAAACCACAAAACACTCATCATTTGCACTCAGCACAGTTATTCGCTGGTGACTTAACGGATTGCTGTAATAATTTACTTCCCTTCTTCTACCTTATTTTCTCCGTTCATTTCAAGGTGTCAAATGTGCTGTCCAATGAGCTTTTTATTTAATTGACCAATAAGCTCATCTTTTTAAAGGCACTTAAAACGCTAATAACGCAGCCATTTACCAGCAAATACGCAAATATACATATATGATGTACATCCACATCAATACATAAACTTTTGCGCAAACATATTTGGTTTTTGCCTAAGGCATTTGCCGCTTAATCAGCGCGAATTGACATACACGCCAAAGCGAGGAATTTGAATATGTGTTTAAAGAGGCTGTCCGTCATGCGCATGCGCACGCAATAAAACCAGGCAGCCGAGCGCAAACAAACAAACAGCCATAATCATATACTACAGTGGCAATGGTGCACTCACGCATCCATTACATTGTCGCAGACATACGCCATTAGGCATTGTTGTCTTTTACCAGCCCTCCACCACCTTCTTTGTTTGTTTTGTGTAAAGTTGTTGTTGTTGTTTGAGTGGCAAGCAGGTTTACGGCGACTTGCAATTGGCAGTTGTCGCCGTCGGCTATTGGCGGCTCGTAATTACAGCAAGAATTAATCACTTTAGCTCACAGAAAATTAAATTAACAAAATGAAATGGTTAAGTCAAATGAGGAAGCAAAGACCAGATGCTTTGCAGAAGCTTTGCACATAAAAATAACAAGCAAACCTTCTTAGTACATACTTATATAGCGTGGGTTCACGCCCCGGTGTATTTCGCTTTCTCTGTATGTATGTTTTTATGCCGATAATTTCCTCTATTCTTAGCTCCCTCATTGAAGCTTTAAGATTACCCCCAGCGGATTAGGGGGCTTAGAATATACCCGCATTAGGTATGCCTATCATAATAGGCAACTAGAATACCAAATTCATTCAAAGCTTTTTGCCAGCGCAATTTATAGTGTCAACCTCACCTACCCATGGCGAATCCTGTTCCTTTAACAGCCGAAGCTCTGTCGACCGCAAGTTCCCTGTGGATCTAGGGGGTTGGAGGGCGGGATGGCCTATAAGGTTTCATGTGGTCATACCAAATCGTCCCCGAGATGGTCGGGCTAGTACCTTAATGGTGGATGTTAGTGGAACGTACCAGATCTGCATCCGGCAAAGGAACATCAACATCGATAACACCCCGCAAGGCTTTCGGGGAGTGTCCTTATCGCACAACAACAAGCTTTAAGATTAATTCGCGCGATAAAACTTTTTTTTTGTGAAAAAAATTTGTGGTTTCGTAATGAAGTTAAATTCTTGTATGCCCATCAGAAAAATGCCGTTACTAGGTTGAAACATCAGCAGTGAAAATATATGATGAGAGCGGCCTCCAATCCGATGGAGGGATCAGGTGAAACACTATTCAAAAAACGGTAAAAAAATGAGTTATAAATCGTCAGCCGGCATTTTAAAAAAATACTACGTTTTGAGCAAGATATATTTTAGTGGGGAAATGTGAGTGTTATTTCCGGGGCCAAGTTGCCATCAGGGAAACAGGTGCTCAAATTATTATTTTAGAAAATGCGCAAGGAAAATATGAGTTTGCAATTCAGTATGAAATTCACGATTGGTGCCACGATTGAATTTTGGAAAAAAGCAAACATCCCCACAATGAAAGAAGGCAATTGTATTAAAAAATTAAAAATACTTTACCAGAAATTGAGAAATTTACAAAAAAATTGCAAATTTCCATATGCAAAGTATCGCAAAAATGAAGCAGACTTTTTAGATAAAATTGAGAACTACATATTCGACTTAGCAGCCCCGAATGCCCTGGATATAATAAAAATACAGGAAGATAAAGATTTTCTTTTGCTTCAAAGGAATAAAGGTCGTCCAGGTAGTATGTGTGGTGCTGATACTGTATTGGCTAGAAAACAAAAACGCAAAGAACAACGAATGGAAGAAGAAAGAAAGCGTGTTGAAAAGCATCAAATCCAAGGAAAGTACATTTTAGTTTAAGTTTGCAGTTTTTTTTTTTTAATTTTAAGTCACTTTCATATATCTAGCTGCTGAAAATACTAACGCTTTTGGAAGCACTTTCCCCGAGGACAGTGATATGGACTGTGTACCTGGTGAAGAAAACGTGCCTACTGATATAATTGATAGTGAAAATACTGACATTAGGTTAGAACTAACAGAACCAAATCGCGCAAAAATTAATTTCATTGATGATAGAATGCTTGCGAATATGGACAAATGTAGGCTCTCTACAAGTGATGCCATGCATTTGGTCAGTGCAACGGTTTCCACCTTCGTAAACAAACTGCAAGAAGTTAATGGTGGAAAATTGCCGATAAAAATGGAAGATTTAGTCCTCAATCGAACCACAGTACATTCGATGAGAAAGAATTTTCGTCGCAGCAAGCAGAAGAGATTATTGATGGATTCAATGTAATAAATTTTTATTTCTGAATACGTTTATAAGTATGTTTGATTTTTTATCCTGCCTTAGATTCCTGAAATTTTTGTCCTTCACTGGGATGGTAAGCTTCTTCCAGAAATCAGTGGCACCGAAAAAAAGTATCGATTGTCTCTCGTTGTAACGGGGCAAAACATGCAGAAACTGCTAGCTATACCTTAAATGGAAAATTCAAAGGGAGATACTATATCTGCAGAAATTTATAATTTTTTGTGCGCATGGAAACTCGAAGAATTAGTGGACATTTTATCATTTGATACAACGTCTGCTAATACTGGACTTAATAATGGAGCTGCTTTCCTGCTTGAAAAAAGAATAGGCCGCGCTCTACTTTTCTTCCCATGTCGTCATCATATTAGCGAGCTGTTAGTAAAAGCAGTGTTTCAATTGAATTTTGGTAAATCATCAGCTCCGGATGTTCCACTTTTCAATCGTTTTTCTAGCTACTGGAAAAATATTAACCCTAAATCCTTCAAAAGTGGAATATCGGACGTAGAAGTTTGGCGAGTCTTAACAATAGCAGAAATAGATACTTTTAAGAATTTTTGCTTAACTACGGTAAATAAACAGCACATTCGTGCTGATTATAAGGAGCTGTTACAACTATCTCTACTCTTTGTTGGGGAAGACGTACCAAGTTTTTCACAAGCTCGGTCACCTGGCGCAACATCGCACGCAAGGTTTATGTCGAAGTGTCTGTATTGTTACAAAATTTTTCTGTTTCGCAACCAATTCAAACTAACAACTTCAGAGAAAAAGAGTCTACGAAGCATTTGTATTTTTCTGGTCTGCATTTACGTTCCGTAGCTGAGAGCTTTTCATGGCAGAAGTACACTCGGAGCGTTTGCCAAACACTGCAGAGGGGCGATCCCGCTTAGAAAAATTTTCTTCTAATTGAAAAATCTTATTTCTAAAATTTTGATGTTGCCATCACACTACTGTGGCATTTACTAACCGAACGTCAATTGGGCTACATCAAATATGCTGACACACATTAAACATTATACACTTTATTATCTTGTTTTATTAAACGCACTTTCACCAGATTTTATATTTTATCTATAATTTATTTAATTTAAAGTTTTGAACTTCGCTTTGCTTTTAGAAATGAAAATAGTAGTCACAAAACTGATTCTCAATTCTTTCGGTTGCAGCTCAGCTCATTCTCAATTTCTTCTCTCGCATGTAGTTGCCACACTTGATTGTTTCGAACAAAACTTGTATAAATATTTGAAATAACATTTTAAATAGAGAACTTGTAAGTTACAGAAAAGTAAGGAATTAAATCGCTAAAAAGTGATTCACCACAGGAGTAATTTTACATGGAAAGTTTAGTTTTCGTAACACTTTAAGTTGAAACGATTCCAAAACAACTCAAACTTTCATGTTGTCGGAAACATCAACATTAAAAAAGGATTTGTTTTTATTATCTTATTAAATACGTTCGCGTGAGTGAAAATTCGTAAAAACTCGAGCAAAATATTACTAACTTTGGAAAAATCCGGTTCGTTCAAACAAAACTTGGACGTCGCTTGGACGAGAAGTTGCAAAATTCTCATAATTCTTTCACAGTAAATTCAAAAAAGGGTTTTTTCGTTTTGTATTGATAACTGAAAAACTAGTTTTTTATTGCTTTCCCATTTTGTGTGTTTTTTCGATTTGATGGTTTTTTTATTTTGGTGTTTTTTTTAGCAGGTGGCACCATTGTCATAAGTACAAAGTAGAGAGCGCAGTGAGCGTAAAATTCTATTTGAAATTTGCTCATGTATTGACAGTTGATCGCCGTTGAAATGACCTGTAAGATCAGTTGTGTTAACAGAAAAATCTGTTAGACTGACCAGGAATCTGTCAATTTTACAGAATTTTGTTAACTTAAGAGCGACAATTTCTCTTCTGTTGAAATGACTAAACTAATTTGTTCGTTTGACAAAGAACTCGGTCGAATTAACCATAATTCGATAAATTTAAACGAATCTCCGTTAAGTCAAGAACAACAGAACCGATTTGTTGATTTTACTAGCACCATTTCTTTCCGTGTAAATAAGAGTTGAGGTATAGTTTTGTCTGTAGCCATTTAAAAATTTAGGGGAAAACTATTTATGACGCAATTACAAATTTTTTGTCGAGTGAAGCAAATTTCATATGATATGAGAGAATTCATTCACTTTATTTAGCATGTGTACGTTGAGTGGCTGTCACAAAAAGTGGCATAGTGTCATATATAATTTGGTCCTAAATTCAATACTGTTAACTAAAAAACAACAAAAAAATGTGGGATTCCAAACACAAGAAATGGTTGAACTGCGAAGTGAATGTACTTAGTTCTGCACCAAGAGTTTTTCGGAGACGTTTGATGAAAATAAACTACTTTTACTATATCTGTTCAAGTACTTTTGGCTTCTGGGTTATTTGCAATTCGATTCGTATATCATAACATGTATGCATATGTGAATACTCATACATTTATCATGCCGTTTTATATAATCTTAATGCAATTAATATGTAATTATTTTACGGCTTAACTAATTTGCCTTAATTTGCGATTAGTTGCAATTTATAATAAAATTGACAGCAAACAAAATCACGTCTCATGTGCAAACTCAAGAAATTTCCGCTTGCATGTTTTTAGTTATAGCTATGAGAAGTTATTTTTGCACAATATGAAATTAACAACAAATTTGGCCGGATTTCTAGAATCATTCCAGTGGAAATAAAACAAGCTGATGCTGATTCAATTACCATGCGAAGGACACTTTATCATTGATGGATATTAGTCGAAATTTGGAGTGCTTCGGAAATTAGTTAAAGCACGGCGTTCAGATGTAATGTAATCGGTTGATCATTCCAGGGTGAGCAGTATGAGCAGAAAGTCGGATTCTTATGTTTGCATTCGCTGCCAGTTAACGCAGTCGACAAGTGATTCGTTTTGTTGAGTTGATTTTCCGACAAGGTGGTTAATCAGGCGCGGTTCCAGCATCACTTCTAGGGGGAGGGGGGGAGCTGTTAACAGCTGTTTCTCGCAATTTCTTTTTTGAGTCATAAGCCACCTTTTCATAGACCGCGGCACATATATAGTGATAACGTAAAAAAGCAAGAAAAATTAAAAATTAGTAAATATTCCTTTTGTGATAAGAAACTCCTATGTAGATTAGTATTACATTACAGTCAATACAAAATACAGTCCCCCCTGGAACCGCGCCTGGGTTAATTGATATATATTGGAACGATCTTTCGTTATCCCTTGTCAAATCTGATCGCTCCAATATACTGTTGAGAATATCGAGCGTAGGGTCGAAAAGCCTTACATCGTCTTCCATTCGTGTAATAGAATCGCCGACAGAAGCTGAGGTCTAAAACCCACACTCGTGATGTGGCCATATAAGGTCGCCGTCAGATCCATACTAACAGATGTAGCCATAGCATGGTGACCGACCATTGACAAAGAGTACAACATTAAGAAGATGGATAGATTACGACGGGCAGCCCTCGGAGGGGTAACAGATGCGCTAAGGTCGTGTCCAACCAACGCACTAAATGTGCTCCTAAACCAGCTACCTCTGGACCTTCACATACGTGAATCTGCAACTTCTTCTAACTCGAGGCGTATGGCCACAGTAGTATACTCAGGAGGCTTTCCGGTGTGGTTTTGTCATCTGGTTATCATACGCCCTCAGTAAGGTTTGACAGGCGTCATAAGGTTAACTTCCCCTCAAGAGGTGACTGGAGTGGCGCGACAGCGTGCAATGCGGATGTATTTTCACTCTACACGGACGGTTAAATGGAGTGCGGTGGGGTGGTGATGTCTTCTGCGAACATCATAAGGTATCGCCATCTGTCCGTCTACCAGATTTTGCTAGTATCTTCCAAACGGAAGTTTTGGGCCCAGAGAGGGCGTGTACGCTCCTGTCGGTAGACTCAGTGGGGGGGGGGGGGGGGGCGAGCTGTGAATTTACTCGGATAGACAAGCAGCACTTATAGCGCTTAGTCCCCCTCACTTCGTCTAATGCCGTCAGCAGCTGCAAGAGGTCGCTTCAAGCCGCAGCTAACTTCACAAGCATAGCCCTCATATGGGTACCTGGTCATAGGAGCTTCGAGGGCAACGCAAAAGCAAACGAACTAACAAAGGAAGGGGCACTGCTGGAGGCTGCACTCGTTATGATAACAGCCATAATAACCGGACACTGGCCACATGGCCTGCATGCTGCATTTGCCGGAGCTGCCGTGAGGGAGGCAGGCAAAAAACAGTCGCACACTATTTGTGTGAATGTCCAGCTCTAGCACACACTAGGTTTCTAACTATGGACAATTATATACTGCCGCAAATTAAGAAAGTAGCTAAATGCTCTGTAAACGATAGCAGCAGATTCATCCTGCTCCAAATGGTTCAAACGGACTCCGACTAGCCATACGAAATCAGCAGCAGTTGGTTTCAGGAGAAATGTTTTGCATCAAAATGGCGACCCGTGCATGACATGGGCTCCGATCTTTGGTATCCGATCGGCACAGCAACCAACCAACCAACAATATAAAGTTCACAAGTCTTAGTTCAGAGCACTGGGTCGTCTATTTGTTATGCCAACATCTCTCCCCTGTTGTCTGCTCGCACGTTGGAGTGACACAGTTCGCGATGGGCGTTAAAAATTGTTAAAACAAAGCAATTTCCGCCAGTGAGTAGAACAATGGGAAGAAAATAGCCCGGGCGACGTAGATTTTCATGATCTCTAAATTCGCGTCGTCTGACCAGACAGATATTCCTTAATGCTCCAGAATATGCTCCGATCGAATAGATTGCTCGGCTATAAAAGCAAGACCGCCTTCACTCTCTTTTTCGATAGCTTTCTGCGGACTTAATAGTCCAAGAAAGTCTGCAGATCAGATTTTGCAGATGTCATGCCTTTTCAAATAGTCAACTTATTTCGTTATTTTACTAGTTAGACCGTTACTGTTTAACTGCACTATTTTAAAGTTCGACGGAGCAGATATCTCATGAGCGTATGATACAAGTGAGCATGCCTTGTTGTAATAAGGCTAGGTCGTATGTGCTGTTGTTGCTCTGGGACAGAATGTTCGGTGCTGTTGGTTGTGTAACTTGGCAGCACCGTGCAATAAAAGTAATCGCAGGGGAGCTTCGTTGCTTATTCCAGCTAGATTGAGGTTTGATAACATAAATCATTGCCATGCCATACTCATGCATCAAAGAAGCAAATTATTATTTTAAAATATTTGAAAAGTAATCTCAACATATTTAGGGAAAGCTACTTTTTTTTAATAAATTTACAATAAAAATTTAATTTATACTTGAAGACAATTAAAATTAAATTTGATAAAATAATTTGTTAAACATAATTACTAATGTTATCTATCTTGTTAATATTATTATTCACACATTTTTGTTGTTGTTATAATTGCAGCGATTATTATTACCACAAAGAATTGCGTTCCGGTACTAATATCAAGTTGAAGGTGGGTTGGTCATAAAACAACTAAGCAAACGTTTTTTTTATGTTTGTTATATTAAAACAGAATTTACAATTATTGTTTTGTTGTTGTAAACATTGCATGTAGATATTGATTGAGTTGCCACTAATAGTGGTAATTATGAGCGGAATTAAATTGTATGATGGTGAGTAATTGAAATAGCTATGTATGTTAGCAGCCAAATATTTCATATCAAGTTTTTGTCTTAAGTCTTTTGTTCGTTTAAGGATTTAGCTGGCCAAAAACATAGATTAACTTTAAGTATGGCAACAAATAACTTAAGTATATCAGAAAATGCAATCATTTGCTTTGGTAAGCAAATCTTAATAGCTGCTACAGACGCAAGCCACAACTTAATTTAACAAAATTAATTATATTTTTTAGTTAGTGATTTTATGTACTTAAAGCTGAAGATATGCAAACAAAATTGAAAAAAAAAAAACAAGTAAGAAATTCTAAGTTCGGGTGCAACCGAACATTACATACCCAGCTTTGCATTTGAAGCGCTGTAGTTGTTTGCTTTGTGTGGTTAATAGTGTCGTAAGGCTGAGCAATAATACCTTAACGAATTTTGGGAAATTCCTGATTATTTTGCAGCTTCTGTTAACGTTCGAATATCTGAACTGTCGAATAAATAACTCCAATATTCAGTGTGGAAAAATGGTACTTATTTACAACTCTACTTCACAATTACAAAACTCGCGTACTTCGTTAAAGCGTGCTAGAATCAGACTGATCCATTATTCCTCAGTTTGCGCTACATTTGTACTCTCTGCTGCCTCGTTCGCATATTTCTCCGAAAGGGTCAGTTAATGGTGCTTGAACCATAACCAGATAAAACAACTGATCGAACCAACCTTATGGAAATCAATGTAGTCCATTAAAGTCCCATACCATAATGCTCTAGCCATAACCATAGCATAGCCAACCAATAGGTTTTTGGTTTTTCGCCATATCCATAACCTAAATATATTTGAGTTGGTGAATTTATTAACTTTTTGTATATTTTATTTATTTTTTTGGACACGTTTTGACTAAGATACTTATTTTTTGTGGTATTTATTTGTAATTTTTTTGCGTTTTCGTTATTATTATAAAAATTTCACGATTTTTAGGTTAAGGCACCAATAACTGATGCCAGTTGATATAGCTAAGTAAAAATATGGTTATGACTATGGCGTTATGACTATGTCACCATTAACTGGCCCTTAAGGTCTAGACTTTTCTCGCACATTCCTTCTGGAACAGTTTTATCACATACATGGTTATTTAGCTATATGCGTGTGTATGTGTTAGTAAAAACTTCTGCTCTTAGCTGGTGTGATTGTTTCTCTTTCTTCTTCACTCTTATCCGCTGACTAGAGATTAGAATGTGAAATAATTTCTCTGCTTCAAACTGCTGTTTATGTGTATGTTTGGCTGCTTGTTTTGATGTGTAGATGTACATAAGTGTGGCTGCTTACTTTATTGTTGTTGTGCATTTATTTAGTATATTGATGTATAGAACTGCCAATATTCGCCAAAATACTTATAAGGTCACCGTGGTGTGATGGTAGCGTGCTCCGCCTATCACGCCGTATGCCCTGGGTTCAACTCCCGGGCAAAGCAACATCAAAATTTTAGAAATAAGATTTTTCAATTAGAAGAAAATTTTTCTAAGCGGGGTCGCCCCTCGGCAGTGTCTGGCAAGCGCTCCGATTGTATTTCTGCCATGAAAAGCTCTCAGTGAAAACTCATCTGCCTTGCAGATGCCGTTTGGAGTCGGCATAAAACATGTAGGTCCCGTCCGGCCAATTTGTAAGGAAAAATCAAGAGGAGCACGACGCAAATTGGAAGAGAAGCTCGGCCTTAGATCTCTTCGGAGGTTATCGCGCCTTACATTTATTTATTTTTTTTTTTACTTATAAGGTTATATTCTGAACTCATTTTCGTTCAAAAGAAGCAAAAAGGAAACAGACGCTACCATCAATGAACTTGAGCAGGTAAAAATGAAGTTTTCCTGCAGATATGAGGGTCTTTCTACAAAAACTGTTTATTTTATTGGGTGCAATCGTCCTCTAGCGACAACACAAAGTGTGTACCCCAAATTATGCGGCCCAATAACAACAAATATTTAATCTATTTATGTAAGTTCATTTTGTTTTGATGGCATTCGTGAAAAATCTTGTTTATACAGGATTTCGTTCTTGTCCTTTGGTCAGAGTGGACGTGCAGTGCTAGCCTCGGCTTAACCAATATATTTTTGGGTTTGAATTGCATGAGCTGAAAACTAAAATAGACCTAAGGGATGGCACCTGAACTCCCTCCTTACGAATTGGCGGAGTTGAGACGAGCAATGATTTCCGAAATGGATTCCCTGGTTTCAGAGAAAGTTGTTGCACTCTCAACAGGAAGTATTGTGAATTAAAGTGGTGTGACACCACACAACTGTGAAAAACAAAAACTGAAGTAACGCGAACTAACGGAACAAATAAAACTGAACGTAACTGGACAAATAAAAGCACATGGCAAGCGCCACATATTGCAACGAAAACATAAATGTATGCAATAATATAAGAGAGAATACTTGTAATTGTTTACTAAAACAAAAGAAATTGAAAAGCACACTGAACGAATTGGAGTTGACGTTTTAGCTTCGGAGCTGGCCATATAATTCGAATCTTATGCGACCTTCATCCAGTATTTTTATATAAGCGCAATAAAGTAACCTACACTGAAAGAAATGGTACTAGTAAAATCAGCAAATCGGTTCAGTTGTTCTTGACTTAACGGAGATTCGGTGAAATTGATCGAATTATGGTTAATTCGACCGAGTTCTTTGTCAAGCGAACAAATTAGTTTAGTCCTTTCAACAGAAGAGACATTGTCGTTCTTAATTCTTTAAAATTGACAGATTCCTAATCAATTTAACTGAGTTTTTTGTTAACACAACTGATCTCACTGGTCGTTTCAACAGCGATCAACAGTCAATACATGAGCAAATTTCAAAGAGGATTTACGCTCACTGCGCTCTCTACTTTGTACTTATTTATGCTGTGTACTATATGTATGTACATATTTACGTATGTATATGGCGGCCGCAGTGGTGTGATGGTAGCGTGCTCCGCCTTTCACACCAAAGACTCTGGGTTCACACCCCGCGCAAAGCAACATAAAAATTTTAGAAATAAGGTTTTTCAACTAAGTAGAAGAAAATTTTCTAAGCGGGGTCGCACCTCGGCACTGTTCGGCAAGCACTTCGAGTGCATTTCTGCCATGAAAAGATCTCAGTGAAAACTCGTCTGCCTTGAAAATGCCGCAACATAGGTACTTTCGTACAATTGACTACTAAAACGGTCAATTACGAATCAACGATTTGTGCGCAACATCTTGTTGCGATGGATACAAATTGACAGAAATTTCGGTTGAATTGACCCGTATTCCGGTTGATTTTACCAGTCTTTTTCTTTCAGTGTATATATCAAAAAAAAAAATCTTATTTATATAGCTGTTTTCGTTAGCAATATATAGCTTTTCGAATTTTACAGACACATTTTCAAAGCTTTTATAAAAAAGTAGGAGTGGCTTAAATGCGATTTCGCTCATTTCCAGAGCAAACAGTTGTAGCCAAAAAAGTTTAATGCCAAATTTCATTCGGATTAGGAGATTTTTTGTTCGACTTATGACATTAAGAGTAGTTTAGAAAGAGTAACGAAAAAAGGGGGCGGAGCACGCCCATTTTAAAAATTTGTTTAAGTATTATTCTTAGCTCAAATATATCACTACTGTGGTAGAATATCACTCAAATTTAGTTAAATACCATAGAGTTATTGCAATCTTTGTTAAGGTTAGACCTTTTGGAATAGTGGGCGTGGTATTTAACTGATTTTGATTATTTTCATTCAGCCTATATATTTAATTTATTTATTTATTTAATTCTTTCAGTCTAAAAGTACATGCTAGTTAAAAATAGAAAACTATTCAAGCTTAAACTTATATAAGCTGTTATTAAAATTAAGAACACTACTGAATCGATTAGCTAGATGTATAATCCTAGTTATAGGTTCATTCATAGCATGATTCGTTTAATGAGTTATTGCGATTATTAATCTACTATACCGAAGATCCCGCAGTGGTATATATGTAATGAACAAATTAGATAAATCGGAGCAATTTATGCTCAAGTTTATTATATTATAGGCAAGCATGAGTAAGATACAAATTCTTCTGTCGTGCAAAGCCTGAAGACCAAGCAATTTGCGCCTGCTGGTAAACGATGGGAGGCTGTCTGGTCAGTGAAGCATCCATAAAGTAATTTTCGTCAAAATTTTTTGAACTCTCTCAATTTTATAGGAGTTAGATTCATAGAAAGGATTCCATATTACTGAACAATATTCAAGGCGACTGCTGACCAAAGAGATATAAAGTGCCTTACACGTGATAGGGTCCTTAAAGTCACTGGTGTTTCGTCTATTGAACCCAACCATTGCAACAACGAAGTAAATATGAGTGGAAAAGGTTAGTGCCTTTCAACGTAATATTTTTAACAACTTTTGATTTACGGCTTGTTAAACTTCCAAATTTTCTTCTTCTATATGTGAATTTTTTTTTTGGAATTTATGTTTTGCGTCATAACACAAATCCACACACCAAATTTCATAAGCTTAGCTGTATTTATTTTTGTATTATCTCATTATTTTCATTTTTCTAAATTTTCAATATCGAAAAAGTGGTTCGCTTTCGCTCATTTTCAATACCAATCTATTCTGGGTCCAGATAAGCCCATATGCCGAATTCCGTAACGATATCTCGATATTTGCTAAAGTTATCTTGTTAACGGACGGACAAACGGGCATGGCTTAATCAAATTTCTTTTCGATACTGATGATTTTGATATATGGAAATCTATATCTATCTCGATTCCTTAATATATGTACAACCAACCGTTATCGAATCAAAGTTATTATACCCTCCGTACAAATACAGCTGGGTATGAAAAAATCACCGGCCCTGCATTTTCATCTAATACCTCTACAAAGTAAGGTATTAAAATCAATTAATTGTTATCTTGCTATGGGCATGCAAAAAAACGCCAATCAGCACAAAAAGCAACAACAATGTATTTAATTGAATTTGGCATGCTCTATTATTTAGCAATTTGCAATTTACAATTTGCATTGAAATGAAACTATCAACACGCGGCAGCCAAGTTGACTGCTGCACTGCCCGCGGCACTGCACAAGTCTGCAACAGCACCAAATACATACAAACATTAGTACATAAATATATAAATTATCAACAAAACCAATTACTGTAATTGAAACCAGATGAACATTTTAATTTGCATTTTTTTATATTTAAATTGCTGTTGTTGTTGCTATTGCAGAATAAAAATATTCTTTTGTTGTTTTTGTACTTTGATTGCAGGCTTGACTATAAGTGTGATAAAAGTAATGATTTTCAATTTTACCTATTACATTGTTTCAAACTATTTAATCAATTTTTCTAGGAGTTATAAAGATAGTAAGTTGGCGTGGAAACTCCATGTTTAAGAGAGTGTGAAGAATGTCTTCGCGGCACTATATGCATGCAAGAGGATGCTAGGATGCCCGTGGGGTCTAACGCCCAAACTTACTCATTGGGTATTTACGACAATTGCTAAATCCATACTTTACAGATTATCAATGATTAGCATAACGGTAGCCCTAAAAACTACTCCTACACTCAAAGAAAAAGACTGGTAAAATCAACGGAAATACGGGTCAATTCAACCGAAATTTCTATCAATTTTTATCCATCGCAACAAGATGTTGAATCAACTGCGCACAAATCGTTGATTCGTAATTGACCGTTTTAGTAGTCAAATGAACAAAAAAAGTTGTTGCGACAGCTTTGTACGGAAGTACCTATGTTGCGGCATATGCAAAGGCAGATAAGTTTTCATGGCAGAAATACACTCGGAGTGCTTGCCGAACAGTACCGAGGGGCGACCGCGCTTAGGCAATTTTTCTTCTAATTGAAAAACCTTATTTCTAAAATTTTTAATGTTGCTTTGCCCGGGGTGTGAACCCAGGGTCTTCGGCGTGGTAGGCGGAGCACGCTACCATCACACCACGGTGGCCGCTATATACATACGTAAATATGTGCATACATATAGTACACATCATACATAAGTACAAAGTAGAGAGCGCAGTGAGCGTAATATTCTCTTTGAAATTTGCTCATGTATTGACTGTTGATCGCTGTTGATATGACCAGTGAGATCAGTTGTGTTAACAAAAAAACCAGTTAGATCTGTAAATTTTACAGAATTTTGTTAACTTAAGAGCGACAATTTCTCTTCTGTTGAAATGTCTAAACTAATTTGTTCGCTTGACAAAGAACTCGGTCAAATTAATCACAATTCGATCAATTTCACCGAATCTCCGATAAGTCAAGAAAAACAGAACCTATTTGTTGATTTTTATAGCACTATTTCTTTAAGTGTACAGCATTGCGCGCCATTCTTCATATCCAGTCTGCAGGCTTAATGCCAAGAATATCGCATTGGCAACTGCCACAACACTTAGGATCTCGGCGTCATCTATTATCGGGAAAATGGAATACATCGTCTTGTGCTTGAACTTCGAAAAAGATCTTGGGCCACAATTGAGCCGGAGGGTTGGTACAAGGGTGCAGAAATAACAGAATATACTATACACGTTCTACCGTAACGGAAGGGGTCGGGTGTGATGTTTACTATGTCAATTCCGAAATAAGTAGATCCTACAGGCGACCAGATTACTGCAGCGTCTTACAGGGGGATATAATATCCGTGGAGTAAGCAGCAAACATTTTCGAGGAAGCATGCTTATGCTGCAGTCGCTTCAACATATATCTGGTGGCATAAGCAGTAACTTCCTAAATTCTAACTTTTTATACGGTACTTAAGCGATCATTGATTATGAGCACAGATACACTGATAGTCAGGCGCCGATAAGAGCAATAATCTCACACAGTACTTTATCAAGAAGTGTCCTGTAGTGCAAAAAAAGCATTGGAAAACTTCGCTGAGGACGGACCATACATATATACTAAGTTCCCGGTCATAAATAGATACAAGGTAATGAAATGTCTGAGGAGTTCGGAAAAGGGGGGGGGGGGGGGTGAAGCACTAGCTGAGTCGACGGTAGACGTTCCAATCCTTTTTGTAGAAATAAAAAGGAGACAGGAGTTGCATATGATACATCAAGCAGGAAAGGCGTGGACAGAAGCAAGGGCTGCATTCTCATATCAGAATTAAAGCTCACGATGGGCATACTAACTGGATACTGCCTTCTGGCGTCACATGCTTATAGATTAGTCTTCGTCAGTAAAAGAAGATATAGGAAGTGCAAACTGCAGGAAGAAACGGTTGAGCATGTTGTGTGTTCGTGTCTTGCGCTCGCCAAGTCAAGGCTCCGGCTATGAGACGGCGGCAGAGCTGACAGATCTCGAGGCAGCAATTAAGCTAGGTCCTAGAAAACTTTTTGTTTCAGCTAAGAGGACGGAGTTATTTTATGACATAAGTGCGTGGTACCCGATTGGGGTTCTTACGTTTGGTCGTCAAACAAATTCTGGTAACACTATGGACACATTTTGTCTATGTGAGGTCTTTATTGACCGACCAGTTCAGCCTAAACTAATATTTCCTTAATACTTCGGGGAGTGCTTTTGGGTGTGTAAGAACAGCAATAACAAAGTAACTCAAAAGGGCATGTCTCCAGGAGAAGTGATTAAGTATTTATTGGGAGCTAGCCTACCCGGCAGACGTAGTCCTTCAAGAAAATTGGTTGTCTATATTATCTTTCTTTATTACGCCTTCTATCCTTCTCCTATTTCCTATTCCCCCTTCCCATATTCCCCATTGTCCTGCAAGAGAATTCGTTTGCCTTCATTTGAAAATTGGACCTCACTCCCTCCTATTACTCTCTATATTATATTATTGTTCCCTTATTCCCTTATTCCCTGTATCCCCAATCCAATATATAATCTATACTAAATATTGGATATCCCCTTAAAAATTATAGATATATAGCGTGTTAGACTTTTGTTTCAGTCCCACTCTCACTCCTGCACCGACATACACGCCTTTTACCTTTCGCATCTAAATTACCTAATGGAGTTTATATATCTAATATTGTAAACTCCCTTCAAACAATTACTAGGATAAAGCGAAATTAAATGTTTGTTTCACTCCCACTCTCATGTCCATTTCCACTACCACCATTACTCCATCTAGCTCTTTATTGATATATGGTGTCTTTGTACAAAGTGTTGGATACCTGCTTCAAATAATACGGAGCGTTCATTTTTGCCAAATTTTATTTGGCCAGAAAAACTTTATTCAAGATCACTTGAATACGAGGTAGTTGCGGCGAGCGCTATCGGGTTTCCAGTCATTTACTGGATATTGATTCAGAACGTTTGGATGTTATTTAGCATCAGAGATTGAGTCATGTTGGGACTTCGGTGTCGTCTCATTTTCCACTCTCTTCTCCTAAATATGATGGGCTCAAAAGTTAAAGGTTGCATTGTAGCCACGACTTATTCAGTCGCTCGTCACCACCACCAGCTAGAGCATATCCCTACTTTTAACCAGATCCCTTTACATATTGTGGCGAACATTAACATCACTATGCTGTTAGTAAATAATCACAACAACAAAAACATCAAGCAGCCACACTTATGTACATGTACACATTAAAGCAAGCATACACGCTTATGTGCAAGCCAACGAAGAATATTCCATTCACATACCTATGTAAGCGGCACCTTAGCTTAGAAGTTGTTACTCACACATACACACGCATATGTCTAGAAAAAAAGAATAAACTACAGATATACATGTATATACTAGCTAAATAACCAAGCATGAGATACAACCGTTCTAGAACACATGTTCGTGAAACGACTAGACCTTAGGATAGATGGGCGAAAGGGGTAACCGGGAGTATAGAAGCAGCGCAAGCTGAGGAATCAGTAATATGTTTAACTTAAACACGCTATTAGTCAAGTATAATTGTGATTGTGAAGTACTACTCCCAAAGTAGTCTAAATAAACAGCATTTTGCAATACAGAATATTCGAGTTTTTTATTCCACAGTTCAACGATTAAAACATTAGCAGAACGTGTATAATTATCAGGAATTTCCCAAAATTCGTCGCAATATGTAGCTGTGTATATACAAATTAAAGTTCTGAACTCAAGTCTGATATATGCTAAACTAGCATACCAAGGTTTGAAGAGTTGTGATGTAAATATCGCTTTACGTATACCGTTATATTTAATAAACGTCAATAAAAATGTATATAAATTGAACTCTCACCTGTATTCTCGCTTCAGTGAGACCAATTTTCATTGCTAATTCCTCTCTGAAAGTATAAAAAAGGGAAAGACCAATCATTTAGTTACCATAAATTAATAAAAAACGTATCATATCAATTATATGTACTATAAGTTAATAATCATTTCATTAACGATCATCATACAATTTATATGGTTAATTGAATAATCGACTGTTGAGACCAATTAAACAATAGAAATTTAAATTAAAACTTGAACAATGTTTGCACCGAATGCAAAAAAAAAAGAAACAATAAATATGAAGAAAAAAAAATTGTAAAACGAGCTACTAATTGAACCCCATAAAGCTAACTAAGTAAGACCGCTCAACTAAAGCGGAAAAAGGTAATATGGAATTAACAAGTTGCACTTTGCAAAAAATTATTAAATGATTATGGCAAGTGTAAGCCATAATCGCTCTGCAACTTAGTAGCAAAACATCAAAGTCGGCTAAGAAATCTCATGCATATGTGAAAGACCTACGAGCAAAAAAAATATTTTGTAAAAAGTGGGCCAATTAACAGAAAATAAAACAGGCATTCAAAACAAAACTCACGGAAGTTTAAATAAAAACAAGCAGAAAATTTCTACAGGTAGGTGTGCTCTCCCCTCTCCTGTAGACGCTATGACTTTTTTCAGTTAATGAAAACCAAGGAATTTGACATACAAGGGTATGCAGATGACCTAGTTATTTACATCACAGCGACGCACGAGGAAACAATATCAGATCACATGTAATAAGCCCTTCGCATTATAGAGAGGTGGTGCGATACCAAAGCACTGTATATCAATTCTAACAAAACTGTCCTGGTGCCTTCCACCCGCAGAAGGAAATTACCCATCCGAGACCAATTCCTGGGTGGAACTAAAATAAAATTCTCAATGGGGCAAAATACATAGGGGTCACACTGGATAGAACCCTCACGTGGAATGCTCATTTGGATGCTATGATAAACAAAGCAACAAGATCTTTCTTCGCCTGTACTCGACTCTACGGCAAAACGTGTGGGATATCTCGAAAAATGTTATACTGGACATTTAATTTTGTTATACAGCCAATAGTCACCTATGCTTCCCTAGTTTGGTGGCAGATGGATACGAAAAAATGGACACAGCTAAAATAAGCAAATTGCATTGATTAGTTTACATTAGCATAACGGGTGCGATGAGAACGTCCCCTGCTGATGCACTTAGTGCTTTAGTGGGAACACCTCCCTTTCCTTCTCTGTTAGAGAAAGAGGCAACACTAGGCGCACTAAGACTTGAAAATATTTCGCAGTTGAAGCCAGGAAACATGATAGGGCCTATGAAAATAATAAGAAAATTCATAGAAACTCTCACATTATAACTGCGTGCGTAATGTCCCGCAAACTCACGGAACTTTGAAGTGTCCATTGTAGACAGTACCAACTGATCTACTGGGAAACATGGAATCAAGAGCTAAGTCGTGCCTGCCTGGGTAAACCGATTTCCTGTGTGGATTTGGTTTGGGGCATTCTTCTGTTTTTCTTGCTGTTTTTGTAGTGCTCATCGTACTGCATACGAATGTACATATCCCATAAATCACGTGTTTGTTGCTGGCATGTCCCGATTTGTGCTAATCACAAAAACTGTCTTTATATTGAGCTCTTTTGTCTCAAGGGGTCATAAGGAAAAATATCGTGGCAGTTCTTAGTTTAGTACATTAGCTAATTTTCCTCGTCTGCTAGGTGAAGTTGATAATTGGGTTGCCCAACTCGACCCATGTTCAGAGTATTGTACTACCTCCCTATTGCGTGGATAAGCGCTTTAAGGTAATCTTGATTACTATAAACCAATTACCGATTAATTACCGATTATCCATTTCATCAGATTCAACTATTTCGCCACTTGATTTTTCGTTGCGTCATATCTCCTTTACTCGTTTTCCTTTGGTGGAACCTCAAAAAATTCCTATTTCAGCTTTATTACCCTCGGGTCCAACCACTTTTACCAGTTGAAACATATTGTGGCGAATATTAGCATCACTACGCGGTTCATAAATAATCACAACATCAAAAACAGCAAGCAGACATATTTATGTACAACGCAACGCAGAATATTCCATACACATAACCAGCAGCTTGAAGAAAAAATTATTTAACATACATATACTTAGCCGGCAGCTTAGAGCAGAAGTTGTTACTCATACATACACACGCATATGGCTAGTAGAAAAGCATAAACTACAAATATACATGTATATAGCTAAATAACCAAGCATGAGATACAACTGTTCTAGAACACATATTCGTGAAACGACTAGACCTTAGGAGAAATGGGCGAACGAGGTAACCGAGAGTATAAAACCAGCGCAAGCTGAGGAACCATTAATCAGTTTGATTTAAACACGCTATTAGTGAAGTATAATTGTACTACTCCCAAAGTAGTCTAAATAAAGACCATTCTGCAATAATTAATATTGGAGTTATTTATTTGACAGTTCAGCAATTCGAACGTTAGCAGAAGGTGCATAATTATCAGGAATTTCCTGAAATTCGTTACAATAATATTCTGCTGCCTCCGAAGAATTTCTATCTATCTACGAAAAGCAAAAATTAAAAATTTGCAACAGAAATCCAACCTAAAGTTATTCAAAATTTAATTTTGCACCAAGCAATTATTCATATTATAATTACATTTTAAAAACCCATTTTCACAAATAATTACAACAATTTGCTGTACCACCCAAACACGCATAATTGATATGCGAATTTGCGTAATTAACAACAACAAAAATGCATCGCAACTAAGTTAAATCATTTCCTAAAGCTACTACGCTCGTCTACAGCAGTAGCACTAATAGTCGCTGTGATTAATTTGCTGATCCAGTGACAAATTGCATGCAATCAATAAGAAATTGATTAGCGTGGCAAGAAAAACACTTAAGAAAAGTATACAAAAAGCATTTCGAGACACAAAAGAGAACAAAAATTGAGCCGCAACTGCAGAAAATAATAATAAGAAAGGTAGAGTAATAAGGTGATTACGCAGTGGAAATACGATTTTGCTGAAAGCTTAAAAAAAAGTAGGTGTAGCCAGGGTAGCAGCCTGCTGTAGTTTAGCTTTTCGTTACAGCATAACCAAGTAAAAAGGCGCATTTGTACATATGTATGTGTGTGCATTTGATCAATTGTTTGTGGCAATTTGTGAAGTGGCAAATGTGACCGCCAGTGTTGGTCAAAATATTTATTTATTAACAATACTAGCAAACACCTGCTAATGATCGTGATGAGTGAAAAAATTCGAAAAGGAAACAAGATAAAGCTCAAAAATAATAACCAAGTGAGCTTAAAAACTGTTGGAGCTACGGATTGTATACCCACTATTGTTATGATTTTTTGTTGATTTATTGTTATGATTTTTTGGAAAAAGTGTATAAATTGGTGGCTTTAAAGCCCACTTTTTTCTAAAAAAAATATGAAGTGTGAAGTAAAGAGAAGTTCCTCACAAGACAATATAGAATTTTAACGACAGGGGCGGACGGGTCAAGTAACTTCAAAATTTTTTTTCAAAATTAGAGTGCTTGACCAGAAAAAGTTGAGCTTTTTTATTCGAATCCTGCTTCCATATACATGACATTTGCGTAAACTAAAAAAAAAAAAAATCAAAAAACTTATAGAAAAAAATGTAAGCGCCGTAGTTTTCTGTCCGTCCACCCGGACAATGGAATGTAATATCAGTTAGCTGGTTTTTCGGTTATGGTTCGGTAAGGGTTATTGGGTTCACTGGGTTAACTATTGAGTGTTCTTTGTTATATACTATATTCCAGATTTACAATGCTTATAAGGAAATCACACGTTTTTACTGTCTAAATAGCGGGAACGTGGCAGACTGTGTTGATTTTTCAAAAATAGTAAATCTCATTGCCCGTTATTGACAAAATTTACTCTTTCAAACGTTTTTCTATTGATTTGCAATTCACATTTAAATAAGAAAATAAAAATAAAATAAAAGAATTTAAGCATTTCCTTTATAAAAATGGACAAAATCAGCGAAAAATGTGTCCTTATATAAAGACATATCCTTGCTGACCTTTGATTTTAAAATTTTGTCATAGAAATTGTAAAAATATTTATGAGAAATAGAGCTTACGACTTCTCGCCTTCTCGCAAGATTCTCGAATCACGAATTACTCGTAAGGCTCGCGAGATTATCGAATCTCGAATTACTTGTAAGGTTCGCGAGATTCTCGAATCTCGAATTACTCGTAAGGCTAGCGAGCTCTCGACATTCATCTTAATCGATTCATTGGCTGCTTTATATAGAGATTACGATTTCTTCTGGAGCACACGCAAAATGTCCGCAAAACCACAAATAAAAACCCCGAAATGTATAAAATATTACCAATGCAGCGACTGAATTGAAAGTCGAGAAGATCGTGAGCCTTACGAGTAATTCGAGATTCGAAAATCTCTCGAGCTTACGAGTAATTCGTGATTCGATAATCTCGCGAGCCTTACCAGTTATTCGAGATTCGAGAATCCCGCGAGAAGCCATGTTCTTGATGTCTCGTTGAAAAATAAAATATTGCAAACAAAATTATATGTATAATAAATATTTTTTGCTTTAAATATAATTGGAAGCAATATAATCAACAAAAAGGTCACAAGTAAAAAAAACCAAGTGTATAAATACTGTCCATACAACGATTAAGTAAGAATGTCGAGAAGCTCGCGAGATTTACGAGGACATCGAGACACGAGAATCTCGCGAGAAGTCGAGTTCTTGATATCTCGGGTCTCGAAACTCTCGCTTGTGTTCGAGAAGAAATCGTAAGCTCTAATGAGATATAAAAATATAAAAGTGGAGCGCGCATTACTTGGATTGGAAAGTTGGTAGAAAAGGAGATATTATTAGTTAATTAATTGCACTCCGCCTTTATATTTTTACTTCTCACAAATATTTTTGCAATTTCTATGTCAAAATTTATTAATGAAAGTTTAGCAAGAATATGTCTTTATATAAGAGACATTTTTCGCTGATTTTTGTCCATTGACATAAAGGAAGTGTTAAAAATTTTCTTAATATCCCAATTCGTGCTCCCCTAGCAAAACTTTGTGTTATGCGTTTTATACTGTCCTCGGCATCTAAATAAAGTTTTAAATTTCAAGTCTCTAGCTCATCGAGAATTTACTCCAGACCGGTTTAAGTTCTCATCTAATTATCTCGATTCGTGCGCCACCAAACGGATCCATTTTATTGCATTGTCTCGGTGTCTCAACCTATGTGTGAAGTTTCACGTTTGTAGCTCAATGAGAAGTTACTTAAAAATCGATTGCAAGATTTGTATTGAAAATTCGGACAAACATTCAACCGACCTAATATAAGGAAAATAAAAAATATGCCATAATTTCCGTTCTCGGTATGCAATTTTACAAATGAATATCAGAAATTAGGAAAATGTATTAAAATATGGAATTTTGTAATAAAAAATTATCTTATCACGGAATTTAGAAAGGCGTGCATCAAAACGGTAAAGCTGGATAGAACAGCCACCAGCGGGTTAGGGGCTTAGAATATACCAACAGCAAACTGATTCAATGGGTTGTGTAGCGCAACCCTTTCAAGGGGTTGCCAGTGCAATATATAGCTTCTCCAACACAACTCTCAATCTCATCTGCACGTGCCGAATTTTTCTTTAGCAGCCGAGGCAAGATAATAGCGAACGGTTTTTGTTGTAGCAGTGCCTCGCCCTATGCAAGGGAAGTGGGTGCTCACATGCTGTTATCAATATACTATAATGGGAGTCTTAGGCTACTTTCAGTTTCAACAGCAGGTTTGGACGAAAGAGATAAGGACGTTGGAGGAGTTGGTTTCACATTAAAATTGCAAATATGGTTGGTGTTGTTGTTGTTGTTGTAGCGATAAAGACACCCCCCAATCTTTTGGGGAATGTTATCGATGTTGATGGCCCTTTGCCGGATATAGATCCGGTAAGTTCCGGTAACAAGCACCATTAAGATACAAGCCCGACCAACTGAGGAACGATTTAGTATGAACATATTGAACTCTCTAGGCCATCCCGCGCATAGTTCCATGGAATTTGGGGTCACCAGAGCCTCGGCTGCTAAAGAAACAGAATTCGACTATCGTAGGTGACGTTGAGAGAAGCTATCAATTATGCTGGAAAACTCTTGAAAGGTTTGCGCTACATAATCCTTTTGGGCATTTTAGTCGGCTTTGCTACGGGTACATTCTAAGCTCCTCTACCCGCTGTGTCGAGTGGTGAAACAACAGCGTATACAAATAAAGTAAACACACACACTGATAAGCAAAGTATCCGTATGTGTGTTTGCATCATTTGCGAATCAGTGGTTTGTTTATGTAACTTTTCGTTGCCGCCAGAACACTTGCATTCATCACATCACATCAACTTTAGCTCACAACTTGGCATCATCGCCCACCGAATTTCATTTTGTTGCCATACAACCGGATCTGATGAAATTATAATCAATCAATGTTCGCGCGAGCGCATAAAATTACACACTTCATGCCACTTTCGCAGCGTAGGCAGCCGTCGGCAAAACATCAGCGCGACACCACTGAACCCCACCAACACAAACACAAAGCGCCAAACAATGGAGCGGTGCAAAGTAATGCTGCGAAGGCAACCATTATCCTTTGGTTACGCAAAACTGGCTGTGGCGATTTAAAGCGCTCAAACAACAGTTAATGCATCAATTTGGTAGTGGTTGCACTCAAAATGTATACAACAACATTAACATATATGTTTGTGGAGAGCGCTCTTGTCGCTATTACCATAGCTGTTGTTGTTGTTGTGCTGCGTCGCTATCGTTGCTGTTTTGGTCAACGTAATTTCAAAATTTAATTAAAATAAATTCAATTACAGAAAACATGAAAATCCATTAAGCAAATTATCGTCATTACCGGCTTGTAGTTGTTGCTGCTTGTTCTTGTTATTACTTTTATTATCATGTTTTGCTCTCGCTAGAAATAACTGGCTCCTGCTATGAAATCACCTTTTAATATCATCGTTTATTTTGTACTTACACTCTTACACTCTCGATGCCGACGCGCAATTTTGGCGCTGTCCACTGCTTTTGATGGCAACATAATTTTGCGCCGTTGTAAATTGTTTTAACCAAAATGTGTGGTGTTTATATAATAAATTAAATTAAATTGATTTTTAACATACTACATAATATTTTTTCGCGTTGGAACATATTTTTTATTTTTTTTTTTTGGTCTTCAGCACAGCAACTTGCAGTTTTTTTTTCAACTTTCATTCGAGATTGGCGCTTAAGTCTATTGTTTGATGGTTAATCGAGATGTAAGCGGCATGATTATCACTTTGTCAATCACGTCTTTTAATAGGAACTCTCTTTTTTAGTGAGGGCCGAGCGCACAGTTTTGAATATTTAGAACTTACTACAGCAACGCTGCCGTGCCTTTTTAACACATTTGTATGAGCTTCGACTGTGTGTTTGTTTGTTGGTTTGTAACTCTTTTGGACTCGATTTTTTCCCACTTTAAACGAACAGTTTTAAATCAAACTTTGCACACCTTTCAAAGATCGATGACAATGGAATAATTTAATAGTTGAGTGACATAAGGTCAACGGATTCAAGATCAATTGAAGTTATGACCACTTCAAATCGCCATACGATCGATTTTAATTTTACGCATCTATCAAGGACAAATGACAAAAGTATAATTTGATGGTGAGGTGATTTAAATTCAACGGATATAAGATCACGTGATATCATGACAACTTCTGTTGGCATTAAGGTCAGTCTAAACTTTACATATGTGTCAAGGACTAATGAAAATGAAATAATTGAATGCTGGTATGACATAGGGTCAACGGGAACAAGGTCAATTGACCTTATAACCACTTAATGCAATAATTTGGTAGTGGGGTGACATAAAGTCAACGGAAAAAAGCCAATTTAGCTTATGAGCATAAGGTCTATTGGCCATTTGAAGTGGCCATAAGACCAACTGGCTTTGTGACTTTTCAAAATTTGGTGCAATGGCCATTTGGTCAAAGTGAAAAAGTATAGTCCTGGATGGAAATTATTTCCTGCCTGCAATTGAAGCTTAGGGCGTTCGTACAAGAGACTCTCCTACACTACGATTGCTAGGCCATATCACATGAAATATTTCCATCGAAACCAGCCTTTATAAGCAGAGGAAGATGGCGGCCCCCACTCCATTGGAAGGACTGGTTGGAAAACTATTTAAATTTCTTCGATCTGACCAATTTTCGCCAGTTAAGAAGCGACTTGTGCACCTTTTCGGAGCGCCATAACCGTTTGAACTGTTAAGCGCAAATTGCGTAAATTATAGGTTCGAAGCAAAATAATTGACCCTATGGCCAACTAGGAAAAAAAAGTTGCTTTAATGTCAATTGACATTATGGCCATTTACCTTTTTTCACAAAATATTTAATTCGCATTATGATAAAAACAGCGAAGAAGATACTTCTAGCTCTATCCGTCTGCCTATAAGTAATACTAAATAAAACAGTTTTCTTCTTCTTGTTATATATTCATTTCTTACCGCCCTCCATCTATCTCAATGCTATTTCAAATGAGTGACTACTAACTCAGTTGTATATACATACATACATCTATTACAGATTTAGTGTATATTTAAGATATATCTTCCAAATACACCTACACATTCACCGCCGGCTGTGTAACACTTATAATTTATGAACTCTATTTTGGTAATAAAATATGCCATTGAAATTGTTTTTGATTACCATATTTTTTTCAAAATAAGCATTTGATCTGTTTTTTTATTTTCATTAATATATGTATATTAGGGTGGTCCTGATTATTCAGTTTTTGAAAAATTAACGGGGCATTCCGTAAAATCATTACTTACTCAAAAATACTGATGACGTATATAATTTTTATTTTCTTTTTTTTTTTAGATTTTTAAAAGTTTCTACCGAAGGTAAAACTTTCAGAAAAATTATTATAATAATATAATTATAAAACATGAAAAATAAACGGAAATATAATTTTTAATGTGGGTTTCCCAAAAGGTCTGCTTATAACCACCTTAGAGATTAGTTTAGTTATTTTGGGGGGTAAAAATCGTTGGAAGTTGCTAGAAAAGGTAAAATAGTATTGACTAGCGTAAAAGAAGCATGCGATATACAAAATTCAATCCTCGGAAGCGACCTCTAAATATTCTTCAAAAAAATTGGAAAAACTACTGAAATGGTTTCTCTGGATAGAGAACCAATTGAGATGGTGCCCTTACAAAAATTAAAAAAATATATATATTGTGGCCATTATTAGCATCACTATACTGTTAGTAAATAATCACAACAACAAAAACAGCAAGCAACCATACTTATGTACATGTAAAAATTAGAGCAAGCAGTCACACTTATGTACAAGGCAACGAAGAATATTCCATACACTTAAACAGCAGCTTGAAGCAGAGAGATTATTTGACATACATATATGTAGTCATCAGCTAAGAGCAGAAATTGTTACTCACACATATAGCTAATAACCAAGTATAAGATACAACCGATCCATGATCGTGAAAAGTCTAGACCTTAGGAGAAATATGTGGACTAGGCAAAAGAGAGTATAAAAGTAGCGCAAGCTGCGGAATAACTAATCAGTTTGATTTAAACACGCTATTATTGAAGTATAATTGTGAAGTACTACTACCGAAGTAGTCTAAATAAAGAACTTTTTGTAATACTGAATATTGGAATTATTTATTCGACAGTTTAGAGGTTCGAACGTTAGCAGAAGGTGCATAATTAGAAGGAACTCCCAAAATTCATTACAGTCTTAAGGGTGTGTTGTATAGGAACAACTACAAAAAATGATTCATAACTACTTCAGTTCAGTGAGCTTAATATGATTGTGATAAAACTTCATACTCTTCCTTGTATTTACACTTTTCTTTCTTTTGCCAACAAAACTTTTTATTCGTTAAATTTATAATTATTGTTAGTATTTGTCTTATAAGAATTTAGGCTTAATTGTTAATTATTTTGCAATGTATAATCGCTGATGTGCTATAAAAGACTCTGTCTTATAGTCACAACCACTTTTTTAAATAAATTGAAATTGAATATTTTGTCCCGTATAAGGTCCACCCTAATGTAAATTCTAAGTTGAAACTTGAATGCATACAAATGGTAATTTGCATAAAAAACATTTAAGTTGACAAAACTACATTTGTTTTTGTGTTTTTCGTTTAAATTATATTCAGTTAAACACTTCACCCCTCAGATACGAGGTACACATTTTCAGTTAATTTTTTCTTATTCATTTAGTAGCCGATTTTATTAATTAAAAGAACATTGTCAAATATATTTAGTGATTGTGTCTTATTCCTCGCTTGCCGACGGCGTTTCTCTTTTGATATAAATTTTATTTATATTTTTGTTATTCTCATATAATAATGTAGTCGATTTTTTAACGGAATATGCAAGACGGCATGAAATTGAATGATATTAAGGCTGCTTTAATTAAATGTTTTGATTTTATTTAGGCCCGTTGATTCTTCCATCGGTATCGGCTTATCGTATAGAGATTATCTGATTAGTAGTGAGATTTTATTGCTTATTGCATCTGTTTTGTTGATTATTGTCATTTTAACGTTTATTTTGCTTCTTCTTTATCAACATATTTTTCAACAGATGACTAAACTTTATTGGTATTTTTAATGTGTTAACACAACCTGATGATGGTATGTCAACGTGATATGGGTAGAAAAAAAAGAGTTTAACAAGGATATTTCAACAATTAAGTTGCAATTATATACTTTTATTTACTTAATTCAGTAAAAAAGATCTTTCTTTTAGAGCGTAGGGTATAAGGGCAGTCTTATCATGAAGAAAACTATTCTTTCCTCCGTTAACAATCAGTAGCTCTTTGGAGTCATACACATAACTTTTCCAAACGGCATCATACTCAACTGCTGTTCAAATTAAAAAAAAATATGTTTTAAAAAAAGTTCTATCTTAATTTAACAATATTTTTTCATGTATGTTTGTTTAATGGTGTGTTCAGTTTATACTTATATTTAAGAATTCATGAGCTTAACACCGGCTTATAATAATTGAATTTCAATTATGTTGTTTTCTAAGAGAAACTGAAAAGAAAGAAACATTTACTGGCATATTGCGATGGAACCATTTCGAAAACCGCCAACGTAATCATCATCAGGCAATTTTGTAATGTTATCTAAGGTTTCTTAAATATAAGTATAAACTGAACACACCATTAAACAAACGTACATAAATATGTAGAACTGAGCCCGAGTTTACAAAGCTTCTCATTCGCAACGAAGAAGAACTTTACAAAAACAAAATCTACATGGCACACAAATTAATATAGAGACAAAATGTCTCAATTCTGTATTTAGTGTAGGAATGAGAAAAACTGAATTAAGCATGAAAACAAATACCAGCAGGATAGCTTAGTGGTCAAGGCAACTGCAGTTTCACCATGTGATTCACGGTTCGCATCCCGGTGAAACCTTTGATAACATTACAAAATTGCCTGATGATGATTACGTTGGCGGTTTTCGAAATGTTTCCATCGCAATATGCCAGTAAATGTTTCTTTCTTTTCAGTTTCTCTTAGAAAATAACATAATTGAAATTCAATTATTATAAGCCGGTGTTAAGCTCATGAATTCTTAAATATAAATATTTTTTAAAACTAATATTTATAAATATTTTTTATATTGATCATCTAAAGCCTTACATGTATTTTACCTAGTTGATGAATTTTTCTCTGTAACTGAGCAATTTTAGATCTCGACGCTTAACAACCCTCAATCCACGAGCCATACGAATGCACTCTTCGTGTCAGTTGGGCGGGCTTTGGTGGGTAATATTTTGGGTTTATTATTAGGTAAAGTTGAGCTGACCGGTCTGAAACTGGCCCAAACTGCGCAACTACCATGAAACGAAACCTTAACCATTTGTGGAGTATTTTGACGATTCCCTCAGGTAGGCTTACACAAACCTGCCTAATGTCTTATGCCTTATATGTATAAGCTAGCGCATCAGGTGAATTCTTTTTTACAGACTCCTGTACTACTGATTAAAGAGGGCTTTCTTTCTTCTCGCTCGTTGGCACAATGACCAGTGCCCTATGATTTTGAATATTTTTATTTGAGATCTATTTATCAGGCTCTCAGTTCTCTTTTCATAGCAGTCAAGGTATGCTCGCTTGTTGATCTTACAGCTGTTTCAAATGTATCAATTTCGCATGGCAATCATCTTGTACTTATTCTGTATTTCTATAAATTGACTTAGTATTTCTTATCGATGCACTTGCTTTTGGTAGTTCAACACCAACAACCCAGACCAAACCATTTAAACGATTAAGGTCCAATTAAATAAGTACCTTATCACCCAGCATTTTTATACTTATTGTTATACCTCGATGCACTGTAGCTTTTGTTTAGATCTATTGACCTTGACCTTTCGGCCTATTACTATATGTGGAGGTTTTGAATATATATAAATACCTCTCCAGGCTTTCTACTGCATATTACATAGAAATTTAGAGTCACGCCACCTGCATGGGAGAATCTCTGCCTTACCAGAGATGTGCTTTCGTACTGAATGTGAACTGATGCTCTATCCTTTATTGCAAAAGATCGACAACTTTGTGTATCGGATAGATTTAACTTACTTCGATGACATCTTAGACTACAGTGTCCTGTATAGTACCTGGTAAGACTTCGTACATCCTCTCTGCTAAGATTATTGAGATTGGCTGATACTCTCATTGTTCGGAGTATCCAAGAATTGGCCTGCTTTTCCCCCGGAAATTTCATCCAGTGCTTTCCAGTTACGTTAGTGTGCGCCTTTATGAGTGCACAGACTGGCTCTGGACAAAGGATGCTATAGCACCCTGCTTGGCTAGGTAGTTTAGTTGTTTATTACCATTATGTCCCCGCTTTCGAGAATCGATTCTAACCAAACCTTGTTGTTGGCTTCCAGATCATTTAGGATCCCACACAACAACCCATGTAAGTATAATTGTTACGGAGTTTGTGGCGTCATTTTACAGTCTCTACTAAGAGGATTTAACGCTCTCATTTATTAAATTTTAAATTCTTCTATAACTGATTCGTCATACAGTACTTCCTTTACTACCTTCAATTTTATCGCACTAAATTCGAGTATTACCTCTTTTAATGCAACATCCCGCAGAAGCGGTGTGAACCCTGCTTACCGTTCGAACCGAACCCATGTTTGTTTTTAAAGTACTGTGCTGAGAGACTGGACGTGACTACGCGCCGAGCAAGAAGACAAAGGAGATGGAATCTTGGGTTAGATTCAACGGTCGGGTGCCTTAAGGCCAACGGCCAAAAGGCCAATGGACGTTACGATCACCTCAAATGGCCATAAAATCAAGTCATCTTAGATTGAATTCTGTTGGTGATAAGAACAATTGATTTTAAGGCCATTTGAGGTGGTCCTAATTTCAAATGACCCTTTGGCCGTTGACCTTATGTCACGTCAACTCACCGAAGTTGCAACCAATTGAAATTTGACAACATTGAAGTGGTGAACTAAACTTTGGACGTTGCACTTATGTCACCTAGTTAAAAAAAAGTTATATAATCTTAAAAACCCTAATAAAAACTTTTCCGCTTCAATTTTTTTACACTCACCTCGTAAACACATCCGGATAATGTGTTCGCGAAAATGCCTTCTCCAATTCCTCCAATTGAAAACTGGTAAATGTGGTGCGATAACGACGCTGTTTACGTTTCGGTGCATAATCATCTAAATCACCATCACTATTCGTATCTGAAATGGGGCTATTCGTGCCGCCACTAGCACCAGCAGTTGTCACAATACACGATGCCGAACGATCAGGCATGGCATCCTGATGTGCTACTAATTTGGCTTCTTGTGGTAGGTCGTCCAGTTTGACTTCCTCGGATATGCCCATAATCCAAATGGGCGCAATGATGATAGTTTTAATGGGCGTGTCGTTGCAGGATGGATATCAAATTTATATAATTCGCTTAAAAAGTGCTTAGTTTATGAATGTTCTTCGCTTGCATGTGCTGTTTTTATTGATTTCTTATTTATTTTTAGTAAAAGTCTGCAAAGAGGAAACAAATTTGATGCTTAGTTGAATACCAATTAGACCTTAATATTTATATGGAAACAACTTTGAGTCTTGATATTATTTTGCACGTGCTTTTATCTTTAGTATTTTATCAGAATATTTGCTTTAGATTAAATTCGTTGACAGAACGCATCATCATAATGAATTAAATTGGATTTCTGCGGAAAAGTGTGGATATTAAATAGCTTACAACTTAATTGAAAATCCATTTACCTTTTTCATGCATAATTGCATATACATTTAGGTATGAATGTTCTGTGTTTGTGAACATTGTACGCTTTTGCCGCGGCATTTGCCGAACAACTTAATTAGTTCACTAATTCATGACAAGTTAAGAGCCATCAACTAATTTGTAGCGAGGCACTTGAACTGACGCACTACACTTTTACAAGCAAATTCACAGCAATGGTCACGCTTGTCAATTGTATCGATGGCATATTTATCAGGACATAAATAAATGCAATAAATGAAAAAAAAAAGAAAATCAAAATCAGCTACACAGAGCTTTAAATGCATAAATGCGCGCAATTGAAAGTGAAGCATGATGTACGCATGCGCAGCTGCTCACTACACATACAGTACATATGTATTTCTTTCATTTTGCTGCATTTTCACGCATAATATTCTTAATCACTGTCGTATGTGTAATGATTGCAAGTGATCATCAAGCCACATTGTCGTTGTGCCAAATAAGGATATTTCACCCATTTGCTATTTAAAGGGAAAATTAAAGATGCCTGCGGAATATACTAAAAGCGTTAAATGAGATTCAAGCTAAAACGGCGGCTGTTGCAGTTGAAAAAGGACAAGTCACTTTTTTAACAAGCGAAGGTGGCAGCTAACTTCGCCATAGTTTCGGGTCAGCGTAGTAAACCATACATTAACTAAATACTGCCGATTTCGTAGCTAACCATAGCATACATATTAAATTAACGCAATTGCTGTTGTCACTGGGGATTCGAGCTATAAAGTTCATTTGTAGAAGAAAGTCTTTTGATAATTCTCTTGTAAACAATGATTATCTAGTATATGCACTGGCATGTAGTAGCGCGTGTGGGGACTTGTTGTTCCAACAAAGTGTTTAGAAATTATTTCACTTGAAAGGGTCGCTGTACTCAGGCACTTGCAACTTCCAGAGAAAAGCTCTTGCCAAGAAGTGATATCTTGAACTGAGCGGGAAATTTAAAAGTAAAGTCCTTTCGACAAACAAAAATCACGCTCCACAAGACACTGGCATGATATGACTCGGAATCATGTACCCTATTGAGAGAGGATGAGATGGCTCTTGGAAGGTTCGAGAGAAAAGTTCGCTTCATTATGCCGATGGGACAGCTCGAAAGGGGTATAATGGTGAGCTATATGAGCTTTACGCAGACATAAGGATAGTGAAATGAATAAAGGTCTAAAGTTTTCACTAGCTTGGTCTTTTAGTTTGCGAATGGAGGATGACGCTCCGGCAAGTGTTTCAATCGACACTGCCATTTGGAAGCCGAGGAAATCGGAAACCTCCACTGAGTTGGAACAGGCAGGTAGAGGAAGACTTGACCTTCCTCGACGCTCTCATTAGACGCCAGTTATAGCGATACAGGAAAAGTTGACGTGACTTGTTACGAAACGGCTAACATCGCTTGGACGGTTAGGCGCTAGTTAATGATAGTGAAAAACTTTGTAGGTTAGGTTGAACTGGGTGGTCAATAAAGACCTCACATGAACTGAATTTTCTCATAGTGTTACCAGAACTTGTTTGACGACCAAACGGAAAACCCCCTAATTAGCTACTATGACTTATATTATACAATAACTCTGTCGTCTTGGCAAATACTAGGATATTTGTAGGACACGGCTTAATTGTTGCTTCGAAGTCTGTCAACTCTGCCATCCCTAGTCGTTTGAGCCTTGATCTAACGAACACAGGACACGAACATAGAACGTGCTGAGCTGTTTTTCCCTGCTGCGCCCACTTGCTACACCTGCTGTTACTTATGTACATCTGATTACTTATAAGCATGTGACGCCAGAAGGCAGTAACTAGTATTATGCCCGTTGAGAGCCCTACAGCTTCCTCTTTAGGGATATGATCAATAATTGATTGCAATACTGTAGGATTTCCAATTGATCTTAGAAATTTTGCAGGCCCGTGCTTCTATACGCGCATTTACTGCTTGGCCGACCATATGCAACTCCTGTCTTCTTTTCATTTTCGCCAAACGAATTGGGACTTTCACCACCCATTCATCGAGCGCTTTACCCTTCTTTACCAACTCATCGGCCTTCTGTCCCTTTATGATCAGCAATCCAAAAAAGATTTGTGGTTCGGCCTTGGCGAAGGTTCTCGAATATTTCTTTGCATTCCAGGGCACGTCTCTATAAACAACTGTGTTATTGACTTAATAACCGCCTGATTATCAGTAAATATATTGAAGCGATGCAGCTTAAACACGCTTCCTACTGACTTTCTACTCCTTTTTTCACGTCTGCGGCTCCCAACTGAAAGACACTGCAGTAATCTGGCAGCCTGTAGGATCTACCGTAAATTTTTGATACATCTGTATACACTTGCATAGTATGTTCAGCTAATTCCGTACCCCTATACAACCCGCCGACTCTATTGTAGCCCCAAGATCACTTCCGAAGCTCAGGCACCGTGCCATGTAGTCCGTTTGCCCTATATTATATGGCGGTATACAGATATGGACATATGGGCTGCTACCTAGCTACGCTGAGCCCTAAAACTTTGTTACAGTTGCTAACGCTATATTTCTAGCTATAAGGTCTGCCGGCGGGATGAGAAAATTACATACAATGCTGCTGTCGGGTAAGTTTTCAGGGCTCCCGGTATGCTAATCAATGATAGTCTGCTTTCTGTATACGTACCTTTTTGAATGGGTGTACATCAAACAGGGGCCCCATAGTAAAGTATGAGCTTGAAAATGGGTGTAAATATTGTGGCGAATGTTAACATCGCTAGGCTAGTTAATAATCACGCAACAACAAAAGCGTGAAGCAGCCACTCTTATGTACATGAACACATCAATCATCATTTATACACATACATAGAAGGCGACGAAGAGATGCCTCACACACACAGATGTAGTCATGAGTCGAAGTTGTTACTCACACATACAAACGCATATATGTAGCTCAATTACCAAGCAGGAGTATAAAGTAATAAAGTATAATTGTGAAGTACTACTCCCAAAGTAATCTAAATAAAGGGCAGTTTGCAATACTGAATATTGGAGTGATTTATTCAAGAGTTTAGCGATTCGAACGTGAGCAGAAGGTTTAAAACCAGCGGAATTTCCCTAACTTCGTTACAATTTGCATAGATGGAGTTTGGGTGATAGGCCCTAGCATCTCCTACGAGTACAATAGTAAGGCAAAATTTAACTGATGATAGAGAAAGAGTCTTAGTGGGGCTGGAAGTGGGAATAGGAATGTGAAGTTTAGCATATGTAGGAGTGATTGTGGGAGTTGGAATGAGATTTGCGAGTGGGGTGGGGGGGTTGGGAAGTGGGAGGCTTCCAAATGGAATAAGGAAAGGACAAGAATTGTAAGAAGACAAGAAAATGGACTAGAAGAGAATGGGATATTTAGTGAAATGGGAAAGCAAGGCGCAATTTTTTAATTTGACGAAGCATGCGGGGTACTCTAGTGTATATATAAAACTCTTTAGCACTAAATAAATAAAAAAAAAAATTTACGCATACGTGCCGGTAGCCGAATTTTCATGGGGTACGGATATGTTTGATTTGTTGGATTTCAATTATTTACGTTTCTTATGTTCTAACTTTTGAATTCACACTCAAGAACGTACAACGAGGAACGGTGAAGACGACTTCTACTGATAAATAGAGCAGAGGGTAGAAAACCAGCTCTACTCAAATATTGGTGAGGATACTTTGTATAAGATATTTTGTTTTCTGCAACACGACTACAAAAGATTGAAGCTATGACATCTAAGTCTTATATGTAAGAATGTTTTATACATCTATCCTACCAAAGAACACAAAGCTTACCTAGTAGACAGACAATTGGCGAGTGCAACTACAAGTTTTTCGGCATCTGTCGATGTTATGGTTAATGTTTATGCATTTCTTAGTCTTTATTTAATTTGGACGTACATATAAAGTTATTTTATTTATATATTATATTTTGTTTTGTTTTTCCATTTTGCATGCTTCAACTGTCTGCCACAGGCTGAGTGTTGCAGCTGTAATGGTAATTAACTTGTTGCGATAATTGCCCACCATTTGCACTTTTGTTGCAACAACAACAACAGCAAGCTACTGCTGTCAAACAGAGTCTAGAGAGTACTGTTGCAGACGATGTTGTACAAAAAAGCTCATGCATAATTGTAATGACAACGTTTGCTCATTGCGTGTGCAATAAATTACAAAATGTGCTCACTCACTAAGAAAAATGCGACGAAATATAATTTTGTTGGGTGCGAGGTGGAGGGGTAAAGATAGAGGTAGAAGTAGATCGGAGCAGAGGTAGAGATTAAAATGTAGATGTACGGGAATAGTTAGAAGTAGTGGTAAAGTTAGAGGTAGGGGTAAAAAAGGGGTGGAAGCAGTGGTAGAGATAGTGGGAGAAAATTGTGGTATATGCTGATAATATTGCATTAGTGGTGGCCAAGAAACTGGACACGCTTCAAGCTTTATGTAATGACGCTGTAGGAAGAATAAAGGAATGGCTTACCAATACTTGACTGGAGCTGGCTAGCCAATAGACAGAAGTGGTATTAGTAAGCTCAAAACAGTCTGCGAACGATTTAGTCGTCAATGTTGGGGATCATCAAATCACCTCAAAGGATTCTCTAAAATACTCAGGAGTGCAGGTTGACTGTAAGTTAACTTTCAAAGAGCACTTCAGAGCGGTGGGAGACAAAATTTCCAAAGTAAATGGAGCACTTATGCGAATAATGCCAAACATTGGTGGTCCAAGCGAAGCTATCCGTCAGCTATTGTCCACACTAACCAGCTTGATAATACTACACGCAGCACCAGTGTTGTACGGATCTAAACGGATCCAGCAAAAAGATATATTTTCAGCATACCCACTTGCAGCTATAAGAATAGAAAGTGCCTACCGGACGGTGTCCGACGACGCGATCATGGTCTTAACACGGAATATCCCAGTTGACTTACTGGAAAGAGAAATAGCCGATCTGTACAACACTAATATGGAGCGACTATCTGAAGTCGCCAAGCAAAGAACACGGACACAAACAATAGCTATATGGCAGGAACGGTGGAAGGCCCCGATTAAAGTGCGTTGGATCTTCACGTTAGTTTGGGGCGTAACTCAATGGAGTGAGCGGAATTATGGCGAACTGAACTACCATCTCATATAGATATTGAGTGGACATGGCGGTTTCAAAGAGTATTTATGGAAGCGTAGGATAGAGGTAGATTCTTTTTGCCCAAGGTTTACCACGGAGTTAGAAAATGCAGAACACGTCATGTTCCACTGCCCCCATTTTCACGAGGAACGACTCACCTTGCATAGGGGTTTTGGCGAGGAACCTACCACGAGAAATTTAGTATCACAAATGTGCCATAGGAAGGAATGCTGGACTGCAGTAAGCAAAATGGCATTTATGGTCATGACACGTCTGGTGGATGCTGATAGGGAGCGCTGGCGAAGCAGTGGTGATTAAATCGACACTAAGAGCAAATAGCGGCACTCTGGACACAAGGACATCAGTAGGCTCTTAAAAATTGACAAATATGGAACGCCACCGTGAAGTAATGCGAATGTGGTACCGGGATGGGCGACGGTTCCAAAGTTGGGGTTATTTTTTAATCTCCGGACACACGGTTGCTGCAATGGCAGCAAGTATGGTGCACTAGGAAGTTTTCAGCCCTCCCGCAAAAAAAAAAAAATAACGGTAGTGGTAGAGGCTGAGCTCAGGCAAAGGCGATTAATGCCGGCAACCTTTGAACGGCCATTAAATTTAGGTTAGCTGCGAATAGCTCTTGTCCAAGAGCGGCTGGCAAGGAGAGCTTGGCTTAGAAGTCCACATGCACCCTGTAAGCTCCCAGTGACGGAGAGGACAGATGCTGAACTTAACTTAAGCATCCACAAACCACATTGGAGTTGCAGCGTGGGAATAACTGCTCAAGATAGGTAGGAAACTACGCGGCGCGGAATACTCATCCATGAAGGAGGGAAAAAGTTAACTATTTAAATACCATGATCGCTTATATTTCATTTCGCCCTAAGACTGCGCCCAGTAAGGTTTTGATTAAGGTAAACTTGAACAAAAGGTTTGGATATGTTTGCTAAGGGCTGGTGAGTTTATCAATCGGAAAGCTTAGTACACTGCTTGAATCCTATCAAAACGACTTTCCAACTAAAGTCGCATTCATCTTGGTTCCATTAAAAACTTCGCAGGCTTTCAGGTACGTTCCAAGTAGGGCATCTTTAAGTTGATAGTGCAGGTTCAGTTGAGATCATACTGATTAACGTTTATCTGGCTCTGGACGTCTTTATGAGTCTTCCTTGGGGATTACGTCAAAGTTCACGTGACATCCCTACCTTCGCATAGATAACCCCAGGATCTTTTAGGGATACTGTACATTCGGACTAAAATAGCGGCTCTAAGTGGGGACCCAATCACACAAATAATGAGCAAACACAAACAACACCAAGATAAGGAAATTGGTTTAATACATTTACTGGACCAAAGCTTTCACGCTCTATAGAAGGGCATGGTCTATTGTGCGTTGATCAAAACGCTCACAAAATTGAAGAGAGCACGTAATAATATACAGCCGCAAACTTAGCGCTTGGCCTTCACAATTAAGACATCGAATCGCCTCTGGAAGTGAAGGAATTGAAGAATAAAATAATTGCCAATGAGAGGGCTAAGGATGAAAGCTTGTCACACAGGGAAAGAGACCTAGGTAGAGCTCTTTGAATGAAAACAAAAAAACAAAGTAGTCCTCCTCAAACAAAGTTACGTCAGGGCACGAGGAGAGTCAGCCATTTAAGAAGAAAGATATTGAAAGGAAGGTAGGAAGTTGAGATAGCTCGAAAAACGGGAGGATGTTAGGAAGTCAAACTAAAAAAGAAGAGTAAGAAAAAGATGTTTAATCGTTATGGGAAGTTGCGATGAATAAAAAGTCCTTGAGGATGACGTCAAAACTATAAGAAGAATATCAAACGCAGAATTTTTGTTTAGAGACGAACTGGTTTCGGCGTTGTGCTATCTTCACTGCTTAATTTCAAGCTCGTTCGGTTCGTTTGGGTCGTCTCCAGACAAAATGGAAACAATGTCAACTTTGCATTTGAAACATTTGCGATTTTGTAGGCGAGACTATTTCTTTGTGGGCTGTATATGAGTCTTGTGGACAAAAAAAGAATGAGAATTAAGATACAAAGGAACAGAAAAAATAAACGAAAAAGAAAGAAGGGGAATGAAAAAAAATGAAGAAGAGATGGTAGAGAAAAATAAAAGTGAACGGAGCGGAAAAGATAACGAAGATTAGATGTAGGGAAAAAAGAAAGAAAAGGGGTAGCGGAGAAAAAAAGGTAGTTAGAGTGTTTGTTGTAATTCTTTGTTTGAAGACAATCCACTTTCGTGATTTTGCCATCTTCAGTGTAATTTTTCGTTTCCCTATCGAAAAATTAAAACAACAAATCGAAAAAAGTTGCTTTGATGATGATAATGACAAGTTATGATGAATTAGAGTAGGATAGGAGGTGAAAAATTAAAAAGGTGAATTTCTTAAGCATTGCGTATTCGCTGGGCAATGCCCGGTAACCTTTTTGGGAAAATATTTCGGAGAAAATCAAAATTTGCTTGCAAATGAAATTGGCGAATTTAAGGCAAATTTTTGTCTTGAAACAATTTCGTGCGTCAATTTAAGCAAATTCTCATTGTTGTTGTTCTTGTAGCAGTGCTTCGCCTCATCCAATTGGTGCAACCGTTCACAAGTTGTCATCAATGTCCTTTAACGTGAGTCCAAGGAAACTTCCAGTTTCAACAGGGGTGGATCATAATCAGAGGGTTGTTCGAGGCGTTGGTTCCACATTGCAATTGGTTGGTGTCATGTGGGGATACGTTGCAAGTACGACATACATTTTGTATATCGGGGTTGGTTCTGGATAGGTAAGAGTTTAACCTGTTACAGTACCCACACCGAAGTTGAGCTAGAGTGACGCGTGTTTCCCTAGAGAGAGTGCATTCCTCTTCTGCGAGCTCAGGGTATTTTTATTTAACACTACTGGATTCGCCGGGAAATTCCTGGCATAGAGGTCTGACGCCTGTTCGTGGATATCATTGAGGACCATCTTGTGCTTTTTTGATTCATACGCCTGTGTTCTCATAATGTTTACGGATATAACCTCTTAATCCTCTGGGAGGTGCAGCCCCATCAATCAGATGTCTGTTTGTTCAGCATATCATATTTCTCTCCCTAATGGGGAATACTCTCACCTCATTGTGTAGGTGGTGTTCTGGGAACATAAGAAGACCGCCCGTAGCGGTTCTGAGGGCAGTATTTTGGCAGGCCTATATTTTCTTCCACAAATTCTCATTCGCCGGGGTGCTTGCAACTTGTGCAACTTTTGGTTGAATAAAATGTTGATGGTTAGCGGTGATGGCGATTGAATGGTTGCGAATTTTGAGCGAATGAAAACTGCAAAAGGAAACAAAAATATTTTAAATGAGCATGATAAACATTTAGGAAATTTTGCATTGCCTTCGAGTTTCCCGTCAAACCTAACCTCAATATCTATAGCAACAAAGTTGCCAAATAAAAGAAATAAAAAACTGACAAAAAAATTTTAAGGACTGCCTTTATATAAATGGACCAAAAAATAGAAGGCAATTATTCCTTTAATACAGACATAGTCTTGTTGAATTTTGACTAAAAAATTTTAACAACAGCTCTTGTAAAAGAATTTTGGGATTTAAAACTATAAAGGTGGAGCGCAATTTTTCAATTTAAGGCAAACCATATATATGGGATTAACTAATTGATTTTTTAAAATTTAAACACGCGCTCTACCTTTATACTTTTAAATCCCAAAATTCATTTACAAGAGCTATTGTTAAAATTTTTTAGTCAAAATTCAACAAGACTATGTCTGTATTAAAGGAATAATTGCCTTCTATTTTTTGGTCCATTTATATAAAGGTAGTCCTTAAAACTTTTTATCAGTTTTTTATTTAAAATTTTAAGTACTGCCTACAAAAAGGCAATTGCAAATTTGATTACTAATTTAAGTAATTCCTAAGTGAAAATTCTTATCTTTATTTATTTGTTCAAAATAGCAAGTTTTAAGAGAATAAGTGGAACTTTCGCTGACAACACTGGCGAAAGCAACAGAATTCGTTCCAAGTTTCATGTCTCTAGCTCATCGGGAAGTTACTCAAAACTCGATTGCAAAATTCCCCTAGTTTTTTAAGGATTTGTAGTTATCTCACGTAGCGGGCCACCTAACGGAATTTTGTTCTCTGTAAATTGTATTGAAACAGGGTCTCGAACTATGTGCTAAGTTACAAGTCTCTAGGTAACCGGGAAGGTAGTTAAAGATGGATTGAAACATTAAAATTAATTTTCCTAATATCTCGATCCATGCGCCACCTAGTGGAATATTTTTGATCAAATGTTGCATTGTCACCGGGTTCTGACCAACGGCCTAAGTTTCAAGTCTCTAGCTCACCGGCAAGTTACTCAAAAATCGATCGTAAGATTCCCCTCGTTTTTAGGGATTTGTAGTTATCTCAATTAGCACACCACCTAGCGGAACTTTGTTTTCTATAAATTGTATTGTCACCAGGTCTCGAACTATGTGCTAAGTTACAAGTATCTAGGTAACCGGGAAGTTAGTTAAAAATTGATGGAAATACTCCCAAATTAAAATTAGTTTTCCTAATATCTCGATCCATGCGCCACATAGCGGAATTTTTTTGATAAAATATTGCATTGTCACCAGGTTCGGATTTACGGTTCAAGTTTCATATCTCCAGCTCACCTGGAAGTTACTCAAAAATCGATTGGAAGATTCTCTGCGTTTTTTCAGGGATTTTCGTTTATCTCGATTCGTCTGCCACCTGACGGCATTTTGTTTCCCACGGATTGTAGTGCCATCGACTCCCAAACTATGTGCTAAGTTTCAAGTCTTTGGATCACCGAGAAGTTAGTAAAAAGTCGATCGCAAAATTTCCATTTTAAAATAAATTTTCTGTATATCTCGATCCGTGCGCCACCTAGCGGATTTGTTTTTTCACTTGCATTGCAATGTCCCCCAGATCTGAACTATGGTCTAAGTATAAATTGTCTAGCTCAACGGGAAGTTACCAAAAAAGACTTTTCCGTGGGTCAAAAATTCGTATGAAAATGAGGGGAAAAACATGAAAGCGACTTAATATAAAGGTGGAAAAAAGACAACATAATTATCCACAAAATTTTATATTAATACAATGCCACCTCGCGCCAAGTGCCACATTGAACTCATTGCACTATTCTTTAGCCAATTTTTCATTCTGCACGTTGAACCAATGTTTTTTGCTGGCTGCTTGCCGCCAAAGCGCAACTCATCTTGTAAGCTACACAGTAAGTTTGCTCTTAATTACTACTGGAATGTGCCACTGTCTGTTTATTTTTGGTGCATGCAAATTTTTTTTATACCCCTTTGCATTTTCTAACGTTGTCAGACCTACATACGACAAAATTGAAAATAAGACCAGTATCCACTAAGACCCGTTAACGCGGCACTATGTAACTACAAACGGGAGATTTGGGACAATTACCAGCATCTCTACAAGAATATTAACCGTAATGGAGCCAATATACCCACGCAATATTCTCAAAAGAGACCTTCAAAAATACAGTCGGATACGCTTAGGTCATACACGGCTCTATACCCTATTCCCACATATTTTCGCGCACATCACCACCGATCTGCGACCAATCACACTTACCTGTACAACATCTAACATCCGATTACAATACAATCTCTAACATTTTTAATAATCACAACACAACCATTGCAGAACTATTAACAAATATATCTGGGAAAAATATTAAAATCTTTACAAATTACTGACTGAAAATCTTAGTCGTTAGTGCCTAGCTTTAAGTTTATTGTATAATTTATTATGCAAATAAATAAAAAATAATAATAACAAGATCAGTATAAGACGCTCCGTGGAGCGAGCATGATTGCAGTTCGTTTGTGTGTATTTATTGTCTTTATGCACAGGCGCAGAAACGAACGACACTAATGCTCGGTTGATCGTCAATTTGCTACTACTCGTAATTTATTTCGTTTCAATTCGCTCCCATATAAGGCGTTCGGCATTAATATTCTTCTAAATCTAGGGACTCGTCGTCTATCCCTCCTTCCGTGCATATATCAAACCCATCGGTGCACCTTCTCATTCATCCGCTCAGACATTCTTTCCTACGATGGTCGGTTCATTTTCTCGCCGCCTCATATAAGCCAATCACAGGTCTGCGCTCTTAAGCACTTGGAAGTCTATGGTATAGTGCCACAAGTTTGTAATTTATCACAACTGGGTATAAAATATCAGAATTCACCTACACTTGTACTTTTGGAGTTGTTTTAATTGCCTTTTACATTGAAATTATTTTGAATGTAGGATTGCAATTTGCATTTTTTGCTTTTAATTTTTTTATTGTGTATTTTAAATATTTTTGTTTTTGTTGCCACATCACAACTCAATCATCGACTGTGGGGTCAAATTCAAGGTTCGCGGTATGTTTTGTATTTAATTATTTTAATGAAAATAACGAGGAACTCGCTGGCAGTGTTTTTATTTTAAAAAGGTGTAAAAGGGATATGCTAATTTGTGTGTGTGTGTGTTTGTGTGTGTGTATGAACTTAAGTTGCATTTTCTTGCTTGGATCAAATGTTAATAAAAGTTTTTGTGGTTTCCGATTTCATTAGTTCGCCCGTCCAACCAAATCTCAATATAATTGCTTAAGTCCTTCCATCATCTGTCCATCAAATTTGAATTTCAGGCTTCATGTCATGGTCTATGGGCTTTCTCATCTAGGGAATTTCAACATTCTTACCAGGTTTAACTTCATTTCAGACGAGACAAACTATTGTGTGCCAACAACTGCCATCTGTGCATGCTTCCGAAAAATCATCCCTAGAGTGAGAGGAGTGGGGAAAGGAATATTGGGCAGTGGAATGGTTGAGTGGTTTGGGGATGAGCCTAAGTTGGACGAAGAGGTTTGGAGGAAGAGTTTTCTATCAGGAGCTCGATGTAAGGCGCAATTTTAAGTTGTCTAATCACTGCAGCTTCTTCAAAGCGGAAGTTGCCTCAATTAAGTATGCGATAGATGAGATGCTGAGCAGTCCTACTACGGTTAGAGAATTCAACGTCTACTATGATAGCCAAGTGGTAATTAAAACAGTTATCCCAAATGTATGGCGGTCGAGGCTGGTAAGGAAATGCCTAAATTCACTTCTGGCTGCGTCGAACTATTTTAATATTAATATCATCTGGATCCCCGGTTATAGCAATATACCTGGGAGCTGGCACGCGGTTCTCCAAGCGCGCATGGATACAACTGAACCGGATGTAAATGGTTGAAGGAAATACGGAGTACACTGGCGAAGTGGACGGCAAGTGGTTTGCTGAAATGGTTGGGTTCAGTAACGCTAATCTATCAGTGATGACTGTGGTCTCATGGGACACTGCCCTATGGGAGTCCATACGGTACCTCTCAACATACTGAAAACCCCTTTTGCTGCAGCTGCTTGATGCAGGACGAGGTGGAATGAAAGATATATCGGACAGTTGGGTGGTAGGATGGTATGGAACAGCCATGATCGTAGAAGTTACGAGGAGTATCAATACGGCAACAGTTGACCGGCGGAATGATATCAGACCGCACCAGTTGAGATAAGGGGCGAACAATAGCGGTAGTAAGCAGGGATGGGAGAGTCGCTGGCGACGCAATGGCGGAAGAGGTTAATACTTAGAAATTGCTATTTCATCTTCCCCGTCTAAAACACCCATATACATGCTTATTCAATAATTCAACCAACCACTAGTAAAATGAGACCCACTTATGTACATCGAACCCATTCACCTCAACAATTATTCCCCAACTACTCAAATCCCTTACGACGGAGTGCTCCGGGCATATACACAACACATGTCACCAATATTAAAACAAAGCTTTTTCTCCTCACTCACACGGGCTGGCCTACGACAGAACTCAGATTTGAAGTATGGGGGCCAAAGGAAAATGTATCAGCTTCTCAAAAAAAATGTCGCCTCTTATTTTCGAAGTTGAACTCACACCAAACCGAAGTCTTGCCATGCCACAGAAAAAAATTGAAGCTGGCAAAGCTCTCTATACAAATTTTCATCATCAGTTATTGACGCTTAACTAACTATGTGATTTCGGACGTTCCGTGACAAGCGACGTCAGCTGTTCATGTTTCATGATAGCTAATGCCAATAGAGAGTAGCAAGGAAGTTCAGGATTTCCTTCATCAACTTATTGGAGCAGACTTCCCAACAGCCGTGTTGAGTGAAATACTTTCCTGGCCAGAGCATCTTCGCCCATTCTCATAACATCACCTAGCCAGCGCAGCCTTTGGACTTTTGTTATTCATATCTGCCTAACGATTTTACTATTATGATTAGCTCGCGCTTAACAAGTTGCGCCAGCTATCCCTGTTTCGGGATAACTGACGCCCGTTGGGAGGTGTTCCTTCACCTGTCTCTTTCAACTCAGTGGAGTTATCCCACTTTATCTGCTTCCAAACTGCGGTGAAGACTGAAATACTTCCTGGGTGGAGCATTTTCGTTCATTCGCATAACATGACCTAGCCAGCGAAGCCTGTGGGTTTTATTTGCTGCACTATCGTCATATCTACGGAAGGCTCATACAGTTCATCACTATACCTCCTCGGATACTCGCCGTCGGCATCAATTACAGAATCATAAATATATCTCATCTTCCTTCGACACCGTCCCTGATTACGAGTCATACATCAGGACAGATATGATGAGCGACTTGTTGACATTTCTTTCAAAACTTGTTCTTTGGAAAAAGGAAGTGGAGTTCAATACTAAAGTGCACGTTGACTTCTCTGTTTTTTTTCTTCGCTTCTACTATTCGCGAATCCAAGACGTTTTGAAAAAAAAAATAATAATAATAACGGTAAGATTCCACTCCAAATCTGTTCTACACCAACAAATGTCTATAGTAAGAATTTAAGAAGTAAATAAAAAAATCCTTCCATTCTTAAATGGATTCGAACTTTGTAAAAATTCTTACAAGATATCTCCATTTATATCTCTTTATTATTTATGCCATCTTACACCGCCTGCCCTGATCAGCGCCACCACCAACTGGCCAATGGCCACTACTATACCACCAACATCATCAACAGCACCAACATCGCACCTTCTCCACCACACACCGATCATTTCGCTCAGTTCAAGATCAGCATAAACTGTACGAGCTCGCTATGCTTTCTTACACAAATATGCTGCTGAACAAGATATATTGCCTCTTTCGCTACCTTGACAGCTGGCAGCTTACTATAGACATTAGTATTGTGCTTTTTGGTGTTATTGTTGTTGTGAGCCAATACAGCTTCCGTCGTCTTCATTTTAGGCATTACTTTTACTGCTGCTAACATTTATGTCAGTGTGTTTGTTTGCTGTTGTTCTTGTTGTTCTTTACAATGTTGCTATGCTGTTATATGTTGCTGATACACTCGCTGTTGTTATTGACAGGCGTACTAGCCTCAACGTGTTCTGATTTAATGAATTACACGCTGATTGCCGCGATATGCAATCGTGTTGATGGCTTCTGTCCATGCCACAGACCACGACCCAAAACGAATATTGTTGTTGCTTCTTCTGCTGCTGCTGATACTTAACGCAAAAGCTCTTGTTATTATTGTAGATATTGAAGTTGCACAATTTTTTTTTCAACTTCTATAGCCAGTAGTGCTAAATTTGGTATCAAATAGCACAGAACTGGCTTTCCGATATGAGTTCGGGAAAAGAGTACAGATTGCCTTTAGATATGTCCTTCGAGCTTACCTGATGTCTAGCGTTGTTTTTTTTTTTACTTCTCACGGTATAGGCGAATCGACAATGTAAGCGTAAGGTAAGCTCAAGTGTAACAGTGGTACGCTATATATATGATGATAGAGATTAAAAAATAAAAAAATAAATGTAAGGCGCGATAACCTCCGAAGAGATCTAAGGCCGAGCTTCTCTTCCAATTTGCGTCGTGCTCCTCTTGATTTTCCCTACAAATTGGCCGGACGGGACCTACATGTTTTATGCCGACTCCGAACGGCATCTGCAAAGCAGATGAGTTTTCACTGAGAGCTTTTCATGGCAGAAATACATCCGGAGTGCTTGCCAAACACTGCCGAGGGGCGACCCCGCTTAGAAAAATTTTCTTCTAATTGAAAAATCTTATTTCTAAAATTTTGATGTTGCTTTGCCCGGGAGTTGACCCAGGGCATACGGTGTGATAGGCGGAGCACGCTACCCATCACACCACGGTGGCCGCCAATGATGATAGAGATTAAATGGGCAAAATCAGACAGCAAATCAAGGCGATACGATGCAAGGAAGAAAAGTAAAGGAAAAGATAAGACGGATCAAGAGGAAAGCAAAGAAAAATAACAGAAAGGAAAACAAACGAATGGAAAAAAGTAAAAGGAAGGAAGAAAAACAGAAAGTTTAAAATTCAAAACCGGAGCCCGAGTAAGACCGTACGACTTGTTAAAATTTTTGTATCGAAGTGTTAGCAATTTGTTATCGATGGGTCACTATTGGCGTTTTCTCCATTTCCTATCCACGAGTTATCGCTTTGTTTTTGAAAATTTATTTTTATTTGTTATCAAAAAATTATCAATTATTTACCGAAAAGTTGTTATCAAAATTAAGGGATATGTATTAAAAAGTTATCGAGTAGTTATCGAATTGTTATAGACTTGCTATCACCACAGTATCGATTTGTTATTTGAAAATAATCGATTTGATATCAATAAAAAAATCGATTATTTTTCAATAAATTATGATTAAGATATCAAAAATTTGTCGATTTATTATCGGAGTGTTAACAGTTTTTTATTGGAGTGGTCCCCATTTACCGTCGAAACGTAATCGATTTGTTATCCAAAAGTTATTGACTTGTTTTGGAAAAGTTTTCAATAATTTATCGGAAAGTTATCGATTTGCTATGCAAAACTTGTTATTAGAAGATAAAACTCGTCGGCAATTTCATGAAAAGTTATTGCTATGTTACCAAATAATTATCGATTTTTTATGGAAAATTTATTGAGTTGTTATCGGACTACTGCCGATTTATTATCGGCGCATTTTCGATGTTTTATGGGGAAGTTATAGGTTTGATACCGAAAAGTTATCGGATTTATTTCGGAAAAATTTCGATCAGTTATCGAAATTTATATACCAGTTTCCGTAGATGTATCGATTATATATCGAAAAGGTGTTATCACCGTGTTATCGATTTGTTATCTACTACTCATCAGGTTTTAATGACATAGATACCGATAACGCATTAATATAAAAGCGATGACGATAAGTGAGATGATAACGGGACCAACAATAGAAACACGCGTCACCAGGAAATACCTAGAGAGTAAGTTCTTTTTCTGGGAACATTAGAGAATTTGAGCTGATTAATGACTAACGTAGTCGAGCCAAAGCCATGTATAAAAAAGTTGAAAGTCGCCGAGTTGGAGACATGAGGAGGTCTATTTCTACTTAAACCGGTTTCTTATTGAACATGGCTATTTGGCGAATATTTAAACAAAGAGGTCAAACTGGAAACTTCGGTATGCCTTTACTGTGGACGTTTAAACGACAATATACCCTACCCTACTCCAATGCGACCTTTTAAGCAAAAATTACGGAGAGTGGAAGAAACACTGTGAAATCCATCCCTGGGAAGTGCCATGCATAAGATGATCTGTTTAAGAAACTTATGGTATGTTACCAGTATATGCATTAAGAATATTTTTCTCGCTAAATAGGAAAGAGGTTTTTTTTAGCCTACTAAAGCCGAAAGGGGGTAGAGTTCAAAAAGCGCGCTTTCGTATATTGAGTAATGGTTAATGCGGTGGTGTGGTGGATTACGACGTTTTAGTGGATAGCTTCAAGAGAACACGAAAACCTCACAATTGAACTTCCTCCCGAAAAAAATGTTTAGAAAACATCAAAAGGCACTTTGTGACCGTTCTCAGTATAGTGCGTTGAGACACCTGCAATATATACTTTGTGTTCTACAGTTTACGCTGCGCTATATGCATATGCCAATTGCCAGCGTAAGTTAACTCCCTCCCGGACAAATTTCTTAATAGTTGTTGGCTTAAATACCTAGTCTGAAGGTACGATAGCATCCCGTCGTCTCTAAAGCTTAGGTGGTAAACTGTATTTACTTATCGTGTTTAGGCGGTGCCTGCCTTACTCCCCGTACTGTCCAGGGTAGCAGACATTTTTGTAGACCAGTTATTGACGCAGCATGGAGTATCCAACCAACTCTTTGGTTAAACAGAGGCCACCAAGCCTTATTGATTGCCTCTCGCTTTTGACTACATGTATACAAAAATCTAAGTAAAAAATGTAAACCCACAAATGAACTACCTTCACGCCCACTTCGTGGCTTATCGGATGTTAGACTGATTGCTAACAGTGGGTCTATAGGCGTGAAACGAAATAGACTGTCTGAAAATTAACACTGTGTCGTCAGCAAGTTAAGTAATTATAATAATTCTCTTTCATTTAATAGTCGTTACAGAATAGCACTTTAGAAAGAGGTGTGGTATTCATTCACTCACTCATTCTTTCAGTCATGCCTTGATTTGAACAAACACATATTCATTCATTTGTACATACATACCGTCTACATCTCGTAACTTGAGGCTTCCTCTATTTCAAATTACTCACTACAAACCTTTGCCTACACACAATTTATTTCCACGACTCGTTTACGCTTAAACTGCATTTTCCATACTCTATTCCGTTTTTGCTTACTATGCATTTCCCACAAGTAATGTTATTTGCGCTGAGCTTGCTCTTCCCACCGAGCTGAAACTTAGTATGTAAGTACGAAATAATGTAAATATGTAGTGTAGTTAGCTCATAAGAATTAATTAGAATAATTTTGTATAAATACTAAGGTAACTTCGTCAATAAAGACAATTATCGTTTGGATATCAAAAGAGAAACCAAGCTTTACTTTTTTTATACTCAGTTGAGCAGAGCTCACAGAGTATATTAAGTTTGATTGGATAACGGTTGGTTGTACATATATAAAGGAATCGAGATAGATATAGACTTCCATATATCAAAATAATCAGGATCGAAAAAAAAATTGGATTGAGCCATGTCCGTCCGTCCGTCCGTCCGTTAACACGATAACTTGAGTAAATTTTGAGGTATCTAGATGAAATTTGGTATGTAGGTTCCTGAGCACTCATCTCAGATCGCTATTTAAAATGACCGCCACGCCCACTTTTTCGATATCGAAAATTTCGAAAAACAGAAAAAGTGCGATAACTCATTACAAAAGACAGATAAAGCGACGAAACTTGGTAGATGGGTTGACGTTATGACGCAGAATAGAAAATTAGTAAGATTTTGGACAATGGGCGTGGCACCGCCCACTTTTACAAGAAGGTAATTTAAAAGTTTTGCAAGCTGTAATTTGGCAGTCGTTGAAGATATCATGATGAAATTTTGCAGGAACGTTACTACTATTACTCTATATGTGCTAAATAAAAATTAGCAAAATTGGATGAAGAACACGCCCACTTTTTAAAAAAAAAATTTTTTAAATTCAAATTTTAACAAAAAATTTAATATTTTTACTGTATATAAGTAAATTAAGTCAAAATTCAACTCCAGTAATGATATGATGCAACAAAATACAAAAATAAAAGAAAATTTCAAAATGGGCGTGGCTCCGCCCATTTTCATTTAGTTTGTCTAGAATACTTTTATTGCCATAAGTCGAACAAAAATTTACCAATCCTTCTCAAATTTGGTAGGAGCATAGATTCTATGACGGTAACTGTTCTCTGTGAAAATGGGCGAAATCGGTGGAAGCCACGCCCAGTTTTTATACACAGTCCACCGTCTGTCCTTCCGCTCGGCCATTAACACAATAACTTGAGCAAAATCCGATATATCTTCACTAAACTTAGCCCACGTACTTACCTGAGCTCACTTTTTCTTGGTATAAAAAATGGGCGAAATCTGACCATAACCACGCCCACTTTATCGATATCGAAAATTACGAAAAATGAAAAAAATGCCATAATTCTATACCAAATACGAAAAAAGTGATGAAACATGGTAACTGGATTGGTTTATTGACGCAAAATATAACTTTGGAAAAAACTTTGTAAAATGGGTGTGACACCTACCATATTAAGTAGAAGAAAATGAAAAAGTTCTACAAGGCGAAATCAACAGCCCTTGGAATCTTGGCAGGAATACTGTTAGTGGTATTGCATGTATAAATAAATTAGCAGTACCCGACAGATGATTTTCTGGATCACCTGGTCCACATTTTGGTCGATATCGCGAGAACGATTTCACATATACATCTAAGGGCCACTCGCTTTTAAAACCCTCATTAATACCTTTAATTTGATATCCATATCGTACAAAAACATACCAGAGTCACCCCTGTCCCACCCTAATGGCGATATCTCGAAAAGGCGTCCACCTATAGACCTAGTGTCCACTCCCTCTTAAAATGCTCAGTAACACCTTTCGTTTGATACCCATATCGTACAAACATTCTAGAGTCACCCCTGGCCCACCCTAATGGCGATATCTCGAAAAGGCGTCCACCTATAGACCTAATGCCCACTCCCTCTTAAAATGCTCAGTAACAGCTTTCGTTTGATACCCATATCGTACAAACATTCTAGAGTCACCCCTGGCCCACCCTAATGGCGATATCTCGAAAAGGCGTCCACCTATAGACCTAGTGTCCACTCCCTCTTAAAATGCTCAGTAACACCTTTCGTTTGATACCCATATCGTACAAACACATTCTAGAGTCACCCTGGCCCACCCTAATGGCGATATCTCGAAAAGGCGTCCACCTATAGACCTAATGTCCACTCCCTCTTAAAATGCTCAGTAACACCTTTCGTTTGATACCCATATCGTACAAACATTCTAGAGTCACCCCTGGCCCACCCTAATGGCGATATCTCGAAAAGGCGTCCACCTATAGACCTAATGTCCACTCCCTCTTCAAATGCTCAGTAACACTTTTCGTTTGATACCCATATCGTACAAACATTCTAGAGTCACCCCTGTCCCACCCTAATGGCGATATCTCGAAAAGGCGTCCACCTATAGACCTAATGCCCACTCCCTCTTAAAATGCTCAGTAACACCTTTCGTTTGATACCCATATCGTACAAACATTCTAGAGTCACACCTGGCCCACCCTAATGGCGATATCTCGAAAAGGCGTCCTCCTATAGAACTAAGGATTACTCCCTTTTAAAATACTCATTACCACCTTTCATTTGATACCCATATCGTACAAACACATTCTAGAGACACCCTGGCCCACCCTAATGGCGATATCTCGAAAAGGCGTCCACCTATAGACCTAATGCCCACTCCCTCTTAAAATGCTCAGTAACACCTTTCGTTTGATACCCATACCGTACAAACATTCTAGAGTCACCCTTGGTCCAGCTTTATGGCGATATCTCGAAAAGGCGTCCACCTATAGAACTAAGGATTACTCCCTTTTAAAATACTCTTTACCACCTTTCATTTGATACCCATATCGTACAAACACATTCTAGAGTCACCCTGGCCCACCCTAATGGCGATATCTCGAAAAGGCGTTCACCTATAGACCTAATGCCCACTCCCTCTTAAAATGCTCAGTAACACCTTTCGTTTGATACCCATATCGTACAAACATTCTAGAGTCACCCTTGGTCCACCTTTATGGCGATATCTCGAAAAGGCGTCCACCTATAGAACTAAGGATTACTCCCTTTTAAAATACTCCTTACCACCTTTCATTTGATACCCATATCGTACAAACACATTCTAGAGTCACCCTGGCCCACCCTAATGGCGATATCTCGAAAAGGCGTTCACCTATAGACCTAATGCCCACTCCCTCTTAAAATGCTCAGTAACACCTTTCGTTTGATACCCATATCGTACAAACATTCTAGAGTCACCCTTGGTCCAGCTTTATGGCGATATCTCGAAAAGGCGTCCACCTATAGAACTAAGGATTACTCCCTTTTAAAATACTCTTTACCACCTTTCATTTGATACCCATATCGTACAAACACATTCTAGAGTCACCCTGGCCCACCCTAATGGCGATATCTCGAAAAGGCGTTCACCTATAGACCTAATGCCCACTCCCTCTTAAAATGCTCAGTAACACCTTTCGTTTGATACCCATACCGTACAAACATTCTAGAGTCACCCCTGGCCCACCCTAATGGCGATATCTCGAAAAGGCGTCCACCTATAGACCTAATGCCCACTCCCTCTTAAAATGCTCAGTAACACCTTTCATTTGATTCCCATATCGTACAAACACATTCTAGAGACACCCCTGGTCCACCTTTATGGCGATATCTCGAAACGGCGTCCACCTATGGAACTAAGGATCACTCGTTTTCAAAATACTCATTAACAGCTTTCATTTGATACCCATATCGTACAAACACATTATAGAATCACCCCTGGTCCACCTTAATGGGGACATCTCGAAAAGGCGTCCACCGATAGACCTAAGGCCCACTCCCTCTTAAAATGCTCAGTAACACCTTTCATTTGATACCCATATCGTACAAACAAATTCTAGAGTCAGCCCTGGTCTACCTTTATGGCGATATCCCTAAATGGCGTTCATCCATAGAACTATGGCCTACTCTCTCTTAAAATACTCTTTAATACCTTTCATTTGATACACATGTTATACAACCACATTCCAGGGTTACCCCAGATTGATTTTCCTTATTTTGTCTCCATAGCTCTCAACTGAGTATGTTATGTTCGGTTACACCCGAACTTAGCCTTCCTTACTTGTTATTATTAAAAAAAGTTATTTTGCAAACAAGTGCTGATGCGCATAATGTTTTAATTGTTTAATGTTGGCAATATATGTGTTTTGTTAAACTTTTCGTTAGACCCGGGCAATAAAATAATAATTACGAATTACTTCATGAGTTTTAACAAATATGCATACATACGTCTTGCTTTGCTGCTCGTTAATCAACGACTACCACTACGATGAATTTATCTACATATACCAACATGTCCACAGTTTCAAGTTTGGTAACCACTTGACTATGCCCAATATGAGTACATATGGCGTTGAATGCCTTAAGTGCATTCTTGAAGCCATGCTGATGCGAGGCGAAAGCACGATAGTATTTATGTATATGAAGTGATCTCTCTACTGGTTATACAAATATCAATTCTATACAAACTTTTTACTCTACATCCTTTTGTATATTTGGTCACTTGTTGTTGCAGCTGCATAAATGCATACCACTTGCTCGTACCCGTATTATTGTGCTCGTGTTGTGCTCTCGTACCTACTGAAGACGACGATGGGCAATTTTTGTTGTGGCATTTGACTTCTTAAATTATGTTGCTTCGATAATTTTATGGCCAAATGCAGAGGGTGGCTACATATTTCAGCCCATTTTTGGTTTCAATGCAAAAACTACCAAAATGGTTAAAATGCATAATTTAAAATTCTCGATATGCATCTTTTGTATTTGTTGGTAGATTTTGTAGTGAAACAATGTATGGATGGATGGTGCGGCGAGTGCAATGAAATGCAATGAAATTAATTAAAATGTTTTTTAAACAAGTTCTTATCAACATTCTTTATCGCATAGTGCCCTCTACGCTCAGAGTTGAGCTTTCAAATAAATTAAAAGTTTTCAAAAATGAAATTGAAAAAATTGCAAGCAATTCGTTTTTTGATCTAATTCAGTGCTAATGAAAGCTGTCATACTGTCAAATTGTCAAATTGATTGATCAGTGTACAATGCGAGTGTATAAAATTAATTATTGCGGGAGTTTAAATTCATATCCTGTTGAAGTGTTGATGTTGTTTACCAACTCTTTAGTATCATATCCCAATAGGAAAGGGCTATGGAGATACCGCTCAAGGAACTACAAGGTGACCATTCCCTGTTATTTTTCTCTATCAGTCATGTACTATATCTCTCCCAGATAGCAATTTCCTCAACCACGCTGTTTTGTTTCTGTCATTTTGGATCCGAACAGAAACTCTCTTCGCCCTGTGGATTTCACATTTTTAGATGCTCAACGGACCACTACAATCGTGCTATTACTTCTATTTTCCATTACCTGCTCTTAATCTACTTAGAAGACTGGCTCTGTTATAAGTAGCTATCAGCGCCTTCGATATTGGATCCTTTGAATTACGCTCCAGTCATACGTTCATGTTTAAAACGAACTGTGGTATTGAGCACCACCTTGATGGTGATCCAACATGCGCAGAAACGATACTCATTTAAGGCACTTATTGACCACTCTGGAGTATCTACCGAAAGAAGCACTCACCTCTATATTTTACGAGCTGTCCTTTGCACTCCTCTTAATGCACTAAGCTTTTCAATTCTGTTCATAAGGCTTGCAAGTTGTGAGCCATGTAGCACGATACCAGGGTAAAGGACTGCCTTTAAACCTCCCCCGTCTTTAGGGTGTTATGGTTGTTGTCCTTAGGACTTCTATTTTCGCGGCTTAGATAAATACTACCCGTACTTCACGATATTTCTCCAAGCTCTGGGGGCAACTCCTATTTTTGTTCATTTGGAATGTGTAGTGCGAACACTCGTCCGTGTGTCAAGATTTCGCGTTCCTTTCAATCTCGTGTCGGTATATTCGTGTTTTGAGATTGCAATAGGTGCAGCGCATCCTCCGGCTTCATCCCAAGTTGCATTATTAGTGCAGATCAATAACACAGTCCCATTGTACCATTATTGTAGGATGGCAGCAGTTTATTTGTTTCATCCGCCACTATTTTAATCATGCTTTTCATTAACAGCAAGTGCATTAGTCAAAGAATGCTAATCTTCAGGGAGTCGCGGTCCTAGCTCCCTTTGCAATATCCAAGTAAGCTTTCATCTCGTCGAAACCTCCCTTAAGTTTACCAACTCCTTCGTCTTTTCTTTGTATACTATTTATATTTTCATAGTGCTTCGATACGAAGATTTCTCTCTTCTCTACAAATTGCAGATCTAGAATTGTGAGTCTTTTCATTGCGGCTAGCTGACGTTAAAGTGCTGGGACCTGGAACCTTTTTGCCTCTTAAAAGCGAGCTTTTCACCTTCAACTCAGTCTCACCCTCTTCGTGCCATTCCGCGCTTCTCAGTTTTAGGACTTTGAAAAACTCTTAATGCTCCCGGTATTTTGAGATGAAGTGATCTACTCTCTGTAATTTCCCGTTTTTACTCTGGTTCTTTGTCAGGGCTAGCAGACTACTATTTCACAGTGCTCACTGACTACACTGTCTCCATATTAGTCATTCGACCACCTGCCTTACAAATCCAGGGCAGCGGCCTTATATTTAATTTGGAAGTAAATAATCGGTTATGGCCGTCCAACAACGCGTGCCAGTCGCTTCTTCCCTCTGTTAACCAATTGGTCACACCAAAGGAGTTGAAATCGTTTTCCACCTGGCCCCTCCAGTGAAGTGCGGACCCCCTCTACCTCCGCTTCCATATGCGGGTTTCGATAGAAACACTTTCTTGGCCGAAGCGTCATCTTTCATTCGCATAACATGATCTATCCAACGTAGCCACTTCGTTAGCGTATAGCTTGTACAGCTCATAGTTAAATCATCTTTGGCGCTCCCTCGAGCTAACGCTAGCTAACGGTGGTCCATACATCTGTCGAAGAACTTTTCCCTCGAACACTCCCAGATCCGCTTCATCCGATGTTGTCATGGTCCATGCTTCTGTACCATATAGGTATTTAACCAAATTTTACTAATATCACACCTCAGTAAAGATATGACGAAGCAAGTATGATATTGTGGCGAATGTTACCATCACTATGCTGTTAGTAAATAATCACAACAACAAAAACATTAAAGCAATCCACGGTTGTGTACATGAACACATCAATCATCATATACACACATACATAGAAGGCGAAGAAGAATATCTCATATACACATATGTAGTAATCAGCTAAGAGTTCTCTGCAAAAAACGCAATTAGTCTAGGATAAATCCGGGATGAGTCGCAAAGGAGTATCCGAGTATGAGTTGAACGTTTCCCTTTTGTTTGAGCCAATTTGAGCAATTCCCTTTGTGCCCATATGGGAACATATGAAGATTAGCCCTTTTCGATTTAATAAGGACTCAAATAGGGACCAGTCAGATTTCTCATGGCAGTAACAAAATCGAAGGGTTTGCCAAATCCATTTGATGTAAGCTGTTTGCTCGCTTTTCAAAAAGGAATAAAAAATATTTCCAGAACATTTAACCCTAACTCCGGTGTAGCCGTTAGGTCCTAGTAATTTAGGTTCGGTATGGGGCTCCGCATTTTTCTTAAATATTTCGATTCAATCATCTGCAATCTTTTTTTTTTTTTTTGTTTTACTCATACGCAAAAAAATTTTTTTTTAAATTCCTAGGGTCTTGAGATATAGGTCAAAACGTGAACCCGGATAACCCTACGATGTGTTTACATAATATAGGTATCAAATGGAAGCTTCTGATGAGTATTTTAATATGGGGTACCTTTCGTACCCCTAGGTGACTAGGGTCTCGAGATATAGGCCATAGTGTAGACCCGGGTACCCCAATAATGCGTTTATACAATATGGATATCAAATGAAAGCTGTTGATGAGTTCTTTAGCAGAGGGTAATTTTCATACATCTGGGTTACTAGGGTCTCGATATGTTGCCCAAAACGTAGATCAGAATAACCTTAGGATGTGTTTTTACATTATGGGTATCAAATGGAAGCTGTTAATGAGTAATTCAATATGAGTATCAAAAAGAAGCTGTGCTGATGAGTGGTAATTTTGCTCTGGGTGACGAGCGTCTCGAGATCATTTCATGTGTACAACATATTTTGAATAAATATACGAATTTTTTGATTTGTGTCGTGCTGCTAAGTTGCAAATTTTTTTCGAGGGAGAGTAAACATAAACACCGAGGTTTGTACACTTTTTATGGGAGATACTTCAGCACACATACACAAACGTATGCCACATTTCGTTGCTGCCCAATAAAAATGTTTGTCAATTCTAAGCTTGAGATACATTTGAGAATCAGTCCATTTCTCACATTTCGAACGTTAGTTTTCAAATGCATTTAAAATAACTGTTGATAGCATGCTCAAGCTAAAAGGCACATTTTTAATATGGAGTTTTTCTTTATTTTCAAATTGACAATTTTTGGATTCTCAACTTTTTCTCAAACGAGAATAAGGCGGAACGAAATCGAATCCACTGTTGTGCCACTTCCGGTAAGCAAATTTATTATTTGCCTCACTTCACTTTTAACTCGTTTAGATTTATGCATAATGTAATACAATATCACTTAATATTATTAAAATGTATTAATACTTCCTTATTTTTTCACTTTATGTCCAACTTCACTCAATAACATCGCTTGTTTACATTTCCAGCTAAAGTATGTAAATTAGAGACCGACGAGTTATCATCGGCACTATCGACGACACTATCGATAGCATTGATATAGGATGTTTTATTTTATTTTTGGGTTTTATGAACATTTATATCTTACTTTAAAATTTAGACACATTGGCACAAAAAGTGTTCACATTATTATTAACGAAAATATTCTATGATGTCGATGGTTTTCGAAATGCAAGTATATCTCAAACCATTCTCAAGCTAAAGGACAACGTTTGAGAAAAAGTTGACAGGATATTTAGCTTCAAATGATTAATAATGCTGAATATCAAACTGAGTGTCAGTATTTTTCTCAAACAATTGACAGAAAACATTTCCAAGTATTTCTCAAATTATTCTCAAGTTGAAGATCGACGTTTGAGAAAAAGTTGAGAAAATATTTAGTTTGAAATGATAAATAATGTTGAATATCAAATTGAGAATCAGCGTTTTTCTCAAACATTTTAGACTTTTGTTTTCAGTGTTTGTTGGCTAGCTGAACATTTCTATTGCTTTGTATTTGTTATACAAACGACGCTTATGTTCCGTTACAAATCGTTATTACAATTGGGGATACCAGCAGCAAATCGTGCAATGCATGATATGTTCAATCGTGAACTGCACCGGTAATACCATTATGATTGTAATGAACTAAACACATTTGTAACGTCAAATTTAACGAAATTGAATGACCAATAGCAACATGTTTATGATACAATCATGAATAATGTTAGCCATGGAACTGGTGGATTGTTTTTCTTAGATGCTCCGGGGGGAATAGGCAAGACCTTTTTGATTTCATTGATATTAGCAACAATTCGATTAGATAATAACGTTACATTGGGACTCGGTTCTTCCGGAATTGGGGCTACATCGGAATTGCCAAATACGATCGATCAGCCCGATCCTGCCGAAGCCGACCGACCAATACAAGACCGCCGGTACGTCCATCCTACCCCGCTCGGAACACGCAACCGCTGTCCAGGTAAACCCCGTCGCCAGCCTACTTCCACTCTCACCCCGGCCCTGGTACTCGCTCCGTAGCCCACCGCCGCTGCATCCGTCCCGCCGCTGCTACGACGGCCTTTGGCCGCTTGCCATCCTACCGCCGTGCTGGTGCCGCCGCTGCTACACCAACCGCTGGCCGCTTGCCATCCTACTGCCGTTAAGCCGCTGCATCCGTCCCGCCGCTGCTACGACGACCGTTGGCCGTCCGCCATCCTACCGCAGTTAAGCCGCTGCATCCGTCACGCCGCTGCTACGACGACCGTTGGCTTTGCACCATCCCATCGCCATTAAGCCGCTACATCCGTCCCGCCGCTGCTACGACGACCGTTGGCCGTCCGCCATCCTACCGCCGTTAAGCCGCTGCTTCCGTACCGCCGTACCAATCCGCCCGTTACCCGACCATTCAGCTGTCCTACCTAACCTCCTCTATTCCAACGACCGTTAGCCGCCGCTCCGCCCCCTCGCCATCTTGCGACGGAAAGCTGCTGCCCGTCTAATATCTCCAGCCGTGTGTGCGTGTGTTCGTAACACATAAATATTGTGTATTTATTCAGTAGGGGTTTGTGGGACCTTTACTCGGCTCTGGATTGGCTGAGCGTTACCCCAGCCTTAGACAAAACCCACCCCATAAATGGCGTCCGAGCAGGGACCCTCCTCCGCAGATGACCGTGGAAAAACAAATACAACAACCACCAACACTGCCGGGGCGGGTTCGACGAACACACCATCAGAAACAACAAACACACCGGCCCCCGAAGTTACGACGCTGAATACCGACTCACTCAATTGGATCTACTTACTGAAAAGGGAGAGGCTGATAGAGGAGTGTAAGAAGCATAGCATTCCCGTAGAAGGCCAAACCGTAGCCGATCAACGCCGCGCACTGAGCACGTACGTGCAAGCAAAACGCACGAGCAAATCAAGTGAAGACCTACTGAAGGAGTTGGAGAAGGAAGTAGAAGATGACGAAGGGAAACCAGTTAAACTACCAACACCGACACTAAACATCACCCCAACACAACCGACCAAGTCAATAACCGCCATCCAGGTACAAAATTCCCTCTCGCATGCGCATGAGAGAGAACGCGCGCAACCGAAACGAGACGAAATGAGCACCAGTGAGCTAATGAATACCGTCAGCCACTGGGATCTGCATTTTTGGGGAGAAGTCGCTGCACGAATTTCTGGAGAGAATAGAGGAGCTCGCCGAATGTTACCGCATCCCCGTCGACCGGCTCCTCCTAACGCTGCCGGAACTGCTGCGTGGCAAAGCACTCGAATGGTACCGCATCCGTAAGCAACAAATCAACCACTGGAGCGATTTTCGAAGGGAGGTGAAATTTTTTTTTCTGCCTAAGCGTCATCTTCAACATTTAGAAGAGGCCATCCGAAAACGCAGGCAACAAGGCCGAGAAAAAGCCAAGGACTACGTCCTCGCATTGGACACGCTGATCCGCCAGCATCCGACAATGTGCAAGGAAAATCACCTCGAGCGAATATACGATGGCCTACGCGTTGGATACCGCCTCTTCATCAAGCGCAGCGTGTTTAAGACGATCGATGGGCTCCTGGAAATAACGGAGGAATATGAGCTGCTAAAAAGCGAGGAAGCGAAAGAGGACAAAGAGGCGATCCACATCCTGTATCATCTTCAAAAGGAGTACGATAGCAAAGACTGCTGCTGGCGCTGCAAGGAACGCGGACACCGCCGCTTCCAATGCAGGGGCCGCTGGAGAATGTTCTGCTCCAGGTGTGGACAAGACAACATCCTCTCCAGGGACTGCCTATGCCCTTCGACCAACCAATCCACCGACAACAACACATCCACGATGATGTCAAGTTATGTGAGAGGAAGCCGCCAAGCATTATTTGTGCGGCCACAGAAGCCTATTGAACCACCAGCCCGCGATCCCGCTGCCGAAATGAAAGTAGATGACCGTTTCTATATACCGATAACCATCGAGAGCATGAGCGTGCGCGCGCTAGTTGACACCGGCGCCACCCTTTCAAACGTCGATGAGTCAATACGAAATCACCTGGAGAGAAGCAACATCAAACCACGTATTAACAGGCGGAGCGTCCAATTGGCAGACCAGACGGGTGTCTATAGTTCGAATTCCTACACAGCAAGGATTACGTACCAAGGACGAACTACCAACACAATGATGTCCGTCATCCCGAACCTGGCAGAACGGATGATCTTAGGAATGTACTTTTTACGGGAAAGGGGAATCACCCTCAAGCTAGATGGCCAGCCGTTAAAAGTTACCTTGACCAGAAGATCAGCCGAGTTAGACACACTATGTGTAATGACCAGCTGGGAACACGCGAACAATGACCAAAATTCAGAGCAGGAAACTTTTTCAGCACGCTATCAAAAGCGATCGAGCAAAACCGTTAGCCAAATTACCGCAGCCGAACATTCGACCATCCGTAAGCATAACCGACCGCTGACGCAACGCTTCTACCCCCGTTACCCGGCTATACAAAAATACAAATTCAATAAAGAGTACCGAAAAAGAGCGCCGTACGCGATATGCAATGCGCTCTCCCGCCGTCCGTTACAAAACACCGAACCAGAAATATTTTACGCAATAAAAAGCGACAGAGAAGAGCCCGGTGAGATCATTGGCAACCATGCAATAGCCGCAGCCATGGGAAATAGTAACCATAGACTTCGTGCCACCACTACCACGTTCCAAGAAAATAAGCAATCACTTCCTCCCCATGATCTACAAATTCTACAAGTGGGTGGAGTTAATCCCGGCGCGCAAAAAAGAACGGCAAGCGTGCTCAAAGCGCTACAAGAAAAGGTCATATACTTAATTGGTGGTCCGAAAACCTTCCTCACCGAAAATAGGAAGCAGTTTGGCGGAAAAGCGTTAGCACCGTTCCTGAGCGACCACCGCACATGGGATTAGGAGCTTCCACAAACGGCAATTGCAATAAACATGGTCAGAAAAGAGGGTACAAAAGCATCTGCAGCAGGCATAAACTTCGGCGAAATAAAACGACGTCAGAGCGGGTGCACACGGAGGGAGCAGTACCAGTGGCCAGCCAACCGAACAAAAACGCGAAGGGGACCTATTTTTTTCGGGCCACATTTTACCGGATACCTGATAGCCATGATGAAATCACAACCCGAGGAAGATGGAAAAGAAGAAGAAGAATATTATGTATTATAGTGAATTGTATGAAATATACTCTGTTAGTTTTAAGAACAATGAAATATAATTATTCTTACGTTATACAAATGAATTAAAAACATAAACTCTGTTAGATATAAGTGGAATGACTCTGTATATTTTTGAGAAAAAAAAGAAAAAAAATAATTAATAAAGTGCTTCGCCCACATGCACACCGGCTTAAGACCTAGGCCATGCCTGGAGATCCATTTTTCCCCACCACAGCTTTCCGTCAACCGAAGTGGGAAGGGGACTGTAACGTAGCGTTACGATAACGTAACCCCCTGTATTTCCTTATTCGCTTAAACCTGAACCTCCCTGTACTTAATTTTCTATAGCATAGCCAACAAACACTTGTACTTATTCTTTTATAGCATAGTCAACAACCACTGACAGCAACCCAATGAAAATCACAATAATGGTGTGTTGACTTCTCAACCAGTTTGCGGCACCACCCATATAAACATCGGATTTGCATTTTTGCAATTCAGTCCTCGTAGGTGAGCCAGCGGGAGTGGATGTCTTTTTTAATACTCAGTGGAAGGAGCACCGTCATGGCACCCCGCGCCCTCTTAGGCGCTGAGCGGTCCGACGCTTACATGACCATTCCACCCCTTCCCCTTAGCACTGGTTTCGGCCGTGAGCCGATGCGTGCGCACAGGGGCTACCGCTGTGCCGTTATGGTGCACTTCCCCTCCGCCCACGGGTCGACCCTCGGTGTATCGGCTGGTACAACCCCGCCCCCCTTACGCACATTCTACTAGTCTGAAATTAGGGAGGCGGTGGTGTCCAGCGACGAAACCAGCACTAACCAAACCAGCACTAACTCTCCCGCAGGTGAATGACCCCGCCGACTATCGAGCATGCCAAATACGATCGATCAGCCCGATCCTGCCGAAGCCGACCGACCAATACAAGACCGCCGGTACGTCCATCCTATCCCGCTCGGAACACGCCTCTGTCCAGGTAAACCCCGTCGCCAGCCTACTTCCCCTCTCACCCCGCCCCTGGTACGCGCTCCGTAGCCCACCGCCGCTGCATTCGTCACGCCGCTTCTACGACGACCGTTGGCTTGCCATCCTAACGCCGTGCTGGTGCCGCCGCTGCTACACCAACCGCTGGCCGCTTGCCATCCTAGCGCCGTTAAGCCGCTGCATCCGTCCCGCCGCTGCTACGACGACCGTTGGCCGTCCGCCATCCTACCGCCGTTAATCCGCTGCATCCGTACCGCCGTACCAATCCGCCCGTTACCCGACCGTTCAGCCGTCCTACCTAACCTCCTCTATTCCAACGACCGTTAGCCGCCGATCCGCCCTCTCGCCATATTGCGATGGAAAGCTGCTGCCCGTCTAATATCTCCAGCCGTGTGTGCGTGTGTTCGTAACACATAAATATTGTGTATTTATTCAGTAGGGGTTTGTGGGACCTTTACTCGACTCTGGATTGACTGAGCGTTACCCCAGCCTTAGACAAAACCCACCTCATACATGTAAACACGCTTACACTTACTACAAACGTACGTGTTCAACTACAAAACGATCCGTCAGCATCTGAATTTTTACAGCAATTACTGAAAATCGGAAATGGCCAAATGTCTGTCGATCCAACAGGAATGATTACATTGCGTAACAATTTCTGCACTTTTGCATAGTCTAAAGAGGCATTGATACAGAGTGTATTTCCAAACATAGTTCAACAGTACAAAAAATATGATTGGCTCAGCGAAGGACCAATTTTAGTTGGGAAAAAATAAGGACGTCAGTGATATAAATGCACCTTATCTGGATAAAATACTTGGTGATATGGTTGCATACAAGTCAATGGACACTATTACTGATCAAGATTATGTCGTAAATTATCCAACTGGATTCTTAAACTCACTCGATTTGCCTGGCCTACCACCTCATAATTTACTATTAAAAATTGGAGCACCGATTATTATGCTGCGCAACATTAATGTGCCACGACTTTGCAACGGTACCAGAATCGCTGTGAAGAAGGTACTAGGTCACGTTATCGAAGCAACAGTTTTGAAAGCGAAGTACAAAGAAGAAGACGTTTTGATACCCAGAATTCCACTGATTCCGACGGATTTACCATTTGATTTCAAACGTTTGCAATTCCCTGTTCGCCTTGCCTTCGCTATGACAATTAATAAGGCGCAATGGCAGTCTCTACAAATGTGAGGTATTAATTTTTCTCATGGACAATTGTATGTAGCTTGCTCACGAGTAGGCAAACCATTGTCATTATTCATTTACGCGAAAGATGGAAAAACCAAAAACGTTGTCTACCAAAAAGTGTTACAATAAAGTTCGAATGAATTGTATCAAAGAATTTGCTTTGTTTCGTATTAATTTTATTCTCTTTTAGCAAATCATTGAATTTATCGCCTAGCGAAGCGGCCGAGGGTACGCTAGTAATAATAATAAAATTGTTCGTTACTTATCATCTATTGTCTTGTGTTTGCCTATATGTATATATTAATATATCATCGGCTTATATGTAATACCCCCAATGAAACCAATTTTCAGGTGAACAAAAAACTTTTTGAACGCTTCGTTATGTTAAATTGTTTTAAAGTAGCTGACCCAGCCCACACGAAAGTAAGACGCAGTCCTCGGAAAATACATTGCTGCGATATATTCCCGATATCATCCTGAAAATAGTTCCAAATATTCCAAAAAAAAAAAAATCTAGAAACAATACTGAAAATATATCGAGGTGATCGTGAGATAGTTCAGAGATAATCCCGCCATGATCCATAAAACGAAGAATTACTGAATTTTTCAAAAAAGCTGCGATCAATACTCCTCTGATACACATTTAAACACTATTACCCCTAAATGAACTTGAAATAGTTCCGTAAACAATTCTGAAATGAAAAAGCATAGTTCAAAAATATCCCGTAGTAATGCTTCCGATATGGCCTAGTAGGTTGAATGTAGTAAAACGTAACGTGACCATCAACATTGATATCACTCCTCAAAACCTTCGGGGTGTGTCTTTATCGATACAACAACAACATCACGACAGAACAAAGTTCAACCGCTACCCAAGGCAGTCGGTTCTATGTACCGGAGCGACTCGGGATTTTTCCCGACCAAGGACTGTCATTTTAGTGTAACCCCATTTAATGTGTTGCGTCCCTCCTACAAATTGTTATCCTCCCGGACTCCCGTTAGAGGATATTGATGACAATTTGTGATCGGTCGCACCTATTGAAGCACTGCTACAGCAACAACAACAACAACGAAGTTTAACACGCTATTTGGCACAACGTATGAACTGGTTTGTCTCCAAATGAAAATTGGCAAGGGATGACGGACAACCGTTCCAAAATACATTCACATTTTCTCCTAAATTACGTTTTACTAAAATTTTTACAAACTTTTCAGAATTTTTTGTATTCTGTTTATTGGGTTACATCACGCTCATGGCTCTAGCTTTAACCAATATAATATTTTACGTATCGCTAACATGTTGCAATTAAGAATATAAACCCATTTTCAATTTTAAAAATTAAATTTCGCAAAGTTCCTGAACTTATTAGCAGTTTCCTGTTAGCTTTATAAGCCATGTATTTTACCTCGATATTGCTGGCGCTAGCTACTGTTGTTGTCCTGTTGCCCCTTGTATGTAGCATATTTTTATATGTTGTTGTTATTGCTGTTGCTGATCGTTCATCGTTCAACTCTACAGGATGTTGTTATGTTTGTGTTGTTTGCTTGTACGAATACCATGTTATGGCTACTGTGCGAAAATGCTTTGTTATGTATTTGTTGCAAATTGTTGTTGCTGTAGCACATCGTTGGCAAAATTCATTTCCCCTCGTTTTAACAAGCGACTCATCTGCTAAAGTCGCACGTATACATAAGTAGGTCGGTCGGCAATTCGACGCTTCTTCATATTCGGTTGTGTACTTATTTGGCTTTTTTCTTGTTGTTGTTAATTTTTATTTTCCTGTTGTAATCTTAATGGAAATGTAATCCACGAGATCATCAATGAGATCGACGTAAAGCTGCGTTGCTGAGCATCGTCTATGTGCAGACGATGTGATGTGATGGTGGGTCATGTGAAGTTTGCTCATAAATCTGTTGTTATATGCAATAACAGCTTAAGTCAGTATACCTATCATCTGAGTTATTTTGACGTATAGCTTACAACTTGTTCAAGGTGAATCTAGATATTTGTGTCTGGTGTTGCCTATCAGCCCTCCGTTGGCGGACTGGTTTTGGTAGTTGCATCTACGCTGTCCGCAACGTAGTAGTGTTTCGAAAAATGGTAAATTAGAAGTGTCAAATCTACTCCAAAGGTGTTTTGTTGGGTCATGCCTTTTGAATGACTTGAAAGAGGATATATGTTTATTAGGCTGGGCAAGTTCTTCTTATAGGACACTCAACCCACCTTGTAAGGCAGGTACGAATGTATTGGGTGATAAGACAAGAGAATTTAACATCAATAACATTTCTGCTTTTTCCTAGAGGTCAAAGAGAGATACTCAGTGATTTTGGTTATCTATGAGAGGTGCGCATACTACCCGACTGTGGTGGTAATTAACCATAGCAATCCTTCTCAGCAGATGTCGATCAAAATGTGGAGTTCGGTAGGAATTAAGTTTTTTAGTTTAGATCCAGTTGCATGATGCAGCAGGGTTAAAATGATAGACTACAACAATATCGCAATTTTGAGGTAGCTAGAGAGAGTGGTTATAAAACTTTATGAGCAAGACACAAGCACGCGTTTTGAGATGAGGTGATGGAGAGAGAGAACTCAGATCTTATAATAACATAGGTCAAGGCATGAATTGCTTTTGTATGGAATAAAGAGGACGCGCTGCTGCTTTTGTACTGGCAGTCGAACTCAATTATGCGGGCAAAATATTGTAAATTACTTTGCGTAACTCAGCTTACTGAGCGTATCTGGGCATTAGTAAAACAATATAGAAAGATCCTCCTCCTAGTGGCACCGAGAGAGCACAAAACTTAATAAATATCACCAGGAAGTTCAATCGAAGAATCTGCCTTTCATTAGACACTTTCACATATAAGTCAATCGTTTTGCTTGAAATAAAGCACAACTTCTGAATCCGCGCGCTCAAGACGTTTCGCGGAAGCAAATCAAACCACAGCATTGCATTGACATCTAACCTCCACCAAATACTCGCCAGCAAAGGGCTAATACGCGAGGCTAAATATTAAAAGCACACTTTAATAGCGCAGCTAGTCACGGAACAAATCAAATGTGCATATGAGCAAAATCAGTCAAATGAGGTCTCGCGCAAACTCATTTGAATGGCAAGTGGCGAGTTGCGAATTGTAAAATTGTGATAATTAATTGTAAAAAAAAATTCATGCCTGGTAATTATTAAAATACGCGTTTTTCTTCATCTAATCAAAGTGGAATAAACACAAAAAAATGTGTGGTGAATGTCAAATGTGTAAACTTAAAGCTAAGTACATACATCAACAGGCGAGTGTAGTCACGCTATTCTATTACTATAATAGTATCAACTTACTGGTGAATGATACTCACTATGTTTATTGGGGTGGCCCTAAATATGCATCAACTCCATATTTTAAGAAAAATCCCGATTAGAATGTAAAAAACTGCAAATTTTTGCATTGGCTATGGAAAAACAGCACAAAATAGAATATGAAAGAATTTAAAGATTTTTGGCTATAGACTTCGAAAACTCCGTTGTTTTTCTTTAGAGCGAGCGTGGGTATTATCCACACTTCCACTCGGAGACATTTTTGTCCATTGTGAGTTCCCTCAGTAAGTGGGCACATCCGTTTAACCCCATTACCTCCTAGTGGTCCTCAACGAACCACTTGCTTTCCCTGATTAACCCAAGAAGAAGCCAGACGTCCACCTTCCCAACCTCTGCTAGGCTGTGGAAGAACCGTGCGCCCAGAAATCTGAGCCTTCTTCTTTCAATCCCCGGACATCGGGATAGAAAGTGGTAGATAGACTCCTCTTCCGTGTCGTCCTGACAGCTTCTGCAAAAGACAGCTGTTGGTTTGCGCCACCGTCGGAGCATTGGTGCGATAGCATAATGACCTGCGATTAAACCCGTAATTACCGTCACCGCGGATTTGTTTTGTTTGAGAAGGATGCTGGTGCCTTTCCTATCCAAGCGTGGCAATAAGGACTTTGAGGCTTCGCAGTGAACCCCATTGGTCCATAGCAAGTTCGTTGCCCTGTTATCATATTCCTCGATTCTCCTCAGGAGATAATCCAGTGGTGGTCGGACGAAGCTATCCACTAAACTTTTGTCCAAATTGGAACCTTTTTTTAGCCATATCATCTGCGAGTTCCTGGATTGTCTTATATTTAGGCAAATTTTGCATAAAGGATAGTTTTTTTTCGTCAATTAAGTGTTGTATGTATCAAGAGCGATCTCTTCTTCTTTCAACTTGATCGGTGGTAGCGTCTACCATGCAATAGTCTCTGTCGACCAGTGTAATTTAAGAAAAAACTTTTATGAATTTCGTATCTGAAACTTTGCAAAACCAACCCAAAATCGTTTTAGAATATATTCGAAAATTCGAGAAAATTTTACGATTTCTATAATTTTATTCAAAGTTTTTTAATTTTTTTTTGTATCCGATACAATTATATTCTAACAAAGTACAAGCTATAGGTACCGCGAAACTCGCATTGGTTTTAACAACTTTTTTTTTTAGATTTTATTGCATATAAAGTCAGCATAATTATAATTTTTATAGAGAAGAGAATCTTAAACAGTCTTCAAAAAAATTTCAAAAATCAATGCAAGTTAGGCGAGACTTATAACTTGCACTTTGGGAGACTTAACATTAGTGGGTTATAAAACTGCCGGCTCGAAAAAATTAAGTAAACTCTAAGGCCGGGTTTTTTCAGAGCGAGTTTAAACTCCAGTTAAAGTTGACTAGAGTTTAACCCTGCCACTTCAGCCGCTTAAACTGAGATGAGCAGAAAAATTTTATGTTATCGGACAAAGTGTCAAGGTAACTTTAACTTAAGTTTAAACTCGTACTGTTAAACAATACATAAATAAAAATATTTTATAGAATTTTTTGGATCACGTTTTTGAGATAAGCTGCCATAGTTGTTTCAAAATTTGTAGACATTTTTTCTTAAATAATCGAAAAAAAAGAATACAATGGACGAAATTTTGGAAAAAAGCTACCACTGAAATTTTTGTGTTCGCTGCTGTAATTATGTGTGTTCACAAATTACTTTCAAATATCATCGCCTTTGCAGCCAACAGTACCGTTCACGACCACTAACCGCTCCGAAAGCTAATTTATGGTATGAATGAATCTATTGCTGCAGGTGTTGTTGTTGGTTTATTAAATAATTTCTAATTTGCATGCATAAATTTGATTTCTTGCATTATAATTGATTTTTCATTATTCTAATTGCAGTATTATTAAAAATTTATTATTAAACAAATTAACTCAATTACTTGTGAATAAATGATGAACACTCATACCCATACGAGGGTTGCTAGTAAAGCTTTGCCATACCCACATGTGGTTGCGATTCGTGCCCCTGAAGAATTTAAGAACTTCTGCTGTATATGTATATTAATAATTTCATAAAATACTTTGCGTGTTTGCTTTTATTAATTTTTATTTTTATAGTTATTTAATTTGACGCTGTTGGCGTTTTTTCTTTATCATTTAAAATGTTATTAATTTTAATTAGAATTTACTTGTCGATGCAAATGAATTAATCAGTCAATTATATTTAAACGTATGTGTTAATTCACTAAACATACAAAAATTATAGTTTTTGATGAAATTTTGCACATAAACCTAGTATAAGGCGCCACAGAATTGTATGTTTTCATATTTTGTCTAACGATTTTCGTTTTCTTTCTTTTTTTTTTGAAAATCGTTTCTCGATAATGTCCACGTGAATTTAGTTTGTTGCGCCTATTGCAAATTGTGCCAAAACCAATCGCCACGCTTCCATAAAGGCTCACACAAATAACAATTTATGGAAATGCCATTTATGTAGTTTTTCGACATTTCATAAATACAGGTTAGATATTTATTTATTGCCGTTCGAGTTCCCACCTAACAACTTCATTGCATCTAACTTAATCAGTATTAAATGGTTCCACCCAATTGTACACTTAAACACTTATATACATACATTTATATATATGTAGATTAGGGTGGTCCCCAAAAACATTAAACATTCAAATTGTTGGTCTGATCACTTCAAAATCAACCAATCCACGACTTAGTTTAAATGAAATTTTTGTAATTTTTTTTCATAACTGTTAAATTAACTTCGCACTAATTGTTGATTCTGAATTAACTGTTAAGTTATGGGCTCGCAAAATATGAAGATGCACTTCAACAGTCTCTGATTGGGATAAATATTTACGTACGACTATAATATTGCGGCGAATATTAACATTTCGATACATCACTATGCTGCTAGTAAATAAATGCACAACAGCAAAGTAAGTAACCACATATATGTATATTTAAACCAGGGCTATTCAAAACTGAAAGTGCATCTGTACTAGTGAGAGCGCAATCGTCGCGATGATCGTGCGGGTGAATTGAATTTTCATTTGGTCGCTTACCAGCAAGCAACGAGCTAACAAGAAGCATATAATTTGCGCATAATTTTTCATACATATTTTGATACCGATCAGCCGATAACCAACACCGATGTTGCTACGTCAAGTGCCAAGCGACGACTAACTCAACTATCGACGACAGGGCGAATCATATGCGTGTGAATTGAGAGGGCACAATTGTGCTATGAAATGAATAGCCCTGATTTAAACATCAAAGCAAGCCACACATCCATGTAAACAGCGAAGCTAAGAGCGAAGAGATTATTTCATATACAGCGAAGAGATTATTTCACATACAGCGAAGAGAAGTATTTCACACACATGTACAAGGCAACAAAGTGCGCATATGGCAGATATATGTACATGTATGTAGCCAAAGTCAATACGAGATCCATAAACGAAAATAAATAAGCAACTATTCGAGACGGAGAAATAGGTGAACAAGGAGAACTGATGGACATTCTGTTTGATTTTAGCACTTTATAATTGAAATACGCGAGTAATCTAATTGTAAATTATTACTACACTAGTGTAAATAAAGAACGTTTTGCTATGCTGAATATTTGAGTTATTTATTCCACAGTTCAGATATTCGAACGGTAACAAGAGTTTTCCAAATTCGTTACAATATTATCGAATTTTGATATAAGATTAAGAAGTTTGAGTCTCCACAACGTAACCTGAACCTCCCCTGTTTGACCCGCCTTAACCAACACCGATCAGGATCAAATCTTAAAGTTATATATTTGACCGTAGTTGGTCGTATTAAAATCGTTCACTTTATTTCTAAGAACAACCATAAGGTACATAATCATCCCATAAACCATCGAAAAGGTCAAAACACATTGGGAGAAGGGGTTTTCTGAACCACGAGCGGATAAGACAGAAAAGGGCAGACGTAGTAGGGCTCAGACCCATTTAGTTCGGCGAGTTAAGAACTAGGGACGTCTCAGAAGATAGGTTTGGGAATAGCGTATAAAGATAAATTCTCTGAATAATAAATAGAAACTTGCCAAATAAAAATTTGTGTGTGATGAGTCAAAGCATTGAAGCTAGAACAAACGGAATGTGGGGCGAATTGATTAAATGGATTAAAGCGTGCGGTAAGCTGCTGAGAATTGAGACTGACCCGGAACATACTCCATGTCCTAAAACAGAAAACGAAATTTTATTTTTGTTTATTGCCAGCGTTGAGGAATTGATGCCAAAGGTTATCTACCCATTCCGAAGAGCAGATACATTCATGACAAGCGTACTCAAGAGTCATCGATTTCTAAATTGCATTCGAGAGCTCGGCATATATAATTAAATTTTATTTATTTATAATTTTTTTTTTTCCAAAAAGCGATTGCAGGCTAAGCTTTTTTTTGCAAAATGCTCATAAAATTGCATAGATTCTGTATTGAATAGTAAAGTAGTAGTTCTGTGTAAGAATAGTAAAATAGTAGTAATTTTGATGAGCTTACTCAAATAGAAGAGGTGCTTAATCGAAATCATCATTTAAAATGTTTGTTCCCCATTGCTTTGATTTTCGTTCCCACGATCGTTAGAAAAAAATTAACTTTTCTTTGCTCGGTCTTATAGCAATTACATAAGTTTTTAATTTCATATTCTCAAATTTAACCTTCAGTCAAAATTTAGAGAGAGAAAAACCTCACAGAATTAAATTTTTCCAACGAGTAAAAGCCCCCCGAAGTAGCGGTTAAGCAAACTTTAGCTCTTGAATCAATATGGGCAGGAATCCTCGAAAGTTGAAATTAAATCTTTTCGATATATGCATGAATCACCCTAATTTACATATATCTACGTATACATATGTACATAAGATTTGGCATATGTAATTAACGCATCTTTTTTGAGCACTCAAACCGAAAAGGAGCCGCGTCGTATACGAGTTTTACCAATGAAACCATAAAAATTAGCAATTAAATTTGAAATAGCTTATTTAAACTTTAGCCTTTTTATGCTTTTTATATTTATTTTAGGTTTAAAAAATTTTTTTTCTCAAAACGCAGAGGATTTGTGTGCAATGGGAAATTGGCGTTGCAGTTTATGAGTGCGAGTAGAAACTAAAAACTGGATATATTGATTATGGCCATAAATTTCAGTTGATTTAATGAAATATAAGTTGGAATGGTTTATATATAAGGATCTTTATGTGTATGTGTGTGTGTTATCTTTTAAGCAATAACCAATTAAACGGTTATTTATGAGAGTGTAAATGCAGTGCCGGATTTATATAAAGGAGCAGCGGAGGCAGTTGGCCAAAGGGGATATAAAAATGCAATATAACAAAAAAAAAAACACTTGGCGCGATTAGTCTCCGAGCAGATTCGGAAGATATTCAGACCGAGCTTCCTTTTCAATTTGATATATTTCCTATGCCATCTCCGAACGGCAACTGCAAGGCAGATGAATTTTCACTGACAAGTTTTCATACAGCATGCTACCACCATACCACGTCGGGATCCAACAACAACAATAACAAATCATCGATCAACGAAATATCGACATTCTTAAACGTTGTGTTTTACTTTGCGGTATCAAGTTTGTCAAATATTTCAAAGAAAAAAAAGTAATACGTTTCAAACGAAATTAGACAAAAATAAAGTTTCTTATAGAGTCAAATTCAATTTACAGATTGGAGTATAGCGAGTACCAAGGAATATCAAGTCTGCCTTTACTTGTCTGTCTACATCAACTTCCTCTGCCATCAAGCTCGGATGTTGATAGGAATACTTTATTTGATTTCGAAGTTTTGACACGTCGCAAAAATCTGGTCGTTGGTGGATTTACCAGGCAATGATATGGTACAATCATTTGGTGGGCTAGGCACTCCGTCTTTCATACTATATGCTTAATAAAACCTGATTTCAAATAAATAAGTGCAGTTCGTGGTATCGCCTTTCTTGCGGATTGGTCTGAGTGCTATATTTATTCGAAGGGATCGGATGATAAGAATTGCTTTCCGAAGTTATGGATTGGTTAGGCTGCTCGCTTGCTCAAATTAACCAACATATGAAAGTTAGATGCAAGACTCGGTAATCAATTCCTTTGTCGCCTAGAGTCAAAAGGAGATGGAATATCGGAGTGCATCACTTCTACTTGCACGGCTTAAAGGCTTTCCAAGGATTACAGCGTTTGTTCGCTTTTACCAGCAGCTCGATGCCTCTTCCGCAATTCCTCAGCGCTTTGTTATTTTTAAACCGAATTATTGACATTCTAAATATTCCGGCTGTGTAACTTTGATTTTCATATCCAGCTATCGGCTGCCAGGTCTTGCAATATTTCGTCTTCTGCTGAATTTTCTAACAGATGTTTTTCTACAAACCTTTAAACCTCGTCGTACACACGTCATCTTGCTTCATCCATTCTGAAATGTCCCTGTAGCGCCCTTTTATTCCTTGGCGGACTTCAGGGTTTATGTGTGCAGTATAGGTATGCAATTTGTGGGACTTATTCACCCACTACTCGGTTACAACGTAAGGTGAAAAATATATCTAAGGGTGTGGTGTGAGTGCCGAATATAGTAATTTTTAGCTGTCTATTTGGTGGGCAGCTTCTTGATGCAAGCTTTATTTGCGATACTAAGCGGTGAACAGGGTAGCATGCCAGGGAAGACAAAAGCACCACAACGGATGGGTCGGACTCGGTTAGTTAGAGTAGCGGAGAGTCAACGAACGCCTTGATGGAACATCAGACGAGTCCGAACGCAGAAGTATAGAAGAGGATGGTGTGGAATAGAAATACTAAAGGACCCTCTCACATTACCGAGCAGCTATACGGCTTATCCAAAGCTTGGGAGCAGTAGAAGGGGTAGGTAGAAGATATTGTAATTGGTAGAAGCAAAGTTCGGCTGAAGGCAACAAATATGCTTTCAAGAGGCAGGCTTGCCGTATTGACAAAACAAGTGGTTGTAAATCAAAGGGAACGAGGTAGCCACTACCTCGAAAGCGGCACGTCAGAGAGAGGACATTTGCCGACAATGGATGTGGGAGTGGGTGATAAACCAAAGGAAGATAACATTAACACCAGATTTCTAAGGGGGACCAAAGGGAGGTAACACTACCGCTATGGTTGTTTCGGAAATTATGAGTGAGCTCTAAGCGGCTACAGGAAGTTGATTTTAATTATCAAAGGAATGCATGATTGAGGTGATGGAAAGAACAGATATGCTCACGATACCAAAGGTCAAAGCATGGATCCCATGTGGGATGAAGTCGGAGGATACGTCTCGCCTATTTCAGAGTTAAAGGGGGTCAGTGTCCTGCAAATATACAAGCAGGCGGAGAATATGTTGCACACACACAGCATGGGAAAATATCATATGGCGAAGGTGGAACTCTAAAAACAATCATGAAGCTGAAAATAACTGCAGTTGGAAAATATTAAGTATGATTTAAGGTGCGTTCCCGACGTAAGTAACAAATAATTTTATTTTCACATGTCGAAGCGACCAGTCAATTGTCTATTGACATTTGTCAATTTCTGTGATTGCTAATAAAAACAACAACTTAATTTTGCATTTTGGTGCCAATTATTGCAAGTATCTTTTAATTACTCTTTTCTTAAGAGTTGTTTTTTTCGGGGTTACCATCGCAATGCAAGTGTTGGAGTAATATCTCTGTGGCTACTGTCGTTAACCATTTTATAGAGCGTCAGTATGATGAAATTAATGTTTTTGTGTTTCTTTTTCGTTTTATTTGTTTTTATTTCATTATTAAGTATTCCACTTGCAGCCTTCATACACACCGATTACCCGCTGTGTTGCATTTTGGTGTTTGTTTGCTAATGTCGTGTTAATTTGCCGCCTGCTGCCGTCTCTTTTTTATTGCATTATTTGCTGTGTTGCATTATATTACACTTACACTAAACACATACTACAAAAACACTGTTGACAACAATAATTATAAAATAATATGGCGCGGCAAGCGGTTTTTGAAGTGAAGCACTCAAAAGTCAAAACGATTTGTGTGATTACGTTTGCGCGTTACCAATTGCAACTCTGTTTTGTTTCTGACTGTCAAATTGTACAACAGTGATGTCTCCTTCTTTTTTTTAAGCGTCTGATTTCGTTACTCTCTGAATATTTGTAACTGTACACTGGTGGCAAAAATATTAAAATTAATATGTAAGTTAAGTTTTATATATAAACATTCTCTTTGTTACTTAAATGAGTTTTAAAATTTTAGACTAATTTCACACAGGGACTTAATTAAATCAAAATTGTGTTTAATGATATAATACTGTAACGAATTTAGCTGAATTCCACTTATTTGCAACCTTCTGCTAGCGTTCGTATCGCTAAGCTGTTGAATAAATCACCCCAATATTCAATTCTGCAAAATGATCTTTATTTAGTCTACTTGGGAGTAGTACAATTATACTTAATATCATGTACTTCAAAACAGCGTGTTTAAATCAAAACTGCTTACTGATTACTCAGCTTTCGTTGCTTTTATGCTCTCTGTTGCCTCGTTCACCCATTTTTCCTAAGATCTAGTAACTTCGCGAACTTCATGCTTGGTTACCAGCCATATATGTACATGTACATTTGTAGTTTATAGTCTCTCGCATAGCCATATGGGTGTGTATATGTGAGTACTACTTCGGCTGATCCCAATAAACATTTTTGTCAATTCTCAGTTTGAGATACATTTGACAATCAGTCCATTTCTCACATTTCAAACGTTAGTTTTCGAATGCTTTTCAAATAACCGTTGATAGCATTCTCAAGCTAAAAGATACATTTTAAATATGGAATATTTCTTTATTTTCAAATTGAGAATTTTTGGATTCTCAACTTTTTCTCAAACGAGAATAAAGTGGAACGAAGTGGAATCCACTCTTGTGCGAATTTCGGTAAGCAAATTTATTATTTTCCTCACTTCACTTTTAACTCGTTTAGATTTATGCATAATGTAGTACAATATCACTTAATATTATTAAAATGTATAAATACTTCCTTATTTTTTCACTTTATGTCCAACTTCACTCAGTAAAATTGCTTCTTTACATTTCCAGCTAAAATATGCAGATTTGAGATCGAAGAATTATCAACGGCACTATCGACGACACCATCGAAAGTATTGATGTAAAATAAGCATGTTTTATTTTATTTTTGGGTTTCATGAACATTTATTATGTACTTTAAAATTTAAACACATTGGCGCAAAAAGTATTCAAATTATTATTAACGAAATATTCCATGATATCAATGGTTTTCAACCAGATTGGAACGAAATGCAAGCATATCCCAAACCAATCTCAAGTTGAAGAACAACGTTTGAGAAAACGTTAAGAGAATATTTAGCTTCAAATAATTACTAATGCTGAATATCAAACTGAAAATTAATGTTTTCTCAAACATTTGAGAGAAACAAATTTTCAAGTATGTCTCAAATTATTCTCAAGTTGAAAATCGACGTTTGAGAAAAAGTCGAGAAAATGTGTTGCTTCAAATGATAAATAATGTTGAATATCAAATTGAGAATCAATGTTTTCCTCAAATATTTGAGATTTTTGTTTCCAGTATTTATTGGGATCATTGCATGTGTTTATGGTTATCTCTCCATTGACTTGTATGTATGTGTGTAGATGATGAGAGATTTGCTTACGTACATACGAGTGGCTGCTTAGTATCGGCTTAGTGATGGTTGTATCGCTTAGTGATACTAATATTCGTCACAATACATTTTTTCTTTCACATAGGGCCATTTGCTTCATTAACGGGCATCCATCAACAGCCCCAAAAAATGTTATACTTTTTACAAAAAATATGTAAGATGGTGCACCTTACCATATACCTACATATGTGCGTATTTTTTTAAAGACTTATTATCTCTTGCTGCAAAAATAAAATTTCATTTTTTTGTTTGTGCTTTCCGTAAAATGCTGAAAACAATTACTTTTTATTGTCATTTATTAGACTGATTGTAAAATCTGAAACATAAAACAACGAAAAGATATTTGACTCCATTAGGCATTCAATAAAGCTAAAATGGCTTGTAGAAAGCTTTTGTAACTATTTTACTAACCCCCTGTTAGAGATTGTGTTATTCATTTTTTTGTACATCAATTAACGCCAGAGTGGAAACATTAAAAATTTTCTATAAAAAAGGACGTACCTAATAAACAGAGCTTCTCAACCCATATATACTTGGAGCACTTTTGTTTATGTTTTGCCCTGAATTATAGGCAGAGATACAAATTTACATTTGAAATCAGTGTTGCCGTGTATGGTTACTTGCTACCAAACTTGGTTACCGAATTTTCGTTTGGTTACGTGGTTACCGCAAGCGGTTGCCTATTTTGGTTACCGTTTAAACTGTCCATTTTGATACCAGCTTTATTTTGCAACAAGTAACATGTAGAATGTTTTTGATATATTAAGGGAAATTTGATTTAAATTCGATGCTGTAGCCTCTATGTAAAGCGGCGACACTGCCATCTGTAGATATTCGTTATCGAAAATCTAAGTATCGATCTCTGGTTTATTTGGGAAAAAGTTTCATGTTAAAAGAATGGGATAGGGAGAGACCTGATTTAAGAATCTTACGCGTTTTGTAATAAAGTTATTGTCGTTGCCACATAGTTCCGCGGCGGCAGAGACACAGTTTTCCGACTTAGCTTTAATTAAAACGAAGCTAAAAACAATCTAAATTTTAAAATCTATAAGCAGCGGAATGCTATCAAAAGAGTTGAATCAAAAAGGATTTGAAAATAATTACGTATGGTCGGCTAAAAATTATTTTTAATCGAATATATTTTGTATTATTTGTAATTGCATTTACTTTTGATCTCACTACACATTTAGGTATGTATTTAATTACATCTAATGTAAAAAAAAAATATTTTTCATACTTATACACACAGCATGTGTAACAACATGACTTTATGTCTTTGTTTTATCAAATTTTATGTAAAAAAATGTATTCTTAATTAATTCTTTATTCTTAATTTTTTTCTAACTGTGTACTTTGTTTACGTTATATGTACGCTAAAATAAAATAAATATAAATGCTGCCAGCAAAAATACAAGCTTTGTCGGTTTGGATACCATTTTCGACTTTTGGTTACTTTTTTGGAAAATTCCCGTTACTAAAAATTTAAATTAGTGGTAACCCTGCTTCATATATAAAAAAAAGTGGGCGAGTTTATTGTGAAAGTGAAAAGCAAAAGCACTATCATATGTAGCTCACGCAACCTTGGCATGTTTTTGAGCTTTTTTCTTCTCAACGAAATTTTCATCAGAATAGGCGATTTATTAATGAATTGTCGCATTTATTTGCCAGCAGTGTATACATTTATTTATACAGCACGTTAACCACATTCCTACCTCATTGTTTACTTCATAGTTGCAATTTTTGTAAAGTTTTTATTGTTTGTTTGGCGCTATTCAAAAACAACCTACGCGCATTTTCTGTCATTCGTTTGCCGCTTCTGCGCTCTCAGTAAACTTCTGCTTTTGTTGCATGCAATTTAATCAACGCCGCATGAGAGAATGTCATCAATTTAATTGAGGTTGCAGGTAGAACAACAGATGGTTGCATATGAAGTAAAGAGAGGGGAAAATATGGCAACAAAATCGGCATAGATAAAAAGGCTCTTCTTTCCTTTTAAATGTACTAAAATAGCGCGCTTGGCTGCATTAATGATTTAATTATTACGAATTTTATTTTATAGTCATTAAAAATTATTTTATTGCAGATACATAGGTAATTGTACATTATAACTTTGAAGATTTTTTTTTAATATTTTATTGGCGACATTTATATTGGAATGCTCAATTTTTGGTTGTTTTTGAAGTATCGCACGTAAAACAGTAAAACGAAAAAAAAAAAAATCAAAAAAAGGGGCTTGATTACCAAATACTCGGAAGTAAGTTTTAAAGCCAACCAACTGCAACAACCAATAAAGACAAGTTATTCTCTTATTATTGGCTTATTATCGGCAGCGAATTATTATCGTCGGTTTGTTATCCCCATGTTACCGAGTCCTCGGCTTCTTATTGGTTTCTTGTGGTTATAACGTCTTATAGATGTTATCGATTTTTTAGTGGAGTTATATCGGTATCTGTTTCATATAAAACCGATGACTCGTCGATAACAATATGACAACACACTAATAACAAACTGGTAATATTCCGATAACTTTTTGATAGCAAACCGATGATTTTTCTATAATTAATCGATACGTTTTTGATGGAAATTCGATAATGCGCCGATAACAAGTTGTTAACATTTTGATAACTAATGGATAACGTTTCGATATTCAAACTATAACTTCGTGGTAATTTATCGATGACTTTGCGATGGATAATTGATAAATTTTGGATAACTACGATGAAAAACCGATATTTTTTCCATATAAATCGATAAGGCTTCAGTGAAAATTCGATAATGCGTCGATAACAAGTTTGTAACACTTTGATGACTAATCGATAATTTTTCGATATTAAAACGATAACTTTGTAATAAATTATCGATAAATTTTTGATAACTAATCGATTACTTTTCGATGGTAAATCGATAGAAAACCGCACTGCGATGACATATCAATAACTCGTCTATACCTCGTCGATAACAAACTTAATACTATTATTATTATTACTAGGCCTGGATGCACTGCAACCTTTATTTGGATCTGTTACAGTATGTGGAGTCTTTGAATTTATTTAAATACCTCTTCAGGCTTTCCACATAATATCACGAATAGGACACTCCATTGCATTGACAGAGCAACGCATGCGCAAGGGATGTGATTTGTCGTTTCATCCACCAGCTCACAAAAGCGAAAAATTTATTTATCAGATCGATTTTCCTTACTTAAGTTATATCGTAATCTACACTGTCCAGTATAATACCCATTAAGAGTTCGTAGGACCTCTGCTTGGGTTAACGAGTTTGGTTTATATTATCGTTGCGGGAAGTATGGAAAATTTGGCCTACCTGATTATTCAATCCTGTGTGGTCTAAACTGTTTTGTTTGCCAGTTACTTATGGTTTCCCTTGTGTGTGACTATGTGAGTCCACAGAAAAGCTCTGGACCATAGAATACTGCTAAATCACTCTGCTTGGCTAGGTTGTTTGCCTGTTCGTTACCTTCACGTCGCTGATGCACACGAACCCTTCTTAACAAAATCTTGTTTTTGGCTCTCAGATCTTATCTCCGAGGCGTATCTTCGGCAGCCTGGCAGCTTTACGTATCTTGCAGTCCTACACAATCACTTCTAAGCTAGCGGATGAATGCGTACCCCAATGCATTCTTCCGCTAGCTTAGAAGTGATTTTGTAGGACTGCAAGATACGTAAAGCTGCCAGGCTGCCGAAGATACGCCTCGGAGATAAGCCTCTTTGTAGATATTCTCTACCGCAAACTCTTACTGCATGAATTTCTGCCTGAAATATAGTGGAGTATCGATTTCTTGAAGTTCGGATTTTTAGCCGTGGGTGAAACAAACCTCTGACTCAGGGTTAGTGAATGGATTCCCTGTTTCCCAAAGAGTTCTGTTCACAATAGACTCCTCAAAATTTCGCAAGATTCTGAGCATCTGGTTGTTGTTGTAATAGCGATAAAGGCATTTTGGAAAGATTTCTGGAGTGTTATCATGTTGAAAATCCTTTGCTGTGTTTAGCCCGACTAACTCGTGAACGATTCCTATTGCCCACGTCGACCCCCTTGAACTTACATTAATAGCCAAAATGAGTTCCTTAAAAAATCCATATCATTCAACTCTATCACATATCCGTCAATTTTGGTACACCGCAAGACTCTTCACCACTTTTACGCTCACCGCTACGCTCGCAGTCCATAGCTGCACAGCCCAAAGCAATATTCATTCGATTCATTCATTCATCTATCCATCCATCCAATATTCACTCATTTGATATCATTCCATGCCAATTTGAGATCATTCCAAAGCATTTAATGTTGTTGCGACTGTTTGGTAATGCTCATCACTTAAGAGATGGATACACCGTCTTTAATGCGCAGTCACAGTAATTATGTGATTAAAACCGAGCCAGTGTTTGTAGCGCAGAATCAGCGTAACCGAATGGTTGGTTAGCAGTTTGCAATTTATTACATTGTATTGAGTTTTTGATTTAAAAAAAAAAATTTTTTATAAAGTTCTTTTATTTGATTATTTCCGCCATTAGTTATACTTTTTTAAAACTCATTAAATACATACGTGCGTACATAAAACATATGGGGTATTCCATCCCATTTCGATCAATTTTAAACCCGACCCCTTTAGAATTGGCTGAAAATTTTTCTTTTTTTTCTAGCTTACGAAAGACGTTTTTCAGAAGTATTTGAAATTTTTTCATCCAACTCAAAAAAAGTTATGAATTTTTAAAAAAAAAACACCGTTTTTGTTTTCAAAATGCTATAACTTTTTCAAAAATTGACCGTTAGGGATCTCTTTTTTTTTAAATTTGTTTTTAAATGTGCTTTTCGGAAAAAATTCAAAAAAATCTTTAAAGTTTTTTTTTTGTAATTTTTCAGTTTTTCGAGATTTTTCGAATTTCGCCCTTTTTGTTTTTTTTTTTTTTCTCATAAAAAACTTCAATCAATTCTGCAATCATCACCACTAATCCCGGAGTGGGCCGAGAATTTTTTTTTTTTAATTAATTGAAAAAAAAACTTTAAAATTTTTTTGTATTTTTTCCGAAAAGTACATTTAAAAACATATTAAAAAAAAACAAATGATTGAAAAATTAATAGCATTTGAAAAAAAAAAAATCCGTTTTCCAACTCAAAATAAGTTTTAAATATTTTGAAAAAAAAAAACGGTGTTTTTTTAATGTTTTTTTCAAAATGCTATAACTTTTTCAAAAACTTACCGTTTGGGATCATTTTTTTTTAAATATGTTTTTAAATGTACTTTTCGGAAAAATACAAAAAAAATTTTAAAGTTTTGTTTTTTCAATTAAATAAAAAAAAAAAAATTCTCGGCCCACTCCGGGATTAGTGGGGATGATTGCAGAATTGATTGAAGTTTTTTATGAGAAAAAAGGGCGAAATTCGAAAAATCTCGAAAAACTGAAAAATTAAAAAAAAAACTTTTTTTGAATTTTTTCCGAAAAGTAAATTTAAAAACAAATTTAAAAAAAAGATCCCAAACGGTAAATTTTTGAAAAAGTTATATCATTTTGAAAACAAAAACGGTGTTTTTTTTTTAAAATTCATAACTTTTTTTGAGTTGGATGAAAAAATTTAAAAAATTTCTGAAAAACGTCTTTCGTAAACCTGAAAAAGAAGAAAAACTTTCAGCCAATTCTAAAGGGGTCGGGTTCAAAATTGGTCGAAATGGGATGGAATACCCCATATGTATGTATCTTATATTTTTATATCCAACGTATACCTGATACCTGCCGATGGAGAAGAACGTATTTGTTATCTTTTTTTGTCGAATCATTTATTTGATTTCGTTTGCAATTTTCGGCGCAGCAAAATTTTGTGGCCAAAAATTTCAAAGAGCGAATTGTGATGGCAAAGCGCGAATTTGAAATATTTAGTTTTTGTGCGATTTTATTAATTTTATTATTTTCTCGCTTTTTGAATTTCATTTTACTTTTATTTATATACGGACAGTTCCCAGTAAAAATCGTGTTAGCGTTCATAAAAATATGGAACTCAGTGTAAGTACTGCTTGCTGCGATGAGTGCTAAATATTATAACAAGTAAATATAGTCCATTTGGATTTGATAACGGTTTAGATTTGAAATTTGGGCTTTTCTAGAACCGGGTATTTTTTCAGAACCGGTTACTTTTTCGGATCCAGGCACTTTTCCAGAACCGGATAATTTTTCGAATCCGCTACTTTTTCAAAAAATGATGCCTTTTCGGATCCGGGCACTTCTTTGGAATGGGATGCTTTTTTTAGAACCAGTTACTTTTTTGAATGCTGTAACTTTTTCAGAAATTGGTACTTTTTTAGAAACGGACAATTTTTAGGACGAGCCGGATACCTTTTTGGAACCTGGTACTTCTTAGAAACGGATAATTTTTAAGACGAGCCGGATACCTTTTCGGAACTTGGTACTTTTTCAGAACAGGGTGCTATATAGGAAACGGGTACTTTTTCGGATAAGAAACTCGTTTAGAACCGGATAGTTTTTGAAGACGGGATTTTTTTTTAAACAAGGTCCTTCCTATTATGTGGGTACTTTATCAAAGCCGGGTAGTTTTTCGGATCCGCATACTTCTTCGAAACCTGGTGCTTTTTCAGACCTGGGTACTTTTTAAAAACTGGTTACTTTTCGAATTCGGGAATTTTTGCAGAACCAAATATACGAATACGGTACTATACTTTTTTAGAACCGGATAATTTTTGAAGACGTGTATTTTTTTTTAAATCCGTGTAGCTTTTCAGAACTGGGTGCTATATAAGAACCGGGTACTTTTTCGGATCATTGCACTTGTCAAAAACCGGTTACTTTTCCGAAACCTATTCGGTATTATGTTGCGACTACCTCGGAGTTTTCTTACTTTACTTTAGTTCATGATAACTTCGGTATTATAAGGGACATTTTTGCAATAACCCTTATAAAGTCCAAACTCTCGAACAATCCAAATTCTCCTTCAACAAACTTCAAAATTTCCATAGATAATCTTAAACTAAATTTGGTATATTTCTGGAACAAAAGCGACAGTGACTGAAAATAATATCGACATAGCCAGGTAGTCGATATTACATACACTACTAATTGCTCTGAGTAGTCACATGCTTCAGTGGATATGGCCGCTGAGGAACCTGCCGTCCATATTGTTTCATGCAATATGGACAGCGTCAGAAAATCCTCGTGCTAGTAGCGATAACTAACATGTCAGAGGACTTCGGTCGCAGCAGAATATGAGGCTGCGTCAAGAACTTTGGCTTAAACCTACAAAGAAGGCCACGTTGCATATATACCATAATATGAGATAGCCAACAGATCTCCATTGTTGTCCATAATTGTTGTTTGGAGAAAGAGCATCAAAATGGCGCCCAGAGCGCTAAATGGGCCCAGTGAGGCAGGGCTGAAAAGTTCCAGTAGAATATTAGATTAGGTACCTAAAATTTAAGAAAATTCGCACCCAGCCTAAGTCGATAAGAATGTCCTTTACAATTCGATCACCAAATTATATTGGAACTGAAATAATTCTTTTTATCCGTGTGCCATCCGGCTGAGTTTTACTTCTCCTTGATGCACAGTCGGATGCTCTACTGGGGTTTAATTTTCAGTCCTCTAGCTCCTCGACGAGTAGCTTCAAAATGGATTGCTAGTTTCCAAATTGTCTTATGCGCCACCTAGCGATATATTTTTTTTTATGCCACATTGTCCCCCAAAGTATTTTCTATGTAGAAGTCTAGCCTAGGAGATAAAATCTTTATTTTATTTATAGCAATGTTTTTGATAATGTTTTAAAATAATTTTAATTTCTTCCATAGGATTTGCCTTGCTCCCGCTGATTTTTTTTTTGTTATATTTTGTTTTCATCAACATGCACTTCCAACGGCAATTTCATTACCACTGATTAATGTTGTGTGCCCACTTGTCCATTAGCGTTGACATTGAGCGACGCATCGTCACAAAAAAAAAACAAAAAACAAAAAAAAGACACTGCATAGGCAAAAGCTCATCAAATGAACAAACAACGAATGGGAAATTGCAGCTCCGTTTTATAGGCACACGCGCGTTCTCGCGTTGACATTCCGTTGGCTCGCCAAATATGCCAGAATTGTCCAAATACCATGTTTAAATGGCAAATTAGTGATGATGATTGCTTCCCTGCAATTCCCTCTTCAAGTCAACATGCGTAGTATTCGAAAGGTCTCGCTATTAAGGTTGAATTTTGAACGTGAAGCCTGATGACACGTTAGCAGACTCACTGACTGACAGACCAAACGTCAAAATTCTGACTTAATTGAACTGCTGTGATTGTTTCTCAATTAAGTAAGCTGATTGTGAAAACGCTTCAACTACCACAAAACTTTGGTTTCAACGATTCTCAAATAGCTGACAATATTTCAATACAAAAATGTCAGTTTGAAAACGTTAAATACGCACTTTATATAGATATGTATACACAAGTCAATGTTTAGCCTTTGATGCTTTGCGCGCAGTTGCAGCTGCTACGCACATTTATTTCATTCCATTTGCTTGAGTTTATTTGGTGGAGGCTGAGTATAAAATTCTGATCGACTGTGTATGCCAATACACCTGCGCATGCGCAGGCATTACGTGGGCTATGTTTGTTGGTACGAAATGAAAACAGTTAATAACTCATCGTTAATATTTTTATTATGATTTTTTGTGTCAGATTTATTATGTTAACAAATTCTTCGAATGACCAAGTGACAATTTCAATTTGGAAAATATTAAATTGTTGTTGAAAAAACATTGCGCCTATATGAATGTTGATTATATTAGCCTCTTTTTTGTTTTTGTTTTCTACGTTGCCACATTTGGACTCAACTTCTATAGTTGGTGCGTCCTAATGACGTACGTTGTTGGGTGTAGCGACGTCATGGCCTAACCATATTGGTGGCTAATGAAGAGAACCTGTCTGGAGTACAATGATGCATTTGTTAAGTTTGAGATATTGTGGTAAATCAAATAATGATATCATCAGCCTAAATACCCGCGCTGTTAGCTCTGCTTACTTCAAACTGAAAAAAGGAGCGGTAAAGATGGGTTTGATGGTGACTGAGGACAAAAAGAAGTACCTGCTGTCATCGAGCAAAGAGTCAGCGCATATGCGCCTTGGCAACCACGCTACTGTTGGCAGCCATAATTTCGAAATAGTAAAATACTTCGTTTATTTGGGAACCAGCATCAACACTAGCAACAACATCAGCACTGAAATCCAGCGAATAATCAATCTTGCCAATAAAGACTACTTTGGACTAGGTAGGCAATTGAAAATAAAGTCCTCTCTCGGCGAACGAAAATCATACTCTACAAGTCACTTATCGTACCCGTCCTGCAATATAGTGCGGAAGCATGGACCATGACAACATAAGATGAAGCGGCTCTGGAAGTGTTCGAAAGAAAAGTTCTTCGAAAGATTTATGGACCTCTACGCGTTGGCGATGGCGACTACCGAAGATTATTCAACGATGAGCTGTACGAGCTCTACGCAGACATCAACATAGTTCAGCGAATTAAAACGCAGCGGCTGCGCTGGCTAGGCCATGTTATGCAAATGAAAGATGATGCTCTGGCCAAGAAAGTGTTTCTATTGAAACCCGCCTATGGAAGCAGAGGTAGAGGGCGGCCCCCACTCCGTTGGAAGGATCAGGTGGAAAACGATTTAAACTCCCTTGGTGTGACCAATTGGCGCCGGTTGGCGGAGCGAAGCAGCGACTGGCGTGCCTTGTTGGACGGCCATAACCGTTTAGGCGGTTAAGCGCCAATTAAGTAAGTAAGTAAGTAAAATAATGCAAAGTAACAGAAATCACAAATAAAATGTACAAAACCTTCGTCAATGTAAATAGCAAGTTCGTTTCCTCAGTCTTTCGTATAATGTGGCATTATTGGCAGTATGAATGTGATGAAGTTGGCATATGCAATCACATAAAAGAAAACAAGTAAGGAAGGCTAGGTTCGGGTGTAACCGAACATTACATACTCAGCTGCCAAATTACAGCTACAAAACTTTTAAATCACCTTTTCTATTTTGCGTCGTATGGGCGACCCACCTACCAAGTTTCATCGCTTTATCCGTCTTTGGTAATGAATTATAACACTTTTAGGTTTTTCGAAATTTTCGATATCGAAAAAGTGAGCGTGGTTATAGTCCGATTTCGTTCATTTTAAATAGCGATCTGATATAATGTACCAAATTTCATCAAGATACATCAAAATTTACTCAAGTTATCGTGTTTACGGACAGACGGACGGACATGGCTAAATGAATTTCTTTTTTCGTCCAAATCATTTTGATATATAGAAGTTTATATCTATCTCGATTAGTTTATGCCATTGCGGGGTGCCGTTATGCGAACAAAATTAATATACTCTGTGCGATCTGCTCAGCTGAGTATAAAAATTAAAAACTGTTCTGGGTAGCTTTTCAATTTGGCTGTTTCGTAACAAGTCACACCAGTTACTCCTTAAAGCCCAATCTTCCTCTTCCTGCTTCTCCCAACTCAGTGGAGGTCTCTTCCTTCCTCTGCTTCCAAATTGCGGTGTGAACTGAATAGCCGAAACCTTCGGGTTTTAGCTCGCTGCACTATCGTATCTTTCAATAGCCTTCTTACTTATATATATAGCTATCTTATCTCCTTTCGATACCGTGCCAAACATCAGGACAGGTATGATGGGCGACTTGTATAGTGTGTTTTTTGTTCGTCGCCGGAGGACTTAACTTTTCAATGGCCTACTCAGTCCAAAGTAGCACTTGTTGGAAATAGTTCTTTTCCGTTTGATTTCTAAGCTGACTTTAATTTTGCTGTTTATGCTTGTTCCCAACAAGACGAAATCTTTCATAGCCTTCAATTTATATCCGTCAACAGTGGCGTGGCTACCAAGGCGTGAATGCGCAGATTCCTTCTTAAATGACAGCAAGTACTTCCTCTGGTCCTCAGTTACCGCAAGACCGACGGTTTCTTTGCTTTTTTATCAAATCTAGAGACGAGAGAACTCACAGCGCGTCTGTTCAGGCCAATAATATCAGAATACGCTAGTAATTGTACGCTCTTATAATAGATTGTCATAATCGAATCAGCGAAGATCCCGCATTCCGGGATTGTTGTATTTGTAATCAAATTTGAAAGAAAGTTTAATGACGTAACGCTTTTGAAATTTCTCGATTTATTACATTTCTCTCATGTTTCGCTACCAGTGTTCGGAATATTTCAAACTGGTACCTGAGGAAACGACTACGCCGGAGTAAAAATTAAATTTTCGGAATATATTTTTTCTTCCTTTCTGAAAGCGGGCGAACAACTAACATCAAATTGATTTGGTAGCTTGGCAAACCTTTCGATTGTGTTTCTGCCATGAAATGTTTCTCAGCAAAAAAGTTATCTACCTTATGAGATGCACACGGAGTCGGCCTAAAACGTGTAGGATGACTAATTAACGCTCCCATAAGCACACCATATTCTGGAAGAAAATTGGGCTCTATCTCCTCCGATATTTATAGCGAAAAAAATATTATTATTATTATTTTCGATTTACCATACATATTTTATGCTCCTTTAATGACAAAAGGTTTCAAGACCGGGTCAGATTCCTGTAGGAACAATAATGGCGACCTGGTAACTGACGTACTGGGTGTGGGGGAAGACGAACCCGATACCCCGACCGCCGATGATGAAAAACACTCCCCGGCATCCAATATCAGGGTTCAAAAATCACAAGGTGCCAAGTAATGATGGGATACCTGCCGGGCTGTTCAAACATGGAGGTGAAGAGTTGGTATAAAATAAAGAAGCCCTTACTGTTGACGGGGCGGATATAAACTCGAGACTGCGAATGATTTCGTTCATTTTGGAAGCAGCATTAAAAGCAAAAGCAATGTCGACCTGCAAATCAAACGGAAAATAACTCTTGCCAACAAATGCTTCTTTAGGAAATTGAAAAGTAAAATCCTCTCTCGACGAACAAAATTCTCTCTCTACAAGTCACTCACCAAACCTGTCCCGATATATGGTTCGTAATCATGGAAGGTGTCAAGGGAAGATGAGATGGCTATTGGAGTATTAGAGAGAAAAGTTATCCGGAAGTTTTATAGTTCTATCCGTGATGTTGACGGCGAGTATTGTAGGAGGTATAATGATGAGGTATATGAGCTTTACGTAGATATGACGATAGTGCAGCGCTTGAAAATCCAAAGGCTTCGCTAGCTAGGGCATGTTATGCGGATGCACGAATACTCTGCGACAGTTTGTAAACAGAGGAAAGAGAAAACTTTCGCTAAGTTGGGAGAAATAGTTGGAGGAAGATTTGGCCTCGGTTGGTGCTCCCAATTGGCGAGTGTTATCGCAAAACAGGGTTAGCTGACCTCACTCACTCAACGTACTTCATTTTTATATAAAACTTCAAGAAGTGCTGTATGTTGAATTTTGGCAGGATTTACAGATCGCTCCCGCACATTTTTTGCTTACATTTTACTCCTTCTTTTCTCATTCCGTACGAAAAAAAGTACAAAAACTGTGAGCAAAATATGAACAAACATGTCTTAAGACACAAACAATGAATTCACGTCATTTCATCCAATCGTCACTTGTAAACAATTAGCTTTTCATACGTATGCAATAAAAACTTCAACCAAAAGATATTAGGTAGTAATACTATCTAGTTTTCAACTCGACCCAGATAAACCTTTGAGATAAAAAAAGTAGTAGGAGGTAAGAGCGGAGCAAAATACTCCGGTTGGAATAAAGTCTGAACACTGCGCCAGTAATGAAACATTTCGTCAAAAGCGTGACGTCACGCCGAGAAAATTTATTTCACAGCTAACTATGATTTTTTGCTCTCTCGTTTTTTAATGCGGGATCTGTTTATTGGTTCATGATAGATTGTACCATTATATCGAATATTAACCTTTTCGGAAAATTTATAAATCTACCAAAACTTAAAAAAAAATGTGTTGAGTAAGGGTTTGCCCAACAAAATAACTTCCTATTAGTCCTTAACGAACCATTTGTTTTCTCTGATGAGCTTAAGTAGGAAAATCTAACTTCCCAAGCTCCGCCAGACTTTCGAAAAACCATTCTGCATATTGGCAGAGAAAGAGGTGAATCTACTCCTCCTCCTTTTCATTCTGACAGCTTCTGCACAGGGAGCTTGTTGGTATACGCTATGCTTGGACCATCAGTGCAATAGCACAATAACCTGTGATTACACCCGCAAGGGCTCCCAATGCAGACCTCGTTATTATTCTGATATTCCTCTATTTTCCTCAGGATATATCCCAGCGGTGGTCGTTTGCTACGCTTATATCTATTACAGAACCTTTCCTGGCCATCTTATCTGCAAGGTCATAACCTTCAATAATGCTGTGCCCAGAGGCTAAGAAAAGGGAGGTATTTAGATGCCTTATGGGCGCCAACGAGGCTTGACACCATCGCATTATATCCGACCTTATCACGTCGGATTCTATGAATTTAAGGTGGCCTTGCTCTCGATAAAAATCGTTACGTGGATTTTTGATACCCTACTGTCCTGGAGCAGTCTGGCTGCTCTTTCTATGTCATAGACCACCGATGAAAGGCATTCCATGAGCCAGAAGTCGGTATGGTTTGCTTACCTTGAGATGATTTGAGTACATTCCAGCCAAAGTTCCCTTTTTCATCCACCTGTGTAGATTCCACTGACCCTACTAGAGTCTAGTATCTCCGTCATTCCCCCTTGATGGATATCTTATATTCTGCACGTGCACTTCTCAGCAACCGCTATTATATGCTCGGAATCGAGCGTAAGTTCAATTATGATGCCGTTTAGTTATCCCCTTGCATGTCATTCAATATCGTCGCGTCCCGTACTTGGTTGGTTTCCACATGTTGACGCCTCTTAGTCATAGAGTACCTTTTGCTGTCAATCCCTGCATGAACGTTCGAAAAGGCATCAAAGGAAAACTTACGTTTTACCCTTCCTAAAGTGCGCTGCTCACTGCGCATGAAATTCTCATGTAATCTTAACTTTGCACCTTCCTAGGTTAAGTTAGGTTGATCTGGCCGGTCAATGAGGACCAGGACCTATGTTATAAAATAACTCATTCCTCTTGGCAAATTGTAGGGCCTAAGCCACTTGCTGCTTCCATATCTGACAGCTTTATCACTCCTTATAGCTGGAGCCTTAGCCTAGCAAGCGCAGGGCATGAGCACAAAACGTGCTCGATTGTTTCTTCCTCCAACCCACACTTCCTACATCTGATATCACTCACCAAGCCTATTTTAAAAACTTCCGCTTGTAGGATCTGTTTATTTCCGGATCAGCACAGTATACCGCAGACCCTACTCCTTCCACTACTTTGGAACCATCTGTGTACACATGTATCGCCTCGCCCGCCATTTGAGCAACCTTGCGCCAACCATCCACCTCTATTGTGGCTTTAAGATCTCCCTCGAAGCGCAGATAGGGAATGCACTTTCCCAACTCTGTTGATTGCTCTTTTGTTCTAGCGCCTTCCACTAGACAAGAGCTAAATACGTTAGTGAAGGTTGAATGACTATGTCAACATGATATGCGATGACACTCATTAGTTTCCCGTGAAACTATTTTTGCTATGCTGCCAGAGATTTCTTCAATGTCACCTGAACGTTCTCTTTCTGCTTATTTAAAAGCCGTTTAGCCTAGGTAAGATAAAGGAGAGAGTTTTTATTTTGACCTGTGAACAGGACAAGTTCCGTTTTTGTTGGAGTTACCCCTAGCCCGTTTCCATGAGCTCGATAATTGTTGGCAGGAACTTACTGGTGATCGGCGTAGCTTTTCAATAGTTTTTTTTAATTTTTAGATCTTTTTGAAAAGTTCAAATATTTGACGTAATTTGGCAGAGCATTTTTCAAGGAGGTCTAAACCTTATTGAAACCTACTCAGAATCGTTTTATTCTTTTGTTTTGCGAGATTGCGAATGCCAACTTCACAGGCCAACTTCACGCGCCCAACGCTTTTATTTAATTGTCTGATCAACGCCCTAGATTGATGAGGGGAGTGTTGACTAGTACCTAGGACCTATCTCATTATTTTCTAGCTTTTAGTATTGTGAGGAATATTAGTGACACTAAGTGATACTCACATCACTAGTCTGATGCTAAGTAAATTAAGCCACAACAACAATAAAGCAGGTAGTCACTTGTATCTACATAAACGAATCAATCATTATATCTACACATATGTACGTACACGCAGCGGAGAGAGACGCACAAACACATGCATATATCTTATCTGAGATACACCCAAAAGTAGGCAATTATCTGTGGAAGTATCACTCACATATACACGCGCTATTCGAGAAGCTTTAATAATCGTGCATCTGTGTTATAGCTGATAAGTTTATAGCTGGTAGTAAATTCTAGAAATAGAAAAGCCTAGAAATATGCGAGGAAACCAAAGAGTATAAAAGCAGCACCAGCTGAGGCACGACGAGTGAGTTTGATTTAAGCACGCTATCTGTCGAGAAGTAGAAGTGTTATTGTGAAGTACTTTAATAAAGGCCATTTTGCATTATCGATTAGCGGAGTTATTTACTCAATAGTTTAGTGATTCGAGCGTTAGTAGAAGGTCGCAAATAAGCAAAATTACACTAAATTAGTTACAATTGGTGTCAGAAGAGGAATTGTTGAATAAGTTCCGAAGATTGCGAATACAACTTGGACATGACAGAGTTGAGTGAATTGAAGATCCAGTAACTGAAGAAGGAGTTGGAGAGCGGCGGATTGAATACAACCGACAATAAACTCGAACTTCAGGCACGACTACGAGTGGCAATGGAAACAGAAGGAATTAACGTGGAAGAGTATGTCTTTCATCTTGATGGCGAGGAAACAACAAAAATGGAAGAGACAGTTAGCAGGCAGTTACGAGCACAGGCTTGAACACGATTTTGGCTGCAATATCTGCTCAAACATCGACAGTGTCATCTCAACTGGCAGAACAGATATATGGCATCACAATTGGAAATACAGGAAATGCGCATTTCAGGATGTCGTCACAATTATCAACCGATAAGGCATCCCAACTGGAATCGCAGCAAACCCGTATAACATTACAATTGGAAGAAGAGAAGACATATTTGGCATCTCAACTGGAAGCGCAACAGGCACGTATATCTGAAATGTCGGCACAAATTTCGGAACAGGTATCATCGCAGCTCTTTGTGAACCTGGAAGAGCAGGATGCAAAAATTTTACAACTCGAGGACAAAATTGATGCCGATATAGAAGCGTTAAAAGGTCGTATGGAGCAGTTACAACTAAACCACCCAGCTGTGCCAGCGAGCAATCAAAAGGTAAAAACACCATCCTTTGATGGTTCTGTTCCTTTCCAGGTGTTTAAGATTCAGTTTGAAAATACCGCAGCAGAGAACAACTGGAGTGCTGAAGATAAAGTTGCAGCACTATTCGTGTTATTGAAAGGATCTGCAACTGAGATCTTACAAACCATTCCATAGGACGAACGGAACTGTTATGAAGCATTAATGGGCGCTCTAGAGAGACGATACGAGACTGAGCATAGGAGACATATATACCAAATGGAGTTACTGAACCGCTTCCAGAGGTCTGGCGAAACATTGCAAGAATTTGCGTAGGATGTTGAAAGGCTGGCGCTTTTAGCGAATGCGGACGCACTCATGGAATACATCGAAAGGGTAAAAATCCAGAGCTTTATTAATGGAATACGGGATGTCGAAACGAAGCGAGCGACATACGCAAACCCGAAACCTACATTCGCAGAAACGGTATCGCATACTCTGATTTAGGAAACAGCGTCGCTTCTGTTTAAGCGAGTTTCCAAAGCACGCCGGGTGGAAGTAGAAAGGCCAGAGTGGGTAGACGCAATTTTGGAAGCTTTAAAAGGAACGCAACAGAAGAATAATGGTGCAATCAAATTTTTAAGTGTGGAAAGACAGGGCACATTGTACGTCATTGCAGCACCGGTCCTGGTAATTCCAACTTGGCTGGTCGTAAACGTTAAGCTGGAGGAGATAAGCAAGAGCGAGTCAGATATAAAGATCGAAAACTTGCCCCAGCTATTGAATGTCCTGTGATATCTGTGTCGCAAATTGGAAGGAAATAAAGCAGCCTTTCCGTCAGAGGGAATGTGGATGGCAAAGAACGTGTACTGACTGTAGATACGGGCGCATCTCATACCTTGATCCGATCGGATTTGGTCAACAGGAGAGTAAAGCTATTACCTGGAGCAAGGTTGCGTACGGTTATTGGGGAGTATAACCATGTCCGGGGAGAAGTGATCTGTGAAGTCTTAATTGGGAAAGTTATGGTTCTACACAAATTCGTTTTAGCGGAGATTATTGATGAAGTCTTATTGGGAGTGGACATCTCAGTTGACCATGGCATCAGGATCGACATGCAGAGAAGGATTATGCTTTATAAGAACCCGGATATACCACTTAACTTCAGTTTGGAGAAAGGGTTCAGTAGTAATTGAGTACTGGTGGAGAAGTATCGACAAAGACCACAAAAGTCAAAGGCAAAGGTTGATGGATCGAATGGGCCAAATAAAGCAACACTGGCATGGACAAAACCAAATGGATGCACAAAAACGATGGAACGAATTTCCCAGAAAGAATGCCAGGGTAGTTTCAAGCCGGAGCGCACTACTCTTGTGAAACGTGGGAGCGATACTGATTATGCGAAGCCAATCCGTCAAGCGCAAGCTCTACGAAGTAGTTCATTGGCCAAACAACAGAGTGTGAGGGAACGGCCAGGGTAATGAGTAGTAAGATGAAACAAAGGTACGAAAAGAAAAAAAATTCGGAAGGTTTCCGGGAGGGAGATTTGGTACTGCTATACAATCCCCACCGGCGGAAAGGTGTTCCATCCGAATTTTGGCGCAGTTGGGAAGACCCATGCATAGTTGTGAAGAGGATTAGTGATGTCATATACCGCATACAAACAATTGGGAAACCACGAAATAGAAGGGTGGTTCATTTGGAGAGGCTAGCAGCGGTTAGATCAAGAGATTTGTCTGATCGGACGATCAGACTTAGGTGAAGGACAGTATGACGAATATTAGTGACACTAAGTGATACTCACATCACTAGTCTGATGCTAAGTAAATGAAGCCACAACAACAATAAATCAGGCAGTCACTTGTATCTACATAAACGAATCAATCATTATGTCTACACGTATGTACGTACAGGAAGCGGAGAGGGACGCACAAACACACGCATATATCTTATCTGAGATACTCCCAAAAGTAGGCAAACATCTGTGGAAGTATCACTCACATATACACGCGCTATTCGAGAAGCTTTAATAATCGTGCATCTGTGTTATAGCTGATAAGTTTATAGCTGGTAGTAAATTCTAGAAATAGAAACGCCTAGAAATATGCGAGGAAACCAAAGAGTATAAAAGCAGCACCAGCTGAGGCACGACGAGTAAGTTTGATTTAAGCACGCTATCTGTCGAGAAGTAGAAGTGTTATTGTGAAGTACTTTAATAAAGGCAATTTTGCATTATTGAATAGTGGAGTTATTTATTCAACAGTTTAGTGATTCGAAGGTTAGTAGAAGGTCGCAAATAAGCAGAATTATACTAAATTCGTTGCAGTATTATTACTAATTCATGTAAGTATTGTTTTGAATAAAACCGTTTAACATAAACATTTTTTTAATTATTTTATTTATTAATTTTAAGATAACAAAACCTAAAAAACAAAAGATATTTAAGGGCTATCCGTATTAAGTTCAATCGTGACCCATACTACATGCTCTACTTTAACCTAATCTCACTTCCGCCGGCGTCACCTATAAATTAGCGCAATTATAACCAATTTGTAAGAAGCTTCTGGAAATCAATGGGGATTTTTTTAAAGCTTCGCGGTTTGTTTACCACACAGGCATGCGCGCTTGCTTTTTTATCTTTTGAACTTCCGCGAAACTGGGTCAGTAACAAATTGTTATATAACTGCTAAGTCTACGAGATGTTTTTCTTATTCTTGTTGCTAAATTTTGAGTTGCCAAACGACAGAATGGCGTCAGTGATTGTTATAAACAGGAAAATGCTAAACAACCAAAAGATCACTAACAATAATATTAGGGTGGATCAATTATATTTAGACAATTTGCACTATGCATATATTGTATAAAGTGGAAGTGGGAGATTTTGAAAAACTCCGAGCGTGACAAAAGTCAACAGACATAACGTCAATTGATCTTACTACCACCTTAAAGGTTACTCGGTCAATTAAGGTTATGACTATGTGAAATGAAGATTCAAGGGGTTAATAAGCAATACAAAGCTTTGTAGCTTCAGAGCTTCTGCAACACAATTTTCCACCTCACCTAGGCTGGAAGAATCCTGTTACAAATATAAACCCGAGTTCCATGTGAAGCTTGGGTGTGGTGGATGGCCTGGAAGGTTTAATGTGGTTAAATTAATCGTTCCTAAGATGGTCGGGCTAGTACCTCAACGGTGCTTTGTTACCGGAACGTACCGTAAAGTACCATTAATATCTATAACACAAAACATTCGGGGAGTGTCCTTATTGTTAATACAACAACAACCATGTGAAATGTTTACACCGTGGTGTTTAAAATTGTTACTTTTCTGGAATGGTCGAGAACTCTACTCATATTTTGGTTAGTTTACAGTTACTTTTTACTGTTTTCGCAGATCTCTCAGTGATATGATCCAGCATTTCAGCATCGATCGTTATTCAGTAAGTTTACCTGTAGATTCTTTGAAGCTTCAAAAACATAAGAAAATACATGGTGCGATTCGCCTCCGACAAGATTAAGGCCGAGCTTGTCTTCCAATTTCCGTCGTGAGTTTTAATTTTTCCGACTTATTGGCGGCGTGGGACCTACATATTTTAAGGCTATTCCGAACGGCAGCTGCAAGGCAGATGAATTTTGACTGCTAAACTTTTCACATAAAAACCACCACGCTAAGAAAAACTTGTTTCTAATTGAAAAGAACTTTTTTTCAAAATTTTTAATGTTGTTTTGCCTGGGACTTGCTCCCAGGACCTTTGGCGTGATAGAAAAAACAAGCTCATAGGTTGACTTTTGGGTTGCGGAAGCTCTGAAACTATATATCTTCGTATTGCGCTTATCAACCCCTTAAATCGCGCCAGGGTGTGCATCGGGAACCTTTGATTACAGTAGCACAAATGAAATTGAAGAGGAGGAAAACGTGTAGCATCCACAACACCATTGTCCTTCGTGGTGGCTCGTTTGACGACAAAAATGGGAAGACGACATCTAGAGATTTTTTTTACAATAACATTAATAGTACCTGGGCGACCGAGCTTTGCTCGGCAACGTTTCGTTGTACTGGCAACGTTTCTTTTTTTTAATTTCGAATAGGTGGCAACCTTAAATGGCAACTCTACTCAAAAATGTCCCTATTGTAATGCGGAGTGAAATACATTTCGTTTGGTACCAATATCGGCGTATCTGACGCAATTTTTTTTAATTTCGAATAGGTGGCAACCCTAAACGGCAACCCTAATCAAAAATGTCCCTATTGTAATGTGGAGTGAAATACCTTTCGTCTGATAACCATATCGGCATATCTCATGCAACTTTTTTTCGAATAGGTGGCAACCTTAAATGACAACCCTACTCAAAAATGTCCCTATTGTAATGCGGAGGGAATACCTTTCGTTTGATACCCATATCGGCATATCTCGAGCAATTTTTTTTAATTTCGAATAGGCCGCAACCTTGTGAAACATTCTGAGTGGCAACACCTAGGTAGAAAGTCTTAGAAGGTGATACCTTGTCTCTGTGCAAAGTTTCATTTAAATCGGTTGAGCCGTTCCCGAGATCGTTCGGCTATACAAACAAACAAGAATTGCACGTTTAAAGTTGTAAGATGTATCGTATTTATTGTTTTAAATTTATCTTTAAACCGAGCACTTTTACAGAACCGCGTAGTTTTTTAGAACCGTGTAAATTTTTAACTTGGTACTTTCGAAGAACCGGCTACTATTTTAAAACGGATAATTTCCGGATACATGTAAGGGCTGGAGCAGTTTTTTTTTTTTTTTTTGAATCGGAAAAGTTTTCAGAACCGGTTACTTTTAGAACCGATTAATCTTTGAGAATCGATCCACTTGTTTGACCTGGATACTTTCGAATAACCAGCTACTATATTGAACCGGGTACATGTTATGGCTGAATATTTTTTTTAAATCGGGTACATTTTCAGAACCGGGTTCGTTTTAGAACCGAGTAATTTTCAAGAATCGGGCTACTTTTTTGAATAGAGTATTTTTTAGTTTTGTATACTTTTAAGACCTGGTAATTTTTAAGAACCTGCTGCTAGTTTTATTAGATTAGAGAATGGGACATGGGAAACTAACAATTCGACATACTGCTTCTATAATTTGATCCGCGGATGATCGTAACATACAGGAAAATGAAACGGTAAGCAAGTTATGCACATGCTCTAGTTTTTGCAATGGTAGAGAAACCCTTTGTGTCCCTTCAGTTTACGAGTCTCTTAGTGAGTGAAAACAAATGCAAAGCGAGAAAGTCTCTCACTTTCCGACAATGAAATGCTTGTATGTACCTTTCATGTATTAAAATACAACCATTAGAAGTTTTTAACATGAGTAATAGGCACACATTTAGAATAAATGGGTACGGTACTAACTGGGCGCTAGAGTTTTGGGACCCCACGGTAGTAAAATAAAGGCTCTGAAGGGAGGATCCCAAATATTTAAACTCAATGGGAAAGGATACAGTGTTCAAGGATTCCCATCTTACCCCTCAGTCAGTCGTCATTTTACTGCCGAAATTTTTTATTAGTAGAGAGGTGTGATCTCAGCAACGCATCAGAGCCATTGAAAAATGTCAAACTTAACAATTTCCTAAGTATAACAAAATTTCTTTTCAGAATTTTTTTACCGAAGTTAATGTGCTACATGAAATCCATCACATTTGCCACCAAAGGACTAAAAGCTCTAACTCCAAATGTGAATTCGAATATATCAGCAGTTATAATGATATTACCATTCATTAAAAGCATTCGCCTAATTGCTCGGCAATCAATAAAAATATTTCCTCAAATGAAAAATTGCTCAAACGTTTTTAAATGTCGCCAACATTCACAGCCAAGCAATAAAACGACATCAACAACATTCAACTGTCACATTGATCAATGTGCATTTTGTGAGACCATGCAAAGAATTGTATGCGCGCATGCGTGTGCGTGTTGGTTGGTGTTTGGATGTGCGGCTGATAAATGCCGCCGCCACCAACAAATGACAAATTAACAAATAATAAAAACAATAAATGAATCAATAAATCCACAACAATAAATCAATAGCGCAAGAAATACCAAAAAAATATTCAATGCCTCTGATTGAGTACTTAATTCCACAGAAGAACAAATAATGGGAAACGAAATGAAAGATATGCCAACAATCGATAGGATTAAGAAGAGCTTTGTGAGTAAGCAAATGTATACAAGAAAATAAAATGAACAAAGACAAATTTAAATAAACTATCAGTAATTACAACACATTACACACATATACAGCGAGTAAAGTGTGACTAAAAAGGTTTAGGTTAATGTAAACCCATAAATACTTGGTGCGCATGCGTCTTGACAATGCATTTTGAAGCGATCACAGGGGCGCATGCGCGCGCATACTTTTGCCTTTAGCGAACATTAACAAAATGCATACAAAGTGCTTCTGTTTTGGCAGTAATGTCAATCACAACAACACACGGACATTCCACAAGCAGACATAGAGTAGAGAGTAGGTACACTCAAGATGGTAGCAAGTGACCTCAGCGAGGGGGCATGCCTTTAAGCTGACTACCTTGAGATGATCACTAAAAAATATTCATAGGACGACTCATTGGTAGCTGCACTCGTTTACATAAAAGCTTGTCCATCTCGGGGTGTCTGAGTGTTTGAGTGCGTTTACGAACATTTACAAGTTTACACGTTTTAATTTCGCTCATGCTGTAAGCCATATGTGTCCATCGACACCAGTTAACAGCAAGAAATATCTCAGGAAATGATGAAATGTATAAGCGATCATAAAAAATACACAACAGCACACCAACGTGCACCGCATCAGTGTGAAATGGAAAGAACAGCCAAAGTCTTACAAAGAAATTCAAAACAATCAATGAAAGCTAAAAGTGCTTGCTCGGTCGCAGCGAAGTGTACGAAAACAAGTGAGTCGACGCATTGATGATGGATGCTCAGCTCAGAGCTGAGAGTGTGGACGTTTTGCAATGGCCACAGCTCACCGCATGATATTAAACCTTGCAAATTAAACATTGATCCTTATCGGCATGTCAGAAATGATGCTGCGTTGCGCTCGACGATATCCAAATGGTGTTTTGCGGACAGCTGCGAAAAGCCTTTTGCTAAAATTGCAGTAGCGCGAATGCGGTTGCTGAAGTAGCGACTATGTTTGGGCGCACAACCCGAGCAAAGTATTGTCATGCATACAAGGGGTGAACCCTAACATTTTTGAATGTTGTGTTGACTCGTAAATGTTGTACTCATCTATCGGAATTTCTATAACGCTCTTAAACAACACAATTTAAAACCCCTTTTGTGGGTGGGAAACGTCGTTTGTACGCTTTTTCGCTGTAACGCTCAACTTAATACGCGTTCACGACGTTTACTATCACAATATTTGTTCAATAATCTAAAGTGATGTGTGGGACATTTTAACTCGACTTTTACTAAAATTTTAATGTAAAAAGGAAACATGTGAGCTCAGTTTAGTTTGTGACGGGTGGGAAAAGTCACATGGGAAGTGTATGATGAGTAGAGCTTACGATTTCTCGAACATGGTCGAGAAAAGATTTCTCACGGGTCTCGCTTTCTCGAGAAACTCGCAATCCTTACGAGAATTTCGAGATTCGAAAATATCGCGAGCCTTACGAGTAATTCGAAAATCTCGCGAGAAGCCGTATTCTTGATATCTCGTTGAAAAATAAAATATTGCGAACAAAATTATATGCCCATGATTCAATCACATGAGGTTTGCTCGACAGACACATTTTGTGACAATTGCAGCCATTTTGCTCCCAAATCGAATTGACATCCGTTAACTGTGTTGTTTCTTTGCGAATTTTCGAAAAATAATAGTAGTAGAAATAGGAAGCAATCAGTTTGCAGATACCCGATAAGTACTTAACTGCATAATTTCTTACAACATTTATTTTAATTTTATGATGAATTTATTAACTAATGGCATGGATTTATTAGTGTGGCTGAACATAGGTTTTATGAAAAGTATGGACAGCAAGGAATCGTGCACTCTCGTAAACCTATGATCATACGAAAACTAAACCAATTCAAAATTCATCGTTCAACGTCAAAACATCGACTATTAAATCGATTCACCTAAAAATTTCATTAGTAAATAATGGAGATGCCATAACGAAATGTACTCATTGGGCAGGTTAACTTATTCAGGTAAAAGTCTAGAACAGGAGTCTACTGCTAATAGGTGTCCAAAACTATCGAGAGAGGTGACCAAGGCAACAATAAGCCTAAGGCGGAAAAGAAAAATTGTATCTCTGTCCGGAGATATTTGGAGTTGAAGTTGGCAATTTTCATGTGGTTGTTGTAATGTTTTTATGCACTGAAAAAGAATTTGTGTACAAAGGGATTTTGCACGAATTTAATTTTAATTCCACCTCATTGGTGGACCGGCCAGGGTATTTTTTATAAGCTCGGCTGAAGGCTGACAATGCAACCCGGGCCATTTTTCGGTTTTTCGTCAATATCTTTTGAACGAGCTAAAATTTTTATTTCCGCCTTCGAATTATTGTTATCGAGGTCAATACGCGTTTTTGACACTTCTCTCGATATTTTTGGGCGCGTATTAAAAGTTCTATTAATTCCGTATGTTCGGAACATTCGTCTCCATTCAAGAATTTGGAGAATCGGTTTATATTTGGAATATTATGCATATTCGGACCTCGTGAAGTAGCATCAAATGAACGTATTCCAAATATTATAAATTAAGGGTTTATCCGGAACGCTTCCATGAATGCTTAACGGAAAAGAGGTTTCCGAAATTTCAGAATAAAAAGGTGAATACTCCCTGTGTAGCAGGACCGCACAAAAGCTTAACTCTTCTGTCAAAGTCAAGGTAGGAATATAAAATTCTAAGACAATAAGCCATTTTCTTTATTTTTGTTTTTGTCCGTTCATTGCGGCTGCTGAGTAGTGTATCACACCATGTCGGCTGCCTGTTCAAAATCATGCTATCTCAAAATATTTTTCAAAAATTTCCCAATTCAGGATTTGTCACAAAACCGCCCTATATTAGAGTTAGATTGAAGAATGCTTCATCTCAGAATGCTTTTTGCTAATTCCCTCTTATAACAACATGCATTGAACTTATGCTTATGTAGGGAGTTTTGGCAACAAATTTTAAGATAGTGCATTTTTGAATAAAATCCTAACGTGACGAATTCTTCAAACAATTTCTGAAAGAATGACCAAGCCAACATAACCATATCAATTCACAAAATATTTAGTAGAAAATGAATTCTTTCCCCAAAAACTTTTGGCATTTACAAATTTATTTTCACTACTAATATACTACCAAATATACTGGTCTACTATAATTTCACTGAAGGGGATTGAATTATTCCCCGTTTTCCTTACTTCGTAAAAGCAACCCGTCCAGATTTTTCAATTTGGGAGTGTCAAAGATTTGTCATCATTGAAGAACAAACCTCTAGTAATTTAATCATGATTATATGCATAATAAAGATGTTTTGAGTTGAATGTCATTGAAGCAATATAATCAACAAAAAATTCACAAGTAAAAAAAAAAAACAAGTGTATAAATTCTGTCCATACAGCGATTAAGTAAGAATGTCGAGAAACTCGCGAGATATACGAAGATCTCGAGACACGAGAATTTCGCGATAAATCGAATTCTCGATTTCTCGGGTCTTGAAAATCTCGCTTGTGTTCGAGAAGGAATCGTGAGCTCTAAGGATGAGTGTTAAAATTTCAAGTGACTGCTTCAATGGTTCAAATTAAACTCAATAAAATATGATTCCTAGACTTTTTCACGGATTTAAAAATGAGCCCTTAGTTAAAATTTATTACTCGATGTGACATTTTTAATGGATTGACCCTTATGTTATAACCATGGTTGTCACACCATGTTTTCATTTGGGACCAAAATTCATTGAAAAAAATGACCGACTGAAGGAAATGGGCCAAATATTTTTTTCTTTAATTGGTTTATAAATAATTCAGCAATTCACAAACGTATCGAATTCGTTGCAAAATTTTAATTGTTAGGTTTTTTCCATGGTTTTCTACAAAAAAATAAAGCCTAAATAGTAAATTTATGTTAAAAATAACAAAAAGTTGCACAAACAAAAATAAAGTGTATTTTAAGATATTATGTTTCTACGTATATGGAAGTGCCTGAATTTCATATGGAAATGCAGAGAAAGAGCACTTCCATATGTAGCCCAGGCACTTCGCTACGATATTCAAATTTGCACTAACAAATTGACAAATAACAATTTATCAAAAAGGACCATCAAATTTAAAATAAATAAATTTTTTAAATTAACGAAGATTTCTTTATAATGCCTTGCCTAAATTATCTGCTACATTTAAAAGACAAATCGATAGCTCGATGCTTGAAATTTGGTAATAATCTGATAAATTTTCGATATAAGAAGGATTACTTTCGGATAATAAAGCTTAAAATTTTCGATAAAAAATCGATAACATGCTATTAAAAAATTGGTAATACTCCGATAAGAAAAAATAAATAGCGATAAATTGTCGATGAAGCATCAATAGCTCGCTGATAACAAATCAAACAAACGTGGTATGCCCCAGACACCTCAATCGCTCATTTCTGTTACCGTTCTATGGTTCACAAGCACTTTGCTGAAATGCGGTAAGTCTCAACATACTGAAAACCCCCTTTTGCTGCAGTTGTATATAGAATAACGAGGTGGAATCATGGCGACAATTCATGCCTCGCTGCCCAAATTTTGCCAGAACTAAACATAAGTGTTTCGATATTGGCTCACTAGGATCCCTGAAGGACTAACCCAGGGACGATATCGGTCCTTTTCGAAACTACAACTATGCAACGCAACTGCTCTCTCACCCCCACTAAATCGTTCCCGAGATGGTCGAGCTAGTACATTAATAGTACTTGCTAACGAAACGTATCGGATCTGCATCCGGCAAAGGATCATCAACATCAATAGCACTCCTCGAAACTTTCGGGGAGTATCCTTATCGCTACAGCAACAACAACAACAAGTACCTATACTTTACGTCACCGCTATCTTATATAATATCACAACGGACCTTCATGTTGTAGAAGTAAGCTTCCCTGCCGGGGTGGCTACCATACAATCTAGTCTAACCTAGATGGAAAACTGCAGTTTGGAAATTGTTGAGATATCTACACCATTGCAAGCTTGTTTTGTATTAAGGCCAAAAGCATGCAATACGATATTTATCTCATGGATTTTCATCTATCTGCCTGAGATCCCTATCTAATTGGCGCAATAAGAGTTTCTATAGAGGATGATTATCCTAAAATATTTCGATATAATTGTGTTAGTTTAACTCCCAGTTCCTACATCATAAACGCCAGACCTCGTAAATTTGTATGGTATGCATACAAAAGTTTACGTATCCCAAAAAACATACTGACGGTGCTCAATGTTTTACGGTGGCGCTGCAGCATCACCTCAATTATAACAGGGCACATCAAAACCGCATACGATCGTCATCGTTCATCGTCGAACGAGCACAAACACTAATGCGGCAGTTACTCACGAACGTACGTACCAAAAACGTGTCAGCTGACACGACTTATCTTATGAGTGTGCAATGTAAACGAAAACTCACCGACGTGCAACGCCCGTACATACGTAGCCCGGAACGTAGAAATGAAAACAATTTTGAGTTTTTCCGTAAGAACGTGTCAGCTGATCGCTCTCTCACTAGACAGATTTGCCTAGTAAACTTCTGTGCGCTAATTTTTGACCGTTTGCAATTTTATGAAAAAACACCTAATTAAAGTTTGAAAAATTGTGAAAATAATTCGAAATAATTATGTAAAAGCGCTGATTATAAATATGTAATCTATTTATACTTATTTAATATGTATTCCGGCCTTTTACAATATCATAAATTAAATTGGAAAAAGTTGATGTTTCCATAAGCATACATGCAAAATGGTCAATGGCAACAGTGCTAATCTGTAAACAATACACACACAAATATGTTATGTACATGTACACACACGCACACATTGATTCCTACGGGCTTGAGAGTTCGGTCAAACGTGCTTCGTACGACAAATGTCCGTACGTACGGCACACGTCGGTGGGTAACTGCCGCATAACTCATCATCACTAATCAATGAACAAGCACATGGCTAAAACACAAGAGCTAAGATGAGTAGAGGTGAGCGGCTCTATGGTTGGCAGGCGTTGAATTTGGCGATGAATTAATGTGAGATGTTTAGATAAGCAAGGTTAATAAGCGCAGGATTTTGTAGGCTGGAAAGCGATAATAGCACTTAATTTGTTTGAAGTGGTGGGTATCAGTTTGCTGGCTGAAAACCAATTCGTTAGACAGACGAGCACAGCTTTCGAATAACTTTCTTACAAACAAAAACTTCTAATATGTAACAAATATGCCTGTATACTAGACTCCAAGCAGTATAACTCAAATATGGGCATATGTATTGGCATAGATGTGTGATGATGTTCTGCATCCATTGGAAGCATCTAAATCAAATTTTATTTTGTGGCAGTGGCGACAAGCATATTATGGAACTGGCGTCATATGCCGCCATAAACAAGGAATTCCATCGCTGTCGTCGTATGCCACGAACATTTTCATTCTTAACCGGATTACCAACCAACGTGCATAAAGTGTTGTCACTTTTTAACGTTCGTTCTCTGGCATTACATGCGCTGTGACTATTTAATATGAACTTATCTAAAGCCCATTAACTTAGTCACTAATGGAGCTTATCGCAAAATGAAACAAGCAATCGGACACCACGGAGACATGTCCAAAGACATGAGAGTATGTCAATGAGACAGCAAGTTGTATGCGTGGACGAAGGGCTGAATAAAGGGGGTAATGTACGCAAACGGTGGCTTAACGGATGGATGAGTGGATGGATGGATACCTAAATGGTTGAGCAAGCTGTAGATGGTGAAGCATTTAGGATGTGAGTAAAAAATGTGCAATTTCCGTGTACACTAAAAAAAACTAAAGCATCAAGTCAAGTAAGAAGAAAGCAAAAAGAGGCAACAAAATGATATAAATTGTGCTTAGTCGTCACTTGGACTATTATTGTAATCGTAGTTGACCCTCCATTCGCATATTGTTTGTTGGTTCTCGTTGAGGGAAGATGCGTTTTGTACTGTGGGTATGTTTCATCAAAATATTTGTCATAGTACTGTACTCGTACAACACTTCGCTGGGTATTAGTCAATTTGTTTTAAAAAGATTGATTGATCCATTCGCAAAAAAGTAATATCGCCACAGTTTGAAGTTGGCCGCCAAAACATAGCTGCAGCCATTCTTGTATATGTATATTTTTATTTATTGTATTGATAAAATTTAAAAAAGTCCATGGCTACCAAGTACTCATGAGGCTCGATGTGTAGACATACAGGTGTACATCTAGAAAATTTATGTTTTAAGTTAAATAACTAGAGCTCGCCGAGGGGTCGAAGTTAAACCACAATGAAGGTTTTTTTTTTTAACAGAGACAAACAATTTCGGGCTATTCGGGAAGAGCTCTGCTTCATATTGGTAATTATCAACACCGACGTGGTATTGTTTTTCTATCGGTTTATTATCGAAAGCGAAATGAAGAGTTATCGATTGGTTATCTCTTTATTATCTCCTATCGGCTTCTAGTTGGTTATCTATCGGTTTGTTATCGATGGGTCAGAGTGTTGTCATGTGTTAAATTTAAGTTTTATCGGTGTTTGTTTTATAACAAATCAATGACTGGTCGATAACAAATCGGTAACATTAAGTTAAAAAATTTTTACTACTCTCATAAGAAATCGATAACTTTTCGATACAAAATTTATTATATTTTCATAACAAATCGCTAACTGTTTTATAAAATATCGAAAATTTACGATAAATAATCGACAAACTTTAAAAAAAAATCTTCAATTTTTCAAAAACTCAGCGATATATTTTCCAAAAAAAAAATAAATTTCGAAAATAATTTGATAACACACCCATAAAAAATTGGTAACAGTCAAACAACAATACGATAAATTTTTAAATTTTTAAAGCAATTTATTATTATTATTAATATATCGATAACTTTTTATAAAACTTTGATTAAAATCGATAAATCATCGATAAAAAAGTTGTTAACCCTCAGACAGCAAACCGATGTAACATCAATAAAAGATCAATAACTCATGAATTATCTTCGGTTCCGATAAAAAGTTTAGAAAATTTCGAAAAGAAATCGATAACTCGTCTTTACGTAGTCGATAACAAAGCCATAAAACTTACATTTGTAATTTCTTTTTTTTTCACCAGAAAATAAAATGGAAGTGCCCCTGAGGATGCTAAAAAAGTTTTAGCGAAACGTCGGGAAAAATAGTGGAATGTTTCATTTGCACTAATCAGCGGTTAGATCGGATTAACCTATGGAAAAAGGAAAATTCAACTAAAAATACATATATAAATTTTTTAACAGATCGTATTACAAAACGCCATAACACGTCGTTAGGTAATGGATAATCGCCTACATTCTGTTGATAACAAACCGATAACTCACCGACAGCAAACCGGGGTTTCGTCCTACTCTTCTTTTGTTTCATACTCTTTCCCCTAGTCGTTTTACTTTCTCCTTAATTTATAATCAATTGGTTTTTCGTGTTCGCTAATGTCCATAAATGATATGCTGATTGATTTCGCTCCAGTCAAATCTACCACATATGCATATTGTTCCCTCATTATGTTACAGTGTAGATGCCACTCATGCGGTTACATTCTGTATTCCCCCATACGGCATATCACTTCCAAACACAAAACGCCTACATTTAGCTTACTCTAACAGTCTCGATTCCCCCATATCGTGAGCAAAGACTATTACATAGTCAAAAGTAAAAATGTAGGCGTGGTCTACTTTCTGTTGTTTGAGCAGTATAATTTGTTTCTTTTTATAAGCTTTTATTTACTTTCACTTGGCTGTTGTCTCTATTCAAATCTTGCAAGTTAAATTTGATACACTTCCCGGTGTCCCATTGAGCTGAAATTTTGCACACGTGTATAACTCCGATGACAATGCAATATCATTTTGTAAGAATTCGATGAATTAATCGTTATCGGTAAAGATTTGTATTCACAAGGGAATAAAAGCCTAAGTCCTCAAGAACGCAGGTAACTTCGCTTTGTTTGTGTACGCAATAAACTTAGAAGTTAGGCTGTTATCGCTAAATGTTGCATACTTTTCTGCGCACTTGATTTTGTTTTACAGATTTTTGGCGATAGAACAGAGCAGAGATCTGCACTGAGTAGTTGTAAACTGAACGCGGCATAGGCAAAGTCATAATAAAATATGATTTTAAGTTAGCTAATACTTGAATAGAAAAACTTGACTGTTCAAAGTTGACTTCGAAAGAAACCATGTAATGTTCATTAAAAGAAATGGATAGGATGAGAAACGTTACAAATAACTAAGTAAGGATTACATAACTAATTTAAACAATATTTTACCCTAACAAAAATTTTAAAAAAATCCTATTTAAATTATATTTAAGAAAAAAGCTTTTCTAAGAACAAGCTTCTATTATTTGTTCATAAAACGAACTAAAAAGTAAAAAATAAAATTAAAGAAAAACAACTTTTTTAAAAATATCCTTTTATTATTGTTTAATAAAATTAACTAAAAAGTAAAAAATAAATTGACTGTAAAGAAATATAATACTTTATAAGTTCATTGTAACCTTTAACGATAATTAGGCTCTTTCGACTGCTACAAAAAAATTCCATATTGTACATAATTATATATTTTTAACATTAAAACTAAATTATTAAATCTTACAATTTATATCACAGTCCTAATTGTTGGTGATAGCAAGAAAAGGAGGTCCTAAATGTTCTTAATTATACCATCAAAATTTAACACGATTTTATTCGAACAATTAGGACTGTATATAAACTGTAAGATTTAATAATTTAGGTGTAAAGTTTGGATGTTAAAAATATATAATTATGTACAATATGGAATTTTTGTGTAGCAGACGAAAAAGCCTAATTATCGTTAAAGGTTACAATGAACTTATAAAGTATTATATTTCTTTTTATTTTTTAGTTTTCAGTTAATTTTATGTGTTAACCGGGGATTGCCCGTATCGCTTTAAATGTATGAAAACATTTATTTCAAGCAATTTTTAATTTTATAATTTATTTAATAATTTGGGAAAAATTTAAACAACGTGACCTCAGGACGGACAAGGCGACAGCTGTTTCGATTATACCTTGTAAATCTCTACAAAGCCTTTTCTCCCGGGAGTGGGAGTCGAACTCGCACTCCCTCGATAGTTGAAATGGTTATAAACGTATTCAGCTACGTCATGCCTTAGTTGTTGTAAAGTTTTTCCCAATTGCCTTTTTTTCGCATATATTATCTTCTACAAATCACATAATTCGTATGTAGTTATGTGTTGAAGTTATGTTATTTTTATTAACCAATAATTAACTGACCAAAAAAAGTCAGTTAATTTTTTTAACCAATAATAAAAGCTTATTTTTAAAAAGTTGTTTTTTCTTTAATTTTATTAAGCTTATATAACTGGTATTATAAGAGTACGAAGGAGTCTTCAAAAAATTAAACACGCTAAATTATATAGCTACACAAAAAAAGTTGGCTGATCTGGCAATGCGACTCATGTACTCACATATGTTTTGATGAGCTGAATCCGATTATGTCAACAGATTGATGATTTTTTTAATTTATAACTACATACAATCTATCCACTGTGCGCAGCTCGTGTCATTGTGAGACGGACGCTGGAAGTATTTGTAGTGGGTGTCCACTATTTTCCTATTTTTTACCATATTATTATAATTTACCACATTACCAACACTAAATATTTGGTTGCGCTTACATCTGATTAGCAATACTAATTCGAAAAGTGTTTTCATATACTACGAAATTTATTTATTTTCTCTTTCTGTGCGAAATTTCTCTTTTTTACGCTAAAACTCTTTATTTTGCTTCTACTTTAAAGTTTTCTCTTTGTTATTGTCTTGGTTCTTAAGGCTCCATTACTGATACTTAGCATAGACTTGACTTGACTTGGCGTAAACTTGGCAACTTAGCCACGATTATACTCCACTTGGCGCATAAAATCTGGCATCATAATCAGCGTTGAAATTTAGTTTTAAATAAATGTCAATTTGTATGACAAAATGTCAAAATGAAATGGAAACAAACAAATGGCATCTCAAAATGTAAACGTCACTTAGAACTTACATAGAAAATCAAAATTCAACAGACTTCTAAGTCAAGTTAAGTTTTGAGTAATCAGTAACATGCAATGTTCATTTAACAGAACTGTAAGTGACAGTTCGCAAGCCAAGTCAAGTCTATGCTAAGTATCAGTAATGGAGCCTTTAGACCGGCGTTAATTTTACTGCCATTTAATGCTCATAAATTAGCGCTAAAATTAAAGCAAAAAATATATATTTTTAGTTTTTATGGCTCGAAAAGTGGCTCACCGATATTAAGCAATTTTCTATTATTTAACAAAGCGCTAAATGCTTTGTGAATTGATCGGTATGCCGACGCTTTGACGCCCTCGCAAATGGTATGCAAATGTATGTCATATTGACATATGTATCTACGTATCTTGATGGGAATTTAGAAGTGAAAAGGGGATGTGTACTAGTCAAACTTATATCGTGTTAAAATAATAATTTCTTAACGACGGAAACAAAGATCCGGTAACACGTAGAAAAGTTTCGTTTCTTCATAAAAACGGATTTGCTAAATGATGAAGGCTAGTTCGATGTGCCGTAATGACATAAGGTTTCCACGACCCGAGGTTGTTGTTTCGTTCTTAAAATCATCACCTTCCATCTATAAATAGACGTACGGACTACGGAATTGCTACAACAACAATACTGTTAAGTGACACTACCAAATTCATCAGATTTGGGAAGTACCTCTTCCAGCCGCTAGAGGCGAATCGAAGTTTCAGACAGGCTAAACTATATTCTCATTTGATTTTTTACTTGATAAGATGAAAGGTTGTATGACTTATTGAAAACCAGAAACCCCAGAAAGTATTACTTTCAGCACACGCTCGTGGCAGCAGAAGCCCTAACTGATTAAGAAAAATAAGATAGGTTAGGACTAAAACTGCGAGCGAAGAGGAAAAACGAAGCATTTTAAAATATGGGCCAGTGTTTGGACGAAAGAGAAAGAGTAATAAGCAGTTTTGGAAATGTAATTGGGGTGAATAGTAGTATTACATATACCTGATGATATAGGGAGGGAGGAGTGTGAGGCGAAGAAGACGAGGAATACGTAAGGGAAAGAGAGAAGAGGTGACAAGAAACGTAGAGGGAAAAGTGGGTGGAGAGGGAGATCGGAAAAAATGATCGCAAAAGAGAAATTTAGAGGGGAGAAGTAAAATAGAAATATTAAAGAAAAAGAATAAGACTTTGCACAGTGGAGGGGACAAAGCGAGAGGCGGGGATGGTCGGAAGACAGAAAAAGAATAGAAGAGGAAGGTAGGATAAAAATAGGAAGCGAAGATAAAGGGATATTGAAAAGGCGACGAAGCGAAGGAAGGGAAGGAATAGCAATGAGAGGAAGGCAGCTCAGGAAAGGGATAAGAGAGGTAAAACAGAGTTAAAAGGAAGAAGGGGTGAGGACGGAAGAGATAGGAAGAGAGGAATGTATAGCGATAAAAAAGAGACAGGAGGAGAGAAAGCTAAAGAGTAAGAGCAAGTTTGAGGAATTAATGCAACAGCGGCATTGAAATGGAGGAGAAAAAACTGTGGTAAAGAGACAGGACAAGGGATAATAAGAGGGAGTGGACGGGGAGAGGAAGCTAAAGAAGAGAGGAATAAAAAAAGAACGGAAGACAGAAGATTTAAAAAGGGGGTAGGGGAGAGGAAGAAGAAGAAAAAGATTAGGAACAGTAAAAATAAGAGGCAGATGAAGAGAGATTAAAATAGAATAACAAACACAAGGTACGATATACTTCGGAGGAGATTTAAGCTAAGCCTTATTTTCAATTTGCGTCGTGTTATTTTTAAATCATTCTGACAAATTGGCGGGGAGTGCCACATAATCCCCAAAATCAAAATCCCCAGAATCAAAATCCCCAAACACAAAATCACAGTGCTATGATAAACATCATGAACGTGTAAAAAATAGCAATTACTCTTTCCTCTTTCATTCATATTTATGTATATATATCTATATGTTCACGTTTTGGCAATGCATATTTTTACTTATCCATACATAGGACTGCTAGTCGCTCTAATTCGAACAAACTAACAGAAGCGTGTACAACGAAGAAGGACATCGCCGTGGCGGTAGCCACGATTATACCACACCCGGACTTGGCATGGCGTAGCCCAGGGTTATTTTTTATAGGCGCGGCCGAAGGCCGCTTATGCAGAAAGTTGGTATGGATTATTAGCCTTTTTTGGTCGCGGCGATTTTAAACCTAAATTGAATTTATTTCACACATAAAATGGGGATTTTGTGTTGGGGATTCTGAGTTTGGGGATTTTGATTTAGGGGATAACATGGCAGACCCAAATTGGCGCGATGGGACCTACAGGGCTGACTCCGAACGACAGATGCAATGTGCCGATTTGGTATCGCCTAGTAGGTTTCATGTCATACCAAATCGTTCCCGAGATGGTCGGGTAGTACCTTAATGGTGCTTCTTACCTGCAGCGACAACAACAACGATAGCTGCAAGCAGATGAATTTTCGCTGAGAAGTTTTTCAAGGCTGAGAAGAACGACTCCGCTTGGAAAAAAAATGTTTTATTATTGATAAAACGCTTTTCTTTTATTTATATATTAGTTGGAGGCACAGCGAGGTAAATAAGGATTTGGTAGTTTTTTGCTTCGCGTAACTTGGCTACCGACTGTCCGGCACTACTGGGTGTGACGTTCGATACTGACGCACTTTTCCATGACCATACAACCGTAATTGCGCATTTAGGCCAGAACCACAAGAAAAGCCTCAAGACTCTCTTTGGCAGCACTTGGGAATTCACAAAAGTCTGGGCTACAACAAACTGCCGGAAAAGCCGAATTCCTAGAAATGCCTGGCGAGGTACGTTCTCAGAGTCTACTATCTGAAACTCGCAGGAGAGGAATGTAACTGTGGAACCAGCACCACTAATATCTACGTCTCTAACCTTATTGAAACTGCGAGAGAGGGAAATTTCCATTCGAGGATGTCGACGACAATTTGTAAGCGATCGCACCTATTGGAAGGGGCAAAGCCCTGCTTAAAGGAAAAAATAAGGGTTTGCCAATACATACTGTTGCGAATATTAACTGGTTTGGCACAATAATATATCGCTTGTAAATAGATGCTAAACAACAATAACAGCAACAATGCAAGCAGAAGAAAACACCAATTGCTTCATACATATGCACTCTGCAGCAAAGTACATGTACGAACGCAAAAACAACGAGCACGGCCAGCTTCAAATCTCCTCGTTATAAAGAGATCAGCATGACTGTACTCATAAGCAAAAAAAGAGGATCCTTCTAGCAGTACCAGTAGGTGATTGGTCTGTCCAATCGTTCCCATAAGGGTACAAAGAGAACATGTGTAACAGTATCCGTAAAGATATTAAGAGGATCCCTCCGACACTAATCGATAAGGCATGAACAGGAACAATTGATCTCTTCATAGGACATGCTCAAATAAAAGGGATCACTCAAACCTATAAGAAGAGATCAAAACTGACTAATTACGCATTTTCCTTTGCGACTCATCCATTTTTTGCAGGAACAGTAGGTAAACTTCATACACAAATGTATATAGCCACAACCATTATGAAATACAGAAGAAGGAAAATAAATTAGCAACTATCCGGGAAGTGTGATTAAGAAAAGCAAAAACCCTTGCAGAAATTGTGACGAAGCAGCTGGCTGGTATATAAGCGGTGCAACCCAAGAGCTTAGAATCAGTGAACCGTCCGTTGTGTGAAAGTTTTATATCCCTTCGTTGTTTAAGATGGCCTGGCAAGGCCACCTATGAGAAAACATGCTTTGTTTACAGGGTGGTGTGAAAATTATGTCTGTAATCAATATAAGTGTAATACTAATAAAAAAAAAAAAAAACAGAAGGTTGTTGAATAATCGCAGACCCACCAAATTTGTATTCCCTACTTTGCCGGCTTAGACAGAATATACTGAGTAAACCTAGTTCGCCCACGGTAAGGAAATAGCTGCTATTGTTGTTGTTGTAGCAGTGCTTCGCCCCATCCAATAGGTGCGACCGATCACAAATTTTCATCAATATCTTCTAACGGGAGTCCAAGGAAACTTGCTGTTTCAACAGGGGTGGACTATAATGTGAGGGGTGTTGTGTTAGGGGCGTTGGTAACACATTACAATTGAAGAGATGGTTGGTGTAATGTGGGGATATATTGCAAGCAGGGCATACATTTTGTATGTCAGGGTTGATTCTGGATAGGTAAGAGTTTAACCTGTTACAGTATCCAAATCGAAGTTGAGCTAGAGAGACTGGCGTTTCCCTCGGGAGTGTGCGTTCCTCTTCCGCAAGTTTTGGGTACTGTTATTTGAGTACTGGATTCACCGGGCAATTCCTGGCATAAAGGTCCGACGCCTGTTTGTGGAGTTCACTGAGGACCTGCTTGTGTTTTTTTGCTTCATACGGCTGAGTTCTCAGGTGCCGTATTTCCTCATAATGCTTACGGAGGTGACTCCTTAAGCCCCTGGGCGGTGTTGGCTCATCAAGCAGATGTCTGTTGGAATGCCCAGGTATTCAACAGGAACTGATTGGTTAGCATCTCATTTCTCTCCTTGATGGGGAGTATTCCCGCCTCATTATTTAGATGGTGTTCTGGGGATATAAGAAGACAAGCCGTGGCTGTTCTGAGAGCAGTATTTTGGTAGGCCTGTAGTTTCTTCCAGTGAGTAGTTTTTAGGCTTGGTGACCATATAGGGGACGCATAGCATGCAATCGGCTGGCCAATTACTTTGTAAGTGGTGGGAAATAGCTGCTCATCTACTATTATTGCTGCGTTAGGGGTATATGCTTCTTGAAGATTGTGATTCATCATAGCCAAGATGTTGTCAATTGGTGCAGATTTCCTAAATAAAATACGTTCAGTACGAGTGTTAGCTCCTTCAAAACGAACAAACCGAAGCAACATTTTGAATCGATCTAACGTTGCATTATAAATATCAAAATGCCGAGAATGCAATAGACCCATTGCTTGCATATTATTACAGTGGAGCATACCGGAAAATAATAGTAATCCAAACCAAGTATACATTTACATTTCGTCAGTGGGCTTCCACTCTTTTGGCATACATGTTTGATTAGCCTTATTCCAGGCCTTGATCACTTCTACTGCTTTCCAATTCGTCTGACGGACAATTATATCCACTATTTCAGGTAACATTATGTCACGAAAAATAGACACTGCATTGGCATATATCTATGAACAAGTCCCACTTGTCTGGTGCGGGTACTGATAAACCTGTGCCAATGGCGTGCTCTTGGTGCTAAAGGTTCCTTTTTCCAAAATATATTGTCAATCTTGCACCCGTTATATTGCTCTTTTTCACCTAGTAATCGATACACTCCACTGGCAGATTTGAGACACTAGGCTCTTTTTCGATTACTTCATCCCATCCAATGTGATAAATGTCTTCGTTTTTACGCAATTCTTCTTTGACCTCAAGTTCACTATCAATATCAGACACCTCTCCGTCATCAACAGGAACATAATCCTCATCATCATCGTCGTCGGTGACATACGGATTATCTTTCTCATCCTCCGCTGCAGTAAATTTGCTCAGCACTTGCTCGTGATGGCGCACTTGCTCACTTGATAGATGATTACTACTTCTACAGATAGCTAATAGAGCACTACCTACCTCGTCTAAAAGTGGTATTTCTGTTCCGGCACAACATAAGAGAAAACACTTTATGAATAATACAGATTACTATTTCAACTGTAAATAAATACTAACTTGTCTCCACTCAAACAAAAATGATTGCAAAAAGCGAAAGCAATCATACACAACGAAAATTTGCAACCAAATTCAATTCTACCATAACTGCAGACATCTGGTGCCTGTTCTCGTGTTGTTTTTTTTACTAAATCTAGTAAAACTGTCGAAAATTACGGTACATGACTATACTAAAATTGCAGTGGTGGCCTGTGCAGGCCATTTACCCTAGCATATGAAGTTTTTGTGTAAAATATATTTTTTTGCATAATCACTTCGCTAGAAATGGTTACAAAATTTTCAGAAGCTTCAGCTAACAGACCTGTATGGTATATTGTCGCCGTTTTTTGAAAAATTTGCGAAACAAAAAGATATACCCCTTTAAAAATCGAAATGGACTGCATAGGCCACATCACAAAACAAAGGGTTAAGTATTTAATACGTTGTAAGTGAATTACCCGAATTAATTCAATTGTAAAGTTCTATCTTCGTAGTGCTGTAAATAAACAGCGTTTATGTATAAAGAATAGTTGAGTATTTATTTTACAGTTTAGTGATCCGAGCGACAATGGAAGGCGCAGAATTATCAATTATTCATCAGATTCGCTAATGAATATGAATTGTAGAAGTCCCAAAATATTTATTTGTAGCTGACCGCTTACGAAGCGTGCTTTTACTTAATCCCTATAGGGATTTCTAGGGGTGTCATATCTAAAGCAGCTCAATATGCATAAGTCCGTCGCCACTCATACAAAACATTAAAATAGGCATCAGGTCAATAACATGTCATAAATCACAATACTTAGTGTAACAGCAATTAAGAAAACGCTATGTAAGCAATAAAAATGATTGATAACTTTATGATTTTAAATTTACAGCAGCAACGCACTGCAAGCCCAAAGGAAATTCGATGACATTCAATCATCGGTGGATAAGTGAGATAGCAGTGAACAAAATAAAAGAGCAAAGCAGAAACAAAATTCAAAACGCCCGGCACTTAGAAATAGTTATCAATTTTACGACTCCAACGTCGCTGGGGGCCTTCGGACATAAGAAATAATTCCTCTTTTTTGTTGTATTCGTTTATTGTAATAGCTTTTGTAATGTATTTACAAATTGTATGATGGAGGTATTCACCATATTAATAAATTGTCTGCATTATCATATGTATGTCCCTTGTATATAATGTTATTATTTATAACAACGGTAAAAGCACATACCAATTACACCCACATCATGCACCGCTAATTTGTTTATTAACTAACTTGACACTACGCTTAATATTTGTACCACAGTTAAGGCGGGTGATAAAACTCGCCATCAATAATTTATTTGTGTAACGTATTTATGTAAACGTTGTTGTTGTTACAGTTTCTGTATGTATGTTATTTATTATGCTAATTTCGGACTGCACTTTTCGTGTTTTGTGTTCTTTGTCTTGCGGAGTCCGTGGACAGGAAAGTGACTCATGCTAAGAACTTAACAGGTTGCATGGAATACGTACAGTAGGCTTGTTTGGATTTTAATGAAACAAAAAATTAGCCGTAAATAGGTAGTGTGTTGTTGTTGTAACGATTAACACTCTCCCCGAAGTTTTTTTGGGAGTGCTTTCGAAGTTGAAGTTCCTTGCCGGATATAGGTAACAAGCGGCATTAAGGTGTAAGTTCAACCATCTACGGGAAAAATTTAATGGGACCACATTAAATCTTCTAGGCCATACCGCCCCCCACCCCACAACTTAGTTCCATGAGGAGCTTGGGATCGTCTAAGCCTTAGGTTCACAATTGGGTTGGAGAAGATATGAACTGCGCTGGCATCCCTTTGAAAGGTTGCGCTACACAACCCCTTTGAATTATTTGGGAATTTCAACCACTTATTACGTCAGGCATACATGCCGCCGGTATATTCGAAACCCCCTAGTCCGCTGAATGGGGTGTATTATAGAGCACAGTTTGGTGTTGTGAACAAATTTTCCAGCATCACTTAAAAATTTAGTATAATAGTACTGGACACAATTTTTTATTTTAATGTAAAGGGATATTTAATACACTGCTCCTAACTATGATTGCGAGCGCATTCAGCGAACTGCTGCGCAGCAACACAGACCGCCATTGGGCCGTGTCGTGTTTACAATCAAACTTCCAGGGATATATGAGCTTTTATAAACCCTAACAGTTCCGCTGAGCGCTTGGAATCAACACTGGCAGTAAAGACCACGATGCCTGACAAGGGGTGGTGTCAGCCAAACGTCCTGAAGCTGAAAGCAAGTGAACAGCGAAATTCCAAAGTCGGTGCAGACGCAAGAAAGAATACTTTTGCTATACAGTCACGAGAAGAATCACGTCGACACTGGCTACATAGGTGAAGAAACATTAAGGCAAGAACTTAGGCCAGGAAACTAGTCGCCGAACACGACCCATGGTTGAAGCAATCGACTTATGCCTGATCCAATTCCTTATTATACGGATTTCTTCCGTAAATATTTCGACACAATGAGTATAGCTTAAAACCTGTATTGTCTGTATTTTGAGATAAAAACGGCGTAGGCGCTCTTTCTCTGAATCCCGCCAATAATTGAAGAGGGTAAAAACGATACGTGGCGACCACCTTTCCTCGGACAATAACACACAGTAAGCGCATACTTACCACCAAACAAACCTTTTGGCGGTCCGAGAAAATTTCGCGGATCGTGAGAGGTTAGGTATTAGTGGGTAGCCCAGTTCAGACGTCCAAAACAGTCTCTAGATAGTAGATAGACGATTTGTGTATCATCTAATTACAAAATTTGGAAAATTTTAACCCGCAGATTGATATCTGATCTATTCAGTCGGATGGAGCGAATATTGTAAGCCAACCTGCATATGAAACTTTCTAGAATACAAACTTACCTCAAATTTGGAACGCTATTTGCTTCATTGCGGAAACCATAAAATAAGGCAATGCCTGAAAATAAAAAGCAATATTATTCTATTATTTCAAAAGTATACATATTTTTTTGTAAATTTCTGTTGATTAAAATTTATATACATATGTATATAAAATTATACACACAAATCTTTTGTTGCTCTTCCCGTTACGACCGATGTCCGACAGGGCGAGCGTGCGTCCCGCAAGGTCATCACTTCAGCTTCTGCACGCTTCATCCCGGCGGGTAGAATATATGAAATCATACCACATTTCCCGGTGGAAGCCGCAAATTCAGCTAGGAACGTGACCTTGCGAGACACCTCAAACCTAGAGACCCCCTTATTAGGAGTCTTAATTTGGATATCATGCGGCTGGTAAATGAACATAAACGTGCCAAATAGGAGGAGCATCTAAAACTGCAACCCCTCTGTGGGTGTTTGTAAATAGATAAATTAATGAAATGCATTAACTCCTCAACATATTGCGTTAATAAAAAAGCACCAGAAATCAGACTCAAACCGTGGATAAATAAATGCCTTTTGAATAGAATTAGGTTGAAAAATAAATTAGGAAAAAAGTGCAACAAACATCCACATGACACCAATTTGAAGACTCGTTTTCAGCAAATATGCATGGTTAATTCCCTTCCAAAAAACATACGAGATATTATATCAATATCTGTCTTTTTCAAAAAATAAAAACTTGGCTTCTAGAGTTTGATAACAACCACGCTGCCCTACGTTTTTTTTATAAACCTTGTACTCTTTTTTGTTCACCTCACTTCTAGTATTTATATAATTGAATTTGTTAAAAAATGATGTGACATACAACACTATTTTTATTATATAAAATAAAGATGTCACTAACTATTTCCTATAAGTAATGATATTGTAGAGAAGTAAAATTAAGCTATCGATATACACATTGTTACGAATATTAGCAACACAAAGGGGTACGCCATCTCTAAGCCGATGCTAAGCAGTGACTTGATGCACATCAATAATTCAATCATTATGTATACACTTGTACGTACACACATGCAGATATCTTATCTGAGATATGCAATATAATTGTGGAAGTGTCGCTCACAAACACACGCGCATGAGCTGTGAGAGAAACTATACAAATTGTGCATCTGTAGTTATAGCTGAGAAACTTATAGCAGATAACCAACTAGTAGATTCTAGAACAGAACCGCCTAGAAATGTCAATGAGTAAACCAAACAGTATAAAAGGCGACACCAGTAGAGGCGCGAGAATCAGTTTTGATTAAGCACGCTATCTGTCGAGCAATAGTAGAGTTATTTATTGTGAAGTACTTTAATAAACACCATTTTGCATTACTGAATAGTGGTGTTATTTATTCAACAGTTTAGTGATTCGAACTTAGCAGAAGGTTGCAAATAAGAGGATTTGCAGTAAACTCGTTACAATATGTACATATATTTTTTAAAAGAATAATTAAATAAATAATAATAATAATAATAAATTGTGATCAACCGTCAAATCCTTGTCTAATTCAACTAAACACAATGATAAAGTATCTATAGCCTACGGTGATAAAACTTTATCTGATACGAACAAATGCGCGAGCGGCTTTTACCGACAATTTATAATGCATTCTTCTGTAGACAAAGCCAGACGTCGTGCTAACAGACGAGCTCATAAACATAAACATGACGTCCCACCCATTACCATCACCACGACAGAGGTTGAAGCAGCCATCCGTAAGGCCAAGCCCTCCAAGTCGATAGGTCCCGACGGAATAGCCATGCCAATGCTTAAACACCTTGGCGATGAGAGAATAAAATATCACACACATATTTTCAACCTGTCACTGGAATTCTTCGTTATTTCCGAAAAATGAAAAATGGCAAGGATAATCCCGCTACTAAAGCCTGGCAAACCAGCTAATGAAGGCGTGTCATATCGACCGATATCACTCTTTTCGCCAGTGGTAAAGACATTGGAAACCGTTTTGCCCCCATCAAAACGATATTTTAGAATGAAAGTTGTATTTCGCTATAAGAGCTCATTATGGATGACCGCGTAGCTTCAGTTTGTGGACTAGTTCGACTGTCCACTACGTTAGGATAGTAAAACACCCGGTCATTTCTTCGACTGTCTTGGAAAGTTTTTGCTTCACCCCTTTGTGTGTTCTTGCGAAAGACAAAGCCTCACCTGGTAAATATATGTGCATACGTATTGACATTTGTAAAAGTAGGCGTAACGTGTAGGTGATATTTAAACTAGGCTATAATCAATGTTATGCACTCCAAGGGACTAGCTTTGGATAGGGCCATCAACTTTAGGAAATGTCAAACCGGGCGGCTTGTGTGTTGAAAAGTGAAGTGTGAATATCAAAATTAACATTTCAGACGCTATTTTATAGTTTTGCGAATAAACAACAGAGGTTTGAATATCAGCACAAGTGATTTTTCAAACCCTTCTCATACGTACATATGTATATCCTCAAGTTAAGTATGAGGTAAGAATCATTTCAAAGGAGTGTTTATGCCCCTAGAACTTACTAAAGGATTTTGCATCACTGATTTCGCTTATTATTTTTGCCAATATGGATACACAATTTTTTTCGGGTAATTTGCTGTTTTTTAACAACTTGAGGACAATTTTATTTGAATTCTTTTTTCATAATTAATTTTTCGAAAGAAATATGAAAAGTGAGCATTGAAATTTGTTATATAAACTTTCTTTTAGTGTTTTGTTTTAATAACTTGGTGAATTGGGTGACACATAGTCCGTGTTAAGCTGACATCGAAAGCGCCTGTTTTTTAAATAACTTTTGAGCAGTTAGAAAGAGTTAAATTTCGCAATTAGTTTCTTATAACTGGCAGTGATGGGCATCCGTTGATGCCCCCTTCGACCATATCCAACTAATTTTCGACATGAACAATAAATGGCCTAAACAGTCTTAAATGAGTAGAAAATACTAACGCACCGGACGCCGCCGCCGCGTTGATATTTTCGACGTTCGGCGGTGGCGTGCGAAAAACGACCAAAATCGGCGGCGTATAAACCTAACGCCAACCCATACAAATACATAAATCACAACAGGTTATAGAAGGTTAAACGTGCTCTTTCAAAAAGCTCCCGCAATAGTCAGGCGAGTATCTTAATGGTGCTATTTTCCGGAACACACCGCACCAATATCCGGACAGATGACTTTCAAATAGAAGCGGCTAACCTTTAAAGTTTGCGCTGACTGGTAAATAAAGACCTTATATAAACTGAATGTGTCCATAGTGTTTGACAACCAATCGTAAAACCGTTCCGATGTACATACATATGTACATATATAAATCGTTTACAACACTTTTCGCGCTTGGAATTCGTTAGAATTTCTGAAAAATATTTCTGTGTAAAAAAAGAAATATTCTTGCGCTCTTAGCTAAAAAGACCATAAATCATCACTGAATTTACATTTAGATATCCTTTGCTCTCCTTTTGCGGTCTAACTATTTGCTTTTTGTATTTGCCAAGACTCCACCATTGTTGTTTTTTTATACCTTTCATGAAAATGAAATGGTATATTAATTTCGTCACGAAACCCAAAATTGTAAGTCCTTAAAGGAAAATAGATAGACCCACCATTAAGTATACCGAAATAATCAGGTTGAAGAGCTGAGTTGATTTAGCCATGTCCGTCTGTCCGTCTGTACTAGTCCCTCAATTTTTGAGATATCTTGATAAAATTTGGTGAGCGGGTGTATTTGGGTGTCCCATTAGACATTTGTCGGAACCGGCCGGATCGGACCACTATAGCATATATCCTCCATACAACCGATTTTTCAGAAAAAGAGGATTTTTGTAATATCTTACTCAATTTAACAGATTTAAGCTTCAAACTTCACCATATACTTTCATATATTGCACATATTGTTGCCTAAAAAAATTGAAGAGATCGGTTGTATATATAGTATATATCCCCCACAACCGATTGTTCAGATAAGAAACTCTTCGTAATTACTGCCCTATTTTAAGAGCTAGAGGCTTCAAATTTCACCGATTGCTTACATATATAGTATATATTTTTGTCTGAAAAAATCATAGAGATCGGTGGTACATATATTATATACCCCATATAAACTCTAATTTTTGCCCCCTTTTTACGGCTACAAGCTTCAAAATTCATAACATTTCATCAAATAGTTACGTTTACGTCATATATTGTTGAAATAAGTGATTCGTAGTCATAGTTTTTACACGCGGACCACAAAAAACTTGAAGCTTTGCATCCTCACACAAAGTACCTACCTATTTTTATACTCAGTTGAGCAGAGCTCACAGAGTATATTAAGTTTGATTGGATAACGGTTGGTTGTACATATATAAAGGAATCGAGATAGATATAGATAGATATAAAATAATCAGGATCGAAAAAAAATTTGATTGAGCCATGTCCGTCCGTCCGTCCGTCCGTCCGTCCGTCCGTCCGTTAACACGATAACTTGAGTAAATTTTGAGGTATCTTGATGAAATTTGGTATGTAGGTTCCTGAGCACTCATCTCAGATCGCTATTTAAAATGAACGATATCGGACTATAACCACGCCCACTTTTTCGATATCGAAAATTTCGAAAAACCGAAAAAGTGCGATAACTCATTACAAAAGACAGATAAAGCGACGAAGCTTGGTAGATGGGTTAACGTTATGACGCAGAATAGAAAATTAGTAAGATTTTGGACAATGGGCGTGGCCCCGCCCACTTTTACAAGAAGGTAATTTAAAAGTTTTGCAAGCTGTAATTTGGCAGTCGTTGAAGATATCATGATGAAATTTGGCAGGAACGTTACTACTATTACTCTATATGTGCTAAATAAAAATTAGCAAAATTGGATTAAGAACACGCCCACTTTTTAAAAAAAAATTTTTTTTAATTAAAATTTTAACAAAAAATTTAATATCTTTACTGTATATAAGTAAATTAAGTCAAAATTCAACTCCAGTAATGATATGATGCAACAAAATACAAAAATAAAAGAAAATTTCAAAATGGGCGTGGCTCCGCCCATTTTCATTTAGTATGTCTAGAATACTTTTATTGCCATAAGTCGAACAAAAATTTACCAATCCTTCTCAAATTTGGTAGGAGCATAGACTCTATGACGGTAACTGTTCTCTGTGAAAATGGGCGAAATTGGTGGAAGCCACGCCCAGTTTTTATACACAGTCCACCGTCTGTCCTTCCGCTCGGCCATTAACACAATAACTTGAGCAAAATCCGATATATCTTTACTAAACTTAGCCCACGTACTTACCTGAGCTCACTTTTTCTTGGTATAAAAAATGGGCGAAATCTGACCATAACCACGCCCACTTTATCGATATCGAAAATTACGAAAAATGAAAAAAATGCCATAATTCTATACCAAATACGAAAAAAGGGATGAAACATGGTAACTGGATTGGTTTGTTGACGCAAAATATAACTTTGGAAAAATCTTTGTAAAATGGGTGTGACACCTACCATATTAAGTAGAAGAAAATGAAAAAGTTCTACAAGGCGAAATCAACAGCCCTTGGAATCTTGGCAGGAATACTGTTAGTGGTATTGCATATATAAATAAATTAGCAGTACCCGACAGATGATTTTCTGGATCACCTGGTCCACATTTTGGTGGATATCACGAGAACGCCTTCACATATACATCTAAGGGCCACTCGCTTTTAAAACCCTCATTAATACCTTTAATTTGATATCCATATCGTACAAAAACATACCAGAGTCACCCCTGTCCCACCCTAATGGCGATATCTCGAAAAGGCGTCCACCTATAGAACTAATGCCCCCTCTCTCTTAAAATGCTAGTAACACCTTTCGTTTGATACCCATATCGTACAAACATTCTAGAGTAACCCCTGGCCCACCCAAATGGCGATATCTCGAACAGGCGTCCACCTATAGACCTAGTGTCCACTCCCTCTTAAAATGCTCAGTAACACCTTTCGTTTGATACCCATATCGTACAAACATTCTAGAGTCACCCCTGGCCCACCCTAATGGCAATATCTCGAAAAGGCGTCCACCTATAGACCTAATGCCCACTCCCTCTTAAAATGCTCAGTAACAGCTTTCGTTTGATACCCATATCGTACAAACATTCTAGAGTCACACCTGGCCCACCCTAATGGCGATATTTCGAAAAGGCGTCCACCTATAGAACTAAGGATTACTCCCTTTTAAAATACTCATTACCACCTTTCATTTGATACCCATATCGTACAAACACATTCTAGAGTCACCCTGGCCCACCCTAATGGCGATATCTCGAAAAGGCGTCCACCTATAGACCTAATATCCACTCCCTCTTAAAATGCTCAGTAACACCTTTCGTTTGATACCCATATCGTACAAACATTCTAGAGTCACCCCTGGCCCACCCTAATGGCGATATCTCGAAAAGGCGTCCACCTATAGACCTAATGTACACTCCCTCTTAAAATGCTCAGTAACACCTTTCGTTTGATACCCATATCGTACAAACATTCTAGAGTCACCCCTGTCCCACCCTAATGGCGATATCTCGAAAAGGCGTCCACCTATAGACCTAATGCCCACTCCCTCTTAAAATGCTCAGTAACACCTTTCGTTTGATACCCATATCGTACAAACATTCTAGAGTCACACCTGGCCCACCCTAATGGCGATATCTCGAAAAGGCGTCCACCTATAGAACTAAGGATTACTCCCTTTTAAAATACTCATTACCACCTTTCATTTGATACCCATATCGTACAAACACATTCTAGAGTCACCCTGGCCCACCCTAATGGCGATATCTCGAAAAGGCGTCCACCTATAGACCTAATGCCCACTCCCTCTTAAAATGCTCAGTAACAACTTTCGTTTGATACCCATACCGTACAAACATTCTAGAGTCACCCTTGGTCCAGCTTTATGGCGACATCTCGAAAAGGCGTCCACCTATAGAACTAAGGATTACTCCCTTTTAAAATAATCATTACCACCTTTCATTTGATACCCATATCGTACAAACACATTCTAGAGTCACCCTGGCCCACCCTAATGGCGATATCTCGAAAAGGCGTCCACCTATAGACCTAATGCCCACTCCCTCTTAAAATGCTCAGTAACACCTTTCGTTTGATACCCATATCGTACAAACATTCTAGAGTCACCCTTGGTCCACCTTTATGGCGATATCTCGAAAAGGCGTCTACCTATAGAACTAAGGATTACTCCCTTTTAAAATACTCCTTACCACCTTTCATTTGATACCCATATCGTACAAACACATTCTAGAGTCACCCCTGGCCCACCCTAATGGCGATATCTCGAAAAGGCGTCCACCTATAGACCTAATGCCCACTCCCTCTTAAAATGCTCAGTAACACCTTTCGTTTGATACCCATATCGTACAAACATTCTAGAGTCACCCCTGGCCCACCCTAATGGCGATATCTCGAAAGGGCGTCCACCTATAGACGTAATGCCCACTCCCTCTTAAAATGCTCAGTAACACCTTTCGTTTGATGCACATATCGTACAAACACATTCTAGAGTCACCCCTGGCCCACCCTAATGACGATATCTCGAAAAGGCGTCCACCTATAGACCTCATGCCCACTCCCTCTTAAAATGCTCAGTAACACCTTTCGTTTGATACCCATACCGTACAAACATTCTAGAGTCACCCCTGGCCCACCCTAATGGCGATATCTCGAAAAGGCGTCCACCTATAGACCTAATGCCCACTCCCTCTTAAAATGCTCAGTAACACCTTTCATTTGATTCCCATATCGTACAAACACATTCTAGAGACACCCCTGATCCACCTTTATGGCGATATCTCGAAACGGCGTCCACCTATGGAACTAAGGATCACTCCTTTTCAAAATACTCATTAACAGCTTTCATTTGATACCCATATCGTACAAACACATTATAGAATCACCCCTGGTCCACCTTAATGGGGACATCTCGAAAAGGCGTCCACCGATAGACCTAAGGCCCACTCCCTCTTAAAATGCTCAGTAACACCTTTCATTTGATACCCATATCGTACAAACAAATTCTAGAGTCAGCCCTGGTCTACCTTTATGGCGATATCCCTAAATGGCGTTCATCCATAGAACTATGGCCTATTCTCTCTTAAAATACTCTTTAATACCTTTCATTTGATACACATGTTATACAACCACATTCCAGGGTTACCCCAGATTGATTTTCCTTATTTTGTCTCCATAGCTCTCAACTGAGTATGTTATGTTCGGTTACACCCGAACTTAGCCTTCCTTACTTGTTTATTTTATATTTATCTTAAAAATCGTTTAGGTATGTAGATCTGTTCACTAGATATTTCTTATCTTATATATCCGATTATTCGGAGATTATGAACGGGATAAGATTGTTGTTCAGCCCCATTCATGAAAGGTATGAAGTCTTCGGCATAGCCGAGAACAGTCCCGTCCTTACTTGTTTTGTTTGCTTTTGTTCGATTTCTTCTCATTTGCCACAATCTTAATTCAATTTGGCCACAATCGTACAACCTCTTTGTAAAACAATTTTCTGGTCATTGTACACATTTGTTTAGCTCTGTGTACATATGTATGTATGTATGTATATAGGGCATGTGGATACTCTTATCCCACCTCCCTTGTTCGTGTGAGTATGCCCACGTTTTGTTATGAACATGCCACCCTAATGGATTCATTTCTGATACAATTCGGTCACTTCCCAATGTCGCGTCAATTGTAATCAGTAGCAGACTACACTGTGTCGCCTTCGATGCGACACTCCACACCCACACACACACATACACACCACCATATACAACGCCAAGATCATCATGGTATATCCCCAATAATTATTTATGTCACACCGTATGCACGAGTTTACATTTTTTTGTATTCTCCATCGGTGGCTTCAGCAATTATGTGGTTACCACTCAACTTTGGAACACAACTTATGTGTTCACATTCAAAACAAAACACAAATTACTCATAAAAGTTATGTTAACATGGTGAGAATATCTTGTACAGGTAAGTATGTAGGGTAAACACACTAGTATCCGGATATGCTCATAAAATTTCAGTTACATCGAATTCATAGCTTAAGAGTTACGCGCCATTTTAAAGGGTGAGATCGAAGAGTACAGTTCTCATGCCGATTTGGCTCAAAAAAAAAAAAAAATAGTGGAAGCGCTTTGAAAAGCTATGAAAGTAAAGAGGAGTATTTTTGAACCTATCGTTATAAAAATTAGTTATCTCCGTTGGAAATATCATATACTTTAGTTTTATAAATAAAAAAAAAACATAATTAATTAAATTTTTGCCTAAATTATACGCGACCGGATATTGAAACCAAAATTTAGTACGATTTTCAGATTCCGGACAGGCTGTCCGGTTACTAAAAATATGACAAAAATGACCAGTTGTCATTATAATCATTTTAAATGTCAGTCTATTATATATTCTATGGTTTGCAAAGAGATAAGTTCGTTTTTTTTCCGTATTCGGACAAGATTTTCTAGGTACGCAATGGCTGTCAGGATTTAAGATTATGTGTAAGTTTGTGTTCCCGGATACCTTTCTTTTCTATAAAACTTGTGGTTTTATCCGAGTTTATGTGCTTTTTTTATACTCAGTTGAGCAGAGCTCACAGAGTATATTAAGTTTGATTGGATAACGGTTGGTTGTACATATATAAAGGAATCGAGATAGATATAGACTTCCATATATCAAAATAATCAGGATCAAAAAAAAATTTGATTGAGCCATGTCCGTCCGTCCGTCCGTCCGTCCATCCGTCCGTTAACACGATAACTTGAGTAAATTTTGAGGTATCTTGATGAAATTTGGTATGTAGGTTCCTGAGCACTCATCTCAGATCGCTATTTAAAATGAACGATATCGGACTATAACCACGCCCACTTTTTCGATATCGAAAATTTCGAAAAATCGAAAAAGTGCGATAATTCATTACAAAAGACAGATGAAGCGACGAAACTTGGTAGATGAGTTGAACTTATGACGCAAAATATAAAATTAGTAAAATTTTGGACAATGGGCGTGGCACCGCCCACTTTTTAAAGAAGGTAATTTAAAACTTTTGCAAGCTGTAATTTGGCAGTCGTTGAAGATATCATGATGTAATTTGGCAGGAACGTTACCCTTATTACTGTATGTACGCTTAATAAAAATTAGCAAAATCGGAGAAGGACCACGCCCACTTTAAAAAAAAAATTTTTTTAAAGTAAAATTTTAACAAAAAATTTAATATCTTTACAGTATATAAGTAAATTATGTCAAGATTCAACTCCAGTAATGATATGGTGCAACAAAATACAAAAATAAAAGAAAATTTAAAAATGGGCGTGGCTCCGCCCTTTTTCATTTAATTTGTCTAGGATACTTTTAATGCCATAAATCGAACAAAAATTAACCAATCCTTTTGAAATTTGGTAGGGGCATAGATTTTATGGCTTTAACTGTTTTCTGTGAAAATGGGCGAAATCGGTTGATGCCACGCCCAGTTTTTATACACAGTAGTCCGTCTGTCCTTCCGCATGGCCGTTAACACGATAACTTGAGCAAAAATAGATATATCTTTACTAAACTCAGTTAACGTACTTATCTGAACCCACTTTACCTTGGTATGAAAAATGAACGATATCGGACTATGACCACGCCCACTTTTTCGATATCGAAAATTGCGAAAAATGAAAAAAATGCCATAATTCTATACCAAATACGAAAAAAGGGGTGAAACATGGTAAGGTAATTGGATTGTTTTATTGACGCGAAATATAACTTTAGAAAAAACTTTATAAAATGGTTGTGACACCTACCATATTAAGTAGAAGAAAATGAAAAAGTTCTGCAGGGCGAAATACAACACCCTTAAAATCTTGCCAGGTATTACATATATAAATAAATTAGCGGTATCCAACCGATAATGTTCTGGGTCACCCTAGTCCACATTTTGGTCGATATCTGGAAAAGGCCTTCACATATACAACTACCACCACTCCCTTTTAAAACTCTCATTAATACCTTTATTTGATACCCATATCGTACAAACTCATTCTAGAGTCACCCCTGGTCCACCTTTATGGCGATATCTCGAAAAGGCGTCCACCTATAGAACTATGCCCTACACCCTTTTAAAATACTCATTAACACCTTTCTTTTGATACCCATATTGTACAAACAAATTCTAGGGTCACCCCTGCTCCACCTTTATGGCGATATCTCGAAACGGCGTCCACCTATGGAACTAAGGAATACTCCCTTTTAAAATACTCATTATCACCTTTCTTTTGATGCCCATATTGTACAAACAAATTCTAGGGTCACCCCTGGTCCACCTTTATGGCGATATCTCGAAAATGCGACCACCTATACAACAACCACCACTCCCTTTAAAAACCCTCATTAATACCTTTAATTTGATACCCATATCGTACAAACACTTTCTAGAGTCACCCCTGGTCCACCTTTGTGGCGATATTCCGAAAAGGTGTCCACCTATAGAACTAAGCCCCACACCCTTTTAAAATACTCATTAACACCTTTCTTTTGATACCCATATTGTACAAACAAATTCTAGGGTCATCCCTGGTCCACCTTTATGGCGATATCTCGAAACGGCGTCCACCTATGGAACTAAGGATTACTCCCTTTTAAAATACTCATTAACACCTTTCTTTTGATACCCATATTGTACAAACAAATTCTAGGGTCACCCCTGGTCCACCTTTATGGCGATATCTCGAAACGGCGTCCACCTATGGAACTAAGGATTACTCCCTTTTAAAATACTCATTAATACCTTTAATTTGATATCCATATCGTACAAACGCATTCTAGAGTCACCCCTGGTCCACCTTTATGGCGATATTTCGAAAAGGCGACCACCTATACAACAACCACCAATCCCTTTTAAAATCCTCATTAATACCTTTAATTTGATATCCATATCGTACAAACACATTCTAGAGTCACCCCTGGTCCACTTTTATGGCGATATTTCGAAACGGCATCCACCTATAGAACTAAGGCCCACTCCCTTTTAAAATACTCATTAACACCTTTCTTTTGATACCCATATTGTACAAACAAATTCTAGGGTCACCCCTGGTCCACCTTTATGGCGATATCTCGAAACGGCGTCCACCTATGGAAATAAGGATTACTCCCTTTTAAAATACTCATTAACACCTTTCATTTGATACCCATATCATACAAACGCATTCTAGAGTCACCCCTGGTCCACCTTTATGACGATATCTCGAAACGGCGTCCACCTATAGAACTACGGCCCACTCCCTTTTAAAATACTCATTAACACCTTTCGTTTGATGCCCATATTGTGCAAACGCATTCTAGAGTCACCCCTGGTCCATCTCTACGGCGATATCTCGAAAAGGCGTCCATCTATAGAACTTAGGTCCACGCCATTTTAAAATACTCATTAATACCTTTCATTTGATACCCATATCGTACAAACGCATTCTAGAGTCAACCCTGATCCACCTTTATGGCTATATCCCTAAATGGCGTCCACCTATAGAACTATGGTGCACTCCCTCATAAAATACTCTTTAATGCCTTTCATTTGATACACATGTCATACAAACACATTCCAGGGTTTCCCTCGGTTCATTTTCCTACATGGTTATTTTCCCTTATGTTGTCACCATAGCTCTCAACTGAGTATGTAATGTTCGGTTACACCCGAACTTAACCTTCCTTACTTGTTTGTTATTATTTTCAAGAAATGGATATATATAGACGCTGGTTCAGTCCCTAGGTGATTAAGGACGGGTTTGCATGACATATTTTTTGGATTGATTGACCGGTGTCTGTTCCCTCATAGATTTAACTTTCATGGTACTATGAAGAAGTACTCTGCCATCGACATACTTTGGCGGCATGTTAATATGGATTGGGGCAAATTGTGTATTTTTTAGCAAAACCATCTTAAAGACAAGTCCTTTCTAGAGTGCGTAGAACATGGGAAATAACTGTTTTACAAACAGCATAGTTTCCGGAGAGGTAACTCCACAATGAATGCCATGGCATATGTCTATTACCCATTTAAGAAGCCTAAACAGCGGATAACCAATAAAGACCGATGGTCTTACTGGCCACACTTGGTCATCAAAAATCCTTTAAATTAGACAGGCGGAAAAACATGCTTCAGGCGCTAGAAACACCTTTCAGGTTATAGATATATTTGCTTGATATCTGAAGGAAAAACCTGAGACCGATATTAAAGAAGGGTAAATAAAACAGTTTTCTTCGTTTAGACATGGCAGAAACCATTTTTCTCCTTGTTTAGGTAGACGAGGTGGTTGCTTCGACCCGAAACTGCAAGCTGACACAGTTTATTTTAAACCAGAGCTTGCGATATTGTAGCTGGCAACATCAAAAACTAAGATAACTATCCTCATTAAGGCGGAAACACGCAGTTCAATGAAAATGCACATCAAGCTCCCCTTTTTGCATCACATCAGATCTCTCGGGCTAGGCAAACAAAAGCGAAACTGAACCTATTAATGGTAAACACAGGTTTTACAAAGCCCAAGAAAGCTCTTATACGGTATATGCACAAGAAAGCTCGTATACGGTATAGAAGTTTAGGTTGTGCAGCGAAATTTAGAACGCACTCTTCAATTTCACGAAAAACGTATCTTGTTAGAAACATAGCGGCCTTAAGTTCCTAAGGGAAGGAGTAATGATCTGGAGAGTATGATGTGGTCGTATCTAATCGTTCCCAATATGGTCGAGCTGGTCGAAATACCGCAGGTTTTCCGCAAAGCTTTCCTGGTCGTCACGGAGGCCATACCAATATATCTTCTCTCTTCTGAAAGAATGGGAATGGCATAGACGTAGAAGCGTTGCAAATGTTCTGTCTCAGATTTTGTTGGGAAAACGCGCTTATTTAAAATTTTATTCAAAATTGCCTTATCTCTGAATTAAATTTAATAATCCCCAATTCCATTACAAGTTTTAATAGGTCCTTATTTTAGCTTTAATTCAATTTATTTTCTGATGAGTAATGGGGTTAAAAAATACTGAGATAGGACTGTTTTCAAAAGTTTTGATATTGCGTGGGACATCTAAATGAAAAAAAATATATAATGAAATTAATAATACATAAATATTTTATAAAAACTGTAATAGATATTCATTAATGAAAAGACTAATAAAATATAGTTCTAAAATTCGCGTCCACATACTGAAAAAAGCGACCGAAACTAATTTTTACTGTCCGGCTACTAATAAAAATCGCCTTTTTTTGAAAAGTTATTTTTTAAATTTAACAACTCTATATTTAAAAATTATATGTAAGATACACTATTAAGAGAAAGTGCCTATCGACAGCAATTTTAGCATTCGTGGTAGCCTTTATAGCATGAAAATGAGGTGATCTCAAATTTAAGGGGCTAAATGTCCGGATAATAGAGTGTTTACCCTAGGTGTATGTGTTATGTATGTTTGTACGTGTAAAATTGCGATCTTGGATTACCACATCTTTGCTAAGCGACCCAGCCGTTACACCTTAGCTGTTTTGGAAAACCTGCTTTAATTTAATTTTGTTAGATTACCTTGCACTTGGTTTTGTATCTGGTTCTTTTTTACTACCTTTACGTCCACCAATTTCATTACAAAATTGTGTTCGTCACAATTCACTGTCACAACTTTTATGGGAATGCGCCCCAGGTTCAACCCTTCCACTTTTTGCCGAATTTGTTGTTAATATTGGTCGCTATTTCTATAGGATAGTAGCTCTAGCCTTCACAATCACGCATTTGTTGCGCCTACTTTATCCTTTTTGAGAAGACCCCTCGCTTCCTTTACAACGTATGGCAGCATTAACACACACCTCTCATTGCATTCAACCCAGCGGTTTTCGATTATATCCACGGCAGGTATGCCTGTCGTAAGAGGCGACTAAAATATCCAAATGATTCAATGGGTTTTATGGCACAACTCTTTCAAAGGGTTTACAGCGCAATCTATAGCTTCTAATTGGATGGACAATTCGTAAGTATGCGCTCGGGATATTACTATTCTCACTTTGTCACAGTCGGGTCAAGCCTCGTATATGCCATCCTAAGGAATCGGGATTCCAATTTCGTCATATCTCTTGTTAACTAACAATGAGGATAAGTGTTACCTCCACAGCTCTGTACGTCGGCTACCCGGTTGCTACTATAGTTGGTGGAGGTTTTTGCCCAGGTGTTGAAACTGCAACATATTCTGTTCAAATTTAAGGGGTATTATTTCAATCAACCAACAACTGAAGCTACTCACACATAGGTCGATCGGTCTCATATTTCGTTCTTCTGATTAGAACTTTCTCTTCCCTCTACGCATCACGATACCGTTCGCATGCTCAACCGCCTAAGCGATTTTGGCCGTTTCGTAATAAAACACGCCAGCTATCCCTGTCTCGATAACTGCGTCAACTGGGAGCACTACTGGAGGTAAAGTCTTCCTCCATCTGCCTCTCCCAACTCATTGGAGATCTCCCCCTTCCTCTCCTTCAACGCTACGGTGTCGACTGAAATACTTTTTTGTGCCGAACGTCTAATCTAGCCAGCGACTCCTTTGGGTTTTTACTCACTGTATTATCGTCATATCTGAGTAAGACGCATACAGTTTATTATTATACCTCTTCCGATACTCGCCTTCTACATCGCGGAAAGGACCATAAATCTTCCGGAGAACTTTTATCGCGAACACTCCAAGAGCTATCTCATCTTTTCTTGAAACAGTGATGAGCGACTTGTACAGCGTGATTTTTGTTCGTCGAGAGAGGACTTTACGTTTCAATTGCCGAGTCATTCCATGGTAGCACTTGTTGGCAAGAGTTATACTCCGTTTGATTTCTCTGCTGACATTGTTTTTGCTATTAGTGCTGGTTCCCAAATAAGCGAAACCCCTCACAGTCTTGAATTTATATCTGACGTCTAACAGTGACGTGGCTAATAAGGCGCGAGTGCGCCGATTATTTCTTGGATGACAGAAATTACTTCGTATGGTCCCCAATTACAGCAACCCCCACTGTTTTGCTTCTTTATCTAATCTAGAGAAGGGAAAATTTACGGCGCGCTTGTTCAGACATACAATATCAATATCATCAGCATACGTCAGCAATTGCACGCTCTTATAATAGATTGTACCATAACGGTTTAGTTCAGCTGCTAGAATTTTCTTCTCCAGTAACAAGTTAAAGAAATCGCATGAAAGTGAGTCACTTTGTCCGGGGAATCGCTTGATTTTGAGTGGCTGGACATGTTCTTTCCAATGCTTACGGAGCTTGTGGTGTTGCTCAACGTCATTTGGCAGAGCCTTATTAATTTTGCAGGGAACTTAAACGAAGACATAACAGAGAACAAGCTATTTCTTTTCGCGCTGCCAAATGTTGTTTTGAGGTCGACGAATGGAGGTAAGTATTGATTCTCTTATGGTAAGTCTTCTCCAAGATATGGCACACCATAAAGATCTGGGCGATAGTAGATTTACCAGATCTGAAGCCGCACTTATAAGGTCCAATCAGTTTGTTTACTATGGGTTTCAGTTTATCACACAGAAGGCTAGGTAGAACCTTATAAGGGCATATAAATGTAGAAAATAAGAGTATAATAAAACAAAAACAAGTAAGGAAGTCTAAGTTCGGGTAGAACCGAACGTTACATACCCAGCTGTATACTTGAAATGCTGTTTTTGTTTGTTTTGGGTGCTTAATAGTGCTACAAAGCTGCGCAATAATACATATATATATGGTTCTATTCTGAACTAATTATTCTTCGAGTTATGGCTGCCGAAAGATAGAAAATTGCTTAGTCATTAAAGGGGCGGTGCCACGCCCATTTTTTTAAATTTGAAATTTTTCCTATTTATTGTTATAAATCCACTTGAGAAATGTAATACCATTGATATAAAGCTCTTTTTTGTAAAGATATAGCTTATTTTATTCGTCCAACACCCTTTTAAAAATCTTTTATATAAAAGTGGGCGTGGTCCTTAACGGATTTCGTTAATTGTTCTTCAAAGCATTCCTTTTGGTAAAGGCAACCTCTTTGCCGATGTTTGTTACGATAGGTTTAACTATTTTTGATTTATGATTAATAATATTTGTGAAATTGATTTTAGCACAAGAGGGCGGCACCCCGTCCATTTTAAAAAAATTTTAGATTTGTATCAAGAGTCTCAATATCAGTTCACACGTCAAATTTCGACATTCTAGGTGTATTATTAACTAAATAATCAGGTTTTTTGTGTTTTTCAAAATGTTATATATATAAAAAGTGGGAGTGGTTATCATCCGATTTCGCACATTTTCAATACCAATCTATTATGGGTCCATATAAGCTCGTGTACCAAATTTGGTGAAGATATCTCAATATTTACTCAAGTTATTGTGTTAACGGGCAAACGGATGGACGGGCAGACGGACGGACATGGCTCAATCAAATTTTGTTTCGATGCTCATGATTTTGATATATGGAAGTCTATGTCTATCTAGATTCCTCTATACCTGTACAACCAACCGTTATCCAATCAAAGTTATAATGCCCTGTGTATAAGTACCTACAACTGGGTATACAAATTATGAGACAAACTTTATATAAAGGTCCCAAATATCGAGAAACGATGAATGAAATATGAAATCACTTTCAAATTATAATTTGTAAAAACTAATACTTTGTTCAAAAAAAACTAAGAATGTCTGCCACTTCAAAGCACCTTTATATAAAGGTAGTCTACATAAGTTTTTTAATCATTCTCTTATTAGTTCTTTTGCTCTTTGTTTCATTGCTAGATATGTGTTGAAAAATCGTTGCTTGCCCTTTGTCATTGTGTTGGTCATTTATATTTTTTGTGCCTTTGATAAGACAGTCATCGTCGTGGAGGCTCATGTCTTGTCTTCAACTCAAAGCACAATATTCACTTTGCAACATCGACGAACTGCTTCAATTTCCAAATCCATTTTAGGCAACTGCTAGCTTATAACTATTTGGCTGCTTTTTAGTCTCACTGTGCAAAATTAATGAAATAATATTTTTTGGTTGTCTTTTTTGTCTTTGTGTGATTTTATTTAATGATTTGTTGCTTCGATCTTTTTGTGCTTTTGATTTGCTTTTATTATTTGAATTCTTGCACTTCTTCTCGTAGAATTTTTACTTCTTTATGGATATTTTGGCGCCAATGCTTATCACTGAGTTGTAAATGTTTTAATGATGTTGTTGTGCATGGTGGATGTTGGTTTTTACTGCAAAATATTGAATATGTTGTCACCGATGTGATGAGGGAATTCTTTGTTAAACAAAAGTATCGATGTATAATGATGAATAGGCGTTAAATAATGGATCGATGGATTTTGGGCGAGAGTTCAGAATTTTACCTTCGCCCACAATGACTAATAAATGCAAAGAAAAACAAGTAAGGACGGGACTCCATACCTTTCATGAATTAGGCTGAACAATAATCTTATCCCGTTCGTAATCTCCAAATAATAGCATGTATAAGATAAGATATATAGTGAACAGATGTACATACCTAAACGATTTTAAGATAAATATAAAATCAAAAATGGCAAAAAACCCCTTTATCTGAAAGATCGGTTGTAGGGAATATATATTATATATAGTTCCGATCGAACTGATTTTTACAGGAAATCTTCTATGATATATTAGAATATATCACCAAGTCTCACGGTTTTATATTGGAAATTAAGGGAGAAATTGCCAAAAATCTTTCTATCTGAACGATCGGTTGTATGGGATATAACTATATATAGCTCTGATCAAAGTGATTTTTTCAGGATATCTTCTATGATATATTAGAATATATATCACCGAGTTTGACGTTTATACTTTCTAAATTGGGGCAGGAATGACCAAGATCGTCTTATCTGAACGATCAGTTGTATAGGAGATATATGTTATAGTGGTCCGATCCTACCGAATCCGACAAATGTCTAATATTATACAAAAATACATCCTTGTGCCAAATTTCATTGATATATATATATATATATATATATATATATTATATATATTTCTCAGCGTTACAAACATCGGACCAAAATTAGTATACCATTTCATGTCCATGAAAGGTATAATAAACCCATGCATCGCATAATTTGGGGGATTGTGGTCAAATTTTGCTAGTAATATAATGTATGAATTACAAAGCTAATAAGGCTTTGCCAGACTACTTTGAGGAACGGCACCAGCTCCATGACGATCTCTCCAAACTAAACGGGCCCGACGCTAACGGCCTGGTCCGTTAGCCTTAGGGCAACTTCAGTAGTCAATGTATAAAGCGTGACATATAATCTGTGTGCTACCTTTTAGCACACCAGTAAGAAGGGAAGACCTATATGGAGCAACGACAGCGTCAAGTTTGCAGGGTTTACCAATTCATGAAAAAAGGCTTTCAGATGGACAAGAGGTTCCTATTTCTTTAGGAAAAACATACGGTGGGTGCCTTGTTGTCCGCAACTGTTTGAAATGGCGTCAGTTATCCGTAAGTGAGGTGGAGAAAGAATAGGATAAGGAGAGAAAGGCTTCCTTTTGATATAGGAAAAGACCAATATTTGGACATGTTATATAAAATGGTATGCAACTTTTAAAAATTGGTGATACCAACATTTTTTATAAATTGTTCACTGCTCTTTCTGAATAAAATTGGATTTCGCTTCATTTACACGGTGGGGATGGTAAAAGAGCAAAATGACGATAAATGAAACTCAGGGAAATGGAAAGGGAACAAGGTGAAAAAATATGACGATATTGGGAAGAGGAAAGGAGAAAGGGGGAGCGAATGGAATAATTTGGAGAGATAGAAATAGGAAGGAGAAGGTAGAAATAAAGATAGAAGAGGAGCAAGTAAGGAGGGGGTAGATGAGAACATAAGGAGATAGGAGAGGAAGATCGAAAAATTAATGCTGTTGCGGAAGTGGGAGGAGAAACTGTGAAGGGCAGGACATAAAACCGGAAAGAGAGGTGAAAAATTGTGAGTGAGAAAAGCAGATCAAAATGAGACGAACGATATACAGGATGGGAATGGGAAAAGGGGAGGAAACTGGATAAGGAACGAGATAATAATGAAAAAATTAGAGGGAAGATAAAGAGATAGAGAATTTGGGAAATCGTTAGGGTGTAGAAAAAGATACAATGAGAAGAAAGATACATAGAGAAGGGGAGATGAAGGCATGAAAGAAGGTGGTGAGTGAAACATAAGAAAAATATGGAGATGAGGTTAGAGCGAGGAAAAAAGAACACGGAGAAGAAGAGAATACAAAAGCTTAAAGAAGTGAAATGCAATGAAATTACTGTATCAGACTGAGCTGCAATTTCAAATGAAATGTTAATCAGATGTTGTTACAAAAAGTCATGTGTAACAAACGCTCGTGAAATTCGATGTGTAAATATAGTTTTAAATTAACCATAGATAGCCCAGAGGTTCAAGTTGAGACACAACAAAGGTAACTTTATCGGAAGCGAAGCATTTAATTTCGGACTATTTGAGAAGAGCTTAGTCAGCTTCTTATCGGTAATAACGAATACCGACAGGTTATTATTGTTTTACTATCCGCTCTTTATCGATAGGTAAATTAGCGCTGAGTTATCGGCTCATTATTGGCTTATTATTCCGTGTCATCTTGGTTTCCTATTGATATCAGATGATGGGTTTCCGATTTTCTATTGAAGTTGTATCGCTCTCGGTTTTACAACAAACTTCTGAGAACATCGAAAATTTTTTGAAAATAAATTGACAATTTGATATATAATCGATAACTTTTCGAAGGCTTTCTATAACTTTTGGATATTTAATCTAGGACTTTTTGAAAACAAATCTATAACTTTTCGATAATTTATATATGACTTTTCAAAATCAAATATATAACTTTTCGATAACAATTTGTAAACTTTTTAATGGCATATCTATAACTCTTTGACAAATAATCAACAACTTTCCGGTTATAAATCGTTAACGTGTTGATAGCGTGCCGATAACTTGTTGGAAGAAAATCGATACCTTTGCGATAATAGTGCCGATAACAGATTTTCGGCGCTCCGGTAAGGAATCGATTAATTTTCGATAACGATTCGGTGAATCGTGGATGAAAAACGATAATTATTCAATAACTTTTCTTATCGTTGTCAAGTTTATAAAATTTCGATAACAAATCGGTCGTTTGTACATACTTTGTGGAAAACAAAACAATAACTGGAGCGGAATCGTGAAAAAAAAGTTTACGATACTCATCGTTTGAGCGGCAATATTGGTAATATAAGTTATGTTCACTATTGTTTCGTAACTTTTGACAGAGTGTAATGGATTTAAATAGAAAATTTAATAGAAATATTAAAAATTAATGATATATGTTTACAAATATATTGAAAGTAGCTATTCAAATGGTTAGTTATGGTGGCTTCAATTGAATAGTCAGCGCTGTCTACAGAACTAGGAGAACCGGGAAATAAAAAGCCTCTTTTGACTGCCTAGAGTGTACTATGTAAGGCTTTTGTAGAAGTTTCGGCGGCTAAGTAGTGAGAAATGGGATAAAAACTTCCGTATTTTCATTTTGGTTACACCTACTTTAAGACTCAACTTGAACGTAAACTTAGTGTTGGTTCTGGATTTCCCATACCGTGATCAAAGATATTTACACATAAAAAATTGTTTGCTTAAATTTTCAACCTCTCTCTGCCAAACTGGCCGGTCTCTAACTTGGAAAACAATTACATACAACGATATACGACCCAATCTAAGTGAATTGGCCTTGGTAGAACACAATTATACTTTTTAATTAAATTTTAGAAATTCAGATATGCTATTAACTATAAGGTCTAATTCCACTTCTAAAGTAAATTTAATTGAGCAAAAATTTCTCTCTCGAATTCTTTGCGTTGATCAATTCAAAATTCCATCATAATAAATTTTAGTAGAATAATTCTCAGGTGTACTTGTATTTAATCATACGCTGAAAGAAATGGTACTAGTAAAATCAATAAAGCGGTTCTGATGATGAGATTCGGTGAAATTGATCGAATTATAGTTAATTCGACCGATTTCTTTGTCAAGCCAACAATTTGTTTAGTCATTTCAACAGAAGAAAAAGTGTCGCTTTTAAGTTAACAAAATTCTGTAAAATTGACAGATTGCTAACCAATCTAACTGATTTTTTTGTTAACACAACTGATCTCACTTTTCATTTCAACAGCGATCAACAGTCAATACATGAGCAAATTTCAAAGAGAATTTTACGCTCACAGCGCTCTCTACTTTGTACTTATGTATGCTGTGTACTATATGTATGCACATATCTACGTATGTATATGGCGGCCGCCGTGGTGTGATGGCAGCGTGCTCCGCCTAGTACACCGAAGACCCTGGGTTCACACCCCGGGCAAAGCAACATAACAATTTTTGAAATAAGGTTTTTCAATTAGAAGAAACATTTCCTAAGCGGGGTCACCCCTCGACACTGTTCGGAAAGCACTCCGAGTGTATTTCAAACTCATCTGTCTTGCAAATGCCGCAACATAGGTACTTTCGTACAAAGCTGTCGCAATAACTTTTTTTGATCATTTGACTACTAAAACGGTCAATTACGAATCAACGATTTGTGAGCAGTTGATTCAACATCTTATTGCGATAGATAAAAATTTACAGATATCTCGGTTGAATTGAGCCGTATTTCGGTTGATTTTACCAGTATTTTTCTTTCGGTGTAGTGTATAGTCTATAACTAAATAATTCACTGAATGCTAAACTTCATACATAATATCTCAACGGACGACAATAAGAGGTCATATATAATAACTGAAAACTTAGTTAGGTATTTGCTTTAATGAAAAGAGAGTTAATTAAATAAATATGATCAATATCGCAAGATCATTATCGACACAAGTACCCACAACCCGATTTATTATGAAATACCAAAAATTATGCAGAATGCGCAAGAGCACATACTTATCAGTGATTCGAACAAAAACAAAAACAACACGTCATCATAAATTGAGCACACAAACAAACTTATTTTATAAATGAAAAAATCAAAGCTTTCCATAACTCACTTTTCTATTTTATGATAATTGGTATATGATTCTTTGTGAATTCAATGAAATTTTTACGATTTTCAAAAATGTAAGCCACTTCGATCATAATCAGATGAATAACGAATAAAGTAAGTAAAACAACAAAATATACCTATTAATGCAGGGATGCACCTTAACGTTAAGCTAATCGTTTATCAAAAAATTTCCACCGTTTCCGTTGAAACACTTCGAAATATTATCGATAAAGAAATTATCAAGATAAATTGTATCTCGTTTTTAACCGAAACGAAAAGCCTTCGTTAACGTTAAAAACGTTAACAAAATCGTTATACTTTATGTTTGAACTGTGCTGGCAATGCTATAGCCATGGTGAAGCCGTAAGGTGGTAACAGCGAGCGGACATACACACAAACTCCATGTAATTTGTTTGTGTAATTCGTTGGTGGTAATGTCAAAAATACTGTGAGAAATGTTCGTACTGTCAAAATTCATGAGAAAAGTTGCAATCAGCTTGGCTAATGCTTTCACCTTTAATGACTCCGCCATCAATCAGCTTTGCCAGCATAGTTTGAAATTAATAATCAACATAAACGATTCGATTTTGTTTTGATATGGCAGAAAACGAAACAAAATCATTTCGTTAATTTGACGTTCTTAACGTTAATAAACGAAACGAAATGACTTTGTTTCGTTTATTAACGTTAATTATCGTAACGAAATGATATCGGTTCGTTGGTTAAGCATGCCTGTATTAATGTATAAAAAAAAATGATTATCCAGTGCGATAAAAAATATTTAATTTGGCAGTTTTAAATTTAATAATAAACACTTGAAAACATCAATTCAACATTGTCCACTTTGGGCGCAATGAGTATGCAATGAATCGGGAACTTCTTAATCAGTGAGTAGAACTAAAGCAGCTTTACTAAGGGCCTGACTACAATATCTCTTCACAATAAGTTGACCCATGCAGAAAAATTTTGAATTTCTCCTTTTTTCAGAAGAGAAATCTTCGAAAGATTGAAATTCAATGTGGAACTTTAAGCGCACTAAACCACAAGAATTTTCTCAAATTTAATTTTTTCCTAGTGGCGAAGTGAGGGTGGGAGGGGCAAGGGGGCCATCTTCCCCGGGCTCTACTCACAGGGGGCGCCAAATGGTCCGCAAAGCAGAACTTCCTGGATAATTTGTATTTTTATTATAACTGATTTCTGGAAAATATTGATTTCTGGAACAAATTTTCTATACTAAAAAATGCATGCATATACTCGGAACACTTTGGCCAGGTTGTAGAATAATTGAAAGCATCTATTATTTCTCACGCTCAACGTCACGATGGGAATTATTAAAAAATGCTTTAACAAAAACGTGAATCTGAAACACGATGGAGCGCCAGATTACAAGCGATTAGCGTTATCGTTGATGGGCTAGAGAATATAGTAGAACACTTAGAACAATTAGCAGAGGACACTAACAGCAAATACAATAAATATTAGCTTCATAACATTAGTTCATTTCTGGTAAGAAAAATCAAGGAGGATTGATCGTGAGTAGCTCAGATTACAAGATACGGGGATGAATTTTAGAGAAGCGTATCATGATCTTAGGCTGGGTGCGAGTTCGCCTAAATTTTAGGTACCTAAACTAATATTCCACTGGAACTTTCCAGCACTGCTATAACTTAGTAAAAAGCTGTCAGAACTGTGCGAGTTGAGGTCAATTAAGATCCGCGGTAAGTACCTATCCCAAGATAGCAATTCAAGAAAATGCAGTGGCTCCCTTTTATAAGGCTTTTTTTCGGACATAGTGGAGCACGGGCACAATGAGCTTTTCCACAATCTCGAATTCAATACTGTGATGTTGGTACGCCTCCAATAACTTCTTTAGGCCAATTAGTACACTTGGCTGCCAAATATGTTCAGATTGTGGTCCATATTTGAGAAGGATCCAATTCTTGTGTCGCCAACATCAGCTTGAACAAAATTGAGCTCACCATCACGTACAATCGATCGGACTTTAATCGCATCAGGGATCATCGCTCTATGATCTACGATTTACTTAAATTGAATGAACAAGAGCCATTTATTTGCATATACATTATAGAAAAATCAATATTTTTGTTTTTGAAATTTGACATTTGAATTTGGGTTGAAAAGTATGGTCATAAAAATTTTAAATTTTTATTTTGCACTGCCTTACCGACAGTTTCCAGTGATTTAGGTTTTTTCTTTATTTAGGTAGAAATTTAGGTCAACTCGCACACAGCCTTAAATCATTAGCGACTGAAATATCCGAAATTCGAGACATTCTCTATGAAGAAGCAATTGAAAAAGCGAAGTCTCTTTATGAAAAATGGGACATTATATAGTAAACCGCGTAAGAAGGCGCCGCAAAATGCACTGAGAATCGGCTAGACATGTTCGACTTTCCGCAGAATGTGAAATTTCCCCGTTATGAAAAGTGTTCTCGATCGCCTCCAACAAGAAATACGTACAAGATTTACACGACTAGATGACCTTAATTTGAAATGTGGATTTCTTTTAGACGTTAGAAATTTTTTAAACAAGGATGATAGCGCCTAAGAAAGAAATTGTAAGAACTTGGGCGAATTTTATGATACAGATTTCGATGGAACAGAACTTTCTATCGAAATATGCCAAAAAAATGTTTTTCCCCGGGCGCAAGAAAGCCCTACTACGCCACCGTGCTTTGCATACGTATGAAACAAAATCTTAATATTAGAATACCAAAATTTAATTAAAGAAGGGTTTAGTTGTTTAATTTATTTCGAACTTACTTTGACAATTTTGTTTAAAATTATTAAATTTTTACGCAGAAGTGTCGCCACGGTAACAATAAAAACTCCCGTGTATCTCAAATAATTGGGTTCGAGGTATTAAAGTGAGCACTCTAATAGTGGACTGAATTTAATATAGATGAAGTATAAGCAAAAACTCATCAGACGTATTGTTTGCCGTTTTACTGTTGTGTCCAATATCATATGGGTTGTTCCAACATTGCGGTCGTTTCATCAAACATTATCTCAATGTTTTACCTATTCACGGCAAACGATTCAGCTATAGGTTATACACTATGGCCAACAGAGTTGCGTGTCTCCGCTATTCGGTACAACCCGTACTGTAGCTAGACATTTAGCCACTGCCCCTAGATGGGTCTCATAAACATTATCTAAGTGATGATAAGCGTTTTTTTACCCGCAAATGTAGATGTATATACATGTAAAAATACACTGCTATTATAAGCAATTTCCAAATGCAAGTGGGTATACAATTTTACTTTTCTATTTATTTATTTTGATTTACTATCTGACAGCTGAATTGTTATTTAGTGATAGTGATAGCTTATAGTTACTCATGGTACTCAAACATTTAATTAAGTAAAATTTCCTGATAAGCTCAAAGCGGTATTTACTTTTTTAATTATTCCTTTATAATGTGACGAATATTAGTGAACCTAGTGATACTCACATCACTTATCTGATACTGAGTAAATAAAGCCACAACCACAATAAAGCAAGCAGTCAGTTGTATCTACATAAACGAATCAATCATTATGTCTACACATATGTACGTACACGCAGCGGAGAGAAACGCACAAACACATGCATATATCTTATCTGAGATGCTCACAAAAGTAGACAATCATTTGTGCAAGTATCACTCACATACACAGGCGCATATGAGAAGCTATAACGTGCATCTGTAGTTATAGCTGGTAACTAAGTTTAATTCTAGAAACGCCTAGAAGTATGCGAACGAGGAAATTACAGAGTATAAAAGGAGGTAAAGCTGAGAATCAGGAATCAGTTTTGATTTAAGCACGCTATCTGTTGAGAAGTAGACGTGTTATTGTGAAAGTAGTCTAGAAAAGGCCATTTTGCATTATTGAATATTGGAGTTATTTATTCAACAGTTTAGTGATTCGAACGTTAGCGGAACGTTGCAAATAAGAGGAGTTGCCCAAATTCGTTATAATAATATCAAACTGTAGAAATAATTTTATTATCTTACTTACATTTGTTAGTATTAACTTTAAATACTTAAATTTAATACAATTTCGAAAAATTTTATTTGAAGGAATTAATATCTTCAGTATAATTGATATCTATTTCATTTCGCGAAATATAATTTTCCCACTTAAGAAAAAAACGAAAGCCATTGCCAAAAATAAAAAGAAATAAAAAAAAATAAATGTAAGGCGCGACAACCTCCGAAGAGATCTAAGGCCGAGCTTCTCTTCCAATTTGCGTGGTGCTCCTCTTGATTTCCCTACAAATTGGCCGGACGTGACCTACATGTTTTATGTCGACTCCGAACGGCATCTGCAAGGCAGATGAGTTTTCACTGAGAGCTTTTCATGGCAGAAATACACGCGGAGCGCTTGTCAAATACTGCCGAGGGACGACCCCGCATAGAAAAATTGTCTTCTAATTGAAAAACCTTATTTCTAAAATTCTGATGTTGCTTTGCCCGGGATGTGAACCCAGGGTATAAGGTGTGGTAGGCGGAGCACGCTTCCATCACACCACGGTGGCTGCCCAGGCTTTGGAAGTAATTAATGAGGATGGATAACTGTTTGATAGATAGACGATTTGGACTCCAAGGTTAAGAGCTCCTCCTATGAATAACTATAAAAGACATACGATGACTGCCCCTGCTATAATACTACAATCATCGTGGGTGCTTTTTACGCCGGGATGGGCAAGGGCGGTGTCTTTAGCTTTCACAATTTAACATCTCCCAATAGATTAAGGTTGATTTATTTCACCACGGCTCGAAACAAGGTCATGTGCCTGCCATATTTTAGCAAATACATCACGCTGCTTGGTTTTCTCCTGATCGATGAGCACGAAACCAAACCGACCACGACGTGATCAACAGCAGGCATAGCTCCCGTTATCTTTATCTATGTACTCTACCAGGTCAGAATATCGACTCGAGCCGCTAACTTGTGGCGGCCAAGATACGTTAATGCAGAAAATTTGTTGTGAGGAAGCTACTTAAGAAACAGGCAGCTGGGGGTCAGTTCCCTAACTGTGAAAAACTGAAAAATGCACACTCATTGAAAACTCATTTGCACACACGATTTACACTTTAAATTTTCATGCGATTCTGTAAGTTATTGTGCCATTGTTTTGCTGAATGAGCGCTGAATGCAAAGGTCTTATGTCAGTGAGAAAATATTGATAAAACGCCATGAAAATAAAAAAGTCATTCTGGAACAGCGCTTATGAGTTTTGAACGTCACAATAGTGTACACAGACTGCCAAGAAAACTCACAAACTTTTTATCAGTGAGTTTTTTGTTCACAGTTTTGCTTTACAGAATCAGAATTTCAAGGTTTACACAATTCCTTGTGTACACTTTAAAACTCACAGCTAGCGAATAAGGCCCCTGATGCTTAATCTACTCGTCTCTCATACCTGCTCACTGAGAGCAATCTTAAATCTAAAGATATAGCGTTTTTTTTTTTTTTTTTTGTTTGTTATTAAGTACTGCTGCTACTGGCACTTTAAGTCTCCAGCGACACCATAAAAATCACTACTACTATGAGGAATGTCCCGCTGCCTTGGAAAAAGAGGCGGTCACCTATATGGCCACGCTGCATACGGCCGCTCCAACGAACGTTATAGCGAAACGAAGAAGGAAAAGCGACGCCTATTTAAAAGAAGAAAAAAAAAAACGGTGCAAGTGCGAGGGTTCTACTTAAAATTTTGATGAATGACGGAAGGTTTCAAGACCAAGGCAGACTCCTGCAAGAATGATAATGACTAAAAATTAGACGCAGTCACGCAAAGTACCAGTTTTGTTGTGGCCACACTTGCATTAACAGCGCATAAGTCTGGGCAACATGAATTAAACCACCCAATAGCAGCCACTATTTCATAACCACCTATGACCAAACCATATAAAAATGCGTTCAAACGATCAGCAAATTGCCATTTTGTAGGGAAGGAAATAAAAAAGTGTCAGTTGAAAGCAATGCGAGGGAAGAGAAGTAGCACCTAGTATATCCACTAACGGCCAGAAGACTCATGATAAGATAATCGGCATTAACAGAGCGAGAAAAAAATATTTATATTTTTACCTCCGAGGAGATCTTGGCTAACCTTATCTTCCAATTCCTGTTGTTCTCCCTTTCATTTTCCCTACAAATCGGCGTGATGGGACCTTCGTTTTTATGCCAACTACGAACGGCATCTGCAAGGCATATGAATTTTCACTGAGTAGCTGCTCATGGCAGAAATACACTCGTAGTTTTCGCCAAATCGCTTCCGAGCGGGTACCCCAATTATAATTTTTTTTTCTAATTTCTTTCTAATTTGCTCAGCACATGCTACCACCGCACCACGGCGGCGGCCTAATATTTTTGGCCATAAGTTCTGCAGATGATGCTCCGGCTAAGAAACTATTTTTATCGCTTATGGAAGCGGAGGAAAAGGGCGGCTCCCACTCCACCAATTAGCGTCAGTTAACCCAACAAAGAAGCGGCTGTAACGGTTAAGCGCCAATTAAGTAAGTTCTGCTTCCTCCAGTTTAGATTAAGAGGCGAAAAATTTAGCCTTGCAGTAAATGACCATAAGACGAATTACTTGCTTTAATAAAAGAAAATATTGGCACATTACAAGCTTAGGCAGCCACGTCAGCGTTGACGGATATAAATACGCGACTGTCAAACATTTCGAGTATCTTGAAACTGTCATTAACAGCGATAACAACGCCAGCTAACAATTAAAACGGAGAATAACTTTGGTCAACAAGTGCCACTTTGGACTGAGTAGGCAACTGAGAAGTAAAGTACTCTCTGGACGAACAAAAGTCACCCTTTACAAGTCGCTGCCTGTCCTCATATATGGCGTCGCGTCAAGGTGAGATGGCTCTTGGATTGTTTGAGAGAAAAGTTTTCCAGAAGATTTATAGTCGTGTCTGTGATATCCACGGCGAGCATCAAAGGAGGTATAAAGATGAACTGTATGAGCTTTATTCAGATATGAAGATATTGCAGTGAATAAAAACCCTAAAGCTTCGCTGGATAGGTCTTGTCATGCGAATATACCAGGACTATTTGGCAAGTAAAGTATTGCAATCGACACTGCCATTAGGAATCAGAGGAAGGGGGAGACCTCCACTGAGTTGGGAGAGGCAGTGAGGGTCTTCCTTGGTGCTTCAATTAGCGTCAATTATCGAGAAGCAGAGATAGCTAGCGAGACTTGTTACGAAACGGGCAAAGTCGCTAGGCAGCGGCAATAAATGATAATAATGGTGACGAAATCTTTGAAACCAACATCTAAACTAAGTCGATCTGACGTGTCGCCACTGATATACAAGTCGACATGCACTGAAAGAAATGGTGCTAGTAAAATCAACAAATCGGTTCTGTTGTTTTTGACTTAACGGAGATTCGGTGAAATTGATCGAATTATGGTTAATTGGACCGAGTTCTTTGTCAAGCGAAAAAATTAGTTTAGCCATTTCAACAGAAGAGAAATTGTTGCTCTTAAGTTAGCAAAATTTTGTAAAATTGTCAGATTCCTAATCAATCTAACTGAACTTTTCTGTTAATGTAGCAAGCATGCGTATTTATGTATGCACATATTTACGTATTTATATGGCGGCCGCCGCGGTGTGATAGTATCGTGCTCCGTCTACCACACCGAATACCCTGGGTTCACACCCCGGGCAAAGCAACACCAAAATTTTAGAAATAAGGTTTTTCAATTAGAAGAAAAATTTTCTAAGCGGGGTCGCCCCTCGGCAGTGTTCGGCAAGCACTCCGAGTGTATTTCTGCCATGAAATGCTCTCAGTGAAAACTCATTTGCCTTGCAGATGCCGTTCGGAGTCGACATAAAACAAGTAGCTCCCGTCCCGCCAATTTGTAAGAAAAATTAAGAAGGAGCACGACGCAAATTGGAAGAGAATTTCGGGCTAAAATCTCTTCGGAGGTTATCGCGCCTTACATTTATTTATTTATATGGCAACAACAAAGCTATCACAACAACTATTTTTGTTCAGTTGACTACTAAAGCGGTCAATTACGAATCAACGATTTGTGCGCAGTTGATTCAACATCTTGTGGCGCTGGATAAAAATTTACAGAAATTTCGGTTGAATTGACCCATATTTCGGCTGATATTACTAGTCTTTTCCTTTCAGTGTGACTACGTGATTTAGGAGTAACTTCAGGTTTTCCTTTTCACATATGCGTCTGCATGTATGCAACTTTTGGGCGGTTGTGTAAGTTTACAAGTCTTTGTGATGTTACAGTTGTAAAGCAAAAGGTTGTGATTTGAGGGCGATATTCATGACGGATTGATAAAGGTCTCAAATAGCTGGCGCGCATGGTCTGTGAGAAGACAAAACGAACTTACAATATCTTAAATTCAATTACCAAAACAATCAATTATGAATTGCCGAGCATGTGGTAAAAATTTGGGGGAACATAAAAACAGTAAAAAGAAAACAAGTAAAACTGATTTGAACAAACTTAAAGAACATAAATGTGCAGCAAAAGCCGGAAATCAATGAAGTTCAATTTCGTAAGTATGAACATATTGAAAGATAGGCTAATAATTTTGATTACATGCCAATACTAAGATATGACAATTCCCAAAATTTCATATGATATTACATATTTACATACATATCCCAGGTATGTTTGACATTTCTTAATTAATATTTTCATGTTGTCGCTACCTTTTGAAGATTTTTACACATGTTTTGAGCATTGAAAAATTTCCGGTAGATATCGCTGCTGCTGTTAAAGATAACTAAGACTACAATTAATTAAAATTGGGATGCACATACTCAACGGATCTCCCGTGCGCTCTGAGCAGGTTGATGAATACTAAACCAAGCATATTTTGGCAATTGAACAAGTCATTTACGATAATATCTTTTACAGAAGGTGATAATAAAAATGTTTGGCAAAACTTTATGTTTTAACCGACCTTTGTCAAAATATAATAAAAATCGCCTTCAATTAGTCGACTCAGTATGACGGAGATAGGTGAGCAAGTTTTGCTTATTCAAGAAAATGTTTACTCTGTCGCTTTCATTTGTCCAAACCATTAATTATGCATGCGAACATAAATTAGTTGAATACGACATAACTAAATGGAATTTTTAATGTGATTTTGTTCAAATCGAATTTGATGGCGCTCACAAAAGGTGCGAATAGGGAAAGCATTCAGTGAACAAAATTAAATGAGTATCAACGAGCTAGAGATTGTTAGGGAGAATCAAACGGTTTAGGGCGATCAACATAATATGAAAGCAATAATTATAACTCATAAATTAACAAAAAGGTGACAGCAAAAATGTTCCTAATAAATCCGTCGGCATTATAATACAATGTTTATTTTATTGTTCATAAATATTTGTGCTTAAAGCGAAGTGTTATTGTTATTCAAGTTGACATACATCAAATTTAATTAGATTTATATGCATTTAACTCTTTTTCTTGCTTGGTAGATAGTGACGCACTGAACTAGGGAGAACCAAGTCTAATTGAATATAAACTCGTATTCGAAAGCCCCGATAAACTCACCCAAAGCTCCGAGACTTGTTTTCAAAAGAACCGAAAAGGTATAAATTATGCCTAATTATGTTTGATTCAAAGCGATCACCAAATAAGACACCATGATACAAAATCTAGTATTTCCGGATATGTCATAACTAGGTTATTCTATTGTAATTTGATATTATTTGATTTGATTTGATTTGATTAGATTTGATTTGATTTGATTTGATTTGATTTGATTTGATTTGATTTGATTTGATTTGATTTGATTTGATTTGATTTGATGTGATTTGATTTGATTCGATTTGATTTGGTTTGATTTGATTTGATTTGATTTGATTTGATTTGATTTGATTTGATTTGATTTTATTTGATTTGATTTGATTTGATTTGATTTGATTTGATTTGATTTTATTTGATTTGATTTGATTTTATTTGATTTGATTTGATTTTATTTGATTTGATTTGATTTTATTTGATTTGATTTTATTTGATTTGATGTGATTTGATTTGATTTGATTCGATTTGATTTGGTTTGATTTGATTTGATTTGATTTGATTTGATTTGATTTGATTTGATTTGATTCGATTCGATTTGATTTGATTTGATTTGATTTTATTTGATTTGATTTTATTTGATTTGATTTGATTTGATTTTATTTGATTTGATTTGATTTGATTTGATTTGATTTGATTTGATTTGATTTGATTCGATTTGATTTGATGTGATTTGATTTGATTTGATTTGATTTGATGTGGTTTGATTCGATTTGATTTGGTTTGATTTGATTTGATTTGATTTGATTTGATTTGATTTGACTTGATTCGATTCGATTTGATTTGATTTGATTTTATTTGATTTGATTTTATTTGATTTGATTTGATTTGATTTGATTTGATTTGATGTGATTTGATTTGATTCGATTTGATTTGGTTTGATTTGATTTGATTTGATTTGATTTGATTTGATTTGATTTGATTCGATTTGATTTGATTTGAATTTATTTGATTTGATTTGATTTTATTTGATTTGATTTGATTTGATTTGATTTGATTTGATTTGATTTGATTTGATTTGATTTGATTTGATGTGATTTGATTTGATTTGATTTGATTTGATGTGATTTGATTTGATTCGATTTGATTTGGTTTGATTTGATTTGATTTGATTTGATTTGATTTGATTTGATTTGATTTGATTCGATTTGATTTGATTTGATTTTATTTGATTTGATTTGATTTTATTTGATTTGATTTGATTTGATTTGATTTGATTTGATTTGATTTGATTTGATTTGATTTGATTTGATTTGATTTGATTTGATTTGATTTGATTTGATTTGATTTGATTTGATTTGATTTGATTTGGTTTGATTTGTTTTTTAGTTTAGTAAATTTTTTTTTTTTTTATATATTTTTTTACCGTATTTAATTTTTTTTACTCAGTTGAGCAGAGCTCACAGAGTATATTAACTTTGATTGTAAAACAGTTGGTTATACAGGTATAAAGGAATCGAGATAGATATAGAATTCCATATATCAAGATCATCAGTATCGAAAAAAAATTCGATTGAGCCATGTTCGTCCGTCCGTTCGTCCGTCTGTCCTTTAACACGATAACTTGAGTAAATTTTGTGGTATCTTGACGAAATTTGGTATGTAGATTCCTGGGCACTCATCTCAGATCGCTATTTAAAATGAACGATATCGGACTATAACCACGCCCATTTTTTCGATATCGAAAATTTCGAAAAACCGAAAAAATGCGATAATTCATTGCCAAAGGCGGATAAAGCGATGAAACTTGGTAGATAAGTTGAACTTATGACGTAGAATAGAAAACTAGTGAAACTTTGGACAATGGGCGTGGCACCGCCCACTTTTAAAAGAAGGTAATTTAAAAGTTTTGCAAACTGTAATTGGGCAGTCGTAGAAGATATCATGATGAAATTTGGCAGGAACGTTACTCTTATTACTATATGTCTGCTTAATAAAAATTAGCAAAATCGGAGAACGACCACGCCCACTTTTTAAAAAAAAAATTTTTTAAATACAAATTTTAAAAGAAAAGTTAATATCTTTACAGCATATAAGTAAATTATGTCAACATTCAACTCCAGTAATGATATGTTGCAACAAAATACAAAAATGAAAGAAAATTTCAAAATGGGCGTGGCTCCGCCCTTTTTCATTTAATTTGTCTAGGATACTTTTAATGCCATAACTCGCACAAAAATTTACCAATCCTTGTTAAATTTGGGAGAGGCTTAGACTCTAGGACGATAACTGTTTTCTGTGAAAAACTTCGAAATCGGTTGAAGCCACGCCCAGTTTTTATACACAGTCGACAGTCTGTCCTTCCGCTCGGCCGTTAACACGATAACTTGAGCAAAAATCGATATATCTTTACTAAACTCCGTTCACGTACTTATCTGAACTCACTTTGTATTGGTGTAAAAAATGGCCGAAATCCGACTATGACCACGCCCAATTTTTCGATATCGAAAATTACGAAAAATGAAAAAAATGCCATAATTATATAACAAATACGAAAAAAGGAATGAAACATGGTATTTGGATTGGTTTATTGACGCAAAATATAACTTTAGAAAAAAACTTGGTAAAATGGGTGTGACACCTACCATATTAAGTAGAAGAAAATGAAAAAGTTTTGCAGGGCGAAATCAAAAGCCTTTGGAATCTTGGAAGGAATACTGTTCGTGGTATTACATATACAAATAAATTAGCGGTACCCGACAGATGATGTTCTGGATCACCCTGTTCCACATTTGGGTCGATATCTCGAAAATGCCTTCACATATACAACTAAGGGCCACTTCCTTTTAAAACCCTCATTAATACCTTTAATTTGATACCCATATCGTACAAACAAATTCTAGAGTCCCCACCTAGAGTCCACCTTTATGGCTCTATCTCGAAAAGGCGTCCACCTATAGAACTAAGGCCCACGCCCTTTTAAAATACTCATTAACACCTTTCATTTGATACCCATATAGTACAAACGCATTCTAGAGTCACCCCTGGCCCACGTTTATGGCGATATCCCGAAAAGGCGTCCACACATAGAACTAAGGCTCACTCCCTTTTAAAACACTTATTATCATCTTTCGTTTGTACCCATATTGTACAAACGCATTCTAGATTCAACCCTGGTCCACTTTTATAACGATATTCCGAAAAGGCGTCCACCTATAGAACTAAGGTCCACTCCCTTTTAAAATACTCATTAACACCTTTCATTTGATACCCATATAGTACAAACAAATTCTAGAGTCACCCCTGGTCCACCTTTATGGCGATATCTCGAAAAGGCGTCCACATATAGAACTAAGGCCCACTCCATTTTAAAATTATCATTAACATATTTCATTTGATACCCATATCGTACAAACAAATTCTAGAGTCAGGCCTGGTCCACCTTTATGGCGATATCCCTAAATGGCGTCCATCTATAGAAATATGGCCCACTTCCTCTTAAAATACTCTCTAATACCTTCCATTTGATACACATGTCATACAAACACATTCCAGGGTTACCCTAGGTTCTTTTTACAACATGGTGATTTTCCTTATTTTGTCTCCACAGCTCTCAACTGAGTATGTAATGTTCGGTTACACCCGAACTTAGCCTTCCTTACTTGTTTTTATTTAAATTTTTTTCATTTGTTTTTTTTCGATTTTATTAAAATTTATTTTATTTGATTTTACTTTATGTTATTTTATATTATTTATATATTATATATCATTTTCATTTATTTTATTTTATTTTATTTTATTTTATTTTGTTTTTATTTTATTTTTTTTACTTTATCTAATGTAATTTCATTTTACTTTACTTCATTTTATTTTTTATTTTTTTTTTATTAATTTTATTTTATTTTATTGTTTACTTGATCTCCGTTGGTGCTCTTAATTGACATCAATTATCGCGTAAAATTTAAATTAATTTTACTCGTTTTTTATTTGGTTTTTCTTTATTTTAACCTTTTATCGTGTTCCCGAAACATTTTTTGTTAAATAATATTTCTTAAAATATTCCTCGCTTTCGTATTTCGCATTATTTATGACATTAACCTTAATTGCCGTTGATCGAATAAAAACCAATTAATTACGTTTTTATTTAATAATCATAAACCATTTGCCCCTTTGACAGCGACCTACTCAAAGTAATAAATTTAATTATTTGCCATTTTTAAAACTTCTTTAATAATTTTGTTGGTATGCTGTGAGTCGTTTTAGTCAATTGAGAACTCGTTTTAATGTATTTTAAATTAAAAGCGATCGGCGAATATTAACAAGAAAGACTAATAAATTTAAAAGTGCCCCTTTTGTTTTATTTAAACGTGCGCTTTGAGTAGCAATAAATGTGAAATTGTGTGGAAGAAAAAAAGAAAAAACAGGAGATACACACATACATACGAACATATGCACAACAATAAAACATTTTTATATGACGATTATTTATATTAAACTAGAGCTTACTAATTTACAAGGCAACTCGGTGCAACAAATCATTAAAATGTTTCTTTTAATTTTGAGTTCATGCTTTCGATATTCTGCTTGGCATACATACATACATACATCTTAATATATGTCACGTTGTTTGTCCGCGATGGACTCCAAAGCTACTCAACCCATTTCAATAAAATTTGCACACCGTGTGAAGTTTCATCCAACTTGAAAGATAGGATAGCGTTGCTGTGAAGTTTCTTTCCGGGATGTGGACCAGGGATCGATCTATTCGAACAAATTCTGTTCTTGGTTGGATTTGCCTGAAATTTGGTATATAGGTAGCCCTTTGCCTAGATTAGCATTTATGGACCGGGATTGGGATTGGGGCTGGGATTGGGGATGGGACTGGGACTTGGCGATGGAGATTAATAAGAAAAACTAAAGAGAAGAGAAAATATGGAAGTAAAAAGAGATTGATTAAGACGAAGGTAGAGGTATGGATAGATGGAGCGGAAAAGAAGTGAGGGAGGAGACGGAGAGTGAAGAAGAGACGCACAAAAAGAAAAAGGCAGAGGGAAGAGTGAATAAAAAGAATTGGAAAGGGGGAGAGATGGCAGAGATAGTCAGGGGTAAAAACTGCTTAGAAGTTATGCAGGATGACCCAAGCTAGCGCAGAGCAAAGTCTGCCGGGATTGCTAAGTAGGTTTACAAAGTATACGTTTCGAGATCAGCTTTGTACTTTTAACATATTTGAGGTGTAAAGTGTCAAACCCGTTATTTTATTTATTTTGCAGATTAATCGTGTTCTTTGATATACGAAAATGATGTTTTCTTTCACATTTAAAAATCAAACTATACAATAATTTACCTACGAGGAGATTTTGGTCGAACTTCTTTTCCAATTTGAATAGTGTTTTCTTTTTTTCAATTTTACCGACGAATCGGCGGGACGTGAGATACGTGTTCTTTGTTGATTCCGGACAACAGCGGACGAATTTTGATGGCAAAAATACACTCAGGGTGTTTGCCAAACCACTGCAGATCCTGATCTTAAGTCCTGGCTTTCACTAAGTCAATATTGTCATACAACGTCAAATACAAGCATGCATCTGTCTGAAACTATTTTGTTTTACGGTCACCGTGTTGTGGTGGTGGCGTGCTCCGCTTACCACACCGGGGGTCTTGGCTTCAACTCCCGACCAAAGTAACACCAAAAATTTGGAAAAACCTTTTGTCAATTAGAAAACAGTTTTTCTAATCGTGGTCGCCTCTCGGAAGTGATTAGGCAAAAACTCCAAGCGTATTTCTGCGATGAAAAGCTACTCAGTAGTTAATTGTGTGGTTTCCAATTCAGTAGAAGAATCCTTGAAAAATTGCTTGGACCGATTTAGGCTCGGATTTCTAGCCGCCTTTTACCTGTGCAAAGGAAGTGACAGTAATATAAACAGATGGCAATGATACAGGGTGCCGAAATTATTATTTTTTCTTGTGTTTTTTTTCTATATATTCAAATTTATATTAAAAAAGTAAAGGTGTCTTAGTCCGGGTGTAACCGAACTTTATATACTCAGCGTGAGCTCCAATTGTACATTTCATTTCAGATAAATTACTTTTCTATATAACACGTAGCACCGCCCGATTAAAAGAAAAATGTCTCCCCATTTCCTCTTAAAATAAAACTTGATAAGTGAAATATCATTGATTCAAAACCTTTTCTTGCTAAGTTATAGCTTTTTATTCTTGTCTACGACCCTTTTAAACTTGTTTTATATCTAAGTTGCCGTGGTCTTTAACCGATCCCATCCATTTTTTCTGGAAATATTTTTAGCTATAAAGAAAATATGTGTACACAATTTCATTACGATATGTTAAGTTTTCTTCAAGTTATGGCTCCCGAAGCATAGAAAATTGCTTAGACATAAAAGGGGCGGTGCCACGCCCATTTTTGAAAATTTGAAGTTTTTCCTATTTACTGTTATAAATACACTTGGGAAATGAAATACCATTGATATAAAGCTCTTTTTTGCAAGGATATAGCTTATTTTATTCGTCCACGACCTTCTTAAAAATCGTTTATATAAAAGTGGGCGTGGTCCTTAACCGATTTCGTTAATTTGTCCTCAAAGCATTCCTTATAGTAAAGGCAACCTCTCTGCCGAATTTGTTTTTAATATTCGTAAAAATTATTTTATCACAAGAGGGCGGTTGAGCAGAGCTCACAGAGTATATTAACTTTGATTGGATAACGGTTGGTTGTACAGGTATAAAGGAATCGGGATAGATATAGATTTCCATATATCAAAATCATCAGTATCGCAAAAAAATTTGATTAAGCCATGTCCGTCCTTCCGTCCGTTAACACGATAAATTGACTAAATTTTTAGGTACCTTGATGAAATTTGGTATGTAGGTTCCTGGGCGCTCATCTCAGATCGCTAAATGAACGATATCAGACTATAACCACGCCCACTTTTTCGATATCGAAAATTTCGAAAAACCGAAAAAGTGCGATAATACATTACCAAAGACGGATAAAGCGATGAAACTTGGTAGGTGGGTGGAACTTATGACGAAGAATAGAAAATTAGTAAAATTTTGGACAATGATCGTGGCACCCCCTCTTTTAAAAGAAGGTAATTTAAAACTTTTGCAAGCTGTAATTTGGCAGTCGTTGAAGATATCATGATGAAATTTGGCAGGAACGTTACTCCTATTACTACATGTATGCTTAATAACAATTAGCAAAATCGAAGAACGACCACGCCCACTTTTAAAAAATAAAATTTTTTAAAGTCAAATTTTAACAAAAAATTTAATATCTTTACAGTATATAAGTAAATTATGTCAACATTCAACTCCACTAATGATATGGTGCAATAAAATACAAAAATTAAAGAAAATTTCAAAATGGGCGTGGCTCCGCCCTTTTTCATTTAATTTGTCTAGGATACTTTTAATGCCATAAGTCGAACAAAAATTTACCAATCCTTGTGAAATTTAGTAGGGGCTTAGATTCTAGGACGATAACTCTTTTAAGTGAAAATGGGCGAAATCGGTTTGAAGCCACGCCCAGTTTTTATAAATGACCGTCTGTCCCTCCGCTCGGCCGTTAACACGATAACTTGAGCAAAAATCGATATATCTTTTCGAAACTCAGTTCACATACTTATCTGAACTCACTTTGTATTGCTGTAAAAAATGGCCGAAATCCGACTATGACCACGCCCACTTTTTCGATATCGAAAATTACGAAAAATGAAAGAAATGCCATAATTCTATACCAAATACGAAAAAAGGGATGAAACATGAAAATTGGATTAGTTTGTTGAGGCAAAATATAACCTTAGAAAAAAACTTTGTAAAATGGGTGTGACACCTACCATATTAAGTAGAAGAAAATGAAAAAGTTCTGCGGGGCGAAATCAAAAGCCCTTGGAATCTTGGCAGGAATACTGTTCGTGGTATTACATATATAAATAAATTATCGGTATAAAACAGATAATGTTCTGGGTCACCCTGGTCCACATTTTGGTCGATATCTCGAAAAGGCGACCACCTATACAACTACCACCTCTCCCTTTTAAAACCCTCATTAATACCTTTAATTTGATACCCATTCGTACAAACAAATTCTAGGGTCACACCTGGTCCACCTTTATGGCGATATCTCGAAACGGCGTCCACCTATGGAAATAAGGGTTACTCCCTTTTAAAATACTCATTAACACCTTTTATTTGATACGCATATCTACAAACGCATTCTAGAGTCAACCTGATCCACCTTTATGGCTATATCCCTAAACGGCGTCCACCTATAGAACTATGTCCCACTCTCTCATAAAATACTCTTTAATGCCTTTCATTTGATACACATGTCATACAAACACATTCCAGGGTTTCCCTCGGTTTATTTTCCTACATGGTTATTTTCCCTTATGTTGTCACCATAGCTCTCAACTGATTATGTAATGTTCGGTTACACCCGAACTTAACCTTCCTTACTTGTTTAATAAGAGTTGACACATCAGCTTCTGGGGCAGTCCGATTTTGACATTATTCCATCGATTTACAAAAACAAAGTGCATGGAACGTTTATTTATAATTATAGGTATGTCACCGTGCTGCCACCTTTTATGGTTCCGCCATGATTTCACCATTAATTTTCAACACAGAAAAAAAGTGTTTTGAAAACATTGAAACAAATTGATGCATGGAAAGAGTTGCTGTGTGTAAATAGAATCCGCAACTTCAAAAGAGAAGTTGCCGATAAAACAAGTTTACAAATTCAGGTCAGCTTTTGGATCTGAGCAGATAAGAACGATTCTTAACTATATTTGATATGCCGAATTCGAATCTGCATTCATTTTTCTAAGATTGATTCTAGTTTCAACTGTAACTGTAAAATAATATAAGTGATTAAAGCAAATAGAAATGCAGAGACAGTGTTGCAAAGTTGATTCAAAGTGCTTTTGTTACGTTTGTGGTTGTTATGTGATAAAAAAAGTGGCAAAATAATAACAAATGCGCTCAAAGATGCGTATCTGCACTAATTTGGTTTCAGCGTAGCAGACACTCGTAAGTCATGGAGACCGAAATTTATTTGTAACGCATGCAAAACAAAGCTGTATAAGTGGTCATTGGGAGAACGTGAGTACCTTTCTTTTTCAATTCCAGCGCTCTGGGGAGAACCCAGGCATGCTTAACGAACGAAACGATATCATTTCGTTACGATAATCAACGCTAATAAACGAAACGAAGTCACTTCGTTTCGTTTATTAACGTTAAGAACGTCAAATTAACGTTAATCTGACGTCAAATTAACGTTAATTTGACGATCTTAACGTTAATAAACGAAACGAAGTGACTTCGTTCCGTTTATTAGCGTTGATTATCGTAACGAAATGATATCGTTTCGTTCGTTAAGCATGCCTGGGAGAACCTAAAAGCCATGTAGATGATTGCTACCTTTGTTTCATGAAAGCTACAGGTATAAATGCATAAATATTTAAAACATATAAATATCCTGATGTGTCATCAGTACCCAAGCCAGTTCCACGTACTGCTAATGATTCATTGCCAGTGTGTCCAAGTGTAAGTGGAAACGTCCTGGAAACTTTAACTCCATCACTCCCGAGCAGTGAAACCGACTTTGTCATGGAAGCAGCACATTTAATTTCGCAAGATGAACTAAGCGATTTTATTCGTGATTTGAATTTGTCAAAAAAAAAGCAGAGTTGCTAGCATCACGGCTGCAGCAATGGAAATATCTAGACTCTCGAACACAAGTTACTGTATACGGAAACAGAAATCAGACACTTTGACCGTTCTTCAAAAAAGAACACAACATAAGTTAGAATGTCTCTAAGGATGCATTTTCTGCATTCCCATCTCAATTTTTTCCCCGAAAACTTGGGGGATGTGATCGATGAACAAGGAGAGCGGCTACACCAAGATCTAGCCAACATTGAAAGACGATGCTAAGGATTTTGGGATGAAGGCATTATGAGCGACTACTGTTGGACTGTAATACGCGAAACAGATTCTAAACAATACAAAAGGCAAAGTTCCACCAATCTTCATTTCTGATTTGTTACTTTTTAGTTAATAAAATGAATATTATTTGACAAAAATTTTTTAAATTGAATTTATTGACTGTATTAAAAACTAGAATCAATCTTAAAACACGGAATGAAGAATCGGATTCAGCGTCATAAATTGTCTTAAAAACCACTTTTAGTTAGTTGCCTAGATCAAAAACCGTGTATACTTGTGTAATCAGCAACACATTTTTTTGAGTGTAAACGGTGACTTAGGAAATTTCGTGCTCAGCTTATGCACATACCTCTTTATATCTCGGAAGTTATTAAATTGCTGACAAATTGTTTAAGCGTACATTTCTTGTTGCTTGAAAAATGCCGACGGCTCTCAAATTTACACGGAATCCAACAGATGTTAGATATCAGCAAGTATGAATAAGGTTTATTGAGATTTATTTGTATTATGTTGTTCACTGGAAGAATTAAGTACATATGTCTTATTTTCAATTTTTTTTTTTTATTTCCTTATATTTTATTATAATTAGTCGGCTTATTAACACAGTCACACTCAATTTGTTTCTCAGTTGCAATTAAAGAATTATTTCTTGAAATCTTATTTATTTAGATGGCATATCATTTTCTTATCGAAATTGGAAACTCGCCCACAGAACCAATCCATTAATCTATTTTGGGACAAATGTTTTATAACACTTGTTTTTTTTTTTTTTTTTTTAATGTACGAAATGTCAGAATAAGTTATATAGCAAATCACACAAAAGACAAATGCAGCGAATAAATACAAAGTGTCGTATCGCATAAAACGCACAGTCGCGCACACAAACTCTCTTACACACTACCGCACCGCGTCAATGTCGCAAGCAAACTATTGTATTTGATGAAGCGTCCAAACAAACGTGTGCTCTCACAAAAGTACAATAAGTCAAATGCTAGTCAGGTGAGTCAGGTAGGTATGCACGTATGTATGTATGTATGTATGCCGGTGTGAGCAGGTTGGTGTTTGCATTTCAGTTGATTTGGTATGTGAAAGAAATGCGGTACAATTAAAAACAACAACAAAATAACCGGTTTGATATTATTTTTGTTTACGCTATTCTTATTTTAAAAAGTCAAGTGGGTTGCGCCAAAAAATACACGCTTTACCACTTACCCACTCACACCAATTGACATCACTTAATATGAATTTTTGTTGTACGTTTATTTGTTGTTTTTTTTTTTTTTATTCAAGCGCTCTCTCACGTGCCCGCAATCGATTCAGCGATCGATCAATCCGATCGTGGTGGAGCTAAGTAAAACTACACAAACAACCAAAGTCAATGTGACACCGCGAACAGGTGCTCAACAATACCGCTAAGAGCACCAAATCACACATTCATACATCTGTGATTGTGTATGGGCTCGTTACTATTGGCTGTATTTAACGCTACTCTACTCAGTTGCTTATATTCCTCTCATTGCATTAGCAGTGTTGTTGCTCATTGTTTTTCATATTTCCCCTTTCTTTAATCACCTAACAATAGAACTCCGCCTTTAAACAACTTGAACACAAGCGCTCTAGCTGTAATATGCGGTTAGCATCAAATATGGCAGCCACCACCAATTGGCTTACAGTTACAGCCGAATGCCGCATGCAATAGCAGAAATGGCGGACGATGTTGTAAGCAGTACCCAGTACTTAACATAGCGTGAAGTACTAGCGTTTGCTTTGTTTGGTTGGCGGATATTCAAGGAAGAGCGTAGAAGCAATGAACAGTGTGACGAAAACAGCAAAATGAAATAATTACTACCTATTACGCATTGACGACTGCTTTACCGAGGAAATTCGGATAGATTCGGGACCGAGTATTTTCGAAATTGTATTTTAAAGTTAGAAAAAGGAAATTTTTTATATATTAATTTTGTTCTGTTGATTTTCCGAATGAATTTAAGAGAAATCGAAGAAATTTATGTGCACTCCCCCCGTAAATAATAAGCCCTCGGCTTATACGATTTTAAACCAACGAATTGGGAACGAATTTTAGACATACATATCTGGAATAGGGCTGTAGTTCGTGAAGCGTAGACTAAATATCAAGCATTTTTAAGGCCTCTTCAAGATCTGTTCGTATTAAAACTACAGTTAAATTTGTGCTTAAGTCACATTTTTATTTGTGTTTCTTTAATTAACGGTAGCCCTTATCCGTCCAAAGTTTTTTAGGAAAAACTCATCTGCGTTGCTGAAGATCCCGTTCTTAATTAGCATAAAATATGAAGGTCTCTTCAATTTGGAGAAAAAATATAAATAGCCCGCCAAAAAGGCACGTGGTGCCTGAACTGTTCTTTAATTCAAAGTCAGAACACCTAAAATTTTTTTCGCTTAAGTTCTGGAATCAAACTTTATGGAAATTCGGTTTGCTAAAATGAGCATTTGTGGCCATAAATTAAAACAGGGTATATTTGTTATTCCCGACGCGTTTCGACGTTACCTTACGTCTTCTTCTTTGGGGATCTGTTTAATGTTAGGTATATAAAATTAAATACATTAAACTTTATTTTAGCATATCTAACAATAAACATAAAACTGGCACATCACTTAACACTTATTTAGCTACTTTCATTAATTAAACATTAATAATTATTTATTTTAGGTACTAATATAATTTTTGCACAACATTATTAACATAGGTACATTAAAATGACATTTGTTTATTTTTTACATTCTCTTGCATCTCTGTATAACAGCTGAGTAGGCGCTGCTTATGTTGTCTAAATCTTCTTTGAAGTTCATCGCGTTTTGTAGTTGTTGTTGAATGCGAATACTTTCCAGCGTCATTCTCGTTTTCTTCAATGTCTAAAATTTTAACATTTGAGAAATCCGCTACGTGTTTGCTCTTTGTAAGGTGTTGTGCTAGACCGGTCGATATTTTTTTGTTTTCTGCATCTTTCTTATGTTCATTAATTCTTATACCTAGTTGCCGTTTTGTTGTACCGATGTAACATTTGTTACATTTTTCGTTTTCGTTACCATTGCAAGTTATTTTGTAAACAACATCTGTTTGTTCTTCTTTTGTAATTGGGTCTTTTGTTCTAGTGAAAATTTTTTTGAGCGTGTTGTTTAGTTTATGCGCGTTATTAATGTTTTTTTATTTATAGTTTTATGTAATATTTCATTTTCTGTTAAGCCCGGGATGTAATTTACGCCGATATATTTCTTGTTCGTATTATTTTGTTGTGTGTTGTTATCTTTTTGGTGAACTCTGTTCACCGTATTTTGGATGAGTCTATCCGTAAGAGAACTTGGATAGCTATTTTTAAATAGAATTTTCTTTATCTGTTTAATGTTATCCGCCAAGAAATCTTCATTGCAAAGTAATATTACTTTTCTTATTAAATTTGTTGTTGTGTTGATTTTTTGTTTCCAAGGATGGTTTGAGTGGTAATTTATTAATCGTCCCGAGGCAATGGATTTTGCGTACCAATTCATTAGTAAATTTTTATTTTTTCTACTCACTTCTACATCTAGGAAGGCTAATTTGTTGTCTTTTTCCGTTTCTATAGTGAATTTTATACTCGTGAGTTGAGAATTTAATGTGTTTAATATTTCTTCCGCGTCCTTAGATTTGATTATTGCGAATACATCATCTACATACTTGTTGATGTATTTGATGTATATGTCCTTTTTCTTCAATTCAGCTATGCTGTCGTCAAGAATTTTGTCTAGTACTATATCCGCTATAGTTGGCGATAGTGGATTTCCCATTGGCATCCCTTAGGATTGTTGATACAGTTTTGAATTGTACATGAAATAATTGTTTTCTCGCAGGCAAAATTCTAGTATGGTTTGGAATTGTTTCTTTGAAATATTTGTATGCCTTTCCAACTGCGTCCATTGTTTCATTATCGTATGTATTGCTATGTGTGTGGGAATATTTGTAAAAAGTGAAATTACGCCAAATGATATAAGTATTTCGTCATCGTCAATATTAATATTTTTCAATCTTTCTTTTAATTGGAACGCATTTTTTACATTGTAATCATCAGATATTAAGTTTTTCAGTATGGCACCGGTATGTTTAGCTAACCTATAGCAAGGTACTTTCGTAGATGATGAGATCGGTCACAGTTGCATGTTATCTTTATGAATTGTTGGTAGACCGTATAATCTGGGACGCTTTTTGAGAAATCTGCATTTTAGCGTATGATCATGTAACATCAAACTCTGGAATTAGGGGACCCCTTTTCGTAGATCGATTCATATATTGGCTTATAACTTTAGTTTTGCTCGGTCTATAAACCCAACTTTTAGATTATCAGAAAAACGAACTTTTGCGCTTCCAATAATGTATAAACTGTAAATTTATATGTAGAAATATCAGAGAAACATTTTGTATAACGGTGTTTTTGGCTATTTTGGTTATGTGTCTATACAATGGACTATAAAAGGCAATCCACAGTCAATTCTGCTTCCAACAAGATACACATTTCAAAGATTAATTAAGGTTTTATTAGTGTATTCTATGAATTACAAAGACACAATAAAGAAGAAGTATACAATTTTACCTCCGTTCGTTACAGAACCAATATTTTTCGCTGTGAAAAGTTACAAGTGGAATATGTCAACCGAATTTCAACGTTAGACCACTTATAGGTGAAAATTAACGGTTCTGCAACGAACAACTTCAAAAGCAAATAAAAGAAAAAAGCAAGGTAAAATTTTATACTGCTTTTTTGTGTTTTCTTACTAAAGTATCATACTTCAAGTTAATTGTACAAATTCAAGTTTATATACAAATCCCTTACTGTTTTTGTTTGCAATTAAAAATGGCTGAAAAAGCCAACTTATACATCAAACTAATTTTTACTACCCTGCTAAGCAGTTGACATTTTTTTAAGTTATGGGAAATATATGACAAGTTTCTCCAGTTGCTATCATCTTACATCTCTTTTCGTCCATTTATAATCCCTCATAAATTAAAAATCTCTGTAGTTTTCTCTAAAAGCACTCAAGATTTTAGTTTTCGTTCTTATAAACAAATTAGATAAAAAGCTTTTATTTGTTAAGAGAATCAATTACTCAATGCTTAGAACTTATTAATTCATTGCTGCCAATGGCAACAGTCCAATTGTTGTCTAAATTGATCAGGAATATGGTAGTTTTACTTTTCTGAATACCACGAAGCTCTTCAGTTATAAAGCTTCTTACTACCTTTATTCGTAGTTCCTGTAGTAACCTAAGTATTAACTTGATTTGAAAGTGGAAAATCAAATGGCTAGAGCACATTGCCCGCAATTAAACTAATTGTGTTTTTATTTGGGTGACATTTTCTGAAGTGCATCAGCACTTTTCGAATGTGGACTTTGTTTTATAATTTTTTGGCTGGTATAAATAAAAATATACCATAACTGGCAATTTTTTGAAATTCGAGTTCCTTCCGAATCTTTTGCAATTTTGGTTTTGCTGGAAGAGCTAAATAACATAGGCCGAATTTGCTTATTTTTGGCTCAATTTTTTTCTGATCACTTTCAATTTAGGCTTATGTTTTTAAAAGTTAAGATATATTTGTTTTTTTTTTTGCGAAAGTTGTGGGGAAAATTGTCATATTTACATCGTGGTTAGACATTTGAGCCTAAATTTTACACCATTCATCGCTTTAAGATATTTTTGAAACTTTTTATACCAAATTGGAAACCTCTGTGATTTTGAATTTTATTTAGTTCCAACTTAAAACTTATCTGAAAACTACGTCTTTAAAACTGAAAGTTGCTTAAAATAATACCAAAATACTTTCAAAAATCTTAAAATAGAAACTTGTAGGCACTTCTGGATTTGAAATCCCAAGTGTTTAAACTTGATGCTGAAAATCAAAAAGTACAAAATTTCATTTGTGAAAAGTGCTGCAAGTCATAGATTCATTTTCAAAACATTTTGATTTACATATGTGAAGGCTCACACCAAAACGAAAGTAAATAAGTAGTTTCGAGAAAATTGCAAAGTTTATTTTACCATGGATACCAAAGGAAATTTAATTTTTTTTGGTACGGAGAAAGTTTTTTTAATAAGTATAAAACGAAGGAGACACTTTTGCATAAAATTAGTATGAACCTTTAGGCATTATAAGCTATTAAAAATGTTTAATTTGTCGTTTTGATATGAGGTTCCATACAAATAGAAACAACTCAATTTTTTCCAAGTCAACGTAATGAAGACTTGATATTTCAGTCCGAGCATCTCTTCCCATTTGCTTCGCGCTCCTTTTAATCAATTTACGCTACAAATTGGCGGACCGGGAGCTACGTGTTTTATGCCCACTCCTAATGGCATTTTCAAGGCATCGGATGATTTTGCACTGAGACGCTTTTCATGGCAGAAATACACCCGGAGTGTTTGCCAAATCACTGCCGAGCGGCGACCACGCTTAGAAAAACTATCTTTACGAATGGAAAAAACTTTTTTCTAAATTTTTAATGTTGGTTTGACCGGCAGTTGAACTCAACGCCTTCGGTGTGTAGGCGGTTTTGCTGAACGAGTTAAAAGTAATTTGCGTAAAAATTTTTTTTTTTTTAATAACGTTAATAAAAAGTGAAAGGGACGACAAGGAATCGTGCCAAAAATGTGCAAAATCGATCGACGCAATCACGTGCTGTAAAGAAAAGTTTAACTCGTTCAGCAAACCCAAAGGTGCTATAAACTCGAATTTCGAAATAATATATAATATGGTATATTTTTATTACCTTTATAGTAAGTCGCTTTCATGTTTGTCCCCTCATTTCCATACGAATTTTTAACCCACGGAAAATTCTTTGTCGGTAACTTCCCGTTGAGCTAGACACTTGATACTTATAGTTCAGATCTGGGAGACATTACAATGCAAGTGAAAAAAAAAATTCGCTAGGTGGCGCACGGATCGAGATATACAGAAAATTAATTTTAAAATGGAAATTTGCGATCGACTTTTAACTAACTTCTCGGTGATCCAGATACTTGAAACTTAGCACATAGTTTGCGAGTCGATGGCACTACAATTCGTGGAAAACAAAATGCCGCCAGGTGGCAGACGGATTGAGATAAACGAAAATCCCTGAAAATTCCTAAAAAAACGCAGGGAATCTTGCGATCGATTTTTAAGTAATTTCCCGATGAGACAGAGACCTGAAACTTGGGCCGTGAGTCAGAACACGGTGATAATGCAATATTTGATCAAAAAAATTTCGCTAGGTGGCGCATGGATCGAGATATTAAGAAAATTAATTTTGATTTGGGAATCTTTCAACCCAACTTTAACTAACTTCCCGGTGACCTAGGGACTTGAAACTTGGCACACAGTTCGAGGCTTGGTGACAATACAATCTACAGAAAACAAAATTCCGATAGGTGGTGCGCTAAGTGAGATAACTACACATTTTTTAAAAACGAGTGGAATCTTGCAATCGATTTTTAAGTAACTTCCCGGTAAGCTAGAGACCTGAAACTTGGGCCGTGAGTCAGAACGCGGTGACAATACCATATTTTATCAAAAAAATTTTGCTAGGTGGCGCATGGATCGAGATATTAAGAAATTAGTGTTGATTTGGGAATCTTTCAATCCATTTTTAACTAACTTCTCGGATACCTAGAAACTGGTAACTTAGCACATAGTTTGCGAGTCGATAGCACTACAAGTCGTTGAAAAGAAAATACCGCCAGGTGTTAGACGAATTGAGATAAACAAAAATCCCTGAAAAACGCAGGGAATATTGCGATCGATTTTTAAGTAACTTCCCGGTGAGCTAGAGACCTGAAACTTGGGCCGTGAGTCTGAACCTAGTGACAATGCAATATTTGATCAAAAAAATTTCGCTAGGTTGCACATGGATCGAGATATTAAGAAAATTAATTTTGATTTGGGAATTTTTCAATCCATTTTTAACTAACTTCCCGGTGACCTAGAGACTTGAAACTTGGTACACAGTTCTAGGCTTGGTGACGATACAATTTATAGAAAACAAAGTTCCGCTAGGTGGCGTGCTAATTGAGATAACTACAAATCCCTGAAAAACGAGGGGAATCTTGCGATCGATTTTTGAAAAACTTTCCGGTGAGCTGGAGACTTGAAACCGTGGTCAGAACCCAGTGACAATGCAACATTTGATAAAAAAATAAAAAAAAAAAATTCGCTAGGTGGAGCACGCGGATCGAGATGGTGAGAAAACAAATTTTAATTTGGGAATCTTTCAATCCATATTAAACTAACTTCTCGATTACCTAGAGACTTGAAACTTGTCACACAGTTAGAGGCCTGGAGACAATACAACTTGTAGAAAACAAAGTTCCGCTAGGTGACGCGCTAGTCAAGATAACTGCAAATCTTTGATAAACGGGTGGAATCTTGCAATCGATTTTTAAGTAACTTCTCGGAGAGCTAGAGACTTGAAACTTGGGCCGTGAGTCAGAACCCAAAATTCCAAATGCCTCATTGTAGGCAGCACTAAAGAAGTGAAAATAAAATGATGATAAGAAAATATTAAGGACTACCTTTATATAAATGTACCAAAAAGTAGAAGGCAACTTTTCCCTTAATACAGACATAAACTTGTTGAATTTGGACTAAAAAACTTTAACAATAGCTCTCGTAAAATAATTTTGTGATTTAAAATTATAAAGGTAGAGCGCGTGCTTACATTTTAAATTATCAATGTTGTTTTCTAAGAGAAACTGAAAAGAAAGAAACATTTACTGGCATATTGCGATGGAACCATTTCGAAAACCGCCAACGTAATCATCATCAGACAATTTTGTAATGTTATCAAAGGTTTCACCGGGATTCGAACCGTGAATCACATGGTGAAACTGCAGTTGCCTTTAACCACTAGGTTATCCTGCTGGTATTTGTTTTCATGCTTAATTCAGTTTTTCTCATTTCTACACTAACAACACAATTGAGACATTTTGTCTCTAAATTAATTTGTGTGCCATGTAGATTTGTTTTTGTAAAGTTCTTCTTCGTTGCGAATGAGAAGCTTTGTAAACTCGGGCTCGGTGTTAAGCTCATGAATTCTTAAATCTATAAATCTTATAAAATAAAGTCGCTAAATGCCATGTATGCACATAACTTCACACAGAATGCTCCGATTTTAAAACGGTTTTTTGCATTTGAAAGCTTAGCTACGTGAGATGGTACAGTTAATATAATTTGAGGGTACATATTATAGGGGCGTGGCAAATTGCCAAAATGTAGTAAAAAATCATAAAATTTTTGTTTACACAGATATAACTCATAAACGGATGGATGGATTTAAAAAATTCTACTTTTCAGTAAAACTTTGAAATATTTACCTTCGATCTGCATCAAAAAAAAAAAATACTTGATTCCTTTCTTATATCAGCCAAATTGTTTAAACAAAAGTAACATTTTTATAAAAAAATGCGTATGTGTGTTTGTTCGCTGTGAACCGTCCGCGCTAATTGCTTTTGAGTGAGGCTTAATGCGACACATCCATACGTACATATGTATATGTAGCATTCGCTGCGTTATTTAACTTCGGGCGTGGGTTTATAGGTATGTATGGATGAACATCACTACATAGTATAAAGCAAAGTCGCTGTTTCTGTCCCTATGTCCCTTTGAATGCTTAAACCTTTAAAAATACGCAACGGATTTTGATGCGCTTTTTTTTAATAGATAAGGAGTGATTGAAGAGGAAGAACATATTTGGCTGAAAATTGGGTAGGTTAGAACCAGGAGACAGACATAGGCTAATTTTTATCCCGTTCTGGATAGGGTCTTGAGATCAAAGCGTTGACCTGGGTAATCCTGGGATATGTTTGTACAATATGGTTATAGAATGTTAGCTGTTTATGAGTAATTTGATACGGGGTATTTTTCGTACCCGCGTGTAACTAGGGTCTCGAGATATAAACGAAAACGTGGGCGCTGGTACTCCTAAAATGTGTTTATAGAATATTGATATCAAATGAAAGCTGTTGATGAGTGCTTTAGTACAGGGTAATTTTCATACCTATTTGTGAAGGGTCTCGAGATATAGGCCAAAACGTGCATCAGGGTAACACTAGGATGTGTTTTTACATTAAATAAAAATAATAAAAATAAAAAAATGTAAGGCGCGATAACCTCCGAAGAGATCTAAGGCCGAGCTTCTCTTCCAATTTGCGTCGTGCTCCTCTTGATTTTCCCTACAAATCGGCCGGACGGGACCTACATGTTTTATGCCGACTCCGAACGGCATCTGCAAGGCAGATGAGTTTTCACTGAGAGCTTTTCATGGCAGAAATACACCCGGAGCGCTTCCCAAATACTGCCGAGGGCGACCCCGCTTAGAAAAATTTTCTTCTAATTGAAAAACCTTATTTTTAATATTTTGATGTTGCTTTGCCCGGGATGCGAACCCAGGGCATACGGTGTGGTAGGCGGAGCACGCTACCATCACACCACGGTGGCCGCCGTATATATACATATATACATACATATATAGATTTTTATTTTTCACACTTCACTATAATATTAAAACGAAATGCAGATTTTCGTTGCTTATGAAATTCGGCTTAAAAATTGCACATGGAATAACTAAAGACTCTCCTGAATTAAAAAAAATGTCATAGTAACTCTAAATCGCGGGCCCCCTCTGAAACCGCCCCACCCTCTCGGCGGGCCTGATGATGTGCTTTACTTGATATCATTCGCTATAATATTTTTATTGATAAGCACGTTGTTTAATTAAACACCAACCAATTACACGGAAGTATATCCGCACTACCTCAAAATGTGAGTGCCGGTGCGTATACGTAACATTTTATTATTATGTATAAACAAATAAAAAAATATTGCGACTATAAACTGAGATATAATCTATCCTATATTTCAAGGTAGATCGAAGTACACACGGGCTGCAAAACAAATTCAAAATCGGTTCAGTAGTTTAGGAGTCCATTGGCCCCAAACATAGTGACACGTGTTTTATATATATTAAGATATATGACCTACCTTGACAATTTTTCTTATTTGTGAGTACATCCCTTCTCATTTCAGGATTTACAATTTTGAGATTCGTGACAAACTATTTCATTTTCATGGCATTTCTTATCCATTCGTCGGTCCATACGCCAGCCTATCCCATATATCCCATTTTCAGCTTAATTAACTGCCTTGTCTGGATCAAGATTGCTATGAAATCATAACAGTGTGGTACAGAGTGTCATGTATCACGGACAAAAAGGATTAAGTTTTAGAGACTCGAGTCCAGAATCAAAATTTAATATAAGTTTCATATAATAAAAGTTTCATTCTCAATTTAAATCGGTGCTAATCTGGTCCATGGTAGATTTACCACATACAATAAAATAACGGTTACGTAGTTATAGCTATTTAGAGAACCGTTGCGTAACAGCGCTAAAGTTCCGAATGATTCCGATCTTTACCTTGGTTGAATCCCCCGGAGATCCAAGTGAGTCGGGATCGAAGTACTTTCGCCTAGTTCTGGCAAAATCTGGGCAATCAAGCATAAAGTGATTCGATGATTCCACCTCATCATCCTCCATACAGCTACAGCATGGGGTTTCCAGTATATTGAGACGTGCCGCATGGATTGGTGAGCCTTAGTGAACCCAGAAGGTTCTTGAACGTTCAGAAAGGTCTTGCTACCCTGCAAGAGGTGGTGTCCTCCCAACGTTTGCTGTGCTGACTCGCGGCCTATCTATGCAGGAGCAAAGCACAGGTGGCCAGCGGAATCCCGAAATCCCCACAGCAATCTCCATCCGGTTCAGTTGTACCGATGCGAGCTAAGAGATCCGCATGACCGTTGCCTGGGATATCACTATGGCCCGGGCCCAGATAATCTGAATTATAAAATAGTTCGCTGAAACCGCAAGCAAGGTCAGGCACTCCCAGACCCCTTTCGATCGAATTGTAGTTGAACTCGAGGCCTTGATAGCCGCTTGGCTATCAGAGTAGATGTTAAATTCCCGGACCGTAGTAACACTGGATAGCATTTCCTCTTGGAAGACGCTGCAGTGATCAGCCAACTTAAACTTTCAGCTTACATTTAGCTCTTGACAAAAGACCCCCTCCCCACCACACACACCAACGTTGACGTCCAACTTCGACCCATCCGTGAACAAGTTAACCGGTCACCTGCCCTCTTAAGTTTTAAAGGTGTTGATTTGATATTATCGAGCGGCGGCAACGTCATTCCTGTGGTTAAGGGAGTTGTCCTGTTGGAACAACAAGACCACAGTACACTCTAGTATACTAAACAAATACGGATTTCTTCCTCCTAGCTTGGATTGCTATGCGTCCACAACAGTTGCGGAAACCAACTTTATGATAAACATTCCCAGTAGGGATGAATGGACGGAGTCGGACAGGTGCCTTTCTGTTGAAGGAAGCTTTTCCCTATACACGGACGGCTCTAAACTAAATGTTAGATTTGGAGGTGGAGTATACGTAAGGGACCTCCACCTCCACTCTCCTTCAGACTACCCGATCACTGCATCGTATTCTAGGCAGAATTTTCAGCCATCATGAATGCCACAGTTAGGATAGGAGAACGCAATGTCGGCAAAGATAACTTTATTTTCAGTGACAGCCAGGCTGCCATAAAGTCTCCTGGCTTCTACTCGTTCAATTCTTAACTAACATTAACTGTCGCCTATCTCTTCAAGAAATGGCCCAGTAGAACCGTGCCCCCGCCCACATGGGTCCCTGGATATAGGGACATCGAGGGAAACTATATTGCATATGAACTTGCTAGGCAGGGCACAATCAGGCAGATTGTCCCTGGCCAAGAACGCTTACGTTAGCCCGTTACCACATGTAAGCCTATCCTAAAAGAGCACATCCACCGTCAAGCCGACGAAAGATGGCTACAAACACCGGGGTGTCAGACATCGAAGGAGATCTAGCCAAAATGGGATTCTAAAAGATCCCGTCACGTGTACAACTTACGTAGGGATACAATTTCCGCAATTTTAGGAACACTAACTGGGAATTGCCTTATAGGTAGGCATGCAGAAAGGCTAGGAGCGCTTTATCATCGATGCTGCAAGAGTTGCAAAGAGAATGAGGACACAGTGGTTCACCACATCTGCAACTAACCGGAGTTAAGTGGCGCATATCAGCGCTTTCTGGGTGCTACATTTCTAGATATTCTGAGCCATGTTGTGGAGTACTACTTCAATGATTTGGTAGATTTTATCAGGTGCTCAAAATGGTTCGAAGAGGAAAGGCAATGGTGTATTTTCGTAGTATCATAACGGGCCTAATATCAGTGGCCCTCGGACAGCCATTTCAATCTGACTTAAACTAACCTAACCTGGTCTAATATTAAAACTACAATGCCTAGGGATTCAGACCCGAAATATGAAGATAGATATGAAGATAGTGCAAAGAATAAAAGCCCAAAATCTTCACTGATTTGATCTTGTTAAGCGTTTGGTACTTTGGCCTAGAAATATTTCTATCGAAATCCCTATATAATAGCAGCGGAGGCCCTCAGTGAGTTGAGAGGAAGAGGTGGAGAAATACTTGATCTCTCTTTGTTCCCCATAGCCAATGTTGATGAAGTTAGAGCTCTTTAAATTGCTCTTAATTTATACCAAATTTTAATTTTCTTATTCCATTTAAAGTCGATAATCCTAATTTTATAAACCAACAACTCGAGGGAATTTACGAATCATAAATTTGCTTTGATCGGCGCAGCATATAAAATGCCAATAAATAAATACAATAAATTTAAATCTGACGCCTCAAACGATTTGGTAATCAACGCTATGCCATGAAGATGCGGGGTGGGCAGTGCATACAATATTGCATTTGAATTTGGAGCTCACTTGGATCGGATGAATAGCGGCGTCGAATGAAGCGCAAATATGCAAATCCAATTTAATATTCGAAAAAAAAATCAGCAGAATGTTAAGCACAAACACGACATGCATATGTATGTGTGGGTGAGATAAATTGAATCTATATTTTTTTTTTGGAGGGGTGTCATAAGGTAAACTGACATAACGTCAATTGAAATGTCCACCACTTGAAATTGCTGGTCCTACGCGGTTTTTTCTAAAATAAGATCAACTTATTCAATTAGAAGTTTATTGAAAATTTTTAACACACAAATCGATCCATTCCAGTGAAAAGGCTGATTAAAAGCTGGTGCGGCGAGGCTTCCTTTGAAATAAAAAGAACTTTTTCAGCTAAACGTCTAATTAATTCATTATGCGTGGCTTTTTTTTGTGCTCAATTCAGTTAAACATGGTTATAGCCTTTTTTGGTAGTGGTCTTAATGTCAAACGAATATTTCCTAAATGGTCGTTAAGTCAAATTTGAAAACGCAGCTATATATATGCAGGTTAATATATAAGCTATTTCAAGTGGTCATAAGGTCAATTGACCGTAAGGCCACTAAAAGTGGTCCTAGTCACTTCAAAGTATTTTGAGGTGGCGTGACATAAGCTCCAAAGGTAAAAGTAAAGGTGACGTTACAACCATTTCAAATGGCCATAAAATAAATTAGTTTTAGGACCACTTAAATTGGTCACAAGTTCAATTGACTTTATGAACTATGTTAATTTGATTGTTTTTACAAATTTTCTCAAAAGTTGTAGTCGAATAAGCTATTCTTACCTCAGACGGGGCCTAATTGAGCTAGTTTCTTATACGATTTTTCAAAAGGAGCGGCGTAGCTGAAAATTTGAATAAAAAGATTTTTTTTTTCATTTGAATCACCAAAAAGATAGCGAAAACAATGAAACTTAACTGTAATTCAACAATTGTAAAATAGTAATACGTGTAAGTGGGCTACAAAATCATTAACCTCCAGGCCACTAGAAAAATAAGTTGACTTGAATAAGTTGATTTTTCAGAATGATCATACCTAATGTAAATATTGTTGACATTGTTACCATTAAAAATTGGTCATATCTTCTATTGACTTTGTTGCCATTTAAAGTGGTCATGGCGTTATGACCGTTTACCGTATGTCACCTATCCAGCAAAATCCAATTTCCGTTTGAAGTGGTCATAAGGCCAATTCACCTTATGGCCATTTTAAGTGGTTGTAAGTTCAATTGACGTTATAACCATTGACCTTATGTCACCCCTCCATATTTCGAAGGCGAACAGATTTAATTTGTGTGACTAAGACACAGTTTTTTAGTGCATTGATGAACACCGCTAAGCTCAGTTTAATCTTACAACTTTGCCAGATAAAATTTATGAAATTTCACTGTCGATCTTGATTTAAACCTTCAATGTGAAAATTTTAAACTGAGTTCAATTTCAACCGCCGCTTAAAGTAGCATTTACAAACTGCGCATAAGAAAGCGAATACTACATATGAGTCCACATGTTATTGGCGCCCCTCGGTGTGATCATTGATTAAATGAAAAAATTTAGCCATTCATCAGAGCTTTGCTTTGATCACCGAAAGGATGCATAGCCAATGGGGCACTTTTCTCATAACACCAAGCGCTCCGAGTTCGTATAGGCAGATGGCGCTTCATTTGCGTTTCATTTCAATTAAATCTCAATTTATTGAATGACAGTATTTGAGTAAAAATATTTGGAATGACCAAACAAATATTCAATTTATGAAAAAAATTTTATTTTCAAGAAAGTTAAAAAGCAATGAAATTGAAAAAAAAAAAAAATAAAAAATTAAAACTGAAAGTAGCTGACATGCGAATTAAAGGTTTGCGATACATGAGAGAGAAACGCTGGAAGTATTCGTAAATATATTTTGATCAATGCACTTTTAATAAAAAAAAAAAAAAAAAAAAAATGAGGGGCAATGAAGCGCATTGTACCGGAAGTTTGACCTTAGCAAGGTACTGCATAATATACAACAACTGCAAACAACAACAAGTGCTTGTGTAAGTGCATAAATGTCTGTTACCTGCTTTTGTCTGCCCTAATAAATGGGGTGTTAATATGCAATTTTAAATAAACAAATGTACTCGAAAATGCATAACTACACACATATACAAACATAAGAAAATATCTAAGCGAATGGAAAATTGCTAGCGCTCTCCTCTTGTTTGTTTGAACATATGTACGATAAAGTGAGCCAATTTCACGCTTCATCAAGGTTTAAATAACGACTGCATATTCGGGAAAAACAAGTTCAAATAAATAAAATTATCGACTTTAAATGTAATCGTAAATTTTTATACCCTGCGCTTGGTATATTATAATAAGTTTACCCGAAAAGATGAATTTCTCGTCCCATCGCAAAAACCTTTTGCAAAATTTTATAGAAAATCACTTATGGGCTCGTATTTGCAATGGAAAGAGCCGCGTCTTTATCTTTATTATATATAAATTAAAAGGCTCTAACTTGCCGATTTACCTGGCCTACTTTTCCATCTTAAGTCTTAAAATGACATGTGCTTTCGATTAACACCTTCCAGATTAACAGAGAAAAAAAAAATCTAATAATAATGAATAGAAATACACTCGTGGTGTTTGCCAAACCACTGCCGAGGGGCGACCGTATTAAATAGTAAATTTAATAAAGAAATGTTAACTTTTGCCTCTTTTCTACCTCATCTAATCTGAAACGTCTATCATATGCACTTTGAGGTTTTGCACTCTCCTTTGCCAAATCATCCATCTCTCCGTTACCGTCTTACCTGAGTAATCGATATAGTAAACAATAAATCTGCTAGCGCCGAGTGCAGAAATCTTCACTACAGATGAGAGCCATGGCTACTGAATCAGCGTCGCATCAAACGAACCCTCTACAGAAGTTAGAAGCTGAAAGTTTATGTCTAGAACTGACAGCATCTTTACCTCTTGTTTACTGATTCTAGGGGCTTTCTTCTTAATTTCCAGCTTTCAATGTGCTATGGTTGTTTGTCCTCAATATATGTGTTTCTAATTCGCTTATGAATTATTCTCAAGTAGGAGGTTACTTACTTCAAGATCAGTAGAAACAATATATCCTCTACCTGCTAGTTTATCTGAAGATGATTGTGCTGGTTCTGACATTACAAAAGAGCAGCGAATACTCCGACCTCACCACAAATGAAATGTATGCCTTGGTCGTCGGTATCGTAGTATCAGCGCACCATTCGCCACCTTCAGGAGGTGTTGCGCCTTGTGTTTGGAGCTGTGAAGCAACTCAGTCTAGCCTTGTCAATGTCGTGATTATGTTGCGCTCTATCAACATAATCCCATTTACCGGATTAAATACTAATCATTTTACTATGAAGCTGCTTTTCTACATATACGTACATATATTTGTACATATATTTACCTTTCGGTGGACATCTTCTCAAATGTACTATGTACTACGAATCACTGGCCTGCTCAACTCCATAACTAGTCCTTTCGACGCAACCCTGACTCACAGCTCTGCCCAATCGAACTTTCTAGTCGTGCCACTTTCTGTTCTTCAAAAGATGTGAGCAATGAAAGAAGTAACTTAGACCATCATTCGACTTACCTTTGCGAAATTTTTGGTGGAATAATCCGTAAGGTTATTTTGAGTTATGGTATTGTTATTTGCAACCAGGTATAGGAACGTATAGATCCTACGACCGGGTTATTGTATAAGATTTATTATATTTTCCTTCACTCAAGTACGCTCACAACGACATTTTCCAGATTTTTTAATGGTCTTCCCAACACATTTTTTAAGGAGGAAAAGAAGGCTTATGTCAAACTTTGTAGACGCTATCTCTCATATTTTAGTACTTGTATGTTGAAGAAGGAAGGTCACAATTAGTCTAATACATACTATCCTTTTTAACTTTTTATTAGTCTATGTTTTCCTTAGACAATTAATTCAGTGTTATATAAACTGGGCTTTAGTTTTCTTCATGAGATGATGAATCCGCAGAAGGGGTCTGAGCCATAATTAACCACAAACTGGTCTTCGAAAAAACGTTTGGACATTCAGTCTGGGTCAGGCCATTAATTCAACTTAACCTAACCTAGTCGCAAGAGAGGGTCGGCCCTAACAATTGGAGAACTCGCACCAGTAATCTCCTTATGTTTCGCCAACAGTGCAGCATCACATTTATGAATGCTTTTGCGTATTATCTACAGTAAATAGTCAATGTCATAGGACTAAATTACCTTATTCCTTAAACCAAAATTGTTCCCATAATAATTCTGGAAGACATTGTTCTATCATTTATCAATGAACTTTAAAAATACCAATGAACTTTATTACATAATTAAACGACGAGTTGTAGCACTAAGCCATGTGTGTCTACTCATAGTCCTGTCAGTCAATCGTTGCGTTGGTTATATTTTTTTTCCACTGACTGGCTGAGTGACGGAACGTTTGTGAAATGAAGTCATACGTTAGCGACGTCAACAAAATCGCCCTCTGCATATGCGCATAAGAAATATATGTAATTGCATGGCACCTTACGCGAAGAGCAACAACCTCCATTAAGTTTGTGTGTACGTTTATCTATGGCGGCACATGCGCATGCGCGCGCACACGTCCTTTTGTAATAATTACTTATATTATCGTTTCACAATTGAATTTCCGGTACGGAAATGGACAGATGTGGCGGAAATTGTTACATACAAATGAAACATAAGCGAATAAGACCTTTATTGCCGATGGGTAAGAGTTTTTTAGCAAAAAGTCACGTTCATTTTAAAGGGGAATTGTAAAACTTTTCTGTAGTGTCCTTAATTAGAGATTTTTAAAATATATTAGCATTTTAGGGTATAGTTAAAGTTTAAATTTACAAATTGAAAAGCTCTCAGTGAAAACTCAACTGCCGTTCGGAGTCGGCACAAAAACAAGTAGGTTCCCTCCCGTCAATTTGTAGGAAAAATGAAAAGGAGCACGACGAAAAATGGAAGAATAGCTAGGCCTAATATCTCTTCGGAGACTGTCGCGCCTTACATTTATTTAATTTTATTTATTTTACTCCCAAACTCCTTTTCCCTTCCACTGCCACTCCCCGTTGAGAAAAAAATGGCCCGCAGTATTTATTTATTTATTTATTTATTTATTATTTAAAGTCGACGACAAACTATGGGCGACTGCATAATATAAAAGATATATAAATATACAACTCAAAAGATAAAATTATAATATATCGAGATTTCAACAATGTTATATTACAAACAAAGAAATATTAATGAACATTACTATTTAATTTCAGAATATAATAATAATAAGAAATATGAGCAGAAACAAGATCTTATGCAGAAATCTTATACTGGCGGAATGCATCAGATTCCGCTCAGCATAATTTCGGAATGCAGTGGATTCCAATCTCCCTGTTGGAATGCAACAAGATTCCAGTCAGCATGCCATAGGAATCCGGCAGTGCTAAGAGTAGTGTAATGAGGATACGCCATCACAAGGCATAAAAAAGTAACATGACCTGTGTTGTTGGAATGCACCGGATTCCAATCAGCTCGATGCCTGACCCATAAGATTATACTGCCAGAATGCATACGATTCCGGTCAGTGACTCATAAAAAAGCATGTTTTTTACGTTGTTGGAATGCACCAGATTCCAATCAACACAGTACTGTCTTGTTCCTTCTTAATGATACATGTTGATAAATGTTCCTCCATCCTTAAGCGAGATAGTTCCTGTTTTTTATGGAAGGAATAAAATGCCGGCAAATTAAATTAGCTTGTATCTCTTAAATTAGATAGGCAAGTATTGCATTATGTATAGTGGCAAAAGTACATTCAAGACTGATACAGCTATACAAGTCATTGTAGTGCGCGTACCAGATAAGAAGAAGATTATTTTTAGCAAAGCTTCGTCGACAAAGGGGTAAATAGAAAGGAAAGTAGTGTCTGGATACTCTAGGGGGAACCGCAAAAAACAATCGGCTGAGGAGATCCGAAGAATCAGTTTCTCCAATAATGACCTTATGGATGAAAAATACCCCCCATTAATATTCTCCGATTTTCCAGAGTGGGTAAGTTAATAAGAATAAGTCTACTTCTGTATGGAGGAAGGTGGAGCTATTGAAGCTAGATATTTTCATTTACACACCTAGGTTAGGTTAGGTTAGGTAGTAGTTGCTGCCCCATGGGCACACATAGACCAGTATCAGTTGGCCCGTTGTGGTACCACAGAAAGACACCATTAGCCCTCCTCTTCGAACCATTTCGTGGACCTGATAAAAGCTACCGAGTCCCTTATATCATGCTCCCAGACATGGCGAAGATTACTCAGGAAGGGTGCTCTCAGACAGAGTTGTCTGGGGCCACTTAACGCCGGGCAGTTGCAGATGAGGTGCATCACCGTTTCCTCTTCCTCGTATTCTTTCTTCTTTACAACTTCTGCAGCATCGTCGAAAGGGCGCTCCTAGCCTTTCCGCGTACCGTCCGATGAGGCAGTGCCCAGTCAGAACTCCTACAAATCAGGAGATTTTGTCCCTGCTTAGGGTGCAGACGTGACGGGATCTCTTAGTATCCCATTTAAGCCAGGATTGCTTTGATGTACTACACCCCGGCGTTAGTAGCCATCTTTCGTTGGCTTGACTGTAGGTATACTCTTTTAGCATTAGCTTGCAAGCGGTAAAAGGCATAGCTAGGCGTTTTTTGTCAGGAAGAATCTGTCTGGTCGTACCCTGCCTACCAAGTTCGTCTGCAGCGCAGTTTCCCTCTATGCCCCTGTGTCCCGGGACCCATGTGAGGTTAACACGGTTCTGTTGGGCCATCTCCTGAAGAGATCGGCGACAGTTTAGTGTCAATTCGGAGTTGAATGAATAGGAACCAAGGGATTTTATTGCCGCTTGGCTATCGCTGAAAATAAAGATTTCCTTGCCGGTATTATTTGCACACCTTCGACTTGAAGGTTTTCCATACAAAATTTTATTTTTCAAATATATAAAATAATAAAATAATAATAAGTGTATATTTTAATTTCTGAACCAAATTGGGATTTCTCGACCTTTTGTGGGGGGAGGGTGGACCGACGCATCTCTTCAAACACTGGCGACCAACTAACACACATTTTAGCATTTCTTTTAATATACATATATAGATTTCACACTTCACTATAATATTAAAACGAAGAGCAGATTTTCGTTGCTTTTGAAATTCGGCTTAAAAATTGCACATGGAACAACTAAAGACTCTCCTAAATTAAAAAAAATGTCAGAGTACCTCTAAATCGCGGGCCCCCTCAGAAACTCCGGGCCCCCTCTGGCCGGCCCTGGTGATTTGCTATATATATATATATAAATATATATAAATATATATGTATGTAAAGTTAAATAAACACGTGCACAAACATATCCATACCAACCGAAAAGAGGTGCACCACTGCGTATACGTAACATTTTATTGCTACGTATAAATAAATAAAAAAATTGCAATAAAATAATATTGCGACTATACACTGAGATATAATCTATCCTGTGTCTCAAGTTAGATCAAACTACAAACGGAGTGCAAAACAAATTCAAAATCGGTTCAGTAGTTTAGGAGTCCATCGCGGCCAAGCATGCTGTGACACGTGTTTTTTATATATTAAGATTAACCACCACGGCAGAAAGTAATTGTCAATGTATTGGTTACATTTTGCGTTTGTAATCTCCTTTTGAAAATCTCTATACAATAAATTTTCGAATATGAAAAAAAAAAAATAGAGTTGAAGAAATTTGTTTAAAAAAATGCCACTGCAATTTTCGTGTTCCCAACTGTATGTATAAATAATAAAAAACCAAATTTAGGCAATAATTACGCAATTAAACTGGTAACTGATAGTTGCAATCAACATTCTCGTAACCTTCTGGTCCTACCAAACATAATCGTGTGACAAACAATGTCGATTAAGTATTTCAACGCAACTAACAAAATACAACAAAACAGCAATCACCAACAAAAGTGAATAAATTAAATTTTAAGCTTCACATTTGAATTTACATTTAAAACTATTAGTGATTTGTATGGGAGTATTACAAGGGAAAAATTCAAACATTGTCGGAAAATACATAGTTCCAGTTGGAAATTGAGCCCATAGTTGCTATCTCATATCTCTTGGTATATCTGACTTCCTAAATTACCTGCAATTAGTTAAGGTTACTGCAAATGTGCGATGAAATATACGAGATAATAGAAAATTTTTATTTTGTGCGTGAGGAGAAGAAAAAAATATTAAAACATATACATATGTATGAAAATATGTTGTTAAAATAAGATAGATATAGCATCTGTACAAATGAAAATTCATAGGAGGGTACTGCTAGGTGTCACTGATGTCACACGCATTCGCACTACTTTGATGAGCGTGCTTAGGCTATTCACACACTGTATTTTGGACACTTATAGGTGACGAGTAAAGCTGCTTTTTTCCGTACCAGCTTCATAGATTAAAGTCCACAAGCTAATGCATCAGCAGCTTAAAGAACTTAAAATAAGTCAACTGCTAGTCACGCAGGCCGTAAGAAATTACTAAAATTCGCAGATCCGAAGGTTCAAGTGGTCCAATAAATAATTTGCCTGACATTCGGGTTAGATCCAGAAGGTTGGTGCAGTAGTAGGTTTTTATAGTTAAAATAAGTAAGGAAGGCTAAATTCGGGTGTAACCGAACATTACATACTCAGCTGCCAAATTACAGCTTGCAAAATTTTTAATTAGCATCTTTTAAAAGTGGGCGGTGCTCTGCCCATTGTCCAAAATTTTACTAATTTTCTATTCTGCGTCATATGTCATACCAAGTTTTACCGCTTTATCCGTCTTTGGTAATGAGTTATAGCACTTTTTCGAAATTTTCGATGTCGAAAAAGAGGGCGTGGTTATTTCCGATTTCGTTCATTTTAAATAGCGATCTGAGATGAGTGCCCAGGAACTTACATACCAAATTTCATTAAGATACCTTAAAATTTAGCCAATTTATCGTATTTACGGACAGACGGACGAACGGGAAGACGAACTAATGGCTAAATGAATTTGCTTTTTCGCCCAGATCATTTTGATATATAGAAGTCTATATCTATCTCGATTAGTTTATGCCATTACGGGGTACCGTTATGCGAACAAAATTAATATGCTCTGTGAACTGTGCTCAGCTGAGTATAATTACTACAAGCTAGCCATATTTATTTTGTAGCGTGAACGCTGAGGCTTGTGGAGTTTTTATTACAAAGGAGATGGCGCAGCGCCAAAACCGTGGTGTCTACAAACCAAATTTGAGAAGAGCTAAGTAAAAAAGCTAAATAAGGACTCCGTTGGGACGTTGAATCCCAAAAAGTTTTAGAGCAGCAGACTGGCATTTCTTTGTGACTTGACATAAGTTCGATCGTCCATACAATATACATAGGTAGATTAAATATTTAAGTAAGGCAGAGAGCGTCGTTAATTGATGACCTTGTCACAATTGGCCAAAAAGCTATTTGTCCTCTCCAATGAAAAATATATCAAAACCTTAAATGAGAATACTTTTTTCTGATAATGAAGATTTTTAGGCATGTACCTCAATTATTCGAACCCTTTCAAAAGGCTGGAGCATAATCTGGCTTTCCGATATATACGCAAGTGGTCAAAAAGAGAGAGACTCATGATGTGAAGACGATGTTGGTTTGTATGGAACAGAGACTACGTCAAAATGCTACTGTCATTGCATTAAAAGCAGTGTTTGATTACGGAGTAGGTAAATTCAGCCCTAACGGATTGATAGTTATATAATTTGCTGTAGCCCGAAATAAGAGCACGATTAGCACCAAATTTCAGCATAAATAAATGCACAAAACTATTTGACTGTCACCTGCACAGAGAACATGAAACATGAAATTGATTATGGAGCAATCGGCAGTCGGCTAATCAACAGCTTCCTGGAAGCGCCGTTGAAACTGCACATAGCTACCCAACGAAAAATTGTAAAAACTATATTCGGTTTCGCACCTGCACTCATTATCAGCAATCATCTACTTGATCTGGGGTAAATTACCCTTGCATATTTCTGACTTACTACGTCTCTCCGCAGTGGATGCAATCGGATTTCAGCATGCACAGGAAAAAATTGGTACGGTTTCGTGAGGCCTCTGAGAAAAACGGCGCAGCCTACACAGGCAAAAAACGCGCCTAGTTATGAAAAAAGAAATTTGATGCCGAAGCATGAGGGCAGACAGACTCAGATGTCGGCTGGTGAAAATAGAAAAATAATAAAAGAAAATACATGGATATACCTCCGAAGAGAATTTAGGCCAAGCTTCTCTTTCAATTTGCATCGTGTTTTTTTAATTTTCTCTTACAAATTGACGTGGCAGGGCCTACGTGTTTTAAGCCGACTCCGAACGGCACCTGAAATGCAGATGAGTTTTCGCTGAGAATTTCCGTCATCCCTTGTCAAATTTCGTTTCATGACAAACCGGTTTCAGCGTTGTGCCAGCATCAGTGTCAATTTTCGTCAATCCGGTTTATCTCGAAACCAAATTTGACAAGGGATGATGGAAAATCGTTCCAATATACATCAGTTATCCACCCTGTCGGAAAATCAACAAACCAAAATGAGACACTCGGAGTGTTTGACAAATCAGTGCCGGGGGTGACCCCGCTTAGAAAACTTGTTTAATTTTCAATCTGAAGTATTAGGTTAAAGATTGAAGCCTAATGTCGACAAACTGATTGACCTTATCAGTGCGCCTTCAAACCTCTAAAATCGTTTGCTTACCAAATATTCCCGACGCACCAAAGGTTCACTCCCATTGTTAGGTTTGGTAGGACGTCCGTTCTACAGATTTTCACTAGCGGCAGTGCACCTCCCTCCAATTATTCACACTTTTGCATTATAACGCTTACTTTTATTCATAATTTACATGAGCAAGCATATAACCCTCATCTTTTCACTACTGGAATATGTGGAAGAACTCGTTGTTTCCTGCAGCCACCAGGTACTGAGCCTCGAGACATCTTACTTACATACTTTAAATACCCTAGAAATGTTTTCTATTTTTGATGCTTTTTTTTTCAAAGTTCGCTGTCGTCTACATAAGAATATGCAGACCGCCTAAGGTTTTCGCTTATCTCTTCATCTAGTACTGGAGTATTTCATTTGTACTATCCAAATAATTGGTAATGTGATACGATTAACATCTAATAACAATTTCCAACGATTTTTTGGTTGCACGCTTTATTTATGCGTTTATATTTTTGTATGTGTGTGTATGAGTGCGTGGGTGCGGGACGCACAACTGGCAAATTGGCCTATGTATACGGAAGAATGTTATTAACTGGTTAAAGTAACAAATCGAGATGGCGACGGCGATAAGCCATCCTCAAAACAATACACAAATGTGATAAGGTAAATTATATGATAAAAACAAAAACAACAATATTAATGTGTTGGTACAAAAGGGATGGCGAAAGTTAACAAAATATTTTCGAACAATTAAAATGAAAAGCGAAACATTAATACAAGCACATTTACCAAATAATTATGTTTAATGTTATGTAGCTACAATAATTGCTTGATTGTTTATAAAACATTAACAAAACGTAAGCATTGACCATATTAAGTAACATTGGCATAGGTAGGGGGACAAGGGGGTCATTAAATCAATACAAGTTTAACAAATCATGTATCAAAGTTAAGCTGTTTTCATTCTTGTTATATTCAAATAAAAAAATTTCGGGATTACTTGGGACCCAGGCGAGGAAACGTATCGGAATCACCTTTACATTAATTTGGGGACCATTTTGGAACAATTTACGTGACATATCATCGGTTCGAGAATAGTTTTAGCTTATTTGCGTAATTATTTTGATATCGTCATGGCATCAATTTTCGGTATTATTCCCAATGTTTCTTAGGTGGGGTGACATATAGAGAACGGCCAAAAAATACAATTGACGTTATTACCACTATAAATGGGCATACGAACTATTGGTCGTATGACCACTTCAAATTAAATTGTAGATGACTTTATGACATTTCTTAATTTAACTTTTTGGCCAATTAGGGAATTTCCTTTTGAAGTTTAGACCATTTCGGGGAAAAGACCATATCTATGTACAGCAGTTTAAGATCAGTAAAAAAGCAAAAACCTTCTGCAGGGTTGAACGTTAAGTTGAATATGCTATCCTTATTTCAAAAGAGTACTGACCGACCCAGCTTTTTTAATCCAGGATAAAAGTTGGAACAAAAAATTGCGCGTTTTTTATTTAAATGTTTTTCTTAAGTTTTGTTTGAATAATTTCTTCTTATCGCAGAGAGGATCACATTACCCCAGTTTTTCAATCCGATTTTTCACTAGAATGCCACAAAATATAGAAAAACGAGGGCCGTATCCGGAAATTTGAAAAATATAAAATTTCTCTGAATATTTGACTGTACAAAAATGAAAAAAAAAACACACACAAAGTAAAACGTAACTGCATTCCAACAGTTGTGAACTTTTTAACACGGGAAGGTGCGTAACAAAATAGTTGATCTTATGGCCACTTGAGAAAAAAGGTTTATTGCTATGAGCCTTTCGTAGAAGCAGCAGTGTCATAATATCAACATCGTTGACATTATAACCATTTAAAAATTTGACTGAATTTGCGGTCATTTGAAGTGGCCATAAAGTCAATTAGTGCTATGGCAGTTGACCTTATGTCACCCCTCCTTTTTTTGTGTTATTTTTTCAGAACCATTTAAGGATTTTCTCAGAAAAGTTTAAGTACTACCTACTGATTAAAAAAATGAAAGTTAACGTTGTATCATATTTGAATTTCAAGTCCCGCGCCCAACTTAATCGATGTTTTGCTACGCCCCTGTTTTGTATCAAAGAGAGTTTGTTTGCAAACAAAAGGAAGTTAGTGAAACTTACTAAAATATATTCATAGCCTCTATTAGATATTAAATATATATACATGAAGGTATAGATATATACAGCAGCGAACACGAAAATGGAAGTGGAAATTTTTATCAAATTGCGTAAGTAAAATTTCTTTTTTTTATTTTCGATGAAGAGAAAACTTACATGAATTTCGTAGCTAGCAAAATGTAAAGTAATTTCAAAAACGTGTTCAAAAAAATTCGAGAAAATTTTACGAAAACTTCGAAATTTTTACTCAGAGTTTTCTGAATTTTTGTGAGGGGCCCTATCATGCAATTCGATAAATTTCTGTCGTATTTAAAAGAAAAATGTATGTTATTTGACAGCTTTCGAATCGTGCTTTCATTGGAATCGAGTTAAGGTCTCAGTGGTCTTATTATGTAACTCGATACGAATACAATTTATTTCGAATTTGAAAAAAAAAATAAACTATTGTGATTTGACAGCTTTCGAATCACATTTCTCTTAGAACTCGCATTGATATACATAATAGCTTTTTTCCGAAGGGTGTTTGGTATTTCTTCCTTAAATAAAATTGTCCACGCTTAGTATGGATGAAATCTTCTCTAAACAAAGTGTACAATTTTCTTAAATTCTTTTCGAATTTTAAAACTTTTTGAAAACGTTTTTGAGATTATTTTGCATAGTTTCAGTTACAAAATTCATAGAAGTTATTTCTTAAATTATCTAAATATTAGATATATTGGATTCTAATATATAAAAAAAATTTATTTGGTTGACGAAATTTGATAAAAACTGCCGCTTCTATATTAATGTTCGCTGCTGTAAGTCTGTGGAAAGCAGCAATGGGCTAAGGTACCTGGAAATGATAGTAATTATTCAAAGACTTAAGCAGCAGTAGTTATTACCGTAATATCATTAGTACTCATGCAGACACCCACACATATACATATCTACATAAGGAAAAATTTAATAAGAAATTCATACAGCGCATTCAAATAAAAACAAAAATGCGTTGCTTTTTTCACGCCGGCCTAAAATTCAGCGGTAGTTCTGCTCAATTTGCCAACTAATGGCTTTCGCAATGTTAATTGCAAGTTAATTTCATTACATTAAATTTTATTTGCTGTTATTAAATTTAATGGGAATATACCACATGAAATTCAATTAGGTCAAAAACTCAATAAACTAAATAATTTACAAAATCATATGAAATTTCTTAATATTGCTAACGGAACCAGCTGATTTTTTTGTATGAACCATCATTTATGCATTTAAAAAAATTTCTACAATTTCGTCTCTCTTTCTCCTTTTGCCACTCATTGTCATTCATCCCAACTCTATATTCTATACAACTCGGAACAAATGAATATGATACACCCCGTTTCTCTTATCATTCGTTCTTCTCAGGGGGGTATTAGGGATAAACTCAGATCCAAAATTTTATTGAACTTCAGTAGTTTAGCATGAATACTTACAGGGCAGCGATACCCTCCAGTACGTCGAAGAGTATGCGCTGCTTTTATACTCTCTGTTGCCTCGTTCGCATATTTCTCCAAGGGCCTACACTTTTCATGAACAGCCTTCTCGAACAATTTCTTATTTATTTGTCATTTCTATACCCATATTCATGTTTGTCTTCTTGTGATATGCGGGTATATGTGCGAGTAAAAACCTCTGCGCTCTTAGATATTGTTTACATGTATGTGCAATAACGGCTGAGCTCTTATGAACTCTCACTGTTGCCTTCAATGCATATGTGTGGCTGAGTAATATGCGCTGTTTATTCGGTGAAGATGTATGTATGTCTGTTTTATCGTTCTTCGTCGCTCTTAGCTTTGCTGTTTACATGTATGTGTGGCTGTTTACTTCACAGTATTAGCATAGTCATTTATCGAAACTTCTAGTATTCGCTACAATATTTTTCTATGGGATTCGGGAGAATTCTGCTATTACGTGATCATCTACGAACATTTTGGGCGAAGCTTGCATTTTTCGGGTATTGCTTAAGTAAGTGAGTTTTATGACCCTATTAGGGTTTACAACTCAACTCTTTTTTAGTTGAAATTTTACAATTTAGCTTCATATATTACAGCTCAATCTGTCAAAAAAAAATTTCGGTTGGAGTTGCCTAGTCTAACAACTTTTTGTGGCCCTACCGTTTACAACCTTGTGTTGGTGGTGATGTCAAAGACATCAAAATCTGACAACTGGTTACTAGCAGTTGTCTCAGAAAATTTGGGAGTTGTTTGGAAAATATATTATAAAAATGGAATGCGGGTAATTAAGCCTTTTAAAATTAATTTAAAAAATTTTAGAATCAACAATTTTGTACACAATTACAGAGAAAAACAAGGTTTCAAAGAAGAATTACATTGACAAACTGATTGGCCTTATGGAGCGACATCTCGAAGTTTGACGAGGCAAGCCGCAGTTTGGATGCAGCCAAAACAGGTGAAATTGTGTGAACATGAGTCCCATCGATATTACCCACTACTCCTGGAAATCCTGTTTTAGAGTATAATGCAATTTTTGAAGTGCTTTGCTTCGCACAAATATGCTCCTCAAATTTATCTGGAACCTAGTAATTTTAAAACATGGGTACAGCCGTCCCTCGAACGCGTTTGCGGAAGTGGAGTAAGGAGCAAAATGCTTCCTTGCTTAACCAAAAATGACTTCATAAGAAGCTCAACATTTGTCACCTAAACGATTTCTTACTTGGTTCTTGGTAGTTCCAAGGAATCCCAATCGGAGTGATCGGGCGACTTATTTCCGTATTCGCGACATGTCAATTTTGTCACCAACATTTTCGTCGTTATAAAATAAATCTTATCTAAGCAAAGGCTAAAATTTTCGCAACAGATTGGCCAGCTGTTCATTTCTTTGTAAAATTATCACTTTTTTAGGTTGACCATAGTACAGGTTTACAAGTAGGATATGTGTGAGAAGGAAACAATTCCTTTCTCTTTCTAACACACTGCCCTTTGGCACTTCGGTTAGTGTCAAACTAGCGTGGAACCCAGTGGAACTTGCGTGTAAGATGCGTTTGACACTGAACGAAGTGTCAAAATTACCGGGGTTGCTGTCGTCGAAAGCGACGCAGGGAAACAAAAAAAAGGAGCGGAATATCAGATATGGGTTCCTGTGATGGTAACTTTTTTTGAACCAATTTTGTATAAAAATGTAAATTGCACCTATATGGGTCCTACAGAAAATTATACAAGTCTTCGATTGGGGTTACTGAGGACGCGTAGTAATGCCAGCATTAAGAATACAGACACGGGTGCTTAGTTATTCTACCCGTTCAAAAGTTCTCCGCGAAAAACAGTTTGAAACCGGGATTGACTGCAATAACCCTTCCAAAAAAGTGGAAACAGGTATGAAAAGTCGCGCTTTGTTCTGGTATCAATAATCCAAAGGCGAAAAAGTGTTCGAATTCCGAGGGTTCGGTCGTGTTTTAGCAATCCTACCCGGTAATAAAGTATCGCAATTAGTTAATTAAATTGTCCAAAACATATGGATTTTAAAGAGAGATGTAATTAAATGCTTATTTGAAAGTAAATAAGGATATTTCTTTGTAATGTTACAATTAAACTTTTACACTGTATTCGTTGGCAGCTACTACACTTTTTTTGGACCTAAGAAGTACAACAGTGCCAAATAGCATCCACAAAAAAAAAAACGAACAAGAACAAGCATTTTAATCAGGTGAGCGTGGCTGTGTGTGTGCGTGCTGCTATGTACATATCCTACTTGGAAACATTTACAATGAGGTTGACAACAACAATCCAACTTCAAATGATATAAGTTGTAATTCGACTGAGCAATCATTCAAAAGTACTCGTATATTTTGAGAAAGTGTCGTTTTTAAAAATTTGATTTGTTGATATGATAATTTGTCTTAAAATGTTCCTGGAATGACTTGGTTTCTTTTTCAGGACCTAGGGCTGGCATTTCAATGTAACGCGGCTCAATTTATAAACCAAGAAATGGCTTCTTGCAGATGGATTTCCCGTCATCAACAAACTCAAGGATGCGTTGGAATGGGAGTGGGAGTGAGAACGAAAGTGGTAGTGAAAGCAGAGATGGGCGTGGAAGTGAGAGGGAGAATTAAAATGAGAAGGGAGTGCATATAAAAGCAATGAGGAAAGGATATGAATAAGAAGGACAAATGGAAGAAAAATGAGTCGAGTTTTAGTATATTCGATGATATAGAGAGTGATAGTGAACATGCAACTTTTCAAATATAAGGCAAGAGAATGTATGCCGGGAAAGAACAAAAACGATTGCCATTTAAAAAATTTTACCTGCGTTAAAGTCATGTAGTTTTGCGAACGTTTATAGAAACAAAGATATTGCAATCGGCCGATAGGGTGAAGCAGGTATTCAATGTTTTGTATATAGTTTCCATTTATGAGGAATTGAAGTAAGAGAGGTGGAGGGAATAGTCGAGCATGGAGTGTGAAAGTGAGCGGGAAGGAGAATGGGAGTGTTTGTGGCAGTTGCAACGGAAGTCGGATGGGGACTGGGAATGGGAGTGGGTGTGGGTGTGGGAGTGGGAGTAGGATTGATCCTGGGAAATTGCATGGGTTAGGGGGTGGCAGAGAGATGAATGGAATAAAGGGTGGGAAAGAATAAGGAGAAAAATGAACATAAATTAGAAATAGTGATAGGTAGATTTTTTAAGGATATGTAATTTTCGAAGAATATTAAAATTTTGAGTATACAATAATAACTGCAAAAGTGCGCACAGCTTTACGAAAGGAAATGTAGAATATTTTTATCTAGTTTAGACATCATTATTCCGAAAATAAATTTAATAGCACCTGTTTAATTTTTTAATTACCCTGTCATAATCCCTTATTAGCACATAATCCCTAACATCTTCATTTCTAATTTTTATTCTTTTCGTGTTGCATAACAATTAAACCATAAATAAATAATAAACACACAAAAAAAAAACTTCAGAAACGATAGTGGATAATAAAATTTCTATTAGTTGATAATTTGCGTAATAAATTTTTATTCTAATTTGCTGCAATTAACTAACGGAACATTTAATTTGCTCATCAAAAGAGATAGAAAAGGGATAGAGAAAGGATAGCAAAAGGGCAGAGGGGAAAACTCATTAGTGGAATGAGCATGTGCATATAATATTTTTAAAGATTACTGGGCACGAACTAAGGCAGCTTAGTAAATAACGAACGCGCATTTGAATATTTTTGGTATACAGGGTGAGTTGTTTTAGTGCTACTTTCAAAAGTGTATATATAAGAAATTCTTAATTCAGTACGATTATCTGCTTTTTCCGATATGTGAACATATTCCTAGTGATAGGGAGAGCACCTCCCCAGCTCCCGGAAGAAGAGGAAGAAGAAAAGAAAGGTAGGGGAATGAAAAAAGATCATCATCATCATCATCATCCTCCTCAACTCCTATTGGAGCATAGGGCCTCGACCACCGACTTAAATCTTATTCTGTTAGGTGCAGTTCTTGTGATGTCATTCCACGTATATCCTGCGTCTTCGAGTTCTTTATCCACAGTTCTGCGCCAAGTTTTCGCAGGTGCACCAGGTCGTCGGCTTCCTTGTGGATTCCATCGCAATGCTTGTCTGGCTATATTTACTGGAGGTCTTCTGAGAGTGTGACCAATCTACGACCATTTACGCTTGGTTATTTCTGTGGCAGCCTTAGGTTGATTTGTTCTAGACCATAAGTCGTCATTTGAAATTCTTTCTGGCCATCGAATTTTCAGGATTCGGCGCAGACATTCCTTCGGGGGGAGCCTGAAATCCCTAGAGGGCGCGTCCCCAGGTGGCGGATAGGGGATTGCCTTCCAGATGTGGGTGGTAGGAGAGAAATCAAATATCTCCCGCGGACCGCACAGGCTGAAGAAGGACACTTCGTTAATAAACCAAAGTACAAAAAAAAAAAAAAAAATCCTGTCGCCTCTTTGGGAGCCGAGTAGCCGGCAGGTGGGCGTCTGTTCTCCATGTAAGGAGCGGCCTGCTTCGAGCAATCTGTGAACTCATCACTCGCTGATTGTAATTTAAATAATATTCTAGCATGGATCAAAACGATAACGGAAACTATTCTCCACGGGGTAACCAGAATTTGCGACACAATCCCTCTGCTTCGGCAGCTGGCCATCGGATGTGGAGGTGCCAAATTCACGCTTTAATATTAGGATGAATGAAACTGAAAAAAGATAATAAGTGGAAAAAATAAGGCTGAAGAGGGAAGGGAAGAAAAGTTAAAATGGAGTGGAAGATAAAATATGGGAGTAATAGGAAGGGGCAGAGGGAAACAGAGAGCAAAAGGATGAAGAAGAGATGTAAGAACTACAAGAAAGAGGGACGAGGAAAAGTGAGGAGAGAAAAATGAATGGCAGGAGTGAGAGGGAGCAAAGAAATCAAATAACAAGTGGTGTGATAAAGGAGACAAAATGTAGGGTTTGGGGAAAAAAAGAGAGTAGGAAAAAGAGTACGCGAAGGGTGAAGGGAATGGGTCAAAAGGCCATGCGAGGATGTTTTCCGAATTTCTAATCGGAGACAGTTTTGTCTATTGCGAAAGCCCTCGCTAAATGGGGATGAATAACATAACATGGAAATTCCTAATTAAATCCTGAGTCTACAAGTTGATTTGGGCCAAGCTTCTCTGCGAAATTGCAGTGTGCTACTATTTTATTTTTCCTACAAATGGGCGGGCAGGATCTACTTGTTTTATGCCGACTGTGAAAACCATTTGCTAGGCAGCTTGATTTTTGCTAAAAAGCTTTTCACGATATAAATACACTAGGAGTGTTTGCCAAGCCACTGCGGAGGGGCGACCCCGCTTAGATACAAATTGTTTAAATTTAAAATAGGGGTTTCCAAAATTTCAATGTTGCTTTGCCGGCGACTTGACCACAGACCTTTGATATGGTAAGGGGAGTACGCTCCCACCACACTACGGTGGCTGCCAAATTAATATTATGAAACTACTTAAACATAAACTAGACTCCCTGAAGAAGAGTGGGGAGTGAGAGTGGAAGAGAGTGCGAGAATGTGAGTGGCAATGAAGATTGTATGAAAATGATAGGAGTGGGCTCCGTGGTGAGTGCAGGAAATTATCATAAACGTAGAGCCCAAGTACGTGGAACAAATTCTCTCTAATATTATAAATGAGAAATAAGCATAGAAGCACCCTGTAATCAATACTTGCTTAACTAAATCGTCTTGACCCACACATGCCTATGTATGAAATCCACAAGATAAGGATAACGCATGTCGAAAAGCAATTAACAACAACAAACAACATGCCGACCTCAAATTAATAAATTAACAAGTAAGGAAGGCTAAGTTCGGGTGTAACCGAACATTACATACTCAGTTGAGAGCTATGGAGACAAAATAAGGAAAACCACCATGTAGGAAAATGAACCTAGGGTAACCCTGGAATGTGTTTGTATGACATGGGTATTACCCTGGAAGGTGTTAAAGAGAATTTTAAAAAGGAGTGGGCCATAGTTCTATAGGTGGACGCCTTTTCGAGAAATCCCCATAAAGGTGGACCAGGGGTGACTCTAGAATATGTTTGTACGATATGGGTATCAAATGAAAGCTGTTAATGAGTATTTTGAAAAGGAGTGATCCTTAGTTCCCTAGGTGGACGCCATTTCGAGATATCGCCATAAAGGTGGACCAGGGGTGTCTCTAGTTGTACGATATGGGAATCAAATGAAAGGTGTTACTGAGCATTTTAGGAGGGAGTGGGCATTAGGTCTATAGGTGGACGCCTTTTCGAAATGTCGCCATTAGGGTGGGCCAGGGGTGACTCTAGAATGTGTTTGTATGATATGGGTATCAAATGAAAGATGGTAATGAGTATTTTAAAAGGGAGTAATCCTTAGTTCTATAGGTGGACGCCTTTTCGAGATATCGCCATAAAGGTGGACCAAGGGTGACTCTAGAATGGTTGTACGATATGGGTATCAAACGAAAGGTGTTACTGAGCATTTTAAGAGGGAGTGGGCATTAGGTCTATAGGTGGACGCCTTTTCGAGATATCGTCATTAGGGTGGGCCAGGGGTGACTCTAGAATGTGTTTGTACGATATGGGTATCAAACGAAAGGTGTTACTGAGCGTTTTAAGAGGGAGTGGGCATTAGGTCTATAGGTGGACGCCTTTTCGAAATGTCGCCATTAGGGTGGGCCAGGGGTGACTCTAGAATGTGTTTGTACGATATGGGTATCAAACGAAAGGTGTTACTGAGCATTTTAAGAGGGAGTGGGCATTAGGTCCATAGGTGGACGCCTTTTCGAAATATCGCCATTAGGGTGGGCCAGGGGTGACTCTGGAATGTGTTTGTACGATATGGGTATCAAATGAAAGGTGGTAATGAGTATTTTAAAAGGGAGCAATCCTTAGTTCTATAGGTGGACGCCTTTTCGAGATATCGCCATAAAGGTGGACCAAGGGTGACTCTAGAATGTTTTTACGATATGGGTATCAAACGAAAGGTGTTACTGAGCATTTTAAGAGGGAGTGGGCACTAGGTCTATAGGTGGACGCCTTTTCGAGATATCGCCATTAGGGTGGGCCAGGGGTGACTCTAGAATGTTTGTACGATATGAGTATCAAACGAAAGGTGTTACTGAGCATTTTAAGAGAAAGTGGGCATTAGGTCTATAGGTGGGCGCCTTTTCGAGATATCGCCATTAGGGTGGGCCAGGGTGACTCTAGAATGTGTTTGTACGATATGGGTATCAAATGAAAGGTGGTAATGAGTATTTTAAAAGGGAGTAATCCTCAGTTCTATAGGTGGACGCCTTTTCGAGATATCGCCATAAAGGTTGACCAAGGGTGACTCTAGAATGTTTGAACGATATGGGTATCAAACGAAAGGTGTTACTGAGCATTTTAAGAGGGAGTGGGCATTAGGTCTATAGGTGGACGCCTTTTCGAGATATCGCCATTAGGGTGGGCCAGGGGTGACTCTAGAATGTTTGTACGATATTGGTATCAAACGAAAGGTGTTACTGAGCATTTTAAGAGGGAGTGGGCATTAGGTCTATAGGTGGACGCCTTTTCGAGATATCGCCATTAGGGTGGGCCAGGGTGACTCTAGAATGTTTGTACGATATGGGTATCAAAGGAAAGGTGTTACTGAGCATTTTAAGAGGGAGTGGACATTAGGTCTATAGGTGGACGCCTTTTCGAGATATCGCCATTAGGGTGGGCCAGGGGTGACTCTAGAATGTTTTTACGATATGGGTATCAAACGAAAGGTGTTACTGAGCATTTTAAGAGGGAGTGGGCATTAGGTCTATAGGTGCACGCCTTTTCGAGATATCGCCATTAGGGTGGACCAGGATTGACTCTAGAATGTGTTTGTACGATATGGATATCAAATTAAAGGTATTGATGAGGGTTTTAAAAGCGAGTGGCCCTTAGATATATATGTGAAGGCGTTCTCGCGATATCGACCAAATGTGGATCAGGTGATACAGAAAATCATCTGTCGGGTACTGCTAATTTATTTATATATTCAATAACACTAACAGTATTCCTGCCAAGATTCCAAGGGCTGTTGATTTCGCCTTGTAGAACTTTTTCATTTTCTCCTACTTAATATGGTAGGTGTCACACCCATTTTACAAAGTTTTTTCCAAAGTTATATTTGGCGTCAATAAACCAATCCAGTTACCATGTTTCATCCCTTTTTTCGTATTTGGTATAGAATTATGGCATTTTTTTAATTTTTCGTAATTTTCGATATCGATAAAGTGGGCGTGGTTATGGCCGGATTTCGGCCATTTTTTATACCAAGATAAGGTGAGTTCAGATAAGTACGTAGGCTAAGTTTAGTAAAGATATATCGGTTTTTGCTCAAGTTATTGTGTTAACGGCCGAGCGGAAGGACAGACGGTGGACTGTGTATAAAAACTGGGCGTGGCTTCCACCGATTTCGCCCATTTTCACAGAGAACAGTTAACGTCATAGAATCTATGCTCCTACCAAATTTCAAAAGGATTGGTAAATTTTTGTTCGACTTATGGCATTAAAAGTATTCTAGACACGCTAAATGAAAATGGGCGGAGCCACGCCCATTTTGAAATTTTCTTTTATTTTTGTATTTTGTTGCATCATATCATTACTGGAGTTGAATTTTGACTTAATTTACTTATATACAGTAAAGATATTAAATTTTTTGTTAAAATTTGAATTAAAAAAAAAATTTTTTTAAAAAGTGGGCGTGTTCTTCATCCAATTTTGCTAATTTTTATTTAGCACATATATAGTAATAGTAGTAACGTTCCTGCCAAATTTCATCATGATATCTTCAACGACTGCCAAATTACAGCTTGCAAAACTTTTAAATTACCTTCTTGTAAAAGTGGGCGGTGCCACGCCCATTGTCCAAAATCTTACTAATTTTCTATTCTGCGTCATAAGGTCAACCCATCTACCAAGTTTCATCGCTTTAACCGCCTTTGGCAATGAATTATCGCATTTTTTCGGTTTTTCGAAATTTTCGATATCGAAAAAGTGGGCGTGGTTATAGTCCGATATCGTTCATTTTAAATAGCGATCTGAGATGAGTGCTCAGGAACCTACATACCAAATTTCATCAAGATACCTCAAAATTTACTCAAGTTATCGTGTTAACGGACGGACGGACGGACGGACGGACGGACGGACGGACGGACATGGCTCAATCAAATTTTTTCTGGATCCTGATTATTTTGATATATGGAAGTCTATATCTATCTCGATTCCTTTATATATGTACAACCAACCGTTATCCAATCAAACTTAATATACTCTGTGAGCTCTGCTCAACTGAGTATAAAAACAAACTAGCGACACACAGGATATAAGAAAACTATAAGGAATATACGTAAGAGACACAAAGAAAGGGAAAGGGAGATTAAGGAAGCAAAACCATTGATGCGAATGAATGAAATGACTGTGAAACAAAGCCAAGTTAAGAGAAAGACGGAAGGGTGCGTAAGGTGATGCCGCCACAATTCATTCGACGCTGCGGTGTTTTGTCTTTTTTTGATGGAGCGCGTAATTACTGCGCTGCCAACACCAAAAAGCATGTACAATTACCCCAATACACATATGTATGTATGTGAGTAACGACATGTTAAACAAGTTTCAAATTTAATATAAAACTCGCGTGCTGGCGACGGCTGTTCTAAGATAAGTTAGTATGCTTTTTTTGTTTTGTTACTCCTGTCTGAGGATATTCAAATGCTGTACTACAAATTGGATCATCAACCGAATCACAAATCCACAAGCACCGCAGTCAAAGCCCTCCATTGCCGAATGTCATGTCAAAGCCAATGGCAAGAAAAGTGCATGAATTCCTTCCTCCCTTCCTCTCTTCGCGCGCCACATCCTTTCTTCACTTTTCTGCTCAACCGGTGGCGGTGTACCTTAAATAATTTTTATTATCGATGTGATTGTCGGAACTGTGTGCGTTGTGTGGCAGCCACCGTTGCTAATGTTCAACCTTAATTTTATTATTGTTATTGCTGTTGCTATACAAATTATAAAGTCTAAATTTCCGACGGTCAGTTTTTTGATGTCAGCTGTGTGAGGTCCAACGGAGTTGTTTGTGCATGGCGCACAGCCGTCGGTCTGTTGTGTGTAGTCAGCTAATTTGTGCTGTCATCATTTGGACCTTTGAATAAACCAAAAAAAAAAAAAAAAAAAAACAATTACACTTGTAACATTGCTGTTGTACATGAGCAGCATGCAGGAGATAAATTAAGTACGAAGCCGCCTAAATATCCTCTAATGAATTTTAGTAGCATCAGTCACACGCAACGCCAGTCTTATGCAAACATGGACAAATACGAGCTCAGGAAAAAATCTACACCTCAATCAAATTTTATTTTCCATAATTTAAGATACAACTTTTAACTTTGAAAAAATTTTTAAAATCCTGAAGTGAGCCCTACGTATCTGCAAATTTATTCGCTTTAATATCGCTGTGCCCAAGGACGCAGAAAAGGGATATATTGAGATGCTCTGCGGACACCAGCGAAGCTTGACTCCTCTGCATAATATATGGCAAAGATCGTTTCATTGTTCGCTGAGATCGTGCTTTCCTGAAGCAGTCTGGCTGCTCTCACTATAGCATAGATGCCCACTTGACTTGCTTTGAGTACAGTCAAGCTCCATTTCCCTTTTCCATTTTCAGTTCGCTGTTGTTATTGTTGTAGCGATATGGACACTCCCCGATGGCCTTGGGAAGTTTTGTCGATGTTGATGGTCATTTGCCGGATGCAGATCCGGTACGTTCCGGTAACAAGCACCATCAGTGAACTAGCCCGACCCCCTCGGGAACGATTTTGTATGACCACATGAAACCTTCTAGGCCATACCGCCCTCCCACCCCATATACACATAAGGAACTTGGGGTCGCCAGAACCTCCGCTGTTAAAGAAATAGGACTCGCTGCGGATAGGTGAGGTTGACAATTGGGTTGGAGAAGCTATATATTGCGCTGGCAACCACTTGAAAGGATTGCGCTACACACCCCCTTGAATCAATTTGGTATTTTAGTAGCCTCTTACGACAGGCATACTTGCCGCGGGTATATTCTAAGCGCTCTAACCCGTTGGGGTACTTTCAGTTCGTCTGTGTAGATTGTAATGCCACTACCGTTATCTAGGCCTTCTCTCCATTGCCCTTTAAGATGGATATCTAGTGTTCTGCATCTGAAACAGAACAACTGATGTTATAAAGTCCGCGTCAGATTTTAGGTCAGTTATGATCGTGTTTAGTTGTCCTCTTGCAATATCATCTAATATCGTCGCGTGCCCATATTGGGTTGATTTCCACAGCGCCACCCACCAGACAGAGCTTCTATACGTTAGGTTTGCTCAAATAGCTGTGTTGTACATACCATAAATGATATATACTGACAGACACCAGTTCCTCCCGAAAGCCCTTTTATAGGTTTAGTATACTTCCAGAGCTTTCTTGGATCTCACCTCAGCGTTCTTATTCTGGTTTAATTTTTAATCGAGAATCATAATAAGATAATTGGATTCAGGAGACAGGTTTAATTTTGTGCCATTCCATTTCGAAAAGGAATTTTGGTTTCCTCTGTAAATAAGAAAAGTTATGTTGTTGTTGGTTGTCCAGCCTGACTCAAAGTTCTGTGTCTATGAGCTTGATAATCGGTGCCGGGAATCACCGTACTTAAAGTATAGCTCCACTCTCCAGGGTAGGTTAGCTCAATAAAAACCTCATTTCGTGTGAATGTGTTCATATTAAGTATTTCAAGTTTTTTATGACCCATCCTATCTGCTGCCTCGGTATTTGACAGTATTGGTGTTCCTAAAAGCTAGACATATACAGAAAACATGCTCAAGCGTTTCTTCCTACAGCATCTTAAATCAGCTGTTACTAAGAAATGTAATTTATAAGCCCGTGATGTCAGAAGGATGTAATTATCCTATTAGTACGCCATCATAAGTCTTAGATCTTGCAGTTTTAACTTATAGTTAGAAGTGATGATACTCGTGTCTGTTTTTAATTTCAACCCTTATTTTTGAGTCGACATAGTTTACAGCAAACCCAAATCCATCTATTAATTGGGAACCATCCGCAAGTGAGCGACATATAGAGGGATGACTACATAGAAACTGCGAAGAAGAAAAAGGGAATAGAGAGAGGACGGGAATGCAAGGGAGAAGTGGAGTACAAAGTAGAAAAGCATGAGAAAAAGGAAAAAGATCGGAGGAAATACCACTGCTCACCAAGAAGGCCAGACATTTTTTGGGCATCAAAATTATTGCTGTGTATGGCAGTAAATAAAAGTTGATGTAGCGAGGTGCTAGAGTCCCCAGTGGGGCCTTTATATCAGGCTTCGCTCTTTCCTAGACGTCCTTACTTCTTAAGCTATAGAAAAAAATAAAAAAAAATAAAAATGCCGGCTTTGTGAAATTGAAGAATTTTCGTGAGCGGGAATCATCGAAACTCCCTCCGCCACGCCTATAGCTAACGGATTATTATTCCTTTCATCGCAGGTGCATTGCACCATATTTGGAAATGTGCTTCAGTGTGGATCGGCTTTTGATGTCGAAGTAGCAGAGAAGTTCCTTGCGGTCAGCCTGGGAACTATGAAGGTGCGTATACCTCATTACGTGTTGAAAAAGACAGAAAAAAGTGTTTGCAGCTCTGCAGAGTTTGTAGAAGTCTGTAGCATTATTCATGGGAAGCGGAATGTTTTGATTATTTGCGGCATTCAACGGACTATTGAGACACTTGCGATACTAAAAAAAAATCGAATACAATACATGCCGCAGCTAAATCTTAATATCTTGACATTTTCTTAAAATACCCCTTTGATCCTTTGGTGTTATGCTTCCTGTCCATCACAACGTGATGAATATCTTGAGGTTTCCTTTATTCTGGTATCTTCTACTACAGATTACCTGCGACGAATGCACAATTGTACCATTGTGGGACAAAAACTGCTGTTTTGTCCCAATCAGGCGTTAAAGTTGTCTAGCTTGATACGATCGCGGTTAGCTTATCGCCTACAGCCGTGGACTACATTACTTGGCGAATAAGTCTTCTTCGCATTACAAATACAACATCCTGGCTATATCTTCTACTGCTCTTACCAGTCAATACTTCACAACTCTAAATAAAATGGGCCGCCACTTCTCGGACGACTGTTTCAGGCATTTGTGAAATTCGTTGGAGATCACAACTCTGGCCTCTACATAAAGTTCCTAATACAGCTTTCAATCTGGTATTATTGGAAGATACTCATCGATGAGATCAGGAATCGGAAAAGAAATTTTAAGCGATTTCATTCATTGTGGAATCGGAAAAGAGCTATAGAGCTTAGCTAGTAACGTTAAGCTTCTAGACGATTAGCGCCATCCGTTGAACGCACAATCAGTTATAACCACAAACACACCCACATACACGTACATACATATTTGCATACAGCAAATCAATATCTATCTCCGATTTGTGTGCAATCAATAAATTCCAATTACATGAAAATTTAAATCGTGATAATCATTAAGGTGTTTCAAATCAACCAACAAGTTGACACGCTTTTTATTCATATTTTTTATATTGTTGTTGTTGTACTTATTATTTTCTTTGCATCTTATGTGGACGTTGGTGCACTGCATCTGGTTAGCACTGATCAGCTATGGCAGCAGCTTAATTAAGCAACGTGGCGCCTCGTAATGGCCGCAACTCACACACGTACAAACAAGCTAACAAAGTTAAGTACGAATAAGGCAGCATCAACAGCAGCAATTGATTTACAAGATTTACAAACAAAAAAAAACTAAAAAAAAATTGGTACATAAATATACAAATTTCATAAAGGGATAAAACCCTTTGCATGAGGTTAGTATGAACAACTGACAAGCCGGCCCAAGAAAAGAGCAAAAAGCCGTGCGGAAACCGACAGCATCAGTATTGACGCTGCTTCAAAAGCATTTAAAATAGAGCAATGATGGAAACGCGAAAAATAGGCGGAGCGATTGACGGAGGCAGTCCTAAAAAGTCGCAGGAAGGAAACAGCTACTCAAACGGTCAAGAACCCACTCATCAAAATAAAACCCGGCAGCGATGAAGCGAAAACTAATTTCAAAGGCACGAGCCTAAGCGATAATGGTCGAGCTGAGAAGACGAGAACAAAAAAAGCCTGCCTGTGAAGTGCATACCAGACAACCGAAAGGTCGTGTAGTCAACGTCACTATAAAAACGCTCAAATAATAACAGGTAAAGCTGGAAAAATCCCAAAGTAAGAGATTAAGGTTTAAGTATCTGATGAGGTGAACTCATACATGAAATTAAAGTGAGCACCAAAGCAGTTAAACCAGAGAAAATAATTCATATACTGACTGGGCTTGGGAACGTGCGCGGTGTACAACGACTATGGAGAACCATGAACAGAAATAAAGCCGCAGACGCAGTAGGTATTGTAATGATCATCGAGCAATGAAAACGAAGGACACTGACTGCTGGCTGGAAGACTCCCCTGGAATTTTGTTTCGCAACTGGAAGCAAGGCACGTACACCAATGAAAGGAAGCGGAGCCAGCTATGTCTGGGTCGAACACTACACAATAATGAGTAGTTACCTGACATCCAGGGACAGAAATGGAAATATTCAATACAAAATTTTTGATACCGAAAAGATTCGACAAAACCTTGACAGTGAGAAATAAGCGAGGCGCTCATCATCGTAGATGATTACTTAAAAGCCATCAAATGGAGATAAAAGGCAACGAACTCAAGAGGGAGATGCATTCTGGGAGTTCGGATAGACTAAGATGCCGGCTAATTGACCACTTTCTGGGGACCAGCGTGCGTGGAAATAGTATCAAATAACACGATCTAAAATTAAGGAGACGTAAAAGTGGAAAGGGTTTGAATACTTCCTGAATTTATTATCCCTTCGTAGACGGTTCATAAGAAGCGTATCGCGTAGATGGCAGCAAACCAAAAAATCGAAGCCTCAATCGATCTTACTTGCTTCACGATCACGCTTCCAAGAGTGCCATACAGCTTGTTAAAGCTATCCTCATTGATATCGAATAGACCTGTTAAAAACCTGTGCCACTTCTAGCAAAGCAACAACGAAAAGGTTTTGTTTATTGATAAACGGAAATAATAGCAGAAATAAGACGATAAGTCATATAAGGGGAACCAGCGTGAAAGCTAAGGCATATTAAAGAAAAAAAAGCGGCAAAAAGGTTCTGTCATGAATAGCAAGAATTAAAAGTGCGAAAAGGACTTCGTGAAGATACCAAAAGTTGTGTCTGTGCAATAAGATAACACTATAAATATTATAGCCCGAATGCTAAGGTCAGAGTTAGATACCGATAATTTTTAGAACTGGCGCCTTTTTTAGAAGCGGGTACTTTTTCTCATCCGGATGCTTTTTAAGCCAAAGACCATCAACGTCGATAACGCTCCCCAAAACACCAACAACAACCACAGTAAGGCACCGCGTAACTTTTTGAACTGGATACTTTTTCAGCACCGGGTACTTTTAAAGAATCGAATACTTTTCAGGAACGCCGTTCATCTTAGAACTGGGTACTTTTCTGGAACTGGGTACTTTTTAAGAGCCGGCCTCTTTTAGGAACGGGGTCCTTTTTTAAGAACAGGATGGTTTCTCAGATCCATGAACTTTTAAAGAACAGCTTCAGGTATATTTGTTAGCAGGTTCCCTTTTTAAAACCGGGCACAGTTTTACAATCGGATATTTTTTCAGGCGGGTACTTTTGCGGATCTCTGTACTTCTTAAGAAAAGACACGTTTTCAGAACCGCGTGCTTTTCATATATTGGGCGCTTTTTTTGAACAAGGTACTTTTCGGATGCGGATACTTTTTAAGAGCCGAATACTTTTTCCGATTCGGGACGTTATTTCAGGACCGGGCGCTGGTTTGAATCTGAAAACATTTTTGAAACCGGATGGGTTTTTTAGATCCGGTTACTTATTTAGAACCGGGTACTTTTTAGCAGGACCCGGACCAGACACTTTTTTGAAACAAGTGAAGCTAATATAGGTGTGATAAAAATGGGATCTTACCAAATTCTCACTTTATATTGAGAAGGTTCAATGTATTTGTTCAGGGCCTAAAAGCTCATTACAAAAAATACACTTCAAGTATTGATACAACTATAACCAAATCAATTAAACATAGATCTCTGAATGAAGAACCTCCTCTGCCTGAAAACGGAGGAGTTACCAACCAATCGAAAAAACTTCAGCGCTAATGCAACAATTGATGATGGACAACGAGTGGCTGGTAACACCAGCATTGTCAATATCACACCATATACACGTATTACAGCGGCAACAAAAAGAACAACAAAAACAAGCAGCTATAATAATATGTAATAAACAATCATAATGATGATAATAATAAGTCGACGTTGAGCTATAGTAAAAGCAATAACAACTACAATCGAATATCAGAACAATTGATATTCCTCGTATTAAACCGATCTCTCAAACAATCCTCATCTACTTGCTGCTCTCGATCTCGCGGATGTCTCACCCATTTGTATATGTTTGCCAAAAGCAGAGGATCTTCGTAGTTGACTAACCACTCATCCATTGATTCATTCATTTATCCGCTCATTCAAGCTACTAATAATTTAAGCAAAAGTTATTTAGTTTTGTTTGTTTTTCCACAATTTCTGTCTGATCGACAGTAACAATAGCAACAACAACAACAAATTAGCAAGTGATTTGTGCCATTAACAAGTATCATCAGTGAAACTTTTGTAAATCGAATTATTGGCAGTTTATGGTCGAATAATGTGTGGCAGCAGATAAGTGGATGCTATTGGTTGTGGTGGTGGTGGTGATGGTGGTGAAACCGTGGCTGGCAGCAGGCTACAGTCGAGTGATATTAGGCCACAAACCACTAGCAAAATTCTGGTTAACCAACAAGCCAATCGAACCAATATTCTGATAATCATAATTCGTTGTGGCTTTTTGCTAAACCAACTGCTTAGCTTCTCTTCTCCTTCCTGCACAATCAATGTTTACAATATTGCTATATCCCGGCACGAACGTTCTGGTGCATCCATTGCAATGGCGGGTGGTTGGTCAAATGGCGTTCATACACTTTTTTGAGTATGTGTTAGTGGCAAGCTTGTTGTTGGTATTTGATAATAAAACTGAGAATTGAAATCATTTTTCAATTATAAGCAAAACGCGTGAAGAAATATATCTACGTTTGTATGATTGTTCTTTTTAGGGATGAAAGTTTGCTTTCGGATCCCACATACATAACTTAAAAAAATAAAAAAATGTAAGGCGCGATAACCTCCGAAGAGATTTTAGGCCGAGATTCTCTTCCAATTTGCGTCGTGCTCCTCTTGATTTTTTTCTACAAATTGGCGGAACGGGACCTACTTGTTTTATGCCGACTACGAACGGCATCTACAAGGCAGACGAGTTTCCACTGAGAGCTATTCATGGCAGAAATACACTCGGAGTGCTTTCCAAATACTGCGACCCCGCTTAGACAAATTTTCTTCTAATTGAAAAAACTTGGGTGTGGATGGCGGAGCAAGCTACCATCACACCACGGGGACCGCCATACATAACTTACGGTGTTTAAAAGTTGTGACCATCAAGTACTTCTAAAAATGTATGTGTTTACCAGTTAATTTATTTACGAAGGACAAAGCCGAAAGAATTGCCGTGAGAGTTACCGTAATTGAAACCGTCACAGTAACCATGGCCGTAACTATCGTTACCGTAGCCGAAAACTAAAGACTAACACTTTAGCGATAACTATAACCTTCACAGTAGCTTTGACCTAAAGCGTACCTATAACCGTAGCCATCACCCAGAAACCTTAAATCCTTATCTTAACGATAAACATAACCGTGGCCGTAACTGTGACTTTGACCTAAGCCGTGATCGTTACCGTAACCATACGCCAATGTCCTAACTTCAACCGTTATCTTAACTATAACCATAACTGTAACTTGTATCTTTACCGTGACCGTACCCTCAACCATGACCATAAACCATAACTATTACAGTAACTTTAGCTATAACCATAACCGTGACTATAATTGGACCTTTCACCTAAACCACAACCGTAAGCGTTATCGTGCCTAATAAATCCGTCACTGTAGTGATAGTCGTAACTGTGGCATAACTGCTACTTTCATCTTAATCCTTACCGTAACCATACCCGTAATCATAAAATAAAACCCTAAACTTATCTCAGAAATTTGTACAATGCGAATAGGCAGAGAAGCAGAATCTCTTCGGAGGTAAATTGCGCGAAGTACTTATTTTATGGAAATGCTTGAAATATTAAGTAAAGCAAGACCAATTCTCGTGATAGTGATAGCGCCACAAGCCGGGGAGGAGGAAAGCGCTATCAGCGATGGTTCGGACGAGAATAGTGGAGAAAATGTGTAGTCAGTGCGCTCGAACGGCCAAAGAACGAACGTGGGATGGGAACGAGACAGGGCGTTTAAGAGAACTCTCTTACAAAACCTGGCAGCATTAAGAACTGTGCAACGCTCCAAAACGTTTCTTTAGAACAATAGAGAAAACAACTACAATCTATACACTAAGGCCATAACTACTGTGTAGGCAATTGAAAATTAAAGGTTATTCTGGAGCAAAAATCATACTTTAAAGCTTCTTATTAGAGATATACACAGCCGATAAACGTCGCCGCCGCCGCCAATTTTTGTCGTTTTTCGCACGCCGCCGCCGAATGATAAAAATATCGGCGCGGCGGCGGCGGCATCCGGCGCGTAACTATAATTTCTACTCAACAACGACAATTGGTCGGATATGGTCGAAGGTGTTATCAGTGGATGCGCAACACTGCCAGTTACAAGAAACTAATTGCGAAATTCAACTCTTTCCAACTGTTCAGAAGTTATTTAAAAAAACAAGCGCTTTCGATGTCAGCTTAACACGGACTTTGCATCGCCCAATTCACCAAGTTATTAAAACAAAACACTAAAAGAAAGTTTATATAACAAATTTCAATGCTCACTTTGCATATTTCTTTCGAAAAATTAATTATGAAAAATGAATTCAAATAAAATTGTCCTCAAGTTGTTAAAAAACAGCAAATTACCCGAAAAAATTGTGTATCCCGATTGGCAAAAAGAATAAGCGAAATCAGTGATGCAAAATCCTTTAGTAGGTTCTAGAGGCATAAACACTCCTTTGAAATGATTCTTACCTCATACTTAACTTGAGGATATACATATGTACGTATGAGAAGGATTTGAAAAATCACTTGGGCTTACATTCAAACATCTGTTGTTTATTCGCAAAACTATACAAAATCGTCTGAAATTTTAGTTTTGATTTTCACACTTCATCTTTCTAGTCTCCCGGTTTAACATTCCCTAAAGTTGGCGGCCCTATCCAAAACTAGTCCCTTGGAGTGAATCACATTGATTATAGCCTATCAAACAAGTTTAAATATCACCTACACGTTACGGCTCCTTTTACAAATGTGAATACGTAGGCACAAATATTTACCAGGTGAGGCTTTGTCCTTCGCAACAACAAAGTGGTGAAGCAAAAGCTTTCCCAAGACAGTGGAACAAATGACTGTATGTGTTACTACCCTAACGTAGTGGACAGTCGAACTAGTCTGAAAACTGAAGCTACGCGGTCATCCATAATGAGCTCTTATATCATAAGGTCGGAAAACAGCAGTTAACATCTTTAAACTTAAAATCGGTCGACTTTCATTATAAAATGTCGTTTTGATTTTACGAAGACAATTGAAATCAATGTTGTGAACACAAACGTCTGCAAACTTTGGTCTAGAATTTAAAAATTGTATCCAGGGTCGTTGTAGAATTTTTATTATGTAGATGCGCCGAGGATTATATGATTTTTACCCATGAGTTACGCAATGACATCCACTTAGACTGTTTATGATTTCGAGGGCGGCATCCTTGGCCGAATAGTCACTTCCTAACGTTTCAAGGTGTTTCTCTGGTGTAGTTCGGCAGCACAGCGCGACAGAAACATCCATTAGAAATTCTTAGGAGCTACACATAGAGCTTCTAGCAAAGTGACGTCGACGAAGGTACGAGGTCGGAGTCACAGTCCTATATCTTCTATGCTGGCATATGGTGTGAGGGTCAGGAGGCGTGGTAGGGAATTGTAGCTCGAAAAAGCTGGATGCGCCATGTGCCACGAGAGTCGTGAGTATTAATAGACCATTAATAGCTACCGTATGTCGCCTTTATTTTTTTTTTATGTCGCCTTTGTACGTCACCGCCAAGAAGCCACAAATGATTTAAATAAATTGTGTCCGCGACGATTATTAGGAGTTAACCCCAGGTGAAACTACGCATTGCACGAGATATACAGAAAAAGGTGGAGGTTATGTACCTCTATTTCTATTCAGCAGATGCAGCAGTACCAATTCCAAAGACCGAGGTTAGGTTCGAAGCCTCTCTGGGGTAAGTGAACGAGGGACAATCCCTCCGCAAGGAGCTACTCCTGAAAATTTTTGAACGATCTACGAGATTTTGAGGCAAACAAAACCTTTCCTAAATATTATTTTTTTGAATAGAAGAATCAAGAATGAAGTTGCTTCCGCCCAGAAGCTGTTTCTTCCGAAATCCGCGGATGGTAGCAAAGAAAACAGGAACACTCTGTTGCGACGGTAAGGACCACTAAATATGTAATTACCGCCTCTCCCTTGGTGATTCTGCGCAAATAAAGACGAAAATTTCGGAATATGCGCGTTCGGGATTCAATAATAAACTTCAAACCCATAACCAAATCGCATATTTCAGTTTGAGCAACTGCATTTCCTTTTCCTCCCTCGCATTTGTGTGCGCCTGATTATTATTGCAATTGTTAAATTGGTTAACTACGCGACTTCCTTGGGCTATTTGATACAAAATGCAATCGTATGTGTGAATATACGATGTTTGGGCATTTCGCAAGTCGTTTTGACTCAAATATTAATAAACTAAATTTGGTTTTTTGCATTTTGTGGTATTTGTACGTGTCGGGTTTCGACGCTGGCATAGGGTAATAAGATTAAATCCATTAATTTTGAGGCGTCAGCATTTTTTATGTATTTTGTGAGAAAAGCGCAACTCTTCTTATTATGATTTAGAGTTCAATTAGTAAGACGATTTAGACTGAATTGTTTTTCTGCGCGATAACCGTTGCCAATTAAAACACGCAATTATGACAGCTTAAGTTTTAGCCCTACTCGTTTTATTATATAGGGCTTTGCACTGCTGTTAGTGGCGCAAACGATAAAAAAAACCTCCTAGGCGGGAGGTTTTCAATAATATACTGGATTCCTTTTTACAGCAACAGAAAGCTATAGTAAGCTGGCTGAAGTCAATGGTTAAGTCGAACGATGGCCGGAGCAAGAAGGCCCTATAATCAGAAAATTCAATGTCAACAATATATATTAGGGTTGATTGACTTTACCGCGAAATATGGTCTCCTTTTTTACCGAGCTCCAGCATATACACCAGGATGTCTGACTGTCTCTTGATAAAATAATATGAAACTAAGTCCACCACGTTATGATTGACTACAGGCAATACCTTGTAGCAGCAAATATTAGTTCAATGGCTGACATATGGCGATATCTTGGATATTGAGGATCTACCAAGCCGAAAACCCCTTTAACCAGGATATTTGTATGTTATAAACAAGCTATTGGCAAGTACTAGACGCGTTCTAGGACCCGTGCTGCTTGCTGCTTCCAGATCTATTAGCTGTACCACTCTTAATAGTTGGAGTCTTAGTCTTCCCTAGTCCAATTCTGGACCTTATATCTCCTGGGAATAAGACCTTGTCCGTCTACTCTGCGTTGGCGCTCAATCCGACATTAGACGCACAGGTATGAAGCTCGCTTGGCGCCCAATCCAAAAAGAGCATTTTTTGAAAGGTAATTTCCTTTTTTGTCAACTGCAACATCACCTGCTCATATTTCCCGATTTAGGTAGGAAAACGTACCCATCGAATATTATTTTATGCAATTCCACGATCGCTCTGCTCGAAACTTGTAGCTTGTCAATAAATATACCAGCTGGGACTGCCGATTTAAGCTTAAAAAAGCCTTCATTCGCTCTTGGCACCAGTCACTGAACCTGGCATTATCCGCTTCTGCTGGATCTCCCGATGGGAATTGTGTGTCGAGACGCGCCTCATGGAACTCTTCACTACTACGTGACAATTCCTCGTTCCCTTTTTTAATTAGTCCTTAGATTATACTTTCTCTAGATAGTACTTTTCTCAGCTACGCTGTTTCGCTAGAGACCCTCTTCGACCTGTGAATTTCAAGTTTGTTGATCCTCAACAGATGCCTATAATCGTCCATGCATTCTCCGCTTTCCACGATCTTAGCCGTCTTAAACATACATATGTATACTCAAACGTATACTCAGCTCCTTGCTCCGCCATGGTGGCTTTGCTTTTTCTCTGAATCTTCTTAGAGGATTGCCAAGGACCCTTAGCGTTCAGAACTCAATGGGTTTCTATTAGACTAAATCAAATCATCAATTCACTTCTCTTCACGTACCCCGCCTTTCATTTCGCCCTTTACATGCTCTGCAGAGAATGTGTAGAAAATTTTCTACTGAATCGTAAATGCCACTCAAGGCACCTGAGATGAAAAAAAGGAAAAAATCCCTTTAATTACCTACGATATTTTTATGGATCTTCAATACATTTTACAGCTACTTTCCTCTAATGAGTCTTACCAATTACAAAAGGTTTTGTGTAAAATCGACACCGAAAGACTCCCCCATAAATTTTTAATAATCAGAAAAATAATTAAGTTCCGCGAGCCTTAATTCGTTTTAAATTGTTGCTAAAGCAAATTTTTTCAACTCCATTAGTTGCTAATTAGTAAACATTTATGATCATCAGAGTAACAACAAATAACTTACATACAACTAAAAAAACTGAAAGTATATAACGTAATTTAAACTGACAGTTGGCAGGTTGCCATATCGCGTTTGTTTGAGACCCATGTTCATTGGAAAAAAGGACCAAGGCAAAGTTTTTCGCGGAGGTTGTGTCTGGATAAGTAAGAGATTTGGCGTGGAACAAGCGGGATGGTTGTGATTTCTCAATTGTGTTTAGGGCAGAAACAGGTTTCCATCGCAAACTGAGTAAATATGGATTCTGAGTACTTTCGGGCGCCATGAAAAAGCACTGAGCTATCACATCGATATTTCAAGGATGGCATATACATGTACGCTCTGCATAAGTCGGTGTAATACGGAAGACGACTCAGCGGTTCAATCTATGATTAGACTAGTTAAGAAAGACCTCAGAGATGTTACTATTCATGAGGCCTTGGTGGCGCGACATCAAAAGCCAATCGACATCGTTACCTTGTACGCTATGTCCCACTACCCTTATTAAAGTCACGCTATGTAAATAGCAAAATTCATTGACAAGCTTACTTTTAAAGTAATGCCTAACCTTTCGTATGCAATTATGCTTTACAAGCCCCTCTTCTGAAGAAAGAAACACCCGTTTTGAAACATACTTACTGAGGTGGAAGATGCTTCATGCGGGACCTTTTGTACGCAGTTTTCTAGACCCAAATGAGTAAAATTTGGGTAGACGTAGTGGATAGAAAGAGCAAGCGAGTACAATGGGCTTTATCTACTTTCAGCCCGTTCAAGTCATCATAACCGGTTGGGGTCTAACCTTGTATGTTACCACAGGGAAAAAACCATAAAAGCCTAGCCTTATATGGCCAATGATTATACTTATATAAGGCATCTCTTCTTGGCTATATTCTAAAAAGGTCAGAAGTGGTTAATGTAGTATTCATACCAAAGCCAGAGAAGCACGAGTAACTGCCCTAGTCGTATCGACCAACTAACCTCAGTTCGTTTCTTCTAAAGGGTAGGGGGAAATTTCGGATCAGCAATTTAGGCAGGTCATCCCTAAAATATTCCCTCTGTGTAGGAATAAGTAAGTAAGTGTAGGAATCAATTTGCCTAACAATCAGGAAAATCGACGGAGGCTGCTATTCATGGCCTTAAAAAAATATCAAAAGGCTTTGGAGTCTAAAAATATGGTTCTCTGCGTATTTACTGACATTCAAGGGCTTTCAACCAGGGGTCAAAGGGCACATCAAGCTACCAAACAAGCTATGATTGACAAGGATAAAAGCCCAATCATTATTCGCTGGGTGCTATCCATACTAAAGAAAAAGAATCAGTCTGAAGTACCTGCAGGGGGTGTAATCTTTCCTCCCTTATGGATGCCTGAGGAAACAATATCCAATAGCATGCAACAAACCCTACTTATCATAGAAAATTGTGCCAGTGCCGTTTACCCGGAGAAAAAAACTATTCATACCAGCCATTCCTGTATGGCACCAAAATCCGCTTTTAAACTTTTAAATGGAAGCCAATTAGGGGTTTACACTGGACGAAGCTGCACTAAGACTTCAAAAGATTTCTGAGTTTAAGATCGAAAACATGACAGAGAGTATGAAGGTAACATCTTAGTGGTGCAATGACCCCTAAGCTCAGAACTTCACGGAATTTTGCGGTGTCCATTGTGGAACAAGCTCTTCACTCAGAGAAAAATCGCATTTTAAAATCAATAATACAACTTTTATTCTTCCCATGCACGTTTTAAACGAGGCCATTCTCATTTTAAAAATGAAAATTTTCAAAACAAAGCAAAACGTCTTTAAATTAAAAATGCAGTTTTTAAAATAAAAATGCATTTTGCATTTTAAAATGTTTTATATTTGATTTAAAACTTAAAATTTCAAAATGCTCGTATTTATTTTAAAAATGTCTTGAGCTTACAACTTTCCATACTTAAATCAAAAATGAAAACTTTGCTTCAAATATAAACATTTTTATTTTAAACTAGCAGACCCGTTAGACGTTGTTCTGCCTAAATTTGGTCTACCTGCATACATTTTAATAAGCCTTTTCTCTCTAACTCTGCCCTCCCCTCTTCACTTCTTCTTAATCATTTTATTCTCTCCTCCCTCCGTCTTTTTCGCTTCATCTATCTCTATTTTCGTCTCACTATATCTCTTTCTCAGTCTCCTTATCCTTCCCTCTTTTCTCTTCTCTCAAGTTTTTCCCATTCTTCTTCATCCCTTATTGCCAGTCCCAGAGGGTGGTATGTATTTTGTTCCATTCCCATTCCGAGTTCCATTCCCACTCCGAGTCTCAGTCCCAATCCCAGTCCTAATCGCATTCCCAGCCCGTCTCTGGTCTACTTCCCCGAAAAAGGATCGTAAATCTAATATAGGCAAATTTATATACCAAATTTCAGACAAATCGAATAGGACGTATGTAAATAGGTATTCATGCTTTTTTTCGGCTTCGCATGCATATTTATCAGTTTTGGCAGGTTGATGCGACTAAATCGAATATCACAATGAAAATTACTTTAAATCTCTGAGCCACAGCTTTCTTTTGATATCCATATTACACACACATTCTAGGGATATCCGGGTCCACGTTTTGGCCTATATCTCGAGACCCTAGTCACCCAGCGGTATAAATTACTCTGTACTAAAGCACACATCAAAAGCTTCAATTTGATACCCATAATGTAAAAACACATCCTAGTGTTACCCTGGTCCACGGTTTGGCCTATATCTCGAGACACTAGTCACCTATAGGTATGAAAACTAACTTGCACTAAAGCACTCATCAACAGCTTCAATTTGATACCCATAATGTAAAAACACATCCCAGTGTTACCCTGGTCCACGTTTTGGCCTATATCTCAAGACCCTAGTCACAAACAGATATGAAAATTACCCTGTACTAAAGCACTCATCAACATCTTTCATTTGTTATCCTTCTTGTATAAACACTTTCTAGGGTATCAGGGTTCACGTTTTGGCCTCAATCTCGAGACCCTAGTCACCCACGGGTACGAAAAATACCCCGTATCAAAGTACCCATAAACAGCTTCAATTTGATGCCCACATTTTTCAAACATATCCCAGGATTACCAAGGCCCACGTTTTGATCTCAAGACCCTATCCAGAACGGGATAAAAATTATCCTATATCTGTCTCCTGATTCTAAGCTGCCCCTCGACCAATTTTCAGCCAAATCTGTTCATCCGTTCTTGAGTTATAAATAGTGTAACTAACACCACTTTCTCTTATATATGTACATATATACATCACATTAGAAACTTCAAAAAAAAAAAGTATTTCTCCATTATTTAATGGATGTTATTATACAATCTACAAACTTCAATCACTCTATCTATTAAAAAAAAGGGACATGGTACAGAAAAAGCGACTTTGTTTTATAATATGTAGTGATAGTGATACAAGCAAAAATACCAAAAAATAAAACTTTTTTCAAGAATTTCAAGGAAATGTTTAATATTTTAGCGAAAGATTATTTTTCAATAGATGTATGCATTCTTAACCATTTATGTGGCATAAATATGTATGTATATACCTATGTCAAGCTGATATGATATGAAAATACATACATATGTACATTCATACATGCCTATAAACCTTCGCCCGAATTTAAATAACGCAGCGAATGCTATATATGTACGTATGTATGTGTCGCATCATACCTAACTCAAAAGCAATTAGCGCGAACAGTTGACACCGAACAATCACACACACGAGTTTTTTGGTAAAAATGTTACTTTTGTTTAAACAATTTGGCTGATATAAGAAAGGAATCAAGCATTTTTTAATGCAGATCGAAGGTAAATATTTCAAAGCTTTACTGAAAAGTAGAATTTTTTAAATCCATCCATCCGTTTATGAGTTACAGCTGTGTAAACAAAAATTTAATGATTTTTTACTACATTTTGGCAATTTGCCACGCCCCTATAATATATACCTTCAAATTATATTAACTTTACCATATCACGTCGCTAAGCTTTCAAATGCAAAAAACCGTTTTAAAATCGGAGCATTCTGTGTGAAGTTATGTGCATACATGGCATTTAGCGACTTTATTTTATAAGATTTATAGATATGCGCATAGTTAAATTTGTGGCAACGCTCATACATGTGCAAGAAGAAGCAGTTGGTTGAGTTCATTATTGTTGTTTGCTGTCAATTCTGATCAAAAAGTAAATTTCGCGTACTTTCTTTAATATTTTATGAACAAAATGACAGAATGACCTAAAAGAAATGCCCAACATTGATTTTCTCCAAGCGTGGCCCAAGTAATCTGACTCGCGGGCTCCTGAATTGGTAACAATAACATTACATATTTGGTGCACAGGTTCTGAAAATACATTTACACATTACAGATAAAACTTGATTTTAAGACATGTAACCTGACAAGGAAAATTGTTTATAATCGAAATGGGAAATGTTTACCAACAAAATTCAACGATTTTATGAAATTAATCTCCACAACGATTCCTGCAAACAGCTCTTTTCTATTGCCAAAGCTTCAACGAACAAAGGTAAATAAAAACAAGTAAGGAAGGCTAAGTTCGGATGTAACCGAATATTGCATACTCAGCTGAGAGCTGTTGGACGCCTTTTCGAGATATCGCCATAAAGGTGGACCAGTGGTGACTCTAGAATGTGCTTGTCCGATATGGGTATCAAATGAAAGGTATTAATGAGGGTTTTAAAATGGAGTGGCCCTTAGTTGTGACCAGGGTGACCCAGAATATCGTCTGTCGGGTACCGCTAATTTATTTATATATGCAATACCACGATATTGTTCCTGCCAAGATTCCAAGGGCTTTTGATTTCGCCCTGCAAAACTTTTTCATTTTCTTCTACTTGAGATGGTATACAACTACCACCATCTCCTTCTAAACCCCTCATTAATGTCTTTAATTTTATACCCATATCGTACAAACACATTCTAGAGTCACCCCTGGCCCACCTTTATGGCGATATCTCGAAAAGGCGTCCCGTTATACGATTTTGTTAATTTTTATTTAGCACACATATAGTAATAAGAGTAACGTTCCTGCCAAATTTCATAATGATATCTACAACGACTGCCAAATTACAGCTTGCAAAACTTTGAAATTACCTTCTTTTAAAAGTGGGAGGTGAAACGCCCATTGTCCAAAATTTTTCTAATTTTATATTTTGCGTCATAAGGACAACGCACCTACCAAGTTTCATCGCTTTAATAGTCTTTGGTAATGAATTATCGCACTTTTTCCGTTTTTCGAAATTTTTGATACCGAAGAAGTGGGTGTGGTTGTAATCCGATTTCGTTCGTTTTAAACAGCGATCTAAGATGAGCGCCCAGAAATCTGCGTACCAAATTTCATCAAGATTCTTCAAAATTTACTCAAGTTATCGTGTTTACGGACGGACGGACGGACATGGCTAAATGAATTTCTTTTTTCGCCCAGATCATTTTATATATATAGAAGTCTATATCTATCTAGATTAGTTTACGCCGTTACAGACTACCGTTATGCGAACAAAGTTAATATACTTCGTGAGCTCTGCTTAGCTGAGTATAATGAAGGGTAAAAAACCAGAAGTCATATTCTGACTTTTCACCTCGTATAAAAGCTGTTATACTAAATTTCTCAAAAAAGAATCCAGCCTTTCTAATAAGGGAACAGAGCGGAACACGCCCACATTTTTACTTTTTCAATTTGCAGAACGCGTTAACCAAAAAATAAAATAAAATTTATAAATGTAGAATTTCGAACTTCGATCTTCGTAAGCCGATATCTATTTTTTGGAGGCTAAGTTCGAAAAACGGAGATAGTACTTTGTTTACTTAAGCCTCAATCTCTACGAAAAAGTGGGTTTTGTCCAATACCCAGAAAAAAAGTTGATTTTGTCGCATAGTGTTATTATTATAAATACGAAACAACCGGTTTGACTCACATTTACTTTGACTTCCCCTATTCATGATATTTGGCATATCTTTATTAACTTTACAATACAAACCCTGCAATTTTCCTCCAAAAATATCATGAGTTTCAGGTCTAAGTATAATAAGAATCAGGTTAAATAACAGTTGCAATAAATATTGAAAGTGCTATAACTTCTTTGTTTATTATTTTAGTAATATGGTTTCAAAGCAACATTTTCTTGAATTTTAAAGTACTTTCTTTTCTTGGTAAGGAAAAAAACATACATTAGGGGGGGGGGGGGGATTTTGTTAGCTGACCTAATCATGTGAAAACGACGTCAAATAAACAAGTTACAACGAAAAAACCGTTTCGGCTGTATTTCGAAGGATCAAAAAAAATTTAAAAAAATTTTTCCGAAACCCTCTCAACATAATCTTCAAATTTAGGGACGGACATTAGCAACTTTTTTTTTTGTATGGGGCCAACCCAGTCTACAGTGCATTGAGGCCTAATGATAATAATGATATTCCTTGGTGATTGACGTTCAGATAGGCCTCTATACAAGGAGTCTTCATTCGTTACGTTTTAGTGTACTAGAATCCCCAAGATCAGCCGTATTCTAAAAGGAACCATTTTTGGTTGAAAATACATCAAAGTGGTAATGCCATCTTACACACACACAAGGCCATCATACACACATGTATTGAGGTGTGTGTGTATTGTTTAGGTTAAAGCCATTTGTAAAATATCACTTTGCCAATTATAATAAATTTCAATCTATTGGCGCTACACATACACATATCTGTATGCATGAGCGTATTTAACAAAAAATATGGCCTCAATTTGTGTCCGTGTCATAAATAGTATTAGTATTGTTGTTGCTGTAGTATGAATAGCATACAAGCCATTGATTTTTTCCACATGTCTATGTCATAAATAATAGTTAAAGTAGTTAACATTGGCGCAGGCGCAAACCCCCGTTTTATGAGAGTGAAGAGAAGTTGGATTACATTTACAAGTTAAGCGGGGAGGAGTTATGACTGCTTTTACTGAAAATTAATTACGCTTTGTAATTAGTTGAAAAATAAGAGACATTTTTTGTTGTTTAAATTTTAAATATTAAAAATTCATAGTCGTAAAGGTGGTAGGGCCAACGAAGGTTATGATGGTAACAAAAGAAAGAAACGAACGAGCCGAGGTATATTTCTGCTACTTATACAGATTCGCTGTCCAGAGTCCGACGCGACGGTCATATGAATGTACATAAATATGAAGAGAGATTAATTAAAACGAAATGAATGTAAATTTAATATGCGCACAGAAAAGCTGCCTGAAGACAAAGCGGCATGAAAGAGTCAAAGAGAATGAATGTCTTCGAGCAGCAGTAAGAAGAGCTTCATTGGCATTATTCATATTCTGTAAACTTAGCCCCATGCTTACTTAGTTGCCTATCATACCTACATACATGCCGTGTGAATTTGCAGCCGAAAAATGGGCGGTTAAGTAGATAGCATAAAGCAACAAGAAGATGAGCAGTCACAGTGTGATATGCGTGACATGCAACTTTGATGGACTTCGGAATTCCCGCGTTCCAAATATGTACTCGATTGCGGGCTTTCATGCTATGCGTATTCTCTACGCAGTGAGGGTAATAAATTTCATTAACTGGCTTCTGCATAACGCAAAGTCGTAAAATATTTACATAAATGGGTTGGTGCGTGCTTATGTCCACACATTCTAGTGTAGAGAACGGTAGGTACTACGTATGTGTAAGCCCAGTCGAAGTTGGTTCTTTATTATGTAAAAATATCAAGGACTTAGTTCTTTGTTTGTAATTAAGCCCAATGATTGGCTAATCGTTAAACCTTAAATACTCATAAGGGCATGATTTGATCTCGTCACTGCTATTTGCATTATAAAATCAGCACAAAGGATGACTCGCTGAAAATATCCTCCGGAAGTGCTTTTACGTTCACAACAAGACATTTCGCCTTGTTATTGCAAAAGTGAGGCAGATAAGCACGTTGTGACTATATGACCTCTCCTCGTCTACAACCATGCTATTTACTCAATTGGAGTTGTCCAAAATACTAAGTCACATCGCATGGTCTTCTATCGGTGTCCCATCAACATAGCAATCACCATCAAGAGGTGAGCCGTTGTAGTTTCGCTGAGTGCTTGGCATGAACAACAGACCATAAAATTCGCGACATCTGGCATGAGGGGGTTTCATCCCGGCACTTCCGATACCCACCTTTTCAGGAGCAGACAGAAAGTGACCAGCGGTGATATAAAAATTCTTTTCCTCACACGTAGCCGCTCAGGCTAAGAAATACGCATGACATGAGCAAAGCAACATCCCTGGCACCTAAATAATCTTTAACGAGCAAACTAAGGTACTTGCCGACTGCGTTCGAGCGTATAGTTTTAGAGAACAGCACTTTGACAGCCGCCTTACTGTCAGCGTAGGTATTACTATCCAACACATGACGTATCTTCCCGTCCACCGCATCCTTGATATTGGCAACTTCCCCGTCAAACTTGTGCCTCATCCCGAGTTGTCTACATTATAATCTCTCCTCCCAACGCCACAACTTTCTCCCAGTTGGTTCCATTCATATGCAAGTGGACCCGACCGCGCCAGTTGCCTTCACCCTCCTTCCGTTAGGGTATACATATGACTTGAGAAGTTAGGAAGGCAAGGCACATTCCAATCATTGTTATTTATTGCATGGTTTGCAGATTTTTGATCTTGAAAGCAGGGTCCAGTGCGTTAAACCTTACCAGAATCCAGTGCTCCCAATGGCTATATGGCAGCATAAGGCGGCTTGGGCTTTCCTAGTTTACCATATATGCTTTTACGGCGAGATAAAACCAAATTAACCCAATCCGATAGTACTAGCGACAATTCTCCAATGAAGGGTGTCTCCACATGAAATCAATCCTTTTTTAATTGAAACGTCCCGAACATCTATGGCTCTTTCTCAATCCTATTGAAACTGCAAGTTTTCTTCGATTTCCATTAAAGAATGTCAATGACAATTTGTGAGAGATTGCACCAATTGGGGAGCACTGCCTCGTTTTACTGTGTCGGTCATAACTCCTAGCAGATGGCAATACATAGTTGAAAGCCCATTTAATGGCGCACAACTTTCGGGTTTCAGTTTTGTAGAAAACATATGAAGTTCAGAGTTTGCCCCATACTCGCCATTGCAGAGCAAAGAGAAAGTTAGTGATAGCGAGGCTCCCGTATCTTTATCAAGCGATAGCCAGGAGCAAATAATGATCTCCAACTGAGCTTCTGGCCATAGACCCCCGAGGCTCGAATATATTTATTTAAAAATCCGACGATTTTATATTATTACAAATCCCTTTTTAGTGCCTTTCTGCTCCCCTTCTGCCGGCGATCACTGAGGTTTTTCCATTTCTTGTCACACTCGTCATAGGATCTAATTATTTTCTTTCTTCGGGGATCTGATGTTGTCCTAAATAATCGACATCGGAATCGCCTTTGCAAAGATCCCAGGAGAATGTGTCCCTCCCCGCAGTAGCATTCTTAGGGTTTGTAGCCTAGGGTTCCGCTTCACAGCCTTAGAATTTTTTGGACCTCGGTCCCAGGAGGCCCTATCGTCCACGATCTTCACCCTTAATTTATTAATAGACATGCCAAAATCCATTATCTGCGAACTGTATTCACCATCATCCTTTAGTGTTTCATTTCAAACTGCCATTACTTTCAAAAGCTCGATCAGAACCGCCTCTGTCATGAGAAAGACAGACGTCGTTGTGTGCCGCCCCAAATATAGCAAATATGCGCTAACGTACCAGGTGCCACTCCCAAGGAGATGATGGGAGAGACACATCTGTACCGAGCCTTAGGGGCGAATTAATGGTGACTTATAACCATAAAGCCATAACCAGATAAAACAGCTGATCGAACCTACCTTATGGAAATCAATGTAATCGATTAATGGTGCCATACCATAACGCTAACTCGATTACATTGATTTCCATAAGGAGGTTCGATCAGCTGTTTTATCTGGTTATGGCTTTATGGTTATAAGTCACCATTAATTCGCCTTTTAGAATGTAAAAAACAGCCGCTCGCGTATAGCCTTGTTGGTTCCAGTGATACTATATGAGTATTTTCGGTGTAAATGGTAAGAATACATCTAAAATCCTTTGGTAGTTCCTTCTTTAATAATCTGGAATGGTTATCTGAGGTACCAATTCCAAATGTTCCGGCTTTCATGAACAATCGTGGTTCTTTGTAGCATATATCCGTTGAACCATTCAGTGGTTTTAACAAGTTTTATGGTATCGACCTAAAAGCGCCATGAGCTGTGTCGCAGCAATTCTACCTACCTACTTACCCGCTCTTGTTAATATAACTGACGACGATTCGTGACTCTGATAAAGGGAAATGAGCGAAAGGCACAGTGAAATGGCTGTCCTGCTGAACTACCTCTCCTATACTCACATCTTTACATATACAACGTGCCGGCAGTTAATTTGCTATATGTTATCTGGGTAAGTGGATGGGTATGGGCAGTCCGAACGTCTTTGGCGGTCCCTCAGACGAATGGTGACAGCTACAGCAGGAGTATATTCAGCTATGATCAGTTACAAAAGCATTCTAAAGACCAGTGAGTTGTACGCTTTCACCTCATTAGATATGATCAGCATAGCCGTAGATGATCAAACTTATGCCCGCATACAAGTGTAAATGTAGCGATCGTCGTGATCTCAACGTTACGATCAACAAATCAACTTGATGAGCAACGATGAATTACAACGATGAATGTAATAAACCGAGTAATTTGTTTAAAATGCCCAACGAACAAGCGCCTAAATGACGAACGAAACGCCAAACGTATGGAAGAGCGCTGTTGATGAACTTTGTGATGGACGTGGTTGGATGCTGTACTCGTACTAGCAAGAGGTGTGGTTGCAATGCTCATGTCCTTAAGTATCGTGTAGGTAAATATGTATGTATATAGAAAAACCGCAAATAAGTACCCTCCATCTCTCCATCACACCAAAACTACTTTGCACTTTTTAACCATTGGAAGCTAAATTTAATTTGTGAACAGGTTTATCAAAAATTCATAAATGGACAGATTGCAGAGTCCACACCTCCAAAGAAAAGCACATGAACTGTATATATGTTTGTGTATGTGTGTGTTTTAATTTATGTTGCATGCCTCACATATTCTGTGGGGATGTTGCACACATTTAGTGGCGTTGAAAAATTGCCTCATCACATGGCGTTTAAATTGAAAGCAACCTTAAGTCATAAACATACAAACACGTTGCTCTAAGATGAAACATAGCATAGCACGTACTATGTATGTACATATGTATATTTTCAATGCACTAAGCGTGTCTATGCACTTTAAGTTATGGTCGTTATCAAATGCGCTTCCACGCAGGCGCACTTAAACTTCGTTAGTGTGCACTTTATTGTGGTACATTTGTTTTTTCGTCAATGATTTAATTAGTTTGTTAATGAAAATGTGCAAATCATGCTTAGATTGCCTGAAAATGAACACCCACAACGAAATAACACAAACAAAAAGTTGTTAATTAAGTATAATACTCATAGGATAAATGTGGTATTTTAATAAACGAGGTACAATTTAAAAATTGGCAATTAGAAAAAAAAAACAAATAAATTGATATAACTACAGGTAGGGGGCATCTTGCCCCGGGCGCTACTCACAGGGGGGCTCCAAATGGTCCGCAAAGCAGAACTTCATTTAATTTGTATTTTTACTATAACTGATTTCTGGAAAAAATTGTCTATACTAATGTAGGCACATCCACTGGAAACGCTGTCAGAGAACGCCAGGAATTCGGTGGTAAGGCCGCGAGCTCTGCTTCCGAATTTTCGGGGTTCTCTGGCAACAAGCACAGAAAGCGCAACCCCTTATAAGCGCCAAAGGTCCGACGAGGACATCAAAATCAAGGCATCAAAATCACCCCGCGGTATAAAAAACCCAGCTTTGCCGAGGTAGCCAAGGGCCGGATTCTTATAGGAATCCTGGACCGTTTGAATGACCGTGATGCAATCCCTCAAGATGAGTGGCCATACGTACGGAACGAAATCGATCGGTAACGCCGTTCTCGACGTTCTGATGGAGTCTCCGAGTAGTCCGCCGCGAGGTTCTGACGCAGGATGGTACCAGGGCGCTGTATAAGGCAGCAGCCGCAAAGCTACGTCAGGTCTATCCAGGGGCGATTATTGCGGTCGTCGACTGGTAGGACATTCCGACTCCGCCAAGGGCTAGGGCATGGGTTCCAGCAGAACCAGAGAGAATTCTCAGGATGCTGCAACTAATGAAACTGGCTCTCCCGACGCATTATTGGAGTGTCATTCAGGTCGAGGGCGATGTCGGACCTAGAAGGCAGGTTGTTTTAGCCCTGAATAAAGAAGCTCTCGAGCCCCTTAAACAGTACCAAGGACGAGTGTTTTACGGCCTCGGCGAGTTCGTAGTTCACGTATACCGTGATGAGTCACAGCGCGCATCCCTTTCGGCGGCCTCCTTGGACACGGACATCGAGGCACCCGAATGGAAGCGAACCTGCACAAATATAAAGCAGCCTTGGCTGCCCTCGTTAGTCGGCTCTAAAGGCCACGTCCACGTGGTCCTTATACAAGAACCACCGCGGATTTGCGGACTGGGGGCCCACTGGGTTTAAGCTCATCCGAGCTGCAGATGAAGGTAAAGTTAGAACCTGTATTTTGGTAAAATCCGAGCTAAACATCTTTCTGTTACCTAACTATAGCAATGGCGATGTTACAGCGGACAGGTTGGCAAACGGAGGCACACAACTAATGATAGCCTTCGTTTATATGCCGTCCGACGCAGAGGGGCCTCCTCCCCAAAGGACGTTAAAGGATCTAGTGGCCGACCGAAGTAAAGGCCATCTGCTCATCAGGATGGACGCAAACGTTCACCACGTCCAGTGGGGCAGCTCCGATATAAACACTCGTGGTGAGTCACTTCCCGATTACCTTTTAACAACTAACTTGGTAGTTTGCAATGTAGGTAATGAACCAACATTTATTACTAAAAACCGCAATGACCTCACTATTTGTAACGAAAGCGTTTATGGGTGGGTCAAAAAATGGCGTGTTCTTGATGAACATTCCTTCTCAGACCACCGGTATATTGAAGTAATGTTAGAATTTATCGTTGATCAGCCCATTGCGAGACGTAACCCACGTAATACAAACTGGGAACTACATTATGAGCTGTTAGCAAGAGAACTACCAGCACTGCCCTCACAAAGTCCCTCATCAACGGAGGAGCTGGAGGGTCTGGTAGAAGCCTTCTCAATGGCACTCTCAAATGCCCTAGAACAGGCTTGTCCGATGCCAAAACCACGCGGTAAGCGTAAACCTCACTGGTGGTCCCGTGATTTGGACTTACTTCGTAAATCATGTAGAGAACAATTCAGCAAAGCCAAATGCCTCGATAATGGGCCACAACGTCTAAAATAAAAAAAAACCCACAAAAAAGTCCTGAGACAAGCGCAGAGAACTTCGTGCAGAAATTTCTGCACTGGAGTCGAAAGTGTCTCCGACACATCAAGGCTGCGGAGCGTGCTTTTAAAGACGGAAACATCTATTGGCTTTCTGCGGAGACCAAATGGTACCTGGACCAGCACAGAACGGGGAAACCCTAGAGCTGCTCCTGGACACACAGTTACCGGGAAACATGCCCAACGCACCGGAAGTACCTGCAGCAAACCAAGCTGTGAATATACCCATCACGGAGAAGGTTAGGTGGGCAGTTAAAAGTTGTAAAACCTGTTAAGGCTGCTGGACCAGACGGGATTGTCCCCGCTCAACTTACCTACTCTTTGGAGTTATCAGCCAACTGGCTGCGGCACATATATACCGCTTGTTTGGCTCTAAACTATATTCCGTGTGCATGGAGGAGCGACACGGTCATATTCATTCCTAAGGCAAACAAAGCCTCTCACTACGAGCCGAAGGACTACAGACCTATCAGTCTTTCATTTTTCGAACTCAAGACCCTAGAGAGAATAATTAGCGATTTCCTCGCTACTAACATTTATAGGAACCTCATTTCGAGCTATCAACATGCGTACACCAAAGGGAAATCTGCGGAGACTGCGCTACACAGCCTAGTCTCCTTGTTCGAAAAGGGTTATTGTCTTGTGGCCTTCCTATACATTGAAGGAGCATTCAACAATATAAGTCCGGACGCCGATAACAATGCTTTAACTGGTCTGGACGTAAATGGACCCCTAGTGGGACTGATTGATCAACTGCTCAGGGGAAGAAAAGTGCTTTCCTCGCTGGGGAAAGTTGACATAACACGATTTGTCGCAAGGGACACGCCCCAGGTTGGTGTCCCTTCCCCTCTACTATGAAACCTAACAGTAAACTCGCTATTAAGAGATACTAGTTGGGGAGCGGGAAGGTTGTGGCATATGCTGATGACCTAGCGATTGCCTACAGAGGCAAGTTCCCTCAAATTTATGCGACTTGATGCAGGTAGCATTGCGATAGGTTTCCCTATGGGCCTCCCGATGTGGACTCAGCGTCAATTCCGATCAAGTTGAGCTTGTCTTATATACCAAACGATACAAAATACCATCATTAAACCTACCCGAACTAAATGGGGTGCGCCTAAGCCTGGCAGATAAGGCCAAATTTCTAGGCGTAGTTTTAGACAAAAAGCTGAATTGGAAGGACAGCGTCATTCAGCGACAAAAGAAAGCGTACGTGTAAAAGAGCCATTGGCAAAAAATGGGGACTCACCCCCAACATATGCAGATGGATTTATACCGCGAATATCCGACCCATACTGCTTTATGGGGTAGTCGTATGGTGGCCAGCCTTGAGCAAGGCGTCAAATCTAAACTTGTTGGGTAAAGGCCACAGATCTAGCATGATAAGCATAAGCGAGGTTCTAAGAACACCGCCTAGAGAAGCTCTTCAGGTCATTCTTGACATCCTTCTATTGGATCTAGCTGGTTATCGAGCGGCGGCAACGTCAGCCCTGCGTCTAAGGGACTTGTCGTATTGGAACAAAAAGACCACAGGACACCCAAGTATACTAAGCAAATACAGTTTTCTTCCTCCTAGCATGGATCGCGGTGCGACCACAACAGTTGCGGAAACCAACTTTAAGATAAACATACCCAGCAGGGATGACTGGACGGAGTCGGATAGATACCTTGCTATTGACAGCGGCATAAACTGTCGCCGATCTTTTCAAGAGACAGAACCGTGTACACCTCACATGGGTCCCTGGACATAGGGACATCGAGGGAAACTACATTGCAGACGAACTCGCTAGGCAGGATACAACCAGGCAGGCTCTTCCAAGAACGCTTAGGTTTGCCCCAGTCCACATGCAAGCTAATGCTAAAAGAGCACATCCACCGTCAACGAAAGATGGCTACAAACACCGGGGTGTCGAACATCGAAAGAAACCTGGCCTAAATGGAATCCTAAAAGATCCCGTCATGTGTACAACCTAAGAAGGGATACAATTTCCACACTTGTGGGGGCACTAACTGGTCATTGCCTCACAGGTAGGCATGCAGAACGGTTAGGAGCGCCTTAACGTCGATGCTGTAGGAGTTGTAAAGAGGATGAGGAGGAGGAAACGGTGGTTCACCTCATTTGCAACTGCCCAGCACTAAGCGGAGCATGACAGCGCTTTCTGGGTGCTCCATTTCTTGATAATCTGAGCCAGGTTTTGGAGCATGACGTGAAGGACCTGGTAACTTTCATCAGGTCCTCAAAGTGGTTTGAAGAGGAAAGGTAACGGTATATTTTCGTGGTATCACAACGGGCCTAATACTACTGGCCTAAGTGTGCCCTCGGGCAGCCACCTCAACCTAACCTAACCTAATGTATGCATATATACGGAACACTTGCGACAGGTTGTGGAATAATTGAAAGCATATATCTTTTTCTCTCACGTTCAACGCTACGATGGGAACTATTAAAAAATGCTTTAACAAAAACTGTCAAACGTGAATCTGACGCACGATGGAGCGTCAGAATACAAGCGGTTAGCTTTATCGTCGATGGGCTATGCAATATAACACTTATAACAATTAACAGAGGACACTAACACCACAAGTGACACTAGAAGCGAAACTACAGTTCTGTTGCAAAATATACTAAATTTTAGTTTCATAACGTTAGTTCATTTGTGATATGAAATCTTAAGAGGATTGATCGTGTACAGATCAGATTTCAAGATCCGGGTATGAATTAGAGAAGCGCATCATGATTTAAATCATTAGCGACTGAACTATCCGAAATTTGAGACACTCTCTGTGAAGAAGCAATAGTAAAAGCGAAGTCTCTTTGTGAAAAATGGGATGTTGATATAGTAAAACATGTAAGAAGGCGCCGAAAAATGACTGGAGAATCGGCTACAGATGTTGGTCTTTCCGCAGAATGTGAAATTTCTCGCGTTATGAAAAGTGTTCTCGATCGTCTCCAACAAGAAATACGTACAAGATTTATACGACTAGTTTTAAATTTGGATTTCTTTTAGACGTTGGAAATTTGTTAAACAAGGATAATACTGATTGTAAGAACTTCGGTGAATTTTATAATACAGATTTCGATGGAACAGAACTTTTTATCGAAATATGTGACTGCAAAATATTACTTCGCAGTAGAAAAGAAATTGAATCTGAAACTCCGTTAGAATTACTTACATTTATAATCTCGTGTAGAGAAGATGTTTTTCCAACCTTGTGAGTGGCACGTCACATACTCTTGACTATCTCAGTATCAATTGTTAGCTGCGAATGTACATTCAGCAAATTAAAACTGAAACAATTTCCCCGGACGCAAGAATCACTACGCCACTGATCCATATAAAACAGCTGATCCAACCAATCTTATGGAAATCAATGCAATTGGTCAATGGTGCCATACCATAACGCCAGCCAATTGGTTTTTGGTTTTTCGCCATATTCATAACATATATATTTGAGTTGGTGGATTCATCAATTTTTTGGATATTGTATTTTTTATTATTTATTATTCGTGGAATTTGTTCTTAAATTTTTGCATTTTCTTCTCTCTTATGAAATTGTCACATATTTTAGGTTAAGGCACCTATAACTGATGCCAATTGATTATAATATGATTACGACTATAGCGTTATGACTATGTCCACTTTGCCAGGCCCTTTATCAAGCTTAACCTCAGCCACAGTCAGTGTTATATTATTTGTTCAATGTATGAGTAAAATGTCTTTTCTCCTCATAGAACTTGGGGTGTGGAGGGAGGGTTGGCCTGAAGGTTTAATGTGGCCACATAAATCGTTCCCGAGATGGTCGGGCTAGCACCGGCAAAGGACCATCACATCGATAACACTCCCCAAAGCCTTCGGGAGCAAACTTATCGCTACAACAACAACAACATCGAGGTAACCGGGAATATAAAAGTAGTGCAAGGAATCAGTTTTGATTTTAACATGCTATAGTGAAGTACGCAATAATTCTAATTGTGAAGTACTACTCCAAAAGTAGTCTAAATAAAAAACGTTTTATTATACTAAATATTTGGGTTATTTATTCGACAGTTCAGAGATTCGAACGTTAACAGAAGCTATAAAATAATCAGGGGGCCTACTCTGTATTTCCCAAAATTCGTTACAATGTTAAGCATCTAAAATTTGCTTTCTAACATTTATTGGTACTTTTGTTTTAGATAAACTTTTTCGAATTACTACCCACTGCTTAAATTTCAAAATAAAAATTTATCAACATTAAGTATGTCTGTGTTTGATCCATTTATATAAAGGAAGTGTTAAAACATTGTTTCTCTTCTTTTCATTTTGCTTTTTGTTTCAATGACTCGGCGCCCTGAACTAAGGTTACAAGTTTGTAGCACAATGGAAAGTATTTTGAAGGTACATCCAAAACCCCCTTTCCCTCCTCTTTTCTATATTACAAAATTTAATAATACCCGCATTCATAAATTTACGTGTTGTTTCTTGACTTATCTGCTGCTTTTCAGTATCACATAAAATACTGCATTAATACCTTTCTGAAATATGAACTAACATGCAGGAAAATAAGAACTGCGGTTTGTATTAATTATTGTGGGAAGGTGTATTTCGTTTTGCTGAAAAGAATCGGAAAAGTTTTAGTGAACAGGATTGAATGGCTGGATCTTCAGCGCATCACTTTATCCACAGCCAAGGAATATGAAAACTTAACATGAGATGGCTGCCCATCTGGAACAATATCCTGAATTTTTGTATGAGTATCTGCGAGGCTTGTAACGCGAACACTCAGGATATATTGTTTACGGTTTTAAGACCCATAATTTATCTATGTAAACCAAGCGTTGAGGTAGGTTAATTGAGTAGAAAGAGTAGGCTGGTGGAAAAATATTAAGCGGAAGAGGTTTAATAGTAACGATGCAAAAAAAAAAATTGGTTTATCAGAACTTTGTTTTAAACCGCTCTGGCTAACCCTGGAAACGTTAAGATAAACATGAGAAACTCCCATTCGTATGATCCAACTCAACAGACATTGTTCTGCCTTTCTCTATCTATCGACCTGTTTTTCCTCTCTCTAACACTCCTAAATAAAAAAAAAAAAAAATATAATAACACTGCTCCTCTCTTATTTCCTCTTTCCACGGCTATTTTAGTCTTTTTGCTACTTTGCCCCAATGCGTTACCTTTATTCTATTTTTACTCTCACTCTCCATCTTCTTGTTTTCTTTACTTTTCCGACTTCCCTCCAACTTCCTTTATTTTTTTTCCCATTCCCCTCTTTTATCTTCTCTTTTCTTTCATGTCCCCGTTTCCAATGAGGAGATATATCGAGTTTGGCCTTTTTACGTACATTACATTATAAGGTATTGTAGCGAGTTTAGGGAATCCTTGATTATTATGCCCCCTCTGTTATAGTTTGATCTCTGATCTATCGTTGTTCTGCAGGGCTATATGGACACGACGAATATGTTGGCTGTTTTGTGTGTTCTTACGATAAGACACTAGTTAAATATCTAGGAAGTATACTTGGAAGAAAGATGTCTGTGGAATAATGAGGAAAGGCGTAGGAAGTATCGGTTGCCTGAGGGTTTTTGCCAGAAGCTCGCTTTATGCAAGCTACACTATTATGGGAGGAGGATATATCCAATATCGATGTGTTCTTATTCGTAACTTTAGCAATGAGCGATTCGGAAGCAAGTATCACCGTTAGAGCATGTGGTAACACAACTGACCAAGTGATTCAAGGGGTTGATAAGCGCAACTCATAGCTTCCGCAACCCAACTGTCTGTCTAGCAGCGAGGCTCTGGCGGTCCAAGTTCCTCATGGAAGTGCTCATATTAAATCGTTCCCGAGATGATCGGGATGGTACCTTAATGGTGTTTGTTACCGGAAAGTATCGGATATATATCCGATAAAGGCCCATCAAGATTTATAACACTCCCCGAAACATACGCGGAGTGCCTTTATCGCTGCAACACCAACAACAACGGACCAAAAAAGTGTCCAGGTCAATTGTCCTTTAATTAGACAGCTGCCGCCCAACCTTACCTAATCTAAACTTTTTTTTACCTTGCTGCTTTCCCCCGAACCAACGGTTTGAAAGGCGAACACGTTATCACCACACCACGGCCGTATTTTGCATAAGAGCTGATGCAAGCTCTTTGCCTACCCATCGCTTTCGTGTTTCAACAGCACAGCCGGCAGCCTGTCGTTTCCCGTTGTGTTTTTGTTTTTATTTCTAATATTCCCAAACTCGCTTTACAATTGTCGGGTAGCGGAATGGTATAAGCGGTCATCAGTGATTGGGGTATTCAGTTGGTACTTTCTCACGCTACCTAGCAATGAGGATAATTGTGCTCTCTGCATGATTTGTATATCGTCTCACTGGTCGCCATTACAGTTCCTGTAAACATTTGCCTGTCTCCATCATCTATCCGGTGATTCTGGTAGAGCTTTTGTGCATTATACCTATTTGCCATATATGTACATGTACGTATCTTGGCTGGCACAAGGTAATGGTCGAAACGATATTTGGACCTCGTTGAGTGCGCACATCCAGGTCACTGGTGCCAAGACTTCGGTCGATCAACATATTATCAATTTGTGTTCTTTAATCAACTGACAGCCAAGGCGCTTGGTATATTTTCTTCATGAACCTCGACGAAATCAACAACAATAACAACAAGTGGTTTAATAAACTTTAAAGTACTACTTGCACAGTTCAAGTCAGAGCTGGACGAAGCCAAGCTCAAGAATGGTAAAAAATGTTACGCTTACTATTACAGTTATTTTGTTAATTTGCATTAATAAACTTAAACCTAAATAAAAACCGTATAGCACATATAAACATACACTAAGCTAGCGTACGCACTTCAAACTATTACTAAAACTATGAACAGTCGGGTATATCATTTGGTATAGTGCCATCCATATCAAAACAGCGGCAAGAGCAGGAACTTACAGGGCACTCTGAATTTTGTCTAAGAAACGAAGATAATTTGATTTAATAAAAATTTGTCTCATAACACGCTAATAACGTATTTTAACTCACTTGAACCACTGCATCATGTGCTCGGTATGACCACCATGTCGACATGTCTGACACCAAGAGAACCACTTCGAAAATGGCTTCGATTGCCAGCCAAGACTTTCGTGCGTAGCATCGCTAGGCAGTGAAATATTGAGCGTAGTACCCATGTGTAGTAAGCAAAGTGAACAACGTGGCAACGGTTTACGGCAGCTGGGGCAAGAAGAAAGCTGCAAGCGAAGAGAAAAATTGTTTTAGAGAAAGATATTTTTTGTTTTGAGAATAATTTTTGCCTACTTTGTTCACATTCGAGGAAGCACTGCGCATGCGCGCATCCTCCTGTAATGCATTCGACACGGACTTGCCACAAAAATTGCATGAGAGAAAAACGCTGCGTGTTGTGCGTGTGCCAGTGCGTAAATTTTCAATTTTTATATCCAATTCGGCGCGTTTCTCCCAAAGGCCCCAGGAGTTCAAGTCATCCAAGTAACTGTGTAAGGTTTGGTAAAGAGATTATATTTAGAGAAAATGAGTTTAAACAAGGCAAACGTTCACCTTACCTGCTTATCCAATATTGTATGCGATTATCGGTGAAGTGTTCACGATGAAAATAATTTATGGCTATAAGCGCTACAGTTTGCACATCGGAAGTTAAATCTAAATATGCTTGTAATATATTAATACCATCCAGCGATTCGCCTGTGAGCAGTAAACCATTTAAGTCACCATTTTCGATGGATTTCTGTATCAACTCCTTAACATAATCGGAAAGTTTAGTTTCAGATAAATATTTACATGCGAAGGCGACACGATCGGCTAGTGATATGCCATCCTCGGTCTGCAAGCAAAAGGGTTGATTTTATAAATCTTAGGCTTTTAGTTACAATACTCTATAATTCAACTATCTATAACTTCAACTCACTAAAACCGCATCGAAGTTATCATTTTCTGTTGTTAGAAAAGAGAAAATCGCACGCAAATGTGCATCCTGTATTTGTTTGTTAGCATTGGAACGTTGATTACGCCAAGTCGAGTTTCCACGATCTGCATTAAAGCTAGATAAAGCAATAGCGGCAATTCGAAATACACTTGCATCATGTGGATCCTTCGAGTTGCGTGAGAGATCGGCAGCTTTTGAGAGAATATCGCAAGCGGAAACAATTTTCAGATGAAATACGCATATCATAGCGGCGCGACTGAATTCCTGAAATAAAATTAAGAAGTTAGATTCCGTAGCAAGATATATAATAAAGTCAGAATCAGGTGTATGGATGCACGGTCAAATAGTAGGAAAGCCCCAGAACAACTGAGGTTGAAAGGAGCGAGCAAATAGAAAGACAATTTATTGATTGACTGCAAGTAGGCATTTTAACGGGCGAATAAAAGAGACAACAGCTGGTAGAATTGAAGACTAGACGATGTTGTAATACGAAAGCAAGAAAAACGGCTGTGAGCGATGCTATCCGGATATTAATCCTCTACGCTCAACTGCTAGCACCTTTAATGACATTTCGAACATTCGAATCTGTGGATTGTAATCGCCTTTTACGACAGGAATGGAGTACCCCAGCGGGTTAGGGGATCAGGATATACCCGTGGTAGGTATGCCTGTCGTAAGAGGCGACTAAAATACCAGATTCAAGGGGCTGTGTAGCGCAACCCTTCAGGTTGCCAGCGCAATATATAGCTTCTCCAAACCCAATTGTCAACCTCACCTATCCGCGGCGAATCCTGTTTCACTAACAGACGAGGCTCTGGCGACCCCAAGCTCCTCATGGAACTTGGGGGTGGGGAGGGGGGAGTGGCCTGAAGGTTTAATGTGGCCACATAAATCGTTCCCGAGATGGTCGGGCTAGCACCTTAATGGTGCTTTGGTACCGGAGCGTACCGGATCTGTTTCCGGCAAAGGACCATCACATCGATAACTCCCCAAAGCCTTCGGGGAGTAACCTTTCGCTACAACAACAACAACAACAACAACAGGAATGGAGTATATTCTAAGCCCATTAATCCGTTGGGGTTGGAAGAACGGCTTTTTTCTCTTCGTGTAGCGATAAGGACACTTCCCGAAGGTTTTGGGGAATAATATCGATGTTAATGGTCCTATGCCGTCCCAACTGTCGTCATTGCCATTGCGGTAGCTCTTTGTCCCCTAAAGACGCTATTCGTTGTGGTTGT